>NC_087364.1:74966374-76248874 GCF_030014295.1 Loxodonta africana | reverse complement strand
GAGCCTCACTCATGTTCCTTATTCTTAACCTGGGAACAACAATTTCCATCTTGCTCTGACACTGTGACGATTTAAAACAATGTCTATAAAGCCTGGCATACAGCAGGTAGTGAGCAAATAGAAATATTATTATAATAATATAATATCCTAGTATTAATTATTCTCATCCTATATGGGAGTGCTGGTGGCACAGGGGTTAAGAGCTCGGCTGCTAACCAAACGGTCAACAGTCTGAATTCACCAGCTGCTCCTTGGAAACCCTATGGGGCAGTTCTACTCTGTCCTGTAGGGTCACCATGAGTCAGAATCGACTCGATAGCAATGAGTTTTTTTTTTTAATATTGCTATATAACATTATTATTGGCATTAATATATAGATAAATTCTAATTATTAATGTAGTAATTATAATGGCAATAACATGACAATGATGTCTAAGGCAGAATGAATCCTATTGCTTTTATCAGAAGAAATAAAATTGTGACCATGTTGGGTCTAGAGTATTGCTAGCCTATATACTAACAGTGGCTCAGATGAAAAGGAGGCACAAATTGAAAACGTGTCAGCCTTAAACAGGGCTGATGGAAAACAGGGCAACCGACAGCTGTTTCCTGATGTGGCCATGATACTGCAAGAGCTGGAAGACGGAGGAAGATTGTGCTACCCAAGGCGTGTTTGCAAACAGAACTTCTGCTGTCAGCCACCCCCTCAAGATTTAGGATGGCAGTCTGCTCCCGTAAAGATTTATAGCCTTGGAAAGCCTATGGGGCAGTTCTACTCTGTCCTATAGGGTCTCTATGAGTCGAAGTCGACTTGACGACAGTAGGTTTGATTTGGTTTTATCTTTAACAGTCACAGGGTTTTTAATGAAAGAACTTTGCAATTATTTCCCCAAAACTTCTAACACCCAAGGCAACTTTACTATGCATTTCCAACTAGATACGCATGGTTTTTAAGTTTTCCCCTTCTGCCATACTTTCTCTAACACTGGCTGGTTAGATTAGGATCCTCAGAAAATAAAATTCAAATTAGAAGTTAAAGCCACATCCTAGCCATCAAACTAGGGCTCTGAAATGCAAAATTTATATGTGATTCCCTGAGAAAAACAAAAAGGTGGTATTTGGGGACTTCCAGGGGGTTACAGCATTACGGATTTTATGGATTTCCATGCAATTCTCTTGGAAAAGATAAGGGAAAATCACAACTCTTGTGTATAAGATGCAGAGGAGAGAACAAGTGAAGGGGTTTATTCTCTGATCACCTTTTCCTGAACCAGGACCTGTGCCCAGCACCATCAGAGACGCCATCTTGCTGGTCCTCAGAAGGTGGATGCTATGCTTCCATGTTACAGGTGAGGAAACTGAGACGGGGAGAGATTAGGTAACAAGCCCAGGTCCACACACGGTAAGCAGGACAGCTAGATGAGAACATAGGCCTCTTCCACTTTGCCAGAGAGCTCTTTCTTCACGCTTCCTGTCAGCAAGGAAGGCCCCAACCCTGCTCTTCTCCTCACCCTGCCTTTTCTCCGGGACACCAGGCAGCTTTTCATTTCGTCGTCTGTTTGGGATCAACACCACCACTATGTGGCCACACTCTGACTCATGGGGCTGTGTAACCTCATAGTGTAACCCCACTAAAGGCCTGCGGAGAAATCCTGTAGAAGTTCCCAGCGTGCACAGTGGGTTTTACCTACTAATAGCAGACCACCGATGCACTATTTTGAAGCGAACTTGAATCTTCCAAATTGTATGAAAGCCCTACATATCCGCTGGGAGAATTAAAACTGGTTATTTCTAGTAATTACAAATTATATCACTCCATTTTACACATGGATGGTTAGAAAAGCCACCACAGGCTATAAAATCATTGGCTAATGAAAAGAACATCCTAAGGTTTTTATTTATTGTCTCTGCTATCAGAGGCGACCACAGCCACTGTTACAAATGTGTAAACAACCTCGATGATGGTTTAATGTGCTTATCGCGCGTCTCCAACGTTTGCTGCCCACCGAGATGAAGCTTTGTGCTCCTGTGTGGTGTGTAATTAAAACCCTGTTACTCAAAAGAGAAGCAGAGACAGTTATCAACTAATTTATGAAAGAAACAGGAAGGGTCTTATATTACCAGCCGGAGCAGCAGCAGAAGTTTTGATGTAGGTGTGGACATTAGTGTGACTTTAGTGGCCGACTTCTTGGCCACGAAGCCTTCACACGAGGCTGTGTCTGCGTGATAAGAGCAGGTGGACAGATCCAGCTTCCAGAGCTGCTTTAGTCACCTGCGTCCCTGCCTGAGAGCTCCTAGGCTTCCCGAGAGTGCTGCACCCAGAGTTCAAAGAGCTGGCATAAAGCCAAGGAGGCTCACAAGTCCCCTGCCCCGACCCCCACAGGACAACTGGACAACCAGAAAACCCAAAACCAAACCTGTTGCCGTCAAGTCGATTCTGACTCATAGCAACCCTATACAGGGTAGAACAGCCCCATAGAGTTTCCAAGGAGCGCCTGGCGGATTCAAACTGCCGACCTCTTGGTTAGCAGCTGTAGCACTTAACCACTATGCCACCAGGGTTTCCAACTGCACAACAGATAGATGCAAATTTACAGCCTCCTGCTCCTCAGAGAGCTTAGGTCTGTGGGACTGGCCAGAGACTAGGCCCTATAAAAATATTTTGAAAACTAAAAACAAACAGAAACAACCACCCTAAGAGTCAATGATCTGTCTGATTTTATTCCTCCAGGAACAGTTCCTTGAAAACCAACAACAGCCCCTGAAGAAACTGTCCTTTTTGTCCAGGCACCTAAAGCTTGCTGCCTTCTTCTCCTGGCTGGAACTGACGAGCTCGTGGCAACCCCCAGCACAGCCTGGCTCTGCAGAGTGAACTACTTATGTCACAGCAATGCTGAGACTGGCCTTGAACCTGCCTGGGATGCTCCCCAGGGGACTACAGAGTAGGCAATAAGGATGCAGAGGTGTGGAGCCCCTGAAGAGAGTGCTTTCAACCTGAAGTCGACCAAAGAAATACTTCTGCCTTTGAAGAGTTTGCATTGTTGAGGATGGATTCTGTTTTAAAATGGAAAACTCCTCAGCCATTGATCCTGCCTTCGAATGCTCTGAACCATTCTCCAAACCTACCCCTACTCCCTGGCTCCGCACTGCACCCCACCTGGCAGGTCCCTGCAGCAAATGTACCGAAGGCAGTGCCTGATCGCCAGGAACAGAAGAAGCAGTTGGGTGCGTCTGGATGGTTACGGGTATTCCCATCGGTTCTCCCTTGCACTCTCTGTGGTTCATGCAGACCTTCCTTTGATTTTAAATTCTAAATCAGCAAGATTTCTCACAGAAAGCAGGCTTGTTAATAATACACTTTTTAAAAAAGAGGCTAAACGTACAAAATTAATTTTGCATTATATAATTCCAGAGGAAAATTAATAAAGATTGTGCCAACGTAAATAGCTAGTTTTTCCCGGGAGAGGTGTTCTTTATCTAAAAACCACTCACCTGTCACTCAGCATCTCAGATGACTACTGAAACACAGAAGATGGAGACAGCAGCTGAGAGCCCACATCCGAACAAACTACAGATTCTTGATTGCCTATTCTCCTATTAGCTTGATTTCCCCCATGCTCAGGGAGACACAAGTCTGTCAGCTGCAACGAATCATCTAGAAAAGAAAAGGGAAAGCAGATCCATCCTCAACTGGGGCAGACCTGAGAAGCCCAGTTGAGACCACAAGCACTCAGAAGAGAGTGATTCAGCCATGCTGCTCTTTGGAGAATGAGGACCAAGACAAGACACTGTGCTGCTTTGTGACAGGCTAACATCGTCCAGCTAGTCCTGGCTGGAAACCAGGCAAACTAGCTGGAGTGTACAGAGAACAGGCCATTGCTGTCAGTGGGAACACTCGGCTTTCAGAGCCATTCATTCCACTTTCCCTTTCCACAATGCAGCTAAAAAAAAATTAGTTTATTTACCTCCAACTCCTAACAACCAAGACTACTTTTTGGTTCAAAAGAATTAAGGAGTTGACAAAGAATAGGTGAAAACTGAAGAGTTGAGCCACATTAGAAGATCCAATTTTGGTATTACAATGGAGTAGTTATCCTGCGAAGAGAAAGGATAAACTCATAAAATTAATCAGATAACCCACTGTCATCGATTCTGACTTACAGTCACCCTATAGGCCAGAGTAGAACTTTCCCATATGGTTTCCAAAGAGTGGCTAGTGGATTTGAACTGCGGACCTTTTAGTTAGCAGCCAAGCTCTTAAACACGGCGCCACCAGCACTCAACCAAACTCATTGCCTTTGAGTTGATTCAACTCATGGGGACCCCATGTGCTACTGAGCAGAACAGCTCCACAGGGTTTTCTTGGCTGTAATCTTTATGGAAACATTATCAGGCCTTTCTTCTGTGCTGCTGCTGGGTAGGTTCAAACCACAAACCTTTGGGTTAGCAGCCACGTAAACCATTTGTGCCACCTGGGGACCTTAAAAAATAGCGAGGGCCAAAATCATCCTTTCCTGTGAAAGCCCCGTGCTTCTCAGCTTCTCAAATGCTGTGCTCCTGTCTGTGGCTCAGGGTCATTTCGAACTGATGTGGTGCACAGTCCCAGAGGTGGAACAAGGCCCACAGTCACGACATGCGCACTGGAGTAGGACAGGCATGGAGAGGCAGCGATGGGAGAAGGTGCAGCCGAGAACACGAAACACAGCACATAGGTACGAAGAAAGAGAAAGGAAGGTGCCCGTCCAGGGGGTGCTGCCTTCAGGGAAGCGCATGGTGAAAGCCTCGTTACCAGACCCATGGGCCAAGGTGAGAACAAATTTGAAGTACTGCGGAATCAAGTGATGTGGAAATTTAGTGGTCTTGAAATCCTCACTGAGGGATGCGTTGATTCCTGAATGAGGGGGGAGTTCAGCTTTCGTTGGGGAGGGAAGTGACCATAGCTGTTTCCAGACGAGAACTCTATGGGCAGGAGCCATGCAGTGGTGGACGCCAGGATTGATGGGCTCCCAGTGCAGAAGTGGCCCTGAAGCCTGAAATCTCTGCAAAGTCCATGATGGTCTGGTCATTTGTCTCTTTCCTGTGAAGGCTGAGCAAAGCATGTGAAGCTACAGCCTGTCTTTGACAGTGGAATATTGTTCCCTTTTTGCAGAAACAGCAAATTACAAGCTGAAGGAAGCAATCTTTGTCTTAGCAATATTTGCATTCTCCAGGAAACCATTTTCTCTGAAACCTGACAGAGGCTTTTGGCTTGCTGTACCTTTCTAATAATTATTTATATTTTACATACCACACAACAGCAACACAGGTACTCACTCCTTTTCTGTCTGACTAGCCCTGGGCTAGCTGATCTGTAGAGCAAATGAGTAGGAACAATCAATTTCGTTTTCAGAATTCATACCAGGCTTCTCGGAGAAGGTTCACTCCAAAGTTTATAAATACTTCTCCATTATTGGAAGCTGCCACATCTTTAGATCTGAGACAGGTTCAAATTTCCCCCAAGCTTTCCTTAATGCCTGATTTTCAAAGCCAGTCATCTCTGGCCCCTGCCTATCTCCCTAACTTTATTCCCCTGTTCCCATAAACCCACCCACTCTTCTTTTAAGCATACCCAACTATGAACAGCTTCTCAACCGTGATAAGCTATTTCAGACTTCTGTGGCTTTGCACTGCTGTGTCCTCTATGTGGCAGGTTCCTCGCCTGACTGCGGATTGTCTCCTGGCCTCCGTGAAGACTCAGCTCAGGCTTGGCCTCCTACGGCAGGCTTCTCTTATCCTCCTGGGCTCAGGCGGGCATCTCCCGTGTGTGCTGCCCAACAGCCGTGTCTATGTGGTTGTCCTATACTGTCGTTTGTTTACTTACTGGTCTGTGTGAAACGTGAGCTCCCGAGGGCACTGATTCTTTCTTCTCTTCCTTTCCGCTACTTTCCAGTGGAAATACAGTGGGAGCCACAAATGTTCTCTTAAATTTTCTAGTAGACACATTAAAAAATAATTTTTTAATGTGTGAAATAATTTTTAATGAAATTTTACATAACCCAATATGTCTAAAACATTATTTCAATGTGTAACATAAAAACTATAAACAAACAAAAAAATTACATTCTTTTTTTATACTTTCTTCAAACTCCAGTGTGTATTTTAGAGATAAAGGACGTCTCAGTTTGGATTGGCCACAGTTTAAGGTTTAATAGCCGCATGTGGCAAGCGGCTACCGTGTTGGACAGCCTGGTTCTATTCCGCTGCTTCCAGCGCAGCTTCTTGAGCCGATAATTTGTGCAATCAACGTTGCACCAATGAGTCTGAGGCACACGCGACATTAAGTATTGCATCTTTAACGCCATATGGTTGAAGTTCCATGCAAGGCCCTCGTGACAGATAATTCTGAAGTGAAATCTTTCTCTAACTTCTGGATTCTTAGTAATTCCTCGGTACATGGATTGACTCTGTCGTGTCTCATCACATGGGAACAGCGTGACTGATAATCTCATGGTGTTTCAGCCTGCTCCTTCACAGTGTATGGTGTCTCTTAGGGAGAAAAGCTATTCCAAAACTAATCTCCCTCTCAGGGCCCACTCACACCCACAGGGCACCGAGACCGCACACGCCCACGGGGCACCGGGACCGCACACGCCCGCGGGGCACCGAGACCACACATACCCGCAGGGCACCGAGATGTGCTGGCTTCTTTGACTGCTCAATTACCCTGTTTTTTAAAAAAAAAAAAACAACTCTTCTGTCAGCTCAGCTGCTAGGTCATCACTCAGCTCACCTCCCACCCTTCTGCTCACTTGTTTGCTCTTTTTCTCAGCCCCTAAGGGGGCGCGGACCCAGGGCATGAGTACAGCCCACCTCCATATGCCTGAACACTCAAGAGTTATAAATCAAGGGAAAAAAACTGTGAAAAAAATGTTTATTCTTGCCCCACTGGCAAACGTACATTCAAAATGCCAAAATTCAAAAATATGTGTAAAGCTATGATTTTTATATTATGGAAAGCAGAAAAGACCCAAAACTGAATTTGGTTATTATTATTGTATGTGTGTGGATGTTCCGCTGATGGACCTGTGATATTTGGAAAAGTAATAAAATAAAAAATGTAGATATATTTGACAAATTATCATTTATGTATAATAAAGATAAGTTGCAATTCTTACAGATGTACTGTTATTATAATGAAGGTTTTCATAAAACTTGTACTCTGCTGACAGTAACGAACAAAAGCAGGGGTCAGCAAACGTGTTCTGTGAAAGCCGAACAGGGAATCCTTTCCGCACTGTGGGCCGTATGGTCTCCAGCTCCACACTCAGCTCTGCTGTAGCTGAGAGCAACCACGAGCAACACATGAGCGAGCCAGTATGGCTGTGTTCCCATAAAACTTTATTTATGAACACTAAACCTGTAATTTCATATAACTTTCCCGTGCCACAAGATACTATAATTCTCTTTTATTTAAGAATTTAAATATAAAATTTTTTGAATATAAGAAACATTCTTAGCTTGTAAAAAAACAGGCTATACAAAAACAGGTGGCAGGCCTAATTTGCTGACCCCTGTTGGAAATGATTGAAAAACAAAATACAATGATTTTAAAGTGTACAAGGCCTGAGTAATTGTAAAAAATCTTAAATAGAAAAGTACAAAAACTCTCTTATACGTTTTCAGAAAAGTTATTTTTATTCCAAGATATTCAAAATTGCCTATTAAAATCAAAAGGCAAAATATAGACTTCAATTAAAAATACAAAAATGTTAGATCGAAATTATATAAATATTTTGGAAATTCCCAACTGGCATTTCAGCCCCCATAATTTAGTTCCGCACTCATGCCCATGACCGGGACGGTCCATTTTCAGTTTTAATTTGGAATGGAAGGCCTTTACTTTCAGCCCCTTCTGTTCACCTCCCAGTTCTAATTAACAGTTTGTACACCTGAGGAATACGGCATGGCTTATTTTAAGACTAATTTTTTTTTCAGAGTGACCCACTTACTTGTATTCAGCCTGAGAAATTAGAGATAACAGCTTTTAATTACTGAAAAACAGGTTTAAAAATGCGTATGCATGCTGAACATTTCATATGTTCTTTGACCAATATGAGTACCTCAGTTTGGATCACCTGGTTTGGGTCATCTCGCTAGTCCAACACAATTCAGATGTGCATGACTGTGTGTGCACAAAATTGTATCATGGCATATGCCGTGAGGTGATGCCGAAGCGAAAAGAAAAATGAACATGGGTAGATAGTGATTTTATATATATATACATAAATTATTATATTATTACATTAGCTTTCAAAGCAGTCCCGCATATACTATTTCCTTTAACTTTTAAATCCTGTGACGTAGGGAATGTTTTCTCACCGGGCCCTTTTCTCCCCTTCACTCTGGCCTCAGCCATTGAGCCCTCTCTCCATGAAACTTTCCCAGTGTCTTCTCTGGAAAAGCTAGATGCTCCAACCTCGTTTTGACTAGTGTTCCTTGTAGTTATCTATCGTATTACACTTACCCAGCTGTAGGGCAAGTGCAGGCTCACACCTGAAGACTATGGCCTCCCCGCGGGCGAAGATGGCAATTGTATTCACCTCTGGAATTCCAGCATGATGCCCCACAAAGCACAGATGCTCAGTAATTATGTGATAAATCCTTTCACTCATTCAACAAACATTTGCCGAGAGCCCTTTGTGGTCCAGGTATAGTTGTAGGTGCTGCGGATGCAAGAAGGAACAAGGGACAAGATTCCCTGCCCTCCCGTAGAGCTTACATTGCAGTGAAGGAAGAATGGCAACCCGTTGTTTGATGGTTATAAGGTTCATGGAGAACCATGAAGCAGGAATGGGCAGACGGGGTATCAGCGCAGGGTCATCTCACTGAAAAACCTGACGTTTAAGTAAAGGCTTAAGAAGGGAAGCAGACCTCATGGATGTCTCCAGGAAAGGAGAGGAAGAAGGTGCTTGTTCTGTCACAGATCACCGTGGCTGGGGTGGAGTGAGCAAGAAACAGTGAGGGTGGGGTCAGAGAAGAAATGGGGAGTCAGATCCACAGCCCCAAAGGCTAGTGTTGTTTTGGTCTTTACTCTAATTGAAAGTCATTGGAGAGCTTCAAGAAGGGTAGCAACATATTTACTTTGGGTTTTACAGGAAAAGAACATACGTGTGGAGAAACCGATACATTGAGCAGATAGCATCTCATCTAAGGTCACAGAGTACTTTCAAACTACAGGACAAGAACTAAGGGTTCCTAGCCTACACCTGATTCTTTTTCCAACACTGTTCTCAGAGTGTGAATATGGTTGAAAAGAATGATTTTGCTTCCCCGTAAATTGCTCATTGATTATGTCTGGAGCCAGTTGACTACCCTCAAGAAAAATAAAAAGAAATCAATCAACCCTGATATTTTAACTAGATAACCCCAACAATCTACAAACACTGAAAATCTTAGAAGTACATGTTTGTCATTGTCCAGACAAAACATTTGGGTGCAAGGTTGAATTATTCATTTTTCATTTGGCTGTCCTTTGGTTATTGACGCGCCAAATTGGTCTCTTCAACTTTATTTATATTCATGACAAATATCACTTGGGGGCAGTTATCCACGGATTTGAAAGCTATATGGCATTCTTTCACTAAAAAAAGAAAAACAAAAAACAAAACCTACATATCTTTGTGCATAAGAAATACCAAGCATTTTTTTTCCCTTGACATTTGGTGACCAACCTGACGTTAAGGTTATATAGGCATAACTTTGCTCACATATCTCCCTGAAATCTCTATTCCTGGAATGAAAAAGGATATCCACTTGTTCAGCTGATCTACACAATGCAATGAGGCATTACCAGCAAATACTGCTAACTTGCCGGGATTGAAATAAAATTCCTCAACAGCACATTCATACTATTTAGCATTTCATTGGTAAAAGGGTGTCATGGATGATGGTTAAAGAAATCATTGGAATAAATAAAAGTGATGCCACACTAGGAATTTGAACAGAGAAAGAATTGTGAACAGTCAATAGCTTTCACTAAAGACAAAGGACTAAAAGAAAACTTTTAAAAAACTGTCATTGTATCATGAACTTTTTAAAACCAGAGAAAAGAGGCTCCATTTTTTGAGGTAAGAAAACAAAACTGCAGAGGGGAAAAGCCCTCTAGTAGGTCAGGGGCAAGGTCGTGACCTAGACCCAGGCTCCTCACTCCTATCCAGTGCTTCTCCAGAAGCTCCAGGCACTGGGCGGAAACGTCGGTAGGGTTTAATCAGCTGGAGAATAGCAGTAGTGCTAACTTACTTACATAATGTTCTGTTTACAGAGTGCAGTCAGTCATAATCTCATTTGTTGATGTATCAATTTGGTTGATCAATGCCAGCTAACCAAGGTATTATGGACAGAATTGTGTCCCCCAAAATGTGTGTCAACGTGGCTAGGTCATGATCCCCAGTATTGTGTGGTTGTCCTCCATTTTGTGATCTGATGTGATTTTCCATTGTGTTGTAAATCCTAACCTCTATGGCGTTAGTGAGGCAGGACTGAATCTGCAGGCTTTAGTTGTGTCTTGACTCAATCTCTTCTGAGATGTACAAGAGAGAACTGAGCAGAGAGGGGTGGGACTTCATACCACCAAAACAGAAGTGCTGGTGGCGGAACGCACCCTTTAGACCCAGGGGCCCTACACTGAGCAGCTCCTGGACCAGGGTAAGATTGGTGACGAGGACCTTCACCCAGAGTGGACAGAGAGAGAAAGCCTTCACCTGGAGCTGGAGCCCTGAATTCAGACTTCTAGCCTCCTAAGCTGTGAGGGAATAGACTTCTGTTTGTTAAAGCCATGCACTTGTGGCGTTTCTGTTACAGCGGCACTAGCCAACTAAGACACAAGGGGTTGTCAACCAGGCTTGTGAATTGCATGGGGTAGCAAAATTTCATAAAACAGGTTTTTTGTTTGTTTTGTTAGGGGCAAAGGCTATATGAGATAAGTATCAATATTTTATGTCACCAAGTAGTGAAATTTTAAAAGATACCAATTTCTAGTGTCATTGTTTTACTCTGTGGTTATCAACGGTTCAGTGACTTGTTCAAAGCTACCCAGTTAGTATGGGGTGCTTCACTAAGCTTTGCTATACTGACTCCTAGGCCAGTGCTAAGAATTAGAGTTTATTTCTTAAAAATATAAAAATGAAAACCACTGGGCTGGTGACTCTATCCAACCACAGGCAGATGTGTGAAGCAAATGAATAAATGAGGGAGGTGGGTGAAGAGTTGATGGGAGGTGAGCTAGGAGGTGGGCTTGAGTGGTTGGTGAGAAGGGTTTAGTCAAGGAATAGAGGAGAGGTCACCAAGGTAGCACAGGGCCACCTAGAAAGGGCTAGCTATTACATTAAGACAATGGCTGCGGTAGAGGTTACGTAAAGAGCTACAGAGGGTTTGGCAAGCTCGAGATGCACTTGAGGAGAGTCATGTTATAGGTGCGGTTAAGGCACAGGGAGGCTTGATAGGGAGGAGCTGCAAGGAGTGAAGACAGGAAAAAAGGGGGGAAGACGAAGTTAGTGAGTGGAAAGGCTCCTGTTAATATCAGCAGTTAGACGAGAATTAGAAAGCCAGAATAGAGATAGAGATCTCAGAAATGCAGTGAAGGCTATGACGTGCTGTCATACAAACACACAAGGCATTCAAAGCACCTCCCTAATTCTGGGTTACTAAGGTATTGATTTTCAATGCCATTAATTTGGCAATTAATCATATGCTGCCTTGTGACATTCCTTTTATTGTTGTTTGAACAGTTACAAGCTCTCACATTATTTAACTTTTTATTTGATTATGTCTTATCTCTTCAGGAGGTCCTGGGGTGAAGGCAGCATGGATGAAGCCAGCTGGTGAAGCAAAGTCTCACAATTCTATGTGAAAACAAACAAACAAGCAATCTCTGGTTTCTGTTTATCTGGAGTACCCAGGACACCTGTTAAGACTCAGCTCTATGCAGGTTATACAAGCAAAGTGTCTGGGCTGTAGGCCTGTATCTATCATTTGATGGGCAGTGAGGAGATAGTAAGATGAAATAAGATGTGTTAAAAGCTACAACTATAGGTCATAAGGTTTCATATGGGATTGGAATTTACGACAAAGAGGAGGGCTGACCATCAGAAAGCGTGTTCAGGGAAGACTACAGAACCTCCCCTGGAGGATTTGGGATGGTTTAGGCACGGGAGACAAGGGTTTTCAAAGGTCAGTCTGTCTGTACTAGCAGAGCTTGTCTGCACTAAGTTTTCACAGGTTCACAGTGAGATGAGGAAAATGAAGGCCATGAAATAAAGATATGGACTCACATATGGCACAATATAGATATGGTTGTTATTTAGAAGGACTACTCTGTACTCCAAGATTTTACCTTTTCTAGTTATTTTGGAGTTAAAACATCTTTAATGAAATCATGGTGATAGTAGAAATTGGTATTTTTAAAATGTCATCACTTTTTAAATAAAATATTAGCAACCTTATGATGTGAGCATTTTTCCCTATCAAAAAGTGTCTTCAGAAATTTTGCTGGCCCATGCAATCCACAGCCAGGCACCCCCTAGGTCAGCAGGCGCAGTGGGGGGTGTGGGTGTAGAGACAGTTTGGATCAGCTTTGTCCAGATAAGGTGTAACCTTCAGTCCAGCGGAGTCCAGAAAGTCAGTGATTGGCTAAGCCCAGAGAGGCGTGTTAGACACAAATAAACAGGTAATATTAACAGGTAATGTTTATTGAATGCTTACTCTATGCCTCTATGTGAAATGTACGTGGTTTTATTTAACTCTCCCATGCCCCAATGATACCACTATTAACTCAAATGAGGGAGCTAATGGGTGGGGAGGTTGAGTAATTTACTCAAGGGCACAAACTGGTAAGTGCTAACACCAGGATGTGAACCCAGATTTGCCTGAATTCAGGGCCAGGCCCTTACTCACTGTGCTATACTGACTTCCATTAATATTTAAGTGGTTGTTGAAAACCCTGAGTAGAGGGAAGCTTGCCAAGAGGACCAGTGTGGAAGGAAAAGAGCAGAAATAACTTGAGAAGAGTGAGTGAACAAGTTGATGAAAAGCTGGAAAGATGCTAAAGAAGGGGCCAGAACTCATAAATTAAAAACCAAGAGAGGGGAGCCCTTAGCCAAGGCTGAGGAGGATAGCAAGACGCGGTGATGATTCACTCTGTCTGGTGTGGAAGGTAGCTGAAGGACAGAAGCAGAGGAGCTGCTGCTCTGGGCCAAGCCGAGGTCAGTGGAAGCAAGGAGAAGGAACTATTGATGGAGTTTTGGGACCAGAAGCCATATGGAAGAAAGAGAGGGCTCCTGACACAACCAAACTGCACCACTGGATTCCAGCAGAAAACTCTTCATCAAAGCAATTACATAATTTGAAGCAGTGCATAGAAAAGAAATCAAAGCCACCAGAAAAGCTGTGCTCCGACTTAGGGCTATCACGGAGTATGTCATTTACTAATTCAATGATTTTTTTAGGAGCTTTTATGCCAGGTACGATTCTGGACACCAGGGTACAGGGTGAGCAAGGAGACAAACTCCCTGCCCCCGTGGAGTTTATATTCTAATGTCAGGGAGGGACAATGAACAATAAATATATAGGGATAATGATAAATAGAGGCGATAATGATCAAGACAAAAGGACAGAGTAATAGGGTGGGTGGTGATTTTAGTCACTTAGTGGTGATACGCATATTATGTTCCTGACACTCGACTCCCACACTCAAGGAGAGATTTAGCACAATTTCACATATCACCCTATAACAGAGCCGTGTCGGGTAACAACCTGTGACATACAGTTCCTGTTACAGAATATTCTAAAAGTAGAATATCTGTCTGCAAAGCAGTATCAATAGAGACAGGCCAATATGATTATACTTTACATCAGAAGACAGCCCTGTCAAGCCTGCCATCTCTCAGGTGCCCACACCAATCCTTGTCTCTTCAGGGCGTGGGGATGGTAATGAATTCAGCAGAGTACAGGCATCACTCCAGGACGTCAATGTCAGGCTCAATTCTTAGCAGGAGACTAAATACCAGATTCAGGAGCTGGTGTGTGGAGGACGCCTGCCCTCTAAACCTATTAGAGGCTTCTTTTTGCACTGAAACACTTAAAAGCATTATCAGCAAACTAGGACCATCAGAGGGAATGAATGGCACCCTCTCCCTGCCACTCCTGTGTACACACGTGGATTAGCTACTAAAGCACCTGACAGATGTGAATTTTATAAGGACTACCTCAAATCTATCCCACCCTGAAGGGAAAAGGCCATGCACACCCCTGCATGATGCAAGGATTAGTCAAGTCCAGGTTTCATGATGCGTTCTGAACCCATGAGTCATTTCTCTTCCCAAGTCTTTGTGCTAGCTGAGTCCCCATTTCTGCCGCCCAGACTTTCAGAGGTGACATTCAATTTCTTTCAATTCCAAACCACAAAACAGCTCTAAAGCAGAGTGCTGAGGTAATATTGCCTTGGGGAAAGCTGCAGGGAAAATGATACAAACATTTTTGGCTATAGATTCATTCCACAGACGTGAATGGAGCACCTACTGTGTGCTAGAAATGTTTACAGACATAAACTTCTCCCCTGTGGCACAAAGACTCCTTCCTCTGTGAGTCCTGACCTTACTGCCATTGATCACTTATATGCTGTTTTAATTCCTATACCAGTTGTTCTAGGAAATCCGTATCTCCCAGGCCACAGAGTCCTTTGTAATACACCAGGAAGTGTTTTTATTGAGTGTCTACTATGCGCTCGACTTCTAAAAGTAACGTTGTCATAGATTACATGTTCTATTGGCCACTTGGAAGTCTACATCGAACTCCTAGTCCCTGTTTCCTAGCTTTACTAATCTGCAGTCCTTCTCTTGAGATCAACGGAAAGTGGTCAGCAATGACAGTAAGATCTGCTCTCAACAGAATTTGAAAAGTTCCCAAATTCTGTATTAAACTATTATTAGAACCAGAAATATGCGAAATAGGCATGTGTCATCGTGAGAAAACAGACAAGGCTGCCTACTGTGGAGCTGCTTGTCCAAAGACATGCAGCTTCCATTACACAGAAGTTGAAGAGTTTCAATCAGTTTTCCTGTGCGGATTCAGGTGTATTCTGATTTCCTTTTTTATTCTTCTTCAGCCACCTAGAAAAAATTGGCCTCATTTGTGGTATTTCTGTTATAGCAGCACTAAATAACTAAGAGAATTGTCAAGATCTCTCCAACCGAGGCACGTGTTCAGTGTCAGGAATGGCAGGCTTCTGGTCAGAAGTGGAAATCTGGGCTTTACAAGAGAGGAGCCCTGGTGGTGCAGTGGTTAAGAGCTTGGCTGCTAAACGAAAGGTCGGTGGTTCAAACCCACCAGACGCTTCATGGGAGAAAGTTCCCTAAAGATTTCCAACCTTGGAAACCCTATGGGGAAGTTCTACCCTGTTGTACAGGGCCGATAAGAGTCAGAATTGACCCAGTAGCAATGGGTTTGTTTTTTTGTTTACCCTACGAGGAGGTGCTGCTCCTGGGTCTGCTAAGTTTCCCTCGGGGCAGCTGAGGGGGAGTGGAGATGGAGTAGTTACTTGAGTGGTGAATACACGAACACTTTCCACTTGATTCCTAATTCAACCCACTTGAAACGGGGCTGGTTTTGGGTTCCCAGGAAAAAAAGCCATTCTTGGTAAAAAGGTACCTCACTAATCATGTATGGAATTATGAACGGTCTGCCATATTAGGCAAACTTAAGCAATACAAACACTTGAAAATTGTAAAGTGCAATGAAAATAAGCACCGCCACCATGCTATACAAGAGTTCTTCTGTAAATCTCACTGGCTGCCTTCTCCCCCACAGCAAAGACGAGAAAATTCTTCACTATCATCCTCAATAAAATGTGAAATTTGGAGATGCATTTACAGAATGAACAAAACTGTCCGCCCCATCTTCCTTACTCCTCACATATGTGAAAAATAAAAAATTATCTTTATTATTAACTAATCCTCATATCTGTATTTAGTGCCTGACAAGTATTTCATTGTGAAATAGAAGAAATGTCATTATATGGTCAAAAATCAGCAGTATAGAAAAATCTCTCTTTCCCTTCCTTCTCCTCTCTTCTTTTTCCTCTCCTTTGAATGGAAGAGTTGATGGTACTGATGGAGGAGAAGACACCGTGGAAGCAAAGAAGGAAGGGAGGAAGGAATGGAGGGAGCGAAGGAGGGAGAGAGGTAGAGAAGAAAAAGAAGGAAGGGCTACCCCACAGAAAAACCCAGGCCAAACTCTGGGAGGAGTTTAATATCTGAGAGAATGGAACATCTGCCTTGTTTCATGTCTCCAGCTAGTTTAACTAAGATACTCAAGACAGGAAGATGACCTGTGCCTGCTCTGTGTGTACTACCATTCAGATGTTACATCGAAAATAAGCCAAAGAAAACGTGGTCCCTGGATTGAGAGAAAAGCAAATAAAAAAATCTAGATAATACAACTAATTATTTATTTATATTGTACTTTAGATGAAGGCCTACAGAACTAGCTTCTCATTAAACAGCTAGTCGACATATTGTTTTATGACATTGGTTAACAACCCCACGACACGTCAACATGCTCCTTTCTCGACCTTGGGTTTCCTATTACCAGCTTTCCTGTCTCCTCCTGCCTTCTAGGTCTTGTCCCTGGGCTGATGTGCCCCTTTAGTCTCGTTTTGTTTTATGGGCCTGTCTAATCTTTGGTGGAACAGTGAACCTTAGGAATGACTTCATTGCTGAGCTAAAAGGGTGTCCAGGGGCCATGCTCTTGGGGTTTCTCCAGTCTCTGTCAGGGTAGTAAGTCTGGTCTTTTTCTGTGAGTTAGAATTTTGTTCTACATTTTTTTCCATCTCTGTCCGGGACCCTCTATTGTGATCCGTGTGAAAGCAGTCAGTGGTGGTAGCTGGGCACCTTCTGGATGTATTGGACTCGGACTGGTGGAGGCCATGGTAGTTGTGGTCTATCACGTAACTAATTTTAGATGACAAAGTAGAAACTATAAGGAAACCTGTCTTACAAAAGAATTCTAATTAAAACATTAATCTATAAATCATGTGTTTGTAGCTGAAAACAGTTTGCCTCATAAACAATCCTCTCAATGCTGGTTGGGTTACCAGATCTGCTTACAAAGGCCTGATATAGTAAAACCTATGAAACCCAGAACCTGCGTAAGGTGGAAACCTGTCAGACAAGGAAAGCTATTTTCCACTAAAATGAGCAATAGAAAAGAGGTAAGCCTGTACTCTGTCAAAGGCAGAAAATTTGCAAGACCCAGAAAAACAAGGCAGTCCTGTCGGGTTCTGGATCTCACAGGTTTCACTGTGAACATGTAACTCAGTGGAAAGTCTATAAAATAGCTATACAATAAGGGGACCACAGCTGCAGAGTCACCTGTCATCTTTTTGTTTTTTTCCTTTTCAACCCTACAATACGTATTCAGTTATATCAAAACTCTCATTAAACAGATACCGAATCTGCATGACCTGCTACAACCAGCCAGGCCATGAGATTGCTGTGGACCTCAACCATTGCCTGCTGGTCCTAAATATCCCTGTAATCCAGGTAGAGGCTGCCATGGAGGGGATGCATGTCAGGCTGTGGAAAAGCACAGGGACAGAGAAGATTAGGGGTTACAAGGATGGAAGTGGCACCAATAGACAGGCATCTAAAGGCTAATAGGTTGGGAAGCAGAGAATGTAGGGTACCTGCATTCATGTAGCAAAGACGCAGGTGGTACAGAGAGGTAAACTCTTAATGGAATTCCTTAAGTGCAGCATCAGGCAAATGGTTTGCTTGCCCTCCAGCAACTATCCATCCATCCAACCAACCGTCTATACATCGACAGATATTTATTGAACACCTATCTTTGTGTCGCACTAGACATTGAGATTTGCCACATGTCTTCAATTGCTCCACACTTCTTTTCACTGCTTTTCTGGCTTCTTGCTGGTAAAGTTCTCTTTCTTGATTCAGTTCTTTCAAGTATCCCTTTCTCCTCATGATCAAAATGTATGGATCTGATGTGTACATGGTTCCTCTTTCATTATATTTGCATTTTAACAGTCAATACTTCTAATAGTCAGGTTTGGAGCATTTTTAGCCATGTTGTGTTTAATAATTGAAGTTGAAGCTATTCTAGTAAAAGCCTTTTTCTGCCAACTTCTATAGCTTTCCTGGTAAAGTTTGAAAAGGCAAAGTGACCCACATTGGCTCAGGTTAGGGAGAAAAGGTCTCTTTGAGGGACTGAGTTGTCAAGGAAGGGATGGCTCAGGACGGGCAGTGAGCATGCAGAAAGCGGACTGAAGGAAGAGACAGCACGGCCAAAGGCCAGCTACTGGTCTACGTTTCACTTCCCTTTGCAACACAATTCCTTGAAGACACCCTATCTTCAATTCCTCTCTTTCCATTGTCTTTTAAATACACTCCAACTGAGATTTTGTTCTATCACTTCACAAAACTGCTCTTGTCAAAGTCATCAAAGACCTCTTCACTATTAAACCTAGCGGTTTATTTTTGGTTCTCATCTGTTTATTCTCAGTTCTCATCTTTTATTCTCAGTTCTCGTACTTATGCTCAGCATCTGACAGAGTTGATCACTCCCTCCTCCTTGGAACTTTCTTCGCTGGTTTCCAGGGGAAAAAATCCTCTTGGTTTTTTTTCCCTACCTCTACTGTCATTTCTTCTAAGCCTCAGTAGGAGCTTAAACAGCTCCCCTCCCCTCCAAAAAATGTTAATATTGGAGTGTTCCAGGGCTAGTCCTTGGACTTCTTTTTTCTTAGTTTACGGTCACATCCTAGGCCAACTGACCCAGTCAGGGGATTATAAATACCATCTATACACCAAAAACTCTCAAATTTATATCTCTAGCTCAGACTTCTCTCCCAAACTCAAGATATAATCAAAATCTTCACAGGTATCTAATATCCATCTTACATTCGATATGTCCTGACCTTCTCTCCCCAAATCTGTTATACTCATGTCCTTCCCCATCTCATTTGATGGGAACTTCATCCAGCTCTGCAGGCCAAAATCAAATGAAGTTGTTCTTGAATGCCCTTTTGATCACAACCCACACCTAAACTGTTAGAGAATCGTGTTGGCTGTATCTTAAACATATACCCAGAACGTGAAACTTCTCACCTCCACTGTTAATACCGGGGTCTAGGCCACCATCAGCTCTCTCCTGAATTACTGAATTACTTCCCCATCGCCCCCTGCAACAGAATGCCGGAGTGATCATTCTAAAACATACATCAGATTGTGCAATGCCTCTTCTCAAAACCCTGCAATGGTTCCCATCTCCCTCAGGGTAACAACCAGTCTCTTCACAGTGGCCTACGTCATCCCCCATGTTCTCATTCCTCACCCCCAATCACCTTTCGGACTCATCTATCGCCTTACTCTCCCTGCTCCAGCCAGCTGCCCTCCTCTCTCTCCTTTAAGCGCTCCAGGCATGCTCTCACCTCAGGGCCTTCAAAATGGCTGTTTCCTCTTTCCCCAAATATATCTTCATGACTAATTTCCTCACCTCCTTGAAGTCTTTCTCAAAAGTCACCTTCTCACCAAAACCTGCCCTGACAACTGTTTAAAATGGCAACACCACCCCCTCTACCATCCCCAAGGGCCCTTATTTCACTTTACTTCTTCTTTTTTCCATTATTGCTTTTCACTTCCTAGCATACCACATAATTTGCTCATTTATTATGTTTGTGGTTGATCTATACTAGCTAGACTACAAATTCATAGGAACAGGGATTTTGGTCTGTTTTATTTACTGTTCTATTCCGAGTGTCAAAAATAGTTCTTGGCACATAGTACTTGCTTAAATGTGGAACAAATAAAGGTGAAAATAAGCCCAACGTTGTCGGAGGAGATTTGAGAATCCCTAGCAGATCCCTGGCACTAGGGAGCAGCTGATGGAGAACTTCTTGCTTCTTGACAGCAGAGTCCAGGGCCTCTCACATGTGACTCTCCAGCACTGTGCATCACATCCTGATTCAAAAATAAGTAGTCAGTAACTATTGGTGGAATAAAGCTTGGCTCCATTGGTGATAGGAAGCTACTGATGCCCTTCAGGAGAAGTAAGACTCATTGTAAGAACCACTTATGAGGATGGACTCCCTGTCATGGATTGAATTGTGTCCCCAAAAATATGTGTATCAACTCAGTTGGACCATGATTCCCAGTATTGTGTGACTGTCCACCATTTTGTCATCTGATGTGATTTTCCTATGTGTTGTAAATCCTGTCTCTATAATGTTGATGAGATGGGATTAGTTGCAGTTATGTTAATGAGGCAGGACTCAGTCTACAAGATTAGATTGTGTTTTGAACCAATCTCTTCTGAGAGAAGCGAGCAGAGAGACAGGGGGACCTCGTACCACCAAGAAAGCAGCACCAGGAGCAGAGTGTGTCCTTTGGACCCAGGATCCCTGGGCAGAGAAACTCCTAGTCCAGGGGAACAGATGACAAGAACCTTGCTCTTACAATGAGTCTTACTTCTCCTGAAGGGCACCAGTAGCTTCCACTCACCAATGGAGCCAAGCTTTATTCCACCAATAGTTACTGACTACTTATTTTTGAATCAGGATGTGATGCACAGAGCTGACAAGGAGAGAAAGCCTTCCTTTGGAGCTGACACCCTGAATTTGGACTTCTAGCCTACTAGACTGTGACAGAATAAACTTGTTTGATAAGGCCATCCACTTGTGGTATTTCTGTTATAGCAGCACTGGTTAACTAAGACACTCCCATCCACCTCATGTATCAAAGACAGAAGAAAAAGCACATTGTTCATTAAAACTAATCCTATCTCCAGTTGAATGTGAGTTCAGCTTTCTTCTGATGGCCTGTTCTAGGTGCACTTCCATAATAACTTGTCATAGCTTAAAATCTGAAACACAAAGGGCCACATAATATGTGACATTCTGGAAAAGGCGGTGCTGTAACAGCAGAGAACAGATTAGTAATTGCCAGGGGTTAGGAAGAGGAGTGTGGTCTGACTACAAAGGGTAGTCCTCCGGGTGTTGGGACTGGTTTATCTCTGTTTGCGGTGATGGTTACAAGAATCTATGTGTGTGCTAAAACTCATAGAATCATACAGAAGAAATACTGAACACTACTGTAAGAAAAAAAAATTTTAATGACATTCTCCATTTACAAGATACTGCTGATGCTCTGCTAAAATCTAAGCTGGAAGGCTACATGCTCATAAATTGAAAGAAACTGGAAGCTTAATGGTCCCTGGGCTCCTTACGATGTTTGCATTGAGCAACTTCAGGCATCCAGGGGGGGCTCCACCGGGTCTGGACATTTACATTTGCCGAGTCATGCACTATTTGGCAGTGAAAAGTTCTGGCTATGTGTTTGCTCCAAGGTGTCATTTATTAAGCCCAGCCTGGCCTGTCACCTCCGCATTCCTGCTGTCAGCTAACAAACAAGGGAGGCGCACCAAGCACGCCTGTGAGCCTCTGTCTCCACAGCAGCTCTGCTGTTCACAATAGCTGCATGGCTAGATCTGTTTTCCCTTCATCAGACTTAGCTCTTCACAAATCTAAAGCTTCTTGTTCTTTTACAGGAGTCCTCTGATTATCAGCTTAAGGAGCGAGCTTCTTTCTCCTGTGACCACCCCTAACCCACTCCCACCTTGCGTTTTTGTTCTACTCTAATTCCCAGTTCATATAAAGTACTATCTAAGATAAACTCATCTTAGAATTTAAAGTCATAATATTAATTACTTTGATAATATCTTATGTTTAAAATGCACCTTATAATTTATCAAACACTTTTACCTGTGTGGTATCTTTTAATTCTCACAATGATTAATCAAGTTGATAGGCAGGTAGGATCACTTTCATTTTAAAAATAAAGACACAGAGATTCAAACTGATTATGTTTCTCAAGGTCACGTGCCCAATCAGAGGCAGGGCAAAGACTAGACTCCAGTAAAATGTAAGCAAACGGTAATCCTCATTTCCCTTACGAAAAATGAATACTCATACCATTTTATGTGACTTTGGAGCCTATCAGCATATGATCATGTCCTTCTTCACCTTGTCCTTTAAAAGACTGATGAGTACTAAGTTATACAGACATTTGACTCAAATATCATATGAAATTCCAAGTGCATTTCAATTCATAACACCATGTTCGCATTTCTCTTTCCACTACCAGACAACCCTCTCCTGAGAACAGCCTTCGCATGTCCTAGTCAGCTGTATCTCACCTATTCTCTAGGCTTCCTTGTGAGTTTTTCTCAGATGGCATCATCCGAGCCTACATAACACACCAAGAATACTTTAGCCCAGTGTAACCTGTTTTAGGCACATGTCTTGGACACTATGAAGCCTTCACTTGGGAAGCTGAAAAGCTAACAAAGCTTCCATTGGAACAGTTCCATCAATAACAGACTGGTTCTTTTTTGAGAAGTGCAGTTTAACAAATCTTCCTGGAGATTCAGGTACCATGTTGGGGTCTTGGGTCTCCCACTGGCTGCTACGAGTCCCTGCTGTGCAGAGATGGCAATTACTGCCAGAGGCATTGTCTTCCACTAGGTCATACCATTGCACTTCACGCTCATGTTCCACACTCAAGCCACACATACCTCCTTGCCATCACTAGGTTGTACCATTGCACTTCATATTCATGCTCCACACTCAAGCCATGTGTACCTCCTTGCCATCACTAGGTCGTTCCACTGCGCTGCACCCTACACTCAGGCTCCACACTCAAGACATGTGTACCTCCTTGCCATTTCCCAATCACACTGCACAATTAGTCTTCGCTTAGGCTCTTCTCTCTGCCTGGATCGTCTTTCTTCCCCCTTGTTCTGGGGACTTGCCAGACACCCTTATCCAGCTTTACAGGGGACCACGGCCTGGGAACTACTACCCTGGCTTCTGGAGATAATAAAAGACAGTGTAAGAGCCAGGCAATTACCAACAGAAATTGCTATCCTGGCCTTAAAACTACCCCTCTTTCCTCGCCCCTCTTAATACTCTCTTTTCAGGCTCTGAGCTTCTTCCAGGATAGTGATTGCTGGCTCCTGGGCTATAGGGTCACTACCAGTCAGAATCGACTCGACAGCAATGGGTTTGACTGGTTTTGCACTAAATCAAGCCCCTTCACAATCTGTCTTTTGACTGCTGTTTATGTGTCTGCATTCCCACATGCCAAGCCTCACCCTTCAAAGTTTTGTTCAAACACCACCACCCTCATAGTCCCACCTGCAGAAACTTTCTCCTCTGCGCACCCCAGGGGGGCAGAACCAGTTTTCCTTTCACCTGAGCTCCGTGACCACTGAGTCATCTCCCACAGCAGTCCTCAGATTATCCCCAGCCGTTTACACCTCGTAGCCTCTGCCGGCTGTGTACAGACACCATGTTCTCATTAGAGATCCAGGTCGTTGCTGGTGCTCAGTGAATGCCCAATAAATGTTCCCTGCTTGAGCAAATGAGTAAGTGCGATTTCACCCTTTCTTAAGACCATTTTATACACATTAATGTAGTGAAGAAAACAACTCCAATGAAGAAAAAATGCTGATTCGGAAACAAAATGAATAGTTAGATATGTGGGTCATCCTAGCTACACAGTAATTCCTCCCCTGGAACAGTCTACTCCAAAGGGCCACGGTTCTTATCCACTTATTGATAAATGAATAATTAGATATGTGGGTCACCCTAGCTACACAGTAATTCCTCCCCTGGAACAGTCTACTCCAAAGGGCCGTAGTTCTTAACCACTTATTGATAAAACTCACCGAGTCTGTCTTGATTTGTTGTACAGTTTGTGTGTTTGTGTGTCTGTGCTGGTTTTGTGCCAAGTCTATTATGTGAATAATACACATCCCCCTATAATTTGAATTACTATCAACAACCTTGAAATATACGAGAAACAAGAGCTTTATCCTTTGCCTTTTCTGTGTCTTTATGGGTAGACGTGCGATAATATCCCAGTAGGTTCTATGGGGTCTCTCTCCTGAGCTTAGATTTTCATAGCTTTATTTTAATAACAAAAACCACCATTGCTAGACACTGAAACATTCTGAATACACGTGATATTCAATTATAGGAAAACTAGCTTTCCATCCTGAAACAGGTCTCTCTCCTTTAAAGGCTCATTCTACAAATTTGTTAAGGTGTTTTATCTTAAATTTGATCTAACCCAACGCAAATAAGGGGGAACGCAGTGAAATTATGGGAAAGGAACACATAAAACCAGGCTGGTTGTTTGGATTTATTTTCCTTTAGATATCAATTTGGTTTAAAAGAATTGAATTCATTTGCCATGTTCTCTTTGGGAAGCATTGTGAGACGGATAATTCAGACGCGCTCTCTCCTTGCATGGCCTCTGTGAGATACAAGGGGGCCCACGTGCATGGTTCGCTAAAATGAAGGCTCTGTTCTATCTGTCTGCCTCCGTGTGAACTGCTCCTTCAGACAGAAAGTTAAAAATCATAATGAGTCAAAATTCTCCCAGGGCCTACACTACTCCTAGGGAGCAAATTAGGCATCTTTGGATGTTTAACTCTTTCAGACCCTACGAGACATTAAAAACAGTTGCTAATGGTTCAAGAAACTTGATTCCGCTGTCAAAGCTGTCTAATTAGCTAATGAGGAGTGGCTAAACTAAGGACCTCCTCATGCCTAATCCAGGCTCTAGTAACAAAATCAAAATTATTGTCAGGTTTCTCCTGCTACGGCTCTCAAGTACAGGAAGCAGCTGGGACCTGCTTAATAGCAGACAACCACCTTCCAAAGCAAACAAAAACCCCACCAAAGCCTGGATGTTGACCTAATACTCCGAGACAATAAACTATGGTTCTGTCACAGAGAAGGCAGAATGGCATGACCAGAAAGAATACGTGTCATCCCGCATATGCTGACTTTTCTCATTGCCTGAAGAACACATTCAAGGTTCAGCACTGGGTTAAAGAGTAAAGCACTTCAGTCTTCAGAGGAAGTTTTCTGGTAAACAGTACTGGTCTTCCTTAGGGAATTCCAGGTTAAACTATTCCCCTCAGTTTCTAAAATTAAGCAGTCAAAAAATGACTTCACGAAATAATAGTAGTAAGTATTGCCAGTCATTAGGGTTTGTAATCCCCTAAAGACATTTCAATTTAAATTGTCTAGGTCAAATTTACCCTCATTAAGAAAAAATAAGGTGGGAAATGGCTGAGGCTTGGTAAGCAGAGGGTGGGGTGTGGATGGGGAGCTGGACGGTTGTAGAGAGGAGGGACTAGGAGGAAACACGAGTACTAAGAGTAGGGACTGGAGTGATTCCTTCTCTAAGACCTTCCACACAATTCTGAATCCAGGAAAATGCTGGGTACCAGAAATGCAAGACAGCTGATCAAGCTTCTACTTCATGCATCTGAGGAAATTGATTTTCAGATTTCTGAGCATAGTTATCTGATCTTATATAATGTCACCTTCTGTGTACTGATGACTAAGATAAATGTCCTGGGCTCTGCTGTTTTGATCTAGTCATTTCCTTGTTTTTGCTCTGACACAGTAATAGCGTTGGGGGAGAGGGGCTCAATGCAAGAGAGAGGCTGGCTGTGTTGGGGTGGTGTCATTGATTTATGCCCTCTGACAGGCTTCCAGGGAGTAACTTATTAGCTCCCTTTTCATCCTTTTCGAGGGCTTGCTCAGTTTCTTTAAACTCTTCTCCAGTGAACTCGGGGCATGTATGCGTGTGTGTACGCATGCCTGTGTGCGTGTGTGTGCAAAAGCACCTTGTCTGTCCTGCACAGCCAGGCCTGCCGTAACGTCTACAAAATGGGACAACTCTAGGCTCAAAATCTCCCTTTGTCTGTGAAGTGGTCACAACCGTGGTGGGGCTTCTAGAAGCCTTGGCAAATTCTTTGTCGACACACGTAACCAAAAACTCAGTCCATCTTTGGGAGGCTATGGACTCGGCCTTGCCGAATCTGTTTACGTTGAGCATCTTAACAGGACAGGAAAGACAAGGCGTACTTCCAGTGGAATCCATCTCTTTCTGTGGTTCCTTTTCTTCAATACTGCCGTGATGAATCCAAGTAGGGTCCTATTTGCATTTTCCTACTTAACACGCTTCCAGAACTACATGTGGAATAAATGCTTAAAGTTTGTTTCTTAAAAGCAGCTTTTGTATTTACCTGGAATAAACTATAAAAACAAAAAAAGAAAAAACTAACCCTACTAGTTCTCTTTGTATACTTTGCCAAGATATTCCCCACCTGTAAGGTTTGGAAGTACAAGAGTTAGCCTGGCATTATAAGTCCTTCTTCAATTTAATTTCACATCACTATTAAGCCATTGCAGCCCTGGTGGCACAAGTGCTTAAGAGTTCAGGCCGCTAAACAAAAGGTCAGCAGTTCGAATCCACCAGCTGCTCCTTGGAAGCCCTATGGGACAGTTCTGCTCTGTCACTATGAGTTGGAATCGACTCGACAGCAACAGGTGTTTTCGTTTTTATTAAGCCATCATCGCCCATGCTTTTTCCTCAGGAGAATAATGACTTTAAATTTCCCAAAGTTTCAATAATAAGAATGTTATACACGTCTTGTTTATAAAATTTAGAGCAAGAAATTAAGCTTTTTTTTTCTTTCCTGAAATAACCATTGAGAAACTCCAGATGCATCTTTCTGAAAGAGAATACACACTGACTGTCTTCATAAAATTCAGGGAAAAAAATCCTATGAATTAATGTAGTGATAAATATCCCTCTAGATATACAGGGACATGATGTTACCAATTAAGATGCAGCAAG
Source organism: Loxodonta africana (assembly GCF_030014295.1). Taxonomy (NCBI): domain Eukaryota; kingdom Metazoa; phylum Chordata; class Mammalia; order Proboscidea; family Elephantidae; genus Loxodonta; species Loxodonta africana. The sequence continues at coordinate 76,222,112 of NC_087364.1, read as the reverse complement.
ATTCTCAAGCACAAACTCGTTCCTTTATGTCGAGAGCCAGAATTAGAATAACTTGTATTAAAGACTAACTGTGGCACCAACCCATTTCCACCGCGTATTCTCAGTCAAAGCTGACTAAACTTTTTTTTTTTAGAAAGTAATAAAATTTTGGAGTGAATCTAGAGGAAATAACAGATTTGTTTTTAGTGTTGTAAGTCAGCGAGTAACAGAATTTTTCATTCAGTTTTGCTGTTGTTGTTTAGAACTTCAAAGGAAATGAAAATACAAATAACATTTTTAATTAACTGTAGCGTTAACCATTCGTTTTCATAAAATGAAATTTGCATTTCACTCAGAAATGAAACAATTTGTAACTTTTAGATTCACTGTTAAACTAATAAAAGTCATCCTAAATTAAATCAATGAAGTAAACAGCAGATATTTACTGAATATCTGCTTGGCACATGGCGGAGTAAAAGGTAGTGTTTAATGGAACTGATGTTGCATTTTTTCTGGGCCAAGACTTAATTCAGATCCCCAGGGTCGCTATGATTTGGAATTGACTCGACGGCAACAAGTTTGGTTTTTTTTTGTTATTGCTGTCTTCATTTATCAGATAGAAGATAAGTACGTTTGGGGGTTGAAGAATCTATTCTTATTACTACAAGAGCTATTTTGATGAAGGATTTTTTTTTAAATACATGTACGTAAGCTCTCTTATATTTAATCACTTTTCCCTGCTCAAATGCATGGGGAAAACTGGCTAACTCTGAAGCTGAGCTCTCAAAACTAGACTAGAATTAATTGGCTTAGAATACCCAACCCACATTTTTTTCTGAAATATTTTATTATGTTTTTGGTGAAAGTTTACACAGTTAACTTACACAGTAAGTTAGGTTCCCACCTGACAATTTCCACACAAATTGTTCAGTGACATTAGTTATATTTTTCACAACGTGTCAACATTCTCTCTAATCGCATATGGTTGTTCCATTCCCAGTACTCTAATTTCCATGCCCCCTTATCTTCTCATCTTGGTTTTACAGTAAATGTTGACCTTTTGGTCTCCTATGCCTCTCTGCTATTTCACTAAAATGTGATCTCAGGGGATAGTTTCAGTTCAAGGTTTAAAGAGTGTCTCAGGGCAATAGTCTCAGGGAGTCCTCTGGTCTCAGCCGGTCCAGTTAGTCTGGACTTTTTTAAGAATTTGAGTTTTGTTCTATATTTTTCTCCCATTCTATCCTGGACCATCTATTAGAATGGTCAGTGGTGATAGCCAGGCAACATCTAGTTCTGGTCTCAGGGTAGATAAGGTCGTGGCTTAGGTAGGCTATCAGCCGTGTAGACTTGTTTCTTGTCTGAGGTTTTAGTTACCTTCTTATTCTTTCGCTCCGGACAAGTAGAGACCAGTAGTTGTACCAGCCCACATGTAAGGATAACTTGTAGAATTAAAAAGGCGTGATCAGATGGTAGAGCTCTGGTGGATCAGTGGTTAAGAGCTACAGCTGCTAACCAAAAGATCAGCAGTTTGACTCCACCAGGTACCCCTTGGAAACTCTATAGGGTAGTTCTACTCTGTCCTGTAAGGTTGCTGTGAGTTGGAATGGACTCAACAATAATGGGGTTTTTTTGAATCGATGGTCTCTGTCTTAGTCACCTAGTGCTGCTATAACAGAAATACCACAAGTGGATGGCTTTAACAAACAGAAGTTTGTTTTCTCACAGTGTAGTAGGCTAGAAGTCAAATTCAGGGTATCAGCTGCAGGGGGAGGCTTTCTCTGTCAGCTCTGGAGGAAGGTCCTTGTCATCAATCTTCCCCTGGACTAGGAGCTTCTCCGAGCAGGAACCCCAGATCCAAAGGATGTACTCTGCTCCTGGCACTGCTTTCTTGGTGGTAGGAGGTCCCCCTGTCTCTCTGCTCCCTTCTCTCTTTTATACCTCCAAAGAGATTGACTCAAGACACAATCTAATCCTGTAGATCTCATCAACATAACTGCTGCTAATCCATCTCACTAACACCACAGTGATAGGATATACAACACATAGGAAAATCACATGGATGACAAAATGGTGGACAATCACCCAATACTGGGAATTATGGCTTAGCCAAATTGATACACGTATTTTGGGGAGACGCAATTCAACCCATGGCAGTCTCCCTGCCTTCAGCTCACTTCTAGCCCCCCCCAATTTTGCTAATTCTCAAACACATAATCTCCCACCTTCACAATTTTATCATGGATGTTCACCACCTGAACTATTGTTTACTTACTATATTTCTTTAAATTGACTCCCTTAAAAACAAACAAAAAACCCTTAAATACCCAAGTTATCCTCATCCTGAGCAATAGCTGTAAAATCATCTGAAATCACGGTTTTGAAGTGCTAATTTTCTCTAGCACAGGTTAAAGTAAGAACATAGCTACTAAAAAATATTCATCTTCTGACAAAAGTGTAGAGATAGGGAACAAATTCATGGTTTCCAGGGGTTAGGGAGGGAGGGGTGTGGCTGTGACTGTCAGTGATGAAAGTGTTGTGTACATTGATCGTGGTGGCTGTGTCAATCAGCACATGGGATAAAATTGCACAGAACTAAATGCACACACAAATGGGTGCATGTAAAACTGGCGAAACCTGAGTCAGGGGATTGTAACAATGTCGGTTTCCTGGCTGTGATGTTGAGCTAATGCGAGACGTTACCGTTGGGGGAAGCTGAGGGAAGGGTATATGGGGTTTCTCTGAATTATTTCTCACAACTGCGTGGAAATCTACAATGCTCTTAAAATAAAACGTTAAAAAAAAATACAGGTTGCCCAGTTAAATTTGAGTTTCTTATAAGTAATTGGTAGTTTTTACAGTATTAAGTATGTCCCACGTAATATTTGAGTCATATTTGTGCTAAAGGCGTGTCTATTGTTTATATGAGATTCAAGTTTGGCTGCGAGTCCCATATTTTATCTGGCAACCCTACCATTAACCCAAGACCCAAACTGGGGAAGAATTTAATTGTGTAGAAAGAAAGAAGGCAGAAGAGCATTACAGGCAGGGATTCACGTGTGCAAAGGGCCTGGGGCAAGACAGCACTTGGTGTATTTACGAAACTGAGTAAAGCTTGGTGAGCAAGGTGGGGAAGAGCAAGAAGAGGGGCAGGAAGAATCTGTGGCTTACGTGGTGTATCCCACAACAGGCTAGAGGCGTGGCAGCTGTCTAGTCTACTGCAGCCCCAGGTCCCGAGGCTGAAACACAAGGACTCTTAGAGACTTTCTGAAGCAAGGGAGCCACCCAGATCTGGAAGAGGCAGGGCTTGGCCAACTTCTGGGAAAATACCCTCTGTTCTTCCATGTCTTTTTCAACAGTAAGAATAAAAACAAATAACTCGGTAAATTTCTAAAAAATGCTCAACTCAGTAGACCTAAAACTATCCAGTGTAGTCAACGTGGTCTGCACCTCCTGCTCCTTGCCTCACTCTGCCCTAACAACCTGTGTAACCTGGGATGCCGCCCTTCACGCCTGAGGCCTCAGTTTCCCCATTTGTGTAGCATGGGTTCAACAGCCTCTAAGGTTTCTTCAAGGCCCTGTATTCTATAATTTCTCTGCTCATCCTGCTGTTAGTGTGCCGGAACCGAACCAGGGGAAGGGATTAGGACACTGATAAAGAAAGAAGAGCCTCTTGCAGTGTTATCCTCTCCTCACTAATGTACACATGACTGCAACCACTGCCACAGCCGTGGTGCTACGAATGAACTAAATCCTACAGGCACTCTGTGGTCATTATGTCGCCAAGGACACCAAACGCTGACCATTCTTTCCCAACTCTTTGAAAACATAAGCACATAAACAATTACATGTTGGAGTGTTGCAAGAATAAGTGGCGTGTATTGGGAAAAGACTGGATTTAGATTCTCAAGGACTGGGTTTGATTCCAGGCCCTGCCACTTACCAGCCAGAATGTGGGTAAGTCACTCCCTCCTCCAAACACTGGCTTCCTCATCTGTAAAATGGGCACACTGACAAGCACAGGTGACTCACTGGGAAGCTGCAAGGTTGCTGGGAATCCATGCACGTGCACAAGGCTCAATTATCACCAGTCTGCACACTGTGCTCTGTGAGACTGAAGAGCAGGAGGGTCTCAGGAGCTGCTCAAACCACAAGCTGGTCAACCAGTTCCTCCAATGGGCCCCTGAGAATTCTTGTAGGGTGTTGAAACAGCTGACATGATGTTTTTCTTATCTAGAGACCTAACTTTGAAATAGTGCACACAATCAAGAGTCTGGATTTCGGAACTGGGCGGAAATTTATTTGGACGCAATACTTACTAGCTGAACAACTTTAGACAAGCTAGTTTAGTGCTCAGAATTTCGTTTTGCTTTACTGTAAAATGTGGATTTTTGGAGATTATTAAATAAAATAGCATACAAAGCACATCTCCTATAAACTTCACAACAGCAATGGGCACATAGTAAAACCTGTTACCACCAAGTCAATTCTAACTCACAGCGACCCTACGGGACACAGCAGAACTGTCCCACAGGGTTTCCAAGGCTGTAATATTCAGGAAGCAGACTGCCATATCTTTCTCCAGTGGTGTGGCTGGTGGGTTTGAACCACCTACCTTTAAGTTAGCAGCCGAGCATTTAACCACTGCACCACCAGGGCTCCTTGGGCGCACAGTAGGTAGCCCCTAAATAATAACTATCATTATAATTTAGTAATGGTGCTCAGATATCCTTGGCTGACAAAGTGTCAAGAATATAAGAAGAATGCAAGTACTTCATGGAGGAGGGGGTACTGATGTAATATTTATGTACATGTAGCAGTAAAATCCTAAAGTTTATGAGCAGCCAGTCTTATTTAAAAAATAATAATAAATAAAAATACAGGAGTCCCCTCCATCACACCTCAAACTCCCATACCAGCACACAGAAGGATCCCTTTTGGAGGAGCTCTTATGTGAGCTTCAGACCACAGTGGACCCTTGCCCAACAGTGACTGGTATTAAGTCCTGGTGTGCCTGACAAGGAGCTCCTAGAACCCACCCGCTGTGTAAAAATCTCTGACAATTAAATTCTGGCCAAGGGAGCTTAAGTCATTCACTTCTGTCAGCACATACACTCGGGCCTCTAAAGCACCCTCCAGGAAATTAGTTCTCTCTTGGTGTCTACGTGATGCCAAAATCACACAAACAAAAGCAAAGATACTCAGACAAACTGGCTGGTAGGCACTCTACCAACGGATTCTACTGTTTTGCTGATTGCTTTTATACTTAAAAAAACAACAACAGCTTAGTAAAACCAGTGCAGCAACAATAGGTTCAAGCCTAGCCAACGATTGTGAGGATGGCGAGGACTGGGTGGCGTTTCCCTCCGTTGTACGTAGGGTCGCTATGAGTCAGTGCCCAACGACAACAACAGAACTAGTGCTGCATACATAGGCAGCCTTACCCGACATTCCTGCCATTTCTCGACAATCAGAAAACCTCACTGCACTGTGAGAGCTAAGCACAATTCCGTGGAAGTAACTTACACACAGACAAGAGTAGAAATCGTGCTTGCCAAATGCTAACCACCTCACAGAGTCAAACAGGAAAGTGGCTGAGATGCTTTAGTAAAGCTTTAAAAAGTTACATTTCCAATAATACTGCTTGTCCTGGAAGACAGTCTTCTAGAAAGTTAGAACTGGAAGGGATCTTGCCCATCGTCTTTAACCCTAACCTTCAGTTTAAAAACAAGGAGCATGAGGTTCAGAGATGTAATTACCGATCCAAACCCTCAATAGGTAATGGAGCTGGTCTGGAACCAAGCGCCCTGACTCCCAGGCTGTTGTTTTCTCTATTAGGTCACATACAATAACTGTATATGATATAGGCCACATTTCCTGAAGTCTTCTACCCTTTCAGGACTTGTGGAACGGATGGTATCCCACTTTTTATGCCTCTGGCGTTCTTTGGGAGTATTTGCTTCCCTCCATTGGGGACTTGTGTAATGGTGAAAGGTGAAAGAAATCTTCAATGAAGCAAAATAGCTGGGGTATCAAGCAAAGCCAGGGGTGCCCCATGCACCCAAACGGAAGATGCCCCGCAATAAAGCCAGCTACCCAAGACTGGTGGGCCAGACGGGCTCCCAGAAATCATGTATTCTCACATTTCTCAAAATCTATATTGCCAATCAAAAACCTAAACACACTCAATGACCCAGCAGACATTTCACTATTGAAAACACACAATGTCAACAAAAAATTCAAAGCAGAAAATAACTGGCTCTGGAAATGGTCAAACCAAACAATAGGTTAATTAGTAAAGACTGTCTGCCTTGAGCACTGTGCTCTTTTTAAAGAACTGTCTCTATGGGATCAAACTGACAATAGCAACTTGAAAGATTAGACAGGAAGCTTAGGGCGCAGTGAGTTTATGTTAACGTGGGAGGAACAACTCGGAAAAGGAGGGTGAGAATAGTTGCACGGCTTGAAGAATGTAATCAATGTCACTGAATTGTACATGCAGTTCCTGTTGAATTGGTATATGTTCTATGGTGCATATTTTCAACAAAAACAGAAATAATAAATGATTTTTTTAAAAGTGTGGGTGGATGGGTAGCAGCAATGGCAATGATAATAAAAGCCAGAAGAGTTTCGGTAGTAACACCCTAAATTCTCTGAAGTTTACCCATGCCAGGACCGGGGGTGAGCACTTCATGTATAGCATCTCCCTCAGCTCACAGAACAACCCCAAAGGTTGGCATTACTGTTACTGCTCTTTCACAGACAAGCAAAGAGGATTACAAGGGTTAAGGAACTAGCCCAAGGCAAATAATTGATACAGAACGAAATTCAAATCCAGTTCTGTCTGACTCCAGCCCAGGGATCTTAGCCACCTCCTAATTTATAATAATAATCGATGAATTTTGAAGATTATTAAGTAAAGTAGCATACAAAACACCTTTACTATCTCTATCCTCACTTCACCAGAAAATATCAACCTCCCCTGCACAATACGGTGAAAACATAGGTGTTATCTGTCAACACTGGTGAAAAATAAATGAGTTTCTAAAAATTTGGTCTACCAGTTATCAGGAATCTCAGAAATGCAGCTCTGAGGATGAATGTTATCTGTGCATTAAACAAAAAGTGGCATTCACTTAAGTAAAAGAGAAGATTCTTGCTCTAAAATATCCCAGCTCCACCACAGTCACCTGTCACTAGCTCAGCACCTTACTCTTCCACTCAGGCTGAACCAGGCTCCAGAAAAAGCAGTTAGACTACTGAAACAGCCACACCTCTGCCGGGTAGGAATTCGTTTTTTTTTTTTGACCACCAAACAACCATTCCTTATGGACAGAAAAGGTAAGATACGAGTGAGACATGTACTGAAGAGAGAACTATTTCCCCAGGACAGTTCAAAATAGGTAGAAACCACTGCAGTAAATCCTTTCCAATGGGATAGTTCCTTTGCTTATTAAATTTTGAAGAGGTTATCAATTTGGAATATAACCTATAGAGTTTATGTTTCATAATTTTACTTTATTGCCGAAATATTTATGCAAATATTCAGTGTAGGAAGATGCTGCCAGATGGGAATGCAATCGTTGTGAAATTCTCCCCGGCGTTTCCGACAGAATATGTAATACCAAATCGCTTTATGCTAATGTCTTGCCATGGAATACATATTTTATAGCTACTTTAAAATGCAAATTTAAAAGATCCGAACACTTCAGAAAGCATGCCAATGCAGAGTAAACTAATATAAAAAGTAGGAGTTGGACAGATAAATTACCAAGATGTCCCATCAACTGCATTTCAGTAAAAGTAATGGGCCATGTCTTTACAACCTTTGTGTAAACACATTTTAATATTTAGAAGTAAAACTGTGTTTTGGTAAGATTAATGTTAACTAACCTCAAGATACATACGACGTCTGTCAAGTATCTTTCTGCTAAGAGGCACACTTCAGGGTACTTGACTTTCTTATCTCCTTTCTCCCCCGAATTTTCCTCACTGATAAATCCCACGATGTAGGGTATCCAGAACTACATCCAGAACTAAACGGCAAATTTGGGGTGTGGGTGTTTGAGTTACAACAGGATTGAAGTTTTATTGTTAATAAAGACCATCAAGTCTGAAATCGGTTAAGTTTCTACAACTCCTCTAATCAATTTTATTTTGCTACATTATAATAACTTTTAAGAATCAGTACCATGTCCTAACATGGTCATTTCTTAAAATTGTGGTCAGAAACTCAGAGTTTAAATACCATTCTTCAAAAGGCACTAGAAAGCACAGTCTTCTCACTGAGTCCATGGAACAATTTCCTCTTTGAAAACTGGGATTTACTGCATCTGATTCCAGGGTTTTGACTGAAATGGTACACGGTTCTGAAAGGCATGGCTGTTCTTGACAGTACCCTCAATTTATACTCTCATTTTCAGGGCTATTTAAATACCAGTTGTGACTCAGGGATTGAATCTGGGCAAGAAAAAGGAAAGCGTGAGCTTCTCGTGAATGATTAAAATTATAAACCAGAAAGCTTGATTAAAAATAATTATTTCGGTGCATCCAGGTCCTAAAAAAATGTGGAAAATTTTCTATTTTGCTTCATTCCTCCTTAGCCTCTGAGAAGATTTTAAAAACAAAACAAAAACAAACTAAAAAAACAGGAACAATAAACAGCATCAATGCCACTGGACTCTTTTATACAAAATATTCAAATTCAAGGAAAACTATGTCACTAAATTCACCGTTAATACAGTATTTGACCATTTCAAAATGCTTCAATAGCCATTATCCCATTCATTCCTTGTAACTAATGTAGCAGGCAGGTATTATTATTTTTTTGCAGTTAGCGGTTAAGTGGCTTGTCCCAGTCGCCTACCCAGGGAATATCACTGCTGGTTTCCCCCGTGACACTTCAACTTTGATGATTAAGGCTTGGCTCAACTACATGAAGTAATTGTGACTTAGAACCCATCCACACCAGTTTCCTTCTGCTCCTTCTAGCAAGGGAGAAATTCTTTCAGAATAATTACTGCCCTCTGGTCTATTTTTTCTTTTATTACTATAGAAGTGGAATGTGTAAGGTATGCTTATTTGTGGAGGACAGAGTTTGTGAGGAATTCAGGTTTGGTCAGGAAGTGAGTGAGGTGTCAAGCTGCAGAAAAAAAATCAAAGAGGAACAAGGTTACTCTCTCTCCCATCTCACTGAAGCTCTGACCACCACGAGTGGACCCCTGTCTGTCCAGTGGAATTTCTTACCTTTGAAGCACTCAAATGCCACCCTGCGTTTGCAAACCCCACACGGATACCCCACGGGTTTTATTTATTAACAAGGAAGCACTAGTCAATCTCCTTTTTGAGAATACATGCATTCAAGTTTAACACAAACATCTTGTTCACATCAATAAAATTCCTGAGTAAATATCTGCAAGACACAGCCACCAAGTCTGATGGCCACGCCCCCACACCTACGTACCCCACTTAGAAGGATGCTCTGGTGGTTATTTCTCATAACAAAATTACTATTCTCTACAGTGCACAAACCGAAGCTAATCAAAAACGAATCATGTGGCTCCCAACACGCTGGAGGTAAATTAGGAACCACCATCTGGCAGTGAGCTTCTCTTCTTAAAAGTGCTCTCTCCTTTTTTAATTAAAATGTGTTTTAATTAAAAATAGACATGTCAAGAAGCACTGTATATCAATTACATGGCTGACAATATGCTTCCATCTTTTCTTCTAAAACACATGAACCAGAAATGGGATGTCATGGTTCCTCTAGAGAGAGAAGCAGTGAAACACAGAACAGGGACAGAGTGCACGGCCGCTGGAAGCCATTTCAACTTCATCGTAAGCCAACCAAATCTCTTCTAGAATCCTGTTATTGTTTTTAAACCATTTGAAAAGGTGCTTACTCCTGATTTTTTTACATGACTTATGGCGAAGTTTTTCACTCATTCCCTACCACCAATGGTTTCGGAAAGGCCCTCAAACGTTCTCAGCCAGCCTCCTCTGAGCGACTTTGGGATGCTCCAGGACCCACACTCACTGCTCAGGCCTTCCTTTTAGCCCTTTTCTGTCCACATTCCAGTCTGAGAGGAGAAAAATAGTATCATCAGATTTCTCTGTCTACCGGAAGTGCCAATAGAGGGGGTAGGGCAGGGTGAGGGACGTAGATGGGGGCCCAACGGCCACAGAAGAAGAGAACGAGAGACCACTGGGAGCATGAATGATGCCTCACACGCAGTGTGTGTGTGTCTGTGTGTGTGAGAGAGAGAGAGAAAGAGAATGCTGCAAAATAAACTGGATTCCATTCCGTAAGTCCAGCGTTTGAAACTTCCTGGTGGTGCAATAGTTAAACACTCAGCTGCTAATCTAAAGGCTGGAGGCTGGAGCCCACCCAGCGGTTCTGCGGTTCTGCGGGAGAAAAGACCTGGTGATCTGCTTCTGCAGAGATTACAGCCTAAAAATCCCTGTGGAGTAGTTCTGCTCTGTCATATAGGGTCGCTATGAGTTGGAATTGACTCGATGGCACCCTCAACAAAAACAGCGGCACTGTCTTAGGAAGTCCTGGGTGGTGCAAATGATTGATCTGCTCGGCTGCTGACCACACAGTGGAGGTCAAATCCACCCAGAAGCACTTTAAAAGAAAGGCCTGGCAATCTACTTCCAAAAATCAGCCACCGAAAACCTTAAGTGGCCCAGTTCTACCCTGACACACACGGGGTTGCCATGAGTTGGAACCCACTGGATGGCAACTCGGTTTTTCTAGCACTGCCTTAGCAGTACCAAAGCAATTCCTTCAGGACGTGCCACTCTAAGTATTTAAAGGTCAAATGTTAATGATCACCCTGAGACCCATTTAGCAAAGGTCCAACAGTTTTTAGCTTTTACTGGTTTTCCCAACTGCCACAATTATCTACCTCCACTGCAACATTCTTCCTTTTTAAATTTTTCTCTAGTATTTTGTTTACCCTTTCAGTTTTTTCATTATCTTTATTTTATATACGATTTCATTTTTCTTAATTTTTTTAAATTTAGAATAGTTTTATATTTACAGAAAAATTGCGACGATGGTACAGAGGTCTCATACACTCCACACGCAGCTGCTCCTCTTACCGACGTCTTACGTTGTGTGGTACATTCGTCACAACTAAGGAACTGATACTGATATGTGACTGTTAGGTAAAGCCCACGCTGTACCTGGAGTTCCTGGGTGGTATAAATGCGTCTGGCTGGTACCTGAAAGGTTGGAGGTTCGATTTCACCCAAAGGTGCCTTGGAAGAACAGTCTAGTAATCTACTTCGGAAAAAATCAGCCATTGAAAACCCTATGGAGTCCTGTTCTCCTCAGACACACATGGGGTCACCTGAGTCAGAGTTGACTCGACAGCAACTGGTATACTTTATCCAGATTTTATTAGTTTTTATTTCATGTACTTTTTCTGTGCAAGTAAGCCATCCAGGACACCACCTGACATTAGTAGTCGAGTCTGTTTAGTCTCCTGTTGAATGTGATAGCTTCTCACCCTTCCCTTGTTTCTCATGACCTTGACAGTTTTGAGGCGTACTGATCTGATATCTGGTAGAATGTCTCTCTACTGGAATTTGTCTGATGTTTTTCTCACGATTAGACTGGGGTCATGTGTTTTGGGCAGGAAGACCATAGAGGTAAAGGGCTATTCTTGTCACATCGCATCAACAGTACAGAGTATCAAGACGACGTCTCACCTGATGTTAACCTTGACCCTGGTGAGGTCTCTCCACAGACAAGTTCCTCTCCCTCCATTCTCTGTACTTTACTCTTCAGAAGGGCTGCAGATCAGGCCACAGCGAGCTCTCATGGTTGGCTCCTGTGCCCCTTCCACATATCCCATCTCTGTGGGGTTCTTTATCATCGTCTTTGTTTTTGTCCTTGAGCATGTATTTGCTTTCCAGCCCTAAAAGATGCTCCAGGCGCATCTTCTACTTTTGGCCCTAGCTCTAGGGCCAGCCATTCCCCACTTCCTTTTACTGGGGGAATGGGATTAGAAAATAAGATGCAGTTTATCTTTTATTTATGTCTACGTGTGCTTTTAAATAGCCCATCTGGTCCTGACATAATTTTAAGCCTAATGAGAGTTATTTCTCCAAATTGATGGAAATTTTTTAAATTAAGGGATTAGTACGTTTAAATTTTGTCTATAAGAACAGAGACCCCACTCGATAATTTATGATCTACTTCTGTGTGTATGTTACATAGAATCCGTGATACACACACGCCTTTATTGCACAGGTTGAGCACACTCAGGTTGGTAATAACACAGGGAAGCACCTTATCTGCAGCACTGCACGAGAAACACTGGATGCGCTTACCTAGTAACGGAACTCTTCTCTCGCTCCTCCTTCTCCCCGTGGGGCGGAATATGCTTCTCTGCCTACTGACTTGGGCCTTGGCCCTGTGGTCTGCATTGCCAACGGACTGTGAGCAGATGCAACGCAGAAGAGAAGCTTTAAGCATGTTTGCAGAGGTCAGGTGCCCTCTTGTCCTCCTATGATTTGGGATAAGAACATGGCCTAGGGAGAACATGGTGGCATGTGGAATAGACCTGGACCTAAGCCCAGCTTGGAGCTCAGCCCACCTAACACAGAGCTTAAAACAGGGTCTTTCTGGTGACCCACACCACTGTGATCAAGAAAAACAGATGTTGTTTGTTGGAAGCACTGAGCTTTGGCGTGTTTTGTTACGTAGTGTTATTGCAGAAAGAGCTAATTAACATAAAACATACATGTCTATAACTGACTTAGGGGCAACAGGTTTGGTTTGGTTTTGGTCTACCTTAAGGGCAACATTTGATTCCAGGAATCCTAGAGTATCCCTGCTCACTACACTATACATACTTGGGAAGGGGCAGGGCTAGGTATAGGGGAGTCAGATGCATCTGGGCCCCAGTCCTCGCAATGCCACTTACTGGTGTTGTCCTGGACAAGCTGCCTGTCCTCTCTAAACTCGTCCCCATTTCTAGAATGGAAGAACAATAATGCTCATTTTGTGTGGTGTTATGAGGATCAAGTGAGATCAAACCTTTCTGTAAGAGGCCTGGCGCAGGGTTTGTTGTTGTTGGTTGCTGCTGAGTGAGCGCCGACTCATGGTGACCCCACGTACCACAGGACACTGCCTGGTCCTGCACCGTCTCCACAACGGTTGGTATGCTCAAGTCCATTGTTTTGGCCACTGTGTATTTTGAGTATCTTTCAACCTCAGGATTCATCTCCTAGAACCATACTAGACAATACTCTGTTGTGATCCATAAGGTTTTCATTGGCTAATTTTTGGAAGTAGATCACCAGGCCTTTCTCTCTAGTCTGTCTCAGCCTGGAAACCTGTCCGCTGTGGATAACCCTGCTTGTGTTTGAAATACCGGTGGCATAGCTTCCAGCAGTATAGCAACACTCAAGCCATCACAGTAGGACAAACTGACAGATGGGTGGCGGTGGTTTAGCATAGAATAACTGCTCACCAAACGTCAAGTGAAAGTCATAAAATAATTAAGATTTACCTTATTCAGAAATTTACAGACTACAACAAGACATTGTTAATTATGAGGCAGGGTCAGCCTAAATGAGGGAAAATATAATGTTTTGGGATGTTTTTATATTCAGTTTGGGAAGATACATAAAATAATTTAGGATAACTAGGGAGCCCGCTTTTTGGGAACCTGCTTTGGTAAAAAAGTAAGACTGATTTATTGTCTGCATTTTAATTGTCTGGTTATCTCTCAAGTATTCGGGCGGGCATTCAAAATTATTTAACTTCATTTTTCAGTTCTCCAATCATTATGCTTACATAGCTAATTTAAAGTGTAAGGAATTGGTGTTAAACCGAGATAAACTTGAGTCTATTTTCTGTCCAAAAAATTATAAAGCCTGAATTGACAGAGACTGAAAAAAACAGGCATTTGTCCTGTGGTCTATCTAGTTATTTAACACAAGCACCAGCATTTTGGTAAACTGTGTCGCCAAGATTTACGGCCACGTAATTCTGCTGAATCACTTAGACATCAAAGGGCAAATTTTGTCATTTATCCAAAAGTGGTTACTTTTTTTTTTTTTTCTAATTTTAGTGATGAAAAAACAATTTTATAATCTTTTAACGGGAACCTCTGGTTAAATGTAATGCCAAAGAGGGTGTTACATAAAAAAAAAAAAAAATTAGGTTTAACAAAAAGGAAAATTGAGAACCTGATTTATGACAAGTAATGTACTAGAAGGTACTAGAAGGTTACTGAGAAGTAAAGATGTTTTCTGTGCTATACATTGTAGAGCATTTATTTTCAAGCAGACTATTTCAAATTGCTGACCTGGCAAAGCAAAATTTTCTGTAATAATTCTTTTTTTTCCAGAAGCAATTCTGAGTTCTAAAATGTATTAATGTTGGTTCAAAATTGAAACTTCAATTTTATCTAAATCAAAGCGACTTAAAAAATTCTATGATAACTAAGACACATTTGTTACTGTGCCTCAGATCAGTCACGCACTCCCAGAAGAGTATGGAAAAACCACATACCCCTTTGCATATTTTAAAATTTGCATCTAAAATTTTCATCATAATTTTAAATAATGCCAAAGGATGTAATTCTTGGCATATTGTATATATTAATATTTAAAATAAAGTTGAAACATCACTTTTAAATGGTATTAATGAAAACTAAATACCAAAATGATTTGATATTCCACAATCATCAGTTTTAGGGCACATTTGAGCAGGACCTCTGGTTTGGATGTAAAAAGTCACAAAAGACTATCACCCCCACAAATAAGCTACCAAAACAGCCACATAGGATATAAAGACGACAGCAGCAGGTTGGTTTGCTTTTGTCATTGTTAGGTGCTATCAAGTGGACTCTGACTCACAGCGACCCCTAGAGGACACAGTGGAATTGTCCCACAGGGTTTTTAAGGCTGTAATCTTCACAGGAGTAGATCTTCAAGTCTTTTCTCCCTCAGAGTCACTGGATGAGTTTGAACTGCCAACCTTTTGGTTAATAGCCGAGCACTTAAAATTCCAGAAAGTGACAAGCCGTTCATATGGGAGAGAACAGATACATGGCTGTTTCTATAAAGAAGGGTAAGGAGAAAGCAGCAAACATTCCACAAATATTGAACGTGGTCTGCATGCTGGCATGAAGGATTAAATTCCTAGGAATCCCACCAACTCTGTGAGTATGCACCACCTACCAACTTTCACTCACAAGCCTTTACTGAGTGTGGAGCATCATACGCAAAAGGAAGGGGTTCAAAGAAGAAGAGCTGAGGACGATTTCCCCTTGAGGCACATGGAGACTCTCAAGTGCAAGCCCTCTTTAAAAGATGGAGACTGTTGGGGGACACAGCAGGGAAGCTTAGAGCAGTCAGTACATCAGAGACATCCCAAGCTTTCGACAACTAAAGATTAATAACAGGGTAGGCGAGCTATGAGAAATCCTTCTGAGGCATTCTGGTCTTCACAGAGCGCAGGGCAGCAACATTCCAAAAGCCAGAGAAGAGGCGCTATGGCTGAAAGACCTCCCCAGGAGCGGAAAGCGGGGGACAGGATGAGATAGCAAAAAAAACTCCCTAGTGACTCAACACCATGCCAGCTGGTCTGTAAGCAGGAGATATCAACCAAGTTCCAAAAGCTGATCGCTCAACTCAGAAGCACAGGAAGATTTCCAGAATATTCCGGGGCTTGGATATCAGAACCTGCTGAAAGGGAAGTCTGGACCACACCCTCAAAACTTTTGAAGCCAATGGGGAACCAACTCAAACTTAAGACATAAAAACAAACAACAACAAAAAAACCCAAAGTCTGCTCAAATTCAATTCAGATTGACTAAGTGCCAACAGCAGACGCCTGAGAGAAAAAGGGTGTTCACACACTTTCTGGAAGCAAATATTATTTTTTCAGTCTCTTGCTCTCCTACACAAAATGTTTATCATAAAAAAAAAATCATAATACATACAATCAAAGCAAAAAAAAAATGACTCATGGTCAAGAGAGGAAATAATCAACAAAACAGATTCAGATCTGTGAAACATTTCATAACATGGAGGAACCTGGAAGGCATTATGCTGAGTGAAATTAGTCAGATGCAAAAGGACAAATACTGTATAAGACCACTATTATAAGATCTTGAGAAATAGTATAAACTGAGAAGAACACATTCTTTTGTGGTTACGAGAGGGGAGAGGGAGGCAGGGTGGGAGAGGGTTATTTACTGATTAGATAGTAGATGAAAACTACTTTAGGTGAAGGAAAGGACAATGTTCAATACAGGGAAGGTCAGCGCAACTGGACTGGACCAAAAGCAAAGAAGTTTCCAGGATAAACTGAATGCTTCGAAGGTCAGCGGAGCAAGGGTGGGGGTTTGGGGACTATGGCTTAACGGGACTTCTAAGTCAATTGGCAAAATAATACTATTATGAAAACATTCTGCATCCCACTTTGAAGTGTGGTGTCTGGGGTCTTAAATGCTAACAAGCGGCCATCTAAGATGCATCAATTGGTCTCAACCCACCTGGATCAAAGGAGAATGAAGAACACCAAGGTCACACGGTAACTATGAGCCCAAGACAGAAAGGGCCACATGAACTAGAGACTTACCTCATCCTGAGACCAGAAGAACTAGATGGTACCTGGTCACAACCGATGACTGCCCTGACAGGGAGCACAACAGAGAACCCCTGAGGGAGCAGGAGAATAGTGGGATGCAGACCCCAAATTCTCATAACAAGACTAGACTTAATGGTCTGACTGAGACTAGAGGAATCCCAGCGGTCATGGTCCCTAAACCTTCTGTTGGCCCAGGATAGGAACCATTCCCGAAGACTACTCATCTGACATGGAAGGGACTGGACAATGGGCTGGAGAGAGATGCTGATGAAGAGTGAGCTACTTGTATCAGGTGGACACTTGAAACTGTATTGGCATCTCCTGTCTGGAGGGGAGATGCGAGGGTAGAGAGGGTTAGAAACTGGCAAAAGGGTCATGAAAGGAAAGACTGGAAGAAGGGAACGGGCTGACTCATTAGGGGGAGAGTAAATGGGAGTATGTAGTAAGGTGTATATAAGGTTATATGTGACAGACTGACTTGATTTGTAAACTTCCACTTAAAGCACAATAAAAATTATTAAAAAAAAAAAAAAAAAAACAGATTCAGAGATGGACCAGGCACTGGAATTTTCAAAGAAGTGAAAATAAGGATAATTAAAGTGCTAAAAGAACCAGGGTACAAGATGGACATGAATGAACAGATGAGGGATTTGACATTCTACTTCACTTACAGAATTTTATCTGAATTTAATGTCAATTTTATACTTGGAATGTTTTTATTGATCACCCAATTTCATTTCTCTACACAAACTGTAAATGCATTTTTAAAATATATTTCTTATAATGCTAAGGCTTTATGTATTTAAATTTTCTAGTTTCTACTATATTTATAATTATTAGTAGCACATAGCTAAGTAAAATATAAGTATTAAACATTTGATAATTATAAAAATTATTTTTACTGAATTGAATAACTAGATGAATTAAACAATTTTTTTTATTCATCTATCTTTGAATGACTTACCTTTTAGGAGAATGAGAGAGGACTTTGCATCAATTCTACCCTATTTCTCAGTTCCATAGATGTAAGCATAAGAAACCACCTTATTTATATAAATAAGTAGATGGAATAGATGGAATTTGATTATAGAAATGTTGCTCAAATCTCTGAACTCCTTCCAAGTTTCATTCCTAAAATTACACTGTCTATCATCAAACACTATATTCAATGCTCTATCAGTTGACAATTGGATTAGGCCCTTCTTCAATTTCACTGAAAACAAAGAATTGGGAACTACCTGGCTTGCAAAATAATTTGTTACATAGTCATTATAATCAGTCCTTTCTCAAAAGCAACATCAATATTTTCAATCTTCTCTTTATTTGATCACTTGGAGTTTTTTATACCTTGGGGCAATGCGGCATATTACATTTTGGGTGGATGAGAGGTATGCCTTCTTTTTTAAAAAAGTGTTTAAGTATAAACAGTTATGAAAGGGGAAGTGGGAAAGGAGAAATAACCTGAAGTATCTTCTCAGGCAGGTCAGTTTTAGAGAAAAGTTAAAAGAAAGTTGAGAATCTGGAAATTGTTCCACTAAAATCCATTTACGCTCTCATGTTGTTGTTAGGTGCTGTGAAGTTGGCTCCGACTCATGACGACCTTACGTACGACAACAAAATGCCGCCTGGTCCTGTGCCATCTTCATGACTGCTGGTATGTTTAAGTCCACTATTGCAGATACTATACAGTGCCTTCCAACCTGGGGCACTCATCTTCCAGGATTTATTAGACAATGTTTTGTGGTAATTCACAAGGTTCTCATTGGTAAATTTTTGTAAGTAGATCACCAGCTCTTTCTTTCTAGTGTTAGTTTGGAAGTTCTGCTAAAACCTGTCCACCATAGGTAACTCCGCTGGTATGTGAAATACCAATGGCATAGCTTCAAGCATCATAGCAACACACAAGCCACCACAGTACAACTCAGCAGACAGATGGTGGTATGCTCTCACACCCCTTATAAAAATTTTTGGATGTCCCCAGTTTCAACAACATGAGCTTAAAATAGGTATCAAGTAAGTCAAGCCATGAATGAACATTTACCAAACTGTTCCCAAAGAAGTTTGTTTCTTATCTCAGATAAATGAAACTGCTACCAGAAAGGTAGTTTCATGTTTTAAAATGTTTGGTAGAAAGGCAGAGAACTTCTACATACAGAGAAAAACTTCATATTCTGATACCTCTTCCCAATGAAATTTCTTGAAAAGTAGCTCTAAAGAGGTGATGCTCGTACTTGGACAAGATTTCTTTCAAGACCATCGGCAGAGACGAACATCAGTGCTTGCTGACGTGGAAACAAGGAGTTTCTCTCTTCACCAAAACAAAAAAGTCAGACGCACAACCAAGCATCACAGTCCTGCCATCTGAGAAAAGGGAACAAAGAAGTTTTTCTTCTAATCATGTTTGGCTTCGCAAAGACAGATTTCATCATTTTGAGTAAGTCAGTGGCCCTTGTGGTTTCTGAGAGGGGCACGTGATATAATAATTCTTTGATGCAATAGGTGTGCACGTTGCTGTTGTTAGGTACCATAGCATCAGTTTCGACTCAGAGCGACCTTATATAGGACAGAACAAAATGTTGCCTAGCCCTGTGCCATTCTCACAATCATTGCTATGTTTGAGCCCATTGTTGCAGCCACTGTGTCAATCCAACTTGTTGATGGTCTTCCTCTTTTTCGCTGACTTGCTGACTGTCTACCCTACCATGCATGACATCCTTCTCCAGGGACTGGTCCCTTCTGACAACACGTCCAAAGTATGTGAGATAAAGTCTCACTATCCTCGCTTCTAAGGAGCATTCTGGCTGTACTTCTTCCAAGACAGATTTGTTTGCTTTTCTGGCAGTCCATGGTATATTAAATATTCTTCATCAGTACCATAACTCAAATGCATCAATTTGAAGGCATCAATTCTTCTTCTGTCTTCCTTATTCATTGTCCAGCTTCCCCATGCATAGGACATAACTGAAAATACCATGGCTTGGTCAGGCCCACTTTGGTCCTCAAAGTGACATCTTTGCTTTTTTAACACTTGGAAGAGGTCTTTTACAGCAGATTTGCCCAATGCAATACCTCGTTTGTTTCTTGACTGCTGCTTCCATGGGTGTTGATTGTGGATCCAAATAAAATGAAATCCTTGACAACTTCAATCTTTTCTCTGGTTATGATGATGTTGCTCATTGATCCAGGTGTGAGGATTTTTGTTTTCTTTATGCTGAGGTGCAATCCATACTGAAGGCTGTGTTCTTTGATCTTCATCAGTAACTGCTTCAAGTTCCTCTTCACTTTCAGCAAGCAAGGTTGTGTCATCTGCATATCACAGTTTGTTAATGAGTCTTCCTCCAATCCTGATGCCCTGTTCTTCTTCATATAGTCCAGCTTCTTGGCTTATTTGCTCAGCATAAAGATTGAATAAATACGGTGAAAGGCTATAACCCTGACACACACCTTTCCCGATTTTACCCATGCAGTATTCCCTTGTTCTGTTTGAATGCCTGCCTCTTGGTCTATGTACAGGTTCTGCATTAGCACTATTAAGTGTTCTGGAATTCCCATTCTTCACAATGTTATCCCTCGTTCCATGTCCTCTTCTGAATATGGCTTGAATTTTTGGCAGTTCCCTGTCGATGTACTACTCCAACTGGCTTTGAATTACTTCAGCAAAATTTCATTTGCATGTGATATTGATGATATTGTTTGATAATTTCTGCATTCCACTAGATCACTTTCTTTGGAAGGGGCACTATATAGATCTCTTCAGTCAGCTGGCCAGGTAGCTGTCTTCCAAATGTCTTGGCACAGACAAGGAGTGCTTTCAGCCTTGTTTGTTCAAATATCTCAGTTGGTATTCTGTCAGTTTCTAGAGGCTTGTTTTTCACTAATGCCTTCAGCGCAGTTTGGACTTTTTCCTTCAGTATCTTAGGTTCTTGATCATATGTTACCTCCTGCTGAATGCCAACCAATTCTTTCTGGTACACTGACTGTATTTTTTTGATCTTCTTTTGATGCTTCCTGTGTCGTTCAATTTTTGCCCATAGAATCCTTCAATGTTGCAGATTACAGCTTGAATTTTTTCTTCATTTCTTTTAGCTTGAGAAACACTGAGCATGTCTTTTCCTTTTGGTTTTCTAAGACGTGGAGTTAGGAATGCATAGAACAGATGAGAACTTTCACTTGATTATTTCATCTGGCTGCTTGTGAACGGCCGTGGTACCTGACAATATCTGCTACAAAATGTTGTATATTGGGTTTAATATGGATACTCCCTAGACCTTCAGCCTTGCACTGGGGGTAGATTGTACCATTTGGCTGAGGCACTGCACTCCTCAGTATAAGCTGTAAATACAGCATTTTCCAGGGTACACTGGACACTGGTTCAGGCTTCTACAACTGATGTAGCTCCTCTTGTATGAAATCGTAACATGCACCACGTAGATTCTTCATGCATAAGCTTTTGTGTTTGGTGAAATCCAAACATTCGTAATATTCCAGCATTTTCAAAGCGAGCCTTCTTTCCCTTAAATATAACTGTAACAACCAATGTTATCAGGATGCTAAGATAGAAAGTGTTCCTTCGGCTTGGCTGGATTCGTGTTTCCATTGAGCGCCATCCTGGTCCAAATCATCATCATCTCTTGCCTGGTTGACTACAACGGCCTCTAAACTGGTCTTGCTGAGTCCATTCTTGGCCCCAAATCTATGCTCCACATGGAAGACAGAGTAAGTCCCATCACATCGCTTCTCTGCTCAAAACCCTCCAGTGGTTTCATCTAGAGTAAAAGCCAAAATCATTATACTGGTATAGAAGGTCCTACACAATATGGTCCACCACTATCTGTCTTGTACTACCTTCCTGCTCACTCCCTCCACCAGCCACCCTGGCTCTTGGCTGCTCTTTGATCGCACATACATGATCCCTCCTCAAAGTCAATGCACTTGTTTCCTCTGCCTGTAAGGCTGTAACCGAGGCTGTTACCAAATTTGCCCTCATGTCACTCAAGTTTTCACTCAAATACCACGTCACCAAGGCTTTCCAGATACTTAGATTCTAGATATTTAAAATTGAAACCTTTTCCCCACTTTATTTTTGTAGCTCTGCATTTAAAATACTACCCATTTCAATTGTTTATTTTCTATTGCCTGACCCACTCTAAAAAATTTAGCTCTGTGAGGGGAAAGGTTTGTGTCTGTTTTTTTGGTTTTTTTTTCACTCTTGTATTTCCAGCATCTAGAAAAGTTCCTGGCACAAAGAAGAACTCAGCAAATATTTGTTGAATGCAAGTTTTTTGGAAAGGAAGCAACAATGTGCCTGCTTCATCACAAGCGGTAAGTAAGGTTTTATTGAATTTTCTTTGACATTTTCGATTTATGCATTTAAGCTAGTCCAATGTAAACATAAATGAATGCTCATCTTCACAATGGCAGGGCGTGTCTACTTACTGACCAGAAAGAAGGGTTCTAGCTGTCACAGCATGGGGATGACAGTGGTTTTATAACACCTAGCACTGTGCAGAACCTTCTCACGCCATCCCTCACTTTTTGGATTAAAATATGTCCAATATTATAAATTAGAGAATATGCCCCAAGATTCCTTGACAAAATAATTTGGGCTGAAAGCTACCACTGTTGGTCCCTGATGGTACAGAGAATAGAAACCTGATTAATAAAAGATAGGGCAGAATTTGCCAGCACTGGTTCTGGGGCAAGCTGAGGGTCTAGGGAATATCCATACCAAATCCAATATAATATTGTTCCTTTTAAATCAATAATCCTTATAAATCATCTTCACTTGCCTCTCCCCTACACCACATGCAAAACCAACTGGTGAGGCAGTCTCGCCCACAACTTCCAGCCAGCTTAGGGCGAGCAGATATCATCAGGCTTCCAAGTAATATTCCATAGGATGAAATTGTTTCCTTAATGCTACATCCTTCTTGTGGCCTTACAAATTTAGAGGTAAACCTTATGTAATGTGTTTTATATATATATATAGGTATATGTGTATGTCTGTATATATATAGACAATGTTCCACTGCTATTCATAAGGTTTTCACTGGCTACTGCTTTTCAGAAGTAGACTGCCAGGTCCTTCTTCCTAGTCATTTTACTTGGATCCACAATCAACAGCCATGGAAGCAGCAGTCAAGAAATCAAAAGACGCATTGCATTGGGTAATCTGCTGCAAAGGATCTCTTTAAAATGTTGAAGAGCAAAGATGTCACCCTGAAGACTAAGGTGCGCCTGACCCAAGCCATGGTATTTCCAATCGCATCATATGCATGTGAAAGCTGGACGATGTATAAGGGAGACCGAAGAATTGACACCTTTGAATTGTGGTGTTGGCAAAGAATATTGACTATACCATGGACTGCCAAAAGAACGAACAAGTCTGTCTTGGAAGAAGTGCAGCCAGAATGCTCCTTAGAGGCAAGGATGGCAAGACTGTGTCTTACATATTTTGGACATGTTGTCAGGAGGGGTCAGTCCCTGGAGAAGGACATCATGCTTGGCAGAGCACAGGGTCAGCAGAAAAGAGGAAGGCCCTCAACGAGGTGGATTGACACAGTGGTTGCAACAATGAGCTCAAGTATTAACAACGATTGTAAGGATGGTGCAGGACAGGGCAGTGTTTCGTTCTGTTGTGCATAGGGTCGCTATGAGTCAGAACAAACTCAAAGGCACCTAACAACAACAACAAATATATATATATATATACTTTTTCTTCCCCCTCCATAGAGCACAGTCTTCAGCAATGTATTTGGCTAAGCTGTTAGGATGCCTGTTTCAGAACTGATAGGTACGTGTTTATTGCTTGTTCTCTTTCCTATTAAATATCATCTCTGGCTAACTTGGAAGACATCATTTATCAGGAGTAAAGACCAACAACTATCTCCTAAATTTCAATGTTTACTTGAGAAATCTCATGAACATTGGTATTTCTCTTCTCCAATTTAGTATGAAACATTTTTACACGGACAGAGTTGGTAGAAAAGCACTTTGGTGATTACCAGACTAATGCAAAGATTTTATTCCTAAAGGTTAAACTTGAATAAGCCCCTTAATAGCAGGTATTGTAAGAAGGTCCCTACTTACAGGAGTCATCTTTGGCATCTTCTGTTTGTTGTTGGTGTCTGCTGTGTTCTTTGAGGACGGAATTGTGACCACCTGACAATCACGAATTTAATTTCAGTCTCATGGGAAGAATCGGTGGGGGCGTGTGTGTGTGTAACCGCTAATAGCTAAATATTGACTAGTGTTAGCATCGCAGGAGAACGAGATCTCATAACTTTATTTTTAAAATGATATTAATAATATTTGTAGCATTTATTGTTTAGTCTATGCCAGTTACTATATTGTGTTTTACATTTATTTTCTCATACATTCATCTTCCACATTTTCACACAATGCGTGAATTTCCCATGACTCGTATTTTTCTTCAGGGAGCCTACTGATCCAGAGTTTAAATGGGTGTCAAGAAAACATAATTCTGTATCTTTACATTTATAGAAAAATTAATAACTTTTGTAAACAAGTAAGTTGGTATTCCAAGTTCCTCAGCGTAAAAATCTCCTGTGAGGCTGACATAGTTTTACCTTGGAGAATTATTTCCTTATAAAATTTCCAAGGTACATGTTTTATTTCCAAAGTAATATATTTTCTTTCAGCGCCATCCTTTTTTTTGTTTTTTTTTTTGCTCTTGTTTATTTGTTTCTAAATTCAGTGACTGCTCTGTATTTCCAACACATGTTGAGACTGATGCTGACTGTCAACCTTGGAGTGTGTCACAAAAGCAGCTCTTTCAGGAGACTTGGATGCATAAAACCCACAATATACCACAACTGATGGGTAACGATTTCACTTTTATAATCAGTATTACATGAAAATTTACTGCTTGTATTTCCAAATGTCCTCACCCTGCCCACCCCTCAGACCCTAACATATATCCTCTTGGCTGTCACACGGGCTGAGGCTTATTTAAATTCCACAAGCTCAGAGACATGGCCATCTAGCCTGGATATTCATTTCCCTGAAGTTTTGCTACAGTCACAGGATACTCTCAGCAAGCTCTACAGTGCCCCTTGCAAGCCTGGTATTCCTGGTGGCTGAATATTTCATCTCTAGAAGAAGCGACTACCTGTGGATACACTCATTTCTTTAGAAATAAAATAAGATTCAGGTTATATTTTTAAAATTCATGAGGAGTGGAATATAGGAAAGGTTAGTGCTTTATAATAGTAAAATTAACATAATTTAATGGCAAGAATATGGACACTGGAGACAGATTTGGGTTTAAATCCTAACTGGATTGTTTATTATCTATGTCATCTTGAGCAAGCTGTTTAATCTACCTGACCTCAAAATTTTTATCTGCAAAGTGAATATAACACCTATCTTATAGGACTGCTTTGAGGATGAAAGAAGGTAATTTAGGCAAATTAATTAATTCAACAGCTGCTTATCACGGTTGGTGCCTTCAGGGAACTTGCAGCCAAGTTGAAGGAAGTTGTTAAGTGATGGAGGCGAGTAAGCAAGCACTGCCAAGGCAGGGAAGCCACACAGTCCTAGGAGGAGTTGGGACTGGACGCTCCCAGGAGGTGGCCCCTGAGCTGGGCCTCCAGGATGAGCAGGGACAGGGTAAAGCCTAAAGCCGCAGTGGCTCGGTGTGGCTGGGTGTATGGGGAGGCAGAAGTGTCAGGGGATGAGAAGGCAATGTAGCATGAAGGGCTTTGTATGCAGCCACAAGGGCCCTAAACTTCATCCCAGGTCATTATTAACAGACTTTTAAGCAGAGAAGAGACACGGTAAGAGCTGCATTTGGCTACAGGAGGAAAGAAGGATTGTAGGTGGGGATGCCTAGAGGCATACAGACCTTGAGGCAGGGGGCTACTACGGGAAGGTGTGTGAAAAAATAATGAGGATCTGAAGCACAGTGGTGGCAGTGCTAAGACAAAAAAAGAGGAGAGTCAGGATCCACTGAGGAGGTGAAATAACAAGACTTGGTCCCTGAGAGGAAGCTGGTGATGGGGAGGTTTCTTCCTGGGGCAGGGAGTGAATTATAGCACATTCCCCAGGACGGGGAACAACGGAGAAAAAACTGGTTTGGGGGCAAGTTTTGGGTATTCAGAGTTTGGTGAATCCAGATGACATCTATGTAGAAACATCAGTCCCAGACCCTGCTGGTGCACTCCTCATCTGCCCTTAGCCCTCACCTTTCCTCGTAGACACCTGTGACTTTTCACCCTTAGCCTTCACCTTTCCTCGCACACACCTGTGACTTTCCACCTGAGGGCTTTCTCTCCCCCATTTGCTCATCGGACACCCACAGAAATGTAACAGGGAGTCAACACGCTCAGAAGCAGCCTTCAGGAAGGACAGAGGAGGCTGAACAAATACTCCAGCTCGTCCTCATTCTCCGACCAGGGTTTCCTGGGGATACACTCTCAGATTAACTACCTGTACTCAAATCCTTGTCCCAGGGTCTACTTAAGTGGAAATCCGACTCAAAACATCCTATAGACATCTGGGCCTATGGATCTGTGTATTGGAAGAGATATAAATTTAGAAATTTAGATATAAATTCAGCATCTAGGTGGGAGTTAAAGCCTGAGGAGGGGATGAACTCACCTTGAAGAAGGGATGCAAAGTGGAAGAGAAGAAGCTCAAGGCCCATGTGTGCAACCAGACAGACGTAGTGAGCACCAGGCCCTTCTCAGGGATCCATGCCAGGGAAGTTCTCAAAGTTGTCTGGAAATACTGAACTAATTATTTTTTAGTTATGTAGTCAATTTAATTTATAGTTCTTCTGCTGTACCTTGAAAATTGAGTATTTACTGGTTCTTTATGAGCTGTAGCATTTTATGGCCTGTCAGGACACTGATTGATATGGTACGCTGAAAAATAATCACATACGATTACCTTAAAATATGTACCCATATCTGTCACTTTGACAGGGGAATTACAGTACTATAGATCCACAAAGATTAAAATTTTTAAGTGAAATGTTCTAAGGTGAATATTTATTAAAATACCTCAGTTCACCAAAAGAAGAAACGGAAACAAATTACTAATTTGACTTTAAGAAAATTCAGCTCTGGGGTTCCAGGGCTACAACAGGTCTCAGATCTTCCATGAACCTTAAATTTACCTGCCATTCTTACTACATTTCTCAAGACAAATTACTTCTAGACTGGCATGTAATCTTACAGGATGCCATCCCGCCAATTACATTTCTAAGCAACACGTAGGAAAGGAGAAAAAAAAAAACGAATTCCTGATCTGTGCATACTTTGATAACAGTCTACTCCAAAAATCAGGAAAAATGTGTAAAATTGTGATTGTCTTTTGAGAATATTAAAGATGATGTGGTTGGTCTACCCTTCCTATCACAATAGTCCTGCTATATACCAGTGACCCACAGTCTGTTCACCCCCTAATATCCCTTTATCACCCCCTCCATGGACCAGGTAGTGCAATGGTTAAGAGCTTGGCTGCTAACGAGGTCAGCAGTTCAAATTCACCAGCCGTTCCTTGGAAACCCTATGGGGCAGTTCTACTCTGTCCTATAGGGTCACTATGAGTCTGAATTGACTCGATGACAATGGGTTTGGTTTTTTCCATGGACCAGGCATTTTTAAAGATCTTATGCATCAAACTACATATATTGACAATTACTTTTCCAATGTTTATTAATCAGAGATATCAACGAATACTACTCAGAGCCTTAGATCAACAGGAAGTAGCTATTTTCACCACCCAGATTTGACATATTCTAACCAAATTTTTTTGTTTTTTGTTTGAAATATTTGGGGCGTTGTGTCCCTTTTTTATTTCCACCAGCATGTGGAAGCTCAGGATCTTCAACTGGGAACCCCTACTCTAGATTATTCCCAGAACTAGACTCCTGAAACAGTATCTAAACACAATTTTTAATTGTCAAGAGGAAACAGGAAATGAAGCAAAGAACAAGTGGGAGTGAGATGATGGCCATAGAAAAAGAGGCAGGGTTTGATAAAAAAAATCTGAAGATAGGTTTTTTTTATAAAAAATACACCCTCTCCTCACTTATCAACATGGTTACATTCTAAAGACCAGACTGTTATGCAGAATCAGTGTTATGCAAAAAGAAGGATGGCTACATCAGATCACAAAATAGAAGATGGCTACATCATGACATAACTGCCAAATTACATCATTAAATAACTGCCAAGTTACATAATTACATATCTGCCAAACCACTGAGGATCATGGCCCAGCCAAATTGACACATAACCTTAACCATCACAGCCAGCATTACTCTTGCCTTGCACCTCGGCTTTTGTCACTGCCAGACATATGTCACTAATGCACAAAGTAGTCAGATAGTAGATTTTTTTGCTATTATTGTAAATGCAAAATGTCAGGTAACAGTTGATAAAATGAGGAGAAGGTGTAAGAAGGAAATCAAACTAAATCCACAGCTCCACATCGCAGACCTGCACCCTCACCTGGAGCCCCACTGTGCCCTTCCTTCCTGCTCCCTCCCAGTTGGTGAGGCCCCAGAGAGCTTCCATATCAGTAGGCTCCGTATCTTTCTACCTCAGCCCTCATTGGAGACCACTTTTATTTTCTCTTCTATGCAGCATTACCTCCTCCTTGGTTCTCTTGGCTCTTAAGCATCCCCACTCCCCCACTGAAAACTCGCTGCTGTGTTTAGCGGCTGTGTGTTTTTTTTTTTTTTTTTTAGTCAGCCCCAATTCATGGCTACCCTGGGCACCGCAGAACTAAACGCCACTCAGACCTGTTCCATGACCATGGTTGGCTGCAGTTTGGACCGTGATGATCCACAGGGTTTCAACTGGCTAAATTTTGGGAGTTGATCGCCACACCAAACTAGGGGTATTTCCCTGATCGCTCCATGCTGTTTTACCTCTCCTTAATTTGATATTCTACTTTTTCTGCCTATAATGCTCTTCTCCATCCTTGTCCACCTGAGGAAAAACTACTCACCTTTTAATATTTACCTTACGTTTTCCTCCTCTGTGAAGTCTTTCCTGAACAGATGTCCTTTCTTAGTCCTACTATATTTGACCAACAACTGTCTTAACCCCCCTCACACTGCAGCCAAACCCGTGACATAAGTTGACATACTTCTGTCACTACCCTAGTAACTAACTTGTTTACTTGCCCAACTGTCTTCCTAGACATTAAATTCCTCAAGTGTAGGAGTCATGTCCTGGCCATCCAAGTCCAAGAGTCTTGAAGTATCTTCAGTCCCACTCAATCACTTCACCACGGGAGACTTTCTTTGCCATTATCATCTTCCTCATATACTCTCCAGGACTGGCTGGAGAAACTCTTCTCTCTTGGAATCCTTTCTGACCACCAATATGGTTCCTTTGCTGCATTTCCTACCTCCAATTTCTATGGAAGCTGTAAAATAGGGTTGTATTTCCAACTGAGTCTCATTCTACAACATGTAACCGTAAAACATAGAAGCAGGGTTATTAAAGCCTCAAGGGAAAATGGATGAGAAAAATATCAGTCTGATTCATTATAAACAGTTATTATAAACAGTGGGCTTGCTAGCAAGTGACAGGAAAACTAATTTGCATTTGCAACAAAATTACACCACTGGTTTTCATCTGCCACTGCTTCCATCCCCCACTCTACCATATTACTAGAACTCTATAGTTGAAGAAATCCTACCAACTTAAAAAGCTTTGGGGTCTGTGACTCGTGCTCATGAGGGCATGACCTGAAATCTTTGCTAATAATCTATGTTTTGCCCAGACTTCCAGGTGGCTAGGAAGTCCTCCAGAGACCTAAGAGGAGAACCTTAGCAATAGTTAGCGGGTACTTACAACATGCCATGTACTGTGCTAAAAACCTCTTCCCCCCAAAAAAAACTTCCTGAGTAGATATTAATATTTCCATTTGGTAGATGAGGAAGATGAGGCTGGGGAAATTACTACTTCCCTGCTATTCCCAGTGAGTCAGCTGGGAACACTGTCCAACTCCAAAGCCCATGTCCTTCTCATCCCACCTCCCTGCCCCTCAGAGACTTCAAGCCTTTCTTCTGAACAGTCTACCGGGTAACTGTCTCTAGAGAAGAACCTTTTCTTTATATCTGACTTTAATCTTCTAAACTAATTTTCTTTTTCATTGTCCTCCCGAAGAGAAATTTTAAACGTAACTGTCTTTTTTCCCTCCACATAAAACCTTCATCGTCGTGCGTCGTGTTTTTAAACTACCCCTTAGACTTTGCCCTCAGATTAAATGATCCCTGTTCCTTCCACTCTTCTTTAAGTTTCATGTTCTGTAAGCCTTCATCCTCATTCATCATGTTTTTTAAACTACCTCTCAGACTCTGCCCTCAGATTAAATGATCCCTGTTCCTTCCACTTTTCTTTAAATTTCATGTTGGAAACCCTGGTGGCATAGTGGTTAAGTGCTACGGCTGCTAATCAAAGGGTTGGCAGTTCGAATCCACCAGGTGCTCCTTGGAAACTCTATGGAGCAGTTCTACTCTGTCCTATAGGGTGGCTATGAGTTGGAATCGACTTGACAGCACTGGGTTTGGTTTTTTTGGTTTTAAACCTCTCCAAGTTCTCCACAATCACCATAAGGATGAAGCTCCAGAACAGGGGAAGAAATATCCACGATCATGGAGACGGCACAGGACTGGGCAGCATTTCACTCTGTTGTACACAAGGTTGCCAGGAGTTGTGACCCAATGACAGTGTCTCAGACTTGAGGGTAGGAGGCTGGTCTTAAGTTCTATTAGCTAATCACTTGGGGCTAGTCCTCTAATTCTGCCCCAAACGCCACACAACTTTGGCGTCTTCTGCCTGAGGAAAGTGAAATGAACTGCTGGCAAAGGTGTAGCCCAGGTAATGGTCACACAGATAAAATGGACTTAATTCAAAAGACACTGATGTATTCTGACTAAAATGCTGCTTAGAAAAAGTAATTTACTAAATATATTTCCCTAGAGTAAAAACCATGTAGGAAATATAATGTTGAAATCATGCTGAGAGGATAACTAAAAGAAATACCAAAATCTTTATTATTTGATAATACTTAGGATACATACCATTCTCTAGAAAACCTGAAAGGTGTTCTTTTTATTTTATCTGAGTAGATGATGCCTTTATCTTCCCCCCAAATAGTACAAATCAAAAAAGAGAGAGAGAGAAAAGAAATTAAAAACCGATAAAAAAAGAATTTTTTTTATTAACTTTTATTAAGCTTCAAGTGAACGTTTACAAATCCAATCAGTCTGTCACATGTAAGTTTACATACATCTTACTCCGTACTCCCACTTGCTCTCTCCCTATTGAGTCAGCCCTTTCAGTCTCTCCTTTCGTGACAATTTTGCCAGCTTCCCTCTCTCTCTATCCTCCCATCCCCCCTCCAGACAAGAGTTGCCAACACAATCTCAAGTGTCCACCTGATATAATTAGCTCACTCTTCATCAGCGTCACTCTCCCACCCGCTGACCAGTCCCTTTCATGTCTGATGAGTTGTCTTCAGGGATGGTTCCTGTCCTGTGCCAACAGAAGGTCTGGGGAGCATGGCCACCGGGATTCCTCTAGTCTCAGTCAGACCATTAAGTATGGTCTTTTTATGAGAATTTGGGGTCTGCATCCAACTGATCTCCTGCTCCCTCAGGGGTTCTCTGTTGTGCTCCCTGTCAGGGCAGTCATTGCTTGTAGCTGGGCTCCAACTAGTTCTTCTGGTCTCAGGATGATGTAGGTCTCTGGTTCATGTGGCCCTTTCTGTCTCTTGGGTTCTTAGTTGTCGTGTGACCTTGGT
Source organism: Loxodonta africana (assembly GCF_030014295.1). NCBI lineage: Eukaryota > Metazoa > Chordata > Mammalia > Proboscidea > Elephantidae > Loxodonta > Loxodonta africana. Next base: position 76,190,728 of record NC_087364.1, on the reverse strand, counting down.
GTTCTTCATTTTCCTTTGCTCCAGGTGGGTTGAGACCAATTGCTGCATCTTAGATGGCCGCTTGTTAGCATTTAAGACCCCAGACGCCACATTTCAAAGTGGGATGTAGAATGTTTTCATAAGAGAATTATTTTTCCCATTGACTTAGAAGTCCCCACAAACCATGTTCCCCAGACCCCCGCCCCTGCTCCGCTGACCTTTGAAGCATTTATTTTATTCCGGAAACTTCTTTGCTTTTGGTCCAGTCCAATTGAGCTGACCTTCCATGTATTGAGTGTTGTCTTTCCCTTCACCCAAAGCAGTTCTTATCTACTGATTGATCAATAAAAAACCCTCTCCCTCCCTCCCTCCCTCCCCCCTTCGTAACCACAAAAGTATGTGTTCTTCTCAGTTTTTACTATTAAAAAGAATATTTTTAAAAAATAAAATGTACTTTCTTCTACTTCAATTTTTGCTTGAAAGAATAAATCATTGGCATGATTTCTTCATGTTTAAGAACTTATCTTAACACATTCTGCTTCATAAATTAAGGAAAACATATCTTATTCAACCATCTTTGGAACACCAGAATCTTGACTGCTCAGGTTCCGGGTTATTTTCCCAAACGAAAGTACAGAGATCTTCAAGTCACTGAGGAAAGGTGGAGGGTCGCGTCACTAAGGTCACAAGGCAAGCATGAGGGAGAGGGATGTTTCTTGTAATTAAAATCACCACCACGAATTAAGTGCCCACCATGTGCTGTTGTTGTTGGGTGCCATCAAGTCAATTTCGACTCCTAGTTACCCCATGTGACAGAGTAGAACTACCCCACAGGGTTTTCTTGGCTGTAATCCTTATGGAAGAAGATTGCCAGGTCTTTCTCCCACGGAGCTGCTGGGTGCGTTTAAATCACCAACCTTCCGGTTAGCAGCCAAGCGCGTAATTGTTATGCCACCAGCGGTCCTTACCGTATGCTAGGTACTTCAAATTTATTACAGATAGTTCCCGACTTACAACCTATTCAAGTTACAACAAACTGTGCTTGCGACCCTCCTTTATTTTCTTGTACGTCTTACCATTGGCACTATGTAGTACATAAAATGTCGCAGTGAGTGATTGGCTGATGTCATCATATCTGTACGTTTATACATAATGTTTCCAACTCACAAAGACAAATTAAGATCGGATTTATAAAGATGCTGATAATAAAGGCAATAACAATGAAAACTTTCTAAAAAATGACCTATGTGACTTATGTCAGAACCGACTTAAGACGGAGTCGTCGGAACTGAACCCTGTTGTAAGTTGCGGACTACCGGTGTATCTAAATCTTCAAAACGTTTCCCAGGTAGATGCTGCTGCTGGTCTCATTTTGCAGTCAGCACAGGGAGATTAAATGACTCGCCAAAGGTCACATGGTTGGTTGGCAGATAAGGGAGCTGGCCTTAGAAGTACATCTATGATACTCCAAAGAGTACACTCAGTTCACACTGCCCTTTGAACAATTTTGAAAATTATAAAAGGCAGTTTCCTATAAACAAAAGTGCGCTTCACAAACAGAAATGGCCATGGTTCAACCAGCCAAGATGACACAATTTCTACCAGGAAAACCAGGACTCACAACCATATGACCAAAATAAATGGCCCTGGAATACAAAATGCCAAGGGGATCTGAGCCTGCATTAGACTGACAGCGACGAACCACTGGAACCAGGCTGCCAAGCAAATCCACATGTCATTATCTGTGCCATAAAGTGATGTCTGTAAAAGTATCGAGAGAGCAAACCTATGAAATGCTAAAACACTTAATTGGCAAAAATTAAGTACCGCCTGTCAGATTCAAATGAAGAATAACCCTGAAAATGTTTTTATCATTAATTACACTTAAAAACGAGAAATGAACGTGTAGATGGATGTTTTCAAAAGAAGACATAGTTCTACAGAGCAACAAATTTCAAAGCAAATGGAAAATGAGTCATAATGTCAGAGAAAATATCTGCTTATACAGCCAGGCTTTAAATATTAACACTACTGCCCAATAAACAGAGAAAAATTATTCCCACTGACATTTTAATAGAGGTTTTAAACATACTGTTAGGGATTGAATTGTGTCCCCCCAAAATACGTGTTGTATAACCTATACCCATGATTATAATCCCATTTGGGAACGGATTTTCTTTGTTATGTTAATGAGGCATTATTAGTGTAGCCCAAAACCCGATGCCATCAAGTCAATTCCAACTCATAGCGACCCTATAGGACAAAGTTGAACTGCCCCATAAGGTTTCCAAGGAGTGGCTGGTAGATTTGAACTGCCAACCTTTTGGTTAGCAGCCGTAGCTCTTAACCAGTGAGCCACCAGGGCTCTTAAATCAATTTCTTTTGAGATGCAAAATAGCAGATTGAGCAAGCAAGCAAGTAAGCACAAAAGAAGGAGAAGATACAGGCTGTGTAGTCATCACGGAACCCAGGAACAAAAGTTGAAAAGAGACAAGGACCATCCCCCAGAGCCCATAGAGAAAGAGAGCCTTGCCCCAGTACTGGTGCCCTGAATTCTGACTTCTAGCCTCCTAAACTGTGAGCAAATAAATTTCCGTTTGTTAAAGTCACCCACTTGTGGAATTTCTGTTATAGCAGCACTAGATAACATTATCTACTAGATAAATGATCAGGCTCCATTCTCCACCACAATCCTTGATCTTAAAAAGATACCCTGGTACAGCTATCGTGGAAAACAGTTTGTCGGTTCCTCAAGAAGCTGAACATAGAACAACCATCTAATCCAGCAATCCCACCCTTAGGCATATACCCAAAAGACCTGAAAGCAGTGATGCAAACAGACATATGTGTACAACAGTGTTCACTGCAGCACTGTTCACAACAGCCAATAGGTGGAAACAGCTGAAATGTCCATCACCTGGTGAATGGATAAACCAAATGTAGAATAGGTGTGTGTGAAACATCACTCAGCCATAAAGAGGGGTGAAGTCCCAGTGCACGCCACAACATGGATGAACCCAGGGGACAGCATACTGAGTGAGGTTAGCCAGGCACACAAGGACAAATACCATATAATATCACGTATGAAATAAGCAAATATATAGAAACCATACATAATTAGTGGTTACCAGGGGCCCGGAGGAAGACGGGGAGTTGTTTTTTTTTTTTTTTTTTTGGCATAGAATGTGTATTAATGGTGGTGGGACAATTTGGAAAAAGATAGCGAGAATGACTGTACAACTTGAAGAATGTAATCAATATCGCTGAAGTGTACACTCAGAAATTGATAAAACGCTGTATGTTTTGCTATATGTACATAGCCATAAAAAAAAAAAAAGTACACCCTAAATACGTATGCAGACTTGCACAGACATTCATAAGAGTATTTAGGTTTGGTCACAGTATCAGGAGGGCCCAAGCCCTGGACAAGGACATCATGCTTGGTAAGGTGGAGGGTCAGCAAAAGAGAGGAAGACCCTCAATGAGATAGATGGACACAGCAGCTACAAGGATGATCAGTTGAGGCTCGGCCCATCGTGATTCACAGGGTTTTCACTGGCTGATTTTTGGAAGTAGATTTCCAGGCCTTTCTTCTTAGTTTGTCTTAGTCTGGAAGTGCTACAAATCTGTTCACCACAGTCAGGGAGTGGTTGTGTGTGAGGTGCACTGAACGGGAATTGAACCCGGTCGCCCACATGGAAGGTGAGAGTTCTACCACTGAACCAACAATGCCTCAACAGCGGCATACCACTGCAAATGTCTCACTTTTGATAACTGCACCCTGGTTATGTCAGGTGTTAACATCAGGGGGAGCCGTGTGAAGGATACACAGGAACTCACTGCACTATCATTGTGGCTCCTCTGTAAGTCTACAGTTATTGTGAAATGAAGAGTAAACAGAAAGCACAATTACTTATTTGCTATTCTTTTATCACCGCCTTAGATATTTGAAACGCTCTGTAAATACTAATAGACTTTCACATATTTTCCCTGTTCTCTACAGCAGTGGTATTTGTGCCAACAAAACAAAGTGAAAATCATTATGGTTCTTAGGCATTAAACAAAAAAAAAACATAGAAAGTGCCCAAGAAGTTTGGGGAGATATAGAAAGATATAAACCAGTTAACAATAATTTGAATGTCAAGAAACCAAATAGCTCTGTTTTTATACTATTTTTTCCTTTTCTGTAAATCTTGGTTGGGAAGTCATTTTCTCAACTCTTTCAGAGCTCATAAATCTTCCATAATCCTTATAATCACTGATTAAGCTCTTTTTTGTTAACTCCATCATACGCTTTAAATAAAAAGGGTTGTAGACGGTCTTACTAAGGAGCTTCGCAGTCGCTAATCTAAGCTACAAGAGAGCAAACAAATTCAATGTGCTCTTAATATGATTCAAACACGTTTCCAGTTTCTTATGAGGAATAACTAAAAATCAAAGGTGGTGACATACTTGTGATTGAAACTAAAGAATAATTCGAGGTTCTGCAAAAAGCAAAAGTAAGAAAAATACTTTATAGTTTACTATTGATTATGTTTTTCCCTTTAGTAAACGTTGACCAGGGTGTTTATCCCAGCTTTACCATGGTTTACGGAATGTATGGAAAGGTAGGTGGAGAGCTGATAACTTGGCTTTCTAATTCATAAGAGAGTAGATCCTAATGGACTGGGCACTTCCTGGAGACATGAGACTTGAGATGTCCACTCTATGTGTCAAACAAGTACATGGTGACCAAGATGGCACACAACGACAGAGATTGCTATGTGTTCACCAAACCCCATTTCCACTTCCTCCTAGGTGAACAGCCAGACCACACTCTCAGTCTCCCTGGCAGCTAGGTGGGGTCATACAATTGAGTTCTGGCCACAGAATTTGGGAGCAAGTGATGCATGCCACCTCCAGAACTGGCCTGTGACCATGTCCCATATGGTCCTCCACACTCTTTCTTCTCCCATCTTCTGGCTAGATGTTTACATCCAAGGCGGTGTTGCTTGCCCCAAGTTCAAGAGAAGGGAGCCTCTTTGCCTAGGTTGGTTGGCTATGACCCATCAATCACCACGTCCAAACCAATCAGCATTGGACTGTGATATGAGTGAGAAATAAAAATTTATTGTCTTACACCATTGGGATTCCTTATGATTTAGGAACAGTGATATATGAGACTCCCAACTTTCAATAAGCTAAGTGATATGTGTTGTGTCTAAATAGATCAAAGTCGAGCAGGCATTCACGAATGTCTTTTCACTACCCTCCCTTCTTCTTCCTTTTTCCCCTTCTGTCTTATGTTATCTAGACCATAGTTTTATTCTACCTGAGCTTTTTTGTAAGCCAGGTAACTATATGTTCCACTTTTCCTGAAAGATTGCTGATTTATGCCTGTAGTCCCCCTGTAGTTATTAATATTAAATTTCACTCTCAAAAGATTGGCTGATAAAATATAGGGTCATGCTAAAGGTAAGCCACCCTGTCTCCTTCTTGGTAGAGGACGGGATACAAATAAAGGAATGAGTAAAACAGATGGATCACAAAGGGTACTATACTTTATGAGCATTTAAAGTTGCACTTTTTCCCTATTATTTTTTAGGTGGCCAAAATTATGGTACTTTCTCTCTGATGTATTATACAATATCATTTCTTTACAAGTGTATCAATCACAATGGTAGAAAATATTAAATGGGCAGCCTGCAGAATATAATGCTGAAATTCTTTCAGTAGTTTAGCTAAATGGTTTTGGTACCTGTTACATATTATTACAACTTATTGAGTAATAAATCTGTCTATTAAATACTAACAATTATAAAAGTATAGCCATAAAAGTCTTGGATAAAGAGAATCTACATACAAATTTAGGATTCTCATAAGAAATACAACTAGAAAAGAGATCTGGCCAAGTATTATACCTGGGTGGCTAGCCTTGGTGCCAAAGTGGTTAAAGCGCTCTGCTGTTAACCCAAAAGTCAGTGGTTCGAACCCACCAGCCGCTCCTTGGGAGAAAGATGGGGCAGTCTGCTCCCATAAGATTCATAGCCTTGGTAACCCCATGGGGCAGTTGTACTCTGTCCTGCAGGGTCGCTAAGAGTCTGAATCAACTCGACGGGAATTTTTTTTTTTTTTTTAAAGCTAGGAGTCTAAGTTTTCTTTAAAGGCTATGTATAGAAATTAATTCCATGGAATTTTTTCCATTAAAAAGAGTTTCAAACTGATAAAAAATATTCTCCATTGGCAAACCGGGGTATTTCTTGATTTTCTGGATCATTAACTACAAATAGACATTTCTTCACACCCCCTGGAGACAGTTTTAAGAAATCATTTTAGTTTTAGGCCATTTTTCCACAACAGGTTTAAAAAAGAAACAACAAACAGAAGCTCTAATGACTATTATTAGGTTAGAGTTAATTAGAAATTAACCTTAAAACTGCTTCTTTATAAACAGTTGCAGTACAGAAACTTCCCTTTCAGGAAGAGAGCATGTAGAAGCGGAAAAATGAGCGTCAGTGAAAATGGTATTATGAAAAGGTAAAAACTATCCCCTGACGTGGAAAGGACTATAAGTAGGTAAGCAGAAGATTCGCACTCGCTGTGCCTTCCACAATAATCCAGACTCCTGCCGTTTTGAATATGGATGACATCTCTGTTTTAACTCTGGCATGAAAATCTTCTCCATTTTATTCAGGTCTCCACCTGAACCTACATTACCAAAATCTCCCTAACTTATTGTAAAAAATGTCATTAACCTTTCGTGAGAATTAATCACAAAAGATGCTGAAATTTTGTGTTGTAGCCTGTATCTGCAAACCGATTTGAAATGCACTCCACCACATTGAGCTTCTGTCTGAAATAGCGGATTTAAAAGTTTGATATAGTACAGCCGGTTCCCCATTCATTGTGTTATCATTTTATACAGTCTGTCCATAAAAATCCCAAGAGAAGAATGTACTCTCTGTCTGTGAAAAATAACCCACTGTCTGTGGCTTATGGAAACAACGACAGAATTTTAAATACCTTGGAAGAGCCAGGCGTAGCCATTCACATGATTTTTGCCAGCACGCCTCTGGTTGAACGGCAACATTCAAATATAATGAACCGAAGAATATAATTAAATATGCACCCTAATGAGGAACGGAGAACTGAGATTTTTGTCATTTTTCAAAAACAAAAGCTTCTGAAATTTAAAATAATGAAGTAAAATGGCTGCTGGAGAAAAGTAAAGGGTGTGTTATCAGGCACAACAGTAAATGTCAAATATAATATACTACAGCAATAGTCTTCAGTTCAGCTAAGGTGCTTTCATTTCTTGTTCCCATGTATCTCCTGCTGCTAACTGCTCATCTCCCATCAGTTCTATTCTCATCAGTAGTTGCCCTGGTCAGGCAGAAAGACTGTCCTGGTTTAATTAAGTGCCCACACTAATAAGAGGAAGCTAAGCAGACTTGAGCAAGCCTCACACACCAGTTCTCACATTTGATCAGGTGGTGACAAGCCTTAAGTTTAAACTGAACACTCTGGAGTTTAAGTCTGTGTGAGTTCAACAAGAAGACTATTCTCTCAAAATCTCTCTCCTAGTCTTGAGGCCCCTAAAGAATGAAAATAATAGTTATTATTGATTCTTGCAACATGGAACTCTATTACAATAACTTCAGGTATATGATACACCCAACAACTTGGCTTTGAGTTGTGAATTCTGTGAGGTGTTTGCCTAAACAATATTTGCTACAACTACAATTTAGGTGTTGAAACATCAAAGGGAGTTACCATTTGTTTACAGGCAAGGGATACCGCTAGCGTCATTAATTCATCTTCACCAATTTCAGTCAGATTGGAAGAGGATGAACAAGGAAGGAGGAGGAAAACAGCAGTGATGGGATCGGATAGTCTAGAAGGTTACAAGATACTTTCCATGTGTGAGCAAGAATCCAAGGACCAGGCAACACCACCTCCACTGTCAGACAAGCATGGCTCTACGTGCATCCTTGCAGCATGGAAACAAGTCTAAGTCCACACCTGTCTAGTGGAGACTGGGTGAGCCAGGGAATAGTGGTAGAGTCTCAGCGCTCCGGAGCAGCAGGAAAAACGGAAGTATCAGTCCTGCTTGCGGGGTCCCTGAGTGGAGCTATGGTGCTCTAATTGGGCGACCCCACTTATTTGGATTGATGGGAGTCTAAATGAAAATACGTAAAACTGACTTCCTTTATCCATTAATTGTTATTTATTGCATATATATCATATAATGAAAAACTAAAAAACAAATTGGCCCACAATCCTCCTACCCAAAGCGTCAATTATTTTTTCCTTTTGCGTATTCTGCCCCTCCTTGCCCACGTACACAGGTCACAAACCTCTTTGGGGAGCGCTTCCTGGGTACAGGTGCTGTCCGGGGCACCGTCCACACTTGCGCATTGAATCCCCTGTACAGGCTCTGAGGCTGTCAGAGCCATTCCAAGGGGACACTGAGGCTTAGGAAAGTAAAGCAACTTGACCTAGGTAGCACGGAAATTTGAAAGATCTCAGAACTGACCTCCGGTCTGCCCAAATCTAAAGCCTACACCCTTAGCCTATACTCTGTAACAAGGACCCTTGTGATATGTGATCAGCTCACAGGTTCTGCTTTTTATTTTTCCTTCTTGCTAACTGAACAATTTTTTCCTTTTTTATTGGCTGTATAAACTTCATTTGAAGAAATACATTGTAATTTAGCCATTTTGTCATTCTTGAACATTCATGTACTTCCCATGTCTTTTCTTGTATAGCTAACACTGCAACGGACATTTTCTTGCGTAACGCTTTTTTCCCTTCCTTTTGGTTAAATCCTAAGGCTATTCCCAGAATAGGCATTATCTTGCCAAGGAGTACAAACATAAAATATTTAATTATTTTAAGTACACGTATAAACCTTACTGAGGTTTAAGAGGGCTTTTAATGAAGGGATAAGAGTTATTACATTGCATTCTTCCAACATTTCTTAGGAGTTCTTGCTATGTACTATACTGGGCACTGAACTAAACATTAATATACAAAAGCAGCAGGAGATCAGGCCCCTACCTTCCTGGTATGTAATTCCCCTAATGAAAAAACCTCAAATTTATTTATAATATATGATTTCTTTTAAGCCATACGATGAGAAAATTCAAACCTGATCCTTATAAATTATTAGAAATAAAGGAGGTAGTGGTGCAACGGTTAAGTGCTTGGTTGCTAAACAAAAAGTTGGCAGCTCAGACTCACCCAGCAGCTCTGACCCACCCAGAGGCTCTGTGGGAGAAACACCTGGCAATCTGCTTCCATAAAAATTACAGTGAATAAAACCCTATGGGGCAATTCTACTCTGTTACATGAGGTCACTATGAGTTGGAACTGACTCAATGGCACCCAACAACAGAATAGTGTGGTATTTGTGTATTTTTTCATAAAAAAAGATAGTACTGTTAGGTGCCCAGTACAATCCCAGCTCCCCTGCTTACAGCATGTCCTCAGACCATTTACTTAATCCCTCCGATTCCTCATCTATAAAACGGACATAACCTGCTACAGGCTTGTTGTAAGGGCTAAGTGAGACAATACCTCTGAGCGCTCACAACACTGCCCAGCACTTAGAAAGCTCTCAGTGACTGTTAGCTAATTCAGTGATGTGCTGAAGCCAGCTCAGATAGGCCTGTGACTGTTAAATTTTCCAGAATTTTGCAAGACAATTGTTAAGCACCAAAAACCAAAACCAAACCCACTGCCGCCGAGTCAATTCTGACTCGTTAAGCACCCCAAAATCAAAACCCACTGCCATCAAGTCCGACTCACAGCTACCCTACAGACAGAGTAGAACTGCCCGATAGAGTTTCCAAGGAGCACCTGGCGGATTCGAAGCGCCGACCTCTTAGTTAGCAGCCGTAGCACTTAACCACTACGCCACCAGGGTTTCCTCGTTAAGCACAGTCATTATTAAATACCCTGTGGTGGGAGTATTCAGACCATGGAAATTGGCAAACATTATACACATACATTAAGGTTTTTTATTGAGACAGCAGATCCTAGACATTTACCTGCACAGAACTATTATTACTCAGACTTGTAGTGCTGCTGCTCTTCCTGTTAAAAAAGGCATCTTCCGATGATGACTGACACCCGTGAGTGGAGTAGGTGTCTTAAAAAACAAGCAGTCAACAGGGCTCCTTCCTGTATGGCTGACCAGTTACTTCAGGCTGATCACAGTTAAATAAAAGCTGCATATTTGCTGCGTAGATGCATTTAAACAATTCACTAGAAACCATGCTGAAGTAGATTTAAGTGAGCAGTTTGTTACGTGATTAAGAAGTATGGCTGGGAGGGGAAAGAGAGGCTTAACGGAGCTGGCATGGGCAGTGCCATCATTAGACCAGACCAGTTTTCTGGCTCTGCCACTTACTGACTTAAAACGTCAGTCAACTTAAATCTCTTTAAGCCTTGATATTCTTACCTGAAAAACACCTGATTCATAAAATTGACCAGAGTTAATATGATTAAATATGTTCTCAAGTGACCCGATATATAAAACAGGAAAACAAACCGTTGCCATGGAGTCGGTTTGACTCATGGTGACCCCATATATGTCAGAGAAGAACAACGCTCCGTAGAGTTTCCGATGCTGATTTTTTTAGAAGTAGATTGCCAGGACTTTCTTTAGGGCACTTCTAGGTGGACTTGAACCTCCAACTTTTCAGTTAGCAGTCAAGCAGGTTAACCATGTGCACCAACACATACCCATTGCCATTAAGTCGATTCCGATTTACAACGACCCTACGGGCACTTGATAGCAATCTGTCTTCCTTTCTCTGTTAGGATGGGAGAGTCCTAAGAGCATTCCATGTTGAAGAGGGAGCCAGTGGAAAGGAAAGAGAACTTACTATTGATGGAACGTGGTCTAAGAGGAATCTAGAAGGTATGGTGTCAGCAGAAGGTAGAAAGATTAGCTTTGGACAGGAGGAAGAACTACTTCCTCTGAGAATGGAAAGAAGGAAGTAAGGCAGGATTTAGGTAAAGACAAATTTGCAGGTGTGGGATGGGAAGGTCAAGACATTTTGAAGGCCTGTTTTCTCTGGAAAGTTAAAAAATAGGTTGCTGTTCAAGAGCCAGGAGCTGAAGGAGGCAGGGAGACAGGGAAGGTAGAAAACTGGGGAAAGCTCTGGGAAAGGACTAGAAGCCACCTTGAGGGCACAGCTTGGACATGACCACGTGTGTAAGGTGCTCCCCCACCTAACTCCAGCAGGGCCCAGGGCCAAGTGTGGGAGTGGAGAAGGTACCCAAAGGTAGTGATCCAGGTATTAGAAGCAGCAGGGCAGGGACAGCAGAAAAGCAGGCAGTGGAGGGGGCTGCTGCAAGAGGGGATGACATGATGGAGACGAGAGAACCAGTCAAGAGCTGGTTTAGAGACATGAAGAAATGGGGTGAGTCGAGGAACCAGAGACCCCAGTGAGCTCAAAGAGCAGCAGACGTGGAGGGATGAGGGCATGGGGCTATGTCAGGGGCTGGGAGGCAGAGGTGGGAATTTCTGAGGTAAAACTCACTGGGTAGTAACAAGCCCAGGGTTTGGGTCCAGCCCAGAGGTACTCAGAGCCAAGTCCTCTAACACAGGATGAATGACTCGGCTAAATAATGAAATTTGAGAATACCAACGAGGTACAAGACTAATTTTTTTGGTGGCTCAAGCTTTATCTGAGGGAATTGCAAAGAAGGAAATAGATCCAAAAGTTCAAAGTAATTAAGCATGCCAGTGAAATAAGTAAATATTTCTCCAAGGAAACACTTTGCTCCCTTACAGGAGGCAACAGGCACTTGAAGATGTTCATTTATGTTTGTGTAAAAATGAGTTTTGTTGCCTCATAGCCACAAGCCACAAGGCAGCTGAAGAGAGTCAAGACATAGAACCCACACGAGAAAAGTAAGGCTGTGGAAAAAACTACAAGCATGGAGATGTTATTCCAGGTTCATTTATGAAGGGAAAACACTGAGGACTTAAATATCCACCAAGTATAATGGTTAAGAGGATTGTAGCATATGCCCATGACAGAATATTATCTGGTTATAAAAGGTGTTTATTGTAATAAATTAAACAAACATCAAAAGCAGGATTCAGACTTATAGGCATACTATGATTCTAAGTGTGTAAGAAACAAACAGAAGACAAAGACCTAAAAGTATAGTGGATTTTATGGGGGGGTTATCCTCTCTTGACATTTTCCAGAATTTTTAATAATAAAGTTGTTATTTTTATATTCGACATTATTAATTCTGACTTTTACCGTTGTCCACTTGCGAAGTTCCTAAAACAGATCTAGAGTGATCTTAAAAACACTCCCTCCCTCCAGCCCTCAATTCCCTCTCCTTATGCAGTAGGTAACCTTGTCTTTGACTTTCCAGATTGAAACTCTCCAGGAAAAGCTACTTTTTTTAGGTCAGCCTCTCTGCCTCTGCATTTAGTTGTCTTCAATATCAGAGAAAGGGCTCCGTTCCCCTCCCTACAGCTGACTCCCTCTCTGTGGACCATGCTCACAGGGCTTCCCCCTTAGATGATGCTTTTCTCTCTTCCTCTTAGCTCTCGGGCTCCTGCTCAATTTTTAGAACCAACACACAGTCACCCAGGTCCTCTGGGATGCCTTTCCAGGGCTCCTGCCTCCATCCATCTCTCCCTTGGTGAACTCTCCCGCGCAGTTCTTACTGGAGTGCGTGCTCTAAAGCCAGTGCCTTGGTTCAAATCCTGGCGCCTCCACCACTAACCAGGTTATTTGATTGCACTGCACCTCAGTTTTCTTATCTTTGAAATGGGGGTAATAATAATGCTTATTTCATAAGTGCTCAAGGAAAGCAAGACTTTATTATTTGTATTCCTTGGTTATCGGAATGTACACCTTGTTTTCCTAGCCATGATGAAGGTTTCTGGAGACCGTTTTCTTGTGTTTTCCTCTTGTAGGGTACAACATCTCAGTTTGTCTGGGCCTAAGGAGTCTCCCAGGCATGAAATTTCAATGGTAAACCTGGAAAAGTCTAGGGAAACTCAAATGGTCATCACCCTCCTTCATGCCTAAGACAGTGTTTCATACAGAGTAGGTGCTTAAGGAATTCTTATTGAATGTTTGGTTATAATTTAAGGGTTAAATCATTACCCAAAAGACCTGTCACCTTCAAGTCGATTCCAACCCACAGCAACCCTATGGGACCGAGTAGAACTGCCCCATGGGTTTCCAAGGTGCAGCTATCTGGTGGATTTGAACTGCTGCCCTTTTGGTTAGCAGTCAAGCTCTTAAGCATTACACCACCAGGGCTCACAAATATGTCCTGTGTAAGCGGAAATATGCAGGACAACTTCTAAGACAGTAAGGTCTCTTTTCCTGTGCAGATATGGCAACTGATATATTTAAACAAATCCACTTTTTGGACAGATAACATATCTTGACATTAAAAGTGGTTTTCCTTTCCTCATTTTACCACATGGACATTAACCTTCTGTAATGGCTTGCATCGTCTTTGGAGAGATGTACACTTTCAAAAACTCCCGTCCAAATTCTGAACTCTAAAACGGCAGATACCACACTAACTGCCAGATTTCCTTCTACCTTTAGAAGACTATTACAGTTAATTCTCTCTGTAGCAGGAGTTGTTTCTGCAAGTTGAAACCAAGTTAACATTCTAATTGCTTGGGGTTAAAGATTCCTCCTCCCAGAAGAATCCTGGCCAACAGAACGTGGGGCTGAAGAAACGTGTCAGCTTGCCATCACAAGCCCAGTTCTCCTCGCCACCCATAGCAACCAATATGTGAGCATAGCAACAGCAGCTGGCTCACCGGAACAGCATTGTCTAAAATAAACACTCTTCCCAGTTGGCATTTGCAAGTGATCTTTTCCTTCCCATCATTTAAAATATAAGTGTGAACATATCTTGGAAAAACGTAAAGCAAATGAAACTGAAAACTACTCGTAAAGGTATCCAGGAGAAGAAAATTCATGAGAAAACGCTAACTGTCAAAAGGGATTTATGCTTTGCCCTTTACCACCATTTGAAATTCCACTCTCAGATATATTGGAAATTCTTTCCTAGGGGTTCCTGAAGTTTAGAATTCTAAGATCTCCTAAAAAGAAAGTCATCCTCATAAAATTCCATTCTGCAAGTGTTTCAAGGGTGCCTACCACGCGCTAGAGGCCACAGGGACACAGAGGAAAGAAGACAAAAAGACAAGAACGCAAACATCTACAATACAAGGTACAAAAAGAAGCTCTGTAGTGGTTAGGAGCGTGGTCTCTGGAACCAGGCTAACTGGATTTACCCACTTGGTAGCAGTGTGGCTCAACAAATCACTTAGCCTTTCTGTGTGTCCTTCATTTTCTCATCTGTGAAATGGGGTAAGAGTAGCTCAACAGGCTCAAGCATAATGGTTGTGAGGATGGCGTAGGGCCTAGCAGTGCTTCCTTCTGTTGTACACAGGGTCGCTATGAGTTGGAACCAATGCGATGGTACCTAATAACACTTTCCAGGTAGCCTTGATGTGAGGCTTATGTGAGTTAATTTACATGAAGGGCTTAGAATAGAGCCTAACACACAGCAAGTGCCATTTAAGTGTGAGCTACTATTAGTTTTAAGGCAGAACGTGGCTGGTGACATAAGCCAAGTAAAGAAGATACGCAACAGGAAATCTCGGGGAAGTAGGAGAGTCTTCACAGAGGTGGTGAGTTGGGTTTTCTGTAGAATGTGGTGAGGAAAATAAAAGAAGCCTAAGGAAAGCACAGAAGCAACCCAGCAGAGAGATGAGAAATGACAGCTTGAGGATGAACAGAGGGGTCTGAGGGGCAGGGAGGGGCACGCTCAGGGCAAGTGGCTCCTCACTGGCTCTTTCAGGATAAGGAGTTTGCAAGGCCTGAAGCTGAAAAAAGACCATTGTAGTAGGTGCAAAAGCACTGGATTTTGATGTAAATTCACGTGTTTTGGAAGTAGTAAGAGTTCAGTTCTGCCTAAATGACAGTCTCACAGGGTTGGGGGCCAGGAAACGGTGTAGGAGACACAGAAGAGGCGAGTGACAGGGAGGCAACAGTAGGTGGGGGAGGCTGGGACGTCCACAGATGTGGCGCTAAGGGGGTGGACTAGAGGCTGGGACGACCACAGACACCGCACAAAGGGGGTGGACTAGAGGCTGGGATGTCCACAGACGCCACGCTAAGGGGGTGTCTACTCTGGAGGCTGGCGTTTCTCCGTGTGTGTCTCCTGCCCTGTCCATGCCTTAGAGTTGGCTTCAGTGTTGGTTACAAGTGCTGGTTTCATGGGTGGGGGCAGGGTATTGGGATTAAAGACAGAGAGCTGTGTAAAGAGAAGGCAAAGGAAGAGAACACCCCAGAGCCACTTTCTGGAGCCCCAGCCTCTGACCCTCACTTCCCAAGGTCTCCCACCTCTGTAAGGTACAAGGTTTGCCATTATTACCTCCATTCCAACTCATTCGGACTCATGAAGACCCCATGTGTGTCACAGCAGAGCTGTGCCCCATAGGGCTTTCAAGGCTTTTGGAAGTAGATTATCAGGTCCTTCTTCCAAGGCACCTTTGGGTGGGCTCAGGCCACCAACCTTTTGGTTAGTAATCAAGCACTTAACCATTTGAAACACCCAGGAACTCTGGGGAAGGACCCTGCGTGGGTATCAGAAACATATCGGGGTAGATCAGACCTGGCCCGCAGACAATGGGAGATTATTGTGGGAACCTCTCATCCCTTGTGTAGGGAGCAGCGGACTCTGAGAGCCAGAAAGGGGTCACATGGTCCAGGTCATACCTTGGCTTAAGGACTAAATGAAACCATAACATGTGGAGGCACTTAACGCTGTCCAGCAGGTGAAAAGAAGCTTTTCATAAATACTAGGTATCATAGTTAACTGTTTCAGTTTTTTTTAAGGAGAATGTATTATTGCTCATGTAATTTTTTTGAATAGTTTTTTAAATAGTCAATTTCATTTCCCTTTTTTTTATTATCATTGAAAATATACACAGCAAAACACACCAATTTAACAGTTTCCACAAGTACAATTCAGTGGCACTAATTACATTCTTCAGCTTGTGCAACCAATCTCATCTTCCTTTTCTGAGCTGTTCCTCCCCCATTAACAAAAACTCACTGCCCCCAAGCTTCCTGTCTCACCTTTTCAGTTGTTGTCATCAGTTTGATTCCATGTAGAGATTTCTTCAAAAGAGCACAATGCTCAAGGAAGATATTCTTTACTAATTAAGTTAAACTACTTTTTGGTTTAAAGAAGAGTTCAGAAATATTTTTGGTTCAAGGCTCAAAAATTATCTCAGGGCAATAGTTTCAGAGGTTCATCTAGCCTCAATGACTCCAGAAAGTCTGGTTTCCATGAGAATTTGAAATTCTGTTCTCCATTTTTACCCCTTTTGATTATGATTCTTCTACAGAATCTCTGATCAAAAGGTTCAGTAATGGTAGCCAGGTACCAACCAGTTCTTCTGGTCTCATGCCAAAGAATAATTAATTTTTTTTTAATTTTTAAAAGTTTTAGAAGAATTTGAGATAATAACCGAAGATGAGAGAAGACCAAAGCAGAAGTTACTGCAGTAGTCCAGGTTTTCACCCAGGGTACTGGCCAAAGTGATGGAAAAAACCACTATAAAAACATGGTGATTGGGTGTAGTGCAGTTTGTAGGCGGTGGTGGCATCTACTGAGACGCAGTGAGGGCTCCAGTAGGGATCTGTAGGAAATGCAAAATGTCTCCAAAATTAATGAAAACGCACATCTGGCTGAGTCCCAGAAGAAATGTGGCAGCAATGTTTGGTTTAAAAGACGGACATTTATTTTTTAGGTTTTATTTCCCACGTTTTTAGTCCTGT
Source organism: Loxodonta africana (assembly GCF_030014295.1). NCBI lineage: Eukaryota > Metazoa > Chordata > Mammalia > Proboscidea > Elephantidae > Loxodonta > Loxodonta africana. The sequence continues at coordinate 76,173,908 of NC_087364.1, read as the reverse complement.
TCACTGTTTCTGGTACTTGTCTCTCACGTGACTGGCTCTCTGCACACATTTGTATATTGCTTGTCGTGGAGGCTTCTGCAGCCCTCAGCTTTCCAGGTCAAGTGCTGGAGCAGCTTCAGGTGCAGACCTGGCCCACAGGACTAAGAGTGGGGCTCTAGGAACAATGAAGAGAACCCATTCCTTTACTGTTCAAACTGTATCTAGCTTAAAAAACCAGTCGCAGTGGAGTCGATTCAAACTCTTGGCTACCCTATGTGTGTCAGAGTTGAGATGTGTTCCACAGCATTTTCAATGGCCAATTTTTCAGAAATAGATCACCAAGCCTTTATTCTGAGGTGCCTCTGGGTGGACTTGAACCTCCAACCTTCTGGTTAGCAGCTGAGTGTGCTATCTGCACCACTCAGGGACTCCCATATGTAACTTCAGGGGCCCTTAATAAATGCTGCCAGAATAAGCTATTGGAATAGCAAAGTTATGGAAAGTGGAGAAGTCTTAGCAATTAAAACAAAACAAAACCTTGATTCTCTAAATTGTGTGCAGTAGGATCATAAAGACACTGGGGAGCTCGTGGGTGACACTTGAGATTTGCCGCAGGAAATTCTGCAACAAAGAGTAACACCTCTGGGTCTATGTGAGTAACTTGTGGAAAAAGTCACCTGTAGCAAAAACAAGAGAGAAGGCTTTGTGGAAAGCATTCAAAGAAGTAGTCAGAACCGACTTAAGGGCAACAGGTTTGGATTTTTTCTGTTTTAGTGGGGCGAGCAGAGGCCGGCACCTTCTGCAAACATGCGACAATATGTCAGATGGGGATGAAGGCTCTGAGGGAAGTAAAGCAGGGCAGGACACAGAGCTTGGTGGATGGGGAGGGGATGCCAGTTCAGGAAGGACGTCAGGGAAGGTCTTTCTGAGGAGGAGAGCCCCCGCCGGAGTGGGGGGAGGGAGTGAGCCGGCTACTTGGGGAAAGAGAAATCTGGGTAAGAGAAAGATGAAGGTCTTAGGTGAGAGCAAGTTGATTGGAAATGATGAATCCTGCCTTTTTAGAATTTACAGTGACTTTGTGACCTCAGAAATACGGATGCCAACTTATAAAAGAAAGCGGGTCCTTGACAGCGGTGCGTCTGCACATTTTTCTTCCTTCCCATTTTGAAGTCACTGCTGCCAGAAGGCAGTGCAGCATGCTGGGAGTGCTCGGGCTTTGGCACTGGGCAGCCCTGAGTTCAGGTCCTGGTTCTAGCCCTTACTGACCCTGCTGGGCTGAGTGAGTGTTTTAACCCCTCTGAACAATAAGAACGGTAACGCCCGCCTTAGAGGGTGATCTGAATTTTAAATGGAAGAACACACAGTCCCTGGATGGGTTCTCCCCTTTCCTCCTCATTTAGGAAACACATTATGTATCATTATTGCGAGTTGAGGTTTGACACAATGGGACCTAACTGGGTAACCTGGTACCAAAAACAAGCCTTGATAATCTCTGGGCTCCCTACCCTATTGTTTCCTCTTCACCTTTAATCTTCATTTTACTTAGTGTTTATTTTTCTATTATTGGCATGTTGTTAGATGTCATTGGGATGGTTCTGACTCATAGCAACCGTATGTACAACAGAACAAAACACTGCCTGGTCTTGCACTGTCCTCACAATCGTTGTTATGCTTGAGCCCATTGTTGCAGTCACTGTGTCAATCCATCTTGTTGAGGGTCTTCCTCTTTTACACTGGCCCTCTACTTTACCAAGCATGATTGCCTTCTCCAGGGACTGAGCCCTCCTGATAACATGTCCAAAATATGTGAGACATAGTCTCACCATCCTTGCTTCTAAGGAGCATTCTGATTGTACTTCTTCCAAGGTGAATTTGTTTGTTCTTTTGGCAGTCCATGGTATATTCAATATTCTTCACCAACACCATGATTCAAAGGCCTCAATTCTTCTTTGGTCTTCCTTATTCATTGTCCAGCTTTCACATGCATATAAGGTGATTGAAAACACTATGGCTTGGTCAGGTACACCTTAGTCTTCAAGATGACATCTTTGCTTTTTAGCACTTTAAAGAGGTCTTTTGCAGCAGATTTGTCCAATGCAATGCGTCTTTTGATTTCTTGACTGCTGCTACTAGGTGTTGATTGTGAGTCCAAATAAAATGAAATTCTTGACAACTTCAATCTTTTCTCCGTTTATCATGATGTTACTTATTGGTTCATTTGTGAGGATTCTTGTTTTCTTTATGTTGAGGTGTAATCCATACTGAAGGCTGTGGTCTTTGATCTTCATTAGTAAGTGCTTTGAGTCCTCTTAACTTCAGCAAGCAAGGTTGTGTCATCTGCATAATGTAGGCTGTTAATGAGTCTTCCTCCAATCCCGATGCCCTGTTCTTCTCCATATTGTCCAGCTTCTCCTATTATTTGCTCAGCATACAGATTGAATAAGTATGGTGAAAGGATACCACCCTGACACATACCTTTCCTGACTTTAAACCAATCAGTATCCCCGTGTTCTGTTCCAACCACTGCCTCTTGATCTATGTACAGGTTCCTCATGAGCACAAGTGTTCTGGAATTCCCATTCTTCACAGTGTTATCTATAATTTGTCATGATCCGCATAATCAAATGCCTTTGCACAGTCAATACAACACAGGTAAACATCCTTCTGGTATTCTCTGGTTTCAGCCAGGATCCATCTGACATCAGCAATGATATCCCTGGTTCCATGTCCTCTTCTGAATCCGGCTTGAATCTCTGGCAGTTCCCTGTCAATATACCACTGCAGCCGTTTTTGAATGATCTTCAGCAAAATTTTACTTGCATGTGATATCAGTGATATTGTTGGATAATATCTGCATTCGGTTGGATAACCTTTCTTTGGAATAGGCATAAATATGGATCTCTTCCAGTCGGTTGGCCAGGTGGCTGTCTTCCAAATTTCTTGGCATAGATGAGTGAGCACTTCCAGTGCTGCATCCATTTGTTGAAACATCTCAGTTGGTAGTCTGTCAATTCCTGAAGCCTTGTTTTTCGCCAATGCCTTCAGTGCCACTTGGACTTCTTCCTTCACTACTGTCAGTTGCTGATCATGTGCTACCTCTTGAAATGGTTGTACGTCAACCAATTCTTCTTGGTAGAGTGACTCTGTGTATTCCTTCCATCTTCTTTTGATGCTTCCTGTGTCATTTAATATTTTCCCCGTAGAATCTTTCAATATTGCACTCAAGGCTTAAATTTTTCTTCAATTCTTTCAGGCTGAGAAATGCTGAGCATGTTCCATGTGTACTGGGACATTATTAGCCCTATTTTAAGGAACACTATAATTTTAAGATACTAGCAAATTCAATTGAAAATTTTTTATGATATATGTATTATGCATAAATATCTTGAGAGAAATACAAGGGTCAACACCAAGCACATTTGCCTACTAGAAGTCTACAAAGAAAAGCATTAAAAAAAAAAAAAAAAAAACAAGCTATCACATGGATTCCAACTCATAGCAACCCCGTGTATGTTTCAGGGGAGAACTGTGCTCCACAGAATTTGCAATGGCTGTGATCTTTTGGAAGTAGGTCACCAGGCCTTTATTCTGAGGAGCATCTAGGTAGATTCAAACTGCCAACCTTTGGGTTAGGAGCCAAGGGCTTAACCCTTGCACCATCTGGCGACTTCTAAAGAAAAGCATATGCAAGCGAAATTCTAACACCCAGCAGTGTCAGTGAGGCAGCAGAGACCTGTAAAGTAAATACCACAAGGGCAGGAGGGGCTGAGGAGGTACATCTCAGAGGCAGAGAAGTGCAAACTGGAAGTGGGGCTTGTCTGATGGGAGGAGGGATTCCATAGATGGGTATGTCAGCAGAGGTGGGTGAGGGTCCCTGGAGGCAGGTGCAAGGCAGGGAAGACATGAGGCAGGGAGGAAAGTAGCAAGTCCCGATGATATTTAAAAATGCATAATCTTGTTGGTCACTGTCAAATCAAAAACTAAATTAAATGAGAAGAACAATTTCTGGGACCAGTTCTAAATTTCCTTACTGGACTCTTCTTTAAGGTGGGGAGTGAATTTTGCCTTGAATCACTTAGGGTAATAAAAATATGGTATAGGCTAGTTGCCATTTCTTTCTCTATAGCCTGGATTCTGGTCAGTTGGCAAAAGGACATTATCGTAAAGTAAAGACCCAGGAGAAAACTGGGGTCTTTCTCCCTGAAGGAATGGTCCAGTTCTGATCCACTATGAGACGCTTAGTAAGAGCACTCAAAATTCTGATGGACTAGCCAGGGATCGGTGCGGAAATACCACCTATGGAGACTGGACGGTTCCTTGCTAAACAGAAGTTTGTTGCCACCCCAGCCTTGCAATGTAGTGTGAGGCTTTAAGACCTACTTCAAGCTTCTCTGCATAAAGAGAACAACATGGTCTCTTCCTCTTTTTCTCCTTCTCTGGAAAATCTCTGTTGTCTCCACATGAAGACTTTAAACTGTTTGAGCGTAGAGGCTGAAAAGTAACTGTAAATGCATTTGGCAGGATTTGAATAATTTTTCAACTTTCTGCAGCACATGTACATAGCCAAATAAAACGAGAAATCACGGTGTGCCACTTGAGAGTTTTCTTGAAAGAAAAATGTCATCTCAAATCTCAGCCAAAAGGTAGGCTATAAATAAATACCTAGATATTCTCACTTGGCAATTTCCGCAGTTGTTTCACCATACAAAGGGGGGTAATTTTAAAGCATCTCATTAGCAGCTCCAGCTTCTGAGCTCACTGCGAAGCCCAAGTCAAAATGAAGAGATATCAGTATTTGTCATTTACTGTTGATGTAGAGACGGAACTACACAGACGTTCTGTTACTGGTAAGATGAAGGCGATCCATGCTTTCCTTATGCTGCTAGAAAAAATGTCTGTGGGGTTTAGAAGAACGCTACTGCCCTAGTACAAGAAGCCACCACCAGGCGATGCCTTCAAGGACAACCACACATTTCCAAGGACACAGCACCTTGCAGAGGACTGTCTCAGGAATTAAGATGGATCCATCATCCTCTTGCCCTTTAGTTTCTGACCTTGACTTCTAAGCATCACTCCAACTCAAATCTTTGTGTCCTTTGGTTCTTGGAGGTCCCGTGAGTTACTTCCATTTTCCTCTAAAGAAAGCATTACCTGGAAGAAGTTGCTCTCTGGTCTGTGCTTACTCTCTCGCGCTCTCTCCCTCCTACCCGCCAACTGAGAAAAAGAGAGAGGTGAGGGAGAAGGAGAGAGACAATTATTTTCTGTCCTATAACTACTGAGTCAAACTACCCGAAAGGTATTCTGAGAATAACAGTCTCTCATGTTCCAGCAGCTAATCTGACACACAGGACAATAAACAGAGGAAAGGAGGTATGGAGGAGAGAACAGACTCCTGCCTCTTATTTGTCTGAGATCTCTATTGTGTTAGTTACATATTCTTTGCTTCATTTATAATTTTTCCAAACAGACAGCTACTTGTCATTGTCAACAATGGCCTACTAGAATCACAGTATTATCTCAGGCCACAGATTAGAAAGGCCAGAGGAGGAAACAAAATTGTGACATCGGCACCACCATCTCATCTCTACACCACCCTCTTGCCTTTATGTAAACATTGGCACCCATGAGGATGAATGGATGGAGCCCATTTGTCTGCCCAGGTGAGTTCACAAAGGCCTCAAGTACCCTCTTGAGTGGTCTGGCCAGGCTTTTTTAGAATAGGCGCCTTCCCTTCTGATCTGGTAGCCATTTCCACTGGGGGAGTGTGACTGGGCAATGGATCTGATTAAGACAGTGATAGCAAATGGTCAAAGAGGGAACTTCACGGTGATGCTAAGATTAGATTCTCTGGAAATGCCTCCTCTTAACATAGACCAGTCTATAAAATACCAAAAGAACCAGCCAAAAAAGTAAAAAGACTATCTATTTGTTGGTTATCATGTGGCCCTAATGAAAGGTTGCTTAACAGCTATGATTTTCAATCCATACAAAGGGACGCTAACTATGGTCATTATCAAATGTGCCTGAGAAAGTCATTGAGAAGATGTTCCTTACTGACAATCAACTATAGAAAGAATGTAGGGGGCAGGGGAGGGAGAAGGGGTGAATAGTGACAGGATAAGGAAATTTGAACGCCCCAAGCAAGGCTGGTGCTTATTCCATGATCTGATACTCAGGAATCCCCACGCACCGTATGATGATATAGCAATGAACAAAGAAATGGAAAATAAAGCTGAAAACATGTATAATGTTGCAGAGTAACATACTAAAATATTGTTTTAGTTATTTAACTAACACTTATTCTCGCGCCAGGCATTACTGAAAGCATTTGACAAACACTAATCCATCGGTCCTTATGACATTCCTAAGACACACGAGCTACCTCCTGTGCCGAATCCTACTCTCTGGGTTCCCGTCCTCTTCTAGATCCCAGCAAAGTAATCCCTCCCTGTCTTGAGAGTTATTTGATGCCTTCTTAAAGCACAATAGTCCCAATGTCTGTATTCTGAATGGCTGGCAAGCACAAAGGAGAAAAACATCACTTAAAAAAGGAATAAAACATTTGTCTCAGTTAATTTGCCAAGACTCTTTGCTTATTTTACCAGGTTATAAATTCATTGTTCTCACTTTAATAAAAAAAATTTAAATGTGCAAAAGTGGAGAAGATACAGTAATAAATCCTACGAATTCAACATCCAGATCTAACTATTATCAAGATTTTGCTATACTTCCTCTCTCTCTCCCTCCCACATTCCTTCCTCTCTCTCTGTGTCTGAACTACTTTAAAGTGAACACCAGACATCAGGTCATTTTACCTCTTCAGATTTCAATATGCATCTCTAAAATAATACAGAGGTTTTCTCAAATAATTATGGCATAACTACAGCCATCATCACAGCTAAGAAATTAAGCAATGACATCTCTGCCTATCTATCCTCACATTTTCCTGGTTACCTCGCTGTCTTGTTTGAGTCAGGCCCAGTGTTGCACCCGACTGTCATGTCCTTCAGTTTCCTTGAATCTGGAGTGGATCCCTCTTTCTTCTTCTTTAATAATTTCTCTTTCATTCTATTGATTATTGAAGAACTTGGGCCTGTTGTCTCACACACCATCACACATCCACAGTTTTCACGTTGGCTTTCTTATGGGGTCATTTAACTTGTTCCTTTGTTTTCCGTATTTCACGCTAACGTAAGTTAGCCACAAAGACCTGAATAGAGTTGGATTTTACCATTTTCACGAGGCTCTGTCATTGGTGGTGCTGGTACTTTGGACGGAATTACACAAAGAGGACACAATGCTGGCGCAGATCAGGGTTGTTCCGGTGACGACAGCTTGATGCCTCTGCTGTACGGTTTCCCATCAACCTTTGAACTGTGGTTCCATCCATTCGTGACCACTGCCCAAATCTATTAATTAATTGGGGTTGCAAAATTGTGATTTTCTAGTTATATAATTTTTTCCACATTTATTATTTGGAATTTTGCAAAGAAGAAATTCCTCCTATTAATTAGGTTTATTTGGGTGCCTAAAAACTATAGTTCACACTGAAAAAACAAGACATATGCTTAAATCTTTCATTTTAATGGCCTATTTTTAGAGTCCCAAATCGTTTCCCTAGGCATTGCAGTGGTGTGTTATGAACAGTGGTTTTATTATGAACTCACAGGTTTTTATGCATTTATCCTGGTTCCTATCACTGTATTCGTTATACTTTTATGCCCGAATTGCCTCATCTTTGGCTAGCGGGAGGCTGTATATCCTTTGACACATATGCCACTGGGCTGTAACTCACGTGGCCTAATTTTGAAACGGCTGCATTTGCTGGAACATGCCTTAAAGTGGTATTGAGAAAATTAAATCAGAGACCGAGTATCACCGGTACACAGCGGATGCTTCGTAAATACTTTTCTCCTCTGTTAACTTCCCAGGGTTTTTTTCCCTTTTGCTCATGATACTCTGCTTTTATCAAGTATGTGATCTTGAGTTGATTTCATACATGAAGGGCAGGCAGTGCTCTGTTTCCAACTCCACTGAAAGATATTTAATATTTTCATTTCTCGCTTCCTGATTTTAAATTAGAAAATATTTCTTTATTAAGTGGACTGATGTCGTAGCATGGAGGCAGAGAGCCAGGACCCGGTGCCAGGCTGCCTTTTAGCTCCATCTCTTACCAGCTACATGACCAGAGCAAGTTACTTGACCTTTCTTTGACTTGGTTTCTCCATCTGTAAAATGAGACTATTTACAGTCCTTACTTTGTAGGATTGCTACAAAGATTAAAAGAGTTAATATATATATAACACTTAGAAAAGCATATAGCAATTCCATATGTTCTAGATACTAAAATTGTTGTTATTACGTGTGAGATAGTTATTTAAAATAACATGCAGTTTAAAACAGAATGCAGCATACTCCCCAATAAAAAACAAGAAAACATATTACCCTTAAGATTTTCCTCCACAACAGAAAATACCAAAAGATAATGAAGCAACACCTATGGAACATCACGATAAATCTCTGGGACCAGGAGCTTTATACCCAATCCAGTAGGAATTCATGCACAAAAGCTATGGAAATACATTCTCAGATATTCACGTAAATAAAAGATCTTCTGCCCATCTCAAAAATTTATAGGAGAATAAAAATAAAAGTAAGAAGAGAAATTAAGTGTAAATAATGGTAAAAACTAAATGAAACCAATAAAATATATATTAAATCCAACTTGTTAAAATGTTATAGAACTAAATGTAAATGTCAAAAAATAGTTTTTGAAAGACAAGTTTTAGAATGTAAAGCAAAGACAGAGAAACAATAATCTGGGTTTCGTGGCCCTGATTAGTAAAATCTGAGACGTGAAAAAGGGTAATGAGATGGGGGAGAATTAAAGTGAACGGGAGCTGCATCTATTCTGGTTGCTATTATATGTCCAAGCCAGGTCAGTGTCCAGCAAGCAGTAGGCCCCCAATAAATATTTATGGAATGAGTGGACGTTCATTCTCTATTGCTGAGGTAAATAAATCAAAGATACAATTTCAGTTTTTATTTTCACAATCAGATAACTATAATTAACCAGCAACAGCGTAAAAATTGAATGTGCACATCCAATTCGTTTGAGAATATAAAAGAAAACAATATAATTCACTAATATAAGAGAGAGGAAATAAAGAAAACCACAGTGAAACATGAGAAACACAAAGCAAAAAAGGCAAGAGAAGATCAAGCTTAATAATACTTAAAAATAAACCAAAAACCAAACCTGTTGCCATGGAGTCGGTTCTGACTCATAGCGACCCTATAGGACAGAGTAGAACTGCCCCGTAGAGTTTCCAAGAAGTGTCTGATGGATTCTAACTGCTGACCTTTTGGTTAGCAACCGTAGCACTTAACCACTAAGCCATCAGGGTTTCCAGTTAGTAATAGTTAACCATAATTATGGTTATTATAATGAGCCCTTGGTTAGATAAAAAATACTCGTTTCTGTTTAAAACAAATTTCAACTACATTCTGTTTATAAAAATGCTCACTTAGAGCAAAATGACTAAAAAATGTTCAGAGTAAATTATGTAAATGTTATCTATTAGGGAAACACAAAAATAAGTTGGAGATAAAGAATGTGAATAATTAATTAGTTAATATAGTAACTCTTTGTACCCTAAAAATCTCAACTTCTTTTCAAGCATCTGTAGAATGTTGACACAAGTTAATCGTATCTGTATACAAAACCAAAAAGATATCCCTCAATAAATTCCCACAGTACAAACTGTAAAGGCTATTTTTTCTGACCTTAACAAAATAATTCCAAGGAAATTCACCAAAACATTAACAGTGGTGGTCTCTGCCTGGTTGGATTAAGGGTGAGATATATTTTTTAAACTGTCTGTACTTTCTGAAATGAGCATACCTTTTATAATTAGAAACGAATAAGCATTACTTTAAAATAAAGCAGGGAACAAATGGCATAATATAGTTCAGAAAATTGTCATTCAAAATGTTTTGACTGTAAAAAGGTAGCCTGCCATTATTGGTAGATTTCATCTATGTAGAAGCGTCACTTCCTAGCAATTTTAACTAAGCGAGTGGACACTGTACTTTCTTATGAAATGCACACAGTTCCCTTCTTCTACCGACAAAGCCCTAACGTGTTGGTCTTCACGAAGATGCAAAACCTATGTGCCTAAGAGTAAGCAGGTTCACTAACAATAGCAACAAAGAAGGCACAAAGCTGTATTTTTTAGCTCTGGACACTGAACAATTTTTATTAATACCTTTTACGCTAACATATAAACTGCATATTATTATTTTTAAAATAAATGTAAATATGTATTTTAAGCACTATGTGGAAACCTATTTGAAACTTCTTGTCCAAATAGAGAGAATCATTAGACTCTCCCCAAGTATTTACGATCACGTAGCTCAAACATCAATCACAGGGAATGAATACGTGCTTCCGTGGGTTCCAACAAGTCCCCCTGCCCCTCTCTGTTTTCCAAAAGTCATTCAAACAAAGCCAAAAAGGCTCTAATTCTCTTCCTTGTCTCCTAATTTGCGCACCCTGGTTTCATCAGCAAATGGCACATGTCTGTAATCGGTGGTTCTCTTTCAAGGAGGATCATGATGTGGGTGGTTTTAAATGGTGTAAAGAAGTTCTGTGACCATCAGTGGGGTCCATCTGGCCCTCAAACAGAAGCTGCCATACAAGGAGAGTACCATTCACTTGGATTGCTCCTTTTCCATCATTCCTCTACCGGCACAAGTCAGAGGGGCCACTCCAGGTGTGAAACATGGACACACGCAGCAATTTACAGAGCGTGTTGCCTCTCTATGTCTGTTGGTGGGATGTCGGAAGACAAGCCCAGCACAGTTCACCCCTCACAAATGCTTAACGCCATCCCTGGGGACAGGGATATCGCAAGTTCAGAAAAACACAGCTTTTAGCTGCTTGGTGCTAAAAAACTTCAGGCAAAATTCCAAAAGCCCTCAAAAATAATGTTGAGTTGACAAAGTGCCAGAAATCTCTCTGGCATTAAATTTCCACTCTTTATTTTCCCCCTTCAGGTTAACAGCTTGTGCAAATGATAATGTGATAACGCCACTCTGTATTCCAAATAGCTTGAAGCACCACCTTGTTAAGCCTCTTGGTGGTTTACTGATTTTACAGATGAGAAAACCCCATGGAAGACAGGTCAAACGCCTGGGTGATGGCATGCAGACTTGTCACACTGGTCAGAGGTCTGAATTTAGTTCTCCAAATGAGGCCAAGTGCTGCAGGAAAGGACCTGAAAAGCTCAGCTAGTGTCAGAATGGGCTGGAGCAAGACTTAACACAGGGTGTGAGGCTGGATGAGGCATTAAACTGGTGGAAGTGATCAAAACACGTCCTGGCAAAGGCAACGAGGCATAGGCTAGGCATATGGCACAGTGAGAACCAGCGTGGACCATCGGTAGGTCTAATGTGGCATTAGGGGTGTCTGACAGCAGCAGCACAATGGTTTCTGTTATCGTTTTTCGTTGTCCTGCATCTGAACCCCTTTCCCACAATTACAGAATTCGCCATTGTGGGAGTCTCAGCAAGGAACAAGATCCCACCTCCTGCAACAAAAGTGACTTCCTTTCCCTGACACCTAGCAACCTGGCACTAAACACCTGATCTAAACCACTCAATGGGGTGGCCCTGCTCAGGACTTTGAATCCAGAGCAAGTGTCTCAGGGAAGCAAGGGACATTTAGAACTGCTGCATTCAGTGTCCAGTGAGGGCAACAGCATTCCAATGAGGCTGTCCTTTGAGGTGCCTCTGCCTGGAATTCTGGTCACCCAATTTACCCCACTCCCTTCTGTTTTTCTGAGCCTGATTTTCAAGGCTTTCTGTCAATTTAGTGAGCTACCTGATACCTTCTAATTATTTTTCAGCTGAGATGATCGTATTTCCCAGCAAAACACACACCGATGTAAATGACGCGCCCACACCTACAGCACACATGGTGCACCTAGGAAAATAATACACGAGAGGTTTGCACAGTTGGCAAAAAACATGTAATATGTGCGTTATTTGCATGAAAACAGGGTAACTAGGGTCAAGTTCTATAGTTTGCAACTTGAAGACTCAAATTGGTAGTGGCCCAGGCTATAGGAAGGCTAACATCAAGTAGCTCAAGCAGCTGATGCCAAGTTTGTGGCAACAGAAACTACAGGTCTGAAGAAAGAATTCCTGCCCATAGTGGAATAGAAGTCCAGGCATGGCAGGAACTACTAACAGCTCTAAAATCCATGTTCTTTTCTTATTTCTATGCATCCTGTAGGCTGTATCTTCCAGGCTCCCTCACAGTTAGGCCATGTGATTGAGTTCAGTCCAAAGAACATGAGTAGAAATGACGTAAGCCTCTTTCAGACCTGGACATAAAAACCTCTTACGTGTAAAGCTCCATCCCCTTGTCCTCTTCTAGCTGGCTGGAGGAGAAAACTCTAGGGTGGCCTTGGAAGTCAGCTGACAAAGATGGCGGAGCTGCCACTATCCCGGGCTATTGGAATGACTGTATACAGGACGGTAGCCCCAGTGAACTTGTTCGCACATCCAGTACTGATATCTGACCCAAAAAAAACTTCTGTTGTGTTGCCGTTATTATACTTTTGGGCTATCTTCATTACAAAAAAACAGTAACTGGTTGTCATCAAGTCAATTCCCACTTGTGGCAGTCCCATATGTTACAGAGTAGAGCTGAGTTCCACTGGGGTTTCTTGGCTGTAACACATCGTCGCACCTTTCTTCTACAGTACCGCTGGGTGGGTTTGAACTGCCAACCTTTCAATCAGTAGTCAACCATAAACAGTTTGGGTGACCGGGGACCTTTTATTTGTTACCCATAAAAATACCCATTGCCATCAAGTCAATTCCGACTCATAGCGACCCTATATTTGTTACGGCATAGCCTAAATATACCACGAGTGGAAAAAACTCAGTTAAGCAAACAAAGGTTCAAACTCAGGGCAGAGCCAGCAGCATGGCTGTTTGACTTTGAGCCCTTGAATTGACAGTCTCCAGTTCTGGAACTTCTCCCAGTTAGGAAAAGACAGGTGAGACTTAGGGCAGAATTTCTAAGTGTGGATTACCTAGCTACACGGGTTGAAAGGATACAGAAAAAAGAGCCAGAAGGCACCTTAGAGATTTGACAGTCCTGAATAGGATCATAGGATTTCTTTCAGATCAGTAATTCTTTTTTTCTTTTTCTTTTCCATACTCTGCAGTATTTCCATGCCAGAGATAATAAAGAGATAAATTATAACTCTGGCCATGGTTTTAACCCTTTAACCTAGGTTTCCCTTCTCAAATAAATCCAAATGATGCATCCTACTCCCTCCCAGGCTTTTTGATTTTTGTTTTCCCCATCCTCTATTTTAACTCATAAGGAGCACCGGTGGCGCAGTGGTTAAAGTGCTTGGCTGCTAACTGAAATGTCGACAGTTCGAATCCACCAGCCACTCCATGGGAGAAAGATGGAGCAGTCTGCTTCCGTAGAGATTTACAGCCTTGGAAACCTTGTGGGCAGTTCTATTCTGCCCTGTAGGGTTGCTGTAAGTTGGGACTGACCCAACAGCAGTGGGTTTAGTGGTTTATTTTAACTCATTCCCTAGTCTCTCCTTTTTCCACTCCTTCTCAAATGGGTGGTCTCTCAGGGCTTAGTCAGGATTGGGGTAATCACATCGGCTCTTAGAATCATACAGTGCCTTAAGTGCGCAGCCAATAAATATCTGTTGAATGAATACATTATTCTTGTTTTCTTTTTAATGAAGCATCATTACAGTGATGTATCCTCTCATGTTCAAGTGGGAGGAGGCGGAGATCACCCAGCCAACTGTCTCCCCACACAGGGTCCCCTTCCACAGCATCTCTGCGTGGGCCACGCAGTCTGTGCTTGTGTACTTCTGCTGAAGAGAAGCTCACTGTGTTATGAGAAAGCCCGTACCATTGTAAGACACCTCCAAATGTTTAAAAGTTGTATTTATTTTAAATAAATTAAAAAAAAAATTCTCCCTAAACTTCCACTGGAAACCCTGGTGGTGTAGTGGTTAAGTGCTACGGCTGCTAACCAAAAGGTCAGCAGTTCGAATCTGCCAGGCGCTCCTTGGAAACTCTATGGGGCAGTTCTACTCTGTCCTATAGGGTCGCTATGAGTCGGAATCGACTCAACGGCAACGGGTTTGGTTTTGGTTTAAACTTCCACTGACCACTGAGCTGGGATCCCTTGTGACCCAGGTATCCAGGAGTAAGTTCCCTGGCCAGGAGTCAGTAGGCCTGGTTTCTAGCTTCACCTTTGCAGCCGACCAGCTGCCTAACCTGAGGCAAGTTGTTTCTCTTTTTGACGTTTCCTCAAATATGAAATGAGAGATATGAAAAAGATTATGTTTAAGACCACTGATGAAAACAGTGTTTATAGCAGGAACCTGCTGAACACCACTGAAGATCCGCCCCCAGGCTAACCCTGACTCATTAGCTAACACTGATGTGGTAAGGCTACTCAGCCAGCCAAAGATGTGTCAGTTCCTATTCTTATTCCATCCGTAGTTCTCTATCTTGTCCACGAAGATATAAAAAAAAAAAATGGTAAAAGCCATACTGAAGTCCAGATACAATACCGATAATTAGATCCCTATTAATCCCAAAAAGAATTAAATATGGGGAAAGTTGGATGTCTTGCTCTAAAGCACTGAAGCCGAATTTTCTTCCTAACTACTCTCAAATCATTAGGTTGAGTCTGTTCTGACTGTTTAATAAAATGCACACAGTGTTTACCATATGACAGAGTGTCAGTGGACTTGCTTTCTATGCCAACACCATGTTGTCCAGTATAGTTCCATCAGTTCTAATGCACCCACAACAGAATCCATGTGGAGAGAAGTTTCTTTCCTGCCATTGTGGTGCCCAGGGGTCAGAGGCCCAGCACAATAGCAGCATCCTGGAGAAGCATGCTATTGAGACCACTGCAGAACACTGAATGAAAATGGGTGTCCCTCACGATGGCTCTTACTAATGGGATTAGGTATTGTGCAGAGATGTAGATGAGATGGTGTTAAAGATGTGAGGAAGATGAGGGTCAGGGGCACAGGTCAAATTAGACAAGCTGGAAATGGCCTGAATTCATCCAAATGACCAGCTGCCAAGCTGTGTGGTCATGTTTTACATGCTGTGCTTGAGTTTACCTACGTGAAGGAACCAGATTCATTTATAAGGGGTGGGATCTGAAACACTAGTTTAAACAAGAAAACCATGGTCTCCAGGCTGACTCCTTTTTGGAGGACACTTCTGATCTTTCAGCCACATGGACATCTTCTTGGAAAGCCTCTAAGCTCTCTTTGGTTCTCTCGGTTCTTACAGGTCACTCTACAGTTTCCAGTTAATACTGAATGCGTATCTCATAGCAGTCAGGTTATATCAAATTGGGGCCAAAGTGAGCTCTGAAGCAGGAATGAACGTTGTGAGCACATTTGGGAGAGGAAAGGAACAAACAATAAGACACGGTAGCTGAGGACAAAAATCACGTAATGGGAAGTGTGGTGCAGGAGGCTCAGCTGGAGAGCTGTCCCTGGCCCCTGACACCTACTCAACCCTACTCACAGCATTGGAAATACACTAAAACGACACGAAAAATTCTCTGGGGGCTAATCAGTCTCCTGCCCTGCTGAAACAATCCCAAGAAGCTCCGTCTCCCTCTAGGAAGCTACCCTTTGGAATCTTCCTCTAGGTTAGAGGGCAACAGTCAAATCAGGTACGTTTCCCCCCATCTCAGAACAGAAAGCAGATGGGTGGTATGAAATGAGTCTCAAATCCTCTAGGTTAGAGGGTTACAGTCTAATCAACCAGAATGACTAGCGGAAAGTCTACCACCAGCAGGGAACAGATACAGCTTATCACACGGGACGAGCTAAGCTTTAAAATCACACACGTCTGCCCAAATGTGTGCAAAAGGCACTACCTACTCACCTGTAAAATCAAAGCAGAATTATAAAATTTGGGAAAATGAAACTCGGAGAACTGAAGGCATAAATCTACCTTCACTCTTTGATTTTATTACTGAGCTCTTTTAAATACTGACATCAGCAAGGGAAATCCTGCTCTGAGGCTGCTCCCTACTGGGAATGGTCCTGGGACGGTCGCTCAAGAAGCTGCTTCTGGTAGGAAACTGTGATGGAGACTGATGCCACAGAGACGGGTCTGTGAGGACTTTGGGTGTAAGAAATGTTTCCAAGATCAACATGCCCGAAAGGTTTAAATCAGTAGTAAGAAACTACACCCATCAATCAGCTCCCTCTGTATTCAGCCACCCTGCAAAGCATCCTCGCTGGGGTGGTTCTCCTTAAGTAAAGATGCCTCTAGATTCTCTGTAGCCAGAGGTTACAAAACCCTTGCAAGGGTGGGTGGACCATGAAAGAGAGATCTGCGAGCATATTTTTACATTGGCAAGAAATGCAAAATGTCACTCAACTAAATTTAAGATTGTTCGCACACATCTGCTACCACCAGAATGTTATAAAAAAGAAAGAAAAAGAAATGTGAATAGCTCATGGTTAAATAGCTCTGGACATTTTTCTACTGTGCAGGTGGCTTATGCTGTTTCAATAACGCTTGAAAGGCTATCAGAACGGGAGCCAACACGTGTTTGTGGTTTGTCACATAGCAACAATTTCTGGTTAAATAAATACATAGACAACCATATCTCAACGACAAAATGTGTATGCTAGGTAGCTGTGGTTGTAAATACATCACTAAAATGTCTGCAAAGAGCAAAAAAAAAAAGTTACACTCTGACAATACCATAAGCGAATCATATCCTTGAGAGACGGAGACGGAGATAAAGATTGATGGAGAGTACATTTCTGAATCAGGTACAGTTCCCCCATCTCAGAACAGAAAGCAGATGGGTGTTGGGAAATGAGTCTCAAATCCTCTAGATTTGAGGGTTACAGTCTAATCAACCAGAATGATTTGCGTAAAGTCTGCCACCAGCAGGGAATAGACACAGTTTATCACACGGGACGAGCTAAGTTTTAAAATCACAGATGTGTACTCAGCTCTGTGCAAAAGGCATTACTTACTCACCTGCAAATCAAAGCAGAATGATAAAATCTGGGAAAATGAGCCTAACAGAACCGAAAGCACAAACCTACCTTTCACTCTTTGATTATTACTGAGCTCTTTTAAATATTGACATCAGTGAAGGAAATAATCAGTGGATCTATTAAGCAAAACTGACAAGAAATGTGTAACAAAGTCTCTTTGAAATATAAAATTAAGTCACACCCTCTAGAACATGCACTCCAGATACCGTCAAAATAAAAGTGCCATTTATCTGAAAATCAAATGCCAAATTACCGAAGAATTAAGAATTAACTGCAATTCACTCAAACTTGTAACAGAAGTCACACGTATTCAAATTTGGGGTTTTAGCTAACTAAATTACATTTAAGACTGATATTTAAATATGTGGAGAGCTATTGAGGGAAATGAATTTCATACCACAATAATACAAAAGGATTTCTTTATCAGGCTTTAAAATAAATGGTTCAACATAAATAAATTTTCCAAATTATCCTTAACTGACCAGAGGCAAGATAATTATTTGTCAAATTGCTTTTATGGTGCTGTGTTCTCTTAGACAAATTTGAATAGTTAGTCAAAATATGTGTGGGGTTCATTTTTGTAGTAATTCAAAATATTGCTTCTTCATGTGCTCATGATGTGGTAAAAATATATATATATATAATATATATATACCTCTGACAGTTTTAAGGGGAGTGTTAAAAGATATTTTTGAAGAAACCATATTCTTTGTTTCTGGTTTGAACAGTTCAATTGGACTATTTTGAAACTAATTAAATAATTCTAATGAGGTCTAAAAATACCTTTCCAGTGACCTATTTCTAACCATTTTATAAACAGATCTGTCCTTTCCAGTTACCACAGGCTTTTTCCATTTGTATTTGCTACCAGTAAATTCAAAATTTCACAAGTCGGCAAATATCCCTCACGTGTCCAGGCAAAATACCTAAACATTTTCTCTTTTGATACCTGAAAGGATAATTTGCAACCAAAAGGTTTAAAACTGTCTTTCCAAATGAGCACAAAATCATAAGCTACTATCCAAATAGAGCCTCGTGCTTACAAAGGGCAACAAACTGTACCTCTGGAAGAATTTACATGTGCTCATGAAAATGTTATCACCAAAGCAATTGTTTTTTCAACTGTAAGGCACTTGATTTGTGGTAGCTTAGACTCTCAAATTTCAAAGCACATTAGATTTTCAAAATTCAAAGTAACAAACATTCACATACCAACTAATGCATCAAGAAAGTGATTTTTTCAAATCAATATATTTACATTTTCTCATATAATATTTTTAAATGGTTATTCCTGAATTTATAAGGTAACAAAAACCATCACTCATAATAGCTTAAATCCGACCCGGTGCGGTTAGGCTTTGGGGTTTCCTCTTTCCGTATGTAAAAACACCATACACCTAAGGTAGATGACAGACAGACACCTGTAAAACTTACACTCAAGGATCCTCTGCCCTGGAGACAGCCCCACACGGCTGCACGCTGCCCAGACCTCTCCATGGTGCTGAAGAGTTACTCTTGCCCATCTGAGAAGGAAGTTGTTTATTCCAACTGGCTTTGAAGGAAATCCATAACAGCCCACCTGTGTTAGCAAGCGAAGTTATCTGAAGAATTTCTATAACACAAACTACAAAGCAGATGCCTTTGCCCTTGAGTTATCAACCACAACGCTCAGGCAGCTCAAAGCAGATTTTGGAGCAGAAATCTTCAAGTATTGACAGAAAAGATGCAGAGCTCTTTGGGAGATGCAGTTTGCTGATTTTTGCCAGGATTCTTCAAAATGAAAAACACACACACAGAAGACAAGGCTACTCAGAGAACAGAGGATGCCAGAAAAGTTCTTGATCTTAGTGCAGAAAACAAGCTCACATTAGTCCAAAGCAGCCAATCCACTTCATCCTATCATTGCATCTACTTTTTCATAAAAAATAAATAAATAAATAAAACTCAGAATTCCACAAGGCACTGCACACACCGTGTAAACAGCTATGCCTACTCTAGCCCCAGCCTGTCTGCTGAAGATTATCGCAGCAGAAAACAGGCTTTCGTGGCTTTCACAGGTTATCTCTCTCTGAGGCTGAAACGTTTAAAGAGCCACATGACACCCAGTGATGTCATCTCTGAAGCAGGTCACAGTTGCTGCATGGAGATGAAGTCCTTCCACTGAAGTGTTTAACACAGTGATTTTCTTGAAAACCTATGTGCATTAAATAGCTTGGTTTTCCACCGATACACTTAACCCTATCAATACAGTACCATGAAGAGAAAATCAATTTACTGCTCACATGTGAGGCAAAGAGTCTTTTTAAGCTAAGATCAGTTTCTGATTCTGCTTTAGGAAAAAAATCACTGCAATTAACTCATGATGACTATAGTGAAAAGGGCTTACCTACCCCACCCCAGGCGCTGTGGGAAACAGCAGACCTGTACAAATAATTTGCTTCTGAAACATCTCTAAGATGTTAAGTCAAAAAAGAAAAAAAAAAAAAAGCAATCTTTTAAAAATCAATC
Source organism: Loxodonta africana (assembly GCF_030014295.1). NCBI lineage: Eukaryota > Metazoa > Chordata > Mammalia > Proboscidea > Elephantidae > Loxodonta > Loxodonta africana. The sequence goes on along the minus strand of NC_087364.1, from coordinate 76,154,310 downwards.
TACGACGTCTGCAAAATAAAAATTAAGGCAACTGTCTTCAACTCCTAACAATACTTCATTTAATAGACAAGAAAATATTTTATAAACATATGAAGAAAATCTTACTAACCTCATCTCTGAATGGATCTAAGTGTTTTCAAACGTTGATAGGAAACTTTCTTTAACTCATTATTTTTAGGTGTTTTCCAGCTCTGGACAAAGTAAGAATTCAAATTTCAGCTATGTAAGAACCAATCTGTACACATAACTGGAAATAGATGATAAATACTTATTATTTTAAAGAATGTGTAATAAGAAATTCCCATTTCCGTTCTGTATATTTCTTTTCTCTTTCTGAACTACTTAGTCCCATGCCATATTGGACTTTTCAGTCATAATTAACATTCCTGTCAGCTAAAAGCTAAATCATCTAATCTGCTTTCATGCCAACCTAATCAATCTTCACAAAGTGAAGAACAAAACCAACAGAATCAGGGGTTATTGAATGTATCCCCTCTTTAAAAAAAAAATGGATCAAACAACAGAAAACTTCCCTGAACAGCACAGTACTGTCAGATTTTTGAGGAAGAACGAGAAAGCTGAGGAAGAGAATACACAGATCACAACACAATTCTCTACAAGGACAGTGCCACTGGGCATATTCTATTAAAACTATACAGTGACTGTTTTGGCATAAAGTCAGAAAAATTTTGCTTCAGCAGGTCCTCAAGGTATATCTCTGCAGCGCTAAAATATCCCAATCAGGGAGGAAAAAAATCTCCTGGATGTTCTGGTACCAAGATGATAAAATCATGAAAGTTTCCCAAACAGAATTTATTTACTACAATTTTCCATACTTTAGCAATGATGAGGATATCCTTAGGTATTTGTTTAAAATACGGATTCTCAGGTTTCTTCCCAGATATTTTGATACAGGAGATCTGGTGCGGGTCTGGAATCTGTATTTTTTTTTTAAGTTCCCAAAGCAATTCTTTTTTTGGAAACACTGCATGTAATTATATAAAAATCAAAAATAAGTAAAACGTATGCATGATATTTATCATTATAAAAAGCTACATTGTTGCTACACGAAGTGTTTGATGTTGGGGGACTCTCTTCTTTTTATCTTGTCAGGGTTCCATGAGGAAGCACCTTCCGAAGTACTCCCGACCTCTGTTTTCCACCCTCATTTCTCCCCATGAAGGGGGGAGGAGTAACCGTGGTTGAAGGGTCTGGCTCTAAGAACTGGACACAGCCAGCCCAGGGTCTTCTTCCCTCCGCTTTTCTGTGGGTTCCCCCTTTCTACAGAGTACACACTCTGGCCTGCCCCGTGGCTGAGGCTGGCAGGGTTCAGTGCTGCCTGTGACTGGGTAAGTGTCCTTGATCCCACAGTTCAGTACGAGAAAGCCCACTATTGCCACAAGTCAGAGTTACACCCTCAAATCCAGCTTCTAAGGGAAAGAAAACTGAGATTTTGATCTCCCCTCTTGCCTAAATCATAACATGAAAAGGAGGTATTTGTTGACTCCCTAAAACCCCATCTTTACTAGGCCATTAACCTAACTCATCTTAAATGTAAAATAGCTTAATAAAATTTGGATATGCATAATATAGCCCTATGGTAGAGGTCAATAAAAATAAGATGCTACATGTAAAAATTGCATTAGAATTTTTCTTAATGCCATATTTAGCTTACTTTAATATATTATCAAGCCATTTAGCGAGAAATCCCAGCTCTTGGAATTTTTCTTCAACACCTACTGACTCTGGAATGCTGTTTCCCAAAGTGTGTTCCATGGATCAACAGTCCAATAAGAGGGTACTCAGAAGAAAAGAGTTCCCTGGTCAAAGAAGTTTGGAAAAGGTAAATACAGCAACCCTGCCCCTGCGTACTCATATGTCTATCAGCTTATTAAGGTTCTAAGAAATCCTTCACGAAGGAAACACACTGGTTTAACTTCATTCTTCCCCCGATTAACTTCATCCTTCCCCCAAGTAATATCTATCCTATGAAACTAACCTTCTGAGTAACACATTTTGGGAAATTCTGTTGCAGAAGATATCCCAACAGTCAGACATATGTGAACAATAACACCCAAATTTCTAACACAGCTTATCAAGGAGCTGTTGTTATCCCCTAATAACACCCAAATTTCTTACACAGCTTATGAGGGAGCTGTTACTATCCCCTAATAATGCCCAAATTTCTTACACCACTTATCAAGGAGCTGTTATTATCTCCTGCAAGTTATCAGGAGCCCTGGTGGCATAGAAACCCTGGTGGCGTAGTGGTTAAGTGCTACAGCTGCTAACCAAAAGGTCAGCAGTTCGAATCTGCGAGGCACTCCTTGGAAACTCTATGGGGCAGTTCTACTCTGTCCTATAGGGTCGCTATGAGTTGGAATCGACTCGACAGCAGTGGGTTTGGTTTGGTTTGTCTGGTGGCACAGTAGTTAAGAGCTTAGCTGCTGACGAACAGGTAGGCACTTGGAATGCACCAACTGCTGCTTGGAAACCCTATGGGGCAGTTCTACTCTGCCCTATAGGGTCGCTCTGAGCCAAAATTGACTCAGTGGCAATGGAAGAAAAAAAAAGAAAAACGCAAGGAACAAGTTATCAGCACATCTGTTACAAGAACGGCCAACCCTAAGTGGGGAATTATGTAAGTTCTTTCAAGGGTGGGGCTGTGGGCTGTCATTTGGATCATCGTTGTATTGTCAGTTTTTTTGCAAAGGCCTGGCCAGCACACAGGATACACAGATATTTGTTGAATGAGTGAAACTCCTCTCCTCTCCCTCTCCAAAAGATGTCTTATTTACAAAAGGGGAGTCCAAAAGAAGTTAAACCAACAAGCATTCCAGACAAAAAGAGATAAACCAGTAGATGGCACCCTAGTTCCATGACATCCACTTTCTTCTGGGCTCCTAGCGTCTGTCACACTCATCGATGGGCAAAATGCTGATTTGTAACAACAAAACTGGGTTTTGTAACAGAGGGTGCACTCTGGGTCCAAATTAGGGGTCTTATGTTTTCTCTAACCTTTGCTGGAGAGTAAGGATAGGGCCTCTCTGAGAACCAGGCTTGAGGTAAACTGCAAGAAAATAAATTCTTTCTCAACCATCTTTATCAAAAATGAGGTACTAAATGCCTAGGATTTTGCATCTATACTCAGGTCAGTAGCCAAGTTATATTACTACAGATGAGTGGGTCAATGATCAACGAACTGTCAAGGTATCATGCCATTCTAAATACCCAGACCAAGCCAAACTCACTGCCATCGAGTGGATTCCGACTCATAGCAACCCTGTAGGACCGAGTAGAACTGCCCCATAGAGCTTCCAAGGAGCGCCTGGTGGATTTGAACTGCTGACCTCTTGGTTAGCAGCCGTAGCACTTAACCACTATGCCACCAGGGTTTCCATTCTAAATTTAAAACCCACTACCGTCAAGTGGATTCCAACTCATAGCGACCCTACAGGACAGAGTAGAACTGCCCCATAGAGTTTCCAAGGAGTGCCTGGTGGATTCAAACTGCTGACCTCTTGGTTAGCAGTTGTAGCTCTTAACCACTACGCTACCAGGGTTTCCATTCTAAATATAGGTAACGTTTAATATTAAGTCCTTAATAAAATGTTTGTTTTAATTCCAAAACCAAAACAACATGTCCATTTTTAAATCTATCTAGAAAAAAAAAATTCAAACCACGAAGTTAAAAGCATAATTTGGAAAAAGGAATAAATATTATCAGCTGACATTCAATGGCATAAACAAGACAGGAGGTTTGTGGTATAAAAATATTTTTACAGAAAAATTCATTTATGCATTACATGATTTCTAAAACTTTGGAAAAGAAAACCCTTATTCTCTAAGGCCCTAGTTTGAAGAGAAGAGAAATATATTTGTTTCAATGTAAATACCAACAATGTCTTCTCTTTTTATATATGGTGACTTGATTCTCTGAACCAAAATTTGAGACAAAGAGACTGACGAAGAGTTTGTACTCTCTGGGAACCCAAGAGGCAGGCTGGGAGACAAAGTTTGGAGGCTGAAACAACTCACGGGACCTAAATTTATAACAGCATCTGCCATGAAACTGTAACTTGTCCTGACCTGGAAAATCTAGGGCTTTGAACTATCAAGTAGCACAAGGCTCACATCCTCTACAATTTCACTACTCTTGAGATTGTATTTGGAAGGGGTCCCAGGAAACCCTTGTTCAGGGCCTGAGTCCCTTCTCCTGACCCCCATCACCAAAAAAGTGTGATTTTGTAACAAAATTTTCTCCCTAGAGTTACCAGATGTTTCCTAATGTGTTTAAAGCCGGAAGTTGTTAATCTAAAAAAGGGCAAGAACACTTGAGAGTGAGGATGGCTGGAACCTAGTGCAAATGCGTTTGATACACAGGGGAGGGGCTGACTTTCCACAGTAGGTTTTGAAAGGTTGGTGGGTCACTCGGCCACCCAGTTGCTGAATGCCCAACCACTCCTACTAAAAGCCAGGACCACTCAAGCAACCCCATAAATAGAGGGACTTCACAGCCTTCTCTCCAGGATACCTGCGGCAATGGAGTCTTCAGCTGGCCCAGGCCCCTGCTCTTGAACCTGCTCAGAACCGTAGTGCCTCCTGGCCAGAGCAAAGCAGGACCCAGTTGCTTGGGGTTACGCAGCTGCTGGACTGGCACCTTCTGGCTTTCCGCACTTAATTGTCTGGAGAGATGAGGCGTCTCCCAGTGCGCACTGGGTCCTCCGTTTCTTCCTCCTCAGGTGTTGGAGCGAGGAGAAAACCAAGGCTTCCTGTCACTGCCTGCACGTGGGTCTGTCTTCAGAAGAGTCCTGCTCATTAGAGGCAGAAGGACCTATACCTGGTTCCACCTTTGGACCTTGAAAATTAGCTTAAATAAGGGCATCCCTAAAAAAACTACTTACTACTTCTGTAATGTACAGTTCCAAGCTCAGTCAACCTCAGAAAATGTATGTGTGTGTGTGTGTGTGTGTGTGTGTGTGTGTGTGTGTGTGTGTACCAGGGCAGATTACCCAATAAGCAAGGTACGCACGGGCTTACTTGTGCTTACTCACTGATCTGTAGTGCACGAGCTCACCTGTTTTTCACCACATCAAAGATGTGAAATTGTGAATTGTGCACTACAAATTATGTACCATGAAGCCTGTGCGTACCTTGCTCACTGGTTAGTCCGCCCCTGGGGTGTGTATACTTACATATACACACACAGTTTGATTCTAAGAGACTCGTTTGGTGAATCTCCAACAGGCACTGTGCTCCCCAAGCAGGTTGCCAGTTAGAAATCCCACCTCTGCTCTCTAGCTTTTCAACAGCATTTGGGTAAACTCAGCAGGTGTTGTCAAGAACAGCCTCAGACTCACTGACACACTGAGAGCTCTGTGCCGTTCTGCATATGAAATGTCATTAGTCTTCACGGCAACACCAGTCCATCTCTGAGGTGGGTGCTGTTTCCAGTTTGCAGACGAGGAATGACCTCTCAGTGATGTGTCTCCGACTCACGAGGTTAGCGGCAAAGCTGGTCTTTTAAGCCAGGTCTGATAACCAAGCCCAGACCTTGTTCCACGAGCCACACCATCCCCTACAGGCCAGACCACAGTAATGTGGGAACCAAGGGGGGGAGTGGGTGTGGCCACAAAGAGGGCCCAGGCAGAGGGAATCCAGGCAGACCACAGTAATGACGGTGCCTCCAAACAACAGCAAAGACCTTCCCGGACTTACCTGCAAGGTGAGCTACTGGTTTGTGAAAAGGAGACCCACCTGGTGGTTTAGAATATGCCATTCTAAAGTTTCTTTTTACAGTATTTTTTTTGACAAATTACAGGTTTCTCTGAGCTGGAAACAAAGTATTTGACCATATGGAATAAAAGCACACAAAAGCATTTTTCACTATTGTCCTCCATCAATAATCAGTATTTTTAAGGTAAAAACCTTACCCTTTTTCTTTCTGACTTTCACACCCATAAGCTCCATTCCCCAGTAACAGTTGCTCTTGAGAATTACTATTTCTGATGCAAATTTTTCTGTTACCACATGATAACCCAGTGCGGTCGAGTCGATTCCGACTCATAGCGACCCTACAGGACAGAGTAGAACTGCCCCGTAGGGTTTCCAAGGAGCGCCTGGCGGATTTGAACTGCTGACACACGATACACATGATACTACATGATACACTGTGGTAAAGGGCACTTAATATGCAAATTGCTGACATAACGTTATCTTCCCTCCTGTTGCTCTTTTACCTGGCATCGAGCAGCTGAGGTTTGAGGCTTTAATCAAAGAGCATCGAAGGTGGCAATTTTTAAAATCAAACGAGGATTGGGCTTCCCCCCGCCCCCAATTATTTCACTCACTGTTTATCGACTCGACGGCAGTGGTTTTTTTTCGGGGGGGGTTTATACCTACCTAGTCTTAGAAATACATTAACCGACTGTCTCTCCTACAGCCTCGTTCTTGTTGTTAGGGGCTGTCCAGTTGGTTCCGACTCAGCGACCCTATAGGCCTGACCGCGGCTAAATACAGGCTGGCTTCCCCGTGCTGTGGACAGTGGGAGAGAGAAGCACTGGGGCTCCAGTCCAGTGTGTAACCCCGGGCAAGCGAGCCATCTCAGCCTCACGTTCATCGTCTGTACCGTGGAGATGGTAACAGTGCCTCCTTCACGTGGCCATTGACAGGACGGGGGAATAACTGCAGAAAGATTTAGCAGAGGGCCGGCCGTGTAACAAGTGCTCAGCTCTTACTACGGTTGAGAATTTGAGAGCTCATATGGGAACATCACTGTTGCTATATATCTTAAAGGAGAACGATTCTCAGAACTACAGTAACCACCCATGCTTAGCCAAAACAATCGGAACAGAAGCGTGCAGAGGTTAGCAGGGGGAGGAAGGGACTTTGGACACACGAGCAGCTGACCAGACTCCAGAACAGAGACAATGATCTAGGCAGCGGTGATAGATCAAGTCCAGAGGGAGGCAGGGACTTTGGACACACGGGCAGCTGACCAGACTCCAGAACACAGACAATTGTTTAGGCTGCGGTGACGGACCAAGCCCAGAGGGAGGCAGGGACTTTGGACACATGGGCAGCTGACCAGACTCCAGAATGCAGACAATTGTTTAGGCTGCGGCGACAGACCAAGCCCAGAGAAAGAAAACGGAGGCTCAACAATCTAGAGGGGATAGAGCAGGAGTCAAGGCCCGGAGAATTCCCGTGGAGACACCTTACTGACAGCATTTGACTTAACTGAAGGCTTTTAACCCCGAAGCCCCACATGGAGTCACTAGTTTTGGAGAAAGCTCATGGACAGGCTTAGCCAATGTGGGCCAGGGTTCAATCGTATTCCCCCCACAAACCTGAAGTCCGCCCCTCAGGGGTGTTAAGTTCAAGTCTTCCTATCTGGAGCTCCCTGAGAATATGTGCAAACCCATTGGGTCTGTCAGGGGAGTCCAGAGAGGACAGCGTCACCTCATTTTATCTAGTGGCCTGTCCCAGGTGGGTCCCGACCCCTGGAAGATGTGAGGAGGGATCTTCCTGAAAGGCCAGGCAAAGTGATGGCCATGTGAGACCAAACCACCTCAGCTATTCCAGCTCCAACAAACCAGATGTAAAATCTCTAAGGACTACGACCTGGGTATTTACCTGTTAAACTGGAGCCTTGGAAGCCTTCCAGCATCTTACATGTTCCTATTTAGTACATTTAGACTCCCAGCTCTGCCGTCATCACTATCACGGTCGTTATGTAACATAATCAATAACCTCTACTAGAATCCTGGGCGGGGTCTCCTTGCTTTCTGACAGCGAGTTCCAGTAATGCTCTCTGAGTATCTGTTTTGCGTCTCACTTTTCCCAGGCAGTCAGGAGTGAGCCACACTGAGCGGGGCCGTCCTCGTCAAGAAGGGACAGGGGATAATGGTCCTATGGAGAGCCCGATGCATTCCCAGTTCAGCCTGGCAATATTTGGGGAAACCAAATTGCTAGGGACATTTGAGAGAGCAAATCTCCTTTACTAAAACGATCAGGGGACCTGGAGGCTAGCCTAAATTAAACAAGGTAGAACTGTTAGTGAAGCTACGCAAAGATACAAATAAATGTGAGGACCCACGAGCGAGGGAGAACGTGCGTGTACGCGCAAAACAGGGGAGATGCGAGAAGAAGTGGTGCAGCGTGTAAAGGACAAAGACAGGCTCTTCTAGGACTTCCCAAAACCAGCAGGCTGGCCGCCCCAGAGCCACAGCGAAAGTGTCTGTTAGCTACCACTCGGCTCTGCAGCCCTTGGTATTGTCCTGAGTGGGGCTGTGAGAAGGCACCAAGGCAGTACCTCTAAACTTGTAACTCACAGGCAGGCGGGTTTCTGATATTCAGTTTCCGGCATTCAAATCGAGTCTTCAGAGTCATTTACTTTGCACTTCCTGTTGGCATTCGTGACAAAGGCATCCTAAGCTCTCGGTTTTCATATTATTTTCTTACTCAAAAATGATGAGTTAATGCAAACTTTGTCCATTTTCCAGTGTGGGTCACGCGCGCCCTCTAGTGACAGTAAGGCCAGTTACAAGAAGCCATTCCCCCAAAACCCACCTAAAAAGCACAGGTTTGCTGAGCGTTCAATTTCTGCTGTCAGCTAAAACAATCTGCCACTGCTAGCTGCACGTCTATAAAGTCAGCTTCCTGCCCTCTCTTTAGAATCCATAACTAGACAAAACTCTTCATCAAAGAATGCGCAGCGCAATCATCTGAAAGCATTTTAAGCAAGGTGACATTGGCTTGATCTCAATGTGAATACATTATTTTGAATGTTGAGAAGTTTTCTTACAACGGAAAAAAAAATAACAAAATGTAAAGGAGGATTTTTATTTTTGAAAGTAATAAACTTGTGTACTCACTTCACTTCTCTTCCCGACTTCTTCTCAGCACACCAGTGACTGACTGTAAACGATTACCACTCCTAAATCTGCAAAACTCCACTTCACAATTGCTCCATCATTTCTTCCCTCCCACATTTTGTGTTTTACAAAACAAAGACTTTCAGCAGATTCTTTCACTCCCTAACTCTGTACCACAAGGCTTTTAAACTGGTGGCTGTGGGCCAAACGTGGCAGGCATGTTTTGTCTATTCTTAAAATTTTCTTTCTAGCTGCCAAGATTTAAAAATCTGGATTTCTGGCACTTCCTGAAAAAGGAAAATCACATTTGGCAACATCTGTCCTGCATCCCAACATGGCAAGACATTCCCAGGGGCCAACTGGGGCTGCCCCCTTCAGAGAAAGTTCCTGTTCACCTCTCAGCCACAGTCACAACCCAGCCCCCGTTCAACACATGAGTTACCTACCTGACCCCACAGGCATCACAGTGTGTGAACACTTTCAATCTTCCTGTAAAAGTTCTCATTATAAGTCATCCTTATAACCTAACTTATATTCTCTCATATCAGCATCACAAAATGCTACCAGAGGCGCATAAATAGAAACACACTGTCTTTAAAAAAAAAAAAAAAATTCTCAGCAATAGAGGAATGAAAACCACAAGTGAGTAGTTTAGGTTAAGTTCAAATGCAGTTTCCTCCAGTCTCATAAAGTTCGCTTTGTGTTTACGAACTGTCTTTGTTTGAGATGACAAAACTCCTGCCCTGTTCACATGTATTAAATAAGCAGCATATAGACCCTCACTAGCACAAACCATCTGCTCACGAGCCAGGACGTCTCTCACAGAACCCAAGCCCTGTGGTCAGCTGAGGGCGAGTCAAGCCCCGGTGGTCAGCTGAGGGCGAGTCAAGCCCCGGTGGTCAGCTGAGGGCGAGTCAAGCCCCGGTGGTCAGCTGAGGGCGAGTCAAGCCCCGGTGGTCAGCTGAGGGCGAGTCAAGCCAAGCAAAGGAAATGCGGGACTCACGGGTGTGCTGCCGTCGGAGAAGGTGTTCATGCTGACAGAGCTGCTCAGCTTTTCTGAGGACACGGAGGGTGGGGATGGGCTCCGCTTCCCCAGGGGGTCCTGCCGCTGCAGGTACTCCCGCCAGGCACGCTGGATGCTGCAAAAAAAAAAAAAAACCAGCACACACAGTCACTCCCAAGAAACCCAAGGGGTCCGGAAGAATCAGCTCTGGAGACAGGGGAAGCGTACTACATAGAAGGTGGCACAGGTGATCGAAGACCCGGACCGTGTCGGCCCCTGAGACTGTCTCTCTGTTTCACTGGTTTGACTTTCACAGTCTTGACTGGGCTAAATCAGTCTAGAAGAGTCGAATTAGTCGGAAAAAGTCATCAGTCAAAGTCAAACTAGTTTGCACATTTAAAGGCACTTCGATTTATGGGACATAAAAATCTCCCAGTTTCTCATCCTATGTTTCAAATGAGAATGATAAATAGGCTGACATGTGAATTTATTCACTGACGCAGTATATGGTTGTGGCGGGACTGCTCTGCACCAGGGCCAGCTACAGAGTCTGGACAGGGATCCTGCGATGCTCTACTCCAGGGGTTGCCATCTGCATAGACCACTCCAGGGGGCGCCACCTACACAGACCACTCCAGGGGGCACCATTTGCAGAGACCACTCCAGGGGGCGCCATCTGCAGAGACCACTCCAGGGGGTACCATCTCCATAGACCACTCCAAGGGGCGCCATCTGCATAGACCACTCCAGGGGGTGCGACCTCCATAGACCACTCCAAGGGGCGCCATCTGCAGAGACCACTTCAGGGGATATCATCTGCATAGACCACTCCAAGGGGCGCCATCTGCAGAGACCACTCCAGGGGGTGCCATCTGCAGAGACCACTCTAGGGGGCGCCATCTGCATAGACCACTCCAGGGGGCGCCATCTACATAGACCACTCCAGGGGGCGCCATCTGCAGAGACCTCCAGGGGGCGCCATCTACATAGACCACTCCAGGGGGTGCCACCTCCATAGACCACTCCAGGGGGTGCCATCTGCAGAGACCACTCTAGGGGGCGCCATCTGCATAGACCACACCAGGGGGCGCCATCTGCATAGACCTCCAGGGGGCGCCATCTACATAGACCACTCCAGGGGGTGCCACCTCCATAGACCACTCCAGGGGTCGCCATCTGCAGAGACCACTCCAGGCGGTACCATCTCCACAGACCACTCCAGGGGGCACCATCTGCAGAGACCTCCAGGGGGCGCCATCTGCATAGACCTCCAGGTGAAGGGCGTCCCATGATGCTATGCAATGCATAGTCTGCGTGGCCTTTGAGAGGGACAAGACAGGCAAGAGTCCAGCAGCCATGGATTTTACATACAGTGGAAGGAAACATGCAATATATATACACACACACACATGAATGGAGCCCTGGGGTCACAGTGGTTAAGAGCTTGGCTGCTAACCAAAAGGTCGGCAGTTCGAATGCACTAGCTGCTCCTTGGAAACACCACGGGGCAGTTCTACTCCGTTTCCTATAGGGTTGCTATGAGTCAGAACCCACTTGACAGCAACGGGTTTTATAAAGAAATGAATAAAGGAGACAAAATTTCTGACAATGTTAAACACTAGAGAATTAAAGTAACACGTGATTAGGTGGTAACTTGTAATTTCTCCCAAAGAAGCTCTTTATTTCCTGTGATTTGTATAGAAAAAGTCATCTTCTTAGGATAATGGAAACCTCTTCTTTGTGAAAGTTAAGTGATGTTTTCCACAGACTAGCTTCTAACCTCGTTTTAGGTTGTCACAGGCAGCCAGTGGATACAATCTAATTTCTCGTGGGGCTTAGCCGGGCCTGCAGATCAGTGTCAGGGCTCTGCCTTTTAAGAGTTTAAAACAGTTGCATTAATTCCATTATTATCGCCTCTAGACTTCTGGAAGCTTCTAATCTTCTGTAATTCTCCCACATAAACGTAGGCATCAAAGTTGTTTCTGTATGAACGAACTGACCAAAATGATCTGAGACCATCAATTTTCAGTAGTCAGAACATACAAAGAACACAAAAATGCTACCACATTTTGGAATCTGTGTGTTTTCCCTAATATATTAAGGGTCGGTGATTATAATCCTAAAGGAAAAGTCCAGAAGCTGCAGTAAAACAATACCTTTGGGTCACAGCCCAATTTACCATAAAGCTACAAAACTTAACGCTTGAGGGCCCTTCCTTGGAGGTCAGAGGCCTCTCCCAGGGCCCCGCAAGGGGCTCTTCATGGTTTGGGTAAAATTTGTAAAAAGTAAGATATCTTTTAGGCTTTATTTTTAAAGAAAAAAAAAAGCCTGTTGCTGTCCAGTCCGACTCATAGCAACCCTATAGGACAAAGTAGAACTGCCCCCATAGGGTTTCTAAGGAGCGGCTGGTGGAATCAAACCGCCGACCTTTCGGTTAGCAGCCAAGCTTTTAACCATCTCACCACCACAGCGCCTGACTTTTAAAGAGGCCCTTCCAAATTATATACACTCAAAGAAAAAGCCCCCACAAAAGCAGGGTCTGACTCTGCTTCATTAGGCTAGGTGGCTGTTTTAATACCCAATGCTTGCTCAAAATTCTTTCTTTCTTCCTTCTTTCCTTCCTTTTTTTTTTTTTTCTTATTTAAAAATGTTTGAAGTACCAAGCTTGGTAGTCACTGCCGCTTCTTCCTGGGTCCATTTTATTCGACAGTGATGAACTTTTGGGAGCTGTTTGTGATTTCCACATTGTCTGAGGCACGTGGCGTCTCTTATAACCCTGCTAAGAAGTTCTGTCACCTGAGGGAACCTGAAGTCTGCCCATCAAGAGCTAAAGAAAACGTGTGACATCTTCAAAAAATTAAAAAGTGGAAAATATCGACAACTCATAGAACATTTATAAGTTTAAACAAAGTTGAAGTATTTTATACGGTCCTTTTTTTTCTTTTCTTTCTTTTTTCTAACAGCCTGGAATTTTCAGAAAATTTAGAAAGACAAAGTAGTGGCCATAGATGGAACACTAGGGGGCGGTGTGACACCTTTGAAGAACCAAACAAGGTTGGGCAAAACTGAGGGGTCCGAGGCTTGCAAAGGTGAGTTTACAATTAAGCACCCCTACAGGGTTCTGGAGCCCTGGTGGTGCAGTGGTTAAGAGCTCGGCTGCTAACCAAAAGGTCAAGAGTTTGAATCCACTAGCCATTTCTCAGAAGACCCTATGGGGCAGTTCTACTCTATCCTATAGGGTTGCTATGAGTCAGAATTGACCTGAGGGCAACAGGTTTGGGTTGTTTTTTTTTTTTTTTTTTTAAATAGGATTGCTGGAGCCCTGGTGGTGCAGTGATTAAGAGCTCTGGTTACTAACCAAAGGTTGGCAGTTCGAATCCACCAGTCGTTCCTTGGAAACCTTATGGGACAGTTTTACTCTATGACAATGGTTTTTTTTGTTTGTTTGTTCTCTCTCCTAGCACTACGGACGTATCAGTTTTCCTTAAATCTGAGACAATTTATTTTCTTGCAAGAAGACAAGAGAATATGACAATATTATATAACTTTGAAATTAAAAATCACTTATTAGCCCACTTGCTTCCTTAATATCAGACATATTTTATTTTTGAATTTTTACCTTATAGCCTTTGCCCACATATAAAAAACAATTTTACCTAGTTGAATGCGTATTACACTATGTCTTATTCCTTTTCAAACTTAATACTGTATGTTACAACCTAAATGTTTCCTATGTTCTACTTGGTATTCGTAATTACACTTTCGACACCTGCATCACAATCGGGACAGTGTCTTTAAACTAGTGTCAGGGCTGTAATTGACAGGCCAGTCATGTAGTATTAGGGCATCACCCTAAACTGCTACAGTGTATTTCTAAAATGTCACATTAGGCCATCAGCCTAAGTTGCTACATTGCATTTCTCAGTGGTGGAGCCATGCTGTTATTAGTTGTCGTATCAGAGACGTGTACATCACACTATTTATTCTCCTTTCACCACGCTGACGATGTGACCTCAGGAGGTTAAACTGTTCTAGTATTAAGCTCTCTGAATACCATCTCCAGGCAGCACTGGAGGTGCAGTGGTTAAGGCGCTGGACTGTGAACCGAAAGGTTGACGGTTGGAAACCACCAGCAACTCCGAGGGGGAAAGACACGCCAGGATGCTTCCGTAGAGATTTACGGCTTTGGACACCCTATGGGGTCGCTATGAGTCAGAATCGACTGGACAGCAGTGGGTTGGGAATACCATCTCCAAATGCTGTTTTACTGTAAGAGGAAATTAAACCAAGATGTAGAAGCGACTCTGTCCTGCGGTCTGAGGAATTCTATTTCAGCCTTCTTACTGTAGATTTAAGGAGCCCGTGTGACGCAGTGGTTACCGTGATCGAACGCTAACCAAAAGGTCGGTGGTTTGAAACCACCACTTGCTCTGTGGGAGAAAGACGTGGCAGTCAGCTTCCGTAGAGATTTAGAGCCCTGGAAACCCTATGGGGTCGCCCAGAGTCGGAATCAACTCCACAGCAGGGGGGTTTATTGTAGACTTACCGCAGTTCCTACTTAGAGGTCTCTAAGGCTGGGGCGTAAACCCTAACTAAGTACCCACTACTTTAAGATTTTTATTGTCAAAATTAAGCAATGGTATTAACGCAATTCTTTAGGGTAGTTGCAGTAGGAGGGCACATTTAATGTGCTCTTTTTTTTATGTTCTGAATTATAAATAAAGTATAGGGGACAACTTCAAGAGTGATAATACAGTCTTCAGTGCTTCTGGTAAATTTCTGTTTCTCTTCTCCCCTCTCAAGGATGGCGCGGCTTCCTGCTCTGTCCTCCTTCTCCCTCTCCCTCCCTCCTTCCCTGTCTCTTCCCATCTGAGCCATCTCCCCACCCCTTTTGCACACACAGCCGCAGTCCTGCAGTCCTAGTTCCCCATGGACGCCCTTGCATGCACAGAATACCAAACATTGTGTAAACTTGTGGATACTCTACGGGTTGTCAACACGTTCTACTTTTTTATCGTCTTGAAGATGTCACGTATTTTTTAGCTTTAATGGGCAGTTTTACAAACTTTAGGTGCATGCCCTCAAGTGGCAGAACTTGTTAAAAGGTTTCTGGAAGGTCCCAAGTGCCTTGACAAGTTCTCTGAGAGCTGGCATGCTTAGGGAAGGTTTGAAAGAGCTCCAGCACTTTGGTTAAGCCTTGAAGGATAGATGGGATTCAAACAGAAAGGAAGAAGGTAGAAGAATAGCTTTGGGCAAAGACATGGAGGTGAGGACTCAAGGCAAGAGGCAGGAGGGTCCCAGGGAGGAGCAGATAGGGTGTGAGGCTGTGAAGATGGGAAAAGGGTCTCAGATCCTCCAGGGCCAGGCTGGGGGCAGACCAGCCAACACTGCCCTCGTGAGGGAGAACTCCATCTTGGCACAGGTGATTGTTTCCAGACCTTTGCACTTTTCAAGAAAAGCCAGAAATCTGGGTTTTTATGTGAAGGTTACTAGTTTTTAAATGTTAGTCAATAATTTAAAAGTTTTCAAAATACGTTGTAGCCCAAGTAGGCCAAATTGGGAGTGGTCAAAAGAGAGGATACCATCAAAGAGGGCACATCAAGTCTGGACATCTTAGAAAAGTGGTAGCTAGTTTTTTTTTTTTTTTAGTACACAGACAGCTCTTTCAGGGCTTAGTCTCCCACTTGATCCCTCCCACACGTGGGCTCTGAGGAAGACAGTGTTAGTATCATGGTGGTCGGGTTGGCCTGCCCTGTGTTAATATCTTTTTTCTGCTCTAACACCCCTTTTTGTTCACAGTCCACCAAATCTCAGTCCATGCCCTTTGGATAGGATCAATCCTAACCCATTGATGGTAAAGGGTGGCCGGTGTACCAAGGCAGACCAAATAGAGGACAGTGATTGGTTCAGATATGTGCACACGGCTCAAGACAAGCCAATGAGAAAGGGCCTGGGAGAACTTACTGAGACTACAAGGAAGAGGCCCTCTCTTCTACCTGGAGATTTTCAGCAGGTAGGATGTAAGCTTTGCCACGTGTTGGGAGAGCCCAGGAAGCAACCACGCAGAAGGAAGAAATGCCCGGTGACCTTCTTTGACCACCTGGGTCTGGCTGTGGTTGAAGCACATCTGCCCCTGGGTGATTCTCTCAGGTGATCCAATGTAATCCCTTCTTATACTTCAGTTAGTTTAAATTGAGTTTTTACCACTTGCAATCAAAAGAGTCCTGGTCAAGTGTCAGGAATCAAGATGACAACTAACAGACAGACCAACACTTGGGACTCCTGCCCCCATTACAGTGAGCTTCGTCCTCACAGTTCAACACAAGGCAGAAATGGGAAAGGGAGCAAGATGTTGGGTTGGGCTTGGGGTACAGTAAGTGGATAAGTAGAACAGTTCACATGTGGCCTTAGGAAGCCAGAAAAATGGAGACCTGGCCCCGCTAGAAAGACCAGGGCTGGAGGTGGCACACATTGTCCTTCTGCAAGTTTAATGGGGAGGCAAGGCCTACATGCTAACAGTGTAAAACAGAATGTCACTAAAGGTCATATGATTCGTACAGACAGCATATGCTCCAGCAACGTAATGCTGCGGTCTCATACTTCAATTAGGAAGCCAAGATTATCTGTAGGTACAAAAAATAAAGAAGAAACTTTTAAAATAGAACAGTCCTATCATGTGAGTCCTGTTCCTGGATTTCCCACCTCCCTGTTATTACAGCGGTGGGGTGCGGGGTGGAGGCAAATGGCCCAGTTCTGACTAGTGAAACCTAAGGGAAGTTGGCTGCAGGGAAGTTTTTCTTTTAACACAGCTGCAGTTCCTCCATCCTCCTCTTTCCTAACTTGAACATAGATGTGATGGCTGGAGCACCAGCAGCCATATGGCATCCTATAAACAACAAGTATAGGGAAGAGGCCAAAAGAATCACAAAGACATGGGCTTGACCTATTTGGGGCTCTTGAACCAAACTCAGCAACCACTCACTTCCTGACTTCTACTTACAGGAGGAAGATGAACCTCTATCTGTTTAAGCCTCTGTGAGTCGATTTTTTTATGTGCAGCTAAAAGCTGTTCTAACTGCTATATCCTGTTTCCATTATTTATTATTTGGTGTCTACCTCGACCACATTTATTCAACCTGTATGCTGAGTAAATAATCCGAGAAGGACTCTATGAAGAAGAATGGGGCATCAGGATTGGAGGAAGCCTCGTCAACAACCTGCGACTGAGAAATATCTTTCGAATTCCTTTGGGGACTATTTCCTTTTTCTCTCTCCCCTGCCTCCCTTCCTCCATTCTTACGTTCCTCCCCGCCCCCCTTATAGAATCTAAATATTGTTCCTTCACAAAATCAAATACATTAACACAAAATGAAAAGGCCAATTGAATATTTAACAGACTTCTACAAAATGGTTTGAATTTAATACATCTCCATGTCGTTCTATCGCAAAATAAATACATTGTTAAAATAAAGAAAGGGATTGCATACATTTCAGGAACAGACTTAAACAGATCCGTTTTAGATCTGACTACAGCACGCACAGCATGACCCTGGAGTGAAGGGCAGAGCTTTGCGGTGACCTGGGACCTGTTCTATTCCTTCACAGTCAGGCCTCATGCTTTGGTGTTGACCTTCCTCCCCAGACCCTGTTCCAGTCTTGGTTGCTAAGAATACATCAGGCTTTATTCCTAGAGTCAGGCTAAAAGTCTTCACTTTGGTGCTTTCTCTGAATTTCCTGACTTCAGAGGTTTGTCTTTGCTTGATCTTCAGAGAACTTGCCTTTCACCTCTCCAAAATGACTTTTCATTAATAGGTGTGCAGTCTTGATTGCTTTTGCCCTTTTGTCATGGTCTTTTGATCCTCTAAGTCTAAAACTCAAAATTACGTTCTCACAGTTGTCTTCATGAGCAGGTACCGTTCCCTTGGATGTTTCCTCTAACTCCCAGCCCACACACGTTCTCCACAGAGCCAGGCTCTACCCACAATCCTCTGCTCCCTTCCGTGGCCACACATGGTTCACACTTATCGTCAATGTCTCTTCTTGTCATGTCGTCCTGAGTGTGAGGAACCAACTGAGGCAGGTTCCTGCCCCATCTCACCTCCATCCTGGGCTTCCCACTAACTCAGGTGTCCACGAGAGATTTACACAGGTTCCCCTCTTGCCTCATCTTTTAAGTTCAGAGATTGGCCTGTTCAGGTACCTGCTGTTCTACCTCAGGACTTGTAGGGATGGGCTGCACTGCAACCTCTCCTCCCGCCTAGTGGGAAGACAAGAGCTTCTGGTGAGCAACTTCTATAGTGTTGTAGCCCCCACTTCTCTCTACCTCTAGGGAAAGACAGGTGTTCAGCTGGTTCCCACCAACAGAAGTCAGGAGACACTAAGAGAAGCCTGTGAAGGCTGAGGGGGACCCCACGCCTGGGACAGTGGCCTGTCTTTTATACCCAGGGCTCTATAGGGTAAAGAATCTCCCTCGGAGAGGGGGGTCGGGAGCAGGGACAGTATCTTCAAACCCTCCCTGCTGAGGACAACAGGGTCGACGAGGGTAGGCACTGCTAGGTGAGTCACAGAGCATAGCCCAGTCAGAGCAGAGCAAGGGGCACAAGTCCAATGGGAGGGGGCTCCGGGGAGTCCTAACGACCCTCCCCCCAGGCTTCGAGCCCCCTGAGCTATTTTAAACCACTGTGTGGGACCACAAATGTCCGCCATCATCAGGAAACTTGGGGCAGCCTTGGTTTTCAGCACATGGGGAGGGCGCAGTGATCCCCATAGAGGAGGAGAGGAGGAAGGAGAGCAGGAAGAAAGGGTAGAAAGAGGAAGTGAAGGGAGCAGGCTGCACAGATGTTGCTGTTAGGTCCCCTCATGTAGATTCCAACTCATAGCAACCCTCTGTACAACAGAATGAAACACTGCCCAGTCCTGGGCCAGCCTCACAATCACTGTTACGTTTGAGCCCATTGTTGTAGCCACTGAGTCAATCCATCTTGTCGAGGGCCTTCCTCTTTTTCACCGACCCTCTACTTTTCCAAGCATGATGTCTTTCTCCAGGGCCTGATGACATGTCCAAAGAGCAGGAAGAAAGAGGAGGTGGAGGGAGCAGGCTCCACAGCTGTAGGAAAGGTCTAACGTGTGTGTGGCAGGGATGTCCAACTTATCATGAGGGTTAAGGATTTAATAAACAAATTAGATAAAACTCACTGAACTGGACTAAATTCCCAACGGAATGCAAATTCCATTACTGAGCAGGATTAAGTTTTTTCTCCCTTGCCCCCCACCAGTGAGTGAAAATTGGGTTCAGGCTTATTAGAAAAGATACAACCGTTCTGTCTGCACTTGACTGAGCTGAGACTCCCTCAACAAACCAGCTACACAGCCAGTCATAACATTCCCGATTCTCTGAGCTGGCCTATCTCAGGTGCACGGAATATCTTTGCCTGCCTGCCCCCCCACTGGCTCTTGGCCCTCTGCATGCTGAAGATGATGAAAACTAAGAAAATTAGAGAGGGACACCAACTTTCCCTCCCAGTACTTTTCCATTTACTAGAACCTTATCTTAATGAGAAATCCCTGAGGATGAAGCAGCCTACGTTTGCAAACTAAAGCTCGTGTACTGAGGCTGGCACAGTGCTTGCTACGTGAAGCAATTTCACAGCCGGATGCATGATTCATTTCGTATTGTGACACAGAGCCTCCTGGCAGGCGACTGAGCTCCTTCCTGAACCACACCCGGCTTTACCTTGAGAGGGAGCCCTGCGACCACCTCGGAGGAGACCCTGTTACTGATAACCAGGTTAGCACAGACTTTACGGGTGTGTATTAATATTTGCATTTGTTCAGCAGAATATTACGTTTCTGGGTCATTTCTGTTTCAATTCCTAAATCCGGCAATGGCTTATCATTCTTCAAAGTTGTGCACCTCGGGGTCCCTTCTTCTGGGTGACTTTTTTCCTAGAAAGTATTTTATTGAGCTTTTTTTTTTTTAAATGATCAGTGATACCAGCCAAAGTCAGACACGTTTGATTCTCCTGTACATGCTTCCCGGACTGTTGAGCTTGTGTGTGTGTGCGTGTGTGTGTGTGTGCATGTGTGCACGTGTGTGCATGCATGTGCATGTGTACGTGAGCGTGCGTACGTGTGCATGCATGTGCATGTGTATGTGTGTGTGTGCATGTACGTGTGCACGTGTGTGCATGTGTACGTGTGTGCACGTGTGTGCATGTGTATGTGTGCGTGTGTGTGTGCGTGTGTAGAGGCTGCGTGCGTGTGTGCATGTGCATGTGTCTGCATGCGTCCATGCATATGTACGTGTGTGCACATGTCTGTGAGCGTGCATGTGTGTGCACGTGTGTGCATGTGTGTGTGAGTGTGCGTGTGTACGTGTGCACGTGTGTGCGTGCATGTGCACGTGTGTGCACCGTGTGTGCATGTGTACACATGTGTGTGTGCATGTGTGTGTGCACGTGTGTGCATGTGCATGTGTGTATGTGAGTGCATGTGTACGTGTGTGCACGTGTGTGCATGCGTGTGCACGTGTACGTGTGTCTGCGCATGTGTATGTGTGCGTGTGTGTACGTGTGCAGGCTGCGTGCGTATGTGCATATGTGTGCGTCTGTGCATGTGTACATGTGTGCACCTGTGTGTGTACGTGTGCATGTGTGTTCATGTGTATGTGTGTGTCCATGCATGTGTACGTGTGTGCACGTTTGTGTGTACGTGTATGCGGGGTGTGTGCGTATGTGCATGCGCGTGTGTGCGTCCATGCATGTGTACGTGTGTGCACATGTGTGCATGTGTGTGCGTGTGTGTACATGTGTGCATGTGTATGTTGTGTGTCCGTGTGCATGTGTGTGTACGTGTGTGCAGGGTGCATGCATCTGCACATGCACATGTGCGTGTCCATGCGTGTGTGCATGTGTGCATATGTGTGTGTACGTGTGTGCAGGGTGCATGCGTGTGTGCATGCACGTGTGTGCGTCCATTCATGTGTACGTGTGTGCGTGCATGTGTGTGTACATGTGTGCATGTGTGTGCGTGTGTGCATGCGTATGCATGTGTGTACATGTGTGCAGGGCGTATGCATGTGTGCGTGTGTGCATGTGCGCGTCCATGCACGCGTACGTGTGTGCGTGCGTGTGTACATGTGTGCGGGGTGCGTGCGTGTCCATACATGTGTACGTGTGTGTGCGTCCATGCATTTGTACATGTGTGCACATGTGTGAGTGCACGTGCATGTGCGCGTGTGCATGTGTACGTGTGTGTGCGTGTGCATATGTGTGTGAGACTGTATACACACTCACTGACAGTTCTGTGTGCATCCCTGCAGGGAAGGAAAACCAGAACTGGAAGGGGGCGCAGACAGCAGGCACCTGCAGTTTCCAATTACTTCCAAGGTGATTCTCACACACCCCTTCCCTAGTGAGAACGGGTTCAGAGGGTTGATATCGTGCTCTGTAACAGCCTACCCCGCTTTAGGTCTTCACGGTTTCATTCTTCTCAATATTGAGGTGTCGTCAGCATTACTTTTATGCAGTCAATATTTATATTGGTGGAAGGGGGCTCACATTTGGTCTTGTAAAGAGATTAGAAAGAAAAGGATGGAAAGAGATAAAGAGACATTGTTTTCCAGATAAGTGGACAAGAGCTGGGATGGAAACAGGAAGACGGAAGACGGTGAAAAAGGATGTGTGCATAACAAGGAGGTAGTCTGAGGTGCAAATCGAGCTGCTAAAATGAAAAAAAATAAAAAGAGAACATGTTGCTGTCCAGTAGATTCCGACTCATAGTGACCCTACAGGACGGAGTAGAACCGCCCCATAGTGTTTCCAAGGAGGGGCTAGTGGATTCAAACTGCCCACCTTTTGTTAGCAGGAGAGTTCTTAACCACTGGGCCACCGGGACTCCACCCATGCTAACATGAATTATTGGAATTTGAGGAGCCGCAGTTTTCACCTGAGGGGGAAAAACCGAAGTGATGACAAGCAAATAATTCCCCGTGCTGTCCAGTAGATGGTGCTGTCTGTCCAAGGCAGCTTCCTTACTGCCTAAGCGGAAACCCGTTGCCATCTAGTCAATTCCAACTCACAGTGACCCTATAGGACAAAGTAGAACTGCCCCATAGGGTATCCAGGGAGCAGCTGGTGGATTCCAACTGCCCATCTTTTGGTTAGCAGCCGAGCTTTTAACCACTCTGCCACAAGGGCTAGAAAACTCCGAAATTTGTTGCCATCAAGTCAATTCCAACTCGTTGCAACCCTATAGGACAGAGTAGAGCTGCCCCACAGGGTTTCCAAGGCTGTGATCTTTACGAAAGCTGACTGCCACATCTTTTTCCCACGGAGCAGCTGAGGGGTTTGAACTGCCGACCTTTTGGTTAGCAGCTGAGTGCTTTAACCACTGCGCCACCAGGGCTCCTCAGTGCCCAGAACAGGGAGGAATTAATGTGTAACACGGAATGTGAAATAAACAGATGCTCAAAAATTACAGAGAAGTTCAGAGTTCATAAAACAAGAGCTGCAGAATGATGTCTTGAGGCAAACTGGGGCGTAACTTACGTTTTCACCTTTGATTCCAAGGGCTGTGGGTTGAGGCGACAGTTTTCAATATTATTCGCTGCATCCATGGCCAGCTGCTGGCTAGAAAAAGAAATAACGTCTCAATATAGCTCAATCCAGAAAACTGTCAATACCTGCTAATTGCTATTTATTTTAAACAGCAGATACATATTCAATTTTGTTCATTTTAATTTATTAACAGAGTCTTAAACGTTCCTAAAGATCAGGGTCGGCTAAATCACGATACCATAGAAGAAAACGTTCTTTTGCTTTTTATCTGCTGCCCTTTTGATCTCTTCCACTCAACAATCATACCTAAGGAATGAAAATAGTATCCTTTAAGAAAACAGGAAAGCGGAACATTTAAACATTTCGGGAGGAGGGGAGGGAGCATAAAAAGAGTTCTAAACGCCATGGCAAGGACAGAGAGCATGTGTTGTTGTTGTTGTTGTTGTTGTTAGGTGCCACTGAGCGGATTCTGACTCACAGTGACCCTACATACAACAGAATGAAACACTGCCCAGTTTTGCGCCCTCATTGTTAGGCTTGAGCACCTTGTTGCACCCACTGTGTCAATCCATCTCCTTAAAGATCTTCCTCTTTTCCGCTGACCCTCTGCTTTATGAAGCATGATGTCCTTCTCCAGGGACTGATCCCTCCTGATAACATGTCCAAGGTATGTGAGATGAAGTCTCACCAGCCTGGTTTCTAAGGAACGTTTTGGCTGTGCTTCTTTCAAGACAAATTTGTTCTTTCTTTTGGCAGTCCACGGCATAGTCAATATTCTTTGCCAGCACCATAAGTCAAAGGCATCGATCCTTCTTCGGTCTTCCTTACTCATTGTTCAGCTTTTGCAGGCACAGGAGGCAAATGAAAACACCATGGCTTGGATCAGGTGCTCATTAGTCCTTAAAGTGACATCATCGCTTTTCAGTATTTTAAAGAGGTCTTTTGCAACGGCTTTGCCCAATGCAATGTGTTGTTTGGCTTCTTGACTGCTGCTTCCATGGGCAGTGATTGTAGATCCAAGTAAAATGAAATCCTTGACAACTTTAATCTTCTCTCCATTTATTATGATGTTGCTTCTTGGTCCTGTTATGAAGATTTTTGTTTTCTTTATGTTGATGCGTAATCCATACTGAAGGCTGCAGTCTTTGATCTTCATCAGTGAGTTATTCAAGTCCTCCACTTTCAGCAAGCAAGGTTGTGTCATCTGCACATCACAGGTTGTTAATGAGTCTTCCTCCAATCCTGATGCCTTCTGATGCCTTGTTCTTCATATGGTCAGCTTCTCAGATGATTTGCTCAGCATATAGATCGAATAAATATGGAAAAAGGATACAATGCTGACACACACCTCTCCTGACCTTAAACCCAAAATATTCACTTATTCTGTTCAAACGACTGCTTCTTGGTCTATGTACAGGTTCTTCATGAGCACAGTTAAGTGTTCTGGGATTCCCATTCTTCACAATGCTATCCATAATTTGTTATGATCCACACAGTCGAATGCCTTTGCATAGTCAATAAAACACAAGTAAGCATCTTTCTGGTATTCTCTGCTTGCATCCAGATCCATCTGACATCAGCAATGATATCCCTTGTTTCACATCCCCTTCTGAGTTTGGCTTGAATTTCTGGCAGTTCTATGCTGCAACCACTTTTGAATGATCTTCTGCAAAATTTTTCTTGTGTGTGAGATTAGTGATATTGTTCCATAATTCCTCATTCTGTTGGATCACCTTTTCTTGAACTAGGCATAAACACGGATCTCGTCCAGTCAGTTGGCCAGTTAGCTGTCTTCCAAATTTCTTGGCATAGATGAGTGAGCACTTCCAGCCCTGCATCCATTTGTTGAAACATCTCCATTGGTGTCTTAGTCATCTAGTGCTGCTGTAACAGAAATACCACAAATTGGTGGCTTTGACAAAGAAAAATTTACTCTCTCACAGTCTAGTTGGCTATGTAAGTCCAAATTCAGGGCGTCAGCTCCAGGGGAAGGCTTACTCTGTCAGCTCTGGAGGAAGGTCCATGTCATAGATCTTCCCTTGGCCTAGGAGCTTCTCCACCCAGGAACCTCAGATCCAAACAACACGCTCTGCTTCCGGCACTGCTTTCTTCGTGGTATCAGATCAACCATGTCCTTCTGCTCATTTTTCTCTTTTATATCTCAGAAGAGATTGACTTAAAACACTATCTAATCTTGTAGATTCCATCAATATAACTGCCGCTAATTCAGCTCATTAACATCATAGTGACAGAGTTACAACACATGGGGAAACAACGTCAGATGACAAAGCGGTGGACAATTATAGAATCCTTCAATATTGCAACTTGAGGCTTGAACTTCCTCCGTTATATTTCAGCTTGAGAAATGCCAAGCATGTTCTTCCCTTTTGGTTTCCTAACTCCAGGTCTTTGACACGTCATTATAATACTTTATCTTCTCGAGCCTCCTTTTGAAATCTTCTGTTGAGCTCTTTTACTTCATCATTTCTTCCATTTGCTTTAGCTACTCTATGTCTAACAGCAAGTTTCGGAATCTCTCCTGACATTCATTTTGGTCTTTTCTTTCTTTCCTGTCTTTTCAATGACCTTTTGTTTTCTTCATTTATCATGTCCTTGATGTCATCCCACAACTCATCTGGTCTTCCGTCATTAGTGTTCAGTGTGTCTCCTCTATTCTTGAGATGGTCTCTAAATTCAGGTGGGATATCCTCAAGGCTCTCATGGACTTGCTCTAGTTTTCTTCAGCTTCAACTTGAACTTGCATAGGAGCAACTGATGGTCTGTTCCACAGTCGGCCCCTGGCCTTGTTCTAATTGATGATATTGAGCTTTTCCATCGTCTCTTTCCACAAATGTAGTTGATTTGATTCCTGTGCATTCCATTTGCTGAAGTCCCCGTGTGTAGTCACCATTTATGTTGTTGAAAAAAGGTATCTGCAACGAAGAAGTTGTTGGTCTTGCAACATTCTATCATGCAATCTCCTGTAACATTTCTATCACCAAGGCCATATTTTCCAACTACAGATCCTTCTTCTTTGTTTCCAACTTTCACATTCCAATCACCGGTAATTATCAACACATTTGGATTGCATGTTTGATCAATTTCAGACTGTAGAAGTCAATAAAAAGCTTCAATTTCTTCATCTTTGGCCTTAGTGGTTGATGTGTAAATTTGAATAATAGTGGTATTAACTGGTTTTCCTTGTAGGTGTATGGATATTATCCTATCACTGACAACGTTATACTTCAGGATAGATCTTGAAATGTTCTGTTTGACTATGAAAGCAACACCATTCTTTTTCAATTTGTTATTTTCAGCATAGTAGACTATGATTATCTGATTCAAAATGACCAATACCAGGCCACTTCAGCTCAGTTACGCCTAGGATACCAATACCTATGCATTCCTTTTTTTTTTTTTTTTATGATTTCCAATTTTCTTGGATTTGTACTTTGTACGTTCCACCTTCCTATTATTAACTGATGTTTGCAGTTGTTTATTTTCATTTTCAGACATGCCACATCAGCAAACGAAGGTCCCAAAATCTTGACTCTATCCAGGCCATTAAGACTGACTCTACTTTGACGTGGCAACTCTTTCCCAGTCGTTTTTTCAGTGCCTTCCAACCTGATGGATTCATTTTTTGGCACTATAGCAGACAATGTTCCACTGCTATTCATAAGTTTTTCACTGGCTTATCTTATTTTTTCAGATGTAGACTGCCAGGTCCTTCTTCATAGTCTATCTTAGTCTGGAAGCTCAGCTGAAACCTGACCACCATGGGTGACCCTGCTGGTATGAACACTAGTGACATAGCTCCCAGCATCACAGCAACACGCAAGCCCCAACAGTACAACAAACTGACTGACTCATGGGGAATAAGTGGTAGAGAGGAGCTTATTTGTTCCCAATGGTGCCATTGCTTCCTTCCTCCTTTCAGTCTGTAAGCATTTTCAGATTCCCCACCATGAAAAGGGCATGGATTTATGTCCTGGAGAAAGGCAAAGGGCTACAGATATGAAGTCACTGCTCCTAATGAACTTATAAGGATATCGCTGGGTGCTGCAGTGGTCTAGGAAGACTTTGTGGAGAAGGTGGCACTTGGGCTGGCTTCTGAAGAACGGGCAGGAATCAGTAAGTTGAGATATGAAAGGTAATACAAGACAGTAGAACAAAGGAGTGGAGGTGAGAAAATTCAAAGGCTATTTTAGACAATAAGGACAGCAATTAGGCTAAGTGAGGATTGAAATAGAAGAATAATAGAAAATAAGATTGTCAAAGTCAGAAAACTAATAGTTCTTGTACACAATATGTACAAAATACCATCATAGACATTTTACATTTATTATCTCATTTATTATCTCACTTAGTAGTAAAAACAAACAAAAAAAATTTTCACAATAGTCTCCATCAATTAGGCATTATTTCCCCCATTGTACAGCTGAGGAATCTGAGGTTCAGAGAGATTAAGTCATTTATTCAACTCACGGTAGAAAGAGAGACCCCACCGAAGGCACTGCTGGGAAATTTTTTAGTATCAAACTTATTAGACTTATTCCTACTGACCGCAGTTTTCAATTTGTGACAGGTCCTAGAGTAGGTAATACATTTTGTGTCCCAACCCAGTACACGTAAGAAGTCTGTGTGTGTGTGTGTATGTATATAAAACTAAAAGAAAGTTTTCAAAAAACATTATTTCCCCACCTACACGAGATTCTCTGATATTTTTTATTATATTTCATCTTTTTTAAAAGATCAGTGGTGACCCACCAAACTGATTTACAAACCGTCAGTGAATCTGCAGTGTGGAAAACATTGCTACAGGGAAACATAAAGCATTTTCAGGCAGGAAAATATGACGAATGGGACGTGTCAGGATGGATGGGGACGACTGCGAGCAAGGAGAGGGAGGGAAACCTGCTTAGGAGGCTAGTGATAAGGGCTAGTATTGTGGCCATAGCCAAGAAAATGAAAAGCATTTTTTTTAATTGTGCTGGAAATATCATTAGGATAACAACTGTACTTTTCTCCTTCTCTTTAGAAAGGAATAACCAGGTGATGGGGAAAAGATTGGAGCCCTGGTGGTGCAGTGGCTAAGAGCTATGGCGAATCTTGCTAACCAAAAGGTCGCAGTCCGAATTCACCAGCCACTTTTTAGAAACCCTATGAAGCAGTTCTACTCTGTCCTACTGGTTGTTTTGAGTCAGAATCCACTCAACCAATGGGTTTGAGTTTTTGGTTTGGGGGGAAAAAGATGGTAGATGAGATAAATCTCTACATGGGCTCTAGGTGATGCCATCAGTCCAAGATAGCTTTGTGAACGTCCAGCCTGAACGTTGATGGGCAAGGAAAATACTCGTTTCCTCTGTGCCTTTGGTACTTCAGGGTCTATTATCTGTTCATCATTATTCTTTTGTTCTACAAATATGTGTCTTCTACGTGCCAGATGGAAACCCTGGTGGCATAGTAGTTAAGTGCTACGGCTGCTAACCGAAAGGTTGGCAGTTCACATCCAACAGGTGCTCCTCGGAAACTCTATGGGGCAGTTCTACTCTGTGCTGTAGGGTCGCTATGAGTCAGAATCAACTCGATGGCAATGGGTTTGGTTTGGTATGTGCCAGCTGATGAAAGGCATGGGGGTACATGGTGAAGATGCTAGACATGGTTCTAGTACTCATGGTCTTATGGTTTAGGAGGATACGCACATAGTAAACAAGTTATCAAAAATGTGATGGATGTTATTAAAGGGGAGACCCAGAAGGAGCCAACCCAGGGTAGTTAGACAGAAAAAGCCTTATTCTTATAATTCCATGTTCTTACAGAGATTGTTTTTGCTAGCTGTCGTGGAGGTGGCCCCGGCACACAGCGACCCCGTACACAATAGCACGAAACACTGCCTGGTCCTGCACCACCTCACGATTGGTTGTGGATTGGTCCATTGTGATCCACAGGATTTTCACTGGCTGATTTTTGGAAGTAGATTGCCAGGCCTTTCTTCCTAGTCTGTCTTAGTCTGGAAGTTCCACTGAAACCTGACAGGCGTCATAGCAACATGCAAGCCTCCACCAACAGACGATGGCGGCTGCTCACGAGGTGCACTGGGTGGGAATCGAACCTGGCTCTCCCACATGGGAGGTAAAAATTCTACTAAATCACCACTGCCTCTCACAGAAGTAGCCCTGGTGGTGCAGTGGTTAAGCACTCAGCTGCTAGACAAAAGGTCAGCAGTTTGAACCCACCAGCCAGCCTGGGGGAGAAAGATGTAGTCAGCTTCTGTAAAGGTTTCCAGCCTTGGAAACCCTACGGGGCAGCTCTTCTCTGTCCTATAGGGTCTCCATGAGTCAGAGTTGACTCGATAGCAGTGGGTTTGGCTTGGTTTGGTTTATAATAAGGATGTTTGGAGATTTCACTAACCTCCTTAATCACGAATTAGCAGATTGGATAACAGAGATACAAGGGATGGCAGTAATAGTGCGGCAACCAAAGACGAAGTGAGCTTTTCATAAGGAGAAGACAATGTTACAATGTCAACCAATTTGCTAATACAGATTATAACTTACACACTTTCAGTAAATAAACGACAAATTACAAATACCTGTTGGTTTAAACAGGGTAACTTTTGTTTGTTCCATCAACACTTGCCCGTGAGTGATAAAGTAATGATGCCTCAGTAGAATTCGTGGCTTGCAATCACACATTTCCTACCAGAGACTCAGCCTGAGTCAATATTTCCAAAGAATGGCAGCCAGCCTAAGGTCTCACCTAAGTTAACAAACGACTATCAGTAATGAGCGCCACAAGCATCCTCCTAATGAATGGCCTTACCAACTGCTGTTCTGTTTACGGACACAGGCCAAACTCCACCGACTGAGTGCAGCACACAAACGCACCCACTGCTCCTGCAAACAGTCCCCTCCCCGCACCCTGACTGTCCACCACAAGACCCCGTTGAGCTTTCAGAATCAACGTAATGTTCCAAAAGGGGGAATAACCGATCAGCTTCTACGACACCACTGTCACTTAAGTTAGAGTCACTTCAAGCCGCCGGGGTGATTTACATCAGGACCTGAGTCAGCTACCAGCTGTAATGAAATGTCTGATGTGCTCACCCAAACTACACCGATTTTTCAATCAAATGTGACAGCTTTCAAGGTCACAGCCCTGCCTCAAGGTGCCAGGAAAATCCCCAGAATTCCAGGCAAATGGGCACAGTTGTTAGGGCTGGCGGGCAGCCTCTGCTGATTTCTCTCTGTCCTGAACAAACAGGAAAGGAGAGATCACCCCACTGGCCCATATGCTCTGAGCAGAGACCGCAATTCCCACCCCTGGAACTCCTCAACATGACTGGAAAAAATGAGCACACAAAACAGACTGGCCATTTTCAAAAGCTTTTAGTTTTCCCAGCCCTCTGGATAACGAGTAGAAAGGGGGACTGTGGAAACCCACGTACGTGCCATCAATCTTCAGATACCTTCCTGAGCACAGACAGCCGGGAAGGATACGTGTTGGTGTTACTGAGAGGTTTAAGATAGACTCGCGGTCAATTAGCAGGAAAACTTCGGAGTTCATTTCCTACATTCAAATCAATAATGAAAACCCAGCCTAGCGAAGTTTAATAAATAAATGGGCTGAACGTCACAGAGAAAGCGTATGTTCAGAGAATTAAGCCACACGAGATTAGTGAACAACAGAAAGGAGCCTAAAATGCATCTAGACCGCTGGTTCTCAGTCCCACCTCTACCACAGAATCTCATAACAGAAGCTTTTTAACAAACACTGACTCCAGGGCCTCACCCCCAGAGATTCAGGTTCAATTTGCTTGGTGTGGGGCGGAAACCAGGGCATTTTTTAAGCTCCCCAGGTGAGTCCAACCTGCAGCCAGAGTGAAGAGCAGAGATCCAGACCTAAGGTCATTACAACACTTATATCCATAGGGGAAAAAGCCTCTTTCTAATTTCAACCCAAAGCCCTTTTGTTGTTTTCGTACAGGTAATGATGGTGGTAGCAAGAAGAAGAAGGGAAATAGAACTATTTTATTCTTAACTATTCATAGTAATAAGAACAGACATAACAAGGACAAAATAAATCCATGTTGTTAGGTTGTTGTTAGGTGCCACTGAGTCGGTTCCGACACATAGCAACCCTAGGTACAACAGAATACTGTCCAGTCCTGCACCATCCCCACAATCATTGCTATGTTTGAGCCCATTGTTGCAGCCACTGTGTCAATCCATCTCTTCAAGGGTCTTCCTCTTTTTTGCTGACCCTCTACTTTACCAAGCATGATGTCCTTCTCCAGGGACTGATCCCTCGTGATAACATGTCCAAAGTACGTGAGACAAAGTCTCTCCATTCTTGCCTCTAAGGAGCACTCTGGCTGTACTTCTTCCAAGACAGATTTGTTGGTTCTTCTGGCAGTTCATGGTATATCCAATATTCTTTGTCAACATCATAATTAAATCCATAGATAACCCAAAAACTTGTTTTGCTCAAAGGGCTGAAGCTTCCCTTCAATGTGATATGGTGCATGCTTAGGATCATAGAGACGAAATAAACCAAACAGCCACCCAGACAGAAAGGGAAGGGGGTCAATATAAAGGCACCTTGTGGCCACGGGGTGCCTCATGTTCTCAACAAGACTGCCAGTTCAATACAGTCATCCTCATTTCAAAGACAAGGAAACTAGGACTCAGGGTGGTTAAATAATTTTTCTAGGCTTACAAAGGTAAGAAAAAGCAGAGAGAAGAATCAAACCCAAGGTTTTCTATTTTCAGGAATGTTTTCAACAGCATCTTGGATGGTCATTTACACTCTTCTTGAGCGCTTCCAGGGTCTATAAACTCACTACTTAACAAAGAAGTTCATTCTGTCATTAGGCAGCTGCATTTTTACAAAAGTTACCCATTTTCTGAGCCACAAATCTGTTTCTCCATAAATCCAACTCACTACCCTTGTTCTGTTTTCTGGAGCACGAAGGGCAATTTAGCCTCTTTTATAGGAAAATTCTTTCAGATGTTTAAGGATAGCTGTTAAGTCTCCTTCGAGCTTTTACTTTTCTCCAAGCCACGCGTCCCCAGCTTTTTGCAGCAGTTTCCCTGGTTCCAGAATCCCCCCAGTCCTACCTGGCTTCCTCCGGTGCTCTCAGGGACATCAGCGTACTTTTTAAAATGTGGTGTCCAGAGCCAAGCATGACAGTAACGTAGGTGTAAACAGTCCAGAGTACGTCGGGACTTAGCAATGGTTGAGCGTAGGGGCTTTGGAGCCATCCAAACCTGGATTTGATTCCCTTCCTCACCACTCAAACCCTTTGCCGGCGAGTCGATTCTGACTCATAGCGACCACATAGGACAGAGTAGAACTGCCCCACAGGGTTTCCAAGGAGCAGCTGCTGGATTCAAACTGCCGACATTTTGGTTAGCAGCTGAGCTCTTAACCATTGTGCCAATACTTGGGCAAGTTACTGAAACCTCTCTGAGCCTCTTTCCTCATCTGCAGAATGGAAACAATAATGCCTGAATTAAAAGGACATAAACAGAATTCAACGGGACAATGTCTGTGAAGCATTCAATAGCACAAAGTGGGTTGTAAGTGCTCAATAAATGATAGTTGTTCTTCCCTTATCTCGACAGTTCGTGTCTATTAATCAGTTTAATATTGTGCTAATAGGTTCAGAAGCCATATACCCATCACGGGCTCACGTTAAAGTCAAATAGAACTCAAAGGCTTTTATCCACAGGCAGAAATCAGTGTCTCTCTCACACGTTCTAATCGTACAATTTTTAAAAACCTAAATGCAAGGCTTTACTTTTGTCCCTGTTCAATTTCATCTTTCTTGCCTCCTTTTTCTTTCCTCGCTCTTTCCCTCCTTTCTCTTCCTTCTGTCCTCCCTCTCTCCCTCCCTCTCTTTCTTCCTTCCTTTCCTCAGTTTTGTTCAATTCTGCAGTGTTATTTTGAACGTTCATTCTTAGTGTTAACCTTGTGCTTTTTTCAACTTTTATGCCTGCCTTCTAAAAAAAAAATTTTTTTTTTTCTATAAACGTCACTGTAGGGCAGTGTTAAGTTTCAAGCCCTCAGACACACCACCAGAGACATCTTCCAAGGGTCATATTACTCTGTTAATCAGTACAGTTTGTATCATCTTTCAGCTGGCTATAAAGTTATCTAACTATATGTCAAATTACCCACATTTCTGTGCCCTGACCACGATGATATCATGAGAAACTGTCAAATGCACTTATTCATGTTTGCCTTGCCAGGCAGTTTTTTTTTGCAAGCTCCTCGACCTTGCAAATGATGTAACTTCCTTTAGTAATTTTTACTTACTTTTCAAGTAAATATTTTCCATCATTAACTTGTTCTAAAGGGTTCTGCAATCTTTTCAGTTCTTCCTGTGAAAAAGAAAAAAGTATCTTACAAATGGGCCCCGTGTATTTATGAACAACAATACCCGAGGACAATTGGTAGCAAAATTGGGATAACACACTTTTAAGAGCTCTGGACCTTGTGATGGATAACCATTTAAACACACAGTACAATTTCGTCCTTGATCAAATAACACAATACGGCTGCTCAAATTGTGCACTTTCTTTAATCACCGAAGACAATGCTTCCTGTTATTTGCCCAGAGTGGGGCTACGTCTCTACGGACCCACCAACACTCCCCCCAGTTTTCTCTGTCAACAGCATCACATGTTTGCTGGTTGCTGGGCAGGGACTCTATGAGCATGTGCTGGGTCAGGTGATCCGGAAACCATTGTCTCTTAGGTCCTGGCAACTGCTCCGTCTCTCTTCCCTGTACCCCAAGTGCTTGGGTGCACGTACACACACACACATCCCCCCCGAATCTCAGGCACACACACACATCCCCTCTGAATCTCAGGCAAGTCCACGCACACACACACATACACACATGCACACACACTGTAATCCCACTCTGCCAGCCACAGCAATTGGAGCATTCCTGATAAGAACGCTTGTTTCCAGTCTTCTCAAAAAAAGAAGGCCCACAGAACTCTGTTCCTGGGACACCACACTGTCCGAGATCGCACCACTTGCCTCATCACTGCAAGCTACTGAAGTGGCTGGTTCCAAGAAGAAGCCCCAGTTAGAAATAATTACTCATTTGGCCCTAAAAGACCATCAAAACTAGTTCCGATATGCTTATAACCTCCTAGATGTCCGAGTCTCCCAGGTCATCCCCTAGTACCCAGTCTCTTTAGTCGCATACTGCACTGTGTTTTCCAGAACTTGACCCAATCAGCTACCTCTCCCCAGACTCTCTAATCTCCCCACTGAGCCCTCTGGAATTCAGTCTGTCATCAGCAAAATCTTCAACCTCCTCAACCTCTGAGGACATTTCCTTAATTATCTTGTTCTAACTGAACCCTGGCAACTACATTTTTGTTAGAGCAAGAACATCAAAGAAATGTATAGAAAAGAGGTTTAATATACAGAGGTTTTGCTGATGACAAACTTGGCCGAGTCCCTGAACACAGCTTCTCCACTGCCAAAACAAAAAAACCCAGTGCCATTGAGTCGATTCCGACTCATAGCCACCCTATAAGACAGAGTAGAAGTGCCCCCATAGAGTTTCCAAGAAGCGCCTGGTGGATTTGAGCTGCCAACCCTTTGGTTAGCAGCCGTAGCACTACGCCACTACGCCACCAGGGTTTCCAGGTTTAATAGAGGTTTCGCTGATGACAAACTTGGCCAAATCCCTGAAGACACCTTCTCCGCTGCAGTCCTTTTAAGAGGTGACCAGGTCTTTCCCACACACTACATACTACAAAGCCTGGAGGAGGGATAGAGACCCTTCTTGCCTCTCATTGCTGTTTTCAGACCCTCCCCAGTCACTACAAAACCTCAGCTCCACTGAAAACATGCCAGCAGCCTGCCCTACCCACCGTCCATGGTAAAACCCTGCCCTCCTCCTGGTCACTTGCCCTTATCAGTGAATTATTTGTTCCCGGTCCCCTGCTTGTTTCACCATCATGCTTGATGATGTCAACATTCATGTGGTTGACCTAGTCAACTGCTGGCCTCTTTCATTGACCTCCTTCCTTCTCAGGATTTGTGTTCTGTCTCTATTCTGTTATCCACTCCCACTGTGAAACTCTAGACCTTGCCATTACTAATAGTTAGGCAACCTCTAAAACCAAGATTTCAAAACTACACTCTGGCCACTGCCTCTTATCCACTGCACGCCTCCAACAATTCTCTGATCCTATTAGGACCTCCAATCCATGACTTGATCACGTTTTCACTGTTGCTCACCTCTCTCCTATCCTAAAGTCTCTCCTACTTAGATTCCACAATTCTTTCTTACAGCCACTCTTATGGAGGCCTGGTGGTGCAGTGGTTAAGTGTTTGGCTATTAATCAAAAGGTCGACAGTTCAAATCTACCACCTGCTCCTTGAAAACCCAATGGGGGTGCATATTCAGGGAGGCAGACCCAAGATGGCGGACTAGGCAGACGCTACCTCGGAGCCCTCTTACAACAAAGACACGGAAAAACAAGTGAATCGATCACATACATAACAATCTACGAACCCTGAACAACAAACACAGATTTAGAGACGGAGAACGAACTAATACTGGGAAGCAGCGATTGTTTTCAGAGCCTGGAGCCAGCGTACCAGGCAGGTACAGCACAAGCACAGAGAGCTGCTCCACCCCCCTGAACTAACCCCGGGAGGGGGACCAGCCGGTTCCGCGGGTGGCGTGGGACGCAGCCGGTAGGAGAAGTCCCCGGGAGGCAGTGACTGGTCTTGGAATGGGGAGAGCAGCATCCCAGCCGGGGAACCGTCCCGCCGGGATTTGGACTGGACGCAGGTACGGCACAAGCACAGAGAGCTGCTCCACCCCCCTGAACTAACCCCAGGAGGGGACCAGTCAGGTCGCGCGGGCGGCGTGGGACGCAGCCAGTAGGAGAAGTCCCCGGGAGGCAGTGACTGGTCTTGGAACGGGGAGAGCAGCATCCCAGCCAGGGAACCCTCCTGCCGGGATTTGGACTGGACGCAGGTACGGCATAAACACGGAAAGCTGCTCCACCCCCCTGAACTAACCCCGGGAGGGGGCCCAGTTGGGTCGCGCGGGCGGCATGGGACGCAGCCGGTAGGAGAAGTCCCCGGGAGGCAGCGACTGGTATTGGAGCGGGGAGAACAGCGTCCCAGCTGGGACACTCGGTCACGGCACAAGCACGGGGAGCTGCTCCACCCACCTGAACTAACCCCGGGAGGTGGCCCAACTGGTTCACGGGAGCGGCACGGCAACGCGGCTGGAGGGACGAGAAGTCCCCGGGAGGCAGCGACTGATTTTGGAGTCGAGAGTGCACTGTCCCAGCAGGGGAGCCTTGACGCTGGGCGTGGGGTTGGAAGCGGAGGATCTGACCGTGACTCCAGCGGGCCAGACCCCCCGGGGGCAATCTCCACACAGCCAGCACACATAGGCAACACGCCCCGCGGGAATCTCAGATATAACAGTCATTCCAAGCAAGACAAGCAACTCTGGCTATATTCTGAGGTGCTACTCTCCTACCTCTCTGTTCCCTTCCCCACCCTCCCCAGGCGGCTTCATTAACATCTGAATAGCCTGAGCCAGAGGGAGAACTCTGATAGGGATCTGACTGCATTTTTTTAGCGGATTTTCTGGAAAAACTAGTTTCCCAGTGATGGCTCGGAGACAACAATCCATATCAAACCACTTAAAGAAGCAGACCGTGACAGCTTCTCCAACCCCCCAAACAAAAGAATCAAAATCTTTCCCAAATGCAGATACAATCTTGGAATTATCAGATACAGAATATAAAAAACTAATTTACAGAATGCTTCAAGACATCACAAATGAAATAAGGCAAACTGCAGAAAAAGCCAAGGAACACACTGATAAAACTGTTGAAGAACTCAAAAAGATTACTCAAGAACATAGTGGAAAAATTAATAAGTTGCAAGAATCCATAGAGAGCATGTAGAAATCCAAAAGATTAACAATAAAATTACACAATTAGACAACGCGATAGGAAGTCAGAGGAGCAGACTCGAGCAATTAGAATGCAGACTGGGACATCTGGAGGACCAGGGAATCAAAACCAACATAGCTGAAAAAAAATCAGATAAAAGAATTAAAAAAAATGAAGAAACCCTAAGAATCATGTGGGACTCTATCAAGAAGGATAACCTGCGGGTGATTGGAGTCCCAGAACAGGGAGGGGGGATAGAAAACACAGAGAAAATAGCTGAAGAACTCCTGACACAAAACTTCCCTGACATCATGAAAGACGAAAGGATACCTATCCAAGATGCTCATCGAACCCCATTTAAGATTGATCCAAAAAGAAAAACACCAAGACATATTATCATCAAACTCACCAAAACCAAAGATAAACAGAAAATTTTAAAAGCAGCCAGGGAGAAAAGAAAGGTTTCCTTCAAGGGAGAATCAATAAGAATAAGTTCAGACTACTCAGCAGAAACCATGCAGGCAAGAAGGGAATGGGACGACATATACAGAACACTGAAGGAGAAACACTGCCAGCCAAGGATCATATATCCAGCAAAACTCTCTCTGAAATATGAAGGCGAAATTAAGATATTTACAGATAAAGACAAGTTTAGAGAATTTGCAAAAACCAAACCAAAGCTACAAGAAATACTAAAGGATATTGTTTGGTCAGAGAACCAATAATATCAGATATCAGCACAACACAAGGTCACAAAACAGAACATCCTGATATCAACTCAAATAGGGAAATCACAAAAACAAACAAATTAAGATTAATTAAAAAAAAATACACATAACAGGGAATCATGGAAGTCAATAGGTAAAAGATCTCAATAATCAAAAAGAGGGACTAAATACAGGAGGCACTGAACTGCCATATGGAGAGTGATACAAGGCGATATAGAACAATACAAGTTAGGTTTTTACTTAGAAAAATAGGGGTAAATAATAAGGTAACCACAAAAAGGTATAACAACCCTATAACTCAAGATAAAAGCCAAGAAAAACGTAACGACTCAACTAACATAAAGTCAAACACTATGAAAATGAGGATCTCACAATTTACTAGGAAAAACGCCTCAGCACAAAAAGGTATGTGGAAAAATGAAATGGTCAACAACACACATAAAAAGGCATCAAAATGACAGCACTAAAAACTTATTTATCTATAATTACGCTGAATGTAAATGGACTAAATGCACCAATAAAGAGACAGAGAGTCACAGACTGGATAAAGAACCACGATCCGTCTATATGCTGCCTACAAGAGACACACCTTAGACTTAGAGACACAAACAAACTAAAACTCAAAGGATGGAAAAAAATATATCAAGCAAACAATAAGCAAAAAAGAAGAGGAGTAGCAATATTAATTTCTGACAAAATAGACTTTAGACTTAAATCCACCATAAAGGATAAAGAAGGACACTATATAATGATAAAAGGGACAATTGATCAGGAAGACATAACCATATTAAATATTTATGCACCCAATGACAGGGCTGCAAGATACATATATCAAATTTTAACAGAATTGAAAAGTGAGATAGATACCTCCACAATTACAGTAGGAGACTTCAACACACCACTTTCGGAGAAGGACAGGACATCCAGTAAGAAGCTCAATAGAGACACGGAAGATCTAATTACAACAATCAACCAACTTGACCTCATTGACTTATACAGAACTCACCACCCAACTGCTGCAAAATATACTTTTTTTTCTAGTGCACATGGAACATTCTCTAGAATAGACCACATATTAGGTCATAAAACAAACCTTTGCAGAGTCCAAAACATCGAAATATTACAAAGCATCTTCTCAGACCACAAGGCAATAAAACTAGAGATCAATAACAGAAAAACTAGGGAAAAGAAATCAAATACTTGGAAAATGAACAATACCCTCCTGAAAAAAGACTGGGTTATAGAAGACATCAAGGAGGGAATAAGGAAATTCATAGAAAGCAATGAGAATGAAAATACTTCCTATCAAAACCTCTGGGACACAGCAAAAGCAGTGCTCAGAGGCCAATTTATATCGATAAATGCACACATACAAAAAGAAGAAAGAGCCAAAATCAGAGAACTGTCCCTACAACTTGAACAAATAGAAAGTGAGCAACAAAAGAATCCATCAGGCACCAGAAGAAAACAAATAATAAAAATTAGAGCTGAACTAAATGAATTAGAGAACAGAAAAACAATCAAAAGAATTAACAAAGCCAAAAGCTGGTTCTTTGAAAAAATTAACAAAATTGATAAACCATTGGCTAGACTGACTAAAGAAATACAGGAAAGGAAACAAATAACCCAAATAAGAAATGAGAAGGACCACATCACAACAGAACCAAATGAAATTAAAAGAATCATTTCAGATTATTATGAAAAATTGTACTCTAACAAATTTGAAAACCTAGAAGAAATGGATGAATTCCTGGAAAAACACTACCTACCTAAACTAACACATTCAGAAGTAGAACAACTAAATAGACCCATAACAAAAAAAGAGATTGAAACGGTAATCAAAAAACTCCCAACAAAAAAAAGCCCTGGCCCAGATGGCTTCACTGCAGAGTTCTACCAAACTTTCAGAGAAGAGTTAACACCACTACTACTAAAGGTATTCCAAAGCATAGAAAATGACAGAATACTACCCAACTCATTCTATGAAGCCACCATCTCCCTGATACCAAAACCAGGTAAAAAAAAAAACATTACAAAAAAAGAAAATTATAGACCTATATCCCTCATGAACATTGATGCAAAAATCCTCAACAAAATTCTAGCCAATAGAATCCAACAACACATCAAAAAAATAATTCACCCTGATCAAGTGGGATTTATATCAGGTATGCAAGGCTGGTTTAATATTAGAAAAGCCATTAATGTAATCCATCACATAAATAAAACAAAAGACAAAAACCACATGATCTTATCAATTGATGTAGAAAAGGCATTTGACAAAGTCCAACACCTATTTATGATAAAAACTCTTACCAAAATAGGAATTGAAGGAAAATTCCTCAACATAATAAAGGGCATCTATGCAAAGCCAACAGCCAATATCACTCTAAATGGAGAGAACCTGAAAGCATTTCCCTTGAGAACGGGAACCAGACAAGGATGCCCTTTATCACCGCTCTTATTCAACATCGTGCTGGAAGTCCTAGCCAGGGCAATTAGGCTAGACAAAGAAATAAAAGGTATCCAGATTGGCAAGGAGGAAGTAAAGTTATCACTATTTGCAGATGACATGATTATATACACAGAAAACCGTAAGGAATCCTCCAGAAAACTACTGAAACTAATAGAAGAATTTGGCAGAGTCTCAGGTTATAAAATAAACATACAAAAATCACTTGGATTCCTCTACATCAACAAAAAGAACACCGAAGAGGAAATAACCAAATCAATACCATTCACAGTAGCCCCCAAGAAGATAAAATACTTAGGAATAAATCTTACCAAGGATGTAAAAGACCTATACAAAGAAAACTACAAAGCTCTACTACAAGAAATTCAAAAGGACATACTTAAGTGGAAAAACATACCTTGCTCATGGATAGGAAGACTTAACATAGTAAAAATGTCTATTCTACCAAAAGCCATCTATACATTTAATGCACTTCCGATCCAAATTCCAATGTCATATTTTAAGGGGATAGAGAAACAAATCACTAATTTCATATGGAAGGGAAAGAAGCCCCGGATAAGCAAAGCACTACTGAAAAAGAAGAAGAAAGTGGGAGGCCTCACTCTACCTGATTTCAGAAGCTATTATACAGCCACAGTAGTCAAAACAGCCTGGTACTGGTACAACAACAGGCACATAGACCAATGGAACAGAATTGAGAACCCAGACATAGATCCATCCACGTATGAGCAGCTGATATTTGACAAAGGACCAGTGTCAATTAATTGGGGAAAAGAAAGCCTTTTTAACAAATGGTGCTGGCATAACTGGATATTCATTTGCAAAAAAATGAAACAGGACCCATACCTTACACCATGCACAAAAACTAACTCCAAGTGGATCAAAGACCTAAACATAAAGACTAAAACGATAAAGATCATGGAAGCAAAAATTGGGACAACCCTAGGAGCCCTAATACAAGGCATAAACAGAATACAAAACATTACCAAAAATGATGAAGAGAAACCAGATAACTGGGAGCTCCTAAAAATCAAACACCTATGCTCATCTAAAGACTTCACCAAAAGAGTAAAAAGACCACCTACAGACTGGGAAAGAATTTTCAGCTATGACATCTCCGACCAGCGCCTGATCTCTAAAATCTACGTGATTCTGTCAAAACTCAACCACAAAAAGACAAACAACCCAATCAAAAAGTGGGCAAAGGATATGAACACACATTTCACTAAAGAAGATATTCAGGCAGCCAACAGACACATGAGAAAATGCTCCCGATCATCAGCCATTAGAGAAATGCAAATTAAAACTACGATGAGATTCCATCTCACACCAGCAAGGCTGGCATTAATCCAAAAAACACAAAATAATAAATGTTGGAGAGGCTGCGGAGAGATTGGAACTCTTATACACTGCTGGTGGGAATGTAAAATGGTACAACCACTTTGGAAATCTATCTGGCGTTATCTTAAACAGTTAGAAATAGAACTACCATACAGTCCAGAAATCCCACTCTTCGGAATATACCCTAGAGATACAAGAGTCTTCATACAAACAGATATATGCACACCCATGTTTATTGCAGCTCTGTTTACAATAGCAAAAAGTTGGAAGCAACCAAGGTGTCCGTCAACGGATGAATGGGTAAATAAATTGTGGTATATTCACACAATGGAATACTACACATTGATAAAGAACAGTGACGAATCTCTGAAACATTTCATAACATGGAGGAATCTGGAAGGCATTATGCTGAGCGAAATGAGTCAGAGGCAAAAGGACAAATATTGTATAAGACCACTATTATAAGATTTTGAGAAATAGTAAACCTGAGAAGAACACATACTTTTGTGGTTACGAAGGGGGGAGGGAGGGTGGGAGAGGGTTTTTTATTGATTAATCAGTAGATAAGAACTGCTTTAGGTGAAGGGAAAGACAACACTCAATACATGGAAGGTCAGCTCAATTGGACTGGACCAAAAACAAAGAAGTTTCCGGGATAAAATGAATGCTTCAAAGGTCAGTGGAGCAAGGGCGGGGGTCTGGGGAACATGGTTTGCGAGGACTTCTAAGTCAATTGGCAAAATAATTCTATTACGAAATCATTCTGCATCCCACTTTGAAATGTGGCATCTGGGGTCTTAAATGCTAACAAGCGGCCATCTGAGATGCATCAATTGGTCTCAACCCACCTGGAGCAAAGGAAAATGAAGAACACCAAGGCCACATGACAACTAAGAGCCCAAGAGACAGAAAGGGCCACATGAACAAGAGACCTACATCATCCTGAGACCAGAAGAACTAGTTGGTGCCCGGCCACAATCGATGACTGCCCTGACAGGGAGCACAGCAGAG
Source organism: Loxodonta africana (assembly GCF_030014295.1). NCBI lineage: Eukaryota > Metazoa > Chordata > Mammalia > Proboscidea > Elephantidae > Loxodonta > Loxodonta africana. The sequence goes on along the minus strand of NC_087364.1, from coordinate 76,112,366 downwards.
GACCCCTGAGGGAGCAGGAGATCAGTGGGATACAGACCCCAAATTCTCATAAAAAGACCAAACTTAATGGTCTGAATGAGACTAGAGGAATCCCGGCGGCCATGGTCCCCAGACCTTCTGTTGGCACAGGACAGGAACCATCCCCGAAGACAACTCATCAGACATGAAAGGGACTGGTCAGCGAGTGGGAGAGAGATGCTGATGAAGAGTGAGCTAATTATATCAGGTGGACACTTGAGATTGTGTTGGCAACTCTTGTCTGGAGGGGGGATGGGAGGATAGAGAGAGAGGGAAGCCGGCAAAATTGTCACGAAAGGAGAGACTGAAAGGGCTGACTCAAGAGGGGGAGAGCAAGTGGGAGTAGGGAGTGAGATGTATGTAAACTTAGATGTGACAGACTGATTGGATTTGTAAACGTTCACTTGAAGCTTAATAAAAGTTAATTTAAAAAAAAAAAGAAAGAAAACCCAATGGGGCAGTTCTACTCTGTCCTATAGGGTTGCTGTGAGTCAGAATTGACTCAGTGGCAAGAGGTTATGCATGCATGCCTGTGCAAACTCTCAGCTCCCTAGCCCTCTATCCTGCCATTATTCTTGCCTGGAAAAATCCTAAAACCGACTTCCTGCCACTATGCATTTGCACCCAAGAAAAACAAAAAATCATGCTGACTTGCTTCCTTCTAAATTTATGACCATGAATATCAAGTATGTTCCTATCTTTTTCCTGTGCCTGAAAATCCCACCACGGTCTATAGCCCATTCAATTCCATGCTCTCTAAGACTGCTATCTAACACTCCTTCTCTCTCGTCAAAGCTCCAACACTTCCTCCACCCTTCTTGCTCTCAGGCAATGACTTTGCCTCCTGCTATATCAGAAAAGAACGACTTTATCCTCCACTCCTAAATTTACAAACACATGTGCTTTTATGCCTACATACTGGCCTTCTCTCCTGTTGTAATGTGTAGACTGTCCCTGATCCTACCTACCTCCACTTACAGACGGAATCTCATTCCTCCTTGCTTGTTCAAAGACATGGACCCTGCAATCATTCCTTGCTCTCCCGTCCCGTCTCTCTCTCTCTCACCTGGATCATTTGTATCCACACACAAACATCCAGTAATAACTCACTATCATGGATTGATTTATGTCCCCCCTCAAAAATGTGTGCTTCAATTTGGCTGGGTCATAGTTCCCAGTATTGTGTGGTTGACCTCCATTTTGTGATTGTAATTTTAGGTTAAAGAGGATTAGGGTGGGATTCTAACACCCTTACTAAGGTCACATCCCTGATCCAATACAAAGGGAGTTTCCCTGGGGTGTGGCCTGCGCCACCTTTTATCTTACAAGAGATAAAAGGAAAGGGAAGTAAGCAGAGAGTTGAGGACCTCACACCACCAAGAAAGCAGTGCCAGGAGCACACTGAGTCCTCTGGACCCAGGGTCCTTGCACGGAGAAGCTCCTAGTCTGGGGAAAGATTGATGAGAAGGCTGACAAAGAGAGAAAGCCTTCCTCTGGAGCCGACACCCTGAATTTGGACTTTTAGCCTACTTTACTGGAAAGAAATAAATTTCTCTTTGCTAAAGCCATCCACTTGTGGTATTTCTGTTATAACAGCACTAGATGACTAAGACACTCACCTACTAAACCCTCAGCAGTATTAAACAGAGTTAACCACCTCTTCTTTCTTAGGACAAGTTCTCTACCTGGCCTTCCGAACTAACCCCCGCCCCCCTCCTTGGTTCTCCTCCTCTCTTGTTGCAGATTCTCAGTCTCTCCTTCTGGTTTGTTTTCATCTTCCAGAGGCTAAATGTCGGTGTGCTCCAGGAACCTGTTCCTCTTCTCTAGCCTCACTCAGGAGATCTCATCCAGTCCCATGGCTTTAAATTCATTTTTCCAGTCTAGCCTCTCTTCTAAATGTTAGTCTTGTACAGTCACCTGCCTACTCGACAGGTCCATGTACAATCTGAAAAGGCATCTCAAGTTCAAATCCAAAGTTTTGATTTCCCTGCCTATGCCATCTCCCTGGAATCTGCTTCTTCATCATTCATTTTAGCAAATGACATCACTATTGACCCAGTTATTCAGGTCTAAATCCTTGCAGTCAGCCTTTACTCATTTCTTCCTCTCAATATTTGTAGCGATCAGCTAATCTCGTTGGCCCCACTTTCAAAATATATCCAGAACATGACCACTGCTCAGTCTAGTCCAAGACACCTGTGGTAGCCTACTGTCTCCTTAACTGCTTCCCAGGCTTCAGCCACTTCTTACATCAGTCAGTGACTGGATCTTTCTCACTCAACATTGTATCTTGACATTTCATCGGTATCCTTGCATCTATCAGTAGTTCATTCCTTTTTATCGCTGACTGTAGTCCATTGTACAAATACACCACAATTTATTAATCCAATCTCTTGTCGATGGCCATTTGAGTTGTTTCCAGATTTTTACTATTGTGAATAAAGGTGCTATGAACATTCTTGTGGAAGTCTTTCCATGGATGTATGTTTTCATTTCTCTTCAGTAAATATCTGAGTGGAATTGCTAGATCATAAGATAGATGTATGTTAATCTTGTTAAGAAACTCCCTGTTTTCTAAAGCCGTTGTATAATTTCTGTTCTCACCAGTAATGCACGAGCGTCTGGCTGCACCCTTACCAACATTTAGTGTTCTTAGTCTTTTTAGTCATTCTGGTGGACGTGCAGTATCTCACTGAGGTTTTAACTTGCATTTCTCTGATGATTAATGACGTTGAGCATCTTTTCATATGTGTATTGGACATTCATTTATCTTCCCGTGTGAAACGTCTGTTTAAATATTTTGCTCATTTCTTAAAATTGGGTTGCGTATCTTTTATTTATTGAGTCATAGGAGTTCTTCACATACTTCTGGGCACAAGTACTTTGTCAGATATATGTATTGTTAATATTTTCTCCCAGCCAGCCAGTGGTTTGCCTATTCACTTTCTTAACAAGGTCATTCAATGAGGAGTTTTTCCCTTTAATGAGATACAATTTATTGCTTTTTTAATTTATTTTTGCTATTTACAGTTTCCTGCATCCTGTCTAAGGAACAGCCCAGGGAGATGATCTTCCATGTTTTCTTCCAGAACTTTTATAGCTTTATCAATCTCTAATTAATTTTTGTGTATGATGTGAGGTAGGGGTTGAGATTTATTTTTCTCCGTATAGATATGTAAGCATAAGTCTACTGAATGGACTTCTGTAAAAACCGCTGGCTTTCTGATACAAAGGTACAGGTTCAAATGGCATATGGCTTGCAATTTTTGCTCTTCCCTCTTCTTCCTGCCTGGGTTATCATCGTGAGAAGCCACCTTGCACCCATAAGGAGAAACCTACACACTAAGGATGGCAAAATAGAAAGTTAGAAGGGGTCTGGGACTTTGATGAAATTACGGTTGCTGTGAGTTGGAATCCAGTCAATGGCAACTGGTTTGGTTTTTTGGTTTGTATCAACTCTAACCTGCACAACATCTGAAAATTTTGTCATGTGAGAAGACCAACCTGCTAATTTATTTAATCCATTGTCGTTAGACGAATACAATTTATGTGACTCACACTTTGCTGTTCATATATGTCCCATGGTTATCCATTACTCTTGGAATGAAATCCAAACACATCACTGCGGCCTACAGAGATCTATGTAAAATAACTCCCATCTCCCTGACCTCGTTTCCTCCCCTCCCCAGAGGGCTCCTCTCTAGCCATACCGGCCTGGGGTATTTTTGAATCAGTCATGCTTACACCTGCTTCAGATTGTTTGTCTTTGCTCCTCCCTCTGCACGGAATACTCGTTCTCCACAAGCCCACGAGGCTCACTCCTCCACATAATTCAGATCTCTGCTCAGACACTGTCCTTTCAGAAAAGTCAAGCTATCAAAATGTCACCCATCTGGTAGAATAATTTGGAAAACCATTTGTAATGGTTGTACAACATGATGACTGTAATCAGTCTCACTGAATTATACATGTAAAAGTTGTTGACTTGGCAAATGTATAGTTTATATATAGTTTTGCCACAATTAAAACAAATAAAGAAGAAAACAAGTCACTCGTCACTCACTATCCACTCACCATGCTTTATGTTTTCATTCTTTCCTTTAAGACCTTTATCACGTCTAAATATGTTACATTTTTGTTATTACTTGTCTCCATCTACTAGACTGTAAGCTGCATGAAGGCAGGCTTCGTCATATAGTGTCACTGTATTCTCAGCACCTAGAATAAGTGCCCAGCACATACCGTGGTTCAACCAATGTTTATTGTTCAAACTTGACTTCATTAGTTGGAGGCATTTCTGTTTCTTCCTCTGGATTTGGGTATGCGACAATGTGAAACCTGGTACTGCTATAGATTATTTGTTGATGTGAAAGTACCTATCTGGAAAAAAAAAAAAAGTCACACCAAAGAGGATGAAGGCAAAAAGGAAAACCGAGTTCAGGAGCCTGGTGACGCCATGAACTTCTAGATCAAAATGGATCTTGAGACTAGTATATTGCTGGGCTTTTTGGTTTTGTGAAACAGTAGGTTCTCTCATTTGCTTACATAATTTTTGATTGAAATTTTTGTTTTTTACAACTGAAAGAATCCTAATTCAAAAGTGGCAGTTTAAAGCTTAACCTAGGCCTGCTGAATAAAAAACTAGATGAGCCAGAGAACTATAAAAGATCAGAACTGGACAGTGGTTGTTTTTCTTGTTGCTGTCATTGTTTTTTGCTTGTTTTGTTTTGACAGAAAACAAGCAGATAAAGTAGGTCATAGGTGTCAATTCTTTTTTATTAAAGACTACTGGTTTTATATTGAGCATTGGTATAACAAATCTCATATGGAAAACATTTCTGTATCTTCAGCAAAACTGCTGTGTGAGTCACTGTCCATTTTCCTACTGGACCTCTCTCATATAAAGGAATGAAAGTGAAATTCATTTTAGAATTGAATACCAGAGAGATATCTGCTCCTTTTGATGTAATAGTACACTTCTTTACATCAACAATCACAACCCATAAATCTTACTGAGGTCGTTTATTTTGTCTTGGCTGCCAAGAAGCTTAAGCTAAATTGACTACTCAATTGCCATAACTATTCTTTCCAGACGGCTAAATTACACTCCCTCTTTCGTTGCATGGTGTGTGAGCATTTTTATTTTAACTCTTTTATTACATATGTGCTTTTCACAGTAAGTCAGAGCAAATGCCATAGAGGCAGAGCATACATGATAAATGGGTAGGAAGATAGACAGACAGACAGATAGATAGATAGGTAAACAGACAAATAGACACAGCACTCTTTTCTATCTCACATACGGCATTGTATTTTCTGGGTAGAACCTGCTCTTCAACCTTATAGACCCTGGTTCCTTTTTCTAACAGCAAACCTCCACATCTGTCTTCTATTTTTCCCCATCGGTCCCACCTAATCCTGCATCACACTCCACCCACCTCCAACAGCATAATCAGTAAATCCAGGTCATATAAAGGGTCAGGCTTAAGGCAGCTTTTACACAAAGGAAATTGGTTGGATGAGAATTCTCAGCTATTCTTGAAAGTGCAGGTGAATTTCTGGGACACAAATTCTTTCTTCTTTATCCCCTGCATAGGGATTAGGAAAGGGACTGAGCTGTTGGTAGTCCTGGCGCTTTCTTCTCTAAGATGTATCCATGTCAAGAGTCTTCTTTGCTCTTTCCCTGGGGCTGGGGGCCGGAAAGGAAAGGGTTTCTGCACTCTGCCAGCCACTGTCTTTTCTTTGGTTCTTTTTACTGCAGGAAGCTTGGTGGGTGGGGAGGGCTTTGATGCAGCACTTTATTCAATCCAGCTATCCACGTTGTGGGAAATCATATTAAACATAAGGTCAATGACTAACGAGAGCTTTCTGAACAGCTGCTCTGCTGACAATTTGGAGGATTGATTTCATCATTTGGTTATTTAAGCTAACTGTACAAAAACAATTCAATTGGCCTGGAAGTTCCAAACCATGTCCTCATTTTCTAGGAGATGGATAAGGAAGTTGGCCTGCTCAACAGACCTTCACTCTTAGTTTTACTCTGAGAAAGTTTTGTTTTAATTTAGCATTAAAAACAGACACCTAACAAAGGCTCCCTTCACTAGTCCCTCCCACTGGTTCCATTTACCTCTGATTTCATATCTGGCAATGCCATTTTCCTACTAAAACTGTCAATAGCTCCTCGGTGCTTTCAGGACAGATTTCAAACTCCTCAGTCAAGCTCTGTGTGACAGGGCCCAGCTTGCCTCTCTGGCTCCAGCTAATACCCCCCCTGCCCGGCTCTCACGCACCATCTCTGTCTGGTAATATAGGACTTCATGCAACTGGGAGCTTACAGGCTCTTACCAGACATCCAAAGACAATGTATTCGCAACTCTTCTCCTGGCTCACTCCCACTCTTCCTTCAAGAAGCTTCCCCGCTCACCCCTCCCCCATACTGGTTTTCCTAACTCGACAGATGGGTTGGACACACCCCCCCCTTCCTGCCCGCCTCCCCCTTCCTCAGCAACCTGCAGTTACAGCGTTCTCTCTCTCTCTCTGCCTCTACCATTGTGGGCAGGGATGGTGACTTATGCACCTTGAGGTCCCTCTTCCTAAAAGGAGGTACTTGGGAGGTAGTCAACAAATATTTGTTGAATAAATGAATTGACTGCATTGTTCTGATTAAGATGAAAAGAAATTGTAGTAGCTTAATGGCTCAACCAACTGCAAGAAATTTTATTCTGTCCTGTGCTGATTTCATTCTCTGCCCTTCTGATACACTCTTCACTCTCCTCCGCTCTCACCTGTGCTTAGGAAGCTGGTAATTTTGGACTTTATCAATCAGGGCTCTTTGTTCTGTGGATTTTGGTGGGATTCATACATTGGTGAGGCAGTGGTTAAAGCACTCAGCTGCTACCCAAAAGGTCAGCAGTTCAAACCCACCAGCTGCTTTGCAAGAGATGAGGCAGTCTGCTTCTGTAAAGATGAGTCTTGGAAACCCTATGGGGCTGTTCTTCTTGGTTCTGTAGGGTCGCTATGAGTCAGATTCGACTTGAGGGCTATGGGCATGCAGCTGGAGACACCGGCGTGAGACAAGAGGGTGGGAGAAGAGAGAAGTTGGAGTATTTCTTCTCTTTGCTCCCTTCTCTTGTTGGGGAATTAGCAGTAACTGAGTTTCTCTTCCTGCAGCCACAGCTCCCATTGAGGGGTCTCTCTCACGTCTGTAGTTCTCGCCATATTCCTGTAACTGCTCCCTTCTTTCACCCCTTTAAGATCTTCCCTTCCCTTTTCCTCCTTTGCACCTTCCAGCTATTGCTAGCCCAGATGCCTCACCATCCTTGTGGCTTTCCCTACACCCTACCCACATCTTTGTAAATAGTCTTGTTAAACTCTTTTCAATGGCCCTTTTAACTGGATTGTCTGTCCTCTGCCTAGGCCCTGACATGTTCCAAGGATCCTACGTTTGTTTTTTTTACCCTATCACTGAGATTCCTTCTATACAATCCAACAAACTAGGTTAATCATATTAATTAATAATAATAATTAAGCAATCATCATATTAATTAATCAATAACCACACTAATTAACAGAAGAGCATGTCTGCTTTGATGGCTGACCTCATAAGCTGAGCTGCCCTAACCCAGGGGAAGCCAACTTTCTGGCTCAGTTTGAGTCTCCAGACAATGGGAAAATTTCTGTCATGTTCTATTTAACATCTGTCTTTTTTAAAATTTGGGCTAAGCCCCTCTGCAAAGTACAAACTGAGTTATTCAAATACTATCCAGACACACAGCATCCTATATTCCTTAATCCCATTTCTCCAAATGAAATCTGTATTAGGAATGGCAAGGAAACATAGGCTATGCTGTTACAGTGAATAACTGATTTACCACTCGCCACAGCCCATGCTTCCAGTGCCACAGGAGTTGTTCTGAACTTGGGCATGGACTATCAGACGGGGTGGTGGGTACTGGACTTTGTTCACCTGGTGTCTGGCTGCCCTCCTCCTCTAACCCTCTCAGACGGGGTGGTGGGTACTGGACTTTGTTCACCTGGTGTCTGGTTGCCCTCCTCCCCTAACCCTGCAGGGTTTTCTCCTGTCAAAAACGGTGGAACACAGCTCCGAGGCTGGACAAGCTCGGTTCTGCTGTACTTACTCAGCTACTCGGCCTGCGCAACAATAAAACGCTGTCCTTGTCTCTTCCTGTCTCTCCCACTTCTACTGTCTAAACAATCAGGGTATGCTCCTTTGACAGTTTTAAAATCAGAAATCCACTCAAAATTGCTTTTTTCTCTTAAAGTGCACTTGTGCTAAACACTACCCTTTAGCTTTCAGGCACACATCATGGCTGCTTTATTCCCAGCATAGCCCAGGTCGCTTAAGGTAAACTGTGAGCACAATCAGCAACGTACTTCATTGTGTAGCTGTGGGCGACAAACCCTGGGCCACTTACACACATCTCTTTTTTTGCATTGGGTATAATTTCATATTAACCTAAGGGTAACTGCTTAACGAAAGTTAAAAACCAAAATTACCCTTGACACTTTTGACTATTGAATCATTCCATTAACTATCACCAGGCTTCCAACCCCCTGCCCCATTGCCCTTTTGTTTTTTAATGGAAGCATAATAAGGGCACTAAAAAAGGAGTTACTAATGTTTGCATAATTTGGAAAAGTGGAAGACATAAAATCTACACTAATTTTAGCTTTGCATCATTAGACGTGAAATATCGATTATTGCTCTTTGCCACGAAATTTACGAAGCTAGCTGGGCTGCTGCGTCCACATGAAGCTATGCTGATGCGTTGCCCTTGGTTCTCAGCGGCTGTAAATGACGCTCCTCAGTGACAGCTGGGAGGCCGGCGTCCTGATCCACCGCCTGAGGAGGTACGTTTCCCAGATTAGACCGGGAATGACCCAGCTGCACAGCCCAACTTCAGAAAATTAAATTGGAGGGAGTCCAAACCTCTGTTGAAATAACCGTGTGAATTACAATGCTTCCACGGGCTTGTTATAATGTAAATGTGCTTTACAATTTACTGCCATTTCCCTCCTGCCCCTGCTGTGAATACAGGCATTAACACTCACCTCATACATTTAAAGGCAAAAAGGCATCAAAATAAAAGTGGGAGATTCATGTTTCTTCCCTTTGGAAGGCAAAGACTAAAGTCCTTTCTTTTTTCTTCTGCATTTTTTGCAAAAATAGCATAGGCTTTGTTTATGTGTTACGCATTAATGTTTTTTATGGCTGACAGACCTGTAAATTTCACACTGGGAAGTTACCTTGCAGCTGAACATGAATTTCTTTTGGAGGAAAAAAAATGGCTAATAGGACATCAACGGCTCATTTAAAGGATTCATCCAAAGGGTCCGCAGTTGGAGTCCACCATGCGCTCCTTGGAAACTCTGTGGAGCAGTTCTACTCTGTCCTATAGGGTTGCTATGAGTCAGAATCGACTCGACGTCATTGGGTTTGGTTTTTGGTTGGTCAGGTAACTTATGGGCAGGTGAGGCACCTACAGGGTAGTAGACCTGAGGAGGAATTTACCTGTGTCTAGTTTTTTTTTTAGTACTCTGATGGCATAGTGGTTAAGTGTTACAGCTGCTAACCAAAGAGTTGGCAGTTCAAATCTGCCAGGCACTCCTTGGAAACTCTATGGGGCAGTTCTACTCTGTCCTATAGGGTCACTATGAGTCGGAATCGACTCGACGTCACTGGGTTTCTGGGTTTAGTACTTTAAGGACATCCTGAATTTCCTGAGAGCTGAGGAGGGCTGTAATCGCTGAGCTAGGTAGTCCCGGGCTTCACTATGCTCCTTCCCGTTGCAGTCAAGTCAGGTCTGACTCACGGTGGCATTATTATTTGCTGCCTCATACCTACAGAAACTTCCTGACTTACAAACATAAGGTATGAGGATGGTGAGAATCACTGTGACAGCCCGTTCTTGTTTGACCAACCAGGTTATGTTCATAGGCATCAGGACACAAAAGCCACTGAGTGTCAGCTGTGAGCGTGCCGAACACGTGAACCCATCTGAACAGAGGCCACATACAAACATATCAGATGAAAACCCAGCCATGACTAGTTAGTCACTGCCCTTGGTCACCTTGGATCTGCAATTATTTCATCCCCAAGACTCTCCTGGAGCAGACCAGCACTTCTGGAAGGGTGCACCTACAACCAGATCACCCAAGCGGGCCCCCTGTTCTAATCTGCGTTAAAACAACAGCTGCCGTAAAGTTGATTGTGACTCATGGCGACCCCATGTCTGCGAGAGAAGAACTATGCTCCATGGGGTTCTCAAAAAGCTGCGACCTTTCGGAAGTAAGTCATCAGACCTTTCTTCCCAAGCACCTCTGGATGAATTTGAACCACCGACCTTTCAGTTAGTAGCCCAGCATTTAACCAGTTGTACCACCCAGGGGCTCCACTAATAAGAATAAGTACCTGCAGACCCCACACCAACAGTCCTGTGGATCCAGGACTGTCAGAAAGGATGAACCCAAAACCCACAGCCATCGAGTCGATGGCAACTCAGAGCGACCCTATAGGGCAGAGTAGAACTGCCCCACAGAGTTTCCAAGGAGCACCTGGTGGATTCGAACTGCCAGTCTTTTGGTTTGCAGCCATAGCACTTAACCACTACGCTGCCAGGGTTTCCAAAGGATGAACCAGCTCACTCTTAAATTGCTATTTTGAAAAATATTCTTCTTGCTTAAATATCCTCTCCTTTCTCTGAGGAGCCCTGGTGTCACAGTGGTTAAAGCGTATGGCTACCATCCATGTTTCAAACCTACCAGGGAGTTAAAGCCACTCCAAGGGAGAAAGGTGTGGCAGTCTCCTTCTGTAAAGATTACAGCCTTGGAAACTCAATGGGGCAGCTCTACTCTGCCTTCAGGGTCAATATGAGTTGGAATCGACTTGATAGCAGTGTGTTTGGTTTGGTTTTGGTTTTCTCTTTTCCCTAAGATTATGCACAGTTAATCCAAAAGACACAAAACAATAAACTTTTTTTTTTTTTTAAATAAATGTTAGAGAGGTTATGGAGAGGTTGTACACTGCTGGTGGGAATGTAAAGCGGTACAACCACTTCAGAAATCAATTTGGTGCTTCCTTAAAAAGCTAGAAATAGAAGTACCATATGATTCAGCAATCTCGTTCCTTGAAATATATCCTAGAGAAATAAGAGCTGTTACACAAATAGATATATGCACACCCATGTTCATTGCAGCACTGTTCACAATAGCAAAAAGATGGAAACAACCTAGGCGCCCATCAATGGACAAGTGGATAAACAAATTATGGTATATTCACACAATGGAATACTACACAACGATAAAGAACAACGATGAATCTGCAAAACATTTCATAACATGGATGAATATGGGAGGTATTATGCTAAAAAAAAAAAAAAAAGATGGCACTAGTTTTTTTTTTTTTTATGCTGAGTGAAATTAAAATAGTAAGTCAGTCACAAAAGGACAAATATTGTATGAAACCACTATCACAAGAACTCAAGAAAAGGTTTAAACACAGAAGAAAATATTCTTTGATGGCTACGAGGCTGGAGAGAGAGAGAGAGAGGAGAATTCACTAACTAGACAGTAGACAAGAATTATCTTAGGTGAAGGGAAGGACAACACACAATACGAGAGAAGTCAGCACAACTGGACTAAACGAAAAGCTAAGAAGTTTCCTGAATACAACCAAAGACTTCAAGGAACAGAGTAGCAGGGGCGGGGCTCCGGGGACCATGGTTTCAGGCATCATCTAGGTCAATTTGCTCAACAAAGGTTATTAAGAAAATGCCGTCATCCCACTTTGGTGAGTGGCATCTGGGGCCTTAAATGCTAGCAAAGTGGCAATCTAAGGTACATCAATTAGTCCCAACCCAGCTCGAGCAAAGGAAAATGAAGAACATCAAAGACACAAACAAAATATTAGCCCAAGAGACAAAAAGGGCCACATAAGCCAGAGACTCCATCAGCCTGAGACCAGAAGAACTAGATGGTGCCCAGCTACCTCCAATGACTGCCCTGACCAGGTCCACAACAGAAAGTCCTTGACAGAGCAGGAGAAAAGTGGGGTGCAGACTCAAATTCTAGTAAAAACACCAGACTTAATGGTCTGACTAAGACTGGAGGAACCCTGGCAGACATGGCCCCCAGACTTTCTGTTAGCCCAAAACTAAAACCACTCCCAAAGCCAACTCTTCAGACAAAGGTTAGACTGGACTATAAGACATAAAATGATACTCACGAGAAAGTGCTTCTTAACTCATGTAGATACATGAGACTAAATAGGCAGCTACTGTTCAAAGGTGAGATGAGAAGGCAGAAAGGGACAGGAGCTGGTTGAATGGACATGGGAAATCTGGGATGGAAAGGAGGGGTGTGCTGTCACATTATAGGGAGGGTCACATAACAATGTGTGTATAAATTTTTGTATGAGAAACCAACTTGAATTGTAAACTTTCACTTAAAGTACAACTTTAAAAAAAAAGAAAAGATTATGCACGGGCTAAAGAATACTTCCTGGTTTTAGAACATGGACATTCTAATGCTATCATCGTAGAATGAAGACCCAGCTCATTACAAAAATCTACATAGACCTATTAAACCTAGGATACAAGAAGTTGAAGCACTGTTAGCAATACTTTTAATGTGGTCCCTTTACTCAAAGTTAACACAGCTTGGCAGGAGGACAGCTGTGAAACCTCAGCTGAGACTGAAATACTTAGGTGCAGCCACTAGAGTGCACCTATTTTTGCGTCTTAAATATTTCTGCCTCTGTAAAAAAAAAAAAAAAGAGACCACGTGTCATGCTGAGAACTCAAAGATAAATAAGTACTCAAGCCAGCAAGTAAACACTTCTCACAATGCAGATAGAATTGCAGCTCCTGTTTGAACTGCCCCCATCTGTCCCTCTAGCCTCTTCCCTAACCATCCGCCTCCGCTCCAGGAACACCTAACATGCTGCTAAACCCCCAGGTTAAGAGCAGGCACTCAAAACCTAGAAGGAGTCAGTCTATGCATGATTGAAATAACCACTGCGTCACCAGAGATCACCCAGAGCATAGTGCCTCAGTAAACTACACTGGAACACATCTCTATACCTGTGTTCTAAGTCCTCTGAGTCCCCAGCACACAGCTCCGAGCCTAAACCCAATCATTCGGAGCCTTCGCCGGAAAACAGTTTTAAATAAGCTTAATTATATTGTTTCTTAATTTGCAGCAAATAAAAGAATCTGTAAGAATGAGATTATCAGAAGCCACGAGGTGAGGCGATCACAGAGTAGCTGTGGAAGGAAGAAACAGAAAACCACAAAGTAGATCCCGCACCGTATCTCCACGGAACACAGAAAGGGAGGCTCCTGCTGCCTGGGAGCTGCCTCCTTTTGCAGGCTTCACGGAAGTTCCCTCATTTCAAGTAAACATTTCCTTTCTGAGATTGTACAGCTGTACGCGTCTACGCTGGACACAGCCCTCATGCTTCCCATGAGATGTATCTGTTCTCCCTCACTATGACCTGAGCATCCTTCAAACACACAAACCTGACTTCTGGACTTCTCAGCCTGGGGTGTCCCAGCAACAGGCTGCAGCACAGAGGCTGACGACAGCCAGGTGCACGTCCCCAGGAGGTCAATTTCACTCTACACGGACAGCCAAAGCATGATTTTAAAATGAAAATAAACAGGAATCGCAGTGGCATCCAAAGTTCGCGTTAATTTTAAGGTAAAACAGGAGACCGCAAACACAATTTTGGTTTGTATGTGGTTACTTCTTCCTACAGAGTCCTCGGGTGGTACCAATGGTTAACAGGCTCGGCTGTTAACCAAAAAGCTGCAGGTTCAAGTCAACCCAGAGGTGACTCAATAAAGTCCTGTTGATCAGCTTCGGAAAAACCAGCCACTGGGGTGGGGGGACCCCGTGGAACACAGCTCTACTCTGACGCACAGAGGGTCGCTAAGAGTCAGAATCAAACCAGCTCGACGGCATCTGGTATAGCGATAGATTTCTTCCCACTACTCCAACCACAATATATACGCTCACCATCTTCTGCCTTCCAGATTTCTGGGGTAGAATTTGATAAACACTATTCTAGTTAGGATATAAAGTAAATACTGTATATTTTTAAATTAGATTTCTGAAAAATGTAATAGTATGGTTCCTATCAACAATAGATAAAATAAAAAACATTTTGTACCTGTAAAGGAATGTAAGGGTAACATTCCTCCTTTAAATACCTCAGGGCTTTATTTATGTTTCTCTTGTGGTACCCACTGGTTGTGGCGGGGGAAGGTGGGCTCTGTGTACATTTAATGCCTACTTCCCATTTTTTTTTCCCATAAGAGATGGTAGGAAGCAGGAATTAGGCATCACTGACCTTAGGGTGAAGCAGGCCCCACTGACCTTAGGGTGAATAGGCGTCACTGAATTTAGGGAAGAGAAAATCCATTTCCACCCTGATTGCCTACCTAATTCCTGTGGATCACCTTATGGGTACATCAAGTACCATAAATTTCAGTATTCAGCATAATTCCGGACACAGCAATAACTTGGGTGTTAGAGGACTATTCAGTAAAATATTCATTAAAAGAAGAGACATTAAGGAGTTGAATGGAGGTCACATATAGAAAGCATAAAATTGAAAGCCGAACTTGAGACAGAACATGTAAAAGGGACACAATGGGGAAGGAGGGTCCTCAGACCAGCAGTGAGAAAGGACCAATACAGTCAAAGGGGGAGAGATGAGTTTTAAGTAGTCAAGGCGTTGTTTAAGAATACAGTGTGATGGAAATGCCACCAAAGTCAAGATGTAAAATTCTGAGGTGTGTGAAAATGGCCTGGCAGTTTCTTTCAAAGCTGAACATAGGCTTATCATATGATCCAGCCATCATGCTCCTAGGTTTTTACCCAAATGAGATGAAAACATATGTCCTCATAAAAGCCTGCCCATGAATGTTTATAGCAGCTTTATTCGTAATTGCCAAAGCTTCAAAGCAACCAAGATGTTCTTCCATAGGTGAATGGGTAAACAAACTGTGGTCCATCCATACAGTGGAGTATTGTTCAGTGACAAAAAGAAATGAGCTATCGAGCTACGAAATGGAGGAACCGTAAAAGTATACCACTAAGTGAAAGGAGCTAGTCCCAAAATGCCACATACTGTATGGTTCCAATTATAGGACATTCTGGAAAAGATAAAACTATAGAGGCGGTGGTTGCCAAGAGTTCAGAGAGGGGGGAAGGGGTGAATAGGCAGAGCACGGGGCATTTTTAGGGCCGTGAAGCTATCCTGTATGATTCTGTAATGGCGTTATGCCTTTGTCAAAACCAGTAGGACTGCACAACACCAAGAGTGAAATCTAAAGTGAACCATGGACTTTAGTTAATAACAATGTATCAATAGTGGCTTATCAACCGTAAAAAATGTGGTACAGGAATGCGAGATGTTAGTAACAGGAAAAGCTGCTCTGAGGGAAGAGAGGATAGATGGGAACTCGCTGTACTTTCTGCATAATTTTTCTGTAAACCTAAAAACTGCTTCAAAAAACAATGTCTGTTTTTAAAAAATTCCAAGGTGTGGATAAGGGTTTATTCAATAAAAATTGTTTCTAGAGAGAGAGAGACAAGGCAGGCAGACAGAAAAGACAATGTGTCCAAGCCTGCCTTGTCAAGCGATGAGGTACAATACCAACGCAAACAAAAACGCCATTTACCCCCTCGTGTTACAGTCCATGAACAAGGACTGAGTACCGTATTGTATCCAGTAACAGGTAAAACAGATGGTGGAGAAGATTACATCTTCCATCATGAGTTGGAATCAACTCCGAGGCAACTTTTTGTTTTATGTTTTTTTAATAGGCTCATCCATTCTAAATCAAGTGTCACCTTTTTTGGAGAGAGAAACACATATGGGAGGAAAAATGATATTAGCTTTATATAAAGAGACCATCACTTTTCGAAACTACCAAGAAATTTAGAATGAGATTACTTCATTTCATACAAACGTGAAGTTCCCCAGTAATGCACCATGGTAGTTCATGATCTTAGCAATTGCCCCAAAGTGCATCATAACAAGAGGGCAAACAACCTTGAAAAAGAAGTACATTATTCTAAACTGAAAACGGGCATTTTTAGTTCAGGGAAGCTATGCCAGAATGTTGAAAAAGAACATCAAAGTCTCAGTGAGGAACTTAAACCTCAGCTGAGGTGTCTATTAAAACCATTACATCTTTTTGATATGTAATCTCTATGTGCTATAGCTCATCTAAAAACCAAGGGAGACTACACAGCGGGAAAAAAAAAAAATTGGTGGTTTTCTAAAGTTGGAGAATGACGAAGGAAAGAAGACATCGAATAAGAAATTATTAGAACAAAACATAGAATGGCATATCTACTGTTCGGGATTTCCGAAATCCATGAGTGATACTAACTGTCATTTATAAAACTCACTGACACAATGGCCCCTAGCCTGGTGACTACGCTCTCCTCTTTCTCCCATTCATGTTAAATTGACTTAACTGATTATCCCTTAAAACAAAACAAAACGTGTTGCCTTTGAGTCAAGTCCGACTCATAGCAACCCCTATAGGACAGAGCAGAACTGCCTCAGAGGGTTTCCAAGGAGGGTTCCAAGGATTTGAACTGCTGACTTCTTGGTTAGCAGCCGGCTTCTTAACCACTGTGCCACCAGGGCTCCTTATTATCCTTTACCCCTCTTTACTCCATGTGAATTTGCCACTGGCAGTGTCTGTCATGTCCTCAGACCGAGTATGCACCCTGAATTCTCCAGTGACTGTGTCCTTAGGCTCCTCACACGCCTGCTCAGTGACATCCACGTTCACTCTGGAAAAGCTCTTCCGAATATGCATTCCTTTTTTGGTAAAGCATTGACCTTGGGTAAAGGTTTCTTCTTTGCTATGTGAAAAATCTGGCAGAACCCTCTCTGAGGAATGCTCCCTGCCAGAATATTTAAGGGAATCCTGCTGCGCACAACGGGCTCTATCCAGCTAGCGTTGGTTGGGAATCTGCTCCGGACCTGGCCATTTTCTGCCATCAGCAGCTCTGAAGGGCTAAGGTGGGGAGACAGACACGTTTAGAGGTCACTATAATATTTTCCAGGCACCCGTGGGTGGTGCAAACAGCTAAGCACTTATCGATTAACCTAAAGGTTGGTGGTTCAAACCCACCCAGTCGTGCCATGGAAGGAAGGCCTGGCAACCTACTCCCATAAAGATTACAGCCAAGAAAACCCAACATACGCGGTAGCCATGAGTCAGAATCAACTCAAGGGTAACGGGTTCGGTTTTGGTTTAAAATATTTTCCAACATTTTCCCAGATGCAAACTGAATGAGGCCAAATGCATTCTGGGAAAGAATCCTGATATTTTACCCCACACACAAAATAAAAAAGATGCCCATTCTAGGTAGGAGGGTCTTGAAAATATCCATATAAGTGGTTATAACCTTTAATGTTGTTGTTAGGCGCCGCCAAGTCGTTTCTGACTCATAGCGACTCTACGCACAACAGAATGAAACCCTGCCCGGTCCTGCGCCATCCTTACAATCGTTGCTATGATAACGCTCATTGTTGCAGCCACTGTGTCAATCCACCTCATTGAGGGTCTTCCTCTTTTCCCGCTGACCCTGTACTCTTCCAAGCATGATGTCCCTCTCCAGGGACTGATCCCTCTTGACAACATGTGCAAAGTATGTAAGACGCAGTCTCGCCATCCTTGCTTCTAAGGACCTTTCTGGTTGAACTTCTTCCAAGACAGATTGGTTCGTTCTTTTGGCAGTCCACGGTGTATTCGATACTCAATATATTGAATATAACCTTTAATAGACCTTGGAATCCAATTAGCTACAGTTTTCTGGTGGCTTAATAATTGATGATAATGGCAAATTCATTAGATTATAATTCGCCACAGCCAAACCTATGGGTTTCCCGGTAGCTCAAAAAACATGCATCCTCAAGGTGAAACAAGGCATTTTCTATGCTCGTTAGTACCAAAACGGTCTAATTTTAACAATTCAGAATGCATCCCATTACTTAAGCCTGGATCATTTGGAGGTTTTCCCTGTTAATGCAAAGACATAAACCTGAAAGTGTGCACGATCTCATTAAGCCTCCTGACTTGAGCAGCTGTCTGGTGTTAGCTGAATGCAATCTACTGTGTGTGCTGAAATGGCCCCTTTCCACCTTTTCCTCTGCTCCACAAACCAGGCCAAACCCAGAGAATGTACAGCTACCTGTACATGTGTACAACACGCACAACATGCACACACAAATGTACAGCGTGGTGAATTATCATAAGTCAAGTATCCTGTAACCAACACCCAAGTCAAGAAATAGGTTTGTGCCAAATACATCAGAAACCCCCAACAAGCCCCATCCCAATTCAGACCTCTTCCTTCCTCCCTCCAGAACTAACCATTATCCTGACTTACTGCAACCCCGTCCTTACATTTCGCTAGTTGTCTCACTGAATTGTGCATACTTGGTCACTACTGTTTAGGCTCTCCCATTTCCAGAAACCTTTTATTTTGAAATGATTACAAATTCACAGGAAGTTACAAAAAATGTACAAGGAGGTCTCAGGCACCCAGCACTCCTCCTGTCCCAATAGTAGCATCTCACATAACTACAGTGCACCATCAGGACCGGGGAACCGACCTTGGTGCAGTGCACAGAATTCATTCAGATTTCCCCAGTTACACACGCACTCACGGGGATGTGTGTGCACACGTGTGCTCATCGAGGCAATTGTTATCATTTCAGTAGTTTGTGTAACCACCACAATCAAGATGCAGAACCCTTTCGTCACCACAGGCTTCCTCATGCTTTACAAAAAAAAAAAAATTAAGCCCATCACTATCAAGTCACTTCCGACTCACAGCGGCCCTACAGGACAGAGTAGAACTGCCCCGTAGGGTTCCCAAGGAGTGGCTGGTGGATTTGAATCGCTGACCTTCTGGATAGCAGCTCAGCTCTTAACCACCATGCCACCAAGCTTCCTTTACCCTTAATAGGCATGCTTTATAGGACCCTATACAGGCACAAATGTCTTCTCTCAAACCCTAGTCTCTGGCAATCATTAGCCTGTTTTGCACCTTTTGAGGTCATCTTTTTTGCACTTAACATAGTTTACGTGAAGTCCGTTCAAGTAGTTGTGTGTATCGATAGTTTGTTCCTTTTCACTGTTGAGTAGTATTCCGTGCTATGGATGTACCGCAACTTGTTTAACCATTCAGCCGCTGAAGAACATTTACGTTGTTTCCAGTTTGGGGCTATTGTGAACACAGCTGCTAGGAGCATTCCTGTGCAGGTTTCTGTGTGAATATAATGCTTTATTTCTTTGGGATAAATGCCCCAGAGTGCAATTCTGGGTCATGTGATGAACGCATTTTTAATTTTAGAAGAAACTGTTAAATTATGCTTTAGAGTGGCTGTACCATTCTATATTCCTACCAGCACTGCATGAGTGACTCATTTTCTATGCATCATTACCATCCTTTGATAATACATGCTTTAAAAAAAATGGTATATGTTTTTATGCCTTTTCATTTATAGGTTCCCCCCTCATCTCTTTCTTTTCCTTACAATTTATCCATCAAAGAACCCAGGCAGATTGAATGACACTGTTTCCCAGTCTGAATATTACTGCTCATGGTGAGGTTCAACACACGGCTGGATTCAGAGGCTCGATCAAACTTTAGTTTGATCTCTTTGGCAAGACTTTAGTTGGTCGTGTATGTTCTTTCACCAGAAGGCTCATATGGTCTGGTGGTCTCTATATTTCTAAAGATAGGAGCCATTTAAATTCAGTGCCCAGATGCATTAATTTATTTTTAAAAACTCCATTGCCATCAAGTCGATTCCAACTCGTAGCAACCCTATAGGGTTTCCAAGGAGCAGCTGGTGGATTCGAACTGCCAACCTTTTGGTTAGCAGCCATAGCTCTTAACCACTGTACCACCAGGGCTCCCATTAATTTATAGGGGTTGCAAAATGGTGATGGGCTAATTATGTAACTTCATTTTATTTATTATATGGAGTAATTTTATAAAGTAACTTCCCTTTATCTATTATTTGCTTGCACAGTAGAATATCCATATAGAAGAGTCAGGATAAATCTTGATTACTGTCTTTTACCAATCTTCAGGATGAAGTGGTTCTCTGTCATCCTCCAAGGGGGACCAATTATTTTCATAACATCATTAGGAATTCATAAATGTAAACAAATTTGATGGGTTTCATTCCTTTGCTTTGCTTATCATTATTAAAGTTCAAATTGTTCCATTTTGGGACAGTGGGAGTCTCTTCAAGTTGGCTCCTGGGTGCTTTTGACAAAATCTTACAGTCTCTGGTAGCTTCCTGGTTATTTTCTCTGACAAAATGGTTGAGCCTTATACACTTCCTGCCTCAAACCTGGAATCAGCCATTCCTTCAAGAAGCCCTGGTTTCTTTCAGTGGGAAATGGTATTTTAATATCATCATCTGGCAATAAGAAAGCTCATTATTACTGGATTGGTCATTATTTCTAGGAATTTTGAATAGACAGAGCCAGGATGGTTCTATAATACCTCATGAGTTCATACTGATCTTTCTGTTCAAATTACGGATTGCAGGGTTTTAACTTTACATCTTTCATATTACATCTGCTTCTCCCATCTTCCACACCAAAGTCTGGGTTCTCAGGGACCTAAGACACAGTGGATGACAGAATATTCCATGATTATTCATTCCATAATTACCTCACACACAAGAAACTACACACGTGACATTACTAATACTATTACTACTGATTATGCTTACTGCAAAGTCACATTTTTCACATTTGCCATCCCTATCATGAGCCCTGGTGCTAACTGCTCAGCTGCTTATGAAAAGGTTGGTGGTTCGAACCCACCAATTGCTCCACAGGAGAAAAGACCTGAAGATCACCTCCTGTAAAGATTTTACGTTGGAAAACCTGTGGGGCAGTTCTGCTCTGTCCTGTAGGGTCTCTATAAGTCAGAACCAACCAGACAGCACACGACATCATCCCTGTTGTCCACTCCTCACTTTTAACAGTTGTAGTAATCTACATTGTTGCATATGGCCATTACACATTATATTCTCTCCTTTTTACCCTTATTTAATCTTAATTCTTCAGGAAGTATATATAATACCCACCACAGGTCCAGAAGCTCAGTAATTATTTTGGTTGTCTGAAGCTTATTCTCTGTTAAACTCCTCAGGAAAGACTTAGAAACAAAATCTCCTGAGTCCTTATATATTTATAAGGGTTTGTGCTCTTTATACTTGAATGTTTGGTTTTCAAGTATACGAAATCTTTGGTTCACAGTTTCTTTCCTTGAGTATCTTAAATATGTTACTCTA
This sequence comes from Loxodonta africana, assembly GCF_030014295.1. NCBI lineage: Eukaryota > Metazoa > Chordata > Mammalia > Proboscidea > Elephantidae > Loxodonta > Loxodonta africana. The sequence continues at coordinate 76,090,972 of NC_087364.1, read as the reverse complement.
CTTTCTTCTGTCATAATGAAAAATCTGATTATAATCTTATTATTCTCCCTTCTAAATCGCATGCTCCTTTTGCCTAGATAGCCAATGGCTGGTTCTCTTTTTCCTTAGAGTTGAATAATTTTACTAGAATGTGTCTTGATACTTGTCATTCTCAGCCAATATTCTCAGGTACAGTGTCCTCTTTAAAATTATTTTTTATTTCAGGAAAGTTTACTTGAGTTATAATTTTAATATTTTATTTCCCTGCTCTGGTTTTCTTCTTTAGAGACTGTAGATGTTGGACCCGCACACCTTTAATATTTGTCATATTCTCCTGAGTCCTTTTTTTTTTTTTCCTCTTCCTTCATTTTTAACGGTTTTTTCTTTTTCACCTTCCATTTCTTTTAAGGTATCACCTGTATGGTTTTTCATTCTTGTGTATCTTCTAGTTTAGTGTTCAAGTCTAAAAACTATTTAATTTTTAATAGACTTTATTTTTTAGAGCAGTTATAGATGTATAGAAATACTGAGCAGAAATTAAAGACAGTACCCATATACAGCTTCTCCCCCCCGCCCAAAAAAAACCCAAACCCTTTGCCTTCAAATTGATTCCAACTCATATGACCCTACAGGGCAGAGTAGAACTGCGCCATAGGGTTTCCAAAGCTGTACATCTCTGCGTAAGAAGACTGCCACATCTTCCTCCCGCACAGCAGCTGGTGGGTTGGAACCACCCACCTTTCTGTTAGCTGTTGAGCACTTTAGCACTGCACCACCAGGGTGCCCTTCCCCCCCGCCCAGTTTCCCCCCTATTATGACATCTGGCATTAGTGCGGCACGTTTGTTACAACAGATGAAACAATATTGCTACATTGTTATTACCTGAAGTCCCTAGTTCCATTATGCGTCATCGTGTTGGACTTTTCTCCAGATTTTGACAAAGGCAACCCATCATGTATCCACCACTTCGGTACCAGACAGAACAGTTTCACTGCCCTACAAATACCCTGTGTTCCACCTAGTCATCCCCTCCCTCCGGACCTCTGAAAACCACTGATTTTTTTCACTGTCTCTATAGTTTTGCCTTTTCCAGAATGTCATATACATGAAATCTTACAGCCTGTAGCTTTTTCAGATTGGCTTCTTCACTTAGCAGTACACACTTAGTGCTCCTCCAAGTCTTCTCATGGCATGATGGCTCATTTCTTTTATCCCTTAATCCTTCCTTCATTTTAACTTCTTCCTTGAGTTCTGTCACCTCCCTAGCAGGGAGACTGGCTCTAAGGTAAGCCCCACCAGATGGAAAGATGGTGCAGTGAGTTGAGGCTCCTTTTAAAAGCTAATATATTCCGGCTGGAGCCCTGGTGGTAGAGTGGTGAGCTCTGGGCTGCTTAACTGAAAGGTCAGTGGTTAGAAACAGCCAGCCAGTTGCTCTGCAGGAGAGAGATGTGGTTAGTTTGCTTCTGTGAAGATTTACAGCCTTGAAAACCCTACAGGGCAGTTCTACTCTGTCCTACAGAGTAGTCTGAGTCGGAATTGACTTCATGGCAACGGCTTTGGTTTGGTTCTAGTCTGGCTTCAGGGGCTGAGACAGCAGGGGCTTGGCTTGGAATTTGGAAGAATGTGCACCAAGGGGAAAGGAGTACAAAAAGACATGTGGTCCACATTTAAATCTTCACAAAGTCTTTGAGATGTTGAACAGGACGTGATGTGCCTTTTCAAGCCCTAGGGGTCTACCTGTACTTAGAGGAAATTTATCATGGTTTTATTTTCTGCAGGAAAACACTCAGGGGCAATCACCTTCAGGCCCTTTTCTTCAGCTTTCTAGGACTGCAGCAAAGACTATTTTAAGAACAAGTTTTCAGAGAAATATTACTTAACCCTTGACGGTCTCACGTTAGCATCTGTGGTGCTGCGGAAAGAGGCCTGAATCTACGGGGAATCTAGTCTGTGCCAGGCATCTTGCGTGTACTATTATTAAATTCCCCAAAGCTTACGAGACTATTTTAACCATCACCATTTTCAAGAGGAAGAAATTAACAACCAAAGATGCAGCAAAGAAGAGAACACAGTCCAGTCCTCACACAAAAGAATGGGCACTTGAATCCAGGTCTGTTCTCACTCCAAAGCCACAAACCATGTTCCCTTATGTTTGAAACTTGAAAAAAAGTTTTTTTTTTTTTCCCGTGACTTCCCATGACGTGCTGTCTTATTCTAAGTTACCTCTCAAATGTTCATAACCTGACTGTTATTCTCTCCATAACAACTTTTTGCTTTGTATCATTAGCATTTTTCCTTGATTTGGAATTTGGAAATAACCAAACATGTAAATGGCAAGTGGTGTGGGAGCAGCATTGTATAGGAATGGAAGCTTGAGGCCAGGAGGCAGAAAACCTTAGGCAAGTCACCTGAACTATCAGTTTTGTTTTCCAATTTTTCAGATGAAAACAATAACGACAATAATCATCAGCTAGGGTATGCAGCCCCCAAACCTTAGTGCTCTCAAATCACAAAAGTAATGTTGGCTCACCTTCCATATCCATCACAGATCCACCATTGGGGCGCTGGGTCTTTGTTGTGCTGACACTGGGACCCAGGCCAACGATGCAGTCACCAGCTAGAGCGTGTCCACTGTCCATATGACAGAGCAAAGAAGTGACTGTGGACAACTGTGCGTTGGCCTCCATCCCCATAACCCTCCTCCCATTTTTAACCTGCTGCAAAGGCTGCCTTTTGAAGTCTGACAAAGTGAGAGTAAAAAAGGAATTATCAAAGACTCTTAAGGGAACACATGTCATAGAATCTGAGCCACAGAAGAATGGAAACAAACACACGGGTTGTGGAATCACCCTCATCCATCAGGATTTTTTTGTTTTTCATGCCTTAACAGAGAAAAATTTCAAAAACATAAAGGGCAAAGAGAGACCTGTCAAACTCCTCCAGAGACACCCCTGAGTGCAGAGGAAAGCATCCCATTTAAGTAGGCTTTCTCCTTCACTGGCCGTCAGCCTCGTCCTGTGGGCTTGACAGGGAGAGTATCGCAGACGTGGACGTGAAGTGGAAGGTATGAAGGCATCACCGTAGCCTAGACAGGAAGTCATTTCTCAAGTGTGGAAATACAAGACTCCTTACATGTGTCTCCTGATGAGATCAACCCTCCATAAGACAAGGCTACAAGTCAATACAGTTAGAGGGAAATATTAAAATCTCTAGCAAAGGAGAGAGATCTTTAGTATTTCACTGGACAAGTATTGTGATAGTTTTAAAATATCTATAATTAACTCTTTTTGAAAATAACCTTTTTTGAAGTTCGCTAATTTAGGACTACAAAACTATATATATATATATACCCTAAAACCTGTTGCCGTCAAGTTGATTCCGACTTATAGCGATCCTGTAGGACAGAGAAGAACTGCCCCATAGGGTTTCCAAGGAGTGGCTGGTGGATTCAAACTGCTGACCTTTTGTTTAGCAGCTGTAGCTCACCATAGCTCTTAACCACTGCATATATGTATGTATGTACATGTATGTATGTATAGATATGTATGGTTCTATTTCTCTAGAGAACACTGACAAACTTCCCCTCCTATGTTGAGCATCAGATGGTCTTGTCTCTCCCACCCCAGTGTCAAGAGTGTCAAGAGGTCACCCTCTCTACAGAGCACAGGTCATTGTTCAGAGGGGGCCTTTCACTTTTCTCATCTATAGAAGGGTAATACTTTTGTGTGTTAAAAAACTGAGATGTGGTGGTCCAGTCTCTGGCTGAGGAAGGCTCCCTTCAATCTTTCCTGAAACACAATTCGTATAAAGAACAGTTTCTTTTTAAATTATAAAATTGAAAAAAAGAAAAAATTCTGAATCTGAGGTCTTATTTTCCACACTATCCCCAAACAGTCACAAAGTATGGGGGTGTCCTTTGATAAGGCATGTTTTCCTTAAAGAGTTCCGATTGGTGGGTATGGCAGGCAGAATAACATCCCCTTAAGGTGTCCAGGTCCTCATTCCCAAGACCTGTGAATATGTTAGCTTTCTTGGCAAAAATGACTTTGCAGACATAATGAAGTTAAGGTTTTGAGACAGGGAGAGTATTTTAGGTTACCCAGGTGTACTCAATATAATCACAAGGGTCCTTAGAAAAGGGAGGAAGAAAGTTCCGAGTAAGAGATTTGAAGCTGCTACATTGCTGGCTCTGAAGATGGAGGAAGGGGCCTCAACCCAAGGAATGCAGGCAGCCTCTAGTGGCTGGTACTCTAGTGGCAAGGAAATGGATTCTCCCCTAGAGCGTCCAGAAGGAACCAGCCTGCCGGCATCTTGATTTTAGCCCAGTAAGCCCACTTCAGACTTCTGACCTGCAGAACTATAAGAAAATAAATTTCTGTTGCTTTAGGACACTAAATTTATGGTAACTTGTTATAGCAGCAATAGGAAGCTAATACCAAGGTCCACTCCATAAAAATACAGCCCTCAAATTGGGTTTGAAGGAGAAAATCCTGTCTGCTTCACTTTTACTCCCTCACAATATAGATGATTGAGACTGAATAATGCTGAAGTCCTCTTCTGCCACGCCAGAACACCTAAGGAGTTTCAGATAGTCCAGTTGATCCGCAGGTAGATTCTGGCACAACTTCTCGCCCTCAGTTGTTTCTCATGTAAAAGACAAGCTTGTCTGAAACGTTTATGACACCATATTATATTTCTCTCCTTTCCTCTTTCTGACGAGACCTCTAGACTCATCCCAAACATGCCATTCACCGGCTTGTCACAATCTTGTGTCTTTCTATCCATGTTTAAACCTCTGACATAGTCTCTCTCCTTCTCACATGCACGTGTGCACAAACACACTTCTCTTCTGGAGAACTGTATCTACCACTGCTTCCTATAATCACTGGGACCACCACCTAAGTGGGACCACACTCACCCTGTCGCTCTGCCCCTCTGACTCTGCCCTTCTCTACACAGTTGTTCATTCAACAAATATCCATCAAGAACACAATGATTCTAGAATCAGATGCCTGAGTTCAAATTCCAGCAATTCTCCTTGGTAGCTGTGTGACCTTGAATATTCAAGTTACCTAACTGTTTTTGCCTCATTTCATCTGATTAAAATGGGAATAATAGCAGTAACTACAGCACAGGGTTGTTCACGAGATTTCAGCGAGTGAAGTGAGCACGCAGAGTGATGCCTGCCATACAGTCGGCGCTACGTAAGTGTGAGGCAAAGAACTCGACCTGGCCTTTGCCTTTAGTTTCTGAAAGATGTTATTATCGTTAGTTACCACGGAGTCGATTCCCACTCACGGCAACCCCATGTCCTGAAAGATAGTCTTTGGAATTTCTCAAGTAATTAAGATGTTTTTGTTTTCTAAAACCATCAGGCAACACTTGCAAGGAAGTGAGGAGCTACACAGACCCCACCTGGTCAGCTAACCTCAGAAAGGAGAGGGGCATGATTTGATCAAACGTGTATATTCAGTCATTAATTTGATCATGACTACATAATGAGGCTCCAATCATGACCACGCCATGAAGCCAATAAAAGGCTTTTTACAAGGAAGTTTGGGGGCTTCCCAGATTGGCAAGAACATCTGCTCTCAGGAGGGTGGTGTGTCTCTGGGAACAATAGAAGCCATGCATCAGGACCCCTCCCAGACCTCACCCCACGCATTTCTTTGTGTCTTTTCTGGTTATAATAAATGGGTAGCTGTACATACAGCTACTGTGTGAATTCTGTGAGTTGTTCTAGTGAATTAACAAACCCACAGGGGCAGTAAAAGCCATCACTAGCTGGTGTCTGTCTATTTGGAAGTGGAAAGGACTGAGCCCTTCTAACTTGTGTGCTATGACTAAGCTAGGTGTGGCTGGATCAGAGAAGGGCTGCATGATGCTGAAGGATGCTGTCCTTCTAACTTGTGAGCTCCAACCCAGCTCTGGGTGGCTGGAGGTTGGAAAACAAGTGTGCCACTCAAGTGCAGAACCCAGTGAGGGATGGAGAGCGGTCAGGTAAGGCCACTTAAAGAAGGTAATCTCTCATCTGAGACCCAGGCAATGAAAGAAAAGAGTCAGCCAGGTAAATGGAGGAATTGGGGGAGGATGGATGGGTTGTGGTGTGGAGCAGGTATAAAAGGGGAAAGGACTAGAATGTTGCGAAGAAATTTAGAAGAATGCTCCTTGCTGAAGGGACAGCATATTGGAGGGAAAAAAGAACATCTTGAAACCCTGAAGGATGAATCCTGTTTTCAGTACAATCTCCAAATTCAAGATTATTATTTCCAAATGATAGACATTGAGTGGGAATTCTTACATGGCAGAAATTATATATCTCACAAACTTTCAGGTCACTGTGATTAAAACCAGCCAACACAGAAAAAAACGCAGTGCCATTGAGTCGATTCCGACTCATAGCGACCCTATAGGACAGAGTAGAACTGCCCCATAGAGTTTCCAAAGGGCGCCTGGCGGATTTGAACTGCCGACCCTTTGGTTAGCAGCCGTAGCACTTAACCACTACGCCACCAGGGTTTCAAAAAAAACCAGCCAAGCATGTCATAAATGCTCAGCAAACACAAAGGATATAATTGCAAAGAGAAAAATGCCTTGAAGGACCACCCTGAAATCTGTATGACAACTCAGTCATCCAATAATAAGGAAGAAAGAAAATCACATTTTAATGTTATTTGTAAGAGTGTTAGAGAGAAAAATTTCTACGAAAGTTTTCAACTTGAATGGATTTTTTTTTTTTTAAGACAATGGTTTGGGAGGGTAGATTTTATTGATTAATGATGAATACTACCCATGGATATACTAGCTTTGACAAATACAATACAACAAACAATTTAAGAACAAAGAAAGCTCACCATTTAAGTTATGTTTTGCTAGTGCACTATTCTTTCTTGAATAGTGGAAACTCAATCAGGTACTTTTATTGTAACAAGCATATTTGGATATATTACCACTAAGAAGAGTGCACACCCCTCTGTCTTACCGTCTGAGAGTATGATCTTCAATTCCTTGAAGAAGATAGGGAGCTGAGATTATGCTAACTAAATAATGCTTGAATTTTTCTTTGAAGACAAAATTATTAAAGATATATTTCATTTTTACAGTAGGAAAAAGTCTAAAATTTTTTATTGTGGTAATACAAAATAACATAAAATTTGCCATTTTAACCATTTTTAAATGTACAATTCAGTGGCATTAATTACACTCGCCATGTTGTATAGCCGTCATCACTGTCTATTTCCCAAAGGTTTTCATCACCCCAAATGAATGCTTCTGCCTACTCTATATATTTCATACAAACGGGATCATACAGTATTTGTCCTTTAGTGTTGGGCTTATTTCACTTAGTATAATGCTTTTGAGGTTCATCCATGCTGTAATATGTATCAGAGCTTCATTTCTCTTTATGGCTGAATAATATTCCATTGTACGGATATTTCACATTGTGTTTATCCATTCACCCGTTGATGGATACTCGGGTTGTTTCCACTTTTTGGCTATAGTGAACAGTGCTGCCATGAACATTGGTATACACTCATCTGTTGGAATTCCTGCTGTCAAGTGTTTTGGGTATATACTTATATGTGGAATTGATGAGTCAAATGGTAATTCTATGCTTAAATTTTAAGGACTTCCAAACTGTTTTCCACAATGGCTACACCCTTTTACATTCCTATCAGTAATACACGAGAATTCCAATTTTTCCACATTCTCTCTAACACTTGTTATTTTCTAGGGAGCTTTTAAAAATTGCCTATGCATAGACCTCACCCCTAACCAATTAAATGAGAATATCTACGGACCAGACCAGTGCATGGGCACGTTTTAAAACCTTCCTGTGTGATATTAAGATGCAGCCAGGAAACGAGGATTTTAACAGTGTTGAAATATTCCAACACTTTTCCATTAAGTGATGTGTTTCAATTCTGATTCGATTTTCAACCTAAGTTTGTTGGGCCAAAGAAGGGAGAGATAGTGGAGCTCTTACACTGGGAAAATGGAAGCTACCATTTCAGTGAGTAAATGGATCGTTGTGCAATTGGAGTCGTCTCCTTGCCTTCATGTACTCTCACAGTCAAGTCACTGACTTCTTTTTTTAAGTCACTTTAATTCATTTTTAAAGATAACTTCAGGGGTTGTTTCGATAATACCCCTCTGGCATTTTATTGTATTGCCAAAATGAAGAGCGCATTCATGGGAAATGGGCTGTGAGCTTTTACGTACTTATTTCTTTTGGGGAAAAAATGCATGCCTGTCAGTCAAGAAGCAAGTCACAGGCTGGAGAAAAATGTCCCGCTGAACAGAAAATTAGCACCAGGCGGGAAACAGAGGGCACCATAATGGAAATCTTTCAAGCTTGAATTAGGTTACAGACTAATGAGGATCCTGCGGGGTACAGTGATAAGTGGGCTGGATGTTTATTAAAGAACTATTCATGCAAATTGCCTGACTGATGGTGTTGCCGGCAAGGCCCCTCAGATCCCCCTGGTGAGGCAGGACCCAAGGGGCAGCAGCCATCAAGCAATTTAGATGCAGGAGCATCTGAAAAGAAAAGAATTAAGAATTTTCTTCACATGTGTTTCATGAGGGATACCAGCACTGTTCATGGAAAGGAAGACACTTCTGCAAATATGCCATAAGAAATTTGACCTGGTTGAAAGTCAATTTAAAAAGAAGTATCTTTTATTTGCGGCTCACCTACAACGTGATGAGTAGCTGGTCCACCAGATGCCTGGAGTTAGCCGGAGAGTGGAGTGAAGGGCAGGAGAACTCAGAGGAACATCAACGTTTAAGGGATGAGTTGAAGCAGTGGGTCCCACAAAGCAGACTGCAAATCAGCAGCCAGTGAGACAGGAGGAGAAAATGGGGTCACTGAAGCCAAGTTAGGAGTTTACAAAAAGAGGCCACCAATGACAAAGAAAACACGGATTGAAAACTATCTAGTGGTCTTCACAAGTAGGTTATTTTGTGACAATGACAAGATCCACTCAGATGGTCCAGTCATTTATGGAGGGAAAAAACCATATTTCAGGGGTTGAGGAGTAAATTTCCCTTTCCAGAGCCCTCCACCACAGAAGTGCTCCCTAAGAGCACTACCCCTTTCAAAGACTGGGACATGGGGAGATACTGTCAGCATTCATTCATTCAACACATATTTATCAAGCACCTACAATTATAAAGAATTCTGGTAGGGACTCGGATATAGGCATCTACGAGACCCAATTGTTAGAGGAAGGAGGTTAAACTGAGTAAAAAAATAACTAACTATAACGTAGGACATGCCCTATGATCACCTGGAGGTGGGGCTGGGAAATGCTCCCAAGAAGAACTGATTTCTTTAATTAAGTATTAAATAATATCTAATATTTACGTAGTGCTTATCAGGTGTGAAGTTCCAGTCTAAGTGCTAAATGTCTGACTCACTTCATCTTCACCACCTTACATAGCAAGCACTGTCATTACTCACATTTTACAGATGAGGAGACTAGGGTACAGAGGTTAAGAGACCTTCCTAGGATCACACAGCTAGAAAGTGGTAATACTGAGATTCAAACCGAGGTATTCCACTTTCAGAGTCCCTGGGTGGTGCAAAGGATTAACGTGCTTGGCCTAACCAAACAGTTAGAGGTTCAAGTCCACTGAAAGGCACCATGAAAGAAAAGCCTGGAAATCTACTTCTAAAAAATCAGCTATTGAAAACCCAGTGGAGCACATTCCTACTCTAACACACATGGGGTCGTCATGAGTCAGAATTAATTCTGTGGCAACTGGCTATTCTTCCAGAATAGTGCTTAAAACCACCATATACAACACGGCCTTCTAAAAGACAGCTCAGAATTCATTCAGTGGCTGAGGTAGGGATGGATGTTCCTAAGTCAAGAAAAGGCAAAGACAAAGCGACATGGAGGAACATGGCACAGTTATGGTGGGCTTTATTCACAGCTCCTCTGGGGAAAAATTCTCTCCTGGCTTACATCATTCTAGTCTTATATATCCAATTCAGAGTGCACCTTTTATTTTAAATTCAGGTTATAGATTTATTCATAGTCACACGCTTCTACTGAACGCCTGCTGCCTGTAGCCACACAATCTACTGCATGAACTTCTCTGCCTCGTTTAACGCCTTACATGGCCTTCCCTCCCACTCCATCTGGTTTGACTCCAGGTCCAGCAATTCAAAAATTTTACTCCAAAACCTCTCTTCTGTCTAGATTGTGGGTCATCACCCTAGTACTCCTTCCAAAGCCATCAAGCGAATAAATAGAAACCTTATGATCCCCTCTGATATTCCTCTCCTAAATCACTCATCTGCAAGGGCAACCAGTGGAAAGGGTGTGGTTTACTGCCATTTAAACTGACTTGTAATCTCCCTTCACACGTCCCTGGTTATTCAGTATTTATAATTCACAACTGACAGGAAAGTTGTCAATTGCCATTCTTATTAATAGATCCTTAAAGTCCATTTATTGAGAAATAAAATTAATATTTCAGATTCTAAACTTTGTCACACACGGGCACAACTTGACTCTCATCTACAGGATGATCAGTGGGGACACTTTCGAAAGTAAAAAAGGAGCTCTATTATATGACACTTGGTTTACTGCCTTTTAAAGTTCCCTACAGACACTGCACACCCATTGTCTGTACCAGCAGACCACTCCCACTGCCCCTATCTTGATGTGGCACTACTTCCACAGGGCCGCAGTACCCCACTCCAGCCCACCAAACTGAGCCTTCCCCTGAGCTCATGGCTTTCACCTTTCCTCAGCTTTTCCAGTTTATTTTGCTGTGTCTGTGTCCGTCTTCACAGTTAAGATAATGCATGTAATAACACGACATTTTAAAAACATGTGCTTAGGCTTTGTGTGGTCAACTAGAATGCAAACTCCCTGGGGGTAGAGGTGGGTGGAGGCAGATTCACCCTCTCGAGGTCACAGCAGAAATTCACTAGCCTTCACGAATTCAATTTGTTTCATGCTCACCACCAAACCCACCTCCCAATGTTGTGGTGCAAATCCAAGTGGATATTGAGTGATTTCAACCCAACCGAGCACTGGCATCTGGAGTCTAAAAGGAGCTTAAACCCACCTAGAAATGTGAGGCAAAGACAGGAAGTCTTCAGTTAATCCAAGAAGCCCACACAAATAAGAATTTGGGGAAAGGGGAATTCCCCTTTGCAAAATGGAGATTGTTAGGGATTGAGGAGATCCCAGACCATTGGCTAAGAATTCTGCACCGGCGACAAGTATTCTAGGAGGATGAAGAACATCAGAAACCCAAGAAGGAAGAGACAGGTTTATAGCCCAGCCTCCCCTCAGAGTATAGCAGCAGAAGCCAAGAGCACCTCCAGGAGTACTGCCCATGGGCAGAGTATGGACTGGATGATTTATGGACCCTGCAAGCACAGGAGGTGGGAGTGATTGCTGCCCTGGTCCATTCTCCAGACAAGGGAGGAGGGTAAAGCAGCTTGGACGCCACAAGCCCTTTACTAGGACCAGCTGGGCTGCGGTGTGGTTGGAAGCCAAGACTGAGCCTGGCACAGTCATTCTGGGGTTGGCTTTTCCTCAAGAAATAGTCTAGGCCCTTTTCTATCATCTGTCAGGAGCTACCCAGAAGCACTAACGAAGGGCCCTTTCACACTGAAAGGTCTCTGGACCTGATGGTCCATGAAGACTCAACGGGCTCATTTTTCTTCCCTCCCGAGTTGCTCCACTCCCACACCAGAAGATGCACATTCATTATCTTGTCACAACTGTGCTAAAGGGTAAATTTTAAAATAATGCTGCTCTGCACCACAGCCCTGATTGCCTCCACACTACTGTATATTTGCTTTCTTAGCATGTGTACAAATGAAGGTGGAATATCTGCCTGCATTTGTTTTCTGCTTGTTTGGATGGGATGCATACTGGAAAAAATAAGTACAATTTCTAAGTGCCCTGAAGGTTCAAAATGAAGTTAGTTATTATCTCTCCCAATATCAACCTCCTCAAATTCCCCAAAGGTTAGGAATGAGGTTAGTTATTACTCCTTCCAATGCCAGCTCCCACCAACGTTCCAAAGGTTCAGGATAAAGCTAGTTATTACCCCTCTCAATACCAACCCTCTTAACTTCCCAAAAGGTTCAAGATGTTGGTGGTTATTACCCCTCCCAACATCAACCAGATGGAGCTAGATTTTTAACAACCAAACCCATTGCCATCAGAGTCAATTCCAACTCATAGCAACCCTACAGGACAGAGTAGAACTGCCTCATAGGGTTTCCAAAGAGCAGCTGGTGGATTCAAACTGCTAACCTTTCGGTTAGTAGCGAGCTCTTAACCACTACACCACCAAGGCTACAGATTTCTAACAACTACTACAAATTTCCCCAAACAGATCTTCACAAAAACAACTTCCTAGCCCTGTTTGCTATCATACTCCCTAAACGCTAAACTTCTCTTCATATCAGCTTTTGGCGAATGATCAAGAAGTCTTATTTACAACTTCTATGGATGAGACTATGACCCCTTTAGGCCTGTTTACCCCCATGACACCAAAGCAGCAGAGGTTCTGAAACCCATCAATGCAATAGTCAGGTGAGTTTCAAAGTCATCTCATTCTTTTATTTTTTTAAAAAACTGTACACTGGACATTTATTTTTCTCTTTGATCATTTTATGGTATCTTAAATTTCCCCATAGCTCTTCATTTTGAAATGCCATAGCTTTTAACTTTCATATTTTATTAATAAGGAAAAAAAGATCATGGAAAATAAAACAATACTGTCTTCATCTGTAGTGTTTCACAACTACACACAGCTGAATGCTGTAACCACTAGAGGACTGAGGTAAGGTTCTGAAGAAGAAAATCGTAAAATATTAACTATGACATTAACTGTTTAGTTCTATGGCAGATACACAGATGTTCTATGTAGCTATGCCTTCTAATATTAAATGTGGAATATAGGCCGCTGGGCTTAGAGGCTTTGTGTGGCAATTCTAGAATTTAGTAGAAGTTTATTATGATGTTGGCAGTTGAGGAATGCTCTCCAGGGATTGCAGAGGAGAGTGAGGGTGAGAAACAAATTATCACGGGACAAGAATTGAGATGAAAGTAGATCATAGACTCAGCAAACACAGATGTTTCAAGAAATTTGGAAGTGATAAAACTACGGGTTTTTTGACAAGTTAAATAAGCATTCTGATTTTAAATTTACTTAAACTAGCTAAACTAGAAAATGTGTTCAGTAAACATCGGTTTTCCTCCCTCTCTATACCATACAAGGCTAATGGAGGTTCAAATAAAAGCAGTTCTTTTGGATAACTCCACTGGAGTTCTTTGGTTGCTAACTGCAGAAACTGGCTGGCTAAATTGGGGGAAAGGTGAAATTTATCAAAAGGCAAAAGGATATAGGGTAGCTCAGAGAATTAAAAGAAAAGCTAAAGAACTAGGTCTTGGGAGTGGATACGACCAAGGCAAGCTTAGAGGATGTGGATAGCAGGAACTAATGGGTAGCCCATTCCATCAGAGCCACAGGGATGAAGGCATGCTAAACCACTTTCAATCTTGTGTTACTCAGCCAAGAGTCCAGTTCCAGGGAGAGGACACTGACTGACCTAGACAGGGTCACAACAACCCCTTGACAAGTGCAGGGCGGGCATCCTGACTGGCAGTCGCATGATCTCTAGCCCCAAATGAGGAAGAGGTCATCCCCCAAAGCAAAACTGGGTGCTGCTGCCTATCCAGATACGGTGTACACAAAAACAAGGGATTCTACCATGGTATGCAATGTCGCACAGCACCATATAAACACAAGTTGTAATCACTGTGACTACTGGTAGAGAGTTGACAAGAGGAGGAAAAGTAGGAAATTCCTTATTTCAAATAAAACATAGCAAAAAAAAAAAAAAGATGGATAGAAGGACAGTTGGTGGTTTTGAGCACATTCCAAACTAGAAAATGGGATAATTGAAGAATCAAGGATTAAGAGGCATGGGTGAAGGGTGGAATATCCAGGGTGGAGGGACTGGCTCAGGCCAACAGTCCCATCTCTAAGATGGGAAGGAGGTACTAGAGAAGATGAGTAAAAAAAATAAAAAAATACTGTTGCAGAGAGAAGTTGAGGTACTACCCTTCCAGTTCTTTCTCTTAATATTTTTAACAAATGAAAGGTGGTACCCAGTGTTGGGGAACGAGCTGTGGAAAACACTGAACAGAAGAAGAAAAACCGAGACATTTTACAGTTTAAGCAGAAATGTTAAAATTGCCAGGATTAGCATGCTACAGAGAAAGATGTCACTCAGTTCTCGATGGTCACTCAGAGTCCTCACATACAGCAGGTCTATCCACGCTGCCGGCTGTGCTTCTCTATACTGGATACATTGCGTGGGGCAGAGTGCTTGCTGCTGGTCAACCTGGAAAAGTGTGTGTGTGTGCGTGTGTGTGTGTGTGCATGTGTGTGTGGCCAGGGGAGCAGGCTCAGAGCGGAAGCTGAGGAAGAGCTGCCTTCTGATGACGCTGGGTCAGAGATAAACAACAGGACATGTCTGCCCTGCCACCCTTCAGAGCATCGGTTTGCCACTTAAGGGCACAGGAGGTAACAGGCACAACAGGCGAGGCAGACACGGCACCCATTCCTGTTCTGTCAGATTCTCCTACGTCCAGTCACACGCCCTCCTCAGTCAGCCCTCTGGGTAGGAATCCGTCCCCTCAACACTCTCTCATACACAGAGACCCTCCCTCTTACGTACTGAAGGCCCAGTCCTGTTCTGCACGCAGAGACAGTTCCCTCAATGAGGCAGACTAAAGGTAGCCACGAGTTCTCTGACATTGAGAGATGGGCTCTACATGCCCTCCTCTTGAATCTGGCAGGCTCTGTGACTGCTCTAACCAGCAGAACATGGCAGAAGTGATGCTGTGTCATCTCTGGGCTCAGACTTTGTGAACCTGAGAGCTTTGGTTTTCTGTCTCTTGGAGCCCTAGCTCTGGGGGAACTAGACTGTGTTAGAAATTCCACCACCCTGAGACCTATGAGGAAGCTCAAGCTAGCCGCTGGAGAGACGACTGGCCAGCCTCAACTGTCTCAGCCATCCCAGCCCTGATGGTAAGCATGAGAGTGAAGAGTGATCCAGAGAGCAGTCAGGACTGAGAGGGCTGACACAGACCCCAGTTGAACCATCCCAGTCACCTACAGCCATTTGAGCCATCCCATCTGAGACCACGGTCATGGGGGAATAGACAGGCCATCCCCACTGTGCCTTGCTCAGATTTCTGACCCACAAAACCATGACATGTAATAAGATGGTTATTGCTTTATGCCACTAGGTTTTAGGAAGTTGGCTGTGTAGAGCTTGACAACTATAGCACTGCCTCCTAAACAAGAACCCAGCCTTTCATACATGGAGACCCAGGGCTTAGATATTAATGGGTCTGTGCTTTCTCCTGGCTACTGTGTCCTGACTCACACACACAGAGTCATGACCCTCTGACAGCCACAGGGAACTGGTCTATCATATACACAAGAATTCAATCCTCTCACACTGGGGGACCCAGCGCCCTCTTACCACCTGGGTACAAAGTCCTCTCACACACAGATGGAGACCCAACATTTTCACACACACAGGGACACGCCCTTCTTACGTCCACAGAAAATTGTCCTTTACACAACACAAAGACTGATTTCTCTCCCATCTGGGGATGCAGCCCTCTCATACATGGAACACCACCCTCTTCCATCTGCTTGGAGAATGGTACCTGCTCTGGTTCCTTGACCTCTTACACTCAGCCATACTTCTCTCTCTCCAAACATGGCTTGTCCCCCCCGCCCCCCGCCACACACACACCCAGAGATCCAGCCCCCTCACACACTGTCTTTCACATACCTGCCAGTCACCTTGTGGAGATCATGATGTTACCTTTGGAATCTGATGCATAGCAGGTTGCTTCTGAAGGCAGACATTTCAGACCTCTTAGGAGGGGCTGGTGGTGATGTGTAGACTTCTGGGAAGGCAGTGGTGGGGGTGGGGGGCTGGGGGAGTGAGCATGTTTTGGGCCATGTTGTAACAGCAGCAGCACACACTAAACCCGAAAACCTGAGACTCAGAATGCCCAACCCTCATCATCACTAATCTGAACCTGACAAGTGCCCTTGACTCACTAAACTGGGACTTCTTTGTCTCTAAAGTGGGCATGATCACTCCAAAGACCATGACTCTTGTTGATGTGCTCAAGCCCGTGTCCCGAGTCCCTTCAGTAAACAACATTATCCTAGACAATCTGTGAATCCTCCTCAACTCAGTAAGTGGTGTTGGGAGTTTACATCTTGAAGAAAGGTGGAAAAGCCTTCGTAAGCCATCAGAAGTTACTCAATTTCTGGGTGAGAATGAACAGCCAGCAGAAAGGAATTTAGTTAATGACACATTTCCTAGAATGCTAGATCCCTTAACAGCTTTCAGGTAAGGGTCAAAAAGCAGTTAGAAATGTAAGAGTCAATTAAAAACTCATTGTACCTTATCAAAAAGAATCTGTGTTACTTGTCTGTGGGCTTAGCTATGATCACTGAGCTGAAAAAAAAGCTGAATGAGGGGACTCCCTCCTTCCCTCAAACACCACACCCAGCGATCTGCACAGTTATGCTCCCCTTCCGCTCAGACAGCACCGGAACAAGCACAGTGATTGGACATTTAGAATTTGCTTCGCTCACCATCACAGACCCTCCCTAGTCTTCGGCAGTTGGGGTGCGGGCTGGGGAGAGCCAACAGGAGCAGGAGGAACCATGAAGGAACAGCAGCGATTTGACTTAACTGCTTCAAAAGAGAACTAAGTTGGGCCCTGTCAGGCAGATCGTAAGGGAGCCACAGGAGGCATCTGGGAAACAGAGACAAAAGGACGGAAACTCCCCCAGGGAGCAGAAATCGGGGACTATGCTGTCAAATAGCATCTCCATATTTGTCTTCTGTTTTGATAAACCATCTACCCTTAGTTTTCAGGTTTAGAAAATGACACTGATCTACCAAATGATTTTACCTTCAAGCTCTCAGACTGGCAACGATTCTTGTTTTGGAGCATTCCAAAAGGGAAAATGGAGTTTATAGGTGAGGATAAGTTTCAGCCACTAGAATCTTAAAGAGTCTTTAAAGCTACGGACGCATCTTTGAGAGGCTGATGAAGCTACAGACATTCTCCCCAGAAATATGTACCTGCGCTTCCACACGAATTTGAAATATGACCTCAGGTAACCCGTGAGTCCATGGGCCTTCTGGTGCCACAGTGGTTAAGAGCTCAGCTTCTAACCAAAAGGTTGGCAGTTCAAATCCACCAGCCGCTCCTTGGAAACCCTATGGGGCAGTTCTACTCTGTCCTGTAGGGTCGCTATGAGTCGGAATCAACTCGACAGCAACGGGTTAACAGGTTATGAATCAATAGGACCTTGGAAGTGGAGTGACAAGCTCAAGGTCACACACTAGTTAGAGGGCACTGGGATACAGCCCACGCCTCCTAGTTTCCAGCGTAGTGCCATGTCATGCTCTGAGGCTCTACGCATTGGAACAGACTTTCCAAGTGAGTCAAGCAAACTATAAGGTCCACGAGGGTGGTACTGTTCTCCAACCTAGCACCTAAAGTGCCCAATAAAGAATTAACCCATTCTGTCACTGATGGAAAAGAGTAAAAACATAAACAAAAAATCAGATTAAGAATCATTGTCAACAGTTGGCTTTTAATAATGTCATTTGATACTTGCAGCTTTTGGCAGATTTGTGTTTCTATTCAACTTGCTCCAAAAACAAACGATCTCGCACACGCACAGAATCACCCAGGGATGCTTACGTAAATGCACCGCCTGTAAAAACATCACTGAATCGTATTTTAATGGTAATGCTCTTTTTCTCTAAATCCCGTTTTTCCCCACTATCATGCGTAATAAAATTGTTCACAAGATATCTTCGGTTGGATTTTTCTAAATCACTGTACTATATAAAATCCAAATATTTACATTCCAAAAGAATTGCAGACTGGCTTCTTGTGGATATAGAATTACTAACCTGGGTTACAATTAATTTTAACTTGTGTAGGTAGATTTATCCACAGGTCCTCGTGTGATAATTAAATGCAATAAGCCTATTACTCCTCAGTTTCTATACCAGTTCCTTTTCTCCTTGAAAAAAAAAAAAAAAACACGTTCCCTACCTGTGTCACTTCATACTACACTAAGGTAAGCTTCAAGGCACACAAGTAAATGCTGATGAATTTCTCCTAGCTTTTGCTTCAATTTCTTCTTCACCTCTTACATTTATCTTTCTCTCTACTCTCAGAGTCTACAAATGTCATTAAGCCTTGGCCAGTCCCTGTTAGAACACAGCTCCTCACACTTCCTTCTCTAACCACCGCCCCCACAGCACAATTCTATCACACTCAGCTCAGTTACTGGTAGGAGCCTCAGCTTGAGCTTTACCGTTCATCTGTCCATGAGGCTTTTTAGAACCCAGTAAAGATGTGGTGTTGTCTTGAGTGTGGTCTTGATACTATGGCAAGGCCACCACTCTTCTCGCCCCACTGAAGACGGATCCTTCCCCTCTCTGCCCCTGTACAGCCAGAGGAAGGGCCCATGGCTCAAGCTCAGTGAATTAGATGTTCTCCTTCAGGACTTTGAGTCTTGAGCAGAGAACACCAGGACAGAAGAATCAGATTCATTCACTCCAGTGGTTGCACCCCAGCCTGGTTCTTCCTGCTGGAGAATCATGGCTGGGGCTCCACTTTCTGTGGAGTGTCCCTCAATCTTGCGAGCCACACCTCCTGCCCCCACCAATCCTGCCAATCAGTCCCTTTCGCTTAAGTCAGCCACAGTAGCTTCTGCTCCTACAACCAAAGAGCCCCTACGATTCAAGAAGAAACCTGAGGAGCACACGAGTCAGGCAATCACACGTCCTCTCTGATGCCACAATCCTGATCATACCACCAGATGGTAGTTAACTGCTTCTCCTCTACCAGCTATTTCAGGAGGTCACTCTGTCTACAGGGGAAAAAGTCTCTGAACCAAGAAATAAGACATCTGGATACTGGTCTTGGCTGGGCCAATAACCAGCTGTGAATTTCAATGTTATTCATTCAAATTCTATATAGGAAGTAGTAGTATCAGCTTATATTTATTGGACACTTACTATGCACCATGAATTCTTCAAAGTACTTTATACATAAAAAAAAAACCAAACCAGTTGCCATAGAGTGAATTCCAACTCATGGTGACCCCATGTGTGTCACAGTAAAACCGTGCTCCACAGGACTTTCAATGGCTGATTTTTCAGAAGTAGATCACCAAACCTTTCTTCTGAGGTACTTCTGGGTGGACTCAAACCTCCAACATTTTGGTTAGCAGTCAGCATTTTAACTTTTTGCATCACTCATGGACTCTGCTTTATATATATATAGCCATTTAATCCTCAAAATATCCTTATGAAGTAGCTATAGTTATCCCTGTTTTTCAGATGGGAAAACTGAGGCATATGGAGTATCTTGCCCAAAGTCATACATCTAGAAAGTGACCTGAACCCAGAATATGCGGCTCAAGGATATGTGTTCTTGGCCACTAACTATGCTGCCT
This sequence comes from Loxodonta africana, assembly GCF_030014295.1. NCBI lineage: Eukaryota > Metazoa > Chordata > Mammalia > Proboscidea > Elephantidae > Loxodonta > Loxodonta africana. The sequence goes on along the minus strand of NC_087364.1, from coordinate 76,071,418 downwards.
CTCTGGGTCTCCATGCCCTTCTGTCTAAATTGTAAATGAACTAGTTTGAACTGTGCCTGGAAGAGATTTAACCTCTAAGGGTGGACCATTGTGACACAGTGTGTGGGCCCAGGACTGTACTTACCCTCCAATGGTAGACCATTGTGACACTGTGAGTGGGCCCAGGACTGTACTTACCCTCCAATGGTAGACCATTGTGACACAGCATGTGGGCCCAGGACTGTACTTAACCTCTAATGGTGGACCATTGTGACACAGTGTATGGGCCCAGGACTGTACTTATCTTCCAGTGGTGGACCACTGTGACAGTGTGTGGGCCTAGGACTGCACTTACCCTCCAATGGTGGGCCACTGTGACATAATGTGTGGGCCCAGGTCTGCACTTACCCTCTAATGATGGGCCATTTTGACTCAGTGTGTGGGCCCAGAACTGTACTTAACCTTCAATGGTGGACCATTGTGACATAGTATGTGGGCCCAGGACTGTACTTACCTTCCAATGGTGGGCCATTGTGACAGTGTGTGCACCCAGGACTGCACTTAACCTCTAATGGTGGACCATTGTGACACAGTGTGTGGGCCCAGGATTGTCTTACTCTCCAATGGTGGGCCATTGTGACAGTGTGTGCACCCAGGGCTACACTTAACCTCTAATGGTGGACCACTGTGACACAGTGTGTGGAGCCGGGACTGCACTTACCCTCCAATGGTGGACCACTGTGACAGTGTGTGGACCCAGGACTACACTTAACCTCTAATGGTGGACCACTGCGACAGTGTGTAGGCCCAGGACTGCACTTACCCTCTAATGGTAGACCACTGTGACACAGTATCTGGGCCCAGGGCTGTACTTAACCTCTAATGGTGGACCACTGTGACAGTGTATGGGCCCTGGAGTGCACTTACCCTCCAACGGTGGGACACTGTGACAGTGTGCACACCCAGGACTGCACTTAACCTCTAATGGTTGGACCATTGTGACATAGTGTGTGGGCCTAGGACTGCACTTACCCTCCAATGGTGGGCCATTGTGACATAGTGTGTGGGCCCAGGACTGTACTTAACCTCTAATGGTGGACCATTGTGACAGTGTGTAGGTCCAGGACTGCACCTAATCTCTAATGGTGGGCCATTGTGACACAGTGTGTAGGTCCAGGACTGCACTTAGCCTCCAATGGTGGACCATTGTGACACAGTGTGTGGACCCAGGACTACACTTTCCCTCCAATGGTGGACCATTGTGACATAGTGTGTGGGCCCAGGACTGCACTTAATCTCCAATGGTGGACCACTGTGACAGTGTGTGGGCCCAGGACTGCACTTAATCTCCAATGGCGGACCATTGTGATACAGCGTGTGGGCCCAGGACTGTCCACATGCCATCATTTGATGCTTCAGCCCTCTGTCAAAGGCCTTGGACCCTCTCCTCTGCTCCAAATGAATGTTACTTGTCGATGATGCTCTCAGAACCTATTTAATCAAGAGAGGGAAAGGTTTTCTTCTTGTACATCGACCATCTTCATTTTAACTCTCTGAATACACGAACTTTTAAACCTACCACAACAATGGAAAATATTTTAATATCTAATCCTAGAAATACTGGGAAAATTCCATGGAGTCAATATTTCTTAAAGGGTCTAATCTGCCCTCTAACTGTGCCAGATAAGGGACACAGACACTTACAAGAAGGGAAATCTCTCTGATTAGCTGCAAAGGTTTAACGACCTTTATTGTTCAATGCTTTCTTCACCCTCATCCTTATTGTTGAAGTCCATATGCAGTTGGTTTTTCAAACCCAGTGAAGTCTCACATTTCTGAATTCTCTCTATTCCCACCCACCTTTAATCTCAAAGCAGCCAGTGCTTGCCAGAGTTCAACACTTTCTTGCATACTTTGTAAAAGTTGCAAGGAAAAGCTGGCATGCACTGTTAGGCTCTTTCCCACCACTTCATTTGGCACTAGTCTCAGTAGGCATGTTGTCTGCCTTCCAAGTTACGTGTGAAAAATGTGTGAAGCCACTATCAAATGTTCTGCCACTGCACTACATGGGTCTCCGAAGTTCCATCCTAAAATATTTATTTCCTTACTGCCAGATTGCAAATTTAGAACTACACATTGTAGGTTTTTAATGTGGCAATACTCTACACATCATGGTACCAATTTATATATCATTGTTGGTCTGTGTCGTCGAGTCAATTCTAATTCACAGCAACCCTATAGGACAGAACAGAACTGCCCCACAGGGTTTCCAAAGAGCGACTGGTAGATCTGAACTGCAGACCTTTTGATTAGTATCCTGAGCTCTTAACCACTTCGCCACCAGGGCTCTCAATTTATATATTAGGTAGGGTAATATCAGTTGCTGTAACAAATAGATCTCAAAGTGTATGAGGTCTCCTACAAAATTGAAATTTATTTCTTGCTGACATAGACCAATGTAGTACTACAGTTGGGGGGGTATCTTTCTTTCATGAGATGATCCAGTGGCCCAGGCTTCCATTTTGTGGCTCTGCCATCTCTCAGGTCCTAGTTGTCATCGTTCACATCCAAACCACAGGGAGAGAAAAATAACACATAGGGATCACAGTCATATCTTTGAAGTTTTAACCCAGACACGACATACTTCTCATCAGCTCATATTCCATTGGCTGTCATATTTGCTACACCAATCTGCAAGAGAGGCTAAGAAATGTAGTCTAGTTATCAGGAAGAAGAAGAGAATGTAAATTTTGGTCAGCCTTTCTCTTCTTACCAAATTGAGAGGTCTGGGGTGATTTTCCCATTTGCTCTACTTCAGAAGATGATGGAAGGTACACGGGACTTATGCTACTATTCATAGGTTTTAATAAAATCAATATTATTATTGGCTTTCCATTTATAATGTTCTTTAGATCGTTGATATCAGGATAGTACCATCCGACTTTCAAACTTCTTTCATTAAAATTATGGGAAGAATGGGCAAATTTCTAGAAACACGCAAACCCCCTATATTGACTCAAGAAGAAACAGAACATCTCAACAGACCCCTGTAACATGCAAAGAGATTGAGGCAGTAATCAAAAACCACCCAACAGAGAAAAATGTCCTGGACCAGATGGCTTCACTAGGGAATTCTGCCAAATATTTATGGAAGAAATAACTCCAAAACTCTTAAACTTTTCAAAAAAATACAGAAGAGAATACTCCCTAACTCACTCCGTGAGGCTAGCGTCACCCTGGTACCAAAGTCAGACAAAGATGCCACAAGAAAAGAAAAACTACAGACCAATATCCCTCATAAATACAGATGCGAAAATTCTCAGCAAAATACTAGCAAACCAACCCAGCACCACAGTAAAAGGATTCTACACCACAATCAAGTGGGATTTATCCCAGGAATGCAAGGGTGATTCAATACTAGAAAATCAATGTAACACATCATGTTAACAGAGCAAAAGAAAAGAATAACATGATCATCCCAACCAATGTAGGAAAGGCATTTGACAAAGTTCTACACCTTTTCATAATAAAAACACTCAACAAGCTACGAGTAGAAGGGAAATTCCTCAATCTGATAAAAGGCATTTATGAAAAACCCACAGCTAACATCATCCTCGCTGAGTGCTTTTCCCTTAGAGTCAGGAGTAAGATAAGGATGGCTGCTCTCTACCACGGCTATCCAACATTGTATTGGAAGTCCTAGCCAGAGTAATTAGACAAGAAAAAGAAATAAAAGGTATCCAAATCAGCAAGGAGGAAGTAAAGCTACCCTTTTTTTTTTGCAGATGACATGATTCCATATATACAAAATCCCAGAGGTTCCACAAGAAAGGTATTAAGAGTTAAAAAACAAATTCTGTAAAGTGGCAGGTACAAGGTCAACACACAATAATAAGTCAGGTTTTTATACATCAGCTATAAACCTTACGAACAGGAAATTAAAAGACGGGAAATGGTGAAGTGCGATAGAAAGGCACAGATTTTGGCATCAAATAAGAGTTGTTCCTGAATCCTAGATTTAATCCATGGGGAGCTACTTTATTCCTCTGAACGCCTATTTTTCTCAAGGGAAAAAAAATGCCCATTTGTCTTTTCCCTATATCTCATAGTCTAACCACTGACATACTGATATCTCAATGGCATAGCTAACAGCGTTTTATCATTGTCTTAACACCATCATGTTAAACCAAACCAAACCCATTGCCATGGAGTTGATTCTGACTCATAGCAACTCTATCACTTTCATGGAGAATGTGCTCCATGGAGGTAAGTGATCCCTCAGCCACATCTCTAAGTTTATGGGGAAAACTAAATACCGTATTTATTCCACCCCCAAGCAGCATGCTTTGCATATACTAGATGCTCTGTAATGTTTTTTCCTTTATTTTCTCCTTTCTTTTTCCATTGTTTAGAATTAGAGAAACTTGTCTCTGTGGAAACATGGGTGCAGTGAAGTACACATGCTTTTCTACTTGACTAAAATTTCACAGTCCATCTAGTTACCCTATAAGCATTCGAGGAAGCTTCTCCATCTCTGCCACACATTCTTTGTTTAATAGAATAAAGCTCACTTCAGAGATTGCTGGAGAGCACTTTTCATTAGGATTTACAGGGCCTACTTCTAAAATTCATGGCTTTAGGGGATTTACAATTCAACCAGAGAGGGTACACAGAGTAGAAAATAACCCGCCCTAGACCACTGGTTGCAAACCAGAGCCTACAGAACAGATCAGCCCCCGAGCATGGCTTGTTTGTCTACGCTGCGTTAGTAAAAGAAAATGATTTAAAAACCAGGAGATAGCACATTAAATTGGAATTTCTGGCTTCCAGGGAGAAATGGGAAAAGCTGGCCCCACCGGGCCAATGTTACCACACAGTTACGATGCGTGCACATGGAAGTAGCTCGTCCCTTTGGGTCCAGCAGAAAGCACTCCAGCTTGCCTCCATCCTCCTTAATCCCTGCCCCCACACTTATCTATCTATATTCCCTACCTGACCCTTGTAGGTAACTGTGCTTTTTACTATTGTTCTGGAGTCTACGGCCAGTAAGACACAAGTAGAGTTTTCATTTGCTCCTATTTCTCCAGGGAAAAATCTGTTGAATCCAATCACATTATTTTTGAAGTGTTCTAACATTCCAGGGAAATCACATTTGAGAACATGCCTGTCGCCAGCTATTCAGAGTGAACTCAAAGACTATGACCAGACCTGTGTTTCAGCCTGCTATTTCTGGACCAAAGATGGATTGGAGGAAGGAGAGAACAGTTAGAAAGAAAGGGTGATAGTTTATCAGACAGAAAATGGTAGTTTTTGAACTAGGGCAATGGAGAAATGACAGAGGTGGACAATTTTGAGGAAGCAGACTCGACAGGACCTAGCAATTGGTTGAATTTTAATATTTACTTACCCTTCATTTCCTCCAAGAGACTTTTCTGGATTTTCCACAGCCACACCCCACTTCAGTCAGACTCGCCTGGTCATATTTCCTTTCTGCCTAACATTCTAATAGGTCGGTTACATACAAGTGACAAAGAAATGCAGGAATCAAAGATTTATCCTATTAGTTGGGAAGACCAACCAGGTGTCTCTAAGGAAGAACGCAGGAGGCTAGGTAAGAGTTCTTTCTGATGGATGGGCGTGGCAGAGGCTGAAGGTGGGGGGAGTTAAAGAGTTAAGTTTGTCATATCAGACAGAAGCAATGGGAGACAATGTCCAGTAAATAGCAGTATAGTACAATGACAAATTACAGGGACTTCAGAACTACAATGCCTGGGTTTGACTCCTAGTTCTGCTACTTTCTAACTCTGTGATGCTGGTTAAGCTACATAACCCTTTGATGTCTTGATTTGCTCTGAAGAAAGGGGATAACAACTGTGCCTACTTCATAAGGGTGCTGCAGAAATGAGAATGGCCCCAGAGAAGGAGACTTCAACCATTACAGGCATAGACAATGAATGTGCTCCCTCAGGAAGACACTGTGGAGAGAAGAGGATGCTGAGAACAGAGCCCAGCTGGGAGACAGAGTGGCAGATGGAGCCCCGGAGTGGCAGTTAGCAAACGTGGCTCCATGCTGTAATCACCTGGACAGCTTCCAAAAAATACTGATGTCTGGGTCCCATCCCCAGAGATCTTGATTGAAATGTTCTGGCATGTGGCCTGAGTGTGGGGAGTTTTAGAAGCTACCCAGGTGATTCTAGCATACAGTCAAGTTTGAGAAACACTTTCCTAAAGGAAGACACAAAAGATCTCGGATTTCTCATTTTAACATGGGCTCCAACCATTTGAATGTATATTTAAATGTGAATTCCAACAACATCCTTTCTTATAACCCTACCGTATGTCAAGAGGTTGTTAGAAGATATAATAAAAAGAATAGCAACTATTTACTAGCAATTAGAGCAAAATAATGTATTGATTATGAGCATGGGCTCGGAAATTAGGCCTGGGTTCACATCACAGCTTTACCAATTACTTAGCTGTATGAATTTGAGAAAATTATTTCTTTCTGTGTTTCACTTTCCTTTTCTATGAAATGGAGATTCTATTACTATCTATCATACGGCGTGGGATAAATGCATTTGTATGTGAAAAAACTTAGAACAGTGCCTGGCACACAGTAAATACTTAATAAAGACTTGCTATTATGACCCTTTTATTATTTATTTATTTATTTATTATGACCTATAGGACAAGTTTCTACTCTGTCCTATAGGGTCACTATGAGTCGGAATTGACTCAAGGGCACTGGGTTTTTTTTTGGTGGGTATTATGACCCTTAGAAGTCCTTGGGTGGTGCAAACAGTCAACATTCTCCACTGCTAACTGAAAGGCTGATAGTTAGAGTCCTCCCAAAGGCGTCTCGGAAGAAAGGCCTGGCAACCCACTTCAGCCACTGAAAAACCTGTGGAGCACAGTTCTACTCAGACACACATGAGATCACCAAGAGTTGGAATCAACTCAACGGCAACTCGTTTGGTTTTAATATTATTGTCCTTATTGAATTCTTACCGTATGTCAGGTACTGTGCTATGTACTTTATAAGCAACAAACTGAATTACTAGTTTATTAAGTGCTATCTAGTCCATCTGCTACTGTGGACCCATCAGCAAAAACAAATGAAATTTTCACTTTTCTTCTTAAGAGATGCTGTGCTAGAACTTTGAGTTCTGACTCTCTTGCTCATTTGCCCTATGGTGGTCCCAGCTTTCGTGTTTGAGGGCCAACTAGGAACACTGAGTTTGAGAAGCTGGACTATATGAAGAACGGGGCATCAGGGTTGGAGGAAGACTCATTAACAACCTGAGTTATGCAGATGACACAACCTTGCTTGCTGAGAGTGAAAAGGACTCGCTTGAAGCACTTACTGATGAAGATCAAGGACCACAGCCTTCAGTATGGATTACACCTCAACATAAAGAAAACAAAATTCCTCACAACTGGACCAATAAGCAACATCATGATAAATGGAGAAAATACTGAAGTTGTCAAGGATTTCATTTTACTCGGAGCCACAATCAACGTGCATAGAAGCAGCGGTTGAGAAATCAAACAACATATTATATTGGGCAAATCTGCTGCAAAAGATCTCTTTAAAGTGTTAAAAAGCAAAGATGGCACCTTGAGGACTAAGGTGCACCTGACTCAAGCCATGGTGTTTTCAGTTGCCTCATATGCATATGAAAGCTGGACAGTGAATAAGGAAGACCAAAGAAGAATTGATGCCTTTGAATTACGGTGTTGGCAAAGAATATTGAATATACCACGGAATGCCAGAAGAACAAGCAAATCTGTCTTGGAAGAAGTATAGCCAGAATGCTCCTTAGAAGCAAGGATGGCAAGATCTTATCTCACATATTCGAACATGTTATCAGGAGAGACCAGTCCCTGAAGAAGGACATCATGCTTGGTAAAGGAGAGGGTGAGCGAAAAAGAGGAAGACCCTCAATGACATGGATTGACACAGTGGCTGCAACAATGGGCTCAAGCATAACAATTGTGAGGATGGAGCAGGACCGGGCAGTGTTTCATTCTGTTATACATAGGATCGCTATGAGTCGGAATTCTCTCAATGGCACCTAATGATGAGATTGCCAGACCTTTCTTCTGAGGTGCCTCTGGGTGGACTCAAACCTCCAACCTTTTGGTTGCTGAATCCCAAAATAATAGAGGCCAGAAAAAAAAAAAAAAAAAGAGGCCAGATGAGTAGTGCAATTATCATACTAAGTGGCAAAATCGGAGTGGCCACAAGGGGCGCTTAACATATAGGGAGATATGGAAATGGTTAATATAACACAGCATCTCCAGGGGCAAGTTAGATGGACAGCCAAATGGGGTATTGCACAATCTATACAACCAAAAGAAACCACAGGAGGTCCAAAGTAATGCTTCAATTAAAAAATAAAAATCTCTCACCTAATTTTCATAGTTGAATGGGTTTTCAAACCTAAAATTCATTGACTGAAGAAAAGGTAAGTTATGAGGAGGAAAGAGTAAAATACCATGGTAAGTATGATATCTCATAATGATTCCCTCAGTCTTTTCCCAAAGGAATCTATGACCATTTATTTACTCAGGTAACCGGACACTGGGGAAAAAGGAACATCAAAACATTTTGAGGACTTCAGGACATTGATACCCCTTCAAAAGCAATTAGACAGCATGACTTAGCCAGTTCATGTTAGCCAGCCTCTGTCATCAGCCATCCCAGTGCCAGTACAATGGGCTCATGAACAAGGAACTATGGTGGCAGGGATGGAGGTTATGCATGGGCCCACCAAGCACGTCTCACCAAGTCTGATTTAGCTTTTGCTGCTGACAAAGGTCCCATCTGCCAGCATAAAAAGGCCAATGATGACCCCTCCCCCCTTCCCTACACTGCTACCATCGCTAGGGAAAACCAATTATCCACTTGGTGGCAAGTTGATTACACTGGACCCCTTCTACTTGAAAAGAAGAATGATTCATCTTTGATGGAATTAACACATTCTGGGTATGGGTTTGCCTGTCTCCTGGGCCTCAGCCTACACTACTATCCAAAGGCTTATAGAGCATTTGATCCACCAACATGGAGTCACATGTAACCTCGCATTGAAACAAGGAACTTTACAGCAAAGATGGTGCAGCAGTGGGCATATGACCATGGGATTCAGTGTTCCTATCACACACTGCATAATCCAGAAGCTGCTAGACTCAGGTCACCTTCTGGGGTCTCAACTGAGCTATCAGCATGGAGATGGCATCCTTTGAGAACAATGTGACTCCAATAACTGGAATACATGGGTCTAGAACTAAGGAGTGGAAGTAGGAGTGGTCCCACTTACCATGACATGAAAAGAACCTCTTGAAGAAATTGTGTTTCTCATCTTTTCAATTCTAGGCTCTTCAGGCCTATAGGTCCTCGTTCCCAGAAAGTATATATTTTTATCAGGTGACACAGCCAGAGGCTCGTTAAACTTTAAGCTCTGACTGATCAATACCCAGTCACTTTGGGTGACAGCTGCATCTTCTTTGCTGAACCAAGAGACCAATAAGGAGAAAAAGGACCCACCATCCTGGCAAGTGTATTGGTCCTGATCACCACAAGGCTGATGTTTCACGATGAGGGCAGAGAAGAAATCATTTGGCACCCAGATGATCCACTGGGGTGTCTCTTGGTATTTTCCTACCCAGTTTGAAGATACATGGTCAAATATAAGAGTCACAGCCCAAGAAGGGCGTGATGATCAGGGATTCTGATCCCTAAGGGATGAAGGTCTGAGTCACCTCACAAGATAAACCTGCTAGCTGACAGTAAGGGAAACTAGAATGGGTATTAGGAAAGGGAAATGATGACCAACTATGGTGGCAAGGGATGAGGTTCATCTTCTACATTTTTCTTGTAAGTTTCCCCTGGAAAGACATGTTCTCAAATGAGGTAAACTGAATATATGAAGGCAGTGGATCCAAGCAGTTCAAGGGCTGAACCATAGTGGATGCTGTGGTGTGTTGCCCAGATTCCCCTTCAGGACCAAGACATTGCCAGATCTGTTGGCCACTGATGGTGCAAAGGCGAACATCTCCCTAGGAATTGCTCTTGGCTAAACAGGACTTCAACACAAGCCCCCACAGTATGACAAAAATCCTCATAACTGGACCAATGAGCAACATCGTGATAAATGGAAAAAAGATTGAAGTTGTCAAGGATTTCATTTTACTTGGATCCACAATCAACAGCCATGGAAGCAGCAGTCAAGAAATCAAAAGATGCATTGCACTGGGCAAATCTGCTGCAAAGGACCTCTTCAAAGTGTTGAAGAGCAAAGATGTCACCCTGAAGACTAAGGTGCGCCTGACCCAAGCCATGGTATTTTCAATCACGTCATATGCATGTGAAAGATGCACAATGAATAAGGAAGACCGAAGAAGAGTTGACGCCTTTGAATTGTGGTGTTGGCGAAGAATATTGAATATTGAATATACCATGGACTGCCAAAAGAACGAACAAATCTGTCTTGGAAGAAGTGCGGCCAGAATGCTCCTTAGAGGCAAGGATGGTGAGACTGCGTCTTACATACTTTGGATATGTTGTCAGGAGGGATCAGTCCCTGGAGAAGGACATCATGCTTGGCAGAGTACATGGTCAGCAGAAAAGAGGAAGATCCTCAACGAGGTGGATTGACGTAGTGGCTGCAACAATGAGCTCAAGCATAACAACGTTTGAAAGGATGGCGCAGGACCAGGCAGTGTTTTGTTCTGTTGTGCATAGGGTCACTATGAGTCGGAACCAACTCGAAGGCACCTAACAACAACAAACAGGACTTCCTTGTCCAAGGTCATTCCCCCTCCCCATAGGCAGTCCACACCCAATACGGGATTACAGAAGCCAGGCCTCAACTCAGGACAAGTCTGGAGAGTCATTACAGTTCCAGAGTTCCTAGGGAGACCAGCTCAGGTCTTTGTTCCAACTGCTTCACAGGTCAAATTCTCCCTCTGCCCAGTCCTGCTTGCTTCACTCCCTCATATATATGGTTCATGGGAGCGACCCCCCAACATGAATTTCATACATGCACATATCCACCTCAGAGTCTGGGGAGTGGACTAAGGTACCAGAATAAAGGTTTTGTACCTAAGGAATAAGAGAGAAACTTTCTCCACTCTGACTTTGCCTTTGATGAGAATGGCAATGCCTTGATTCTAAAAGAGGTTGGTCTGCTTCCAAAGCACAAAATTATTAAAAATTAAAGAGGCTAGGAAAGTGTGCCTAAAGGAACCAAAATTCTGATTTCCCCAAACAAGATCATATACAAAGATACCTTGGACAGCAAACTCCCACTAATGCTTTCTACCTAAACCCACGGGTGAGCTTGTTAAGAGGAAAGGTTTTGCTCTTGCCCCTCTGGACGTACAGGGCAGAGTGTCAGTCCTCTGGGAAGGAAGTGTCAGTTTCCTAAGGGAAATGATTTTCTCCTAAAATGTATGAAAGTGTTTCAGTGGCCCCACTGGCCTCGTGTATAGAGATGTACCAGAGATACCGACAAGAAAATCATCATAATGATAACATAGATCTCTATATATTCCCTAATGGGGAGAATGGAAAACAGAGCGTATATCCAACCACCTCTGTTTCCTGAATAGAATTTTGAACCTTGGCCAGGGTGTTCTCAGAATGGCTTTATATTAACTTGTAAGAGAGATAAAATCTCCCTGTTAAAATAGCTATAATATTAGTCACCTCAGGGGGATGCTGTCAGGCTTTGTAAAGTGCTTTGTAGCTCCTCAGATAAAAGCAGAGATAAACCTGCAGTGTTATTATTTTTCAACTTGGAGAGCTATTTGGCTAGCCCTCTGCATGAACTCACTCTAAGAAACCAACTCAAAAGCCTTACACAAGCTATAAATCCCATCGCCCACTTCATTTCAGTGATGACAGGGAAAACAAGATGACCACTTGCTATGTGAGCCTTGGGGAACAAGAGAAGCTGAGCTACGAATTTCAGACGGTGCTTAATGGGGTGTGTCATTACGGCCCCCCAAAACCCAGTGTTTTTGGACAAAGTCTTGATCCTCAGCCTGAGGACCAAGATGCGCCATATCAGACCCCTGTCTCTTCCTCCTCCTCTTCGTCATCATTCCCCGCTCCCTACTGCATCCAGGTAGGGCCATGTCACCTGTTCTCATCAAATGATATGTGTTGTTTTTAGGCCTGAGAAGAGTCTTGTGGGGTCACTATGAGTTGAATCAACTCCATGGCAGCTTCTTTTTTTAATAACTTTTATTGTGCTTTAAGTGAAAGTTTACAAATCAAGTCAGTCTCTCACACAAAAACCCATATACACCTTGTTACACACTCCCAATTACTCACCCCCTAATGAGACAGTCTGCTCTCTCCCTCCACTCTCTCTTTTCGTGTCCATTTCGCCAGCTTCTAACCCCCTCCACCCTCTCATCTCCCCTCCAGGCAGGAGATGCAGCTTTTTTTTTTTTTTAAAGGTTAAGAAGGAATGCCTGGGTGGTGGAAATGGTTAAGCACTCAGTTAACCAAAGGATTGGCAGTTCTAACCCACCCAGAGGTACCTCGGAAGACAGGCTTGGCCATTTGCTTCCAAAATATCACAGCCTTGAAAACCCTATGGAGCCCTTACACTCCTGCACACATGCGGTTGTCAGGAGTTGGAATCGACTGGTCAGCAATGAACAACTATAAAGGTTAAGAGGGACGTTAGATGAAATCAAAATGGACTCGTGTGGTTGACAAAATGGCATTGGCGGTCCAGTGGACCACGCCCCTAAAAAAAAAAAATTGTTTTTATTGAAACTTAAGCCTAGCTTTCCTGTTGATCAAACCACCCTGAGTGACCAGTGAGATACTGACAATTCTTCAACAGCAAATTGTATAAGCCAATCAGAAATAAGCTTCTTTGCTTCTGAGTTTTGTCAGTAAAAGCCAATCGCTGCTGATAGTCGTTGGAATACCTTTTCATTTTTGGTTTGGTGCTGCCTGATTTCAGAATCTTTTGCCCGAATAAACCTCATCCAATATACTAACTTTATTGTGACTCAGTTTCTTTTGACAGGAGTTAACCCTCACCCATCTGCTTACTAAATGCCAAGGGCTCTGGGACCTCAGGGGACGGTGAAGTCAGAACTGAAGAATACCTGAGAACAGGAGCATCCACAAGGGCTGTTATACGAGTGAAAAATAAATTTCTATTGTGTTAAGCATAGACATGTGGAGGCTCATCTGGTACAACATCTAATGTTACTATAACTCTATAAAACACTTTCAGAACTACTGCTATCTGTCAGAACATTTTCCAAGCATTTATTCTAGACAACTCTTTCATCCTGACATCTACTCTGTCTACTATCAAGACCCACATTTTACAGATGACAAAGATGAGGCACAGAAAAGCTAAGCAATGTTACCAAGGTCACAGGGCTGGAAAGCAATGGAGTCAAAAAAGGGACCCAGGTCTGCCTGAGTTCAGATCCTTACCAGCTCCACCCTACTGGCTCCGATTATCTCCCTTCCTTCTCCTCTGCTCCTCACTATGGCCCCACCAGGCCATGCACCTCATGGCTAATCTTACCACCAGGGATGCCTTTCCTTTCATCCATCTTTTCCTGACAAATCCAAGAAGGTCTCCTGAACATCCACCTGCTTGTGAAGCAGTCCTTCCCTGTCAGGCTCCACCTGACCTTTTCCTGTTCTCATGTATCCTTTGAGTGCCCTTCTGTTACCAGAGAAGAGTGCATCCTAACTGGCCTCCTGGCAGGATGACCTGCCCACGTGTCAGCTTCCCAGACGACACCGCAAACCTGGGAAGTCAAGTACTACCTTACGTAGCCAAGGGCTTCACACATTACCTGGCAGTAGTAGGTGCTCAGGAAAGGTTTATTGAATTGAGCTCACAAACATGAAATACACTTAGGTCAAACAAGGGTTTACACCTTAGTCATAGCTCTCTGATACCTGAAATTTTACAGTTAAAGGTTCACTCTTTGACAAAAGTAAAGAATTTTTACATATTCATATGCTGATGCAAATGGATTTGTTAAACCCTGTCAGAGTAAAAACTCATACTCTATTAAAAGTGAAGAGGTTTATTGAAGGTTTGAAAGCAGTTTAAACTGGGGATACATTAGATCTGATAGAGCGAGCCAAATGCTCCAAAGTGGTGAGTGAGGTTACGAAGACATGTTTATATGCTTAAATCAGGAACTGGAAGTATAAAATTTCTGATTGGTACTTGATGATTCAGAAGGCAGTGAGGCGGGGCATCTAGAAGTGGGGATCCTTCTGCAATTTGTTCAAAGGCTAGATGTGAGTTTAGCTGATTAGCTACTACGTGCTTTCTCTGGGAACATACTGATAACTTTCTTAACTTGGTTACAGGGACAAGCGTTGCTTTAGATACCTTAACTTGGTTGCAGAGACAAACATTTTCTTAGAGTAGAGCAGGCTTTTCAAAATGGAGTTCAAGTTCAGGGCCAGAGGCAGTCTTCTTTTTCTCATGTTGGGCACCCACAGAGTTTAATTTTAGGGTGCTCTTTCTCAACCCTTTCCTGACAGTGGATTCTGAAAGGCAGATGAGAAAGCGTATAAGAACTCTGGAATAAGAGCCCTGGAAGGAGGGGTCGGAATTCAGCAATGAGGGGAGAGATGGGAACACCAACTTTGCCTGCTTCACAGGTATGCTCAGGGTTAGTGTGAGGTTGGCCCGGGCAGGATCAGATCCCTGTTTATGGGAGGGAGATATTCAGTAACAGCCTCCCTGCCCTACCCAACGTATGTCTTCTTGAAAGAGGTCTCAGAAAATCCTACCCCTTGGCCAAGATGAAATTCCAAAGTGCTCTAGCAAAGATGCTGATAACTAGGAGTACGTCAGTCACAGAACTCCCCTGGACCAGCAAAAACCACACACTTAGTTTCTAGAGCTTCTTCACCTACTATTTCTATCAGTTTTCAGGAATTGTCTGTCGTTGTCTCCCTCTAGTGCCAAAGGATGAAGACTGTGTGGCATAAAAGGAGGAGCAGGCCAGGATTTGCTACAGCAATCCTGGTCTTGGATGCTTCAGGGGTAAAGTTTACAGCTGGTTGTTAGTAGATCGTGAAGGTCTAAGCAGTGATTTGTTAATTACTTTTGCTAAATCAGGCTTAAAAAAATGTATCAACCCTGCTCACCAGTCTCAGGGACTATGAAGAACACAAAAGAATCTTCTCCTGTCTTCTGTTTGAGTCCAGCTGCCCTTTCCAAATTTACCTTCCCTTTGAAGGATGAAGCAAGCTACCTGTTGTAGTATTATTTATTTGACTAATAATTTTCCCCCAAACATCCCACTACAGTTGCTATCATCTGTAGTTTGCTAATATTTTCTGTTATTTCAAGGTTTTCCCCTATGACACGGGATCTTACACAGCCAGCCTGTTGTTGTTGTTGTGTGCTGTCTGGTCGATTCTGACTCCTAGTGACCCTACAGGACAGATTAGAACAGCCCCATAGGGCTTCCTATGCTATAATCTTTATTGGAGCAGATTGCCAGGTCTTTTCTCTCACACACAGCCAGCCTATGTAGTATGAATTAATATGTGCCATGAAGTCCCCAATCCCTAATAAGGTACCCCTTCTTCTCTAAAAAAAAAAAAAAAAAATTTTTTTTTTTTTTCTCCTCTAGCCTCTTAACACCACCACTCCCAACTGAAACCTGTAATTTCATGCTCAGAGCACCATCCCCTCCGTCTTAAATCAGATCCAAGTTTAAGATGTAAATCTTTCTAGCGGGACAATTTCTAAAGCCATTAAGACACACTGAGAATATACAAGTCAGCTTTTATCAAATCAGCTCTCCAACAAATATTTTCCCTATGTCCTATGAGAATTGATTACGTAAAGGGTACACTGGACCTGAAGTCATAAAGAGAAGGAGGGGGTGCCGCTTAGGAGTGAAAAGGAGGATAAAAAGGAAGGTCAAGATCACCAAAGCCATGGCAGAGGTCTCTGGTGATTTATAGTCCAGCATTCATAATCCCTCCTCCTCCCAATACTGCCTGCATTTCCTTTAAGAAATTACCTTTCCCTTGACCTCAGCCTTGAAGCTTGGATGGGACTGATCCCAGGCCCAGCTTCAGGGAAGAGCTTTGATTGGCGTAAGCCAATCAGCATATTCCTCCCACCCTACCCCCGCAGGGCACAGTGATTGGTTAAAAACTGGACATGGGACCAATCAGAGCAGTGGGATTCCAGGAGCTGCTTGTTGAGGCCTTAGGAAAAAAAGGCTTTTACTTGTCCTCTGACAATATGAGGCTTCAGATGCTAAGGAGTCTTGAAACCATGAAGAAAACTATATGGATGGACGCTGTAAGGCAGAGCTCACATCCAAAGGAAGCAAAGCTGGGAGATGGATCTTGGCACCAATGACTGAGCTTCTTTGGCTCTGGCTGCTCCTGAGGACAGAGCAGCTTAGGGTTTCCGCCACGTGCAACATGAAGAAATCTACCTAATGGTATGTATTTACACATTCACAGTACTGCCCGTGGCCACCTACTGAATGGGGTCAGCTATGCCCAAGAGAAGCTCTGGTCCAGGGTCAGCTACACCCAGGAGAAGCTCTGGTCCAGGGATGGCTACACCCTTGAGAAGGTCTGGCCCAGGGACAGCTACACCCAGGAGAAGCTCTGGCCCAGGGACAGCTACACCCAGGAGAAGCTCTGGCCCAGGGACGGCTGCACCCAGGAGAAGCTCTGGCCCAGGGACGGCTACACCCTTGAGAAGGTCTGGCCCAGGGACAGCTACACCCAGGAGAAGCTCTGGCCCAGGGACGGCTACACCCAGGAGAAGCTCTGGCCCAGGGACGGCTACACCCAGGAGAAGCTCTGGCCCAGGGACAGCTGCACCCAGGAGAAGCTCTGGCCCAGGGACGGCTACACCCAGGAGAGGCTCTGGCCCAGGGACGGCTTCACTCAGGAGAGGCTCTGGCGCAGGGACGGCTACACCCAGGAGAAGTTCTGGCCCAGGGATGGATGGCTACACCCAGGAGAAGCTCTGGCCCAGGGATGGCTGCACCCAGGAGAAGCTCTGGCCCAGGGACGGCTACACCCTTGAGAAGGTCTGGCCCAGGGACAGCTACACCCAGGAGAAGCTCTGGCCCAGGGACGGCTACACCCAGGAGAAGCTCTGGCCCAGGGACGGCTGCACCCAGGAGAAGCTCTGGCCCAGGGACGGCTGCACCCAGGAGAAGCTCTGGCCCAGGGACGGCTACACCCAGGAGAGGCTCTGGCCCAGGGACGGCTGCACTCAGGAGAGGCTCTGGCGCAGGGACGGCTACACCCAGGAGAAGCTCTGGCCCAGGGATGGATGGCTACACCCAGGAGAAGCTCTGGCCCAGGGAGGGCTGCACCCAGGAGAAGCTCTGGCCCAGGGATGGATGGCTACACCCAGGAGAAGCCCTGGCCCAGGGATAGCTATACCCAGGAGAAGCTCTGGCCCAGGGACAGCTACACCCAGGAGAAGCTCTGGCCCAGGGATGGCTACACCCTTCAGAAGGTCTGGCCCAGGGACAACTACACCCAGGAGAAGCTCTGGCCCAGGGACGGCTACACCCAGGAGAAGCTCTGGCCCAGGGATGGATGGCTACACCCAGGAGAAGCTCTGGCCCAGGGACGGCTGCACTCAGGAGAGGCTCTGGCGCAGGGACGGCTGCACTCAGGAGAGGCTCTGGCGCAGGGACGGCTACACCCAGGAGAAGCTCTGGCCCAGGGACGGCTACACTCAGGAGAAGCTCTGGCCCAGGGACGGCTGCACTCAGGAGAGGCTCTGGCGCAGGGACGGCTACACCCAGGAGAAGCTCTGGCCCAGGGATGGATGGCTACACCAAGGAGAAGCTCTGGCCCAGGGACGGCTACACCCAGGAGAAGCTCTGGCCCAGGGATGGATGGCTACACCCAGGAGAAGCTCTGGCCCAGGGATGGATGGCTACACCCAGGAGAAGCTCTGGCCCAGGGATGGATGGCTACACCCAGGAGAAGCCCTGGTCCAGGGATGGATGGCTACACCCAGGAGAAGCTCTGGCCCAGGGACAGCTACACCCAGGAGAAGCTCTGGCCCAGGGACAGCTACACCCAGGAGAAGCTCTGGCCCAGGGACAGCTACACCCAGGAGAAGCTCTGGCCCAGGGATGGCTACACCCAGGAGAAGCTCTGGCCCAGGGATGGATGGCTACACCCAGGAGAAGCTCTGGCCCAGGGACGGCTACACCCAGGAGAAGCTCTGGCCCAGGGACGGCTACACCCAGGAGAAGCTCTGGCCCAGGGATGGATGGCTACACCCAGGAGAAGCTCTGGCCCAGGGATGGATGGCTACACCCAGGAGAAGCTCTGGCCCAGGGATGGATGGCTACACCCAGGAGAAGCTCTGGCCCAGGGACGGCTACACCCAGGAGAAGCTCTGGCCCAGGGACGGCTACACCCAGGAGAAGCTCTGGCCCAGGGATGGCTACACCCAGGAGAAGCTCTGGCCCAGGGATGGATGGCTACACCCAGGAGAAGCTCTGGCCCAGGGATGGATGGCTACATCCAGGAGAAGCTCTGGCCCAGGGACGGCTGCACCCAGGAGAAGCTCTGGCCCAGGGACGGCTGCACCCAGGAGAAGCTCTGGCCCAGGGATGGATGGCTACATCCAGGAGAAGCTCTGGCCCAGGGACGGCTGCATCCAGGAGAAGCTCTGGCTGCACAGAAGTCCCCGGGCCTTGGGGCAGAGCCATGTTCATTTAAAGGGACACACGTAACCTCACTGTCATTGTGCTTAC
The DNA here is from genome assembly GCF_030014295.1 of Loxodonta africana. NCBI lineage: Eukaryota > Metazoa > Chordata > Mammalia > Proboscidea > Elephantidae > Loxodonta > Loxodonta africana. Next base: position 76,052,656 of record NC_087364.1, on the reverse strand, counting down.
TTACGAGTCTGAAAGCAGAGAAACAGACCAATGCCATTTCTAGGCAATAACCAGTTGCCGTAGAGTCGATTCCGACTCATGGTGACCCCATGTGTGTCAGCGTAGAACTGCGCTCCAGAGGGCTTTCGATGGCTCATTTTTCGGAAGTAGGTCACCAGGACTCTTTTGTGAGGAACCTGTTGGTGGAACCAAACCTCCAAGCTCCGATAGCAGCCGAGCACACTAACCACTTATACTATTAGCTAATAGGCCTCTCTTTTTTTCTTTCCTAAGAGTCTATCAAAGGCAAGTTATCTTCATTTCTGAGCAATAACAAGACAAGGTCGAAAGGTCAAGGCTCTATCCGAGCTTGGTATTAAGTTTTTTTTTTTTAATTAATTTTTATTAAGCTTCAGGTGAACATTTACCATTCCAATCAGTCTGTCACATGTAAGTTTACATACATCTTACTCCCTTCTCCCACTTGCTCTCCCCCATTGAGTCAGCCCCCACAGTCTCTCGTTTCATGCCAATTTTGCTGTCTTCCCTCTCTCTCTATCTTCCCATCCCCCCTCCAGTCAAGAGTTGCCAACACACTCTCCAGTGTCCACCTGATTTAATTAGCTCACTCTTCATCAGCATCTCTCTCCCCCCCGCTGACCAGTCCTTTTCATGCCTGATGAGTTGTCTTCGGGGATGGTTCCTGTCCTGTGCCATCAGAAGGTCTGGGGAGCATTGCCTTCGGGATTCCTCTAGTCGTAGTCATACCATTAAGTATGGTCTTTTTATGAGAATTTGGGGTCTGTATCCCATTGGTCTCCTGCTCCCTCAGGAGTTGTCTGTTGTGCTCCCTGACAGGGCAGACATCGATTGTGGCCGGGCACCAACTAGTTCTTCTGGTCTCAGGATAATGTAGGTCTCTGGTTCATGTGGCCCTTTCTGTCTCTTGGTGTCTTAGTTGTCGTGTGACCTTGGTGTTCTTCCTTTGCCTTTGCTCCAGGTGAGTTGAGACCAACTGATGTATCTTAGATGGCCGCTTGTTGGCGTTTAGGATCCCAGACGCCACATTTCAGAGTGGGATGCAGAATGTTTTCATAATAGAATTATTTTGCCCATTGACTTAGAAGTCCCCGCAAACCATGTTCCCCAGACCCCAGCCCCTGCTCCACTGACCTTTGAAGCTTTCATTTTATCCCGGAAACCTCTTTGCTTTTAGTCCAGTCCAGTTAGGCTGACCTTCCTTGTATTGAATGTTGTCCTTCCCTTCACCCAAAGCAGTTCTTATCTACTGATTGATCAATAAAAAACCCTCTCCCAACCTCCCTCCCTCCCCCCTTTGTAACCACAAAAGTATGTGTTCTTCTCTGTTTTTTCTATTTCTCAAGATCTTATAATAGTGGTCTTATACAATATTTGTCCTTTTGCCTCTGACTCATTTCGCTCAGCATAATGCCTTCCAGATTCCTCCATGTTATGAAATGTTTCAGAGATTCGTCACTGTTCTTTATCGATGCGTAGTATTCCATTGTGTGAATATACCACAATTTATTTACCCATTCATCCGTTGACGGACATCTTGGTTGCTTCCAGCTTTTTGCTATTGTAAACAGAGCTGCAATAAACATGGGTGTGCATATATCTGTTTGTGTGAAGGCTCTTGTATCTCTAGGGTATATTCCAAGGAGTGGGATTTCTGGGTTGTATGGTAGTTCTATTTCTAACTGTTTAAGATAACGCCAGATAGATTTCCAAAGTGGTTGTACCATTTTACATTCCCACCAGCAGCGTATGAGAGTTCCAATCTCTCCGCAGCCTTTCCAACATTTATTATTTTGTGTTTTTTGGATTAATGCCAGTCTAGTTGGTGTGAGATGGAATCTCATCGTAGTTTTAATTTGCATTTCCCTAATGGCTAATGATCGGGAGCATTTTCTCATGTGTCTGTTGGCTGCCTGAATATCTTCTTTAGTGAAATGTGTGTTCATATCCTTTGCTCACTTCTTGATTGGGTTGTCTTTTTGTGGTTGAGTTTTGACAGAATCATGTAGATTTTAGAGATCAGGCGCTGATCTGAGATGTCATAGCTGAAAATTCTTTCCCAGTCTGTAGGTGGTCTTTTTACTCTTTTGGTGAAGTCTTTAGATGAGCATAGGTGTTTGATTTTTAGGAGCTCCCAGTTATCTGGTTTCTCTTCATCATTTTTGGTAATGTTTTGTATTCTGTTTATGCCCTGTATTAGGGCTCCTAGGGTTGTCCCTATTTTTTCTTCCATGATCTTTATCGTTTTAGTCTTTATGTTTAGGTCTTTGATCCACTTGGAGTTAGTTTTTGTGCATGGTGTGAGGTATGGGTCCTGTTTCATTCTTTTGCAAATGGATATCCAGTTATGCCAGCACCATTTGTTAAAAAGACTATCATTTCCCCAATTGACTGACACTGGTCCTTTGTCAAAGATCAGCTGCTCATACGTGGATGGATTTATATCTGGGTTCTCAATTCTGTTCCATTGGTCTATGTGCCTGTTGTTGTACCAGTACCAGGCTGTTTTGACTACTGTAGCTGTATAATAGGTTCTGAAATCAGGTAGAGTGAGGCCTCCCACTTTCTTCTTCTTTTTCAGTAATGCTTTGCTTATCCGGGGGTTCTTTCCCTTCCATATAAAATTAGTGATTTGTTTCTCTATCCCCTTAAAATATGACATTGGTATTTGGATTGGAAGTGCGTTATATGTATAGATGGCCTTTGGTAGAATAGACATTTTTACTATGTTAAGTCTTCCTATCCATGAGCAGGGTATGTTTTTCCACTTAAGTATGTCCTTTTGAATTTCTTGTAGCAGAGTTTTATAGTTTTCTTTGTATAGGTCTTTTACATCCTTGGTAAGATTTATTCCTAAGTATTTTATCTTCTTGGGGGCTACTGTGAATGGTATTGATTTGGTTATTTCCTCTTCGGTGTTCTTTTTGTTGACGTAGAGGAATTCAAGTGATTTTTGTATGTTTATTTTATAACCTGAGACTCTGCCAAACTCTTCTATTAGTTTCAGTAGTTTTCTGGAGGATTCCTTAGGGTTTTCTGTGTATAAGATCATGTCATCTGCAAATAGTGATAGCTTTACTTCCTCCTTGCCAATCTGGATACCCTTTATTTCTTTGTCTAGCCTAATTGCCCTGCCTAGGACTTCAAGTACGCTGTTGAATAAGAGCGGTGATAAAGGGCATCCTTGTCTGGTTCCCGTTCTCAAGGGAAATGCTTTCAGGTTCTCTCCATTTAGAGTGATATTGGCTGTTGGCTTTGCATAGATGCCCTTTATTATGTTGAGGAATTTTCCTTCAATTCCTATTTTGGTAAGAGTTTTTATCATAAATGGGTGTTGAACTTTGTCAAATGCCTTTTCTGCATCTATTGATAAGATCATGTGGTTTTTATCTTTTGTTTTATTTATGTGATGGATTACATTAATGGTTTTTCTGATATTAAACCAGCCTTGCATACCTGGTATAAATCCCACTTGATTAGGGTGAATTATTTTTTTGATGTGTTGTTGGATTCTATTGGCTAGAATTTTGTTGAGGATTTTTGCATCTATGTTCATGAGGGATATAGGTCTATAATTTTCTTTTTTTGTAATGTCTTTACCTGGTTTTGGTATCAGGGAGATGGTGGCTTCATAGAATGAGTTGGGTAGTATTCCTTCTTTTTCTATGCTTTGAAATACCTTCAGTAGTAGTGGTGTTAAGTCTTCTCTGAAGGTTTGGTAGAACTCTGCAGTGAAGCGGTCTGGGCCAGGACATTTTTTTGTTGGAAGTTTTTTGATTACCGTTTCAATCTCTTTTTTTGTTATGGGTCTATTTAGTTGTTCTACTTCTGAATGTGTTAGTTTAGGTAGGTAGTATTTTTCCAAGAATTCATCCATTTCTTCTAGGTTTTCAAATTTGTTAGAGTACAATTTTTCGTAGTAATCTGAAATGATTCTTTTAATTTCATTTGGCTCTGTTGTGATGTGGTCCTTCTCGTTTCTTATTTGGGTTATTTGTTTCCTTTCCTGTTTTTCTTTAGTCAGTCTGGCCAATGGTTTATCAATTTTGTTAATTTTTTCAAAGAACCAGCTTTTGGCTTTGTTAATTCTTTCAATTGTTTTTCTGTTGTCTAATTCATTTAGTTCAGCTCTAATTTTTATTATTTGTTTTCTTCTGGTGCCTGATGGATTCTTTTGTTGCTCACTTTCTATTTGTTCAAGTTGTCGGGACAGTTCTCTGATTTTGTCTCTTTCTTCTTTTTGTATGTGTGCATTTATCGATATAAATTGGCCTCTGAGCACTGCTTTTGCTGTGTCCCAGAGGTTTTGATAGGAAGTATTTTCATTCTCGTTGCTTTCTATGAATTTCCTTATTCCCTCCTTGATGTCTTCTATAACCCAGTCTTTTTTCAGGAGGGTATTGTTCATTTTCCAAGTATTTGATTTCTTTTCCCTAGTTTTTCTGTTATTGATTTCTAGCTTCATTGCTTTGTGGTCTGGGAAGATGCTTTGTAATATTTCGATGTTTTGGATTCTGCAAAGATTTGTTTTATGACCTAATATGTGGTCTATTCTAGAGAATGTTCCATGTGCACTAGAAAAAAAAGTATATTTTGCAGCAGTTGGGTGGAGAGTTCTGTATAAGTCAATGAGGTTAAGTTGGTTGATTGTTGTAAGTAGGTCTTCCGTGTCTCTATTGAGCTTCTTACTGGATGTCCTGTCCTTCTCCGAAAGTGGTGTGTTGAAGTCTCCTATTATAAATGTGGGGGTGTCTATCTCACTTTTCAATTCTGTTAAAATTTGATTTATGTATCTTGCAGCCCTGTCATTGGGTGCGTAAATATTTAATATGGTTATATCTTCCTGATCAATTGTCCCTTTTATCATTATATAGTGTCCTTCTTTATCCTTTGTGGCGGATTTAAGTCTAAAGTCTATTTTGTCAGAAATTAATATTGCTACTCCTCTTCTTTTTTGCTTATTATTTGCTTGATATATTTTTTTCCATCCTTTGAGTTTTAGTTTGTTTGTGTCTCTAAGTCTAAGGTGTGTCTCTTGTAGGCAGCATATAGATGGATTGTGTTTCTTTATCCAGTCCGTGACTCTCTGTCTCTTTATTGGTGCATTTAGTCCATTTACATTCAGCGTAATTATAGATAAATAAGTTTTTAGTGCTGTCATTTTGATGCCTTTTCATGTGAGTTGTTGGCCATTTCATTTTTCCACATACTTTTTTGTGCTGAGACATTTTTCTTAGTAGCTTGTGAGATCCTCATTTTCATAATGTTTAACTTTATGTTAGTTGAGTCGTTACGTTTTTCTTGGCGGTATTAAGTTTTTAGTCAGAAATAAAAGCTGGACCAGCCATGGAGGCAGGTACCGATCTCTCTTGTTCGTCCTTTATCCCTACAGCTTAGCACACTAGCAAGTGTCTAATAAGAGCTCAATGGACACATGTTGAATAAAATAAATTGCTGCAAATGCCTTTATTTAACTGAGTAAAATTCTCTCTTTAAAAAAATTTTGTTATTACGACATGTCTAATCCACTGTCTTCAAAACAGAGCTTTGAGGCAAGTCACAAGATTGGACCGCATTTTAACATTTTAAAGAGGAGCTCAACGGATTTCTCTTAACTCTTTCCGTGAGCAAAGGAATGTTCTCACCCTGAGGCTTAGTTCGACTCTTCAGAAAACTAGCCATGTGATTCAAGCAAGCCTTTCAAAAATGATCAATCTGACATTCCGCTCTCTTACCAACAGGACATTCAAAAGTGCTCTGCTGGTTTAGACCTGCTCGTTCAGACTGATGAGTGAGAAATTTCTGCTCTGCCATTAACTGCATTTTGCTAGACAGGAGCAACTTTTCAAAAATAGCAAGTGATTCAGGCTGTTGAAAAAAAGCAAGATGAAACAGTAACAGCCACCTTTCCTCCCACCTGAATTTGCTGAGCCGAGAGGGTGAGCACATTTTCTGCTGCTGGAAAGCAATGGATGTTTCCTTAGTAATATCTGGAACATGCGGGCCTATTGACCTGCTCTTGACAGGAGCTTCTGTTTGCAGATTACATATCCTGAACAATAGACATATGAGGGTTTCAACATGGCCCCCCACAATGTTTAGGTTTTGTGAACTATTTTGAAGTATAGACTTGTCTTATGGTTTAAAAAGCAACTTACATACTCAAATGCAAACATATTGGCCATCTGAGTCACCGTATTTCAAAGATTAGTTTAATTAAGGTTTGAGGTTCAAATTGGGATTCATTCATCCAGCCATCATTCATTTATTCAGTCAATCCCTCCTCCCTCCCTCCTTACCTCCCTCCGTCCCTTCCTCACTTCCTTCTTTCCTCCCCTCCTTCCTTCTTCCCTTCCTTCCTCCCTTCCTTGCTTTTTCCTCCCTTTTCTTCCATTACTCATTTAGTTCGCAGTGTCTACCAGGTGCCACAGTATTTACACAGTGCTAGGTGCTGGAGATACACAATTACTTGTTTGTTGTCATTAGTTGCCAGAGGTTGGCTCCAACTCAGGGCAAGCCCATGTATAACAGACTGAAATGTTACTCAGTCCTGCACCATCTTCATGGTTGTTGACATGTCTGAGTCCATTATTGCAGCCATTGTGTCAATTCACCTCATTAAATGTTTCTCCTGCTTTTGCTGGCCCTCCCCTCTACCAAACATGATGTTCTTCTCCAGGGATCAGTCTCTCCTAATCATGCGTCCAAAGCTGCAGTCTCAGACAATATTCCGTAATCCAAAGGGCTTTCACTGGCTAATTTTTGGAAGCAGGCTGTCAGGCCTTTCTTCCTAGTCTGTCTTAGTCTGAAAGGTCCACTGAAACCTGTCTACCATATGGGACCCTGCTAGTATTTGAAATATTGGTGACATAGGTTCCAGCATCATAGCAACGTGCAAGCCATCACAATACAACAAACTGCCAGACAGGTGGTAGGCTCAATGGCTTCGGGGGACCTAAATCCAACAGGTCTACTGCAGATCCCAAAAATTCAGCCTTCACTGAGTCACCTTCCAGTATAGCACTGTTTCCTTTTTGCCATCCCACTGTCAACCCTCGATGGGTAAAAATAGCTGTGGTAGTTTTAAAATATATCCACAAATCTTGTGATACTCTCGTATTCAAAAGGTGGAGACTAACTTACCTCCCTTTGAGAATCGGCTGGACTTAGTGACTCACTTCTAAAGAACAGAACACGGCAGAAGTGACAGTGACTTTCAAGACTAGTTCTTAAAAGGCTTGTGGCCTCCTCTTGGTCCCCTGAGAACACGCACTCTGGGGAAGTCAGCTACCATGTTATGAGGGCAATCAAGCAGCTCTATGGAGACGCCCACATGAGGGTATAGAACTGAGACTGCCTACAACGGCCATGTGAGTGAGCCATCTTAGAAGCAGATCCTCCAGCCGCAGTCAAGCCTTCAGATGACTGTATCCCCAACTAACATCTTTACCACCACCTTTTCAGAGACACTGAGTCAGAATCACCTGGCTGACACATTTCTGAATACCTGACTCTGACAAACTGTGAGGTAATAAATGTTTGTTGTTTTAAGTTGCTAAGTTTTGGGAAAATTTGTTATGCAGCAATAAGTAACTAATACAGTGACTAACAACTACAGATGAATTTTGCAAAAGCAACAACTTCTTCACTGGAAATACCTATACACTATACACATGGTCCTCCCAGATGGAATACACAGGAATCAAATCAACTACATCTGTTTAAGAGATGATGGAAAAGCTCAAAATCATCAATCAGAACAAGGCCGGGGCCAACTGTGGAATAGACCATCAATTGCTCACATGTAAGTTCAAGTAGAAGCTGAAGAAAATTAGAAAAACTCCATGAGAGCCAAAGTAGGACCTTGAGTTTATCCCACCTGAATTTAGAGACCATCTCAAGAACAGATTTGATGCGTTGAACACTAATGACTGAAGAGCAGACAAGTTGTGGAATGACATGAAGGACTTCATACATGAAGAAAGCGAAAGGCCATTAAAAAGCCAGGAAAGAAAGAAAAGTCCAAAATCGATGTCAGATGAGACTCTGAAAGCTGCTCTTGAGCTTCAAGTAGCTAAAGTGAAAGGAAGAACTGATGACGTAAAAGAGCTGAACACAAGATTTCAAAGAGCAGCTTGAGAAGACAAAGTAAAGTATTATAATGAAATGTGCAAAGACCTGGAGATAGGAAACCCAAAGGGAAAAACATGTTTGGCATTTCTCAAGCTGAAAGAACTGAAGAAAAAATTCAAGCCTCGGGCTGCAGTGTTGAAGGATTCTACTGGGAAAAAATTAAACGACGAAGGAAGCATCAAAAAAAGACGGAAAGAATACACAGAGTCATTATATCAAAAAGAATTGGTTGACATTCAACCGTTTCAGGAGGTAACATATGATCAGGAATCAATGGTACTGAAGGAAGAAGTCCAAGCTGCACTGAAGGCATTGGCGAAAAACAAGGCTTCAGGAATTGATAGAGTATCAATTGAGATGTTTCAACAGATGGATGCAGCGATGGACATGCTCACCGGTCTATGCCAAGAGATCTGGAAGACAGCTACCTGGCCAAGGGCCTGGAAGAGATACATATTTATGCATTTTCCCAAGAAAGGTGATCCAACCAAATGCGGAAATTATCTGACAATATCATTAATATCACGCACAAGTAAAATTTTGCTGAAGATCATTCAAAAGGAACTGCAACAGTATATTGACAGGCAACTGCCAGAAATTCAAGCCAGATTCAAAAGAAGATGTAGCACCAGGAATATCATAGCTGATGTTTGATGGATCCTGGCTGAAAGCACAGAATACCAGGAAGATGTTTACCTGTGTTTTATTGACTATGCAAAGGCATTCAACTGTGTGGATCATAACAAATTATGGATAACACTGCGAAGAATGGGAATTCCAGAACACTTAATTGTGCTCATGAGGAATCTATACACAGATTGAAACGCAGTTGTTTGAACAGAACAAGTGGACACTGCATGGTTTAAAGTCAGGAAAGGTGTGTGTCAGTGTTTATTCTTTCACCATACCTATTCAGTCTGTATGCTGAGCAAATAACCTAAGAAACTGGACTGTATGAAGAAGAACGGGGCATCAGGATTGAAGGAAGACTCATTAATAATCAGTGTTATGCAGATGACACAACCTTGCTTGCTGAAAGTGAAGAGGACTTGAAGCACTTACTGATGAAGATCAAAGACTACAGCCTTCAGTATGGATTACACCTCAACATAAAGAAAACAAAAATCCTCACAACTGGACCAATAAGGAACATCATGGTAAACAGAGAAAAGACAGACGTTGTCAAGGATTTCCTTTTACTTGGATCCAGAATCAAAACCATCCATGGAAGTAGCAGTCAAAAAATCAAAAGACCCACTGCATTGGGCAAATCTGCTACAAAAGACCCCTTTAAAGAGTTGAAAAGCAAAGATGTCACCTTGAAGACTAAGATGAACCTGACCCAGCCACAGTGTTTTCAATTGCCTCATATGCATGGAAAAGCTGGATGATGAAAAAGGAAGATCGAAGACGAAATGATGCCTTTGAATTGTGGTTTTGGGGAAGAATATTGAATATACCATGGACTGCCAAAAGAATGAACAAATCTGTCTTGGAAGAAGTACAACCAGAATGCTCCTTAAAAACAAGGATGGCGAGCCTATCTCTCACATACTTTGGATGTGTTATCAGGAGAGATCAGTCCCTAGAGAAGGACATCATGCTTGGTAAAGTAGAGGGTCAGCAAAAAAGAGGAAGACCCTCAACAAGATGGATTGACACAGTGACCGCAACAATGGGCTCAAGCATAACGATTGTGAAGATGGCGCAGGACAGGGCAGCATTTTGTTCTGTTTTACATAGGGTCACTATGAGACAGAACTGACTAGATGGCACCTAAAAACAATGGTAAACACGTTGAGCTTTATAAGAAACTGCCAAACTGATTTCCAGAGTGAATATACCACTTTCCATTCCTGCCAGCAATGTATGGGAGCCCTAGCTGCTCCACATTCCTGACAGCACGTGGTTTTTGTCAGTTGTTTTTTAGAAGCCACTCTGCCATAAAAAACCCGCTGCCATTGAGTTGATTCTGAATCACAGTGACACTACAGGGCTGACTAGAACTGTCCCATAGGGTTTCCAACGCTGTAATCTTTACAAAAGCAGACTGCCACATCTTTTTCCCACAGAGTGGCTGGCGGGTTCAAACCACTGACCTTTCAGTTAGCAGCTGAGCACTTTAACCACTACGCCACCAGGGAGAAGCTATTCTAGTAGGTGTAAGATTATGCCTATTAACGATTTAATAAACCTGGTAAATTTTTATATGTGGATTGTTGAACAGGAGGATAAAAAAAGACACATTCAAATTCTTACATAATGCTGAAATGTTGCGATAAACTAATGAAGACAATTCAGAAGGAACCCACTGAGATGCGTCATTGAACAACATTACTAAACTCTCAATTTCTTTGTTTGGAGGGGGAAACCTGGATGTGGACTTTCTAAGCAAAAGTCCCACTGCTTTCTGTTTAATGTCGATGGTATTACCATCACTAACAGGATCCTTTGAGGCCTACATCCACTTTCCAGCAACGTAACAAAGAAATAGAGCTTTACTAAAGCTACCCAATGGGGTTTCCAGGAAACCTTTGAAGCTCAAATTACTTTTTTGATATTCTCCCAGCTACACAGTTGAATATCACATATTTTATCAACGTTTCACACAACATTGTGTACTGTGTACGAGATTATTCAATTGAAAAAAAGTTTGCCTTTTCTCTACAACTGCGCAGGTCATTACAGTAAACATTAGCCACATGCGGCTATCAAGCACTTGAAATGTGGCTAGTGCCACATTTTAAAATTTTAAACTGAAGCAGTGTATAAAAGAAAGAATGTAAAATATCACATTAGTAATTTTTATATTCATTACATGTTTAAATGGTAGTATTCTGGATATACTGGGTTAAATAAAAAACATTACTAAAATTAACTTCACCTGTTTCTTTTAATATTTTAATGTAGCTACTAGGATGCTTAATAGTAGGTATGTAATTACATATATGGCTTTTATTATATTCCTGCTGAACAACAGTGCTCAATAAAGAAAATAAAGCTTGCTGGAAACTACTAAATTTTAGTTACAGTTCCAAGATCCATGGAGCATTTCAAAATCTACTATTAAATACACCACTCATAAGTGTAGTAAGACAAATTAGGCATTTACTAATTGAATGTTTTTTCATTCATTCATTCCATATTAGTATTCTCTTAAAACAGATATATCAATTTTAAAACAAAAAGTATTTTAAAAAATAAAATAGACAATACAAATAAAAATAGTAAACATAAAAATAATTTTAGAATTTAAATTGAAAAATTAAAAGCAATCTTAGCTCTTTAAAAGGCACTATGAAGAAATAAAAAGGGAAGCCAATGTACAGGAGAAAATATTCACAAAATATTTATCTTGATGTCTTTTATCCAGAACATATAAAGAGCTCCCACAACTAAATACTAAGACTAGCAATTTGATTAAAAATGGACAAATGATTTCAACAGGTACTTCACAAAAAACTTACGTGGATGAAAGCAAGCACATGGAAAGATGCTCAGCATCATTAGTCATTAGGGAAACCCACAGACCCACTAAAATGCCTAAAATTAAGAAGACTGACAAAACCAATGTTGACAAAGATGTGAAGCAAACTAGAACCCTTATACACCAATTGTAATGGTTAAGATAGTATGTCACCTTGGCTGGGCCATGGTTTTCAGTGTTTTGGCAGTCGTATAATGTTGTGATCACTTCCCTGTTGAGACTGGATTTAGGATCACCTCCATGATGTGATCTGCTGTGAGTAGTCAGGCAGTTGAAAGGGAGTTTCCTGGACATGTGGCCTGCATCTGAATATAAGCAGATGTCCTGGCAAGGCTCGAGGGCTTTCATTCATTCTGGATCCTGTAGCTGACTCCTGTTTGTCTGACCTCCTGTTCTTGGGACTTGAGCTAGCAGCTTACCTGCAGTCTTGCCTGCCAGTCTTGGGATCCATCAATATTCACAGCCTGTGAGCAAGAGCCCTGCTCTCTGACCTGCCAATCTTCGGTGCAGCAGCCCCTGGGGCAACATTAATCAGGAGAAGCCTCTATCCTGATCCATGGACTTGGGATGTTCCAGCCTCTACAACCACGTGAGCCATTTCCTTGATATAAATCTCTCTCTCTATATATATTTATATGCTTTACTAGTTTTGCTTCTTTTTTTTTTAGAGAACCCAGCCTAAGACACCAATGGTAGGAATGCAAGATGGTATAGCCATTTTGGAAAACGGTTTGACAGTTTATTATACAGTTAAAAATAAACTTATTTTACCACCCAACAATTCTACTTCTGGGTATCTTAGTCCACACAAAGACCTAGAAGAGTCCAGTAATAGCCCAAACTTGAAAAAACTCAAATGTCCATAAATTGGTGAATGGATAAGCATATTATAGAATATACATATATATATGAAACCCTACTCAGCAATAAAAAGGAACAAACACTAATACATGTAATGACCTGAATAAATCTCTAAAGCACTATGCTAAGAAAAATTCTAGAAAAAGGAAAACTCTAGTAACTAAAAGCAGACCACTGGTTGCCAAGGGCCAAGGGTGGAAAAGGGATTGACTTAAAAGGTACATGAGGAAACTTTTTGGGGTTGTGGAAATATTGTATATTTTAACTGTGGAGAGGGTTAAATGACTGTATAACATTTGTTAAAACTTACTGGACTGCACATTAAAATGGCTGAATTTTGTATGCAAACTACACCTCAACAAAACTGATCAAAAAGTAAAACTGGCAATAAAATTATTAATGCCAGTGCTGAGAAATGAGAATTCCCATACATTGCTGGTGGAGGGTCTTATAAATTGGTACAACCACCTGGACAGCAACTTGGGAATATGTGGCAAAGTTGACAATGTACACAGCTTAGGATCCAGCAATTCTACTTTGTATATATTCTCCTGAGAGATTCCCAGAGATGTGCATGGTGAGATACATACAGGTTACATGTATCAATTTAGATCTTAAAAACATGGCTAAGATAAAAAAGGGATGTCAGGGATTGAATTGAGTCCCTCAAAAATACATGTAAATCCTAACCTCTGTAGCTGTGGTTATCATTTGGGAATGGGTTATCCTTATTATGTTAATGGACAGTATTAGTGTAGGGTGTGTCTTAAATCAATCTTTTTTGAGATATAAAAGAGATTAAACAAGCAAGTGAGCAGAGATGCGGGAAGAGAGGTGCCATGCCACGTGAAGATCACCAAGGAACCATGAAACAGAGGCTGATAAGAGACGAAGATACAAGATGATACCATTTTTGTAAATTTTGAGAAATATCAAATATTATTCATGGATACATTCCTATATGATATATATATACACAAGGAATAAAAACCTACAATTTTAGAATTGAGGTCATCCCTTATGAGAAAGGAGAATAAAATTGAGGATAAATAAAAAGTATATTTTTAAAGTACATCCATGGTCACCATGACTCAATGCTGACTCAACAATAGGTTTGGTTTTTTTATAATTTACAACTCTAAAAACATAAAATATTTATGACAAAATTTTAACACTTATTACTTTAACATTTGTTATTTCTCAGGGTGGAAATATGTATTTGTCCATATATTGGAAATGTTTCCCTTTTTTTAAGTAAAGAATCATTTTTAAGCTATCTTTAATCACAAAACACAGGCTGTGGTGAAATGAGTTCCTTACATGGCCTTTTGCCTGGGTTCTTTGGAAAAACAGCTTGAGAAATTTTCCCCCTAATCCCTGAGGAGTTACCTTTGCCCTAGTTTTCTATTTCCTATGCCCAGAGAATTTGTTACATTTCCTGGGTAAACTGTAGGCAACTTGTTTTCATATTTTTGTCTGGCCCTGCGCTGTAGCCTGCCCTGTAAATGGTATGCATCTTGCAGGGACTGGTCAAACTACTATGCAAATTAAGTGCCTATAGGCTATGCAAATGAAGTTACTGTAACCTACTATGCAAATGAAGTATCTGTGGTCTACTGAGAGGAGACTGGTCAGTTCATGGCCCTAGTGGGTGGGCCACTCCTTGAATTTATGAGGAGTTTGTGTATACATGCAGGCAGCCCCACAGAGATTTTTCAGACAGTAAGCAGAGCCTGAAGGAAGAAAGGCAAGAGAGAAGCAGAGAGAAAGGAGACAAGGAACCTTCTAAAGAGCTGTAACATGGGTCAAAGGCTTTAACACTGAAGACAGTGACAGGCCCAAAGAAGCCCAGTGGCAGAGTCAGTGGCAACAGACCTGGAAGGGGTCCCACAGCAGAGTTGGTAGAGACAGACGGCAGGGCCAAAAGAACCCTGCGCCAAGGGGGCTGAGAGGAGCCTGTCCTTAGGGGGCTGAGAGGAGGCCCGCACCACTGAGAGGGGGTATGCAAGGCAGAGAGAAGGGCCTGCTTGCTTGCACAGCAGAAAGGAGCCGTCCTGCGCAGAAGAAGTGAGGCTTTGCCTACATACTTCCTGATCCTGATCCTGTACCCCGTTACTTCCTTAATAAACCACTTAACTGTAAGTATGGTCTGTGAGTTTTCTGTGGCCATGGCAATGGATCCTCGAACCCAAAGGAGAAATGGTGCCATAGGGTGGACAGCTGGCGTCAGAATCGATAAAAAGGCTGGAAGACGGAGGTATGTCTGACCTCCAACTCATGGGAATCAGCTTTGGGCTGATCTTGGTCATTATTCTCCCCAAAGTTCAACAGGTTCTGATGCTACTGCTACTGCTAAGAAAAACTATAACTCGAAGGGGGCTTTCCACTCAAGGAAAGAAAAATATTAGAGCAACCACAAAATTATACTGTTCAAAATCCTTAAAAAGATCAAGGAAAAGATAGTACACATAAAACAAGAATAGGGGCTTATTAAGCAAAAACAAGATAATCTAAAACTAGAACTGCAGACACAAAAAAGAATTAGAAATTTTAGAAATGGAAAATATGGTCATTGGAATTAAGAAAAACCTAAGCAGGTGAGCAGATGGAAAAAAAAGTAAGGAAATAATGAATTAGACTTTAGAACTGAGAAAATCTCAAGAGAATGGGGCAGAGAAATACAGATGAAAATTATGAAAGAGAATTAGATAAATGAAGGATTTATTGAAAAGTTTTCAGATATGTCTAATAGAACTTCTATATTTCTAAGAGAAGGGGATAACAGCTAAGAATTGCCCAGAATTTGAGAAAAATATGAGTCTTTAAATTAAAAAAAAAAAAAAACACATGGTACAAGCAGAATAAATAAAATTAAATCCACATCTATATATACTATAGTAAAATAGCAAAATAAGAAAGATAACCTATAAAGGAATGACAATGAGTTGGTGTCAAAAGATAATGGAGAATGTCTTCAAAGCACAGGAGGGAGATCTAGAATCCTCTGCCTGAATGAACTAGAGAATAGTCGCCATGAATGGGAATCAGGGCTTGGGACCAGGTTTGTTCCATTCAAACCCCTGCTGAGAATTTGCATTTCTAACAAGTTCCCGGGAGATGCTAATACTGCCGGCTAGGGACCAAGTCTGAGAACCCAAATTTGTTTTACGTAAGAATCACCTGGGAATCTTGTTAAAACCTAGATTCTGATTCAGTATATCCAGGGAGGAAATGCAAATTCTCAGCAGAGGTTTGAACTGGAACCGAACCAGTTCAGAGCACTGGTCAGAACTGACTCAAAGGCACCTGGTGGAGAGTGACTACCCACAGATCTTCTCTGAAAGAACTACCATGAAAGGAGCTATTTCAGCAAGAAGAGAAACTTTTCTGGAAGGTAACAATGGGGTAATAGAAGCAACGAGAGGCTAAGAAATGGGGAAAACTTGTTTTTAAACCTAAGTATGTTTCTATTTAAATAATAATAGTAGAAAATATACCCTCCAAAAATAAACACTGTGGTTAAAGAAATTAAAGCCATCTGAACTGAGTTCCAAGGACATCTTGTTTCTGAAAATTATATTAATGCCAATAGTTTAGAAAAGAAACTATAAAAATGGCTGGTAAAATTAAAAGAAAAAAGAACCTAGCGTTAAAGAATGCATACAGACCAAATGCGGAATACACACATTTTCACCAGTTTAGGCCGTGTGTGGAATTCAGGGGCTGCCCAGAGTCTGGTCCTCGGGATGGGGTGGCCAAAACCGCAGAGGTTGTGTGTGACAGAGAATCTTGTCTTAACAAGGTTTACAGAGCAAGATTGCCTCGGGCCATCCACGTCTTAGATCTGCTTTAATTATTGTGAGCAATCTCCTGAAATAACACTCCCAGTCATGGGATTTGAACTGTTACATATTATCTTACATAGTGACATAGAAGAAGAGTTCTCAAGCCCTCTGCTGAACCAGCACAGAACCAAAGAGGATTATTGGAGTTTCCTACAAATCCTTTTGGTACCGCAGGCACACTGAACAGAGATGAGCTTCATCCGTATGCTGAATCATTCCTTACGAAAAGGAAACATCAGCATGCTCTCCGCTCCTTCTCTGGCTGCTTCTTGCCTAATGGGAACCTCTGGGCGCCTTCTGTGTCACCTCTGAGGTAATTATCGTCACTCAGGAAGTATCTGAGCAGGAGATGCAGGAGAGAGAGCACGCACTGTCACTCAGAAGTCACTATTAGGATCTGCAGGCAAAGGCGGAATTCTTTGAAATTTTACTTTAAACCAAGATACTGCCACCTTAGCACATTGAGAAGTGGCAACAAGTACAGTAAAAACCTGTGAGAGCCGGAACATGATGGGACTGCCTCGTTTTTCCAGGTCTCGCGAGTTTTCTGCCTTTGACAGATGCAGTCTTACCACTTTTCTGTTGCTCTCTGTTAGTGGAAAATGTTTGCGTTTTCCTTCTCTGACAGGTTTCCGCCTTACACAGGTCCAGATTTCACAGGTTTTAATTAATTTGATATCATATGTGTGTGTGTATGTATATACATTTTATCTATAGATACAGTGTAGTCATAATTTTGGTGGTAAAAATTGGTAAACCCAGTAATAGAATATTTGGAAATGAGAAAAATTAAAAAACACAATTCAGCCATCTTAACATGGTATCTGCTGTTTTGTTTTCTATCCTTCCGGTGCGTTTTTTTCTACATTTACCTCTTTTTCCTGGTTGTAATCATAGTAGTTATACATTTTTTTTTAATTTGGATTCAAATCACAAACACTTTTTCACATGGCTAACTTTCACAGCTATCATTGTTAATGGCGTAATGCTATGAGGTACTGCACCAATCACCTACACGTGAGCATTTTTAGCTATATAATATTCTGATCATTATAAAAATCACTTTAGTGAACATCAGCCATATAGCTGTTTTTCGTATGTAATTTTCTTAGGATAGATTTCCCCAAAGTAGAATTACCAGGTCAACAGGCAGGAGAGTGTTTATGATTCTTAATATATATTGCCACAGTATTTTCCCCAAATGTGGCAATTTGCAGTGACACGGTGATTCACTGTGCCATCACAGATGACGATAGTCTAAGCTTAAAAGCAGCGGCTGTCAAACGACAGTCCCTGGACCAGCAGCCACCCATCACCTGGGAACTTCTTAGAAAAGCAAGCTCTGATGCCAGCCATGGAACCAGTCAATCAGAACGTCTGGGTGTGGGGCCAGCAATCTGTTTTAACAAGCTCGCTAGGTCATTCTAATGCCTGCTCAAGTCCAAGAACCGTCGGTCTAAACGGAAAAGCTCCCAGCTTTAGCTGCACATTAGAATCACCCGCGGAGCTCTAAAGCCCCCTGCTGCCTGGGACATGGTCACAGAGGAGCTGGTTTATTTGTCCGGGAACGGAGCACAGGCGCCAGCATGTTCTAAGTTCCCCTCCCATGATTTTAATGTGCGGCCAAGGCTGGAAACCACCAGTCTAAAGCAGTGCTTATCAAAGGGTGGTCCCTGAACCGTAACGTCATCACCACCTGGGAGCTTCTTAAATCCAACCAAAAACTAATCCTGTTGCTGGCAAGTCCGATTCATAGCAACCCTATAGGACAGAGTAGAATTGCCCCATATGGTTTCCAAGGAGCACCTGGTGGATTCGAACTAGCAACCTTTTAGTTAGCAGCCATAGCTCTTAAGTACTACAGCCATCAGGGTTTCCCTGGTGGTGGGGGCTTGTTCTAAGTACAAATTCTCAGGCCCCACCTCAGACCCACGGAATCAGAATTCTTGGGTAGGCCAAGTTATCTGTTCAGCAAGCGCTGCGGGTGATACTGATATGGACTAGAGTTTGAGAAGCACTGCTCTAAAAGAAGAGCCCTGGTGGCACAGTGGTTAAGAGCTTGGCTGCTAACCAAAAGGTCGGCAGTTCGAATTCACCAGCTGCTCCTCGGAAACCCTATGGAGCAGTCCCCTGTCCTATAGGCTCGCTGAGTTGGAATTGACTTGACAGCAACAGGTTTGGGTTTGATTCTAATGGACTGTCTGAGCGCAGAGACAGGGTCTCTTGTGCACAAGCGTCTGTATATCCTGTAGTAGATACATATATGCATACAGATAGAGAGACTTATAGTCTACAAGTTATAGATCTATACATACATGGATATGGACAGAGAGGTTTATAATATACAGGGACGTTGACTAGCTTCATAGGAGGTATGAACTGGCACCTCACTCATGGCTTGACAGTACAGTCTTTAATTACTAGTGAGACTAAACACTGTCCACATTTGTTTACCCACTAATTTCCAAGAATAAGACTTTAAACATGAAGTTTAGATCTCATCTATAGAATGTTAAAAAAGAATTGGCTGATTACTAAAATACTAGCTTGAAAAGGAGGCAAAACTTTCCACACACGTAAGGAGAGCCTGGAAAAGTTGTTCAAATATAACCATGCCTTGGAGGATGACTAAGGAAAACACGGCACCTTAATTAGCTGAGAATGGAAAGCTAATATTAGAAGATATGAAAGTGACAGATGACTTCATTGCTTTTTTTTTTTTTTTAACTTGAGCTTTAAGGTTGATGAGGGGCCCACAGCTGAGGCTTTGGAACCAGGATGCCACCATGCACCTGGGTGTTTGAGGAGCTGAGGTCCCCTGCCACCTCCCTCACCCACAGCACCAAAGACCAGCTGCAGCACATTAGCTCAGCTAAGATAATCTCCGCTCTGGCTATCACAAGGTCAAGCTAAAATGAGGAGAGGGAAGAGCGAGGCGCTGGAGATGGTGAAGAGAGCATCAGGCTGAGAGTCAGGAAGGATGCCTGGCTTTTCATTCTCTGATCTTTTACTTAGTAAGTTTTAGTTTAATCTATTAAAAAGTATACAAGAAATGCTTGCTAAGGGTTCACTGGCTGCACTCTGATTTCAAAATAAGCAAATGGGCAAAAATAAAATATTGGCATTTCTTCTAGTCTTTACAACTCTCCCAATTAGACAGTACTTCAAAAGTTATTTACATAAGAGACAGTTCTACCTGGAAAAAAAAAGGGGTGTTCCCAAGCTGTTTGGCTCTTTACGCCCTTTCTCTTCCTTGCCGTCCATTCCTTTCCTGTCCATTCCTTTCTGCCTTCCTAATTTACTTCACAGTCTTGATAAAATACTAAAAAAAGATTCATTTACAACACTGAACATATCTGAAGATTTCTTTTAAACTTTTAGGTTCCTTGATCCCTCAATGGAAGTATGGACGGGCTTTAGGAGGTCTCTGAACCCTTTAAAATTATAAATACTGAGTTGTATTCAGAAGTGTTTGTGCGTCTTTTTTCCGAGGAGGGAGATCACAGCTTTTATCAGTTGATCAAAGTTATCTCTGCACCAAAAATGTTAACCACTCATAGAGAGAAAATAACCTTCTTTCTAGGTCTGAATGGCCAGAATGTATTCAGTAGGTCAGTTCTAGGAACGGGTGAAAAACAAGCTACTTTTAAGTTTTAATCCTGAGTACTGAGTTGCTGAGTTGTGGAGGCCCGAGGCCGGATGGGTCACAAATCAGGTTGGGTTTTCATAACACACCCTCCCTAAACCAGTTAGGGAGAAGGTTTGAAAACTAATAAACTCAGGTGTCTTCCCTCCCTCTCAGGGCACTGCCTCTGACCAGAATCTGACCCCAAATACAACCCTCAAATTCAAGGACTACAGATGGGCCCGAGAAATCCAAGCTGGAGTCAGCGACTCTGAAGGGGGCTGGGCAAACAAGCCTAGAGCTTTCAACTGCTCCCTTTTACTCCTCATTTTTATCCTGGAAA
The DNA here is from genome assembly GCF_030014295.1 of Loxodonta africana. Classification (NCBI taxonomy): domain Eukaryota; kingdom Metazoa; phylum Chordata; class Mammalia; order Proboscidea; family Elephantidae; genus Loxodonta; species Loxodonta africana. Next base: position 76,032,344 of record NC_087364.1, on the reverse strand, counting down.
TTGCTGGAGCTATAGCTTGGAGCCCTGGTGCTGCAGTGGTTAAGAGCTACGGCTGCTAACCAAAAGGTCAGCAGTTCAAATTCACCAGCAACTCCTTGGAAACCCTATGGGGCAGTTCTACTCTGTCCTGTGGGTCTCTATGAGTGGGAATCGACTCTATGTCAATGGGTTTGGTTTGGTTTATAGTGTGGTTCAGAAAATGAGCTTCAGGGTCATTTAGCCTCAGCTTTAAGATGTCTTTCCAAATTTCATGTTCTTTGGCAAGTTATCGGCAAATTAGTTAACCATCTGAGCCTTGGATTCCTCACGTAAGGTAGGGATAACAATAGTACTTTTCACATAGAGTCGAAATGGGAATTAACTGCAATAATACATGAAAACACATCAGTACCGTGCACAGTGACCTTCAGTTAGTATGTGCTAAAATAAATGGTACATACTATACCATAATCATCATCATCATCACCATCGCCATCCTTGAAAGAGTCTGGCCAACTTGGCAGTGAGACAATTCCCGTGGAATAGTAACTTCTACTATTTCTGACTATAACTGTTGACTGTATGTTAAACTAAGTTTTGGGTTTTTTTTTTCCTAAACATGCTTTCAAAATATTATATCTGAAGAGTTATAACCCATGGGAATAAATGATGTGGAATATCCCATTAAGACAAACCGAACTCTTAGTTAGAAAAATACCCATCATCAGTGTTTAAACTATTTCATCCAACAACAGTGCGGGGCGGGGCGGGGGACATGAAGAGAGCTCTACTACTAATCTCACAGATGAAATAACAAACACACACTGCTCTAAGTGACAGAAGTGATCTTGTAAGGCTAGTGTCTAATCTGTCTTGACCAACAAAACCATTCCCAGGAGCACTTCAGAGTAGTGATTGTGGTATATAAATAGTAATCTTTTTAGATATGAAATTTTAATATATAAATTTACATTACTAACATAACTGAGAAAAGTTTTTTAAAACCATTTTTCACCAGTAATTTTGAAAGTCAATTGCAACACGTATACAGTATTTATACTATCGGAGGACAGGCTCTGGTCTTTAGGGGTTCTTGTTTTAAAGGCCTTTCTGGGAAACTTGGAGAAGCTTCCTCAGCTCCTAATAGCCTCGAGCTCATTCCCAGCCTCATCTCTCTCAGTGGTGCCTCTCCACTAACCTTCAAGTCCATAGTGCACAGTGAAAAGAGACAGATAAAGCAAGGATCCAAAAACAGTAGGCCAGTCGTACAGATGGGCCTCAGAGCCGGAGCTGGTTGGCCGCACAGCCAGGCCCCCAACACCATCAACGCCCTCTAGTTAAGCACTGCATCCTCTTTCCTGAGGCCATGATTGAAAAGAGAAGTGCAGTCTCCTCCCTCTGCCCAAGGACCTCACTGCGGGCCTCCACCACTCTTCCTTACTTACCTTCCCTGACCCCAGTCTATCCAAGCGACACAAAATTTTGTTGAAAAGAACGGTAACTCTAAAATAGTTTGCAACCCTTTGGAATAAAATTTTCTCTCTTATACTTTCTCATCCTCCATGATGGCCAAGATCCATAAAAATAATTCTGTCTGAGTCTTCGTATCAGAAGTACCCTTAATATTGCTGTTGTTAGTTGCCAAGAAGTCAATTCTGACTCATGGTGACCCCATGTCTGCAGAGCTGAACTGCACTTTATAGGGTTTTCAAGGCTTTGACCCTTCAGAAGCAGATCTCCAAACCTGTCCTCTGAGGCTCCTCTGGGTGGGTTCAAACTGCCAACCTTTCATCTAGTAGTCGAGTGCTTAACCATCTTCATCTTCATCAGGGACTTCTATGCTTGATATAAATAAAACATATCTATTCTGTGAATAGAAACCAGCCACCTGGCTGTAAGGTCCATGAGGATGAAGACCATGTCGCCTTGTTTCCGATTATAATATCGGTGCCTGGCACAGGGTAAGAACTCACTCCATATTGACTTATGAATTAATCCAAGAATTCTGCTTGAAAATATCCTCTTCCATCTTCTAAAATGGGACTCCTGAACTCCTCACATTATCAGCTTGCCTTAAGTATAGCATTATGCTCCAGGATTGAAATTTAAATATTGTCTGTAAAGGATAACACTCATGGCAACGGGTTGTTTTTAAACTAAGATTACCCAGAGAGAATTTCACTCAATTTGTTTTAATGTATTAATTAACCAATCACTTAGGAGAGCCTCTAAAAAAAGACACGTGGGAGAGAAGTTCTCAGCTACAATTTGTGGAAAGAACCCTAGGCTGAAAGCACAGTGTTCTGAGTTCCAATTTCTGGCCCACCAAGTGGGCGATCTGTTTTGCTCATCAGAAAATGTAAATATTCTGCCTTGCCTTGTTGATAGTGCTGCTATGGGAAGCAAATGAGATAGGGAATGTGAAAACTATTTTTATAAAGAGCTATAGAAGTACAAGTGTCTCTCAATATCTGAATCCAGGGGATTCTTGCGTTTGGATGGTATAGATACCTGTGCTAGCGTTGCTGGGAAACCAGAGTGTCAGGTGAGGACATCTGGGAAGGGGACACATTCTGGGAAATTTAGTGGTCAAAGGCAAACTCTGCATTTCCCAGCTTGACCAAAGGCAGCCTGTATGTGCAAGACCACCAGCCAGACCAGGGAATGCCCGGGTTACCACCTACAGAATCTCGCTACATGGTATGGTGAGGGGTAGGTCTTTTCCATGTGCTCCTGCACCCATATCAACAGGAGCTCCCCCAGGTTAGCAGGGTCATTCTCGATGACCTCTTGGCAGCCACATCCTGGATGCCACACCTTGGATACCAAAATATTCTTCAATCCTCCTTCCAGGTAGAATTCTGAGCCTCTGTGGGTCCTGGAATCAGGTATGGGCTTCTTAGAAGGGGCCACTCAGATCTTTTTTTTTTTTTTGCATCAATCCCCCCTGTAGCCCCAGGGAACCATTCCCCAGCCTTCACACAACAGCAGACTGATAAATATTTTTAAGTGTCCCGAACCTGTTGTTGCACTTGGCGCTGGGACGGGTAGTATTTCAAAATTCTGATCTAATTTTCTCATATTGAATTGCTTGGCTGACATATTTGGGGGGAGTGAAGGGGTTAGTGTTAAAGTTTAATTACAATCCCATGCCTACAAAGAATCCACTTTACTGAAGCACCCAAGACTTGTGGTACGTAAGTTTTACTCTAAGGACATCAAAAACAGATTACAAGGATCCTCGTGTCAGTATAAGTCAGACTGGCCAGACATAACTGGGAGTAGGGAAGGAATTCTAACCACATTTGCTATGTTTCACGGTTAGCTTGACCCAAGTCTAAAGCTGCGTCTTTGAAGGTTGTACCATCGTTGACGAAAGTCACCACAAGGGATGGAAGAAGAAAAGGAGGATGTAATTTTTTTAAGTTGTGGGAGTTCATTTAGAGCTGGTTGGAGAGATATCTAATTTCTCACATTTAAAAGGAAGGTTTGTTTGTTTTTAACACTGAAAATGGTTGCTTGGCAACCCCTTCCTGCACTGCATGATGCTTCTGTGATTTCCACCTGCTGGAGAAAAAAATCAATAAAATTATTTTTCTGCAAATCAAAAAAGTGGGAAAATGAGCCAGTGACTCAAATGACTGCATGATAAATTTTCAAGACCAGAAACCCAAACACACATACGTAGCTGCATTAAGAAAAAAGATTACAGCCTTGGAAACCCTATGGGGAAGTTCTACTCTGTCCTATAGGGTCACCGCGAGTCAGAACTGACTTGACAGCATCCAACGACAACTCTGACAAAATTTAACAATGGCCAAGGCTTCACAAAATGAGACCTGTTTTAGTTTAGTTACTGTTGTAACTGAAAATACAAAAGCAGCTTTACGTTCAAACAGAATATGCAGTTGCCTGTGTGATCTAATCAGAGGGGTAAACCAGTCTTGCCGTCCCCCAGACGTTCCGCTGACACACAGTACCTAGGAGGCACTCTTCTGAGTTAAGAGTTTGTATTCAGAAGCCCCCACCAAAACAATGTGCTGGATGTTTGACCGGGCTAACACCTTTGCATCCTGTGAAATGTGCTATCATCACACTACATATTTGGGTTTGCAGATATAACGCTCAAGAGATTAATTTGCTTCATAAGGTAATTAAGCTTCAGGTATGCTGCCACCAGATCGCAGTGGTGCTTTATCACCCATACGGGAATACTATTCAGATGTAAAAACAAAGAATAACAAGGCACTCTGTGCACTGAAGGACACAGACCCTGAAATAGGATAAAAAAATAAATAAGGTGCAGAGTAACGTATGCATAGTAGGCTATCTTGTGTGTAAATAAGAAGAAATGAGAAAATATATTTTATGTGCATTAAAAAGTAGGATACACAAGAAACTACCATATTTTTATGCAAATAATGTGTGCCTTCTGTATTTGTGGAAACCCTGGTGGTATAGTGGTTAAGGGCTACGGCTGTGAACCAAAGGTTTGGCAGTTCAAATCTGCCAGGCGCTCCTTGGAAACTCTATGGGGCGGTTCTACTCTGTCCTATAGGGTCGCTATGAGTTGGAATCGACTCGATGGCACTGGGTTTTTTTTTTCTATATTTGTTTGTCAACCTCACTCTTCCCCCCATAGAGGTATTTTCATAATCACATTGTGCTAATCTTTTACAGCAACATGTAAAAGAAATTGGCATAGCGGTGCCTATGAAAATACCTCGCAGGTGGAGGGTTCAGCTGGCAAACAAACACAGAAGGTATGTGTTATTTGCATAAAATATGGTAATGATAACAGTTATTTGTATGTGGGGCCATGGGAATTGTGGGAAGTTAGACAAGGGTGGAGGGAGACTGTTTGCTTTTACCTTTACACGTGACTAGCTGCCATGGAGTCGATTCCGACTCATGGCGACCCTACGTGTGTCAGAGTAGAATTGCGCTCCATGGGATTTTCAACGGCTGATTTTTTGGAAGTAGATTGCCATGACTTTTTCTGAAGTACCTTTGGGTGGACTGGAACTGCAAACCCTTCTGTTAGCAGCTGGCAGCAGTTAACCATCTGTACCAGGGACTAACCCAGGGGCTCTGCCTTTGTACACACATATAACATGTATTATATTTAAAGTAAGACCCTGAGAATGTAGCACCTATTCAAAAAATTTAAGAAAATACCTCCATGGTTTTATCTCATACCTACTATTGGCTAGGCTGAGTTCATATTCACAAGATAAATTTTTGCTTACTCAACAGTATTCCCTAAGGCTTCCTCTGACCAAAAACATTGTTTGTTTTTACTGAGGAAGATAAAGACAATCACCAGAAGCCAGCATATGAAGGACAGAGGCAAGAAATACAGCCCTCTCTCTCACGAATTTTAAAGGGAGCCACTTGCAAATACATTTATTTTGACCAGACACCCACAGCTTATAAAATGATTCTGGTCAGTTGACCATGCTGCAGTTGATTGTATTGACCTGTGCGAGGACTGTCCACAGAGCAAACGATGTATGACAAATTCCAACTCCTGAGCCAGCTTCCCTGGACAACAGCCCTTCTTCCTTCATTTCTTCTCAATCTCCTCCTCCTCCCTCCAACTGCCCAGCCCATGTGGGCTTAGGGAGTGCAAACAACTTTCAACATTAGACTAAGCAAAACACACTTAGGAAGGTAAATGCTGCTGAAAGACCTTGCAGCCCAGTACAAAGGCAAATATAAAGGGACTTCCGGATTATCTCTGCTTGTAACATCAGGCCCACCGGTAAAAATAGTCACGTGTAGGTTGTGAAGACTTCAGAGACTAGAAAGTGTTTAGTAAAGCACCTGGCTGGCCTCCTTCTGGTACCTGAGTTGGAAGGTCAGTTCCCTGTCCCTGGCTGGACTTTATGTAATGTCTTTTCATTGACTGTGGCACTGGCTTTTGCACTTTTACTTTAGCACAAGAATCCTTCTTTTAAAGGAAATTTTATCATAAACGTCAAAAGCGTATAAACCTCAGTGGGACACCCAGGTCTCTTTCCACCTGGACCCCCTCTACCTTCAGCCCCCTGCCCCTAAGATGATCAGTCACCTTGAGAAAAGCCCTAGCGTTTGCTCTCAGAAGCATTTTGGGAAACGCTGGTCAAGTTCAAACTGCTTAGGCTGGTGTTGAAGGCTCTCTAGAGCTGGGCTCCCATCTGCTCATTCCACCAACCTTCTTTCCCATCCTCTTCCCCAGGAACCTTCCGCTCCAGCAAAACTGGTCTCTTCACTGTTCCTGCTGCGTACCATGCAGCGCTCTCCTCCTGTCCTCCTCACCCCCACCTAGTAGGCTTTCTTCTGTCCTGCTCACCCCCACCTAGTAGGCTTTCTTCTGTCCTGCTCACCCCCACCTAGTAGGCTTTCTTCTGTCCTCCTCGCCCCCACCTAGTAGGCTTTCTTCTGTCCTCCTCGCCCCCACCTAGTAGGCTTTCTTCTGCCCTCCTCACCCCCACCTAGTAGGCTTTCTTCTGTCCTGCTCACCCCTAGTATGCTTTCTTCTGTCCTCCTCACCCCCACCTAGTAGGCTTTCTTCTGTCCTCCTCACCCCCACCTAGTAGGCTTACATGTCTGCCCTCCACTCCTCATGAGTCCCACACTGTCTTCTAAACCCAGATTAAGGCCCACCTCCTTCAGGAAGTCTTCCAGGCTGTCTCTTGCTCCTTCACACCTCTGTGACAGTCACTTGCCCCAATAATTTCACTCATCTTGTTACAAAGACAATCCCCCAATAAAAGCAGGAACTCCCCCAGAACAGAAACCAGTTTTGTCTTAGATCTCTCTCATCTCCAAGATTTAGCAGGGCTTAAAAAATGTTTGATAAAAACACAAGGAATTAGATTAAATTAAGGCGCTATTAAAAAGCATAGGAGTGCTAAACTTGTGAGTGTGTGTGTGTGTGTGTGTTTAGAAATGAGATGTTATGTGTTCAGTTTCTCTGGCATTCCTTTCAGGTATATATGCTATGACTACAGTTCAATTTTCAAAATAGGTTGGTTAATTTTAACACTAGCCAGAAAAGCCAATCATTTATGCAAATAAGAGACTAAAAATGGTTTATGCATTAACTTAGCTGAGGAGGGTGTCATTCAAACACAAAGTGCCAATATTTTCTGACATTATGTGGTGGTAACTTAGGGCTGACTATGTCTATAGTTTGCTTGTAAGAGGCAGCATAAGCGTTACAAGGGCAGGCTCTGGCCTCAGCTTCTCTGAGTTTAAATCCTGGCTTTGATGCTAAGGGAGCTCTGTAAACCGGGGCAAGTTACCCGTCTTTTCTGTTTCCTTATGAGTATATTGGGGATAATATAAAACCTGCCTCAGAGAGTTGTTCTGATGATTAAATGAATTCATATGTGTAAAGATGTGAAGATTTAGAATGCTGCCAAATAGTAAATGTCAGCTATCATTACTGAATGGGAACAGAAACCCATTCAAAGAAGCTTGTTAAAAGGCTGACTGTTAACAAATGCAGGAAGCCCTTCTAGGGCTCAAGAGAACTGGAAATTTACCAGAGTGCTGATCTCTGACTCTTAGTCTCTCTTTACACACACACACACACACGTTCCTAATCTTGGGTATCCTGTGGGTTCTTGTCTATGCTTCTTTATGTCCATTCGCCTCATTTCTGTCTCCCCTCTAATTTCTGATGTACATGCTTCCATATAGCAACCTCAGCTCCTAAGCTATATGACATTCCATCTTGGCTTCCCAGAGCTGGCTTTGTCTCTGGGTTCCGATTTTGAATTCCTTTACTCAGGAACATGATTGGCCCAACTGGGACCAGGTGGCCCAATCAGCTGTGGCTAAGGCTGCCCTTCTAGAGCTGTGGGAAGTGGTCATGGCTGGAGCGATGGCAGAAATAGGAAAAGGCCAGGTTTATCAAGACTGAATAATAAGCACATGTGGAATATATTAATATTATTTATGTGTCGTTGGCGAAGAATTCCCTGGCCAGGTCTTTGATCCATTTTGAGTTAGTTTTTGTGTGTGGTGTGAGGTATGGGCTCTGATTCAGTTTTCTGCAGGTGGATATCCAGTTTTGCCAGCACCAGTTAGCAAAGAGACTGTTTCTGGCCCACTGAACAGACTTGACACCCCTGTCGAAAATCAGTTGTTCACAGATGCTGGGTTTAATGCTGAGTTGTTTTGATTACAGTGGTCGCATAGCATGTTTTGATATCAGGGAGTGTGAGGTCTCCTGCTTTGTTCTTTTTCTTCAATAGTGCTTTGGCTATATGGGGTTTCTTTCCTTTCCATATAAAGGTGGTCATTAGTTTTTCCATTTCAGTAAAGAATGTTCTTGGGATTTGTGTCAGGATTGCATTGTATCTGTAGATCACTTTAGGTAGAACTGACATTTCACTATAGTAATTCTTCCAATCCATGAGCACGAGGTGTCTTTCCATCTTTTTAGGTCTCATTTTGTAGTTAACATTTCTGTAGGTCTCTTTTAGTCTCTTGTAGTAGCGTTTTATAATTTTCACTGTATAAATCTTCCATGTCCCTGGTTAGGCTAATTCCTAGGTATTTTGTCCATTTGGTGGCTATTGTAAATGGTATTGATTTCTTGATTTCTTCTTCAGAGTACTCTTTGCTAGTATTAAAAAAAAAGACCACTGCTGTTAAGACCTTGGCTGATAACCACAAGGCCAGCAGTCTGAATCCACCAGCCACTCCTTGGAAACTCTATGTGGCAGTTCTACTCTGTCCAGTAGGGTCACTATGAGTCAGAATCAACTTGATTTGATGGCAATGGGTTGGGTTATTTTTTTTTGTTATTTTTTTTTTTTTTTGCCAGCACCATTTATTAAATTTTTTATTTGTTAAGATAGAGGAACCCAAGGTTGATCTTGTACCCTGCAACGTTGCTGAATTCTTTTACTTCCAACAGTTTTCTTGTGGAATACTTAGGGTCTTCTGTGTACAGGATCATGTCATTTGCAAATAGAGTTTTACTTCTTCCTTTCCAATTTGAATGCCTTTTATTTCTCTCTCTTGTCTTACTGCTATAACTAGGATTTCCAGTATAATGTTGAATAAGAGTGGCGTCTTAGTCATCCAGTGCTTCTATAACAGAAATACCACAAGTGGATGGCTTTAACAAAGAGAACTTTATTTCCTCACAGTGAGGTAGGCTAAAAGTCCAAATTCAGGGTGTCAGCTCCAGGGGAAGGCTTTCTCTCTCTGTTGGTCTGGAGGAAGATTCCTTGCCCTCAAACTTCTCCTGGTCGAGGACCTTCTCAGGTGCAGGGACCCCGGGTCCAAAGGACACGCTATGCTCCCAGTGCTGCTTTCTTCGTGGTATGAGGTCCCTCCTCGCTGCTAGCTTCCCTTTCCTTTTCTCTCTCGTAAGATAAAAGGTGTTGCAAGCCACACCCCAAGGAAACTCCCTTTACATTGGATCGGGGAGGTGACCTGAGCAAGAGTATGACATCTGACCCTAATCCTTTTAACCACAGGCAGAGGTTATGATTTATAACACAAAAAATCACAAAATAGAGGACAACCACACATGGCCTAACCAGATTAATAGATACATTTTTGGGGAGACATGATTCAATCCACGACAAGTGGTAATAGTGGGCATCCTTGTCTGGTTCCTATTCTCAAAGGGAAGGCTCTCAGCCTTTCTCTGTTAAGTATAATGTTAGCTGTTGGTTTTGTATATATATCCCTAATTACTTGAGAAATTTCTGTTCTATTCCTATTTTGCTGAGAGTTTTTATCAGGAAAGGGTGTTGAATTTTATCAAATACCTTTTCTGCATGAATTGATATGATCATATGGTTCTTTTCCTTTGTTTTATCTATGCAGTGAATTATACTGAATTGTTTTCTAATGTTGAACCACCCTTGTAATCCTGGTATGAATCCCACTTGACCATGATGTATGATTTTTTTGATACGTTGCTGAAGTCTGTTGGCTAGAATTTTGTTGAAAATTTTTGCATGTATGTTCATAAGGGATATTGGTCTGTAATTTTCTTTTCTTGTGATATCTTTGCCTGGTTTAAGTATCAGGGTTATGCTGGCTTCGCAGAAAGAGTTCAGTAGTGTTCCTCCTCTTTGTTTTTGAAGAGATTGAGTAGGATTGATGTCAGCTCTTCTCGGAATGTTTGGTAGAATTCTCCAGTGTAGCCATCTGGTCCTGGGCTTTTGTTGTTGATGTCGGCAGTTTTTTGATGACATCTGTAATCTCTTCTTCTTAAAATGTGTCTGTTTAAATTTTCTACCTCTGTGTTAGTTTGGGTAGGTAGTGTGTTTCCAGGAATTATCCATTTCACCTAGGTCTTCAAATTTGTTGGTATACAATTTTTCATAGGAATATGTTATGATCTTTCTCTCTGGTTGTAATGTCACCAATTTCATTTCTTAATTTGGTGCCTTAGTCATCAAGTGCTGCCATAACAGAAATAGCACGAGTGGATGGCTTTAACAAAGAGAAATTTATTTTCTCACAGTCTCATAGGTTACAAGTCCAAATTCAGGGCAGTCAGCTCCAGGGAGTTTCCCTCTCTGTCAGCTCCGGAAGAAAGTCCTTGTCCTCAATCTTCCCATGGTCGAGGAGATTCTCAGGCGCAGGGATCCCGGGTCCAAAGGACACGCTCTGCTCTTGGTGCTGCTTTCTTGGTGGTATGAGGTCCCCAACTCTCTGCTTGCTTCCCTTTCATCTCTTGAAAGATAAAAGGTGGTGCAGGCCCCACCCCAGGGAAACTCTCTTTACACTGGATCAGGGAGATGACCTGAGTAAGGGTGGTGTTACAATCGCACCCTAATCCTCTTAACATAAAATTACAATTACAAAATGGAGGACAACCACACATGGCCTAACCAAGTTGATACACAGATTTTTGGAGGGATATAATTCAATCCACGACATTTGGTTATTTGCCTCTTCTGTTTTTTTGTTTTGTTTTGTTTTGTTGCCAATCTAGCCGGTGGTTTGTCTATTTTATTGATCCTTTCAAAGAACCAATTTCTGGTTTTGTTGATTCTTTCTATTGTTTTTCTATTTCAGGTATTTCTCGCCCTGATCTTTATTATTTCCTTTTTTCTGGTAGCTTTCAGATTCTTTTGCTCTTCTTTTTCTGTTTGTTCAAGTTGTTGGCTTAAATTAATGATTTTGGATCTTTCTTCTTTTTTACTGTAGGCATTTATTGCTATGAATTTCCCTCTGAGCACTGCTTTTGCTGTGTCCAAAGATTTTTATATGTCGTGTTTTCATTTTTAGTTCATTCAAGGAATTTAATTTCACGTTTGATTTCTTCTATGATCCAATTGTTTTTTAGTAGTATATTATTTAATTTCCATGTATTTGTTTATTTTTTGTCCTTATTGTTTTGTTGTTGATTTTTAGCTTCATATTGTTATGGTCGGAGAAGATCCTTTGTATGATTTCAATCTTTCTCAATTTGTTGAGACTTATTTTGTGTCCTAGCATATGGCCTATTCTGGAAAATTAACCATGTGTGTTGGAGAAGAACGTGTATTGTTCTGATGCTGGGTGGAATGTTCTATAGATGACCAATAGGTCCAACTGGCTCGTGGTTTTAAGCTCTCAATGTCCTTAGTGATCTTCTTCTGTCTATAATTGAAAGTGCTGTGTTGAAGTTCCCTAGTACTATTGTGGAGTCGTCTATTTCTTCTTTCCTATGAGTCAGTACTTTTTTCATTATTTTGGAGCATTGCTGATAGGTGCATATATATTTATAATTGTTATGTTGTCTTGCTTGATTGACCCTTTTATTATTATGTTCTTCATTATCTCTTGTATTAGATTTTGATTTAAAGTTTATTTTATCTGATATCAGTATCCCCCCTGCTCTTTTTTTGTTTACTGGTTACATAGAATATTTTTCTTCATCCTTTTATTTTCAGTCTGTTCATGTCCTTATATCTAAGGTGTGTTTCTTGAAGACAGAAGAGATGGATTATGTTTTTTTGTTTGTTTTGTTTTGATCCATTCTGCCACTCTCTACCTTTTGCATGGGGCATTTAGACCATTTATGTTTAAAGGTTATTGCTGAAAAACTGCCTACTTGTTTTGCTATTTGTTTTTTGAGTGTTTTGTATCTTCTTTTTTATATTGATTTTTCTGAATTTTTTTTTTTTGCAGCTGTCTTGTGATGAGTCATTTTGCTTTCTTCTTTTCAACTTTAACACAATAAATCTATTCCTGATATGCTCCTCTCTCCCCCATTTCTGTTGGTGTGTCTCCATTAACATAAACAAACAAAAAAAAAACATAAACATATGACCTATATTCAATAAGTTTACTTTATACTAGATGTTTTATTGTTTGTGTTATTTAATTATTGAGTTTATTCCCTAAAATTATCATGTAGTTAGTCCTTATGATTGCCCAATAGTTTTTTTTTTTTAGATCTCTTATTTATTTCCATGTATAGATATGGAGGGCAGGGGGGAGGGGGGAGGGAAAGAGACACAGAGACGAGGGGGGAGAGAGACGGGGAGAGAGGGGGGAGGGGCGGAGACAGAGACAGAGACGGGGAGAGGGGGGAGAGGCAGAGACACAGAGAGAGAGAGAAAGAGAGAGAGAGAGGGCCTGGTCGACCTGGAGTCCACAGAGAGGAGGGAGGATGACGGGGCTGCGGCAGCCGAGGGCGGGGGGGGGGGGAGGAAAGCAAGAAAAAAGAGAGAAAAAGAAGGAGTGGTGGGGCAGAAAAAACAAAAAAAATCCAACACTGCCCCGTCGCCGCCGCGCCCCCTCGTCCCCGGTTCTGTGGCCGTGGGGCCCTCGGGTCCGAGGCTGGTGGGAGGCGTGGGCCCGATCAAAAAAAAAAAAAATTTTTTTTTTTTTTTATAGATATGAGTATTTATTTAATGTTCTTGTCTTTCCATTTGCAGTACTCCTTTGAGTAATACTTGCAAAGCTGTCTGGTAGAGGCAAATTCCCAGAGCTTCTGTTTGTTTGGAAATGTCTTGATTTCCTCCTCATTTCTGAATGACAATTTTGCTAGATAAAGACACTTGGCATGTTATATTGCATTTTTCTTTTTTTGCTTTCAGAATTCTGTCCTTGTCTTTGGTTTTCAAGAATTTTATTACAATATGGCACAGACTTGGTTTTGTTTGTTTCTTTCTTCTAATTGGGGTTCATGTAGCTTCCTGTATTTGCAGGCTTGGTTTTCTGTTCAGGTCTAAGAAACTGTCTTTTTATTATCTCCTGGAAAATTGTTTCTATGCATTTATTGCTGTTGTGGTGCTCTGGGATTCCAATAATTCTAATGTTAGATTTCTTAATTAAATCCCATATTTCCATTTCAGTTTGTTTGCGTTTCTTTGTTCTTTTCTCTTATTTCCCCTGGGACTTGCTAAGTTCAGTTATTTTGTCTTCCAGTTCATTTATTCTATTTTCTGTCCGTTCAGCTCTATTCTTGTTTCTTTTGCTTTTTCCTAATTCAGCTGCCTTATTCTTTAGTTCCAGTAGTTCTCTTTTTTATCTTTTCAATTTCCTTGTTGAGTCTCTCATTTTATTCCTGATCTCTGCTAGTTTGTTTTCTGTGTGTTTTTGCTTTCTTTAAACATATTTAGCACCATAGTCTGAAAATTTTCAATTTGTTCCATTTTTCTGGCCTCCATAGGAGAAATTTCCTCTTCTTCATGTTTTGCTTTTGATTGGTTCTTCTTGTCATTTTGTGTATTTTACTATTTTTTGTTGAATTTGGGCCACTTTGTTATTTTTTTATGTTGAATTTTGTATTCTGGTTTTTGTGGGGAATTTTTCTGATTGGGAGCCCTGGTGGCACAGTGGCCAAGAGCCCAGCTGCCAACTGAAAGGCTGGAGCCTGCACCCACCAGCCATTCTGTGGGAGAAAGCTGTGGCAGCCTGCCTCTGCAAAGACTCACAGCCCTGGAAGCCCCACAAGCCAGCTCCATGCTGCCCCAGAAGGTCTCCATGAGTCAGGATCAATCCAGCAGCAGTGGGCCTGGTATCTTCTCCTGTGAACCACTGGAGGACATTCTTATCCTTAGGTTTTTTCCAGTGCTGATTCAGGAGTTCTAGATGCTTGACCTCTGAAATTCAATATGCATGAATGGGGCTGGTAGTTTAGCTGGTTCCAGATGCTAATGTAAGCAGTGGGGCTCGACTTTCCTGTGGCAAAAGTGGGAGCTTTCTATGCCTTTCCCTCATGGGTGCCCCTGCACAGACTCTGCCATGGTGTCCCATGGTGGGCAGAGAGCCAGCCTTTTCCTTCTGTGTTGCCCATCTGTCCAAAATATTCCCCTCACCCTACGGCCCTTGCAGTACTTTCCAGTCTAGTGCCTGTCTTGGGCCTCAGTGCGATTCAACAGTACTCTTCTGCATCACCATGATCTCCCTTCACCCCCTCTCAATCACATGGCCTGTGAACCTCCCTGGCCAATTTGCTCTTCCTTAAAAACTCAGGCTACAGCTTCTTCAGATTATCTCCCTTTCCCTGTTTGGGGTGTTACCTAGCCTTGTCCCAAAATGGCTGTGATAAGTGAGTGCTCCAGAGGTTAGCAGGTAGGTTCTCCCAGCTTCTGCGCCATCCCCACTTTTCCTCTCCCCCGCTTCTGGACTCACTCGACTCCCCAACACCTCAGCTGCCATCCGGAGTTCTGAGATCTCAGTCTGTGCTTGTTTTATTCATTGTTCAGTGGGTTAGTTGCTGGGGGAGTAAATGGGAGCATCCACTCACTTTGCCATCTTGCTCCGCCCTCCTTGGAGATATTCCTTTCTAAAGCAAAACATCTCTCACTTATAAAAAAAGCAAAATAATAAATCAGTTTTAATTGGTTAAAAATCAGATAAATTCCAGAGCTGTATTTAGCTTTGTCGTGCTTAAATCTAGAATAAAAAATAATGACGTTAACTGTGCCTTACTTTTAATATATTTTAAAACTAATAACCAAATTTCACTATCTCACAGATGATCTACAATCATTTAGTAAATGGTCACAGTGCCTCTCTGGTGCCTGTGCTGTGGTTAGTTTGGTTATATGAGTAAGAAACATTGAAAAAAAAGCTACAAATCAACGACTATTTTATTTTCCCTGAAATTTTAGTTGCTTTCTAGAATTTCTAGTGATTTGTACATTTTAAGCCTCAAGACATTCAGTTTCTACAATAATCCTAAAAAAATAAGTCAATCGAAGTTGGAGTAATAAAATTATCCTGATTGGAAATTTACCATCAGTATTTATTTTCTCATCAAAAATTGAGATAAAAAATTATCTTGTCTTAAAATTTCCTGTAACCAGATCTTTTCTTATCTGATACCATAAATTACTGCATGACGGCAGGGTCAGTACTTTAGAAGCAGTATGTGTAGCTTTCTGTAAAGTTCTTATGGTTGTATAGATGGGATCTACGTCACTCAAGTGTTTGGCAGGAGAAAGTGACTGATTGGTTCTTGCCCTTCATTAAAGATCAGCCAGAAACATCATTTCTGAAACTGCACCCTTGTGCTCAATGAAAGCAATTTATGCTTCATTTCTTATCAGGGTTTCAGGCTCACTGGAACTGAGAGGGAAGCGTGGATGTGGGATGGGGAGGGCTGAAGAGACTAAAAAGGGGATAGTGCAGACAAAGTTGAAGGGGAAAGGGTAAAATGGGAGAAAGGGAGAAAGGAGAGAGGATAGAAAAGAACAATAGAAGAAAAAGAAGTGGGGAAATGTGGACAAAATTCTGTGTTAGAAGACAGTGAGTGTTGAAAAATGACCGTTGATTATTCTTCATGGGCTGTGAGTATAACACCCACAGTTGTGACTACAGTGCTAAATGGTGCCCTGACTACAGCCAACCTGAATTCTCAATAATTTCAGAGAGAAACTTCCAACCAAAGAGGCTTTGCTTGAAGCTACCAGAGGTATCACACTGGAAAGAACATCTTTGAGTTTTGAAAAGCCCTTGTTTGAAGACATAGGTGGGGGCCAAGTCTCTAGAGCTGCCTGAAAGGAGGTAGCCCAGACAGGCCACTGGGTGGGCATGAGGAGGAGGCTCATCCCTGGAGGTACCCTGCAAGCTCTGATGCCTCAAATAGCATAGAAGAAAGTCTCTTTACCTGGCACACTCAGGGCTGACAAAGACTGGCTAATAACAAAATGATTCAAAGTTAAAAATCATAAAAAGTGATCTGCAAATAATTTTAACATTTTTTTAAATTAAAAACATATCAATGTATATTCATCTGCCAATCTCTTAATGATGAGCCAAGATCTTTCTTTGCATATAAGTCCACTTAGAGTCCAATTGTACTTGTATATGCCACCTCCACAATGCCACAGTGCTGATTTCCAGTTTGAATTTCTTAAAAAAAAAAAAAAAAAACAGTTGCCATCAAGTCAATATCCACTCATGACAACCCCAGGTGTGTCAGAGTAAAACTTGGCTCCATAGTTTTCAATAGCTGATTTTTCTAGACTGCCATGCCTTTTTTCCAAGACCTCTTCAGGTAGACTTGAATCTCCGACTTGCTGGCTAGCAGCTGAGCACATCAACCATTTGTACCACACAGGGCGCTACATTTCTTTAAAGAGGAGCAAAACCTAGGAAAAAATTAGGAAGCAATCTGAATGTGAAATCATCTAATGATTTTATTGTCCCTCAATCTTACACAATTGTCTGCAACCAACTTCACAGTTTTTGGTTTTGCTTTTTTTAGCAACTAGCCTTTTAAAAAATTTTCCCAATGCATTAGTAGTGGTTGGTTTTTAGTTGCAAACAACAGGAAGGCCCCGTTCCTGAAGAAGGACACATGCTTAGTAAAGTAGAGGGGCAACGAAAAAGAGGAAGACCCTCAACAAGATGGATTGCCACAGTGGCTGCAATAATGGTCAAGCATAACAACAATTGTGAGGATGGCACGGGACCAGGCAGTGTTTCATTCTGCTGTTCATAGGGTCGGTTTGAGTTGGAGCCAACTTGACAGCACCTAACAACAATTAATGCCAACAAACTTAGGTACAATACTTGGACCATAATAAATATTCAATAACTTCTCATGAAATTTATTCTAGTACAATACTGAAGAGCAAATAAATGTTGGGCATTGGTGGTTCAGTGCTGGCATTCTCACCTTCCATGCCCCTCAAGCACAGCCACCACTTGTCTGTCTCCTGGGTGGCCTAACCCCATACTGTCTCCCAGAGTTCTCCAGCACGTCTGAGCCTCAGCTGCCCGCAGTGTAAAGTGCTTGACCATACACCCTGCATTAGTTTCTTTCCCTTCCCATTTTCACTAGCCCTTCTCTACCAGTACTTTCTAGAATCACTTCCCTCATTACCCCTCCTCTACCAGTACTTTCTAGAATCCCTTCCCAAAACACAAACTACTTGCATTCAAATACTTGCTTCAGGGTTTGTTACTTGGTGGGGTGTGTGGGGGTGCAACCAATAGCCAGTTCAGGGAAGATAAAGACGAATGCTAATCTAGATCTAAAGGACAAGGAAGCCAGGAGAACAGGGGTGTTAGTGGGTGGGACAAGTGGGTATTCTAGGTAAATGAAACAGTACAAGCAGAACAGCCCAGGAGAATCTGCCTGGTGAAGGGGAGAACTTAAAAGACTTCGGAATTGCAGGAGTAGAACATGAGTGGAGGGGGCACATCCCCCTGCCCTTTGATGCTTCCCTGAAGAGCCCTGTTTTGATCCTGCAGGCTGAAAGCACAGATTCAATGCTTGGTGTCAAATGGGGCAGAAGAACAAAAGGATCAGCAGAGTAAATCCCTTAAATCCAATCTACTTAAGATCGCTATGAACAAGAATAAATGTTAACTCTAGTCTCCTAAACAGTCTTACACCGTGAGACTGTGCGGAGATTTTAAAAAACTGAGTCAAAATGAACATTTTCCCAGGAATGTTATATTCCCACTGCAGTTCTTCATTCTCTTTCCTTTTACCAGAAGTCTCAGAATTAGCCCCAAACAGCCTCTTAATGTTTAATGTTTTGCTAATACAACCCCACTGGGAAGTACCCAAGAGCAATCTGGAACAGAAAAAAAAAAGTTCTATTTTTAAAACGCCAGCAAAAAAGACGCTGCCTGTGAAGCTGTTCACATCCAATGTCTGAAAGTGCCACCGTCGGTATGAATAATTCAAAAAGAGCTCCAGACAAATGATCCCAGGATTATACGGAAACAGAAAAAACCTCCCCAGTCTGCCGCTCCTTTTATTAAAGCCCAGTTCACTTTGAACGCTGTTTCTCTGGGGTTATTTCTACTACAAATGAGCAGTCAGTAAGGCACGATCTGCCCGTGACCGCTCCTGCGTGAGCAGAAAAGGAAGTCATTTTGATATTCTATTCATTTTTACCTCGTAAATTATTAACTAATGGGGATGGGGTAAAAATTAAAAATAAGCAAATTAGTCTTCATTTGTTTAATTATTTAGTTGGCTCACAAGCTTCATTACAAAACACACAGGGGATGAACCCTCCCCATAAATATGTGTGTTTGCTGCACCAATCTGACACAATTAAGAACTGCTAGAGGTTTTTTTTTTTTTTTTAGAGGTGTCACCCATAGGTCAAGTGTAACAGGAGGTGTCATCCATAGGTCAAGTGTAACAGATTACTTGGGTGACATTACAGGCCACCCCAACTTAGTTGTGACACGGTTTCCAGAAGATGTCAGAGATTCCTAAAAGACTGGGTGCTGTGTGTATGAATCTCCCTGAAAGCTGAACTTTGATACATCCTTTGCCGTTATCCATCTTAAATGAAAGCCTCGTGAGAAAAACCCCTCTTTTACGATCATGTTTGGCTCTCAATGTGTTAATGAAGTCATTAGGGAGAGGTGATTTTGCAATGTCAAAAAGAGTGACTTTGATGGCAAGGAATCTTTGGTAAGAAGTGTCACAGCTATTAGGAAAAAATGGGTGCCTCTAAGAGGTAAAGAGTACTTCTCAGTTTCAATGTATTTAAGTAAACAGATCACTTTGTACTGGTCAGATGTCAGTATGTAGGATATTAGATAGAATAAGCCTGAATATTTAAGCATATATCTTACAGATTCTCTCCAGAATATTGTATATGAGGTTTCCACTTTATGCACCAAATAAACAAATTAAGAACAGATACCAGGAAATAGTATCAGAGATACCCATTCATTAATCACGTCAATGAACAAGTTTGCTTATTTCATATGTAATCTTTAAAAATAGTCAGTATACAGGGAGCACGACAGAGAACCCCTGAGGGAACAGGAGATCAGTGGGATGCAGACCCCAAATTCTCATAAAAAGACCACACTTCATGGTCTGACTGAGACTAGAAGGACCCTGGTGGTCATGGCCCCCAGACCTTCTGTTGGCCCAGGACAGGGACCATTCCCGAAGACAACTCATCAGACATGGAAGGGACTGGACAGTGGGTTGGAGAGAGATGCTGATGAGGAGTGAGCTACTTGTATCAGGTGGACACTTGAGACTGTGTTGGCATCTCCTGTCTGGAGCAGAGATGGGAGGGTAGAGAGGGTTAGAAACTGGCAAAAGGGTCATGAAAGGAGAGACTGGAAGGAGGGGGCGGGCTGACTCATTAGAGGGAGAGTAAGTGGGAGTATGGAGTAAGGTGTATATACGTTTATATGTGAGAGACTGACCTGATTTGTAAACTTTCACTTAAAGCACAATACAAATTATTTTTAAAAAAATGGTCAGTATAACATCATTGTGTGGGGGAAATTGAGACAAGAGAAAATAATGGTGAGTATACAGATGAGCCCTAAAAAAGGAGGCCATAAGACACTGCACAAGGCCTCAGATTTGACATTGAGCTTCCCAGCAGCCAAAGAAAAGAGGAAAAAATGGTAAGTTATAAGATTCGTAGACTCCATAGGAAACAAACACAGTAAGTGAAGAACAAAGCAAATATAACAATACAATCAATTAAACTATTTAACCAAAATCAGTTGCCTTCAGTCAATTCTGACTCATGGCAACCCCATGTGTGACAGAGCAAAACTGTTCTCCACAGGGTTTTCGATGACTGACTTTTCAGAAGTAGTTTTTTTCTTCCAAGGCACCTCTGGGTCGACTCTTAAAGTCCAACCTCTTGGTTAGCAGCCAAGCTAGACCACTGAGGAATTCCACTTAATCTATCTGATCTTCCCAAAGTCAGATGCTATTCAATTTTAGTTCAAAAAGCAAACATATCAGTATGTATAGAATACCCTGCATTCGAATCACTTTGAGGGCTTGGGAAAGCATAGATTATTGGGTCACACACTTAGAAATTCCAACTCAGTATGTCTGGGGTGGGTCCAAGATTCTGCATTTCTAACAAGCTTTCAGGTGCTGTCGATGCTGCTGTTCTGGGCACCATGCTAGCACGGTCTTTGCAGAAAGATTAGTATACAAGTTTATGATTCTACAGTTCTCTCATTTTAATTAACAAACATAGAAACTGTGTTATTCCCTTTTTAGTTCAGTTGAGAGAGATTTGAATGTAAAAACAACATAGGCAAGACACCATGCAGGATGCTTCTATTGGTTACCTTGGAATAAACCAAGCCAATGGATAAATTCAATCACATGAATTATTTAGTGGCATTAACTACATGTCAGAAACTGTGGTGGCATAGTGGTTAAGTGCTATGGCTGCTAACCAAAGGGTGGGCAGTTTGAATCCACCAGACGCTCCTTGGAAACTCTATGGGGCAGTTCTACTCTGTCCTATAGGGTCGCTATGAGTCGGAATCGACTCGACGGCACTGGGTTAACTACATGTTGCTACGTTCTCCTTAACCACTCCCACGGCCCCCCAACATAAACTCCACCAAAAAGAAGGAAAAGTTGCTAAAGATCTCACTGAATTTATGTAGGTCACAAAGTCAGTTTGCAGGACGTTTCAGACTCTAGACCCAACTCAGTCCCCTAATGCAACTACAGAGTTCTGAGTGACAGGAGAACGTCTCAGAGAAACTGGGCTTTGTTCTTAAGAAGTCTGGAGTTTTTGTCCGGATGTAAGAAAACCACCTCCGATTCTCTCTCTAGATGCCATCAAGAGGAAGAGGGGCAACAGCCGGGACTGAAAAGTAAACCCTCAGTTTCTGCTGATCACATCTTACGCAACCTGCTGAAGATGGTAGGCTTTATGCCTTAATGAGTATTTTAAATTCAGTCCAAATTCCAGGAGCAAATAAATAAATCATACCCCTTTCCACGAAACAAGTGCTTCTGTCTATTCTCCCACCCTTAAATTAAAGGAACTCGTATGAGAACTCATTTTGGTATGAATACTTGACTCCAGTAAAAATGAGCATAAATTCTACATTAACATATTAAAGGGAAATTACATAAACTTGGGGGAAAAAATGAATAGGATTTTCTCAAGGCTAAATCACAGTATTGAATGTGTAGTGTTATTTAATTCATAGATGCTAAAAATCCTGTGTGAAAAAGATAGAGCTTTGTTCATTTATTTTAATAACACTGATTTTAATTATTTATGATAATTCTTCAAAGTATATTTTTAATAGTAATGAAGTCTTGGGAAACCAAGTCTACCTGATAGCAGATGACTACTGAATCTTGGCTGAAAAAAATATGATAGAACCACAAAGTTCTTAGTGAGAATTATATCGCTTATGAATTAATGAAGTGAGAATTAACATATTTCATTATGTTCAAGGCTTTTATTTACACATCTGAAAATTTAAACAATTACAGTCTTTTCCAATTCTAATATCTTGCTCTTGTGGACTGTTGTGGCTTAGAGATTGTGTGGTCCTCACAAATGAGACATCTAAGGTTGCGAGAAGTAAAGTGGTTTGCCCATGGTTAAACAAGTGCGTTCAAGCCAGGTTTAAAACACAAGCATGCTCCTGATGCTTGCCCTCACTGCCAACAGCACTATCCTTTGTGGGTGCAGGGTCAAGGGTAGGCTGTGTGATGAAGTGAAAATCCCCTCTTTAATTCTTTTATACAGCTGGAATTTAAGGTAAACTTCAAGGCCACGTAGAGGAAGTTGTTTTGTTGTTGTGTGTCGTCGAGTAGATTCTGACTCACGGCAACCCTATATGACAGGGTAGAACTGCCCCATAGAATTTCCAAGCCTGTAGTCTTGACAGGAGCAGAAAGCCAGGTCTTTTTTCCCATGGAGCCACTGGATAGGTCCAATCTCAGACCTTTCAGTTAGCAGCTAAGTGTTTAACCACTGCCTCACCAGGAAGAGGACCCAGAACACAGTGCCTGTGGCCTGAATGGGACAACTGTACTCTGCTTGTATCTGCTTTATTGCATTTATGCTGCCTTCTCTTTTTTTCCCCACTCTGATTTAGAGCAGCTCCAAATGTCTATTTCCACAACCATCTCAACCTCACCTCCACCCAAACTAGTGGCATCAATTTGCTATACCTTCAAGCCAATACCATGTCAAATTCTGAGACCGATGATGTGGGTGAACAGTGAACAGGGTTTCTACAAAGGTCATCAGTCTCGGAGGCATAAAGGAGGACAATGTAACTACTGCCTTCCGATCTCAACTGTGTGGGTTTCCCACAGTTTCTCCTCCACTCTACCCAACATACCTACCAAAATCCTATTTGCCCTTTAGTTTTCTCCCAAATATCTCCTTCATGCCTTTTAGGCAGAAATAGCTACTCAATGTCTCTGACGGTTATATTCCACACTTAATGGTGGTTGTGGGCCTAAACTCTGCACCCTATTCTAGCTATAGTCACTTTAAGGACAGAGATTCTACACACCCCTGCATTCCCACATTGACGTTACGATTTCTTGCCTGTAGTTAACGCTCAATAAATATGTGCTAAATGTATTAATATCTGCTGAATTCATCAATGCATATTCAGATCCTGGTATTAAGGATCAATAAATACTAAATCGGTGGCAAGTTGGTGAAATGATAGAATAAATGCATAAAAATGGACTTATTCATCATTCTCTCCAGGTAAATCTTTTTCCTATCATTTAAAAAAACAAATTTAATAAAGTGCAGCCCAGTTGAACTATTTCAAGAATCAAGATGTTTCCTGTCACCAAAATTTCTTTTATCATATTCACTATTCTTATTCTTAAAGAATAAGAGACTGACTACTAATCAAAAGGTTGGTGGTTCGAATACACACAGAAGTGCCCTGAAAGCAAGGCCCAGCAATTGATTTCCAAAAGGTCATAGCCATGGAAACCCCTACGGAGTGCAGTTCTACTCTGCAACACACGGGTTGCCATGAATCAGAACTGACTCAGGAGCACCTGGTTCTTGGTTACCAGTTACTCCTGAAGAAAAAGCTTTATGGAATTCTTAAGGCTACTGAAAACGCATTTTGCTACCCATGCAATAAAAACATTTCACCGCTTCTTCTCTAAATGCACGTGGGTTGTTTTGCGATCATTAGGGGTGAGTCAACAGTAAAGTGAGAAGAAGACCTTTGACTCTACTGATGGTAGAGAGATGGGCCATAAATGCCCTCCACAGCCCTTTCTGTATCTTCGTTGGCCTGGACCCCTTCTCTACCATTCTCTTCAACACACTCTTTTCCCTTCTTCGTTTTCTTCGTATAATGGTAGGGAATCACCATAGCAACAATCTGAAATAAATCAATTCAACTACTATTTTCTGGATGTTACAGTCTTGTTCGGAGGTCAGATTTCAAAGAAGCAAAAGACTGAAGCTCCTGGCAGATGAAGAAGGCAGAATTTTGTGCTAACCTGAAAATCACCAATGAAAGGAACCAGAAGGTGATCTCATCGCTTCAAGCTCAAAGTGAGATAGCTGCAAAAAAAAAAAAA
Organism: Loxodonta africana; assembly: GCF_030014295.1. Classification (NCBI taxonomy): domain Eukaryota; kingdom Metazoa; phylum Chordata; class Mammalia; order Proboscidea; family Elephantidae; genus Loxodonta; species Loxodonta africana. Next base: position 76,008,610 of record NC_087364.1, on the reverse strand, counting down.
AAAGGGCAGGGGGGGAAAAGAATATGATCACTCAGATTTCCTTCTGAGCAGACTTTTAACCATCTGTGATCAGTGCTGGAAGATAATGTGGAAACAACTTAAGCAAATTAAAAAAGAAAAAAAGATGAGCATTTTCTTTATTTGAAATAAGGATTTAAGGATAAAGAAATTTCCTTTAATGGTAAGAGTCACTCGTGTGTTTCCTCCTGTAGACAGTAAGGCTGTCTTTATGACCCAAAAATTGTACCAAGATCTTGCAATGTCTCACCCACTTTACAGGATGATTTTAAATGCAACAGCAGTGTGTGCGTGTGTGTGCGTGTGCTTGCGTGTGTGCACACGTGTGTGTAAACAGAATACAACAGGAAGGCTGAGATATAAATCAACAGTCAAGAGAGCAAGGCATTAGTTGAGGCTCAAGTCACCTGTCCAGCATTGCGACCAGGAGGAGCATGTCACTTAGCGTCCCTTATCCTCGATTTTTCATCAGTCAAACATGGTCAGTAATACCTGTATGCTTACCTTACGGGGCTACTGAGAGGACCTGTGAGATAGCCTGCAGGAAAGGGTTTGCCAACTATGGCACTGTTGCACAGGGGTCAGTGGTAGGGGTCCCTATGCTTTCCTAAATCATGCCAACAGTTTGCTAGATGATTTTCTGAGCTTGTACACCCCAAACCTTCAAGTCTAGGGTGCTTGCACATAATTGAAGAACTTTCAGGCAACTATTCTGCACAACGATTTAAGAGTATATGATCAAGAGGCTTAGGTTCTAGTCCTGGATCTGTGAGTGAGTAAAACTGCAGGCATGGATGGGTCACTTCTCCTCTTGCAGCATCAGTTTATCCCGATTTCTTTTATACTTCCTGACGTCAATACTCCTGTAAACGTGGTAAGAATGGACAGTTTAGAATTGTTAAGCCAAGACTTATTTCTACTTATTTTGGAGATAATTATTTACGCATGTAGTTTTACAGCCTTCTCTCCTTCCTCTAACCTGTAAAGATCACTCAGGCATCTACTGTTTAGTTTAGAGTTTAAAGCACCCAGAGAATAAGTACAGTGTCCAAGCAGCGTTTGTAGTAAGGAGGGCATATGACATATTGTGAGGCCTCATGCAGAAAAGAGCAATAAAAAGTAGCAGAATTGAATAATAAGATGTTAGAGAAAAGTCAGCATCTATGAGAAAGGAGGTTTTTCTGGGCAAGGGAGTAAGAAGCTATCGGGAGATTCCAACTTCTCAGGAATAGAAAGAACCCTAAGAATTTATGGAGGCCAGTATTTGTACCCCTTTAAATGGAAGAAATACAAATAAAGATTTTATTTGGACCTGAATCTTTAAATGAGGCCCCGCTCTGTACCACATGGGTCACGGCCTTCTAAGCAATGTACCAAAGACGTGATGAGTGACTTCACACCTCGCCCCTGGCTATGTGGCACTGAGATGGTGGCCTCAGCATTTTGTTCCAAAAAATGCAAGTTCTCCTTCCCAAGAGGTGATATATGGGTATGACTGTGTGAATTTGATGGTTAATAAGTACAATAACATGGCCAAAAGAGTTTATCCAAATGTGACTGAATAGCGTATTTTCACAGGAAACATTTTGGGCATGACTGTAACAAACAAATGGCCATTTAAACTCCCAAGTCTTAATATATGTGAATTACAAGAATACGTCTCAAAGGCTTATATACATCAGTTGGAGGACCCACTCAGGCTATGTCTTTAAAAAAAAAAAAAATGTCTTTAGAACTTAAAAAATCAGTTGTAATAATCAGATTAAGACTATAAAAAGATTCACTGGAACACGAGGAAGCCAACCTTACAAATGTGTGGGCGTTATTTGGCAGTATGTTCCTAAGATAAAAGGCTCACCCTCTCGGTACATGCTCTCTAGGTGACAACCTGCCATCTTAGCACGGACCATCATCAATATGTAAACAGCACAGCCTTCTCGCTAATTGCCCTTAGGGCCTTGGATACCTGCAACGAAGAACACAAGATCCCCTGTTCTCTGGGGATTCAAACAACAAGCCGTTTTCACCTCTGACAACCTTCAGGAACACTTCAGGAATAGGGTGAACCATGATCAATTCAGGTAACAGTCATGACTGCAAACTTAAAAACAAATTCAGCCAGGTATTAATCCTCCCTTTGGAGGAAATGTGACAACCAGCTGTTCAAATGAAGGAAACAGAAAAGCGTAATAATGTGATAGGACCCTACAGAGGTAGGACTTGTGAGGACTGTTTGCAAAACGCAAGGTAAGTGGCTATTCCATGGCTCAAATTATTCAAACCAACCAAAAACAGGTGGACTAAAGGAGAACAAGAACGCTTTATTTTTATTTCCTTTTGCAATATGAAAGAAGTACAACTGGGGCTGATGAAATTGTACGCGCAGTAATCAAAGGGCAATGGCACATATGTCACCATAAATGATTCATTCCATAAAAGCAGATAACTGCACAACTTAATATAATTAAAGCCAACGTGTATTTCCAGCAGGCCTATCACAGGGCCTTGCATACAGTAGGTGCTCAGCTGACAGGGAAGGAAAATGCGGCTTTGGTTAATAATTTATTCACCAAAATCATAAAATTACATAATCGATTTTAGTTAACTGAAAAATTTACACTTTGTTGTAATAATACAGGTAGTCCCCAACTTAGGACATGTTCAAGTTATAACAACCCACACTTACGACTGTTTTTTGTTTTTGTTTTTTTCTGTACATCTTATTGTTAGTAATATGTTCTGTGTACAATGAGGCAGCACAAGACTTGTTGATGTCATCATCCACTTGCCAACCTCCAAAGACAAATAAAGATCGGATTTATAAAGATACTGATAGTAAAAGGCAATAATAATAAAAACTGGAAAAAAAAAAAAGAGGTATTTGATTTACATCAGAACCGATTTACGATGGAGTCATTGGAACAAAACCCCGTCGTAAGTTGGGGACTACCTGCGTTTGAATAGAATTTTCACTATTTTTTTGGCTAATCAGAAATTTCTCAAAGTAAGTATGAACCCTACTGCAAATGATCTAAGCCACTTCATTGCCTCATTTGTAATCATAATTACAGATAAAAATGTCTTATCACAATTCTAAAGAGTAATTTCATTATTCCAATAAACAGGCCCACTTTTACTGCATAAAGCTTTTCAATGGCTTTCCACTGATCTTAGCATAAAGATCAAAATTCTTAATATAGCCAAACAGGTCCTGCATTATCCGTCCCTGCCCACCTCTCCAGTATCGCTGTCCACCCACCTCCTCATTCAGTACCCTCCAGCCTCTCTGGGTTTCCAGGGATCCCACACTGACATTCTGTACGCTCCTCCCTCTGCCTGGGTCTTCTCTCCCACATGCCCTTTGCCCGATTAACTCTTAGCAAAAAAAAAAAATTTTTTTTAATCTTGCCTCAAATACAATTCCCTCAAAGAACTCTTCCTAGAACCCCAGATGAGATACGGTCCCTTTGAGGGGGCCGTCCCTCCTGGGCCTCCTATGTTCCTACACGAGGCTGAATGTGTCAAGATGGCACAGTACTGACCACCAGGGCCATCTTTCGCCAGGGCCATTTCTCAAGATTGTTTTTACAGCTGGCCATCTTGACAGGTGAAGTAGCATCTCCTCCAGACAAGGGGAGGCTTGCTGGGCCCTTAAGCCTGTGTTTCTCATCGGCTGCATAAACCCACCATGTGCACAGAATCTATCTGAGACCCCCGTGTTACCCCCAGAATTGGGGGCAACACAACTAGGCTAATGCTCATGCTGTTTAATGTGCCGTGAATAATAAACTGTCTTTCTCTGATTCATGAAGCCCCATTTTCTACTTTCAGAACTATGTGACGAGGGCTGGTTTATTCCTTGCCATCTTCTATGAGGTTGTGATTCTTCCTCTACAGCGTCATTGTTTCCCAGGTATCTCTTCTTCACACGTAGTAGAATGGTCATTTAATTAATGTCCCCATCCTTCAGCAGACTCTAAGATTAGGTCAGGGACTCTATCTGTTTTGTTTATCATTTTATCTTCAACCTCTCGTACACTTTGTGGGCGCTCAATACATCTATTTGCTAATAGGTGGATTTTGACAGTGATGATGATGGAAAACATTTACCGAGTGTTTGCCATGGGCCAAAACATGTGTTGCTCCATGTACATTATTTTATCACATCAAATCTATGAGGCGATTATCATCATTCTCATTCTACGGGTGAGGCAACTGAGGCACAGGGGAACGAGCCTGCCCGATGTTTGGCGGTGAGCGTGTGGCAGAGTCCAGAGCGACACTCAGGCAGATTGGTTTCAGAGTCTGCACCTGATCCCTCTACAATCCTGCCTCTGGGTAGAGCTCTTCCTTTTTACGTTCTGGGCTTCGTTCCTGCGTGTCTCTACAGGAAACTGTCAAATAACGTGCCAAGATTAAGAGGGAGCCTCGGTGGTGCAGTGGTTAAGTACTCAGCTGCTAACAGAAAGGTTAGCGGTTGGAACCCACCAGCCAACCCATGGGAGAAAGATGTGGCAGCCTGCTTCTGTAAAGATTACAACCTTGGAAACCCTATGGGGCAGTTCTACCCTGTGCTGTAGGGTCACTATGAATCGGGACGGACTCAATGACAATAGGTTTGGGTTTTTTGGTAATCAAATTTTACAAATAGTTCTATTAAAAAACTGGAAGATCTTAGAGGCTTACAACAAGCCCAGTGTGCAACTCACAGAACTTTGCACACAGCCTGTCTATGGGCTCCATCCATAACTATTCATCTCTGGAGCTTCCTTTCCTACTACTAGGGCAGCTGTACTCAGAAGAATCTCTCGAGTTCAGGTCAGCAGACTTTTTCACTGCAATTTTAAAAAATTTATATCCTCTCATGTTAAAAACGATTTTAGGGGACTCAGTCAGAAGACTTGGGCTTGGGTCCTGGCCCTGCTCATCACTAGATGCGGAAGCTCAGGCAGCATGTAACCTTTACAATGGCATCTTCATTAGTAAAATGGACGTAACAGTGCACCCTACATCTAATCCCCACCACAACCCGTGAGGAAGCTGTAGGACTAAGTGCTGAGCCTAGCAGGCTGTAAAACAAACAAACAAAAAAAACCCATTGCTGTCAAGTTGATTCCAACATAGAGTTTCCAAGGAAAGACTAGTGGATTTGAACTGCTGACCTTTTGGTTAGCAGCCATAGCTCCTAACCACTATTCCACCAGGGTTCCCAGTACACTGTAAGTGCTCAATAAATACTTGTCCAGCACCCCCGTCCCCCATTGGAAGTTGCTTCCTGTGGAGTATGTGAGAAGGATATTCCTGTAGACCAGCCCCCTAGCTGCCATCCTCACCCATGGCTGCTGGCTTCCTTAGGAAACCCACAGGACACTACCCCTGCTGGTCTTCACAGCAATAGCCGCAACAGTTAGCAACCTGTTATCACCCAGCTGCTGAATGGGATCAGCCCAGCCAAGCAAGACTTTGGCAATTAAACTTCAGCTTGAGAAAAAGGGCAGTGAGCTAGACCTTGTGAAAAAGGGTCATTTGGCCACTTGACAGCGATACTGGGGGGAGGGGGTGTCCACAAAGTGCTCTGAGTGAGAAGGTGGGGCCCATCCAAGTCACACAGTCTCACAGTCAAATGGCTAACAACATGTCACACAAAACACATTTTTCCAAGTAAAGCTATTTTCAAATATAATTCTAAAAAAGGAAAATAAGTACAGAAATAGCTAATCCATGTATTTTTTAATTTTGTTACTTCAGGTCCAAAGTGTTGACAGAACTAACAAAGATTTAGTTTTTCATCACTAGGTCAGTACCCAGATGTACAAATAAAAAACCTAACATCTACCCAGCACCCAAGGAAGAAAAATGGTCCTGATTTCATATCTTTGCCTCACTCAGGAAATCCATTCTATAGAGACATTAACGTGAATGTACGTATTTACATTAATGTCAATCTGGTTTCTTAGGGAAATAAAAGCATATGCTTCACAGTATCAGAGAGAAGATAACTCTTAAATTCCAGGCTGAGTAACAGAGATCCCAGATCTTGCTTCGGGATCTTAGCACTGAAAGCAAGTAACTGCTTTTTCATTTAAAAATCAAATACTACTTTGTGGGGAAATCCCCACAGTACCTCTCACTAAAGAGCCCTACATAGAAATACATATAGTAAGTATGAAATATCAGGTTGAGAATATCACTTCCTGATACAGAACGAATGGTCCCATCGGAAAGTACCAGAACATATTCGCCAGGTGAGTTAGATCCCAGGTGCGGAAGAGTATTACATAGACATACCCACTCAACCAAAAATGGACACACAAAACCCCAACATCAGGCTGGTATTAATGACTAGTTTCTCCTCCCTCAAGTATGGGTCAAGCCCTGAGTCAGTGGCACAGTCTGGTTATCTAAGGTTTGCTGTTTAACTCAATCTAGGTAGCTTTAAGCATACACAGAGTATTAAGAACAAAATTTTTATTTTGGAAGAAATACAGGAAAACCACAGAATTATTATCTAGGTGGACAGAGGTTTGAATCCTGCTTCTACTGCTATTAACATGTACAGTTGGGTGATTCATGTAATTTCTCTGAATTTCAGGGGTTTTTATCTGTAAAAAGAAGTAAAAAAGAGTGCCCAATAGATTTCTGGGAACCTGCAGAAGGCTTTCCCTCCTGCACTGACTTCTACCAACTGTATTTTAGTAGAAATATTCACGTTAATCCTCTGCCTTCCAGGGAGCAGAAGGAAATGTCCAGGACCTGAGTCCATGTGGAAGGGCCGGTCCCTCCTGCTGCTCACTATTAGCTGTGGAACACTGCTGTTTCATTATGTGTAAACTGCCAATAATTACATTTACTTCCCAGGCCTGTCGTGAATATAGTAAGTGAAATGATATTTGTGAAGTTAATCTTTAAGTTACAAAGCACTATTAAAAAACTGATTTTTATTATATATGAAGATGAATGGAAGATATACAGAAATGTAAAGATTTAACCCTTTGGGATGGTAAAATATCATACTCCCATTTATTTTTCTTTTAAATTTTTCTTCTACAAATCTTGTAAGGTTAATGAAAACTTGCTGTTATACAGAAAGATTCATTCTACTTTTTACATTGACAGCATTAGAGATAGGAAAAAAAGATTAAAAAGCAGAGTCATGTTGTTTTGAGTATGTAATTCATAAAACAGGCATTAATAAACTCATGATTTAACCCATGGAACTTAAACAGATCAGTAAATCAAAAATAAAGAAGAGGTAAATTTATAGAATTATTTAATAAATGTAATTAAAATGCTAATGTAGAAATACTCCTCCCCCCCAATTTTTTACGTCTTTAAAGACATTATTGGCCTATGATGACAGTTATTGCCTCCTAGGTTTAAAAGAGTCAGATCTTCACCAACTCAGTTCTGGAGTGTGGGGCTGCTGTTCACAAACACCAGGGGACGAAGCCACTGCTCAAAGCTGAGGGGGTGGGGCTGCCATGCCCAAGGGACAGAAGAATGGGGTCTGCTTGGGCTAAGGGGGGTAGGGCCACCAATCAGATGGACTAGGAGAATGGGGCCTCCCAAAGCCAAGGGAGCAGAGCTGCTGTCCCAGTGGGCATGGAAGGTCAAACTGAAGCCGAGGGCCAAGAGGCCTCTACCCAGAATTCAGAAGACAGTGTTGCCAACGCCCAGAGTCTAGAGAGCACGGCCATTGCCCAGATGGTCCCAAACAACAGAGGATTGTTTTTAAGCCTTGAGAGTTAATGCAAATTGTTCTGCTGGTTTTGGACTCACGTTATTCCTTCTTTCCCTCCGATTTCTCCCATTTGTAATGGAAATGTCTGCCTTGTGCTGTTTCACCACTGTACTTTAGAAGCAGATAACTTGTAGCCTAGATTTCACAGGTTCACAGATGAAGAGGAATTTTGCCCCAGTATGGAATTTTTTTTTTATGGAATATGCCTAACGTCTCACCTCTATTAAGATGATTCTGAAAATGAGATTTTGGGCTTGGGGTTGATTTAAGACTTTTGGGGTGATGTGATGGGGTGAATGTATTTTGCATGTGGGGAGAACATAAATTTGTGGAGGGGGGGAGGGTGGAATGTTATGGATTGAATTGTGTCTCCCAAAAATATGTGTTGTAAATCCTAACCTCTATGCCTGTGGTTATAATCCCATTTGGTAATGGGTGATCTGTTATGTTAATGAGCAAGATTAGTGTTAGGTGTATCTTGAGTAAATGTCTTACAAGATATAAAAGGAGTAAGCAGAGATGGGGGAAGGGAGACGCCCAGCCACACGAAGACTACCCAGGAGCAGACGCTCAGAAGAGGTAAGGATCTTAACCCAGAGCTGACAGAGAGAGAGCCTTCCCCTAGAGCTTGCACCCTGAATTCAGACTTCTAGGCTCCTAAACTGTGAGAAAATAAATTTATGTTTGTTAAACCCACCCACTCATTAGAGGTATTTCTGTTATAGCAGTACTAGATAACTAAGACTAACAATGACTCTGTCAAACATCTGAAAATCCCGGGTCAAAGTTTAAAAGACAGATCTTTAGGTATTTTCATAGACACATGAAGCATAAAGGTCACTGACTGTGAAATATTCTTTAATACTCTGTAACCTTCACCCACCAAGAAGTATAAAGGTCGTATCAATAGCTTTATCTGTGGCTTTTCAACCGTACGTAAACCTGAATCATGTGGAGGATTTTCTAGCGCTGAATGTATTTCTGGGTATCAGTGGTTGCTGGCATCACCTGATGCAGAAGCATTCTTCATATTTGTGCTGTCAGTTCTCACCCTGCTCAAGACCTGCGACAGCCTGAAGGCAACAGCTTCGGAAATTAATTCACACTCTTGGCCTGCCCTTCTTAGACTAGATGAGTCTTTCGCCTCGTATGAAATATTCATATTTTTTGCCTACAAAGTCACACCAAAATGCTCTCTGAGGGGAGTGTACTGGAAGCCCCATCAACAAAAACTAGATATGCCATGAGAAATGTCAGATTAATCAGAGTGAAATTCTTCCCCTACGGACACAGCAATTTACTGCTCCTGGTTGTATGATGTGGGAGACCCATCAACTTCTACAGACTACAAGGCGAGATCTCTAAAATGGGAATAACAGTCTTTGCTCAGAGGGTTGAACTAAAATACCTGATTTCCTTATCGACAAAAGACTGCATTCTGATGGAAGAGTCGAAGTGCTGAAAACCGTGGGGAATAAGTGGTGTAGCACACTGTTAAACACAGGCTCTGAAGCCAGGTGGCCTGGGTTCAAATCCTCATTCCTGCTTCTTACTGGTGCTGTAACCTTGAGAAATCTACTTAAGAATCTACTCTGTGTCTTAGTTTCCCCATCTGTAAGTGGGAGTAATAATAGTGCCTACTTCATAGGGTTTATCAGGATTAAATGACTTAATATTTGAAAATCACTTAGAGCAATGTCTGACACATGCTAAATTCTACGCAAATGTCCAATAAATAAATCATTGGTAGTTTCCTTTTCCTTAAAGGTGCTGCCCACTAAAGTTTCCCAACATGTATGTGAACGTAGCTCCGTGGCTGCCAAAATGTTCTGTGTGGCACAAACTGCTGGCTAAGTTTCTTCTTCTTCCTGGTCTGTTAGACTACATTTCCCAGGCCCCTTTGCATTTGAGTGTGGCCAGTGAAAGTGAGAAGTGATGGGCCTGACTCTGAGCTTAGCCCAGAAAACCTTGTACACACAATCTTCCACACTCCTTCCCTTTCCATGGCTGGATAGAGATAAACACAGACGTTGGAAGCCATATGTTCACGATGACAGAGCCACAAGATGGACGGAGTCCGATTGCCAAGGTATCTATGGGAAAGCTGCCTGACCAGAGACACCTGCATCATGCTGTTGCATCAGTAAGAAACAAACTATTGCTGTGTTAGGCTACTGAGATTTTGTTACTGTCTTAACTCACAGTCCAATATTTCCTGCATGGGGCTGCATATTAAGGTGAAGTCATTACAACTTTCAGTGCCTCCAAGGAATGGCTGGGCCAGAACTGGCGTTGGGCTGAGGTCAGATACCAAGAGAGCACAGGTGACACAGAAAAAGTTATCCAGAGGGCAAGGAGAGTCATGGGTAGGCTAGAGGCAGACACCAAGCTAAATCTTGCAAGAAATGTCAAATCCAAATGGTAAGCACAAAAATCTAGAAGAAAAGTTAGCTGAAATATGGCTGCAGTCAACACACTGACAAAAGCATAAGAACAAGTACTGGTCCAACTGGCCCCAGGTAATTTCTAGAAGACGGCCTCCTTTTGCTCCTTTGAATGCAAGCCAACTGTCTTAGAAGTATAGTTTTCTAAGCCTAGCACTTGGCATAATGTCCCCAAACATCTTCCCAACTGGGCTTGGCCAAGTGACTAAAATTCCTGTAATTCCTACAACCCTGGACTGACACAATATTGCCCTGATTAAAATGGAAATGCAGTCTGGGTAGGATAACAAATAAGTTCATCTCAACCCTGAATTCTGAGTTTGCATTGCTTGATAAGAATAGTTTGAATTGTTTATGGGGACCCAAGGGAACTGGATATGGGATAAGTCATTTTTAATGATGGGAGAGGGGCTGGGCTTCTGTGTGGGCTGCTGCTGAGAAAGGCAGGTATGAGTAAGTCACTTCTGGGGGGAATGCTAACCATCTGGGTGTTAGCGAGGCCTTTGCCGAGAGTCCCAGGAAGGGCAGAAAAGGCCACTGAAGGGAGAAGGAGCAGTGCATAAGTTCACCAGCTTCATACTTTTGTATAAGCATGACTGGGTCACTCTGGGGTTTGTTTCATGAATTTCTCTTCCCAAGCAGAATGGTTCTAAATGCATAATCAAAATAGAATCAATTTAAACAAATGAATAGATTCTTAGGATTCTTATGTGCTGAACAGGCTCAAGGGTACCCACCCCGTATTATCTCCACCTTCTGGTGTTCACGCCTTTGTATAATCATCTCCCCTTGAATGTTGAAGACACTTACGACTTGCTTCACTCCCATAATTACGTTAGGTGATATACTGCCCCATCTTGCTATCAGACTTACTCTAGAGACACTCCTTGCTGGATTAATGAAGTAAGCAGTCATGTCGAAAAAGCTCACATGGCAAAGGGCTGCAGGAAGCCTCTAGGGGCTAACGGTGGCCTCTAGGAGCTGATGGTGGCCTCTAGGAGCTCATAGTGGCCTCTAGGAGCTGACGGTAGCCTCTAGGAGCTGAGGGTGGCCTCTAGGAGCTGAGGGTGGGCTCTAGGAGCTGATAGTGGCCTCTAGGGGCTAACAGTGGCTTCTAGGAACTGAGAGCGGCCTCTAGGAGCTGAGGGAAGCCTCTAGAGGCTGACGGGGGCCTCTAGGAGCTGAGGTGGCCTCTAAGAGCTGAGGGTGGCCTCTAGGAGCTGAGGATGGCCTCTAGGGGCTGAGGGTGGCCTCCAGACACTGAGGGAGGCCTCTAGGAGTTGACAGCGGCCTCTGGGGCTGTCAGTGGCTTCTAGAAAGTGACAGTAGCTTCTAGGAGCTGAGGGAAGCCTTTAGAGGCTAATGGTAGCCTCTAGGAGCTGTGGGTGGCCTCTAGGAGCTGACAGTGGCCTCTAGGGGCTAACAGTGGCTTCTGGGAACTGAGAGTGGCCTCTAGGAGCTGATGGATGCCTCTAGGGACTGACGGTGGCCTCTAGGAGCTGAGGTGGCCTCTAAGAGCTCAAGGAAGCATTTGGGAGCCAAGGGTAGCCTCCAGCTGACAGCCAGTAAGAAGCCAGGGTCTCAGTTCTACAGCCACAGGAAATGAATTCTGCCAACAACCTGAATGAGTATAGAGGCAGATTCTTCCCCAGCTGAGCCTCAGATGAGAAAGCAGCCTGGCTGACACCTTGACTGAAGCTTGTGAGACTCACAACAAAAAACCCAGTTAAGCCATGCCCAGACTCTTGATCCAGGAAAACTGTGAGATAATGTGTTGTTTTAAGCTGCTAAGTGTGTGGTAATTTGTTATGCGGCAAAAGCTAACTAATACACTCTATTAACAGAAACAGTGATACCACTCCCACTCCGTTCCATTATTGACACATTAGTAGGGCGCTAATAGAGACCCCATTCTAGAAAGCTATGTCTCTCCCTCCTCCCCATCATCTTCTGCATAGGTTTTCAGCTCTTCAAAGGCCTCACGAATTTTGCTGTTGGAGGTCTCAGTCCATATCACATAAATATCATAATGCACCCACAACACACATTAAATATAATTTTCTCTGCAGGAAAATGGACATGAAAGTTTTTCTTATTTACAATTTTGCCTTGAAAATCACCTGGCTCAAAAACCCATTTAATGTAGAATGTCATTGATTCCTTGGCAATTATCATGCACACTTGGGAATTTCTGAAGGCAGAACATCGCACCTTCAAATGTTTTCCAAGGTAATAAAAGTTTAAAAAAAAATACTAAATTGAACAATTAATGAAGCTGACATAATGTTACTTTTAGGACACATTTAATTAAATATTTATTAATTTCAATTTTAAAAGGTTTTTTAAGAAATTTGAAGCCAATGTTCTTTTGTTAAGATCTCAATCTGTTTTCTTTTACCCTAAAAAGCCCATGTGTCTCAGGCCCTGTGCCAATAACATTTGATAAATAAAAGGGCCTTGCTATTCTTTCATACTGCCTTTCTTTTCTTATTAAATTTATAATTTTTCACACAAGCAAATGTCAAGCATAGGTCAAGTGCCATAGCACGATTTTTTGAAAAAGAAAACAAAAAAAGCAAATGCACATGTACACACACACACACACATGCACACACATGTGCAGCATGTTGACACGCATACATGCACACATGTGCAGCACGCTGACACACATATGTGCACACATGTGCAACACATCCATGCATGTTCACACCCACATACACACAAACACGTGCACACATGTGCAACATGTTGAAACATACATGCACACATCTGCAGCACGTACATGCACGTTCACACACACACAAAGTTCCTTCTTAAATTCAACTGAGGGTCATGTGGGCTAGCGTTCACGTCTTTGTTTTTTCCACCAAGTCAGTGGAAGTGGGAATGTTTCTCTATTGAGCAAATAGGTGTGGATGTTGTTCAGTGAGCTCTGTGGGAACATCTCTCTGGACACTTCCATGACCAAACAGCACTGGATATAGACTACTGGGAGTTTTCTGACTGATTTAAATCACAGGAATATCCCATTCTGCTCATCTTAAGCATAAGTTATTCTCTGCTATTCAAGATAACCTGAAGAAAAGTTACAGAGAAATGCTGCTGTTCAGTAAGAACTGGATAAGGAGATTGTGACGGTTACTGCTGCCACGTTGGGCCATTCTGAAATGGCACGTTGGGTGTATGTTAATGTGGCCTGAGGTCAGCAGCAACGCCCAGTTTGTGCTTTTAAAGTCACTACCCCTAAAAACTACAACATCTTTCCAAATGAGTAAGTCAGTTCTTAACTGTGAGTCTCAGTTGCCTGATCTGTAAATAGGAGGGATCAACTGGTAGTCTCTGAGGCTCCTTCCATCTCTAAAATCCCAGAAGTCTGAGTGTCCAAAGGCAGGAAGCAGGTTTGAAATAAACCCTGAATGTTGACAATCATATTATTTGGCTCTGGTCACACACCTTCATTATTCACCAATTATTTTCCTTCTGGAAATTATATAATAAAAAAACCACTTGTGATTACATTAATCATTTAGGGGAAGAAGAAAATTAACCCGAAAACTCTTTTAAATGGCAATATCTTAATCCATGCTTGGATATCATGGGGGAAAATAATGGGTTTCTTTTTTTTCTCTCCAAATTCTATTTCTTAGTTATCTCGAGCTTTGGAGGACTGAGGCGCCCCTGCCATGAATGCTCTTGAGATCATCTAGAGAGAGGAGGCTGAGGAAGATGACCCCACAGCGTCTTCCACCTCTGTCTCAATCTTAAAAACAACAACAGCAACACTTTCTCACCTAGAAACAGGATGTAAAACTCCAGAAGAAGGCAGGCTAACTCACGCCTGCTCTTTAGCATTTAGATAAAAATTACACAGTTCACATGCAAGGGGGTGAGGGCCACATGGGTTGGCTGGAAGGGCTGGCAGAGGAGAATCCGTGGCCACGTAATCTCTGTGGCGACAGCAGGCTGTGGGATCAGCTTGCTCCACCCTTTTGTGCTCAGTAAAATGGCGGATGTGATATAAGTAAGCCATGAGGTGCTTCAGGGGTAGAATTCTCACCTTCCATCCAGGATCCCAGGGTTGATTCCTGACCAATGCACCTCATGTGTAGCCACCACCCACCTGTCACTGGAGGCTTGCATGTTGCTATGATGCTGGACAGGTTGCACCAGAACTTCCAGAACAAGCCAGACTAGGAAGAAAGGCCTGGCAATCTACTTCTGAAAATCGGCCAGTGAAAACCCTATAGATCACAACAGTTCAATTCGCAACCAATCATGGGAATGGTGCAGGCTCAGGTGGTTTTTGGTTTGTGTGTGGGGTAACCATGAGTCAGGGGCCAACTGATGGCAGCTAACAAAAACAACATCAGAGCTTTGAGGGGAAAAAAAGGAAGATATTCCCCACCAAAATGAAGCAAAAGAAAGACAAAGGAGAGCCTGGAATTCCTGTGTATTATTGTGTTCCAGAACCAAGGTTAAATAGTGTTCATTTACAGTTAGATTTAATCCCTTCCAACCTGTACTGGTTGGGAGCACAGCAAGAACAGTCACCAGCACAGCTGGCTCATAAGAGCAGACTTTAATGAAGGGACTCGACGGCAGTGGGTTTAATGAAGGGAGTTTGTACAGAGGTTCAGAGAGGGTTATGGGAACCAGTAATGGGTGGTGAGGTACCCAGACACTAGCAACAGTGGGAAGCCACTATCACTCTCCAGGAAAAAAACAGCATTCCCAGAACCCAGTGAGAACTGGAAGCGTAAGGTCGGGACAGTCCAGTAGGTAAAGTTCAAGGAGAGACACAGTCCTGGCCAGAGACGAGGCACTGAGACAGGAAGAGAGCAAAGAAGTACCTTGGCCTCTCTTTCCTATTGCCTCCCTATATCCTGCCAGTGCCTCCTCCTGCCCAACCTCGACTGGTAACCACCTGGCAAGGGAGCCTGAGTGACCATCCACAGGGGCCAGCCACCTAAGGCAGAGGAGGGACTGGGGTGGGCTGGCAGGGAGGTGGGGATGGAGGGAACCAGAACACTATCTTATGGAACATATCTATTCAATGGCATTCTTGTTTGATTTGTCAGAAACTGAGGCTCAGAGTAGTTCAGAGACTTTTTGGGCGGGTGGGGAGGGAGTTGCTGGAGAAAAGGAAAAGGTTTGCATCAGGCCCTTAAGATCATGTTGTCTTCAGCTTTTCTGGGTGATCTCTTTTTAGAATTCACACCACGCAAATAGCAGCACTCAATTAGCTAGATGTTCTTCCTTATCTTTGTTTATAAATTCTTAAGGAAAAAAATTTAGACTAATAATGAAAGACACGTGAAAACTTAATAAGGATTATCATAATAAATACCTGTGAGTTCCTTGTTCCAGGTCACACAACCAGCACAGTATGCCCGAGCTGGGATTTGAACCCAGGACTGTCTGGCTCCAAGTGTGAGCCCATCCTCCACTCGCACCATCCCTCACACTCTCCAGTCCTTCACTATTGACCAATTTCTTTCACACACTTTACCTCATCTGTTCCTGGAATAACCCTGCTGAGTCAGAAAGTCAGATTTTATTTTTAGTTCTATTTTACGGATGGAATTAAGGATCAAAGAAATGATCAACACTTTACTTCTAAAAGATAGGTGATAATTAATGGCTTTGATCAAACAGCAGAAGGAAAGAAGCAATAGAGAGGGTGGGGGCCCTTTATCTAGTATATAAATTAGCCCAAAACATTCAGCAATGATCGATGATACCCGAGATTTTAGATGAGAAAGGCAGTACTCATTGCCATTGAGTCGATTCCGACTTACAGTGGCCCTACAGGACAGAGCAGAGCTGCCCCTAGGATTTCCAGAGCTGTAGTGTTTACGGAAGCAGGCTGCCACATACTTCTCCCTCAGAGCAGCTGGTGGGTTCGAACTGCCGACCTTTCAGTTAGCAGCTGGGTGCTTAACCACTGTGCCACCAGGGCTCCTTGAGAAAGGCACTATGTATATCATAGACTTCTGATTTTTTTTTCTCCTCTATTCTCCAAATTGTGAATAATGTTCTTATAGTGTTTTTTCAAAGTAAAAAAAAAAAAAACATGTTACTGGTGGTGGTGTTGATGGTGTTGTTGGTGGTGTTATTGTTGGTGTTGCTGGTGCTGATGGTGTTGATGTTCGTGGTGGTGGTTGGTGGTGTTTTTGGTGTTGATGGTGTTGATGTTGTTGGTGGTGTTGGTGCTGATAGTGTTGATGATGGTGGTGGTTGGTGTTTCTGGTGTTGATGGTGTTGTTGTTATTGATGATGTTGATATCGTTGGTGGTGGTGTTGATGATGACTTGGTATCCAGTGTTGTTTTTGACAATAAATAGGATTTTAGTGGATGGAGATGGGTAAGAGAGTGTGTTTCAGGCAGAGGGAACAGAATGAGCAAAGGGACTGTCAGGAAAGCAAAAGGCATGTGTGTCAGGGAAACAAGGCCCCACCCCATTTGGGTAGAACATGGGGGCTATGTAGGAACTGTGTGAGGTAGGTAGAAGAAGGTAAGTTGGAGTGTATCATGAAGGGGAAGAACTTTACTCTCAAAGCACTGGAAGAAAAGGCGTTTCTGTGTTTGGGGAGTTAAAGGGTAAGTGGCACGTTCAGAGCTGAGCTTTGGGGAGACTGAACTGGCCACTCAGGCAGGATGGGGTGGAAGTCTATGAACTGGGATGTGAGAATGGCAGGGATAAGCTTCTCCTACCACAGTCCAGGTAAGACATGATGAGGATGGGAGTTAAGTCTAGAAACAAGGGGACCTATGTGACAACACGGAAAAGAATGTGTAACTTTCCGGGTAAGATTCGCAGACTTGAAAGGGGAATTGCAACCGGCATTACTAGAAAAGTATTTGTGAATTCTGCTTGTGTACTACCACACAGTAGGAGAGGAAAAAAGCATGCTTCTAACGTTCATTTAAGGGCATTCCTGTGTGCACTAGGGAAAATGACACAGACAATCCGGAATTAATTCTTGATGTCTGATTTCTATCCATTCCTCTGCCTCATGTACAGACATATTCACAACATATTCTAATCTCAGTTATTACTAATTTTCAGCCATAGACTGTACTTCAAATTCACAGGCTTCCAAATTTCTCTTATGAATGTATTTTCTAGAAATCTCAGCTTATTGTCCCATGAATCTTAACACGTATCTTTGCCTGATAATAAAACCAGGCCGTCTCAACAGACAGTGGTTTATTCAGCCTAAATGAAATGAAAAAAGAAAAAAATCTGAGTTGCTTTACAGGTTTATGAAAATGGTAACCAGGAAGTGGTGATTTCAGATATTTTTCTCTACGGTCTTTCAAATATACTGTAATAAAAGCAACCAAGGTCTCTTTTTAAATAGACAGAGTAATAACTTAGGAGAGATCAATGATAATTGTTCATCACGTAAATAAGCACAATGGAGTTACAGAACTCCCAGCCTAAATGAGAGGCATTTATTACACTCCTGCATTGCAGCAGAGCCCTCATTGCACGTTGTACAGAAAACCTGAAGGCAGCCCCCCACTGGTTTTTAATTAAGTGTCATTCCCACTGAGTTAATATGCATACTATCAATAATGTGACTTTCCTTTAAAGTTTTGATGATAATAGTTGAAGCTATATTTCGTAATTACTGACAGCAGATTTGATAAAATTCTCTAATTGCCACCCTCCTCTCCGGAAGGCGACCAAATGTACTACACCTTCTGTACCCAGGAACAATCAGTCGTTCCATTTCTTCTGCTTTAATAAACACAAGTCATGTGAAATTGATGTTCACCCTGAGAACTGCATATGGCTGGGAAGTTCAATCTTAAAACACAAACAGATTGCTTTATGGCTACAGGAATAAGCACTGCCAAGATTTAAAACACCTAGTTTCCTGATGTCTCATTTTATACCAGGTACGGTGCTAGGGCCTTTATAAGCATTATCATCAATGCTTGCTGAAAATAAGAATTGATAAAATTTACAAAGGTGTAAATTGGGACACAGAGAGACTAATAACTGGTCCAAAGCCCCACAGCTGGTCAGTGGAGACAGAATCCCATTGCCTGTGCCCTTGCCTCACCCACCAATGCCCTCTGTGGAATAGAAATGTCATCTAGTCACTGGGTAAATTAAAATGGCACAAAGAGGGTCCCACACAAACCACACTTGGATAATACCACACCAACTTGGCTACGATGATACTCTGCCAGCAAGGGGCCCTCGAAATATGCTACACGGGGCTCTCTGCCACCAAAGTCACAGATGTGGGTCAGCATCATGTCCACGTGCCTCACCTCTCTACCCTGATCTGTGCACACAGGAGCCAGAGACACAGCACAGGTGGTCCGGGGTGGCCAGTGGCCAAGTGAATTTGCCCAGGAGCTCCAACCAGGGATCATCAATCACTGGCCAACCCATGTGTGTGAATGTTGGTGTTTGGCTTGTTTTCTGCTCTCTAAGCAGAACCAGCCGAAGCTGAAGAGGTGCGCTGGGGAGTGGTGCTTATTTCCATTAACTTGGAAGCACTTTACCAAGAGATGATGATAAAAGTTTCTTATCAACAAATAAAAACAAAGTTCAGTGTGTTTCTAGGAAGACTGTCTCCACCTGGGTTAAAAGATAGCTTTAGGTTGCTTTCAGGAGCGCAGGGAAAGGCCTGTGGATTCCAGTAATGAGACCACCCCTGCTCTCAGCTTGAGTTGTAGGGGGACATTGCTACACTCGTCTCGGCCAACCTGATCAAGCCAGGAGCCGCATCACTTCCAGCAGGTGGGATCCAAAGTAAGATGTGCTGCCTTGGGGACTTGTCTGCCTCTGTCAAGCCCTGGTGACCAGAGGCCCACCAAACCAAGCCTTCCCCAAACCCAAGCCATGCTTACCTAGAGCAAGCAACTGCAAGCCAGCTTCTGTTTCCTGATTAGGTTAGTGAGATTATTCACCCTCCTCCACGGTCACCTCCCATCGTGAACCCTGCCTATGCCCACCGTAAGACCCGGCCCACAACCTGTCAAGTCAACCCCCACCCCCAGGAGACCATTTCAAGCATTCCAGCTCCCCATCAGCCACTGCCTACAATTCTGCTCTGATCCAGCTGACACACTGTTCCCACAGCAGGCCAGGGCTCTGCTATCGCCTGGAGGTCCCCAGACTGGAGCTGTGTACGTGACAAGACTGCCATGAATCAAATCTGTACCCCGGATTTGGAATGTTTAGTCATATCTTTCAATAACAACCCTAAAAAGGAAAACCCTACTCTCCTAATGCTATGGGAGAGCATAGAGGTCAAGAGCAGAGAATCTGGTCAGACCACAGGGAACTGAATGTCGGCCGTGTCCTTACCAACTCTATGACCTTGGACAAGCTATCCTGCCTTTTCACATTTAATAAACTTTAATTTTTAGACCATTACCTTCGAGTGGATTCCAATTCATGACGACCCCGTGTACTACAGAGCAGAACTGCTCCACAAGCTTCTCTTGGCTGTGAACTTTACAGAAGCAGATCACCAGGCCTTTCTCCCATGGCACCACTGGGTGGGTTCAAACTGTCAACTTTTAGGTTAGTAGTCAAGCACAAGCTGTAAACATCCATGAATAACTGGAACATGGAATGTACGAAGTCTGAATCAAGAAAAACTGGAAGTTGTCAAAAACGAAATAAAAAGCTTGAAGATCAATATTCTAGACATTTGTTAGCTGAAAGGGACTGGTATTGGCCATGCTGAATCTGAAAACTATATGGACTACTATGCCAGGAATGACAAATTGAAGAGCAATGGCAACTGTATCCATCGTCTAAAAGAACATTTCAAGATTTACCCTGAAGTAAAATGCTATCAGTTATAGGCTAATATCCATATACCTATAAGGAAAACCAGTTAATATAATTATTATTCAAATTTATGCACCAACCACAAATGCCAAAGATGAAGAAACTGAACATTTTTACGAATTTCTGCGATCTGAATAATTGACCAAATGTGCGATCAAGATGCATTGATAATTACTGGTGATTGGAATGCAAAAACTGGAAACAAAGAAGAAGGATCAGTACTTGGTGATAAGAACGATGCTGGAAACTACGTGACAGAATTCTGCAAGACCAATGACTGATTCAAGGGAAAAATATTTTTTCGACAGCATAAATGATGGCCATACACGCAGAGTCCACATCCACAGGAATCAAATCGACTAAATCTGTGGAAAGAGAAGAGAGGGAAGCTCAACATTATTGGTCAAGACAAAGCCAGGGGTCGACTGCAGAACAGACCAGCAATTGCTCATACGCAAGTTGAAGCTGAAGCTCAAGAAAATCAAAGCGGGTCCACATGTATAGTCATTGTTGTGCTGCTAAGAGTTTCAGAGTCTCTTCTGACTTCCATTTCTGTGTTTTCTTTCTTTGTCTCCCAAGTCCATGAGAGCTAAAGTACGACCTTGAATACACTATGCCTGAATTTAGAAACTATCTCAAGAATAGACCTAATGCACTGAACACAAATGAATGAAGATCAGAAGAGTTGTGGGAAGACATCAAGGGCATCACACACGAAGAAAGTAAGAGATCATTAAAAAGACAGGAAAGAAAGAAAAGACTAAAATGAATGTCAGAAGAGACTCTGAAACTTGCTCTGGAGTGCACAGTAGTTAACACAAACAGAAGAAATGATGAAGTAAAAGAGCAGAACAGAAGATTTCAAAGGGCAGCTCAAGAAGACAAGGTAAAATATAATAAAATGTGCAAAGACCTGGAGTCAGAAAACCAAATAGAAGAACATGATTGGCATTTCTCAACCTGGAATAACCGAAGAGAAAATTCAAGCTTCACATTGCAATACTGAAGAATACTATGGGCAAAAATTTCAAATGATGCAGAAAGCATCAAAAGAAAATGGAAGAAATACACAGAGTCACTGTAACAAAAAGAATTGGTCAACGTTCAACTATTTCTAGAGGTAATACCTGATGAAGAACTGCGGGTACTAAAGTAAGAAGTTCAGGCCACACTGGTGAAAAACAAGACTCCAGGAATTGGAGGAGTACCAATTGAAATACTTCAACAAACAGATGCAAGGCTGGAAGTGCTTACTTGTCTATGTTGAGAAATTCAGAAGACAGCTGCTTGTCAAGTGACTAGAAGAGATCTATATTCATGTCCATTACAAAGAAAGATGGTCAAATGGAATGTGAAAATTATCAAAAAATATCATTAATATCATACGTGAGCAAAATTTTACTAAAGATAATTTAAAAATGGCTACAGCCATACAGCCACAGGAAACTGCTGGAAATTCAGGCTGGATTCAGAAGAGGATGTGGAACAAGAGATATCATTGCTGATGTCAGATGGATCTTGGCTGAAAGCAGAGAAGACCAGGAAGATGCTTACCTGTGTTTTACTGACTATGCAAAGGCATTTGACTGTGTGGATCAAAACATTATAAAAAATGACAATTCCAGAATACTTAATTGTGCTCATGCAGAACCTGTACACAGATCAAGAGGCAGTCATTTGAACAGAACAAAGGGGATAAGGCATGATTTAAAACCAGAAAAGGTGTGCACCAAGATTATACTCTTTCACCTTACTTATTCAATCTACATACTGAACAAATAATCCGAGAAGCTGGACATCAAGAACAGGGCATTAACCCTGAAGGAAGACTCATTAACAACCTGCAATATGTAGATGATACAACCTCGCTTGCCGAAAATGAAGAGGACTTGAAGCAGTTACTGAAGAACGTAAAAGACTACAGCCTTCAGTATGATTACACCTGAACATGAAGACGACGAAAATCCTTACAACTGGGCCCATAAAAAATATCATGATAAATGGTGAAGAAACTGAAGCTGACAATTATTTCATTCTACTTGAATCAACAATCAAGGCCCATGGAAGCAGCAGTCAAGAACTCAAACAACGTATTGCATTAGGAAAATCTTCTGCAAAAGTCCTCTTTAAAGTGTTAAAAAACAAAGACATCACTTGGATGACTAAGGTGTACCTAACCCAAGCCATGGTATTTTCAATTGCCTCACATGAATGCAAAAGCTGGACAGTGAAAAAGGAAGACCAAACAATTGACACATTCGAATTGTGGTGTTGGCAAAGGATACTGAAAATACCCTGGACTTCCAGAAGAACAAACAAATCAGCCTTGGAGAAAGTACAGCCAGACTGCTCCTTAGAAGTGTGGATAGTGAGCCTTCATCTCACGTACTTTGGACATGTTATCAGGAGGGACCAGTCCCTTGAGACGGATATCAAGCTTGGTAAAGTAAAGGATCAACAAAAAAAGAGGAAGCCCCTCAGCAAGATTTATTGACACAGTGGCTGCAAAAATGGGCTCAAACACAGCAATGATTGTGAGGATGGCGCAGGACTGGGCGGTGTTTTCTTCTGTTGTTTGTAGGGTCGCTATGAGTCAGAGCCAACTTGAAGGCAACTAACAGCAAAAACAAACAATTTTTAGAACAAATGTTATTTACAGGAAAAAAAAAAGTGACTATGGTACAAAGACGATGGTATAGAGTTCGCCTATATCGCACACCCAGTTCGCCCTATTATCAACATCTTACATTAGTATGGTACATTTGTGACAATTAATGGACCAATAGTGACACCATATTATTTTTAAAAAGTCAATACTTTATTCAGATTTCCTTAGTTTTTACCTAATATCCTTTTTCTGTTCCAGGATCCCATCCAAGATACTACATTGCATTTAGTTGAAATGTCTCTTTAGGCTTCTCCTGGCTGTAACAGTTTCTTAAATTTTCCTTGTTTTTCATGACCATGACAATTTTGAGAACTCTTAGTCATACATTTTGTAGAATGTCCCTCAACTGGGATTTTTCAGGTACTTTTCTCATGAGTAGTCTGGGGTTATGGGTTTGGGAAATAAAGACCACACTGGTAAAGGGCAATTTTCACCACCTCATATCAAGGGTAAAAATACCATCAATATGACTTACCACTGTTTATGTCGACTTGATCATCTAGTTGAGGTTCTGTCAGGCTTCTCCACTGTAAAGTTACATTTTTCCCTTTTCCATACCCTACTTTTTAGAAAGAAGTCACGATGCATAGCCCATACTTAAGAAGCGGGTATCTTTGTCTTTTTATGCCTCAGTTTCTTCATCTATAAAATGAGGAATAATAAGAGAACCAACCTCATAGGTATGTTGTGTATATTAATTGACTTAATAAATCTAAAGCACTTAGAACTGTGCTTGAGGCAGAATAAGCACTGAGCAGGTATTAACAGGAGCCCTGGTGGCACACTGGTTAAGCGTCTGGCTGCTGACCAAATGGTCAGCAGTTCGAATCCACCAGCTGTTCCTTAAGAACCCTATGGGGCAGTTCTACTCCGTCCTACAGGGTTGCTATGAGTCAGAATCAACTTGGCAGCAACTTTTTTTTTGTTTGTTTAATTAACAACTCTTACTGCTATTTCCCTTGTGGAAAAAAATATTGAAATAATATTCATACATTTTTTCATTCATCCCTTCGACAAATATGTTTTGAATACCTATTGAGCACCAGGTACAGTGTTAGACCCTGGGGCTATAATGGTAAGCAGCTCCTGTTCTCATAGAACATACAGTCTAGCAGTAGGAACAAGTATCAATGAAGCATTCACCCAGATAATCATACTCTTTCAATCTGTGAGGAGTGCACTGATGAAAAGCCACATGGTGCTACAAGGGCATTCCAGGGGCACCTGCTTAGCTCTTCCCCGAAGAAGTGACAGCTGAATGACGGCTGAAAGATGGGACAACAGGGGAGGACATGACTGAAGAAGCAACTGTGAGAAGGGCCGAAGGACTAATGTAGAGAGTGAGGGGAGAGTTGTATGATGGGAGGCTACATAGACAGGCAGGGGCCACTCCATGGAGGCCCATGAGCCATATTTTTGGTATTTATCCACAGTAGCCATCACAGTTTTAAGCAAGGAGCAACTTGCTATAATTTGGTTTCAAAGAGACCACTCTGGCTGCAAGGTGAAGTGGGCACTGGGTGAGGTCAGAACAGATCTGGAGACGCCAAGATACTGAGGAATCCAGGTTAGAGACGTAGATCAAAAACTACAGCCTTCAGTATGGATTACACCTCAATATAAAGAAAACAAAATCTTCCTAACTAGATCAAAAAAAAATTTTTTTTTTTAGATCAATAAGCAATATCATGATAAACAGAGAAAACACTGAAGTTGTCAAGGATTTCATTTTACTTGTGTCTTAGTCATCTAGAGCTGCTGTAACAGAAGTACTACAAGTGGATGGCTTTAACGAAGGGAAGTTTATTCTCTCACAGTCCTCTAGGCTAGAAGTCCAAATGCAGGGTACCGGCTCCAGGGGAAGGCTTTTTCTCTCTATCGGCTCCGGAGGAAGGTCTTTGTCATTAGTCTTCCCTTAGTCTGGGAGCATCTCAGCGCAGGAAGCTCCCAGTGCTCCTTTCTCGGTGGTAAGAGGTTCCCATGTCTCTCTGCTCACTTCTCTCTTTTATATCTCAAAAGAGATTGGCTTAAGATACTATCTTATCTTGTAGATCTCATCAATATAACTGTCACTAACCCATTTTATTACAACACAGTGATAGGATTTATAACCCATTGGGAAATCACATCACATGACAAAATGGTAGACGATCATATGATACTGGGAATCATGACTTAGCCATTTGACAGATATTTTGGGGGGACACAATTCAATCCATGACAACTTGGATACACAATCAACACTCATGAAACCAACAATCAAGAAGTCAAATGGCGTATTGCATTGGGCAAATCTGCTGCAAAAGACCTCTTTAAAGTGTTAAAAAGCAAAGATGCCACTTTGGGGACTAAGGTGCATCTGATCCAAGCCATAGTATTTTCAATCACCTCATATACATGTGAAAACTGGACAATGAATAAGGAAGACCAAAGAAGAACTGATGCCTTTGAATTATGATGCTGGCAAAGAATACTGAATATACCAAAGACTGCCAGAAGAAAGAACAAATCTGTCTTGGATGAAATACAGCAAGAATGTTCCTTAGAAGCAAGTATGTCCAGGCTTTGTCTCAAGTACTTTGAACATGTTGTCAGGGGGGACCGGTTCCTAGAAAAGGACATCATGGTTGGTAAAGTAGCAGCTCAGTGAAAAAGAGGACAACACTTAATGAGATGGAGTGACACAGCGGCTGCAACAATGGGCTCAAACACAGCCAATAACCGTGAGGATTGCACAGGACTGGGCAGTGTTTCATTCTGTTGTACACAGGGTTGCTATGAGTCAGAATGATTCGAAGGCACCTAACAAAAACAACAATTTTGAATATTAGGACAAATATGCAGCCACTGATCAGAAGAAATACAGAACTACTGAAATACAAAGGTGTCCCACCTGGTGCTTATTTTATTTCAATTACATTTCCCATTAACACCACTGTTGTGTTACCTTGAGCATAACTTATTTATTGTCTGTCACATTTAAAATTTACTATTTTCAAAGGAGAAAATCTAGTGCCTCGACCTTTCCAACTCCAATGACTGGCTGAGATAAACACTGCTTTCTTCAGTAAGTTCAAATAAAAGAGAAGCCATCCTAACAATAAACATCATCACCATTTATCTCGGTAGTAATTTCCGATTCATGCCAACCCCTCAAGATTTGAACTCTAGTTAAGATGCAGAAAGATGAACAGATTGAAGAATGCCGCTTATTTATTTACCTCCAAAATGAAAGTACCATTCTGCCAGCCCAAGACTTAAGGCAAATCTGACAGCCTAAATTACTCCCTACCGAAGGAAATGGCTCTGGCAGAATGAGCCATTAATAAAACAAATCTGAATTGTTCTCCTTTATTTGTTTATTTATCATCTCTACTCCATCTATATTTCTAAAGGCAGCTTATGATAAAAATTCATAAATAACAGAAGATAGTTAAAAGTGAAGTTAAGAGAAAGATAAAAGGAGCTGTTTAAAGAAAAAAAAAGAAAGTAATTCTATCAGGAACCTGAAATAACACATTATTCATATGAGCACTAAATTGGTTCCGAGTTTCCAAGCAGCCAAGTCAAAGAGGAAAAAGGGGAAGAGGGCCACACATCTGTCAAAGACCGCTGAGGCACATCTTCTGAGTTCCTCAAGAGAGACACGCTCTCCTCCACCTTTTCCAAAGTCTTATAACACATCGAACAGCGCCTCCAAGCAGCAACGGTAAGTGTTGCAAAAAAGTTTCTTCATTTTGTTATTACTCCTCCATGTAATCTAAGAATGCAAGAGAAAAAATTGTTTGTGGAGAACAAGTTAGTACCACGTGTATGTCTCCTGGTGAAGTGAGTCGTTACAAGGATTAAATTTAGGGAACCCAGAGTATAAAGAGCTGGTGTATCCCTTATATCAAATGTCAGATGTTTCAGGAGCACTTGGTAACCAATTCAAGACTGAGCTTTAAATGTTTACGTGCTCGTGCTTAGTTAGAAGATGTATTTAAAGGACTTCTATCATAATTAACTCCAAGAGGACATAAACATGTTAAGAATTCCAACCTTAAAGAAGAGGTAGCTTAATTTATAATGCCAGTTATAAGAGGTCCCAGCAGCCGACTGGAGTTCAGAGAGAAAACTGGGAAAGCATAGTTTATACCTGGTCAGGAGTGCCTGGGTAACAAGCTCCGCTGCTAACCGAAAGGCTGAAAATTCGCCTTTACCCAGAGGTGCCTGTCAAGCAAGGCCTGGTGATGTCCTTTCAAAAATCAGCCTTTGAAAACCCTCTGGAGCCCAGTTCTACTCTGACACTCAAGGGGCGCCGGGAGTCAGAGTCCACCGGACAGCAGCCGGCGGCGGCGGGTACCTGATCAGCTCAGCTGTGTGCCAGCCTCCTTTCACCAAGTCGGGCTCATGCAGAGGCTGAGAGGTTTGAATTATCAAACGGCCACGGAGAGTCATTTTATTCTTCTTTCCAAGTAATAAGCCAAAACCAAACCAAACCAGTTACCGCTGAGTCGCGTCCAGCTCATAGCAACCTACAGGACAGAACAGAGCTGACCCACACGGTTTCCAAGGAACAGCTGGTAGAGTCAAACTGCCGACCTTTTGGTTAGCTCAAGCACTTAACCACTGTGCCACCAGGACTCCCTTCTAAGTAACAGAACCTCTAATTTGTTCAGGGTGGCAATATGTCCAGCTTAGAATAATCGGTTTCCCTGACTTCCTCACGGCAGTGACTGGGTATGCTGGTTTGGGGACACAGTTATAGCCAAGGAGATATGAAAGGGTTTCTGATGCATGTGTCAAATGGACCAGACTCAACTGGAACACGTATTTCGGTTTTTGTCTTCTGTCCTGAATCCTGTTTAGAAGCAAAAGAGAAGATTCAAAAGTCTGTGGGTGAAGAGAAAAGACCAAGAGATGCTGTGACTAAGGCGACGTTTGTGAGGGCTGTTTTAGTTGACAGGCATGCTAGGGGTTAAGGAGTCGGGGGAGGAAGGCTGTGAGGGTGAGAGTAGACGCTGCTCTCCAAACATTTGCAGAACAGAAATAGAACAAAACGGTAATTAATTAACGGCAAACAATTTCTCAGTGTTAACCAAAGTATTTCAGGGATCCAGAAGCTTCTACTGTCTTCCCACCATACCCCCAACCACCCTGGGTCTCCTGCTAATTCTGTCTCAGGAGCTGGCTGCAAACAGTGATCCCTTCCCGGGATTCCTCAACTTAAACAGAGAGCTCAAGAAGAGACTTTCAAGACTCAAATTATTCACACGTGGTGTGTTGGTGTAGTTTGCTTTTACGTATTTTTACCCTTTTCCAACTCCACAAAGGCATCTGTGAAGGTTTACAGAAATGTATTACATATTCAAAATGTTCAAGATGTTCAGGATAAAATAGGAATGTGAGGAATGCAAGTGAGGAGTGCATATGAGAATACAATGCCAAGACGGAGAGGGAACAAAGCTCCTTCACATGGGAATGTGTGTTACCAGACGCACCTGGCAGCAGAAGGTCGAATGTTGACTCTGAGTTTCAAAATGTCAACAGCACAAAGAGAAACTAACTTATGAGGTCCACAATCTTCATGAGCTAAGGACACAGCCTCTATGAGGAAGCAGCTTGGGCTTCCTCCATTTCTCTGACGGATCTTTAAAAAGGAACCAATGTAGGAGGAACGGACAAAGCCATCCACATTTCCCTACAGCAGATACCAACGTGAGGTTTCAAAGGTGCTTCTTCAAGGATCCCTAAATACAAAGTGGTCGCATGAGACAAAATATATGAACTGCACAAAATCCTGTTCTGGAAAAACAAAACAAAGAGACAGAGAAATTGCTTTGTTGATCAGACAAGAGGCAACACAGGTGGTTTTCACCACAGCTTCCAACCGCTCCTAATCCTCCTCAGTAGGCTAAATAAGAGCGATGCCAAATCTCATGCTCTCGGTGGAGAAAATGTTCTGTGCTCACCCAGCCTGTTTCCGTCCTGGGCACACAGCTAGACTTCCAGCCTCCCTAACGTTAGCTGGGGCCTTTACATCAAGTGCTGGCCAATGGCGTTTGGGCAGAAATGATGTAGACCACTTTCTGGACTAGACTCTAACTCCCCATGCCATCTTCCATGCTCTCACTTTATTTTCACCGTTCGAGTGCCCCTTGGGGAGGATGAGATCCTGGACGATGACAGTGCCACACAAGAGAAAAACACAGGAAGCAAGTCCACCCATCAGCAAACTCAAAATGGAGAGTGAGCCCGAAACAATCTTTTATTACATTAAACCATATAGATTTGAGGGAAGGAGCCCAGGTGATGCCAACAGTTTCCGTTAGGCTGCTAGCCTAAAGGTCTGTGTTTCAAACCCATCCAGCAGCTCAGCAGAAGGCCTGGTGAACTGCTTCTGTAAAGATTACAGCCAAGAAAACTCTATGGGGCAGTTCTACTCCATAACACTTCGGGTCGTCATGAGTTGGGGGTCAACTGGACAGCAGCTAACAACAGATCCGAGGGCTGTTTTCCAGCAGGCACAGTCTCTGAGTGATGCAAACGGTTAACACGCTCGACTGCTAACCAAAAGTTTGGAGGTTCGAGTCCACCCAGAGATGCTTCAGAAAAAAGGCCTAGCAATCTACTTCCAAAGAATCTGCCACTGAAAACCCTACGGACCAGTTACGACACACATGGGGCTGCCATGTGTTGGGAGTCAATTTGTGAGCAACTGGTTTGGTCAACAAGCAATTTTCCTGCTCTGACTAAGGCACCGTCCCATAAAGGTGGTGGAAAAGCTCTTTGGAGCCAGTGATGAAAGACAGCCAAGTGATGAGCTTCCCCGTGAAGGGACTACGAATGAGGAAAAGCTCGAAGGCGTTGTGTTGAGCAGGCTATTCCAGATTAGATTTTTTTTTTTTTTTTGTGCTTTAGGTGAAAGTTCACAGTTCAAGTTAGTTTCTCATACAAAAATTTATACACGCATTGTTATGTGGCCCTAGTTGTTCTCCCTACAATGTGACTGTACATTCCTCCTTTCTACCCCAGATTTCCCGTGTCCATTCAACCACCTCCTATCCCTTTCTGCCTTTTCATCTCGCCTCCAGACAGGAGCTGCCCATTTAGTCCAGATTGGATTTTTAAAGTGAGTTGGTAACTTACACCCTAGCCCTTCCTCCAGCTCAGGGGGCCTGGAGACCTAACCACTTAGCTTCGCTTGATCTTACTGCCGAATCTCTTCATCTTCACCTAAGCTTCAGGGACACAGCGGGAGGAAGGGGAAGAGGAGAAAGGGCAAAGTTAAGAAAAAGGGATATTGATTCTTGGGTGGCTTTGTAAACCAGGAGCAGCCGTAAAGTCTCCAACTTCTCCAGATGCACAGAGGCCCGAGCAGAGGCACGTCGCCTCCTCATGGGCTCCCAAACTCCTTGTTCTCTAGGTTGAGGGTGCAAAGTTGTTGAGAATTTAGCCCAAAGAAACTACTTAAAACCATTTAGAAACAAGACGACTTGCGTGAAATTAAGCCTATGTCACTGATAAGTGTGAAATACAAAAGAATTATTCACACACCAAAGAACCCTAGAAAATACAGTACTATTGATAACTAATGATAACAAAATTACCCTCGGCAACCAAGAACAGAGCTGAAAAGAGTAATTGCCTTGAACAGTTATTTGACTTCTATTGTCTCTAGCAAGATTATGCTGTCAAATGTTTACATCTATTCTTAAACTATTATTGCCTCTTAATTTTTCAATGCATAAAAAGAAATATTTGGGAGATTTTCCCCCTATTATGGTACCATCAATCTTATTCACTGTGTCAGGCTTCATAAATCCAGTACAGTCTACACCATCAGAGATCACTAAGTAAAAAAAAAAAAAAAAATTTTTTTTTTTTTAGACTTGAGGGGCTTCCATCACTAAATGCCTTCTCCACCCAGCCCCTCCCCTCAGCCCACCCCAGCTTCCGACAGGTACCAACGACGTAATTACCATCCCAGCCCCCTGTAGCGAAGTGCCAAGAGTATCACTTCCTTCGGTGAGTGTGGTAAGGGCAGAGCTATCTGTGAACTCAGTGTTGCTTCTTAAATGAACGTAAAGCAACTCAAAGGACAACAAAAAGCAATTCTTTAGGTGGAATGTCCCTGTAAGAACCCTCGTTTGGTTCTCTGCCACAGATGCTGTCACAAAGGCTTATGTGTAACTTCCCTTTCTTCCCCTCCCCTTGAATACGTCTGCTGTCCTGATGATGAATCTACAGCCTACGCTGAGCAGGAGAAAAACGGCTGGGGCTTTTCTGTGTACCGAGGCTGAGCTCACATCTGTCACCCTCTGGCTTCTGTTTTCCTTGTAATTATCTCACTTCACTCAGAAACTTGACTCCAAATCACAAGCCTAAGGAGAAACTAGATTTTAATTTACAGAAACACGGCTAAATATTTTTGTTTCAAGACTGTATTTCATAATAAAGATGGGAGCCCCGAGGCTCTTTAAACCAAACAGCAACCATAGACATTTTTCTTCGTGGCACGGTTTTTTTGCTTCAAATCATACCTGAGTTCACCTACAGCCCATCAACCAAAAAGTTATTATAAGATTACATCCCCCCTTTCCACTCTGCCACCCAGCACATAATAGCCTGAATTAATCACACGTTAGAGAGGAATTTTCTTAAATGGGCCATTTCTTCAGGAACTTCTGATGCTTGATTCAGGCCCATCATCAGAGGCGGGCAGACCACTCCGCTGGGAAAGCTCTCCCTCGCCTCATTCTCTTTCTTATTTTCCCTCCAGCTGCAGGTCCCACCCCAGGGAGACCGAGGAAGCTAACAGTCTGAGACTACGTTACAGTCGCTCAAACAAGCACACCAGTTCATTAGGCACAAGGTCTGCCTCCAGGCGCCCCAGCTTGTGTGCCCACAGCTGAGTTGTTCCAGCTGCCCCAGAGCCCCAGTGCAGGGCTGTATGAGGCTGGGTACCAGTTCCTAGGACTGCCACAGTGCTGGGGAGATTTCACACCAATTAAGAGAACTGATTGCCTTGGGATCAGAAACAGGGAGAGCACAGTTAACACTCCCCAGCACCCTGGCCAGCAGCCTCTGTCAGAGATATTAAAGTCTTTCAACAGGGATATATTAGTTCTGTGTGTCCAAAGGTCGGGGTTAAGTGTTTTCTTTTTATATTTCTTTCCTTTCAAGGAAAAGAAAAAGGACGTTAACGGTTTCAATAAGAAAGGTGAGTTTGTGTTTCAAGGAAGCTGACCGAATGACTCAAACATGGCAATGTTGTCAGTGATGTCTAAGAGGTTGGAAAAAAAATCCAATTTTATGGGTCAGGCTAGGTGAGGCGATGGGCTGGGAAACCAAACAAATGGCAGAAATCTGCAGGTTCGCAGACTCAAGTTTTAGAGATGGAAGTTGCTGAAGGGATCCTTGGATCCAAGCCCCAGCTTGGTCAGACAGGGAAACTGAGCCAGCTCCTTGCTCACTGCTGCATGACGAGAACTTGGCAGGATGAGGGCAGGAACCCAGGGCTCTCCTCAGACCATTGAACCTTTGTTGGGTGCCTACAGCACGCTGTGGGCCACATAGGGGACTCTTAGGACAGGACACACCCTTCAAGAAAAGCCAGTGGGGTCCATTACAGTGCTGCTCAAAATGGAGTAGTTACATGGTTTGCTTTCAGAGAACTGGGGGTGGAGAGGGAAATAAACACCCAAGACACAATGTTGCATTACACTGAAAAAATGATAATGTTATTTAAATATGTATAAATATAAAACAAAGCTCCCCTTATTGCTTACTGTTCTTTGAAGCAACCATCAAACCAGAGAAAATTTTCAAATTAAATGCAAATAAAATTTAAAAAAAAACAATAAAATCTCATTAATAGCGTAATTTCAACGTGACAAATTTACATGCTCTGGCTGAAACTGAATCACCTCTAGGAATGCGGACGCGGTGCTGACTGCTAACCTAAGTCAGTCTTTGTGGTTGAGGAATCTCAGGGTAGCACAAACGGTTTAGTATTCGACTACTAACAAAAAGGCCGGCAGTTCAAACCCACTCAAGGTGCCTCGGAAGACAGGCCTGGCCATCTGCTTCCGAAAGATTGCACCCTCAAAAACTCTACAGATCGGTTCAACTCTGCACACACGGGGAGTCAGAGTCAACTCGACGGCAGCTACAACAGCCCCTTCCACCTGCACAGAATGATGTCACCTGGCCAGCCTCTGTCTTCCTCTGAGCTCAAACCAGGAAGCCAGAATCATTTGGTACTTTATGTCGTCACGTCTAAAATCCAGCATTCAGTTATAGGGTGGTCCAAGAGATGCTTAGGGCGGTCCAAGAGATGCTTAGGGCGGTCCAAGAGATGCTTAGGGCGGTCCAAGAGATGCTTAGGGAGGTCCAAGAGATGCTTAGGGCGGTCCAAGAGATGCTTAGGGCGGTCTAAGAGATGCTTAGGGCGGTCCAAGAGATGATGCTTAGATTAAATTTGCAGACTCTCATCAAAACAAATGCCCTGATTTGAAAGACTCTCAGAAAACACTCTTGAATCCCCAAGAGTATAGCTCCAGAGCAGGCTGAGAGATGCTGGTCAACTTATTATTTAAAGTTATTTTTTCTTTGTTTTCCATTTAGAATAATTTCACGAAAAAGTGAAATGATGGCTCAAATATAAATAAGTTCAATACCATGATTAAGATGAGTTTTATTGGAGAGTATTATATCATTTCAAATAAGAGTATCAATTTAATACTTGGGCTCCATCCCTACCAAAAATATACTCCATCAGTTTGCTGGTAAGAGGTTAGCAGACGCTCTCTGTATTTATAAAGGTTTTTTTCTAGAGCTTTCTGGGAATATGAAAGTCATAAATGTAAATGAAACTATGTAGCAGTTACATAAAAGTTCTCAGTGAGTTTCCAAACTGTAAGGCAGGACACTGGCAGCATGAGGCCTACAGCAAGAGCCCCGAGGTCTAGGGCAAACACTGCAAACGATGGCTTGAAAAACCGCATCAACAAGGTTTGCTGTAAGCCTCTTCTGTTACATAAAGGACCTAGTAATTTTCTTATGCAGGTCATTTTCTTTTAAGCTTATTGTATACAGTGTTGCACTACAATCCTCCAATCACAATTTCTGATTGGATGCTTTTTTTTAAGCATAGAAACTGTTCACGGCTTGATGCAGCGGGTGGAGAGAAGGACATGTTTACGTTAAAGGTTCTCAACTCTCAGATTAACAGTCCTTGAGCCTTTAAACCAGATGTAGTACAGCCTGTGTCTATTAGAAATTCAACTGGGCGCCCACTCGTGGAGCACCCACTGTCTGCCAGGCACCGTGAATAAGAAAGAACAGCGCCTCATAGGGTCGTATATCTAGGAGGAGACAGCCTAGCAAACCACCATCAAGGCTGGGCGCATGATGCAAATGCAGAAGAAAGTACAAGGTGAAAAAAAGTGCTGAAAAGGAACAAATAATCGTGTCCAGATTGGAGGTGAGGAAAGGTTTCCTGGTGGAAGTGACATTCTAGCCAGCCTTTGGCTTAAAAAAGCAAGAAAAGAAGTTCATTACACAAAGAGGAGAAAGTGGGAGAATATGCAGAAGAAACAGAGATGCAAAGGAATATAAACACAAAATAGTATAATGTGGTGATAACGATGATGATGATAGCTAACCTGCACTCGAAGTCGTTGGGTTGCAAACAGTTTAAGGAGTTCGGCTGATAACCCAATGGTTGGAAGTTCAAATCCACCCAGAGGCACCCTAGAAGAAAGGCCTGGAGATCTACTTCTTAAAAAATCAGCCTTTGAGAACCCTCTGGAGCACAATTCTTCTCTGACACACAGGGTCGCCATGGGTTGGAGTCAACTCAACGGCGACTGATTTAACCTGCACTGAGGGGTCCTGTGTGCCAGGCACTGAGCTACTGCTTCGGCTGCATTCTTTATTTTCACGATAAATTTATTTTATCCCCATTTTATTAAGGAGAAAATTGAGTCTGGAAGATCTTAATTGTCCTAAGATTAAGTAGCAGAGTTCAGGTCAAACCAGGAACAGTTTTCAACAGCCTATATTTTCTACCTCTCTGCTCTGCTCCTCAGGAAGCTATGAATAAATAGCCTGACACTGATAAAGTGTGAAGTAGAAAGGAGAGAGGAAAAGCTACATCTGATACAGTAAGACCCTCCCACATGCTGCTGCCAAGGATGGGAGTGATCCCTCAGGGACATACGATGTTATTGCTGTGTGTCGCCTTAGAGATCTTCGTTCTATCAGCTCCTGCTTTCATTCTTCTCAGGAGAGGCTGAAGTTTTGTTTATTTATTTACTTGTTTTAAATACTGAGGTCGGTATGATGAAAATCTTTATAAGATGTCCGTGTGAAAATAAATAAACACAAATTAGACCAAATCCTTTATCAGTCCACAAATCCCCATTCCAAGTTCAGAAATCATGACCCTCCCACTTGCCCCCCCTCCCCTACACATCCCAAACACAGACTCCTGAGACTATCTGTCATGCATTGAATTATGTCCCCCCAAAAATGTGTGTATCAATTTGGCTGGGCCCTGATTTCCAGTATTGTGTGCTCTTCCTGTATGTTGTAAATCCTGCCTCCATGATGTTAATGAGGGAGGATGGGCGGCAGTTGTGTGTTAGTGAGGCAGGACTCAGTCTACAAGACTGGATTGTGTCTTGAGCCTATCTCTTGAAATATAAAAGAGAGAAGCCAGCAGAAAGACAGGGGAACCTCATACCACCACGAAAGGAGCACCAGGAGCAGAGCCTGTCCTTTGGACCCGGGGTCCCTGGGCCTGAGAAGTTCCTCAACCAGGGGAAGATTGAGGACAAGGACCTTCCTCCAGAGCCAACAGAGAGAGAAAGCCTTCCCCTGGAGCTGACACCTTGAATTTGGACTTTGAGCCTACTTTACGGTGAGGAAATAAACTTCTCTTCGTTAAAGCCATCCACTTGTGGTATTTCTGCTATAGCAGCACTGGATGACTAAGACGCTATCTCTAGAAACCAGCAAAATATCACAGGGAATAGGATTCTTTCTCACTGGAAAAGGGGAGCATTTCATTGGCACAACAAAACAAAACAAAAATATTGACAACTGGCATGTTGTTCACTCAGTAAAATTAAAAATAGTTTACAGCCCTATGTATTTTTTTTAGTCTTCGGGAAATTTTATTTGAAATTTTTTTTTTTTTTAATTTGGCTAATTGAAGATTTAAGTGCAATTGTCTCCTGAGTTGGAGAAATGCAAATATCATTAACATAAGCCTCCCAGTGAGCCAAGAGTTAACTCTCGTGGACTTCATATTTTCTTATGAAAAATACAGCCCTCCTCCTCAAGTGAGCCTGACAGAAAGGATGGATTTATGTACTTAAATCACCACAGCCTGAAGAAAGCCCTTGTAGGGGAGCTAATCCCTTCCACCCTACAAAAGGGAAAAATCTTAACAAAAGCTGTAGGCCTGGAACTTTCCATCAACCTACTCAGAAAGCTGGGTGCAAGATTCATTCTACTCTGGTTCCACTCAGCTCAAGGCTGCCATAAACCCAGAGGACTGGATGAGATGCCCATGTCTAAGGCTTTCTGGTTGAGAGAATTACTAACGCCTCTGAGCTCAGTGCTTGTCATTAGTATATTAAGAATGAGTGGTTAAGAGCTACAGCTGCTAAGCAAAAGGTCAGCAGGTAGAATCCACCAGCCG
Organism: Loxodonta africana; assembly: GCF_030014295.1. NCBI lineage: Eukaryota > Metazoa > Chordata > Mammalia > Proboscidea > Elephantidae > Loxodonta > Loxodonta africana. The sequence goes on along the minus strand of NC_087364.1, from coordinate 75,972,216 downwards.
CTCCTTAGAAAACCTATGGGGCAGTTCTACTTTGTCCTGTAGGGTTGCTATGAGTCGGAATCGACTCCACGGCAATGGGTTTGGTTTTTCGGTTCCGGTATACCCACTTCTCAGGGCTGTTGGGAGGGCTGAACTAGATAATGTGTTCCAGTGTCTAGCAGGGGCCTGGTAAGCACGATGCACTCAACAAGAAAGGAGGTCCCAACAGACCCTTTCCCACACAAACTCCACTCCTCCTCTACTGTCTGGCAGGCAGGGCCAAGCAACAAACAGCATTCTTCATTACATTCTAAGAAATCTGAAGACAAAAATAAAAACCATAAAACACAGGGAGTTTACAGCCTAATCATTGCACGTTTCAGTGATTTCAAACAGTTGCTTCAGGGACTAAGTGGTAGTAGGTGTGCAAAAGCGTCAAGATGACAGGACGGAATTCAACAATGAATTTTTGCAGCAGTTTCATAGCTGATATGACTATGTAAATCACTGAGAAGTTTTCTTTTTAATAGAAAGATTCCAATAAATAAGGTATTTTCCTATCACCTATTCTATGTACGGAAGAAGGCACCCCCTTTTCATTCTAGAAATTAAAACACCTAAGAGGCCCAAGCGTTACCTTTACTTTTGAGTAAGCAAAATCTTATGAATATAGGTCTTCATCTCTTCTAACCTTGTTGCCATCTTTAATTTTTTTTTTTCTTATCCCATTTGTTTTTTTACACATAAGACAAGAAAATGTTCAGGTTTGTAAGGAATGCGTGATTAACAAAACACATGCAAATGAAGTAATTAATTTTAATCAGATCGTTGGTGTCTTTCTTGCTGACAAAAAAGGGGAGTTGGGAAATGTAATCTCCATTGTCAATGTTTACACTCTCTAAATAAAACAGCAGTCACAAAGGCAGATTCGCAGAGCTCCTGCAGGCCGCTTATATCGTGCAAGTTCTCATTTCACTGACCTGAACTAGGCTTTTTTTTTTTTTTACACCCCCTAAGATCAATACTAATCTCATGCCCATCAGGTATTTTCTGGGAAGATATTTTTGGAAAATCAGAGACATCGGATGCACATTCTGGTCTACACAGTGATGCTGGGGAAGCCCTGGCACACACAAGGCAGGGATGACGGGGTACAAAAACAAACCTGCTGCCATCGAGTCAATTCCAACTCACAGCGACCCTATAGGACAGAGCAGAGCTGCCCTATAGAGTTTCTAAGGAGTGCCTGGCGGATTTGAACCGCCGACCTCTCAGTTAGCAACCACAGTACTTAACCACTAGGCAACCAGGGCTTCCCTCTTTGGTTACAGCAACCGCCTATTGCTCCTATCTTCACTGGGGCCCAGCACATCATGCGCACCAATAAACGAGTCGGTGAATGAAGACAATCTAGCTTAGTGGTCAGAAAGTTCAGGCTTTGGGTACCCAGGTCCTCTCATTAGATGCTGGTCTTTGGTGATTTGCTTACCCTCTCTGTGCCTCTGTTTCCTTATCCATAAAATAGCATAATAGCAGTACTTAACTCATAGGTTGTTGAGAGGATTAAATGAATTAATGTAAAAGCTCTTGGAACAATGCCTGGCATATGGTAAATGCTTAATAAATGTTTGCTATTAACATTACGATCAGACTCAGTCATACTGTCCCCAAACAAACTAAACAGAAGCATCATTAGCTGGTAGATGGTCACTTTTCAGAGAATAAATTTAAAAGACTTTAAACACATCAAGCAGTTAGGGAATGAGAATTTTACTTGAGAAAATAAATGAAAGAAAGACACCTGACATATGAATCACAATGCAGAAAAATTAAAAGAGTGGTGGTATTTCGCAGTACAAAAGAATATTCAACTTCACAAAAGGGATCTCTTCTGCAAAGTCATTTTAAGTGATTGGCTCCTTTGGTGCCCATGAAGCAGAATTTGATTTATAAAAATACAAACAACAACAGGAGCATTGCACTAGCTTTTCAGGCACACTATGGGCAGTGGGTTTTCTTGAGGCCGAAAACCAGTGATCAGTTCTCTGTCCTCATCTTATGCCACCTTCTGGCAGAATACGGCACAGCTCACCGCTCTTGAACGTCTTCTTCACCTGAACATTAGACACACACACACACACACACACACACACACACCCCTCCCCTGTTCACTTCCTACTTCACTGGCCACTGGGACAGAGATTTTGCCTCTCGTCTCCACCACCGTGTGTTCTCAGCACCCAAGGCAGTGCCCAGAGCGGAGTAGGTGACCAACAGAGGTGTCTCAACACACTCATCCATTATCCTCCCTTTTAGCCCACGGCTCCAGGAGAGGCAGGCTAGGCAATTACAGGTGTCAGGAGTTGGAAGAGTGGTGATTTCAGAAAAAGTCAGGAGACGAGTCCCCAGAGGCTTCTGAATCTGAATACCACAACACAGAGTCAGATGAACACGTGCTCAAATACCGTCTCCGTAACTTATCTGCTTGTGACTCTAATCATTTATTTCACCTTCCTGAGCTTCAGTTTCTACCTCAATAAACTAAGGATACTACTACTTACCTAGGAGTCCTGGTTGCAAAGTGGTTGAGTGCTCAGCTGACAACCGAAAGGTCGGCAGCTCCAACTCACTAGTCTGCTAAGAGGAGTAAGATGTGACAGTCTCCTTCCGTAAAAACGACAGCCTTGGTAACCCTAAGGGGCAGTTCTACTCTGTCCCGTAGGGTCGCTATGAGTCGGAATCAACTCAACGGCAGTGGGTTTTTATTACTTACCTGGCTGTGCCATTGGGAGCATTAAGAGCTCCTGGGTTCAGTGGCCATGTCTTGATTTCATCCACGTATTTTTTCATGCATGCATTTGTTCATTCATGCATTTTTTATTCAACTGACAACACAATTTTACTGAGTATCTACTATGTTCTAGAAACTGGGCTAGTTACTGGGGTGTCAACCACTCAGCAGTAAGCAAAGCAGACATGATCCAGGCCCCTGTCCCTGGGAGCACACTGGCTAGAAGAACACTATAATAAAGTGATCTCAGTTTCAACAAGGGAAGTACAGGGTACAATAAGCACAAATCAGGGTGATAAGTATACTCTGGAGGGGAGACCAGAAAAGGCGTCTTGAATTAAGTAACATTTAGGGAGAAAGCTAAAGGATGTGTAACAATAGATGTTACATAGGTAGTGGGCCTGGGGGTCAAACAGGACATACAAAGACTTCTGCTGCGTTAGAGGAAAGTAGACGTGAACATGGCTAGAATGCCAGGGGTGGAGAAGTGGTGGGAGAAGAAGCCACCACGGAGGGCAGGGGCCCTGGGAGAATGCGTAAGCACAGTATGGAAGCACACCATAAAAAACTATGCAGCACAGCAGCAATGAACTATCTACACACGCAGGGATGGATATTTAAAATGTTTTCAGGGTAAAGGTAAGAAAAGATGAGAGATCTAGCACAATAACACACGTGAATTTAAACACGCACACAATGACTGCACATTTCATACGGATACACACATTACCATATTCACATCAAACACACTCTAGTGGATACCTTGGGGAGAAGCGGAGAGTGTGGAGATTAGGGATCAAGAGGAAAATAAACTCATAAAACCAGAGAAGGACCTTGCATGGGCTGTTGATGAAAGTGTACAATAAACTGACAAGTGGGATTAACTTGATTCTGAGCCCAGGTCCAAAGGGAAGGACCAAAAGGAGGGGTTGAGTAAGAGGAGGGACCAGGTCACCAGGAGCCCAAGAAACAAGAGCAAGTTTTCCTGGGTGGCTTGGTAACCCTCTGGGGTCTAGGCCATGGCTGCTTTGCTCACTTCCGAACAGCAGGCTCCCCACCATCCAGCCCCACTGAGGCCAGCAGGCTCCCCACCATCCAGCCCACTGAGGCCGGCAGGCTCCCCACCATCCAGCCCCACTGAGGCCGGCAGGCTCCCCACCATCCAGCCCCACTGAGGCCGGCAGGCTCCCCACCATCCAGCCCCACTGAGGCCCAGACAAGAGGCTGATTAACTGTCAGCACTGGAAAGATTCCTGACAAAGTTCTATGAGAAATACCAGTATTGTGGAATATTACAATTTAGCCCAGGAATGGTAAGCACAAAACTTGTTTCATAAACATTTTATTTCAAAACGGTAAGTTTTCATTTGGACTTCTCTAAATCTCCCTATAAAACATGTTTGCTCTTTAGCTGAGGAGAATATAGGTCCTAAAACACTCTAAATTAAGCCATAAGCTATTAAAGCTCCATTTTGTGTTTAATTTAGTTACCGAGTACCTCGAGAGTGGAATATGACACATTTCAGGATGCTCTACAAACGTCTATCACATCATATGTCAGTGCGGAGGACTAGGGGAATGTGTAAATCAAGTCAATTTACTGCAAAAGAGGTAATTCTCCAGGCCTCATTTTTTTTTTATTATAAAATGGACACTTATTTAGGCTTCCTGAAAGCATATAATTCCGCATGCGGTTTGCAACTGAGAGTATGAACAAAGACAAATAATTTCTCAGTGATGTGGGCCACAGACGCACCTGGTATGTGCCATTAATTGACAACAGCGTCAAGAGATGCTTGGGAATATACTTTGATTTGAAACAAAAAATTTGGAGGGAAACCGGTGGTAATGGCAAATCATTTTATGGAGCTTTTCCATAAATGAAATTGAGTCGATACAGGGCGGTTATATCAGGAATAGAGAACGAAACTTTACTACTATTAGTTCTCAAAAAAAAAAAATGTGAGATTCCCTCACACAAGGCCAAAATGTCAGAAATACCAGAAATGTTAGCTGCTCCCATATAAAGGAAAAGAAGAAAGCACAGCATCCATGCCGACTAAAAGACCGAGTACCAGCTAGTGTTCTCAGCAGCCCGTTCATTCATCGCGGCTCTGTTGGACCATCCCCTGTCACAGCTAATTATCTGTTTATTTTTAAAAATGGTGCTAGCAACTTCAAAGCCATTAGTGCCAGTAAAGGTAACGTACTGGAAGGCCACAGGTGAAGATCAGCAGCTATTCCAATGCTCGCGAAATTCCATTTCACCAACCTTTACCTGTGTGGACACATGGGATCACCACAGGGTCGTTCCCCTGGAAAATCACCCTCTTTCCCTATCAGAGGCTAAACAGAAACATAATTCATGAATTAATATTTGTTCTTTCCCACTATGAATATTAGCTCCTGCTCATTCCTGAGCTTTTAACACACATGCTCGCTCGCTCTGCAACTATTTTTTTCTAAAATTCTCAATACGTTTGTCTTTTACCACTCTTCTCTTGAGGTGCTTAGAAGGATAACACTATTACCAAGGTATGCTGCAAAAGTGAATACATTTTAATAGGATTACCCTTACAGAATCTTTATCCAGTGCCTGTTGCAAAGAGAAGACAGGACTCTTGTTTTAAGATTACAGACTTTGAAATGAAAGAGGATTATCTTATTAGCTTGGCAGCTGATGTACAACATTCCAAGTCATGTTTCTTGTTTGGAGAAGGAACGATCTCAGGTGAACATGCTTTTGTGACTGGCTACTAGGAGGACATTCCTTACAGTGAAACACGGAGACGAAACGCAGCCAAAGGCAGCCATTTTGCACAACGCAAGCCAGCTGTGGCTACTTTGTTCTCAATCTGACGGGCAATCAAATGCCTCGGCAGCTGAAAAAAAATGTGCATCTGCTAGTAGAAAAGGTAGAAAAATGAAATTGTATACGGAAACACACTCTCACGGAAACCTACGTGGAAATATTTTCTCTTGAACTACAAGATAACTTCGTGAACTTAGCCTCTCTTACACTTAAGAAAAGCTATGTTTAACTGAACATAAGCTAGAAACAAATGGTCTTGATTAGGAAAGTACTGATCCCAGAATGACCTGGGACTGTGTCTGGATGAAATCAGATGATAAGGAGGGTCTAGATCTAGCGGGGAGTCCCCAGGTGGTGCAAGAGGTTAAGCTCTTGGCTTTTAACTGAAAGGCTGGAGTTTCAAGTCCACTCCGAGGCACCTGGAAAGAAAGGCCTGACAATCCACTTTTGAAAAGCCAGCCACTGAAGACCCTATGGGGCACACTTCCTCTCTGACACACAGGGTCGCCATGAGTTGAAGTCAACTCCACTGCATCCGGTACCAGCCGCAGATCCGGACGGCACCAAAAGGCCCTGAGTGCACGGTCCGAGCAAAAGGCGCTGCGTGCACGGTCCGAGCAAAAGGCCCTGAGTGCTCGGTCCGAGCAAAAGGCCCTGAGTGCACGGTCCGAGCAAAAGGCCCTGCGTGCACGGTCCGAGCAAAAGGCCCTGAGTGCTCGGTCCGAGCAAAAGGCCCTGAGTGCACGGTCCGAGCAAAAGGCCCTGCGTGCACGGTCCGAGCAAAAGGCCCTGCGTGCACGGTCTGAGCAAAAGGCCCTGAGTGCACGGTCCGAGCAAAAGGCCCTGAGTGCACGGTCCGAGCAAAAGGCCCTGAGTGCACGGTCCGAGCAAAAGGCCCTGCGTGCACGGTCCGAGTAGAAGGCCCTGCGTGCACGGTCCGAGTAGAAGGGCTTGAGTGCACGGTCCGAGCAAAAGGCCTTGAGGGCACGGTCCAAGGAAAAGGGCTCGAGGGCACGGTCCGAGCAAAAGGCCTCGAGGGCACGGTCCGAGCAAAAGGCCCTGAGTGCACGGTCCGAGCAAAAGGCCCTGAGTGCACGGTCCAAGCAAAAGGCCCTGAGTGCACGGTCCGAGTAAAAGGGCTCGAGTGCTCGGTCCGAGTAAAAGGGCTCGAGTGCACGGTCCGAGCAAAAGGCCTTGAGAGCACGGTCCAAGGAAAAGGGCTCGAGTACATGGTCCAAGCAAAAGGCCTCGAGTGCATGGTCCATGCAAAAGGCCTCGAGTGCATGGTCCAAGTAAAAGGCCTCAAGTGTATGGTCCAAGCAAAAGGCCTTGAGTGCATGGTCCAAGCAAAAGGGCTTGAGTGCATGGTCCAAGCAAAAGGGCTTGAGTGCATGGTCCAAGCAAAAGGGCTTGAGTGCATGGTCCAAGCAAAAGGCCTTGAGTGCATGGTCCAAGCAAAAGGCCTTGAGTACATGGTCCAAGAGCCAGCATCCTGGGAGACAGCTAAGGTTAGCTCCTGGGAGGCACTGCAATGAGCTACGTTGCTAAAGATGAAATCAAGAGAAGGTCAATAAGCAGGGAAGGCTTCCAATAAAAAAAAAAAAAAAAAGGCACCAGGACAATAGCTGATGCTTGCCGAATTGCTCTCTCCCCCACCTGGAGGGGACTCACTCCCAGCAGGATGATCTACAACACATATGGGCATGTGCAGCATGGCAGGTGCTTCATTCCATCCTAATTTTCGTCCTGACTGAAGGTCTCTTTACCCCAAAAAGAAGCAGCTTCTCCATTAAGCATTCTGAACAAAGAACACTATCTATACATACCTACTTTTACTATTTTAAATAGAAAAATAGTAAGATCATGCATTTTCACTTGATGATGTGACTCTGAAATGTAGCTTTAATTGAGTCAGCTCTCTAAGTTTTAAGGTATGAGGGTACTTTAGAGGAAGAATTGCATAATCGACTGGCAAAAAATTAGGACCTATAATAATAACTGGGGAAGGGAGATAATAAAAACTTTTAACAACCAGTTTCCTTGCTGTGCCAAGTCTTAGTCCTCCGATTACTGGATTGTGGGGTGGGGAAGGGGAGACAGTTCTGGAGAAGATGAGGGTTCTGATGGGCAGTGTTATGGAAGTATCTCAATATTTTAACAACTGCTACTGCTGTACTGGTGCATACTAGGTAAATACCAAGCCTGGTTACAGGAAAATGAATTTACATCAACAGTTGACAATAGGAAGATGCCTTTAAAATAACGTTCATGACTTGACTCATCCAAGTTCAAAGCCTATCTCACAAGACACAATTCCATGAAGTTAAGACCTGACAGAGCTCAGATATCTTTTACCAGCTTTAATTCAGAACACTCAATTGTGTTCATGAGGAACCTGTACATAGACAAAGAGGCAGTCATTCAAACAGAAGGGGATACTGCTAGGTTTAAAGTCAGGAAAGGTGTCTATCACGGTTGTATCCTTTCACCATACCTATTCAATCTGTATGCTGAGCAAATAATCTGAGAAACTGGGCTATATGAAGAAGAACAGAACATCAGGATTAGAGGAAGACTCATTAAGAACCTGCAATACGCAGATGACACAACCTTGCTTGTTGAAAGTGAAGGGGACTTGAAACACTTACTGATGAAGATCAAAGACCACAGCCTTCAGTATGGATTACGCCTCAACATAAAGAAAACAAAAATCCTCACAACTGAACCAATGAGCAACATCATGACAAAGGGAGAAAAGACTGAAGTTGTCAAGGATTTCATTTTACTTGGATCCACAATCAACACCCATGGAAGCAGCAGTCAAAAAATCAAAAGTTGCATTGCACTGGGCAAATCTGCTGCAAAGGACCTCTTTAAAGTGTTGAAAAGCAAAGATGTTACCTTGAAGACTAGGGTGCGCCTGACCCAAGCCATGGTGCTATCAATTGCCTCCCATGCATGCAAAAGCTGGACGATGAATAAGGAAGACCAAAGAAGAATTGATGCCTCTGAATTGTGGTGTTGGCAAAAAATATTAATATACCATGGACCGTCAAAAGAAAGAAAAGACCTGTCTTGGAAGAAGTACTCGCTAGAATGCTCATTAGAAGCAAGGATGATGAGACTATGTCTCCCATAGTTTGGACATGTTATCAGGAGGGATCAGTCCCTGGAGAAGGACATCATGCTTGGTAAAGCAGAGGGTTAGTGAAAAAGAGGAAGACCCTCAATGAAGTGGTTTGATACAGTGGGTGCAACAATGAGCTCAAGCATAACAACGATTGTGAGGCTGGCTCAGGACAAGCCAGTGTTTTGTTCTGTTGTGCACAGGGTCACTATGAGTCGGAACTGACTGGGCAGCGCTTAACAATAACATACCTTATGCTAAGGGCTCATAAGGGGCTCCTCTGCCTCAATCATTCTCTGCTCCTCAGTATAACCATCCACACACAACACATGTGGATCTCCCCATTTTATAGTTGTGCAAAGAGGGAGCAGTGCGAGGTGTGGTCTGATACCTGTTCTCTGGACACCCCCCAGGCTGATGCCTGGTTTCAGAATCATCAGAGATGCGTGTTTATCTACAATTTCCAGCAGTAAACAGAAACATGTCCTTGTTCAAAGAAATAGCAGATCGTCTCTAGCAAACACCTGAAAATTACATAAGATCCTGCAGACCACAGAGAAGCCTCAGAGCAACTTGTCCACCCTCCTTTTCTATAATATCTATGCTCTGGTATCTAATATAATATCTAATTTCCCTAATACCTGTAATACCTAATGTCTAACTTTTTGCACCGAAGGCACTGGCTAAAAACAGTGCCCCAGGGATTGATGGAATACCAATTGAGATATTTCAACAAACGGATGCAATGCTGGAAGCGCTCACTTACCTGTGCCAAGAAATTTAGAACACAGCTACCTGGCTAACAGACTGGAAGAGATCAATCTCTGTGGCCATTCCAAAGTAAGGTGATCCAACAGAATGTGGAAATGATCAAACAGTATCATTAATATCACATGGTTATCCTCCTAAAAGTTCATGAGGCTTTTGTGTTATGTCCACACGAGTCAGACAGCCGATCAATTAGATCGATTCCTTCCAGCTGGCTAATTTAGTAAAGAGAAAATACGGGAAGCCCGAGACTAAGTCAGGCAAACGGGCTATGTCGAGCCCAGCTCTGCCCCTTCATGGAGGGGCCTTGGTTGTCTCAGGTTTCATGAAAAAGCCTTCAGAGACCTAGACTCAGGACTCATTTCACCCACTCACACCTTGACTTCCTCAAAGTTGACCTTCATGTCACTCCATTTCCCCTCCTCCCAAGTCCTCCTGCCTCACACCCATTATGTGCCTCCTGGTTTTCTGATACTGGTCAAGGCTCCTAACCGCTGGTCTTACTTCCATTCCTAAGTCTACTAACTCCATGAATGGACCTGTTATCAGCCCTACCCCCAACTTTATTGACCACATGTTTATTAAGAACCAATCCACTCACCCCATACCCTCACATCCAGAGTCTATTTGGTCCTCTTGATAACAAGAGACTAGGATACATCTGAAATCTGAGGGACAGGACAAGAACAAAACCCCATTAAAGCTCAGGATACAGAAACTGGGTCTAAACGAGGCTACCTCCTCTGTCATTTCCTGAGCTTCTCTTTTTTGGCCAAGCCTTTAAATAATCATGTCTCTTGTGATTTTCTCCTGGGCTCTTGTCTGCTGCTGGAGGCAGGATGATCTCTAGAGTCACATAGACTAGCTCCTCTGATTAACAGCTGTGTGCTTCCCGGCAAAGTTACTTAATCCTCCCAGGCCTTAATTTCCTCATCTGTAAAATGGATATAATAAATAGTAGCTACATAGGATTGTTGAGAGGCTTGAATAAGTTATCACATTTTAAGGGGTTAGCACAGTGCCTGGCACTTAGTAACAGGTCAACAAATATGAGCTACTATTATTATTATGTATGTATTTTCACTCTCTTGGTAATCTCACCAAAGACAACCCTCAGATTCGCCAAGAATCCCCCCACCCCCATCCCTGACATTTGCCTTTAAAGTCTAGAAAAGTGATAAAAACATCCTACAAGGATCTCCAAACTCAACATTTCCAAACCTAAATATATCTTCTCTAGTACACCTCTTTCTCTCCCTCACATTTGTTTATTTTGAGAAAACCATAGATTGCCAGGCAGTTGTAAAAAGTAATACAGAGAAATCCTGCACATCTTGGCCCAGTTTCCCCCAAGGATGACATCTTGCATATCTGTGTACTACATCACAAGCCAGAAATCGACATTCATACAAACCACTGATCTTAATCAAATTCCACCAGTTTGCATGCACTCATTTTCCTGTGTATACATATGTGCATTTATGCCTATGTAACTGGTATGACCACCACCAGGGTCAAGACACAGACTAGCTCCATCACAGGGATCCCTCATGCTACCCTGTTACTGTCACAGCCTCCTTCCCCCAATCCCTAACTCCTGGAAAGCACTAATCTGCTCCCCAGCTCTATAATTTTGTCATTTCAAAAATGCTATAAATGGAATCACACAATATGAAATCTTTTGAGATTGTTTTTTTTTCACTTAGCATAATTCCCTGGAGATCCACCCAAGTTGTTTGTTTGTATCAATACTTCTTTTCTTTTGCTGTTACTATTGAGTAGCAGTCCACAATATGGATTTACTGCAGTTTGTTTAACCAGTCACACACTGAAGGACAGTTGGGTTGTTTCCAACTTCATGGTTATTATGGATAAAGCTGTTATGAATTTTCTTATACAGGTTTTTGTGTGAACGTAAGCTTTCATTTTTCTGGGATAAATGCCCAACAGTGTAATTGCTGGGTTGTATGGTAGGCACAAGTAAAATTATGCTGAAGACAATTCAAAAACCAGTTGCAGCAGTACGCTGACAGGGAACTGCTGGAAATTCAAGCTGGATTCAGGAGAGGACGTGGAACAAGGGATGTCATTGCTAATGTCATATGCATCTTGGCTGAAAGCAGATAATACCAGAGAGATGTTAACCTGTGTTTTATTGACTATGCAAAGGCATTCATTCGGCTGTGTGGATCATGACAAATTATGGATAACATTGCCAAAAACAGGAGTTCCAGAACACTTAATTGTGCTCGTGAAGAACTTGTAAATACACCAGGAGGCAGTCGTTCAAACACAGCAAGGGGATACTGTGTGGTTGAAAAGCAGGAAAGGTAAACGTCAGGGTTGTATTCTTTCCCCATACTTATTCAATCTGTATGCTGAGCAAATAATCCATGAAGATGGACTATATGGAGGAGAACACAGCATCAAGATTGGAGAAAGACTCATTAAAAACCTGCCATGTGCAGATGACACAACCTTGCCTGCTGAAAATGAAGAAGACTTGAAGTGCTTACTGATGAAGATCAAAGACTTGATGATATTGATGTTCTCCATCATATGTTTCCACAGAGGTAGTCGACGCAATTCCTGTATATTAAATCTGGTGAGGCCCACGTGCATAGCTGCTGTCTATGTTGTTGAAAAAAGGTATTTCCAATGAATAAGTCATTGGTCTTGCAAAATTCTATCACGCAATCCCCCATGTAGTTTCTACCACCAAGGCCATTTTCTTCCAACTACTGATCCTTCTTCTTTGTTTCCAGCTTTCACATTCCAATCACCAGTAGTTATCAATGCGCCTTGATTGCATGGTTGATCAATTTCAGACTGCAGAAGTTGGAAAAAATCTTCAGTATCTTCATCTTTAGCATTAGTGGTTGGTGCAAAAATTTGAATAAGAGTTGTATTAACTGGTCTTCTTTGTAGGCACATGGATATTATCCTATCACTGACAGCGCTGTACTTCAGGAAAGATCTTAAAATGTTATTTCTGACAGTGAACACAATGCCATTCCTCTTCAATTTGTCATTCCTGGCATAGAAGACCATATGCTCGTCTGTTTGAAAATGGTCAATACCAGTCTACTTTAGCTCACTAATGCCTAGGACATCTATCTTCAAGTGTTCCATTTCATTTTTTACAACTTCTAATTTTCCTAGATTCATACTTCAAACATTCCATGTTTCAATTATTAATGGATGTCTGCAGCTGTTTATTCTCATTTTGAGTCATGCCACAACAGCAAATGAAGGTCCTAAAAGCTGTACTTCATCCACATCATTAAGGCCGACTCTACGTTAAGGAGGCAGCTCTTACCCAGTCGTATTTTAAGTTCCTTCCAATCTGAGGTGCTCATCTTCTGCCAATATATCAGACAATGCTCTGCTGCTATTCATAAGGTGTTCGCTAGCCATTTTTTTTAGAAGTAGATCACAAGTCCTTCTCCCTAAGTCTGTCTTAGTCTGGAAGCTCCATTGAAAACTGTCCATCACGGGTGACCCTGCTGATATTTTAAATGCCCGTGTCATAGCTTCCAGCATCATAGCAACACACAAGCCACCACAGTGCGACAAACTGACAGATGAGTGGTGGAATGTTGAAAACAGCTGAACGAAGTATTTCAAAGAGAAGCTCGAGAAGACAAAGTAAAGTATTGCAATAAAATGTGCAAACACCTGGAGTTAGAAAACAAAAGGGAAGAACACACTCGGTTTTTCTCAAGTTGAAAGAAATGAAGAAAAAATTCAAGCGTCAAGTTACAATATTGAAGGATTCTACAAGGAAAATATTGAACAAGGCAGGAAGCATCAAAAGAAGGTGGAAGGAATATACAGAGTCACTTTACCAAAAAGAATTCATTGACATTCAGCCATTTCAGGGGGTAGCATAGGATCAAGAACCAACGGTATTGACGGAAGAAGTCCTGAGGCATTGGTGAAACACAAGCCTCCAGGAACTGATGGAATACCAACTGAGATGTTTCAACAAATGGGTGCAATACTGCAAGTGCTTACTTGTCTATGCCAAGAAATTTGGAAGACAGCTACCTGGCCAGCGGACTGGTAGAGATCCGTATTTGTGCCCATTCCAAAGAAAGGCGATCTAATCGGATGTGGAAATTACCGAACAATATCTTTACTATCACACTCGAGTGAACAACATGTGGTTTAGGTCAAGGCTGATTGTTTTTCTTATGGATATCCAATCTCCTTCACATTTTGATTAATGAGCAGTTACCAAGTCCTCTGGGTCTCCCTCCTTCTTTCCCTATCCTACTTCTGTACTTCAGGACTCAGTGTGTCCTAATTCAATGGAATAATCAATCAATAAGCCAATGGAATGAAAAAAATTATTTAACTCATTTTCCCAATGAATTAACAAATTGTTTTATTGAACTAATTATTTGGGCAATTGATGGACATCTCTTCACTTCAATTTTTGTTTCAATTGTGTAATACAAGCATGACAGTTAAGAGATTTGCTAATACAAAAGATAAAAAAAGAGTATTCCTTACAGAAAATGCAAGTTTCATTAATGCTCATTAATAAGACGATATTCTTTTTTTTAGAGCATGCAAATGTACTAGCTTTAGTAGATATACACTATTGAGATTGTCTTCACTTCCCATTAAAATATTACTTTCTCAACATCCTCTAAAGAAATTGTATCAATGAGAACTAATGCAGGAGAGCTAAGATAGCTAAATATTTCAGTAGAGAATAAAAACATAGAATTGTACTAGAGAAAGGGCTAGAAATAGAAATGACTTGGTGAACCACATTAAATAAAATGACAAGCACATTTATGGATGGTGGTTTTGTAGAAATAAAACTTTATAGAGAAGCAGCAATATACACTATCTTACATTGAAGAATCTCAAATAAATATACAACTAATTGTAAAATAAAACCTTAAAATCCCTGAAAAGCCATGTTACAGTATTGTTGGTTGGTCCTTCCTGCTGCAGAGCCTGGATGTGGTTTCAGGGCTCACCCTCCCCAGCCCTAGGGTGTGAATATTGATTGGGACAAGCTAGTTGTGGTAATTCCATTCCCTGTGCCAGTATTTGGTTTAGGAAGGAGCCTGTGGCACAGTTCTGGGCAACGAGCCATGAGAGAGAGTCTGCTGGGAGGTCTGTCTTGCTCTTAAGGGTGTAGGAGAAGGAGCCATCCATTTTCTTTTCTCTGGGTGCTGTTTTATGAAGATGTTGGACTCGGAGCTCCTGAAGCCACCACACAAAGCCATACAAGGCAAATATCAGCCAGCACTGAGAATGGCAGAGCAACAAGATGGAAAGAACCTGGGTGCCTAATAACATCACTGAATCCTCTGGGGGGGCGGAAATGAAAATCCTCTATCTCGGGATATCTTGTTATGTAAGATAATAAACTCCTTACTGTTTAGCCAGTTTATGGAATTTTGTTTTCACCCACAAAAGTATCTTAGTTGACACAGCATTTGCAAGTGGCTCAAGCCTCTAAGTCAGCCTGACATGCTGATTTTTCAAGAGGAAGCCAGCAGTTCAGGTGGCTAAAAGTGCGCTCAAACTTACAATGACTATTCTAAATAGAAACAGTCAAGTTTGTTGTATAACTGGTGAGAAGGAGCAGTGTAAAAAGTACAGGCTCCAGAAGCAGAGGACATGGTTTCAAATCCCACCTTTGCAGCTCACCAGCTCATGGCCTTGGACAAGACACTTTATGAAACTGAACTTCAGTTCCTTCATTGTAAAATGCCCGTGGTAATACCTACCTCACAGGTTTACAGGGAGTATTAAATGCAATAATGTAATAATAAAGGGCCTGTCAAATAGGAACCGAAATAAAATGTTAGTTTCCTTTCCCCTAATTAATCCTTCGCCAAGATAAAACACTAACTTAGTTTATTAGAACATTAATTCAGATACTTTCTTTCTAGCAGGAAGTAGTCTGACAGCGGGGTTGGTATCATCAAGACTAATTTCTGCTGAAATGGTTCCAATCCTAATGTTTTCACTGTGAAGCCTAGTGTGGTACAGAAGGGATCAGGCAGGGATACTTCCAACCCCAGAGAAAACTGATGTGACAATAACCACAATGGAAGGGTTTATATGATCTTGACTGTTTTATTCTCACACCTTAAAAAGGGTATGTGGGTGGAATTAATAGGCTCCAGGGAAGTATGCTTGTAGTAACTTTTCCTCCAAATTATTTGCATATTTCCTGTTACATTTCACTAAAAGCTAATCATATACTAATTATATTACCAACCTCCCGAATACAATTAATTAACAAAATCATATGGATGTATTGTGTTTAGAGCATAAAAGCAAAAGTAGGAGTTGGCACTTGCAAGAAGCACCCTTTATCCTTCAGATAATGATAAATCCTTCAGATAATGATACAGATTATAATAACAGTATTCAACTAATAAATAGAAGTCTTATGTATTTAAATAGTTGTTCATATAACTGCGCTCTCATACTAATAATGAGGTTAAAATTGGTTACTGGAAGGCAACTTGGCATCAAAAGCATTTACTTTTTGGCATAGAAATTCTACTTCTATGAATTTATTTAAAGAAATAGCTAACAATCTACAAAACCTCATAAAAATTAAAAACTTTTGTTCATCAAAAGACTTGTCTATAAAAGTTAGAAGACAAGTTATTGACTGGAAGAATATCTTCAGAAACAATATATCTGATTAGAGTCTATTAACCAAAATATATATAAAACTTCAACTAAACAACAAAAAGACAAATAACCCAATCAAAAAATGGGCAAAGGACTTGAACAGACATTTCACCAAAGATGAAATTCAAATGGCCACCAAACACATGAAAAGATGCTAGCCATCAGAAAGATACAAATCAAAACCATAATGAAATACCATTTCACTCCCACTAGGATGGCTAATTAAAAAAAAAAAGAAAGAAAAGAACAAATGTTGGCAAGGATATGAGGTAATTGAAATTGACACCCTTATCCATTGCTGGCAGGAATGCAAAATGGTACAGTCGTTGTGAAAAACAGTGTGATGGTTCCACAAAAAAGCAAAAACAGAACTGCCATACGACCCATTAACTCCATTCCTAGGTATATACCAAAAAGACTTGAAAGCACAGATTCAAACAAAGACTTGTACACCAACATTCATTGTACCACTACTCACAATAGCCAAAAAGTAGAAACCACCTAAATGCCCACCGACAGATGAATACATAAACAAAATGGGGTACATACACGCAATGGAATACCACTCAGCCAGTAGGAGAAATGAAGTTTTGATACATGCTACTATATGGATGGGGCTTGAAGACATTACACTGAGTGAAATAGGTCAATCACAAAAGGACAAATATTGTATGATTTCAACTATATAAAAAGACATGAACAGGCAAATGTAACAGACCCAAGTTTATTAGTGGTTACCAGGGGTGGGAGTAGGGGAATGAGGGGTTATTGTTTATGGAGTACTGAGCTTCAGTTTACGATGATGGAAAAATCACATTGATTAAGGGTAGGGTTGCGCAGCCAATTAATATAATTTCTGTTAAGTTATATACCTGTAGAAAGTTGAATTGGCAAAAGTTGTGTGATAGATACATTTACAACAATGACCAAAAAACTAGCTGCTGAGGCTGCTTCTGTACAACCAAACACCTCGTGGAATTTGATTCCCTGGTTTGGAGGTTTAGGATCATAATTTCAAGGTACATCCCAGTTAATTTGCCTAATATCATGTTCAGTGCTACTGTTCTACCTCCTTCTTCACTGTGCAGTGCCGGGGGTCTTAAAAGTTTGCAAGCAGCCATCCACGGTACAGCAATTGGTCTCTATTCTCTGGAACAACAGAGGAAGAAAGAGATTCAGGAATACGAGGACGAAATGGAATGTGAGGCTAACTGACTCCATGAACAAATGCTCCCTATGCCATGAGACCAGAAAAACTGGGTGCTGCCCAGCTACCATTACTGAACATTATGACCAAAGATGTTACAGAAGAATCCTGATCAAAAGGGAAAATACACAATAGAAACTTCAGATTCTCATGGAATCCAGATTTTCTGGAGCCAGGAAGGCTGGATAAACCTTTGAAACTATTACCCTGAGATTATCTTTAAATCTTAAACCTTAAATCAAAAATATCTTCTGAAGTTTTCTCAAAACCAAACATTTAGCTTAACCAGTAAAGAATGTCTACCTTGAACGTTGAGCTATTTTAAGATCCATCTATATGAGATCAAGCTGACAACAGCAACTGGAAAGATGAGATAGGAAACTTAGGAGGCTGGCTTGAGACAATTTAGAAAAGAAAGGTGAGAACTGTTGCTCAACTTGAAGAATGTAATCAGTGTCACTGAATTACACAGGTAGAAATTGTTGAATTGGTGTATGTTCTGCTGCGTATATTTTCAACAACAAAAATAAAATAAATTCTATTTTAAAAATCTGTACAAAGATTTTTCAAGAATTTTTCTTTCAGGAAGAAAACTGCCTGAGAGGGAGGTGGTCCAAGATGGTGGTGTAGTTAGATGCCTCATAACAAAGACCCAGGAAACCAAGTGAATCGGATATAGATGACACCTTTGGAACCCTGAGCATCAAAGGCAAGGCTAGAGCACTCCCTGCCCTGTGAAAGTTAAGCCCGCTCACCTCACCCACTGCATACTTTGGACAAATCTGTCTTGGAAGAAGTATAATCAGAATGCTCCTTAGCAACAAGGATGGCAAAACTGCGTCTTACATACTTTGGACATGTTGTCAGGAGGGATCAGTCCCTGGAGAAGGATGTCATGCTTGGTAAAGTATGGGGTCAGAGGAAAAGAGGAAGACCCTCAACAAGATGGACTGACACAGTGGCTGCAAAAATGGGCTCAACCATAACAATGATTGTGAGGATGGCACAGGACTGGGCAGTGTTTCGTTCTGTGGTACACAGGGTTGCTATGAGTCGGAACCGACTCAACAGCACCTAACAACATGGTAATTACTGGAGCTCTGGTGACACAGTGGTTAAGAGCTCAGCAGCTAACCAAAAGGTTGGCAGTTCAAATCTACTAGCCACCCCTTGGAAACCCTATGAAGCAGTTCTACTCTGTTCTATAGGGTCTCTGAGTCAGAATCGACTCAATGGCAATAAGTTTTTTCTTTTAAATGATAATTACTATAACATTGAAATCCTACAACAATAGTATTAACAAACAATAATTTACTAATGGATACATAGGTAGACAGGTATGCTAAAGAGGTGTAGGAGGGTATAAGGGAGCATATTCACTGGTGGATACAGGTTTGATTGTGGGTATTTCTACATACATGACTGTAGGTGCAGCTCATATAGAACACACAGGAGGTATAGTTAAGGAAGCCTCTTAGACATAAACAAATACTTCAAAGGATGAAGTTCTTAGGCTAGAAGTCAAAGGACCATAGACTCGGGGGACATCTATGATGATTAGCACAACACAGGACATAAAGACAACTTTCTGCATCCCCTTTTGGTGAGTAGCATGTGGGGTCTTAAAAGCTTGTGAGAAGCCATCTAAGATACAATTGGTCTCTTCTGTTCAGAGCAAAGGAGAGTGAAGAAAATCAAAGACTCAAGAGAACAATTAGTCCAAAGGGCCAACGGACCACATGAACCACAGCCTACACAACCCCTAGACTAGAAGAAATAGATGGTGCCCAGCTACCACTACTGACCACTCTGACTGGGATCACAACAGAGGGTCCCAGACAGAGTAGGAGAAAAATGTAGAAAAATTCAAATTCACAAAAAAGACCAGACTTAACTGGTCTGACAGAGACTGGAGGAACTGCCAAGACTATGGCTCTAAAACACTCTTCTGACCAGGAAATGAAGCCATTCCTGCAGACCATCTTTCAGCCAAACAACAGACAAGCCCATAAAATAAACAATAACACCCAAAAGGAACATGCTCCTTAGAACCATCAATTGTATGAGACCAAAAGGATAACATTTGCCCAAAAGCAAAGATGAAAAGGCAGGAAGGGGTAGAAAATCCAGGCAAAAGCAACAGGGAGCCCAGGGCAGAAATGGGGAAAGTACTGACACATTGTGGGGAATGCAACCAATGTCATGAAGCATTTTATGTAAAAACTATCAAATGGGAAATTAATTTGCTCTGTAAACTTTCACCTAAAGGACAGTAAAAAATTTTAAAAAAGAAAACAAACCACGCATTCCATCAGAAAGTTAGTTAAACTATGGAATGAATGTTCACCCAATGGAATACTATGCAATCATTTAAAGTGAAGTTACAGAAAAAGATTTATTGACAAAGAGTGGTTAGGTTTTAAAAGATCATAAACTATACACAGTATTTTACTGTTTTCATAAAAATAAATATATTTATTTTTAAAAGTCTCAGTAACTTCATCAAAATAAATGTGAACAATGCTTCTTTCTAATAATTCTTATTTTGTTCCATTTTAATTCTGTGCATTTTCTGCAGTATGAATTTAATCATGTCATAAAGAAAAATAGCATTAAAAAAACTTAAAATAAGAATTAGCAAAGTACTTTTAAACTCAAGAGCAACACAGCCCCTCTTCATTCGTTATGCAAGGTGGGAGCTCTGGCTTCTCAGAATTCTCTCAAAATCTGACTTAAGAAGTTGAAATTTAGGAGACTGAAGACAAACTACCCAGGCCAAAAGGTCAATCCCAGGGTCTGGGGAGGTGACTGTTCCATGCATAAAAGCCTTGGGTGATTTCTCTCACCTCACCTGGTCCATCTTCCTAAGGACCACAGACTGGAGAGCCAGGTGACTGTGTTTCAAGTGGGAGCGGTCTCTTCAGTCAGGAACGCCCAAGCACATGTAGTGAGCCCAGGTAAAGCTTCAGGCAGATTTTCCGCCCATGATTGATTAGTTGGCTGTCTGTAGTTCCAGAAAAGCTTTCTTCAGAAGGGAAGAAGCCAGTTGGTGTCACTCTGGGAGGAAGCTCCTGCCCCTCACCTCCAAGCGGACAAAAGCTCGAGTCTATAATAGAGCCATGCCTGCCACACTGACCTGGACTCTGACTTATTTATAATATTATTAATAACGATAATTGTAGTTGGTGTTTATTAACCCTTTGCTATGTACCACACACTCTGCCAAGCACTTTTCATATATTATTTCACTTAAATGCTTAACTCTTAACAATAGCCCCAGGATATTAATTCTAACTTTCTCTCCATTTTACAGAAGTGGCAATAATCTGACCAAGACTTGCTTCAGGGTTACACAGCTAGTAGAGTAAAAATGTACCCAGAAGTCATTTAACTGTTTAAATGACAGTGTTTATAATTCACTTTGGGGAGAAAGTTCAATTGGCCATCCCTGGATCTTTCTAGACCAGAATAAAAGTGATTCCAAGAAAATATTAAACCAACTTCACACCACTGAACTAGATCTGCTACACAGTCATGTCTTTGGCCACCTGGTAGCAAGGACAACCCAGACATAAGCAAGGTGAGCTGGGACCTTGTGTGTTCAGCCCACACTGAGTCGAGCTGGTCACTTAACCTCTCCAAACCTCAGCTCCTTATATATAAAATGAGCTTTATGATACTTGTCATAAATACCTCATTTGTGGGTATCGAATGAGACAATGTGTGTAGAAGCACTTTAAAAAGTTCAAAGGGCCGGGGATCTTGACTACCCCTGAGTGCAAATTACTTCTGCCCTCAGAACCTGAAAGCAATGTAACTTTTATATAGCATTTTACAAAGGACTGAATGTGGGGTTTTAGAAACACAGAGAAACCTTAATGTAAAAAAAATCCCATGTGTAAAGCTTCCCCATGTTAACACTCAGCTTAGTAAGTCCTGAGGAAAAGTCGGTGGCTCAATGTTCCTTTCTCCTGTCTAATGCTCTTTTATTTAATGTCTCCTCTCCACGTGCACGAACTTCTGAACAACATGAATTTCTGCCACAGGACTTTAACGCTCTCCCATCACTTGGAATTAGGAAGTCTCTTTAGTCATTTTGGTTTCTGCTCCCTGGGAGCAAACTGGAGCTCTGGCAGCAAGCTGATGCACACTCTGTTTTAACTCAGTATGATCACACTTGGCTCAGCCTTCCAAAATATTATACCAAGTTGTAGGGTTATAGCTGCATGAAGGACTAATCTTTCTAAAAACTAATGTTTGGGACTAGGAGGAAAAATGGCATTTTTCTTAACTATTTTCTTTTTAAAGAACAGCTTCTTTAATTGTAAAAGCAGTAACGCTCATCTTAAAAAAGTCAAATAGTACACATAAAACGAAAGGTAAAAACACCCACTAAACTCACATTTCCACTTTTCAGTGGTAACCGCTACTGACAATTTCTCATATACATGTTGAGAAATTTTCTATGATTATACAAGTAAATAGGTGTGTGTGTGTGCATGTGTATATATGAATGACTATTAAAAAAAAAAAAAAACACCAACAGTATCGTTCATACTATAGAGCCTTCTTTGAAACATGTTTCTTTCCTACTAAAGTCTATTTGAACGTACTGTGGGCTGTCAAAACAAACAAACAAGTCAGTCTTAGAAGAAATACAGCCAGAATGTTCCTCAGAAGTGAGGATGGCAAGACTTCCATCAGCCTACATTGAAAACGTCATCTGGGAAGACCAAATGCTAGAAAGGGACATCATATTTAGTAAAGTAGAGGACCAACAAAAAAGGGGGAAACCCTCAAGGAGACGGATTGACGCAGTAACTGTAACAATGGACTCAGACACACCAAAGATCATGAGATGGTGCAGAACCAGGCAACATTTCATTCTTTTACCCCTAAGGTCACCATGAGTTGGAGCGAACTCGACGGCAACTAACAACAACGATGAATGTGGATTTTTTTCATATCCACTTGCATGGCTCTACCATTTTTTCAATCTCCGGCGCAGTTTCCCGTTGCACGGATACACCACAAGTTATTTAAGTGTTTTCCACTGAATGAATATTGAGTTGTTTCCGGATTTTCAATACCACAGTAATGCTGCGACCAACAACTGCACCACTTGGTTTTGCTCAGTTATACGAGTACGTCCACGGGAAAATTCTTAGAAGTAAAACCGACAGGTCAAAAGAGATGTGCATTTGAAACGTGCACGGACCCTGCGGATTACCATCTACCAGCAGTTGCACTAGTTCACTCTTCCCTCACAAGTGGCATGTCAGGACCCCCCTTTGCCAAAAACGGGTATAGACTTTACTAGAAAATAGTAAATTGAGGTGTATCATAACAATGATTCCCTGGACTAAAAGGCATAATTCTATGATTACAAGTAGACAAAAAGCACTATTACCAGGTTTTAGATACCAAGAGGCTGGTATCTAATGCCTGTCTGTAGGCGTGCTCTGAATTGCCAAACCCCTTACTCTGGCAAAAAACAAGGTTGAAATGAACTGAAACTCAAAGAGGAGCCTATCACTCGTGGGTGCACACTCTGGGCCAGGCACTGTTCTAAGTGCTTTATGCATATTAATTACTATTATTAATAAATCTTAATAGTTAATATTAATTCACCCCATAACCACCAAATCCATTGCCATCAAGTCAATTCCAACTCATAGTGACCCTACAGGACAGAGCAGAACTGCCCCATAGGGTTTCCAAGGAATGGCTGGTGGATTCAAACTGCCAACCTTTTGGTTAGCAGCAGAGCTCTTACACTAAGAGGAAGGTAATTTTATCATTCTCATTTTACAGATAGAAAGCTAAGGCACAGAGAAGTTAATTTCCCAGGGTCATCCATCTAACAGGTGACAGAGCTGAGATTTGAACCTAGAAAGTTTTGATACAAGTCAGGTGCTGTTAACCACTTCTGCCATTCTGCCCCTGTGCTCCTGATGATGAGCTAGGAAAGTTTATTAAACATCTGCTCTACGTCAGGAGTGGTACAGGCACCATCTTCAGTCCTCACGACAATACAAGAAAGTACTACCCATTCCACAGAGATGTTAAGTGGCTTGCCAATGTGACAGAGCGAAGATTTCTACTCAGGCATGTCTGAGTACAAAGCTTATACTTATTCTACTGTATCAAGCTTCTTCACAGGAGCTAGTTGTCATAATACCCATTTTACAGATAAAGAAACCAAAACTTCAGAACGAGATGCATGAAGAGACTAAAGGAGGGTGGTCACTGTCAGTGAACAGCGCTTACCGGGGCTGTATCACAGCTAATTCTCCCTTCACCAGAGCTCTGTGAAGCTGGAACGTCCGTGTACACCTAATTGTACCCATGTCCTCATATGGTGGTGACTTGGCATCTCCCATAAGGTGTGAGCTCAAATTGTCCAAAGTGGACCAAAACTGAAGGCAGAATTAAAGTCTCCAAATTCCAAATTTCAACAAAGTCCATCTAAGAAGAGCGACACAGTCAGGTGAGAATGAGCAGCTGGACCCTGGATGCTGCAGGGACGTAATAACAAGAACATGGCAACAACATACTTTCAATCTCCAATAGCAGCTCATCATCAAAAAAAAAAAAACCAAGCCCACTGCCATCGAGTCGATTCCGTCTCACGGCAGCCCTACAAGACAGGGTAGAACTGCCCCAAAGAGTTTCCAAGGAGCAGCTGGTGGATTCTAATTGCCAACCTTTTGGTTAGCAATCGTAGCTCTTAACCCTGTGCCACCAAGAAAGGTTTGGTACCGGTTCCTGGATTTACAAGTATATTTTCTTGCTGTATATAGAAAAGGTGGAGGACTCAAGAAGATAAGAAAAACAGCGAAAGGAAGGTGAGCTTCAAGGAAGAGGCTTCCTGGTGGGAAAGCCCAGCCAATCACTGCTTCTGCTCACACTCACCACGCCCAGCACAGTGTGGAAGGGCTCAGGCCCTGGTTCAAATCCCAGGTCGGCTACTTACACACCTTGTGACCTCGACAACATACTGAGCCTCTCTAACCACAGTTTCTTCATCTCTAAGATGGATAGTAATCAACAGTACCTACTTCATTAGTATCTCTTGAAGATAAAACATCGTGCTCCAGGTTAAGGGCTTAGCACAGGAACAGGAGCCAGAGCTATGAGCAGCCAGCACATGCCTTACTAGGGAATGCGGGTTCACAAGACAGGAACTCTAATGGTTCCCCTAAGTAAAAGCAAGGGGGAAAATGGGAGAACAGTGCAAATGGGAGTCAGCCGGGGAAAAGGTTTAGCAACCCTCAAGCCCTAAGTGCCGTATTTCTGAGCTGACACTTGGGGTGGTGCACTGTGCTGGACACCAAGGTCATGAGATGAACTAGACATGGCCTCTGGGCCCTCCTGGAATTAGACGGTCAAGCCAGATAAGTAGGAAGCAGGAGGTAAGAGACATTCCTGGCAGAGGGAACAACGTGAGCAAGGGTAAGGTGTATCAGGAGAAAGCATGGTATCTTAGTTTGCTAGTGCAGCTGTAAAAAAATACCAAAAGTGGTGGCTTTAACGAACAGAAATTTACTTTCTCACAGTTTAGGACACTAGAAGGCTGAATTCAGGTCTCTGGCTCTAGAGGAAGGCTCTCCCTTTCCACTCTGGGAGAAAATCTTTGTCTCTTTCAACTTCTGTCCCTCAGTTCCTTGGAGATCTCCACATGCCATCTATCTTTCCCACTTTGTGCTTGTCCACTTCTGTGCCCAATCTGCTCTTTTTAGATCTCAAGTCATTAGGTTTAGGACATACCTTACATTGATATGGCCTCATTAACATGCCAAAGAAAATCCTACTCCCAAATGGGATTACATCCACAGATGTTAGGATTCCAACAAATATTTTGGGGGGACACAACTCAATCCATAACACCCGGCATACCTGGGTAATAAGAGAAAGCAATTCTGAATAGCTAGGACATAAGGGAAAGAAGAATAGTTAGTTGAACCTGGAAGGTACGAAGGCATAATCTTATATAATTCCAATAAGCTATGCTTTGTCCTCAGATATTAGTAAATGCTCTGAAATGTTTAAGTAAGGGAGTGGTAGGTTCAGGTTTCGGAAAGCTGATTCTGGGGCTATGGTGGAGAATGGATGACAAGAATTGGTCAAGGACACAAAAGCCTGGAGGGACCTGGGAGAACCTGTGTGAATATCATCATCCCTGATTCATGACCGGGCAGCTGAGACCAGCAGATGTCAAGTAATGCCCAAGGCCACAAAGTCAATGCATGAAGGTAGGATTTAGGATCTAGCTCCTGTCTTCCGACCACTTGAGTAACCTCTAAAGTAGCCAGGTTTTTCCTAGTAAAATTTTCCTAGAAAACCTCCACAGGGTTTCTACTAACCTGATCTTAGAGAATTTTTCTATAAAGGGCAGACTCTTCACCAGTATGGGTCTCCAAAGCACACCCAGAACAAAGCCAGAACCTAGACTGGAAGAGCCAACACTAGAGAATGGATCACCCGCCCCCCCCGGACTTTCTTTCCTTTGGCTTCCTGGGAGCAGATCGCTACCCGGAAGGCTGAAGGCGAAACACAGAATCGCCCGAGTCCACGCGGACAGCCCCTCCCTGTGATGCTTCAGTGCAATTGTGAAAGCATGTTGGCCTATGTCTAAATCATAGACCAAGAAGCAGGCCTCTGCCCAGCTCCTCCTTACACCTCCTCCGTATTCCTGGGTCCTACATCCCTAGTTACAGACAGGGCACCAGGTCTGCGTTAACCATCACAAAACAAACAAATGAATAACGTGTCGCTGTATTTTTTTATTATCATAGCTTCTTAGGCTCAAGTCAGTATCCACAAATTCATAATGGACTTTGTTGGTTTATTTATCTCTTAAAAGTTTTCTTTCTTGTGTACTATGGATGCTGATGTAATATGACTACAAGCGTTCTCCTGACTCCACATGAAAACAAGTCAGCCCAAAGGAAATGTGAATTTTACATTACGTTATTCATTTTTAAGGACAATTAAATATTTGCTCAGAGCTCCCTGCATTGCACTGCAAATTCAGATAAAATTTCCTCCTCATTTCTCTACCTAAAACTTATTTAGCATTAAGTCTTTGACATTATTTCCCTGTCACTGAAAATTGGGTTTTCAATTATATTTCACAACCTTGTATTATATGAATCTTTATTTGCAAAGAAACTTAGTCTTTTTTCTGTTTATGTTGATCAATTACCTTTGCGCCTTTGTCAATTGGGCAGTGGGAGGCAGCGGTTTTAGGTTTTTCCTACAAGGAGGTGTCGCATCTCATGGTCTCAGTGGTGCTTTTCTACCTACCCTATGAACAAACACCTTTAGCAAATGGGCCAGTACTGCAAGCCTCTGCTGGCCAGGACCAGGTCCAGATGAAGCCAAGACAACTTGGTGAAAATAAAATGTAAAGATAATGCTCTTAAACTGATGGTTAGAGAGTATGTGAATCCGAAGAGGATGTTTTACAGCTGAGCTTGGAAAAAGAAACCTGAATTTTGTCAGAATGATGGTGTCTACACACATAACTTTTGTCTTCGGTGCCTTAATCTTTTGTTTAAATGATTACAGTCAAAATATCTAAGTGATAGTGAATTTAAACACACACACACAACTTGAGGAGGTGAATAAGCAGTGTCAGACGAGGGGAAAATGAAGCGGGGTGATTTGTCCATCATACGTTTGGGGAAATACAGGAGATGGTTCGTCTGCGGACCCTATGGACTCCGCCATCTTCTCCTAGCAAGAGGCTCCTATCCGTTTCTGAACCCCACACACCATCCTTATAACACCGAGTTCAAATTTGTAAGTCCCCTTTGAGTACCTCCTTCCCAACCCCTTCTTAATCCGTCACCCTGAATATGCACTTCTGGTGTTTCTCGTCCTTCCTGTATCTAGCTCAAGATCTCATTTCCTCTTGGCTTTGCTAGCCAAACAGCCTTCTCACTGGTCAGCTGGTCTTCTCTCTACTCTCCACTCAGTGTAGCCTCTGCACCGGTCTCCATTCACGTTCACACAAGACCGTTTTGAACAACTCACTTCTCTGATCAAAAACTTTCAGGGGAAAACATAAAACCCCATTGCCACATTTCTCTGATAGGACTCTTGTCTACTTTTCCAGGCATATCTCCCATTCACCTCCTACAAGCTGCCCATCCTCTCCTTCTGCTTCCTCTACATGGAATGACTTCTCAACTGTACATAGAAAATTGCCATCTGACCTTTAACTCCAGAATTAAAAATGACCTTCTACATATAAAACAGAAACCTGGTGGCATAGTGGTTAAGAGCTACAGCTGCTAACCGAAAGGTCGGCAGTTCAAATCAACCAGGCACTCCTTGGAAACCCTATGGGGCAGTTCTACTCTGTCCTATAGCGTCACTATGAGTTTTTTATATATAAAAAGAGGTCAGCTGCTAACCAAAAGGTCGGCAATTTGAATCCACCAGCCGCTCCTCGGAAACCCTATGAGGCAGTTCTACTCAGTCCTATAGGATTGCTATGAGTAGGAATCGACTCAACGACAATGAGTTTGGTTTTTTTTGTTTCATTCTATATATAAAAAATAAGCACTTCTGATATTCCTCAGCTGTGGCATTGAAACTCCTCCAGCCCTGGGTCTGGACTCCAATCATAAGGGTCTTTATATGCCATGGAAAGAAGCTTGGGATCTATTCTCTTGGGTATGAAGAACCAATGCAGGGTATTAGGCATGGGAATGATAAGATCAGGGTTGCATTTAACACAGAAGATGCTGGGGCAATGGAGAGACTCAATCGTGTGGGAACAGAGAGGCCTGGAAGGAAGGACTCATTAAGCAGGGATTAGATCTGCCTCAGAGAGAGAAGCCTGAAAGAACAGCAGGTTTGGGGGGAAGATGAAGAGATAAATTTAATTCTTTGAATTTGGCGTTCCAGGGACTCGGATGAGACAAGCAAGACACCTGTGTGTAAAATTTAAGGAAGTACTCCATCTCAGGTGCCCATCGTGCACTCGCATGACCCTGAGAATGAGTATCTCCTTAAATTCTTCACCCTAAGTGTCTCACTTGCCCCCCCACCCCCGGGTTCCTGTGGTAGATTTTGTAGAAACACCACCTTACCAGCCAAGAAAGAGCACCTCTCAGGTCTCCCTGAGTCAAGAAAGAACTTGCTATTCAGCTGCAAAGAGCACAGGTAGCTGACAGCTCCAGCTACAGAAACCTCAGAATCTGCCTCAACTTTCAAGCTCTCCTGGGAAACCCCCAGCCAGGGACCGAGCGTGGCAGGGTGCTAGGGCCTGGCCATATCCGTCCACTGTGGGACTTCTTTACTGGGTAACCTTCGCTCTGGAAGTCCCCCCGTTGAGTTGGATGAGCCTGTAAGAACTGCACTGTTAACTGAAGGTTCTCCCTGCCCCATTCTGAATCCTCTTCTTTTTACCTCCATCCTCCAATAAACCACTTTCGCTACGAATTCTTTTTCAGCATCTGCTTCCCAGACCACTTAAATGACACACCCAGTAAGCAACAGGCCATACAAGTGATAAGCTGAGAGACACCTTGTAGCAAAGGCTGGGCTCCAGATTCAGGGTTCAAATCCCAGCTCTGCCCATTCTGAGCTGGTGCAGCCTTAGAAAAGTCACATAATTTCTCAGTACCTCAGTTTCCTCATCTGTAGAATGGGGATATCAATACCAAGTGAAGACTAAATGAGATAACATATTTAAAGTACTTAGCATAGTGCCTAGTCCATAGGAAATGCTAAAAAAATTCATATTATTGCACAGAGGTGACTGGATATAATAAAGTAGAAGGATGTTTCACTTTCCCTTAGAATTTTCAACTGAATATAATAAAGCTAATGAAGAGTAATTGAAAACATTTAAAACACAAGCCTGGGAAGTCTCATGTGGGACTTCAGTTTCATCTCCTGTTATTTCCAACATGGCTCCTCTTCTCCACACAACACGGCACCTTGCTTCTTCCTGCCATGGTTTTCTTCCTCCCTTTCTTTCCCATCCACCCAAAATGGCCTATTCCTCTCTTTTCTACCAGTTTTTGCTAGTACTCTCCTTCAAAAAACAGAGTAGCTGCTGAAGCTGCTTATGTACAACCAAATACATAGTGGGATTTGGTTCTTCCATTTGGAAGTTTAGGGTCATGGTTTCATGGGATATACCAGTCAACTGGCCTACCATTGTATTTAGTGTTACTTTTCCACTTCCTAGCTCATTATGTACTGCCTGGGGTCTTAAAAGCTTGCGAGTAGCCATTCAAGGTACAACAATTGGTCTCTCTGCTCCTAAAACAACAAAGAGCAAGAGTCAGGAACAAGAGAAAATGGAATGTGTAGATAATTGCCTCCATGAACAACTGCCTCCTTTGCCATGAGACCAGAAGAACTACCTGCCTGGCTACCATCACTGAACATCTTGATCCAAGATTCTATAAAAGAGTCCTGATCAAAAGGGGGGAAATGCAGAACAGAATTTTAAATTCTCATGGAACCCGAATTTTATGGAGCCATGGAGGCTGGATGAACTCCTGAAACTACTTTCCAGGGATAATCTTTAAACTTTAAACCAAAAATATCCCCTGAAGTTTTCTCAAATAATACCCAAAACCCAGTGCCATCAAGTCGATTCCGACTCATAGTGACCCTAAAGGACAGAGTAGAACTGCCCCATAGAGTTTCCAAGGAGCACCTGGAGGATTCGAACTGCCGACCGTTTGGTTAGCAGCTGTAGCTCTTAACCACTGCGCCATCAGGGTTTCCTCTCAAACAATAGTTTAGCTTAATTAGTAAAGAAATGTCTGCCTTGAGCATTGAGCTTTTAAGATCTATCTTTATATGATCAAATTGACAACAGCAACTTGAAAGATTAGAACCTTGGAGGGCAGTGAGTTTATGTTAACGGGGAACGAACAACTCAGAAAAGGAGGGTGAGAATGGGTACATAACTGAAGAATGTCATCAATTCACTGAAGTGTACGTGTAAAAACTGTTGAATTGGTGGGCATTCTGCTATGCATATTCTCAACAACAAAAATAAAATTATTTTTTTAAAAAGCTTAAGTTTAATTAATTAAAAAAAAATGGTTGAGAGCTCACCTTCTCCCTGACCAGCACGCCTCCCCTCCCTTAACTGGAATCTTTCATCTCTACGGGCAAATCCCACGGACTGTATCACCTTGAAACTAGATAGAACCAAAAGGAATGCCATTCTCAACCCACACTGAAGGTGGCTTTGCCTCCTAAGCGATTGTCATGAGGCAACAGCAGGGACGGCTTATTTAACAGCATCTCCCTTCCCGTACTCACCCTTCTGCCCCCAAAGCTAGGAGGTGTCTTGGCATTGCCATGCTCAATAAATACTTAATTAAAATGCATGGTCAGTCTACAAAGTACCTTTTTTTAATATCTTTTTTCTAGATGTGAGCCTTAAGAAATGAAAGGTTTGGTAAGACCAGCTCAGTCATATGATGGGGAAGCTATGGCATGGGGGCACCCTGCTACAATCACCTTAGGTATTTTAAGTACTAAAAATCTGTTTCATAAAATAAAAGCCTGGTCTATCACACATCTTAATGCTAGTAGAAAATCGTAACTGGAGACAGACAGCAAACATGGCACTCTTTCCTCTCACTGTTTAGTACACACAATATTCCCGACAAAATGGCACTGAACGGTTTTGTGTTACCACAGTGCTACAAAAGCTCGGCAAGAAAGAACCTCTTTTTACAAATGTGAAACTGACTTCAAACAAATAGCCACCTTCAAAAGTAATGTGGGAGTGTTGTGTAATATGGCTGAATGAAAAGAACGTTTTTACAGAGCTTGATAAAAAAGTGTTAATCCTCAGCCGTCCTACACCTCCAGTCTGAAACCCTCACCGGGATACTCACATCCAAAGGCAAGATTCCAAACCTGAGTAGGCTACAACCTCAGTGTAGTTATGATACTGGAAATGAATAGTAGTTCAAATAAAAATCAGTTAATCACAGAGCAATACATGAGAGTAGCATTTATAGCCTACACGGTTTTTAATGGCTTCTAATATAGTATTCCCTTTAAAGGAGTCATCCCTGCATATTGAAATGCATTTTACTGTCCTACTTTGAGTAATGACAAAAACAGCATTAAAAATCATACATGCATATATATATATATATATAGAAATACACACAAGGCTCTCTAAGTACACAGATCTATAAGTGTTAAAATATTAGATCTTGAACACTAAAAAGTGAAAGCAGTTTTCACCCTGACCTTCAAGAATATACATTTTTATTGTTACTATTCAGTAAACTATTTTACCAAATTTTATACCTGTCCCTAATTCTAAGCAAATCAAAATCATTTTATAGTTAATATCATGAAGCAAAGGTCATTGATAGCCAATATAAACTAACCCACTTGCTACCTCATTTAAACACAGTAAGGAGCCACAACAAGATGGCATTAAAGCTGTCCTGCCCTTTACACTTAACAAGTTCACGTTCAAGACGCTTCCGTTTTCAAACATCCACACCTACTTTGCATTTAGAAATCCCACTTGTGAAAATCTATTCACTTTCCCAGAAAACTACTGGTCCAACCGACTTCCTCTGTGAATTCTATCTGACTTGTTATATTATTATCACCTTCGCAACAATTAGTGATTACTGATCTCTCGAAAAGCAAGGACATAATTCGATGGGAAAGAAAAGAAAGCGTCTATCGCGCAAGTGAGCAATGCTCAAGGCAAGCTGTTTTCCTGCAGCACACACCATGTTATGGTCATAATTAGCTCACAGCCACCGTTAAAAACATACCTACACACATTCCCAAATAAGTCTTTTACATAAAGTATCAGAAGTCTCTTTCTCGCCGAAGGACATGAACTAGCACTTAAGCCTGACCCTTAAATCATCCCTTTCTGTAACTAGAAGAGCAAGTTCTGAGGATTTAAATCTCACACAATGAGATGAGGGATTGCTGGATGTATTATTAATTGCCAAGTAATTTCTCAGTTTTAGAATGAAGAGCCCAACGGGGGCAACTAAATAACGTGATTGACGAGCCGACACACTCATCCTGCTTCACGGGAGTTCAGAAACGTAAGCACACCCTGAACATACGGGTGGATATGATTTCTACAAGCCCGAAAACAGAGCAGGAAGCGACTGGAGCAAATCTACCCCATCTGCTTATCATTCAGGCAGGGGTACTCAGACCACCTAAACCGCCTGCTGAACGCTGCGGCTCCAAGTCCCCAGGGCTTATCAGAAGCAGAGCCACACCTCTTCCCCTCAGTGACTGCTGAGTTTTAACAAGGCAGGTAACGGGGTGCAATGCTTGCTTTGCGGCCAGATAACTCTTCTCTCCAAATTTTCAAAAGCCAACCAGCCCCCACCCCCTACCCCACAGACCCTTTTTCAAGAAAGGTGTTTAAACATGCCGTTTGCATGGGGATGGAAATCTATTTTTCGTCCACTTCCTGCTGCGGTAAAGGATGCTTACGGATCTGATTAGAAAACCTGGATGCACATAAAAAGTATTGCTTTCAGTGAGATTCCCTGAGTGCAATCTGCCTGTGCAGGCATGTGTGTGCATAAACAATACATATTTATACACACATGCCCACCTGGCAAGGACATACATACACACACACACCCCTGGACCACTAAGGAAACCCACGCTGTTCTAAAACCTCCTTTTGCCATTTTTTTAGCATGCATGCTATTCAGCAGACAGATTTTTTATAAATAATGCACAGCTGCATGGAATTGGAATTCAAGCCACAGTGGCGTGTTCAGAGGAGCAAATACGTTACCAGCCGCATTTAGAAGTTTCTGGAGCACCCGCACGCAGGTAAGAGGAGACTGGGAATCAGATGCCGGCAGACGGTCTTCCTCAGAAGCACAGAGCTCGCCGTGTGGGAAAGCCAGGCGAGCGTGAGCTGGAAACCTTTGAGTTGAGCTCACTCGAGGCGTCAGAGAGCCTCAAAGAGGGGAAAGAAACAGGCAGCCCACAGACAGCCAGATGAGAGACTTCTGGCACCTCTCCAGCTCAGGAATGAAATCTCTGTAATTTGGAGACGTGTAGTGATGGAAATGAAGAGAAACTTGGATTTAAGGGTGAATTTGCTCAGCCACGCAGAAACGGGCAGGTAGCAGTCTCTTGGCTCATTTTAAAACAGGCATGCAGGAACCAACCGAATCAAAAAATTAACAGGCATCCTTTTCTGAAAAAATAAAAAGGCTACTCCAGCCAGCTTCCTCAGATGCCTTTACAAACTTCAAATGGATCATTCCATCAGCTATTTGTTGCACATTTTATTAATCCCAGTGCAGAGGTAAACTGGAAAACCTAATTCCTTTTATGCAGAAATCTGGATTTATTGCTTCTTTTTATAATGCACTCTAGATATATAAATACATACATTTACTTATAGAGTTCTCCTTCTCGTGTAAAACCACTCCTGTTTGGTCCAGATAAAAGGCTAAAAGGTGTGTTCACAGCTTTTCAAGGAAGCAGGGAAAAAATGTTTTAGTATTCAGAAGCTGAACTGAGTACTGATATTTAAATGTAGGGTTTGAAGCGGAGAGAGTATAAAGGAAGAGCCCTGGAGCATTGAGTGGCATATAAGACGTGTGGTTATACACCAGCACTGAGCAAGCAGGTGGCTAAAGTCTACAAATATACACATAATTAAGGAGAGGGAAAAAAAGAGCTTTGGCAAATTAAGTTCTTAGAGACAATAGCTGTGATTTTGTTTAGGCTTACAAATAGGCTCATAATTTCTGGAGAGCATGTGAACTTCACCTTGTCTGAAGAACTCCTAAAGCTCACAGACGGCAAAGAATGAGGTCGAAGGCACCGCACACTGGCAATCTATATTCAAATGTAATGAGGAGGACAGTATTACCATGAAGGATGCTGTCATGTTGCACTGTGCCTGTGTGCCTTAACTGCTCATCCAACCTTGCAAATGGCCATTTGCCTAGACTTGATAGCAAATGTGCTATCGATGGGAGGAAGGAGGTGGGGGCCAATTTTATTTGTTTTATTGTGTGTGCACCTTTGGGAGGCTCAGGATAAAATGCCTGGGCTGGCTGTGGGAGCAAGTAAGTCTTTTCAAGGCCACATTTATCTGTAATAAATCCCAAGTGGAATTAATGATGACCAATTAAGCTATTTATTATTTTAACTCTTAAGGTCAAGGGCAGAGCAGTGTTTATGTTATGCGTACTGAGAGTCGACGGCGGGTCTGCTGAAGAAGGCCAGGCCCACCTTTCAGTACGCTCAACCAACACATATCGACTGAGGATGCACCAGTCCTCCTCACGTGCTGGTGCCCCGTCTCTCCATGGCCATCTGCGTCATCCACTCATTCAACACATATCTACTGAGTAAGGCACTCCACCAGATGCTGTGGAGAACATGGTGGCACTGAAGACGAGACCCTCCCTCAAGGAGCTTACCATCATGAGAAAATGGATTTTAGGTGGGACAGCCAGGGGACACTGGTGGTTCAGGGGTAGAATTCTATGTGGGAGCCTGGGGTTCCATTTCTATCCAAAGCACCTCATGTGCAGCCACCACCCATTTGTGGAGGCTTGCGTGTTCCTATGATGAAGACCCTGGGTGGTGCGAATGGTTAATGTGCTTGGCTACTAACCAAAAGTTTGGAGGTTCAAGTCCATGCAGAGGCACCTTGAAATAAAGGGCTGGAGATCTGCTTCTGAAGAATCAGCCATTGAAAGCTACAGATCATGATGGTCCTATCTACAACAGATCACGGGGATGACACAGGACCACGCAGCATTTCATCCCATTGTGCATGGGGTCACCACAAGCTGGAGGCCACCGTGCACTGGGGGCTGACTCAGTGGTAGCTAACATCAACAACAGGAAATGGACACAGCAGCATTAACTTTTACAATACCCACGTTCATCACCACTTTGTCTTCCATTCTTAATTTATTCTTGGTGGAACGAGACAAGCAGGACATGCACATGTATTCTGAAAAAGTCTCCTCCTCCGCCCTGTGAGGGCAACCACAATGCACGATGATGGTTACACAGTCCTCCAGTACTTGAGGTGAGGGTATCCCAAGCTGATCCACTCTTCTGAGTCTCTGTTGACCCCTCCTCCATGGGAAAGGCCCACAGTTAACCGGTCTGACCCAGAGCCAGGGTCTGCACAATTCTGAACAGATCTGGAAGCCAATGCTTCCAAAACTGAAGGCAAGAAAAAGTCCAACTCTTCTGGTTTCGTGCATATGCTCTCTCTGGGCTTCTGTTTAGTGTCTGCAGAATGAGAGGACAGGGCAGGCTCTGAGTCTATGTTCCTCTGCCAAAATATACGAGCTCTGTCTCTGAGGAAGCCGGCTCTATACTACGACAGTATCTATGCAGGGGCAACCTGAGGTCAGATCTCAGACTCCCCAGCTGGTACCATCTTACTGCTTAAAGAGACCTAATCAGCAGGTCAAATGTGGCAGCAGTGAACCTTCAGCCTGAGGAGCCAGGTACCCAGGATTCGGTGCCAATTCTCCAAGAGGGAACTGCTGAGGAATTCAGGGCACAAAACAAGCACATTTTATCTGCCAACTCCCTCCATCCTTTGCGTCAGCAACGGTCTCAGGTCCAGAGGACCCCGTGGTGAGAGGGGAGATCCTGGAACATCCGAGCAAAGTGGTCACAGAGCCAAAATCTAGGCTACCACCTGGCCCCCACCCTCCACACAAATTCCCTTCAAACTCATGTGGGAGCCTGGGCGTAGGGTCAGCACTCACAATACAGCTCCCAGGCCTCCGCTCCTAAAGCTCTGGGGGTAGAGGGGGTCCCATGCCACCCCTAGAGATGTCAGGGGAGAATACGCCTACCCTGCCTCAGACCGCCAGTCCGCCCACCTCCCACTGACTGTCAACACAACCTCATTATATGTCCATAAACCCGCCCAAGGCTAAAACAAAAAAAGAATGGCTGAGAGAGAGGGCTCACTTCAGCCTCTTCCCTCCACCGACTGCCCTGGGCTCAGCACCATCTCACTCACTCACTCAGGAAGAACCCAGCCTTGGCAGGTATTCTGAAGACAAAGCTCATGTGGCCAATTAAAATCTAAACCTCCTTATGTGATAAAAAAATAGCTCTACTAAAATAAATCGTTACTATATCCTCTAGTTCTCATCCACAAGGGTCGGTCAGGAAATCCTGACCTTGAAGCACTAAGAGATAAGGGAAGACACAAATGTCAGGTAGTGGCACTGTGGAAATACCAGCAACAGGCAGACCTGAGTTTGAAGACAGGATTCCAGGCTCAGTAGGCGTGGTCTTCAATTCCCACAGGCTGTTTCCTTATCTGTCTATAACAAAAGCAAACCTATCTTATAAAGACATTTTTAAGGGTTACAATCTGGAAAGCGCCTGGCACGTCCTAGTCCCTCAGGTCAGTAACTTGTGTTACAACAAGCGAAGCGCCTGCCTGCCTGTGATGCCCATCAGCCTGCGAGTCCCCGAGGACTGGGACTGCACCATGGTCATTCCAGGCCCCCCAGTATCTAATATGCCTCGTGCCTCTACACCCCAGCTAGGTGCCAGGGATATGGTAGTGACTAAGGCTGACGGAGCTCCTGCCTCCCTGCTGGTGACAGTCTAGGGAGGGAGAAAAAAGTGAAATAAGTGCCATGAATAACTGAAGATGCAGAAGTTAATCAATAACAACTTTTATAGTTGTTCCTAGCAGCCTGGCAATGTCAAGGGCACAAATGGAAGAAAATCTGTGACTGCTTTGAATACTTCCTTTAAACCTCATGGGCTGGCCCTCGCTAGGTGGCACATCTCTCCCCACGCGCCACCCCCGAGACCTGCTGGGCGGCTCCAGCAGCTCCGTGATCTGCCCTCTCAGGCCTTTCCATCCTATGGTCAAAACGTTCTGGTTCCTGGCCTTGCTGCTTTACATCCAAGCTGTCTGAAACGCAGTAACGCTTTTTTAAAGAGCAACTGAGATTTAATTAAAGTTCCAGGGATCCAGCCAAGGATATTTTTCTAAAAGAGAAGCAATATCTGTTTCTGGAGACAGAACATTTCATAACAGAGACCTCGTACACTGCGATAAATTATAAATTCTGATACAGGTTGTAACCCCCAGGAACCTGAGTGTGGGGTGGATGCATGTGGCGTGTGCGTGTGCGTGTGCACGTACGAGTGTGTGTGCTTAATGCTCATCCTCTTGTCCTGCCTAACGAGGACCAAGTAAGAGATACAATGCACTCTAATTACTTAAATCATTCCAATCTGTAAGGCAGGCAGTTAATGGAACAACGTAAGGTCTGTCTCTTAAGTGTGGGAGGTCACCTTTTGCTCTCCCAACGGTCTCCTCTGAGTTGAAAGGCTTTGGCTACAAGACTCCCATCAAACACCATCACACGAGAACTCAACCTCACAAGCGATGGTCAGCAGATGTCTACCATGCATCCAAATCCAGGAAGGGACCACGTGGGATTCTGTATTTCCATGACACCCACATTCAGTGGCAAATGATTTTAAAATAAAACCAGGTCCCTTCTGATATCATAGTTGGCCATTTCGCCAGGTTATTCTACATGTGAGTTTTTTTTTTTTAAATAAATTCATGCTTGCTGCTTGGCAAAACCCTGATAATCCTCACTCATCAAGCCAGTCAGCAGCTATAGCAAGTGAGCTCCAGAGCATCCAGGTTCCTCCATGGACCTGGTAAGCCGACATCTATGTCAGCGTGGGCAAAGCACCATCTCGTTCATTTCAGGCACACTTGGGAGTGCTCTGACATTGTGAAATGCAGGCATTAGTGGAAGACTTGTTAGGAGCTGGCAGGCCAACCCAGGCAGAAGGGCCAGAAGCTTGGAGGTTTCTGGTGTCTACCCAACCCCAGAGGCTGTGGCACTGCTGGGGGGCCAGCAACCATAGATGTTTCCCAGTCCAGGCGGCTGAGGGGCAGACCGCCATGGAGCTGCACGTGCAGGCTCAGCCAAGTGGCTGGCTGGCGCCATTCCTGGGCCTGTGGACTTGGAGCAGGAAGCTGGGGCGACGGTATGGAGCTTCATCTTCTGTGACATCACGGATGCTGCTTCTCTGGACCCAAAGGGCAAAGGGTTAGAAGGTGATTTTATGAGTGGGTGACAATGCCATGCCAGATCTCAACCCAACGCTTGTTTACCTAAGAGAACACTGATACGACTTCCCCCTCTGTAAACCATCAACAGTGAGCTCTAACCTAACGTTTAACATCAACTCCATCCGGTAATTTTATAATACACATAAAATCACAGGATAATATATAATAAATATATATGTATAGTGCTATGTATTTTGCTCTAAGGCAAACATATTGTTTTAAGTGACAACTGTCAATACTTTCAAACTCCAGAATGCGATCCAGAGAAAGCAGATAAGAACAAGGCGCAAGCACCCCCCAGAGAAACACAAAGCATGGAAAGTGAGGGACTAGGAGTCAACAGCCAACTCAGAATCAAGCGGCGGCATCTTTGGGGTTACTGACTCTCAGAGAACACAGAGCACAGGACAGCGTCTGCAGCAGGACGACAGAGTCTCGCACCAGAGGAAATGCTCCCACTGCTGTCTGCTGTACAGAACAAGCATCGGACCAGGAGTCAGAAGATCCAGCGTCTTGGGTGCCGCTCCATCAGCCAGTACTCTGACCTCAATCTCAGATTTCCTATCAGTGTTAAAATAAAAAAAAAAAACATTGCCATCAAGTCAATTCAGACTCATAGTGACCCTATAGGACAGAGTAGAATTGCTCCATAGGGTTTTCAAGGAGCAGCTGGTGGATCTGAACTGCTGACCTTTTGGTTAGCAGCTGAGCTCTTAACCACTACACCACCAGGGCTCCCCTATCAGTGCAGTGTGGATTACATCTGCCCTGATTACGTCACAGTGTTGCTATGTGAAAAGCAATACTATATACACCTGTGTGTATGCCAATCAAGGAGCCCTGGTGGCACAGTTAAGAGCTCAGGCTGCTAACAAAAAGGTCAGCACTTCAAATCCAACAGTCGCTCCTTGGAAACCCTACGGGGCAGTTCCACCCTGTCGCTATGGGTTGGAACCCGTGCAACTGCAACAGGTTTGATTTTTTTTTGCGGGGGGGGGTATGCTAATCAAGAAACAGTATACAAATGTATTGTGGTCAGTCTGTCCACCCTCAGCCCCAGGCATCAGAGTACCATTAGTAAAGCACTACTGCTTCACCAGCATAATACCTAAGCAAAAGAGAAAAGTACCTATAAGAGCCCTAAGAGGGAGTCAGCTTGTAGAGGATTAAGCCATATGAACAAGAGAGTGAAGAAAATCAACCCTCCCTCCACCCCCCACAAGGCCTAACAAATAGGCCTGTGGGGCAGTGCATTTCAATTGCGTGCTAGGCTCCCAGCGAGCCCTGTAAATTGGCTATCCAAATTCTCACTCAACTGAACGGCAACCTCGCGAAGTGGCCACCACTAAGATCCACCAAGGAACTCCTCTTATAAAATGTAGTCGATGTCAATTAACCTTTGTGAACGTGAAAAATAAATGCAGAGGTTGAAGGATTAACAAGGAGACAAACACAGATGCCAGACACAAGAACGATGTTACTGTAAACACTTCAAGCTCGTGGTGGTTAATTTTAGTATACAAGGAATGGCTCTCAGGATAAAAAATCCTTTCTAAAATGGAAATGCACTAAAAACAGGGGCTGAGTCTAATCTATATTTTCCCCGATAGCTCTCGGATTAGTCCCACATCTGCAGTGGGAGTGCAAATATTTACTGAAGATGCCATATTGGTGCCTTCTTAATGTTAAAAGAATCAGTAAATACACTACATTCAGCATGTATCATTCAACTTCCTTAACCGAAGGTTCAAGCAAAATTAATTAAATTCATAAGTTAAAGAGACATCTTTCCCTCTAAGGGAAAAACAGAGTCTTGGGATATAGAACTGAATGACAACAACGTCACATGATTCCAATACCAGACTGAGGCAATAATGCAACTGGGGTCTCCCACCAACACCCCCGGCTAGTCCACTTCTGTTCACATCCCGCCTCCATCAGGCAATACCTGAGGCTTCACAGGCCCGTGTGTGGACAACCCAGCAGACAATTCTGTTAAGACCACCCGCACCCCATGTCCACTAACACCCCCATTGGGCACCCCTTTGTTCTAGATATGTGTATACTTGCTATATAGCCCTGCCCTCAAAATTTTGGACCAGAGCAAGAGGCCTGCATGGGCCCTGGAAACAACTTGGGGTCATTTAGGCAGGGACTTCTAGAGTCTGGGCCACAGAAGGATGCTCTTAAAAGGGGGGCACAGACCCGAGGTGGGCAAACCTCCTTGTTCCTTAGATCACTCTCCCCATAGGGAGGCTGTGACTAGAGAAGGTCACAGCCAGGTTCTCTAAGGTAAAGGGTTCGGGGCCCAACTCTAAGGGGGTACTTCTTGAATCCATCGCCCCTCCAGCTGAACTCTCTTCTCCCTGTGAATTCCTTAATATTAAACCTACGGTTTCATTTCTCCATCAACCTATTCTTTGATAAACCCTTTATTTTTTGCAATTTCTTACATTATGACCTGTATTCTCAGTACCTAGTAAAATTTTCTCCAAGAATACTTGTAAAGGGCAAATATTGTATGATCTAACTTTTATAAGAAGACAAGAATGGATACATATAAAAAAAATTTTTTTTTTTTTTTATAGAGACCAATATTCATTCATGGTCACCAGGGATGGCTGAAGGGGGATTTACTCTCTAGATTGTAGATAATTGTTATTTTTGGTGATGGAAAAAGTAGCCCAGGACGTGGGTGTAATGCGCACAGCTTGGCCAAAGTAAATGACGCCACTAAAAAGTGCACAAGAGAAAGGGTGTTTATACTAAACAGACAATATATATAATTTTACACCATTGACAATAACCAAAAAATGAGTGTATGGTCACATATGTAGGTGTAGAGGCATATATGTGTATGGGTAGGTATAAGTGAGTACATCTGTGTGCACAGAAAGAAGTATCCACATGTATGTGTATGTACGGATGTGTGTGCATGCATATATATTCATAGAGGACACAGTTACAGACACTTCTCAGACATAACCAAACACCTGACGAGAATGGCTTTCTGGGTTTGAAGGCTTAGATCCTTAGTCTCATGGGACAACTCAGTCAACTGGCACTACAAAGTTCACATTCTTTATCTTAGTGATGTGAGTAGGGTCTAGAGTCTTAAAAACTTGCGAACAGCCATCTAAGATACAACTTTTGGTCTCTACTCGCTAGGAGAAGAAGAGAAAGAAGGAAACAAAGTCTCAGAGTACAAACTAGTCTACAGGGTTAGTAGCCTAAACAAGCCACAGTCTCATCTAACCTGAGACAAGAAGAACTAGATAGTGCCCGGCTACCATAACCAATCATTCTTACCAAGACCACAGACGGACCCTGACCAAATGGGAGAAAAACACAGAACAGAGCTCAAATTCTTAAAAAGCCCAGACTTACTGGACCAGTTGACACTAATGCTGTTGTTGTCGTTGTTAGGT
Organism: Loxodonta africana; assembly: GCF_030014295.1. NCBI lineage: Eukaryota > Metazoa > Chordata > Mammalia > Proboscidea > Elephantidae > Loxodonta > Loxodonta africana. The sequence goes on along the minus strand of NC_087364.1, from coordinate 75,930,299 downwards.
GTCATTGAATAGCTTCCAACTCATAGCGAGCGACCCTATGTACGAAAGAACAAAACACTGCCCAGTCCTGCACCATCCTCACAATCGTTGCTATGTTTGAGCCCATTGTTGCAGCCTTTGTGTCAATCCATCTCCTTAAGAGTCGTTCTCTTTTTTGCTGATCCCCTACTTTACCAAGAATGATGTTCTTCTCCAGGGACCGATCCCCCCGATAATATATCCAAAGTACATGAGACAAAGTCTTGCCACCCTCGTTTCTAAGGAGCATTCTGGCTATACTTCCTCCAAGACAGATTTGTTCATTCTTCTGGCAATCAATGGGTATTCACTATTCTTCACCAACACCATAATTCAAAGGCATCAATTCTTCTTCAGTTTCCCTTATTCACTGTCCCGCTTTAGCATCCATATGAGGATACTGAAAATACCATGGCATGGGTCAGGTGCACCTTAGTCCTCAAAGTGACATCTTTGTTTTCTAACACTTCAAAGAGGTCTTTTGCAGCAGATTTGCCCTATGTGGTACATCATTTGATTTCCTGACTGCTGCTTCCATGGGTGTTGATTGTGGATCCAAGTAAAATGAAATCCTTGACAACTTCAATCTTTTCTCTGTTCATCATGATGTTGCTTATTGGTCAAGTTGTGACGATTTTTACATTCAGGTGTAATCCATTCTGAAGGCTGAAGTCTTTGATCTTCATCAATGAGTGCTCCAAGTCTTCGCTTTCAGCAAGCAAGGTTGTGTCATCTACATATCACAGGTTGTTAATGAGTCTTCCTCCAATCCTGATGCCCCATTCTTCTTCATCCAGTCCAGCTTCTCGGATTATTTGCTCAACGTACAGACTCAGTAAAGTATGATGAAAGGATATAATGCTGACGCACACCTTTCCTGACTTTAAACCATGCAGTATCCCCTTGTTCTGTTCAAACAACTGCCTCTTGGTCTATGTACAGGTTCCTCATGAGCACAATTAACTGTTCTGGAATTCCCATTCTTCACAATGTTATCCTTAATTTGTTGTGATTCACACAGCCAAATGCCTTAGCATAGACAATAAAATACAGGTAAACATCTTTCTGGGATTCTCTGCTTTCAGCCAGGATCCATCTGACATCAGCAATGATATCCCTCGTTCCCTGTCGACATACTGCTACAACCGCTTCTGAATTATCTTCAGCAAAATTTTACTTGTGTATGATATTAATGATATTGTTTGATAATGTCCACATTTGGGTGGATCACCTTTCTTCAGAATGGGCAAAAATATGGATCTTTTCCAGTCAGTTGGCCAGGTAACCACATATTTGCCATCCTTAGATAGTGAAAAATGCACAGACTCTGGACTCAGGCAAATGTGTGCTCTAATCCCAACTGTTCCACCATTAACAAGTTATTTAACTACTTATAATTTAAGAAAAAAAATTGTATTTCTGCCTACTCCCTGTTAGAAGCTTTGCTAGTTGCCAGAGATAGAATGATGAATAAGACAGACGTGATTCCGCCCTCAGAGAACTTCCATTCCAGACCCTCTAACCCTGTTTCCTCATCGGTAAAATGGGTAAAATAATACTGACTTTGCAGAGTTACCAAATGAAGTAATGTTCTGGAAATTTTAGTATCCAGTACTTAGTAAGTACTCAGTAATTGTTAGGATCCCTCACTTCCTTACACATATACCAGTATAACTTTTTTTGTTTTTGCTTGCCGTCAGCTTGATTGAAACTCACACGTTTATGTGCCTTTTGTGTATTAAAGACTGATTTTTGTTCCGTTTTTCCCCTTGGATTATAAATTCTCAAATACAGACAACGTAGTATCTTACAGCTGCTTGGTACCTTAGAAAGCACTCTGTTTACACAATTTTTTTTTAATCCTAATAACCACACTCCAGACCAATTAAATCAGAAACTGCAGGGATAAGACCCAGTTATGAGTAGTTTTTAAAACTCCTCAGGTGTTTCCAATGTGCAGCCACTGTAGAGAACCACTGCTTCAGCCCGATTAGAGAAATAGGTATGTTTACACAATTCTTCCATAAACATTTTACTGAGTACCAAATAAATAAATAGATGGAATGTTAAGTGATTCTAATACAGAGACAAGTAGAACAAGACAGATGGGAAGAAGAACAACGGGGAGTGTACTATGCTGTCACACTTGGGGTGGCCAAGGAAGACGCCTCACTGATAAGGTGACTATCAGGCTGAGCACTGAAGAGGTGAGGGTGCCAACCATGTGAGCCTCTGGGGTGAGTTTTTAGGCAGAGGAAACAGCAACTGTGGGAGTCCAGAGTATTTCAGTGTGTTTGGGAAACAGCAGGGAGACCAATATGGCAAATTCCTTTGTTTCAAGCATATCTGTTAATTTTAGCCACTGCAACAAAGTAAGCAATGACACCAATTTAGGAGAAGTGTACATCTTGTTCACAATTCTAATTCCAGTGCTCCAGAACAGCAAGGGGCTCTCCTCCAAGCAGTGATTCAGGGAACCAGGTTCCCTCCATATTGTGTCTCTGCCATCATGAACACATGGCTCACTTTGAGTGTCACTCTCCTGTGTCTGATTAACCAAAAACCCACTGCCGTTGAGTCGGTTCCAACTCTGTGCCTGATCAGGAGAGATTATGGAGTTTCACGTGTATAGGTTCACAAAGGGGCAAGCCTGAAAGCATCACTTCCACTCACATCGCATTGACTATAAATTTAGTCATCTGGATACCACAAGCCACAAAGGAGGCTGGGAAATGTAGTCCAGCAGCAAGAAGAGGAAAGGGGACTTGGTGAGCGGCTAGCAGGTCTCTACCAAGCCAGGTCACCTACGTCCTAGCCCTGTGCTTTCTTCCTTTACAATACAGACACGCATGAGATAATGCTCTCTATAAAGTGGTCTGCATCTTAATGATGTTGTTGTTGTGTGCCGGTGTGTGGATTCCGGCTCATAGCGACCCTATAGGACACAGTAGAACTGCCCCGTAGGGTTTTCCTAGGCTGTAATCATTATGGAAGCAGATTGCCAGGTCCCTTCTCCCACGGAGTGGCTGGTGGGTTTGAACCACCCTCTCAGTTAGCAGCCAAGTGCTTAACCACTGCACCACCAGGGCTCCTTATGTTAACGACAAAACCAAAACCCACTGCTGTCAAGTCAATTCCAACACATAACGACCCTATAGGACAGAATAGAGCTGCCCCATAGGGTTTCCAAGGAGTGGCTGGTGGACTCAAACTGCTGACCTTTTGGTTAGCAGCAGAATTCTTAACCACTATGGTACCAGGACGCTTGGTGCTAATAACAACGATAAAATGAAACAGAAGACAGAACTCCTAGTTATCTGTTGCCACCAAATTAGCTCTCTGCTGCCGGCCTATACACATTCTGTTTGTTGGTCAAGTAGTTTAATCTTGCTGAGATGGTAGTAACAGAGAAAGAGAAACCTATAAAGGAGTAAAGGTGTTTTGTAGAATGAAGCAGGCTATGTTGTGACCAGGAGAGTGTGCGTAGACAGAAAGCTGTATCCTAACTACAACTCCACCCGACTCCACCGGTTCATAAGAGGCCACTGACGAATTGTTGCCAGCTGCTCCCTGAAGCTTCTTACCCAGCGTCTCAATTAGCAAGGTTGTTGGGAGGATCACACAGAGATTACATACGCAAAAATAAAACTGAGTTATCACTGTTGTTAAAAAATGCAATTATAAGTAATGAAAAGAAAATACCATATAAGAATTTAGAGTCATATAATGGAATTGGGTTACTCTGTAGAAAGTCTTCTTAATTGTAAGGAATGTCCAATTAAAGCTTTAAAGCAATACGTATCTAAGATGACGACGATGACCAGAGAATAGGTCAGGCTCTAAATAATCACTAAATGTACAAAACTCTGCCGTTTGGAAATCACCTTTTCATCTTGAACTAACAAACTACAGAAGCCCCTTTAAAAATGGTCTTCTATAGTTTTAAATTTCTTAGGATGGAGCTAAAATTATGTGATTGAAGTTATAGGAAGTCACCCAGTACAGATATCCGCAAAAATCTCAATATCAAGAACAAATATAAATCAAGGCTTGGTATGAGTAAAAACAGTCCAAGTACTCCTTTGTCAGAAAATGTTACTTAAATTGACACTAAAAAAAGAAATAAAATTTATTGACACTAGGCTAAGTTTAATTTAACACTCATTAAATGATCAGGAAACATGTGTAAATTAAATTCACCGCTGACTTTAAATTAAGTAATGCAGACAACAACTTTAAAAATCACCAGAAATAAATAAGTGAAAGTCAAAAAGATTCAAAAACATACACCTGCTCCTCCACTTACTGACTACTTCATTATCCGACGTTCGCATTTGCGACGATAGTAAAAAATCTACTATCTGGCTATTTTGTACATTAACAATGTATGTCTGACAATAACGAATACCAAGGTGTGAGGCAAGAACACCACTGGCTGGGAAGGTTATGTGTCAACTTGTCTGGACCATGATTCTCAGTGGTTTGGAAGTTATGTAATGATGTAATTTGGCAATTATATAATGATATAATTTGGCAGTTATGTATGACGTAATTGGCAGTTATGTAATGATGCAGTCATCCTCCATTTTGTGATCTGATGTGGTCAGCCTCCATTTTCGCATAATGCTGGTTTTCACACAACCATCTGGCCTTTGGGACCTAACCATAAAAAAAGATATATAGCAAAACAACAGGAACATGTCTATCAACTTGGAAGAATAATAAAAGCTGAGTTGGTTTCATTTCATCTCAATAAGTATTTGCTGAGCACTCATGATGAGGACTTTTTTTTTTTTTTTCATGATGAGGACTTTAGGCTGACCACCTTCCATAAATGAACCTATTAACCCCTACAATGGCCACCTCCTATAAATGGCCCTATTAATCCCAAGGAATTAAGAAGTTAGTCATAATCCCTCCAAAAGCAGGCATGAGCCTTTTAATCTTACTCACATTTGGTACTAAGACTTTTTCTTCTACAAGGACAGGTTAATGATGATGTGGAGAACTGCTGTCAATTTGGGGCCATGCTTGATGGAGTTCATTAAGTGGTAATGGGTAATATATGGGCATGTGGTACACACAAAACAAAGAGAGTTCTCCTTTCCCAGAACTCATTATATTTATTTCCTGATTCACTGGTTCGACAATTAATCATCAGTCACGTGCTGCCCGTGACATCCCGTCTCGTCAACCCGCATTCATACATTATTCGTATGCTGATTTAATTTCCTCACCTTCCTCCGTAATACTGAGAGCAGACACCACGTGTAACACATTTTAGCTTCTTCAAGAACACTTTTGAACAACAGTAGGTGCCAAATTGTATTATCTGTTGGTTTGATGAAGGAATTAAGAATCTGGGAATATTCTTAGATTAGGCCACAGCAAATTAAAAATAAATCCAAGGAGGAATACGGTCTTCCCACTACAACTGGGGATCTGAGGCCTCTGCTGGAAATGCTGAGATAGAGTTATGTTAATAATTATGTGAACAGCTTTGGGTAGAAGAAAATACAGGGATGGTGGGGAGAGAATGAACGCGCTGGGGGAGAGAAGGGAAGACCTGTGGATTACAAAATGCATCACAAGGAAATTTTGTAAAATTCACCTACCAAAGAGTTGACTAAGATCTCTCTAACTTCTCATTCAGATACCAAAAACGCAAAAAAAGGTAAAGATTGAAGAGTCAGTCAGGAAATACTTCTAAACATAAGATCCTAATTTTGAAAAGGCAAAGATTTCACAATGAGTCAAATCTTTGAAATGCAAATATACTGTATCCAAGACATACTAAGCTAAATAATGAGGTGTATTTGATTTTAAAATGAATTAATCGGTAAATACCTACCCATTGCTGCCCAGTTGATTCCGATTCGTAGTGACCCTATAGGACAGAGTAGAGCTGCCCCAAAGGGTTTCCAAGAAGTGGCTGGTGGATTTGAACTGCTGATTTTTTGGTTAGCAGCCAAGCCCTTAACCTTAGGCCACTAGGGCCCCAAAGTTTATTGGTAAATAATCACCCTAAAATCAATTCACATTTTATTCAAGACATATTTTCATTTTTAAAAGTAAAAATAGATGACTTTGAAGGAAGGGCTATAGTAGGCAGTGTACTGACTTTCCAAAGACATCCACGTCCTAATCCCAGAATGTTGGTATGTTACATGGCACGGAGTATTAAGGCTGCAGATGGAATTAAAGTTGCTAATCAACTGACCTTCAGATATGGAGATTCTCCTGATTTATCCACTGTTAAAAACCTAAATGCGCAGGAAAACACCAAAAATTGGTGTGTAACAGAATGTATTTATTGTGAGTAGATAGGATCCAAATCAGGCAGTGACAACCCAAAGGTATTGGGAAGGCATTCAGAAGAGGGAATGGTGAAAACCAGAAGAAACCCAAATCCACTGCCCTCTCATAGCAACCTGACAGGACAGAGTAGAACTGTATAATAGGGTTTCCAAGGAGTCAAACTGACACCAGGGCTCCTGCAGGTTATATAGGTGGGATCTGGGTAGGGCAGTCTCCTGAAGGTCCCTGTAATTCTCCTAAAGAGCCCAGCACCTAAGGCAAAACAATACCCACGAAACTGCTTACTAGGCTAGTGTTTGACTTAAAGGTGACTTTAGGAAAACAATTCTTTAAAGACTCCAGGTTCAAAAGCACACCTAAGGGCAGACAGCCTGAGAGGTCACCCCAACTCCATGGACCTGGAAATCTGGATTCCAGGAGAATTAAAATGGCCTCTCACCAAACCAAACCCATTGTCTTTGAGTTGATTCTGACTCATAGCGACCCTATAAGACAGAGTGGAACTGCCCCCATAGCGTTTCCAAGGAGTGGCTGGTGGATTTGACCTTTTGGTTAGCAGCCGAGCTCTTTAACCACTGCCAAAAAAAAACCAAACCCGCTGCCGTCGAGTCGATTTCGACTCATAGCAACCCTATAGGGCAGAGTAGAACTGCCCCATAGAGTTTCCAAGGAGCGCCTGGTAGATTCAAACTGCTGAACTTTCAGTTAGCAGCCGTAGCACTTAACCGCTACACCACCTGGGTTGCAACACCAGTATAATCACTAAGGGTCCTTAAAAGCAAAGCCGAAAAAGATTCAGTGTCAGATTGATGCAATGTGACAGGGACCCCACTAGCCACTGCTAGTTTTGAAGAGTTTTGAAGATGCAGAGGGTCCTGAGTCCAGAAACGCATTGGCCTCCAGGAGCTGACAAAGGTTTGGAAAGAAATTCTCCTAAGAGCCTCCAGAAAGGAGCACAGCCCAGCTGACACCTTGATTTTAGCTCAGTGAGACCTGTCAGGCTTCTGACCCTCAGAGCTGTAAGATAATAAATTCATGTTGCTTCAAGCCACTAAATTTGTGGTAACTTTTTACAGCAGCAATAGAAACCTATGAAGTAGAGAAAATAGTTTCCCTCCAGTGTTTTAATATTATACAGAACATATTTTCTTGTTTGTTTTAGTATAACTGTATAAGCTGTGATTAATCTCTAGTTTTTAGAAAACGGTGCAGGTTCTGTTCAAGGTATGGCTGAGCAGCTTGTTCCACTATTAACAAACACCCTAATACCTTACAACGTTTTCTCCTATTCACAATGGGTGATTGGGAGCTTGACATGACTAACACCCTAACACCTTACAACAGGTTTTCTCCTCTTCACGATGGGTGATTGAGAGCTTGACATAACTAACGCCATAACGATGCTTTAAGTAATCTCTAAAAACACTTTTTTATTACACTAACTGCACCCGTCTCTTCCAAAGGGGTACAGAACTCTCTCAGCTCCTGTGGCCTTAGTCTCTCTTCTCTTCTTTGTTCTCTTGAGAAACGGCCTTCAGTCTATAAGACGGCAGCTAGAAAAGCCTCCTCGCATTTTTAATCTACAACTTTCTTTCTTGCTCCCTATCTCAGCCAGAGTGGACTTGGCACAACAGTTAGACTAGCCGAGAGATTTTTATGTGAGTTTTTTTAGCCTGTTACAAACATACTGATTAGAGTCCAGATGTCTGACATGCGTATCTTTAGTTTAACAAAGAGTTTCTTGTAGTTGCTTTGTGACGTACAATACCATCTGTGGACTGCATGATCAAAACATTAGGTAACCCTGATCTTCCCCCTATAAAACTCTCCCGCTAGCTCTTTAGAACTAGACAGAATTTGGGAGAAATTTAACCCCCTCTGTCTCTTGAATACCGATACTCAATAAAGCCCTCTTACCGCTTACCTCCTCCTGTCTCAGTATTGGCTTTGCGGCAGGCAGCTTGAACCCGCATCTATTTCTAAGGCTAAACACATCTTAAAGGGATCGGACCGTTATTTATTTGACATTAATCTCAAAGTGTACACTTCAATAAAATTAGTTTGCAGCATCAATAAAACAAGTGAACCACAAACAAGGATAATAAAAGTTACAGAAACGACAATAAGACTCACATGAGCTAATACTTACTCTATTAAAAAAAAAAAGACCTAAAACTGAAAAGCATTTGTGTGATTTTAAATCTTCCCTCTCTGGGCTGCTGTGTGGCTCTTTTTTCACAGTGCAGTAAAGTATGAAAAACCTTAAGAGAAATACGATGAAGGACTGTCTCAAAGAAAACCCTAACATGCCTCACTCTTCCCCCGGTGTATCACTTTGGTGCAGCCCTGAGCCATACTTCAGCTTTAATTTTAAAGAGCATAATAAAATATTTGCCTCAAGTTTTCTGATGAGAAAAGGTACTGTACTAGGAATAGCAAGCAGGTGGGCTGTGACAAGGTCAAAATAAACCGTTCCCAGGGTAATAGCAAAACTCCAGCCATTCATCACTCCATCATACATGGGGGATGGGGGATTATAGTTATCCCTGATTTGCTGAGGTTGAGTTTAATTCAGGCTCTTAATGTCAAGAGCCTACAAAATTCAAATTCCACATATGCCATGTTTAAATACAAGTAAGTACATACAAACAAGCAAGCAGATATGTAAAGGGCATAGTAATTCCACTCAATGAAGCAGGAAAGCTGGGATCGCTCCTCACCAAAGGGATGGTTACAAGAGAGTTCAGGTGGGCCATGTCCGGAGATGACAGATTACCTCTAAAATGCATCCCACTTCCGTGTCTTTTTTAATTGCTGGGAGAGTGTTCTGGAAAGAGTCTGGGGGTCAGAAGACCCACATTCCAGTGTTGGCTCGCCTCATAGCTGATGCTTGTGAATCTAGGTTTTGTATTTTGAAAATAAAAGAGATCACACAAAGTTAACGCCTCAATATCTTTAATAGGACAGAGTAGAACTGTTTCACAGGGTCATAAAGTTTGGGATCTATATTCGTGGACGTAGTGAGATAACAGGAGGTAATAAGTTAAATAATATTGAGCTCGAAAGTTTAAGAAAGTTATTTCTTTTTCAATGTTCTTTTAACTTTTCTAAGATGGTCAAGAAAGTCTCAGCTTGTCACTAATATAGCTTCAACACCTCCCTAATACCAGTAGTAGTAGCCCTGGTGGTGCAGTGGTTAAGAGCTTGGCTGCTAACCAAAAGGTCGGCAGTTCAAATCCACCAGCGGCTCCTTGGAAACCCTATGGGGCAGTTCTACCCTGTTCTGTAGGGTCACTGCGAGGCGGAATCTATTTGGTAGCAGCAGGTTTCGGTTTGGTTGGTTGCTAATACCAGCAAATCTTTTTCTAACAAAGAGAGGGCAGGTCTCAACGATTCCAACTCAACCAGGGAAGGTGGATGACAAGGGCCTTGCCCCAGAGCCCACAGAGAGAGGACACCTTCCCCTGAAGCTAGCATAGTGAATTCAGACTTCTAGCCTCCTAGACTGTGAGAGAATTTCTCTTTGTTAAAGCCATCCACTTGTGGTATTTCTGTTATAGCAGTGTGAGATAACTAAGACAATACTCAAAGAAAATAATAAGTTTTAATACTGGAATAGTATATATAGCATGCAAATCACAAGATTACAAATTTAGATTTATTTAAATTAAATCCATGATTAAAAAAAATGGCTATCGCTTATATCACACCTGATCCTATCTTAGAAGTTTTATATGCATATTTAACACTCAAAAAAAAAAAAAAACCTACCCAAGGTAGTTATCACCATTAAAAGGATAAGGAAATGAAGCTCAGAGAGGTTAATAAGCGTTAGGATGTGGTAGATTTAGGACATGGATTCAGGTCTACTTGATTCCAAAGCCCATGTTCTTTCCACTATTCCATACTAAATCTAATAAAATAGTAATAATAAACAATTATTAGGCCCAAATGGCTCCAAGCGACAGCACCATTAATTAGAATTTCACATACCTCAGATCTACATAGCTGTTGCTTAAAGTCATTTTGAGTCTCATATTTTCACTTTAATCACCAAAGACCAATGGAACTTCTTCACACTATGATGATTAAAATAAAAATATTATTTTCTTTAATATTCAGACATGGTGGAAGCTAAGGTGTAGTGATAAAGGAGGGAAGTATGCTCAAACACTAATCCCGTACATCCCTAAAACATGAGGAAAACAGAAGCAGGGCTGGGGTGGAGAGGACACTGGAGGGCCACCAGTGTCAGGGTATGGTGGCTCTTTGTTTGTTGTATGAGCCCATCTGAGAATAATCAGAAAGATAAATGGTAACATTACTGAGACAGCAATGCATTAGAGCACACGTACTTCAGAATCTGACTCATATTCACAGCTTTTCTACTGCACTGTTTTTTGGAAGCTTAGCGTGCTTTTCTGGTGGCGTCCCAAATATTTCAGAGAACGACAAGGAATTTCACCCAGTATCCACACGACCCGTGGTGCTAGGCTGTTTGCAGAAATTAGGGTTCCTTCTTGGAATCCATTCCAACTTCCTGAATCATCAAATGATATCACAGATGCTGGTGTGTTACTGTGGTTGGTCGACCCTCACAAAGTACAGACACAGGGTTTCGTTCTCAGAAAAACGCAGGATTAGTTAGGACAGACAGCCACACAATGGGAAGCACCTTCTCCATAATGAAGCATAATATCTCATGGTCCCTAGTACACCACTGAGGCCTATAAGTTTCCTAATTCACATTAGAAATCATTTATATATCCTTGGGAATGCGAGAAAGCTAAACCTCTTCAGTCACCATCTCAGATCTCGAGTTCCTCCAAAGCCTGCACCCACTCCATGCAATCTGCAGCTCAAGCCCGTAACCCGCCGTGATGTTTTAGTCCTGGCATGTTTCACCTTTCCCCACCAGGGAAGGTGTAAGAAGCTGGACACCCCGTGCTTACCCTGCTTACATTTTAAAAGGCCAGTTCTTACAGTAAAAAGCCAGAAGAAAGGAAAAAGGGGTGGGGGTCAGCCAAAAGTCAGGCCAGCAAGGAGGGCGGTGAAATTACAGGAGCTGAGCCCTGGTGGTGCTGTGGTTAAGAGCTGGGCTGCTAACCAAAAGGTCTGCTGTTTGAATCCACCTGCTGCTCTTTGGAAACCTCTGGGGCAGTTCTACTCGGTCCTATGGGGCTCACTATGAGTTGGAATCAACTCAAAGGTGATGGGTTTTTTGACACACCCCTGACAGTCTTACGGAGTGGCAGTTTGTTATGACTGAGTGTCGGGGGAAAGGGGCGCAGATAGAGAGTGTAGGCACAGAAATTACGAAGTTCAAAATGGAGGCCTTGTCCTCCCGAGTATAAATTAGGTCATTCGTGAGCCAGGCTGCCTGGGCCAGCTTCTTGCTGATCGTCCTATATTTGACAAGTTGCTTAACCTCTTTGTCCCCCAGTTTCCTCAGTGGTAAATGGGCCACACAGTCAAGTGTTCAATAAAAAAAATAAATAAAGGAGCCCTGGTGGTGCAATGGTTAAGGGCTTGGCTGCTAACTGAAAGGTTGATGGTTCAAATCTACCCAGCAGTTCTGCAGGAGATGGACCTGGTGATCTGGTTCTGCAAAGACTGCAGCCTAGAAAACCCTATGGGACAGTTATACTCTAATACAAGGGGTCATTGTAAGTCAGAGTCAACAATACCCAACAACCAAATCATCACAGCACTACTACGCTGTATTGCCTTTATCTATCTGCAGGTCTTCCCTGCTTCGCTGTACCTTAGAAGGCAGAACTGTGCCTTATTCACTGTTATCTCTAGGATCTCGAACAATCTCTAGCATACAGTAGGGCCTTAGTAAATTTGTGTTGAGTGAATTAGTCAACCAACCAATGCTACCGTAAAGAGCCTCATCAACACGTAGCCCAGCTCCTTAAAGAGGACACACTCAAGCAGGTACTCCTTAAAACTGGAGGAAGAACAAGAAAGGCTTAACTCATCCTCATAGGGTTTGAGAGTTATTTTATGGAACTGAAGAGAACTTAAATTAAAAACACGTACTGTGCACCCAGGAAAAAATGATAAAGAAGAGAGAGTAGTGCACAGCACAGAGCATTATCGCTTTGTGCCAAGAACTTAAAAGCCAAATCTGGTCCTTTTTTTTTTTTTATACACACACTTCAGAAGATAAAGAATCTCTTCAATAGCCCTCATTTTCCCAACATGACTAATTAACCTGACGAGAGGGACTTGGCCAAGCTGGCTAGCACAGCAGGGAATTTGGATAAGGACTCGATGAGTGGCATTGTTCTCCAACAGCCAGCTAAGAGGCTCTGCCTCCCTGTGTTCAACAGTCTCTTCAGCCTTCTGAAGGCCACCTTCTCTGACTTGCCGAGCTTGTTTCCCAAAACACAGTGCCACTTGGACATGCTCTTAACTCAAAGTATTTAAAATGCCACGCTAGAGCTTTTTTTTAAAAGAAAACACACTATTTAACTCATGGTTCTAAAAAACTCTTGACGGGACAACATAATAAATACAGTATTTTCAAAGCGTATTTTGTAAAACAAAGCTATTTTTCCCCCTATATAACAGGCTCTTTATTTTTGGCAGGGGGAGGGGAGTATTTTAAACAATACTTTGTCTGAATGCCCACAGGTGGCTAACTTTGCTGGTTTACTTTGTTTAAAGTTGAACCTAGAAAAAGAACAACAAAAAATCTCCTTCACCTCCCGGGGGCTAAATAGTGGGGAACTGGCATGCTCGTTTCCAAGGGCCACGGGTACTGCCATGTTTGAATTTTACCAGGCAGTTCTAGAAATGCACGATTTTGTTGTTGCTGGAAATTAGTATGGTGTAATATTTCTGAACCTGGCTTTCAAATTCAGTTTGCAAAAATTTCAGCCACTTGGTAGTGTGACGGCGATCGGAAGGGGCTGTTTTTGCTTGCGACCATTTCCTTCTAGGAAACAAGGGTGCAGCCTCCAGAGCGTCTGACAGGTCTACAGTCATTTGGAAACTTTACATTGTTTCTGCCTTACAAATAAGTTTCCGTACTAAACAATAAAAATTAAACAATACCAGGGTACAAATGAGTAATAAAGTCCACGAACCTCAAATCTGATCCATTAAATTAGCTTCTACACAGATTCCACCACACTTTGTTGATATTACTAAGCCTCAACCAATGTTTAAGATGGAGTCTGTAGGTGGTGCGAAGAGTTAACACACTAGCTGCTAACCGAAAGGTGGAAGGTTCAAGTCCCCCAGAGGCACTTTCAGAAGAAACAACTGGCAATCTTCCGAAAAATCTGTCGTTAAAAACTCCATGGAGCAGAGTTCTACTCTAACACACGTGGGGTCGCCATGAGTCAGAACCGACCCAAAGGCAACTGGCGGTTTTAATCTTTAAAATGTGACAGTACCATAAAAATGGCTTGGGGGCAGTTTCTGATCTCCTCCTACTTCACCAGGGGGAAGGAGAACCAAGATCAAACAGCACGAGACTGACTCCCATGAGGTGGAGTCCAGACACGCCTGCTCTCTCGGCCATCTCTAAAATTCTGACAGCAGCCATCCCTCCCGCAGCACTCTTCACTGGGTTTGATAAGTCACTGCAATGGCCACAGAGAACTCACAGACCATACTCGTGATTACGGGGTTTATTAGGGAAGAAGCAGTTACAATTCAGGCTCAAGAACACTCAGGATACAGTTCTTCCATTAAGACAGCCTCTCCCCAGCTGTGCTTGCAGGCACGCCTCTCCCTGGCCCTCAGTCTCTGCTGAAAGGCACTCAGCTTTCTCCCTCCGTGGGCTGGGAAGCCCAGCACGCCATCTCCCACTACCAGGTCTCTGCTGCCGGTCTCTCCTTCCTTGGTGGTAGTAGGATCATCCTCTCTGCTCTGGAATTGGCTTTCTTTTAAGGCAAAACTGACCAATCCCCTTGGTAGACCACAACTACCCTACCACACCATCACCTGGGCGGGAGTTGCAAGACCTGGGCTAAAAAGGCCACACACAAAAGTAATTAATCCACCACAAGTACTAAAGGTAGAAATCTTAAAGTTCAAATAGCCTTGAGTCTATTAATATAAAATTCACCTGACTATTATTATATTATGTAATTTGCTAATGAGATTAGCAGTTCTGTTGGTTGGTTCCCCAGAAAATTCCTAACTGTCTCACTTTGAAAGTGCGAAGTTCCAGACATATATATATAGCCCTTGGGAGATGCACAATTGATGACTGCAATTAATGCAATTCTAGGCATCTGGTGCTGAAAAATAAAAGAGCATTCGATGACTCCCAAAGTCCAGTAAATCACTGTATTAGTTTCCACAATATGGAAAAACTTTCCTAAACCTTCGTTCAATAAAATCTAGGTATTTCTAAAAAGTGTTCCCATAAAGTAATATCATGGCACAATATCAAGCATCACTGGAAGGGAAAAGCACTTTTATTTTTATAATTAACTTCATAACCAAGGCTGATGTCTTTCCCTGGGATATGTGGCGCCCTTTGTTTTGCTTCTAATATCTGGGGCTTCAAACATGTAACTCCATCTAGCAGAGGGTGATTTCAATTGCATTTCAAAATATGAAATTCCCTCTCACAAGTTCCAAACCCTAGAGCATTCCCCATTTCTGCATTTTTTTTTCCCAAAGGAAATGTTTGGGCAATGCCAAATGTCTCCCTCCACATTGAATCTTACAGGCTCATGCATTTGCTAGGAAGGTGGCTGGAAATAATTAAGACCCTCGAAATCACTCTGCTGGGCACTCAGAGTTCTGCCACTCACACTTTTAATTACAAACCGACATCCTAATAAAGCAGAACGTCAGAGAGCACCAGCACTGCACGTGCCTTGCCGTCTCACCGCCGGCCTTGCTGTACCAAAAGCCTGCCTTGCCCATCATTTTTAATTAAATAAAAAGACAGGCCCTCCCTGAGCAAGAATTACAATGAAAACCAGCTTTTCGGTGGAGCAGCTGTGTAAACGGATTCTAAAATTAGTCTAGTCATTTCCAAGCTGTGTTTTACAGCTTCAATGTGTCTTCTGCAGCCCATGTCAGGACGAGAAAATGAATTTTCTCAAGAACAACCCAGTCGTTTTGGGTTCAGTCCATTTTAATGGTGACATAGCTAACTCAAACCTCAGTCTAAGCAGTCTGGGCACAGATAGGCATGAGCAAAAGGTGCCACTTGCAAAAAGTGTTTGCTTTAATTTAGACGGTGCTGACGGAGCCGTGGGTACTGTAATAAAACCACATGGCCTCCTGCCCAGGGGACGTATAATCTAAACAAGACAAACAAGAATATAATAAACAACGTGGGCTGACAGGCAGTAGTGAGCCTTAGATTTCAGACTTCCAGGGAAATTTTTATTAGAATAGTAAGAAGGCATTTCTTCAATTCCTGTTTCTAATACCTTTATTTTTGCAAGGAAGCCAGTGGGGGTGACCGTCAGAAATCATGCAAGATTTGGGGCAGCCATTATCCACCCCTCTCCCACCTCGTAATGCAGAGAAAAGAAAGAAATGGGTTTTAACCTTTTCCCAACCCAAACTCCTGCACTGGCTGTTTTAGACGATTAGGGGAGGAGGGCAGAGGCAGAAAGGAGGGGCAGGTATGGAGACTGGAGCAGAGAAGAGGAAGGAAAAGAGGATGGAGTTGGCACTACACAACAGTAGAACATTAGCAAGAATTTGGTTTACGTATCTGAGAGCGTTCAAATCCACACATAACCACAAACAAATGATCATTTTGCAGTAAACACAGGCCTTTCTTGCCCTTTATTAGTGATAATTTAAATTGCATATGGCAATTGCAATTATCCCACCCCACTGCTATCTAGTCGATTCCGACTCATAGGGTCACAGCAACCCTATAGAACAAGGCAGAACTGCCTGTAGAGTTTCCAAGGAGCACCTGGCAGATTCGAACTGCCAACCTCTTGGTTAGCAACAGTAGTACTTAACCACTACACCACCAGGGTTTCCAACTGCAACTATGGCAGAATGCATACAGCACCACGAGATTCCTAGATAATCAGGGCACCAAGCCTTGCAGAACAAAGAATCACATACATTTTCTTTACAGAAACGGTATTTTAAGGTCAGGAATCAAAGACTCTAAAGTTAGCTCTGACATGGGAGGAACATTCACAAATCAATAGGTCGAGGGAGAGTGATGTCAAAATAACACTCTTGCTAACACTGAACTCATACCAGGAGATCACAACCAGTTGTGTTCAACCCATTCACAGCAAGTCACCCAACCACCCGCCTGAACAGGAACTGTTTTTGAAAGTTCCAGAAAAATCTAAAGCTGCTGTTAGGATCATGGACCTATAAAATGGTCATTTTCACACTTCTATGGGAATGCTTTGGCGTGTATGTTAAAATGATATTGTATCTTATCAGGTTGATAGCACCACAAACACTCCAGGTGCTCACTTATTTCTTAAGCGACCTAAAAACGGTGACGAGAGGAAGACTCACCAGGAAGCTGAAGAAGCTTAACCTTCAAGGCCCCTCATTCGTACCACCCCTGGGAAAGCTGACAATAGATGTTCCAAGTGGGGAGGAAAGCTAAGCTGCAGTCAAGGGTCTGGAAAATTTCCCAGAGACCTCAGGAGAAAAGGCTCCACTAATTTGTTGTGATTTCTTTCTCATTCTAAGAAAAATTCACTTCGATATCTAATGTATTCAGAGCTTTGTGTTTTTCTTAAAGAAGACCATCAAAATTGTATAAGATTCAGGCCCCAGAAAACCTGGACTTGCCCCTCATGGTGACATAGAGACCTTTCAGTATGTTCTTATCAGACCATCAGTGGAGAAGCAGGACGAATGGGCTGTCCTGGAGTAGTCATCACTAGCACCCCCTGTCATTCTCCAAAGTGTCTTGGTTTGAATGATCAATTATGTGGTCACACTAAGTGCAGCAAAAGAGCACAAACTCTGGACCAAAGTGTCGGGTTTAAAACCAATCACTGTCACTTACTAGCTATGCAGGAATAACTTGGAAAAGTAATTTAACTCTTCTGAGCCTCAGTTTCCCCATCTGTAAAACGGAGATAATAGTACGTATCTCACAGGTGGTTGTGAGGACTGATGAGTTCATATATGTAAAGCACTCCACGTGGTACCCAGCACAGAGGGAACGCTATGTGCTAGGTGTTTTTTATTATAATCACCATCATCATTATCAACAGCTCCTAACATCTTCTTGTGTTCAGTTCCCTCAATGCATACTTAGAAAATCATTCCTTTTGGGGAAACTTATTTTTATCACGCTTGTGAACAAAATGACTTTGGGAACTGCCTCATTTCACGTAATTGCTCCAGGTCAACAAACTAAGATTAGTGGCTCATAAAGAGGTGGAGTTGAACTCAAGGTAAATAAGAACTTCTCAGAATAAATGTTGTCTAACTACAGGCAGGAAACCCTGGTGGCACAGTGGTTAAATGCTATAGCTGCTAACCAAAAGGTCAGCAGTTCAAATCCACCAGGTTCTCCTTGAAAACTATGGGGCAGTTCTGCTTTGTCCTATAGGGTTGCTATGAGTCAGGATCGACTCAACGGCAATGGGTTTGGTTTTTTTTTTAGGGGTTTAACTATAGGCAGAACTGGCTTGTGAGGTGGTGAGCTCTGAAACACTGATGGTATTCAAGGAGAGACTGGCTGCCCAATGACAGGAAATGCGTACGTGGGTTCTACATTAGATGGGCAATTCTACCCAATGACTTCAAGGTCCTGTGCAACACTAAGAATCCACGTTTCTGTCTCTCTTAGCCAGGACATCATGCACTGGACAATCTCCTTCCCGTTACCACACAGTCAGCATTCCTCACAGCCACATTTAACACTCTCTACCAAAAAAAAAAAAAATTTTTTTTTTTTTTTTACCCCAAGGGAGTCCTGGCCTGTTCCTTCACTCTTGTCCTTGGAGAGGAAAACTTCACGAGCAGAGTTTCAAAATCCACAACAAACGCATAGAAAAATACCAAGATTCTCCAAACTTAGAAATAACAGAGAGAAGTGGAAATGTTCAGTGGGTCCAAGAACTTTGCAGTGGGGAAGAGCTTTAAATATTTAATGTGTCTTGCAAGGTCTTTTTGGGAGTGATTAATATTATTCAAATGCAGTTTGTTTATATTAAAGTATTTAAATGCTATGCATTTAATATAAAACACGTATTCTCACTTCCTCCCTGATGCAAAGTCGCATGGGGAATTATGTGATCTTGTGTAATTTGTTAAATGCAAATCACATTTTAAATATTCATATACCATATTTGCATTGCATTTTTTTTTAATCAGAATTTTCAAATGGGGGAGGGGGAGCAGAGGAGGAACAAGATCTAAACTACATTCTACAGAGGACACCAAAAAAAAAAGACAGACAAATCCTATGGCTACTAACAAGACAACCAGAGAAATCTGCACAGATTTGAAATGCAAGGTTCACACTGAGGGATGGATCAGAACCCTGCAGCCACATGGGACCTTGGAGGGCAGCTGACTCTGCCCCTTCATCTTGGGAATGAGGAAATGGAGGCTGAAAGAAGCTAAATCACCTGAACTTTGGTACACCAAGAGGAATCAGATGTAGTTAGATTCTGAGTCAATGTCCAAACAACTGGGATCCCTTCTGCCTTACATCTCTTTACTCGGCCCAGCCTTTCTGACGACTAAGTGGGCTCAGTGGAATCCCACAGCCGAAAATTAAAAATTATAAATCAGTAAGAACACTAATTGCCTAATAGATAAATAATAATGTTCAATGCTGACCGGGGTGCCTTGAAATACATTCTTACATCATTGGCAGCAGTTTCAATCGGTACAACCGTTTGGAAAGCAATTCGGCAATCTGTACCAAGAATTTTAAGTGTGTTCATGCCTTCCCTTCCAGTAATTAAAAATCTAAGTGCAGAGAAATAATACTAAAACTGAATCAAAAAGTGTCTATGAACACTGAGGTCTCCTACAGTGTTATAGCCAAAAGTTGAGAATGGCTTAAAGGTACAACAACAGAGGAATGACTAAGTAAACCATGGTTTATTCCTCTCATTAGAATACCATATTGTAATTTAAAATGACAGTTATGTGAAGATTCTACAGAATTTATGAAACTTAATATATTATGCACCAAACAATGTTTTTAAGGATGACTGAGCGCAGCCTGGAATGAGGACTACGTAACATCCACTCCGTATTAACTTGAGCACAGATAGCTGGAACCACCAGAAGCGTATCTGGTGGGAGTCTGATGTCAACGTCTAGTTTCTCCTCGGTGAGAAATTGGGGGTATCCCTTAGGCCTGTGGTTCTACGACTTCTCTGTAAACGATTAGTCCCAGGGAGGGTTTATGAAAAATTCAGGTCCTATTTGGTAGATCTGGGAAAAGCGTTCGGGTATAGAAGTTTTTAAACAGAAATTCTTGGTCCCATGAAAAGATTTTTCTCCGCTTCCTTCTGGAGTTGTCTTCTAGTAGGCTTCCTGGATCCTCTCATGCTCTTCTCCCAGCAGACAGAGCTGTCGCTGGGGGGACCCCAGTTAAGGCCTGTCCCCCATCTCCACCTGTGCCCTACAAATGTCGCGGCTCAAAGTTAAGGAGGCAGATTTACACATAGTTTTTCCCAAATTTTGTTGTTTTACTGCTTTAATGAATCTTCAAATACATTTTCAAAAAGAATTTAGGTTCATCTAAAGTACAATTAAAAAAAAAAGAATTTAGAAAATAGATGCATTTATAGAACCATGCTGAGATATAATAGCAAAAAAAAATTGTTTACTTAATAAAAAATAAAAAAAAACTGCACTGGAGCTGTAGCTCCCTGGAGGAATGACAGAAAAGAGGAACAAATGAAAGAACAATATGAGCTTTTTTTTTTTTTTTTTTTTTTAAGATCTAACACTGAAGTCTTTGTTAATAGAAAGGATCATATCTTTGCCCTCTGGGCTTTATATATTTCAAGCGCCATATCAGGAGAAATTATTTTCTTTGGTAAGAAGTGAGAATGCTGACATCCCCTTCCAGCACTATGATGGAACTACAACTAGATACTCCCACTGTCGCTGATGTTGTTAGGAACCATCAACACAGTTCCAGCTCATGGCGAACCCATGTGCAACAGAACAAAGCGCTGCCCAGTCCTGCGCCATCCTCACAATCACTACTATGTTTGAGTCCACTCTTGCCGCCACTGCATCAATCCATCTCATTGAGGGTCTTCCTCTCTTTTGCTGACTCTCTACTTTACCAAGCATGATGTCCTTCTCCAAAGACTGGTCCCTCTTGATAACATGTCCAAAGTATGTGAGACAAAGCTTTGCCATCCTTGCTTGTAAGCAGCATCCTGGATGTACTTCTTCCAAGACAGATTTGTTCATTTTATACCCAATATTCTTCACCAATACCATAATTCAAAGGCATCAATTCTTTCTTGGTCTATCTTATTCACACTCATTCATATGCTTTCGCAAGCATATGAGGAGTCAGAAAATACCGTGGCGTGGGTCAGGAGCACCTCAGTCCTCAGGGGGACATCTTTGCTTTTTAATACTTCAAAGAGGTCTTTTGCAGCAGATTTGCCCAATGCAATACATCGTGTGATTTCTTGACTGCTGCTTCCATAGGTGTTGATTGTGCATCTAAGTAAAATGAAATCCTTGACAACTTCAGTCTTTTCTCCATTTATCATGATGTTGCTCATTGGTCCAGTTGTGAGGATTTTTATTTTCTTTGTGTTGAGGTGTAATCCATTCTGAAGGCTGTCTGCAGTCTCTGACCTTCATCAGTAAGTGCTTCAAGTCCTCTTCATTTTCAGCAAGCAAGGTTGTGTCATCTGCATATCGCAGGTTGTTAGTCTTCCTTCAATCCTGATGCCGAGTTCTTCTTCATATAGACTAGCTTCTCGGATTATTTGCTCAGCATACACATTGAATAAGGATCCCTGATGGCACAGGGTGAAGCGCTAGGCTGCTAACCAAAAGGTTGGCAGTTCAAACCAACCAGCCACTCTGCAGGAGAAAGATGTGACAGTCTGTCTTGGAAACCCTGTGGGGCAGTTCTACTCCGCTGTAGAGCAGCTATGCATCGGAATTGACCTGATGGGAATGGGTTTCTGTAGCTACTCCCACTAAATGTAACTAAATCATAGAAAAACATATTTTGTAAAGCATTTTGAGGACCAAGAGACTTTTCAAAAACAAAAAGGAAAAATTAAAAAGAAAATGTTGAGCTGAATCTTAGATGCTGCCTGTAAACAAATACAAAAGTCAGAGGGTTGTCCTAGAGCAAAAGTTGACAAGAACTCTGAGATCAGTGGAATCAGGAGATTTTGTCTCGAGTCCACGGCGAAAGGGCTGAACCTGATACTCTTACGCTAAGCTACGGTTCTTAAAGGGTGTATAGCATTTCAGTATGGGCAACACCTCCTTGTTCCCAGCAGAAGAAAACTCAAATCTTCTCTGCAGAAAAATAAGTACAATTCTGTTTTTGTTGTTAGGTGCTTTCAAGTCAATTTTCAATTCCAAGTGACCCCATGTGACAGGTCAGAGCTGCCCCAAAGGGTTTCCTAGAATGCAATCTTCAAGGAAGCAGATCACCAGGTCTTTCTCCCACAGAGCCACTGGGTGGGTTTGAACCTCCAACCTTTCAGTTAGCAGCTGAGTGCTTAACCATCGCATCACTAGTGCTCCTAACTACAATCTAGGCCCTACAAATTTGCACTGAATAAGCTCAATCATATATGAGCTCAATATCAAAACCCACCAAAAATGCAAGGTAACAAGTCTCCATAAGTAAGAGTTAACAGATTAAAAAAAGAAAGGGAAAAAATAAGACTACAAAGAATTTTTGAAATTGGAAGTATCAGATACCAAATGTAAAATACCTAAGTATAAAATTCTTAGAAAATTAGCATTAAAAAAATGAGCAAGGAACAACTTACTACCAAAAATGACCAAGGAAATCTAACAAAATCTTGAGTGATGAATAATATACTTTTGAAATTAAAAACTAAATGATGAGTTATACAGTAGATTAGATACAGCTGAAAAGAGATTTATAATTGGTCGGTAATTGTTACAGAATACAGCTCAAAGATACAAAGACAAATAAATAAAAGACATAACAGAAAGTATGAGATTATACAAGAAATGTTTAACTGGAGTCCAAAGAAAGAGAATAGAGATAATGTAGAAGCAATATTTAAAGAATGGCTGAGAATTTTCTGTAACTGATAAAAGACATCTCATAACTTATCTACTGTTGCATACCAAAAATGACCCAAGAAGGAAAGTCCAAGATGCAAGAAGGAAATGGCGAGTAAAGAAGCGGAAACACAAATGTAAATCCAAACATGTACGGTAGTAAAAAAAAAAAAAAAAAAAGATAAGAAAATAAAGGTCAGTTTGTGCAGTGAAAATAAAAGAGTAATACAGCGGGCAACATTAACACGTGAATCAAATTCAGATGGAGGGTGACCAGATGGAGAGTGCCCTTAGGTACCGTGTGTGTGTATGTTTGTGTGTGTCTGTGTGTGAGAGAGATTTTTGGAGGGGGCTTGACATATTGATGAACTTTAGACATTGCTGGGCTGTTAAGTATGCGTAGTAAGATTTCAAAAGAAACCAAAAAAAAAAAAAGAGTAGGAAATAGTGTAGAAGTTCCAAACCCATGCAGGAGGAAAAATTATAAAAGGTAAGCAAACAACAAAAAGAAATAGGAGGGAAATAATAGCATAGACCAAGTGGAAGCTGCAACATACCAACTCCAAGATGGCAGAAACAGCTCCAGATATTATCAGTAATAAAATGATGTAAATAAAATTAACTTGCCAGTTACAGAACAGAAATAATCTAACTGCAAAAGGAAAATTATACCATAGCCTGTTTACAAGACAGATACCTAAAAGAGAAGGTTACAGAAAAGTTTGAAAAAAAGCATGAACTAAGACATATCATGCAAGTACTAACCAAGAGAAAGCTAATATAGCTATATTAATATCTGTAAAAAGATATTTTAAGATAAAAAGTATTTATTTTGCAGCAAATTCCCTTCTAGAAAGACAGAGCCTCACTGAAAGGAAAATTTCTAGGGGGAAAAAAACTAATTGAGCAAGGCAGGACCACTGGAGGTAATGGAGAGAGACATTTCATGTGCTATAGTGAGGGACAGTCCGGAGGAAGGAGGTCTCAGAAAGTACTGCAGGTCTCAGAAAGTACTGCAACAGCAAAAATACACCCAAAGGTAAGAGCACTTCTTTTGAGGACAAGGTCTCTGAAGCTCTAGGAAGAATAGACTGGAGGCAGAAAACCTTCTTGAACCAGGTTTTACTCTGAGAGACCAAAAAAAATAGCTACACAGAAAAGCCACATATGAAATGTCTCATGGGAACAATGGAAAACAGAGCCTTTAAACTGTGAAGGTGTCAGAGCTACGTGATTCACTCCAAACCTTCTCCTCAGAAGCCTTTCCCCAATAGTCCAGCAAAACCTATCTCATTTAACAAAACAAACAAAAAATCTTGCCATCAAGTCAATTCTGACGCATAACAACCCTAAAGGACTGAGCAGAACTGCGCCATAGGGTTTCTGAGGCTGGTGGCTCAGTCGTTAAGAGCTTGGCTGCTAACCAAAATGTCAGCAGTTCAAACCCACCAGCTGCTCCTTAGAAACCCTGTTGGGCAGTTCTACTCTGTCCTACAGGGTCTCTATGAGTCAGAATCGACTTGACAGCAACAGGTTTGGTTTGGCAATGGGTTTGGTTTGGGGTTAATCTTTACAGAAGCAGATTGCCACATCTTTCTCCTGTGGAGCAGCTGGTGGGTTTGAACTGCCCACCTTTGGGTTAGTAGGTGAGTGCTTAACCAGGGCTCCATCTCATTTGAGAACAAGGGGAAAAAGGGAATATACTCTCCAAGTCCATATGAAATTATTACAAGAAACACAGATTAAAATGAACTGCAAAATATCTCGACAGACAATGAGTGCTGGCAAAGTGTAGACACAATGAAGACAAAAACTATAATCTTTCAAAGTGAGGTAAGAAATCAAGAAAACAGTTTTGAGAATACAGCACAAATCAGAAATAAACGAGATCATGAATAAAGTGACTAGACAAGTGGAGAATAAAATTTAGATGTTGTCAGAACACAGAAAGAAATAGAAATAAATAAAAGAAACACAAGAGAGAATAGACCCCATGGAAACTTAGTAAATAATACAGGCAATAAAAAGAAAATCAAACAGAAATAGAGATAGCAATAAAAAGAATCTGAGAGAAAGGAAAGACAGGCAAAAATATCCGTATAATTAGAATCATCCCTCCAAAAAAAAAAAAAACCTAAGCAATGGAACAGAAAAAAAGATCAAACAACGTGTTGGCTTTGTTAGGTTTCTCACTGCAACTAAACAATTGGCCATGCATTCAGGCATGCTCTTAAAAGGTACAGTCCTCAACTCATTTTATAATGTTAATATACTCTCTCGACACTAAAGCAAGAACAAACGGCCTTCTTAATGAAAATCAGGGCCAAGATAAGTACATTCTCTCTCAGCGCTCTTACCCAACATCCTATCACACTACCTACCCGTTCAGTGAGTGAGGGGGGAAAATGGTATAAGGATTGTAGAGGAAGACGTAAAACTGCCACTATTTGCATTCTATAGAAATTTCTACATAGAAATCCCAGAAGAATGTATGGATATAATAATAGAGTTTTCCAAGAAGTCTAAATAAAAGATTAATATATAAAAACAACTTGCATTTTATAAATCACCAACAAAGGGAAAAAATGTTCGTGTGCAACGGCAACAAAAAACATACTGTCCTGAAGACTAAATCTAACTATAGGTGTGTAAGAACATCGTAGAGAAAAGTCTAAAGCTCTACTGAAAAATCTTTAAAAACTGGGAGATATACTATGTTAATGAACAGGAGGCTTGATATAAAGATATCAGTTTACCTTAAATTGATCTGTAGAGTCAATGAAATACTAATCAAAGTCCTAGACAGATTTTTCAAGGAACCTGAGTAATTCTAGAGTTTACAAGAATAAATAAAGACCTGAGGATAGTCAAGTCAACCCTGAAGAAGTATAAGATGTGAGGATTTACCTTACCAGATACCAAATAATTTATTTAAAAAAATACTTGCACTTAAAGGGAAGTACTACCACAGGGGTAGATAAATTAACCAATGGAACAGAACAGTGAGGCCAGAAAGAGAACCTCATGTATATGGAATTTTGATCTATAACAGAGGCAGCAGGACAGATCACTACAATACATCTCCTTATGGAAAAAAATTTTGAGGCATTTTTTGCCTACTTCATACCACAACAACAAAACTTCATACCACAGAGGGGGAAAAATCAGTTTACAAGGCCTAAAAACTTAAAAGTGACAGGCAAAACCATAAAATGTTTAGAATAAATATAGAATATCTTTATTATCTCAGTATAAAGAAGGATTTCTTAAACAAGACACAAAACAGCTATGACCATAAAGGAAAAGAAAAATTCAACCACATTAAATTAAGAAATTCTATTCATAAAAAAAGATAGCATAAAGAGAGTAAAGAGATAAGCCACAAACAGGAAAAGACACTTGCAACACTCATAAAGGGCAAAGAAATTAGCATCCTTCCAAAAACCAAACCCTTTGCCATCAAGTCCATTTTGACTCACAGCAACCCTACAGGATGGAGCAGAACTACTCCAGAGGGTTTTCAAGGCTGTAAATCTTTATGGAAGCTGACTGCCATGTCTCTCTCCCCAGCAGTGGCTGGTGGGTTCAAACCACTGACCTTTGGGTTAGCAGCCAAGCGCTTCAACGCTGCACCACCAGGGCTCCTTAGAGAACTACAAATCAACGAGGAAAGGACCCCTGCCAAAAAAAAAAAAAAACAGCAGTCAAAAAAGGAAAAAAACAAAAAGAAGAAAACAGGCATTTATCTGAAGAGGAAACATGAATGGTCCATAAACAGATAAAAATGCTCTAGCATAAAATAAGTAACCGTTGCTGTCGAGTTGATTCCGACACATAGTAACCCTGTAGGACAGAGTAGAGCCTTCCCATAGGGTTTCCAAGGAGCAAGTGGTGGATTCAAACTGCTGACCTTTTGGTTAGCACCTGAGATCTTAACCACTGCACCACCAGGGCTCCATTCAGTAAACGAGAGAATCAAAACTGGAACCACAATGAGCTATCAGTTTATACTGACTTTGGTAAAACAATGAAGAGGAAGAAGTCTGAGAGTTCCGAGTGTTCCCCAGGAGGAGGGGCTACAGGAACCCCTACAGCCCCCTGGTGAGAGTGTACATAGTACAACCACTCTGGAAAAACAAACGGGCATTACCTTGTAAGACGACATATATACCCTATGACACGGCAAGTGTATTCCTGGGAATATCTCCTAGGGCAATTCTTGCATGTGTGCACCAAGCAACTTGAACAGGATTTTTGACAACGGTCTTGTTCATAAAGCAAAGAAAACCACAAACAATCTAAATGTCTATTGCCAGGAGAACGTACGACAAGTTGTGGTACATCCACACAAGGGAATGTTACACAGCAATGAAGGTATATCAAGTACACCCGCACACGGGGCCCTGGTGATGCAGTGGTTAAGAGCTCAGCCGCTAACCAAAAGGTCGGCAGTTGGAATCCATCAGCTGCTCCTTGGGAACTCTACAGGGCAGTTCTACTCTGTCCTGTAGGGTCGCTGTGAGTCAGAACCGACTCAACAGCAACAGGTCTTTTAATATGCAACAACACAGCTAACTCTTAGAAACATAATATTGAGGGGAAAAGATACTTGGAAAAAATTACATGTCATATGATGCCATTTTTTTAATGCTGAAAAGCAAGCGACCCTAAACAACGTGCTGCTTAGGAGTTCACATGCACGTTTTCCACACTGAAAAAGAAAAAGCAGGGGAGTGGTAAACCCAGAAGTTATGAAGTGGCTACCTCCGGCAGGTGGCAGACGCTGGGATGAAAGGAGTGCACAGGTGACTTCAGGAGGATTTGTCAAGTTCTAATCATCAAGCAGGGTGTGGGTTTTTGAGCATTCCTTTTATTAGGATACATATTTTTTAACTTTTAAGAAAAGGTTTTGAAGAGGTAAGAGGTGGCCTCCCCTCCACCATAATAAATAATAAAACCCAGTGAAATTTGTAAAATGGAATAAGTCTTATGAATGATCAGACTTTATAAACTGGTCACGTATGTAAATTCCAAGGCTTCTTTCTCCAATGTAAACGCTAGTGAAACATAAAAGACAAGACATCAGTAAGCAGGCACTGATTGGAGGCACTTTTTTTTTTTTTGGCAGGCAAATCAAGCTTTGGAGAACTGAGTTCTTAGAGAAATTATAAAAAAAAACCTTAATCTCTTGTGGAATAAGAAGGATTCTTTTTTTCTAGAATTAAAATGAGCCTGATAGTGGAAAGCCAAGCCAACTGCGAAAGCATTGCAATTTAAACCACGCCTCAAACTCTGCAAAAGTGGAAAGAAGCCTGAAGTGACGGAAGTTCTCGCTGTGGGCCCAGACAAGCGCCAATGCACTCCAAATATGCCTCAGTAATTAGCGGCTGGCGCGGCTCCCCTCAAGTCTGTTACTTCCCATCTGCGATGTCGTTCGTTAGCCAATCTTCAGCTCCTTATTAAGATGACAATTCAACTAAATATTTGGAGCTACTGATTACTGAATTGATTATTAAAGCTACAAATGGAGGTTATATTTCTTGATCCTTGGGCACCGTGAAGAAAGGGGCTAAAGAAGATGGTCCACCTGGTGGTAAACAAATGTAAGTGGGTCTTGTCTTTCACATATTTGACTTCTGGGGGAAAAGAAAAAAAAAATTGTACATAATATATATGTGTGGACATATTTGTACATATATGTGTGAATCATAACAAATTATGGACAACACTGCAAAGAATGGGAATCCCAGACCACTTAATCATGCTCATGAGGAACCTGTCCATGGATCAAGAGGCAGTCGTTCGAAGAGAACAAGGGGATACTGAATGGCTTGAAGTCAGGAAAGGTGTGCGTCATGGTTGTATCCTTTCACCATACTTATTCAATCTGTATACCGGGCAAATAATCCAAGAAGCTGGGCTATACGAAGAAGAACATGGTATTATGATTGGAGACTCATTACTAGCCTACATTTTACAGATGACACAACCTTGCTTACTGTAAGTGAAGAGGACTTGAAGCACTTACTAATGAAGATCAAAGACTACAGCCTTCAGAATGAATTACACCTCAACACAAAGAAAAGAAAAATCCTCACAACTGGACCAATTAAGCATTATCATGATAAATGGAGTAAATATTGAAAGTGTCAAGGATTTCATTTTACTTGGATCCACCATCAACACCCATGGATGCAGCAGTCAAGAAATCACATGATGCATTGCACTGGGCAAATCTGCTGCAAAAGACCTCTTTATACTGTTGAAAAGCAAAAATGTCACCTTGAAGACTAAGGTGCGCCTGACCTAAGCCATGGTGTTTTCAATTACCTCCCATGCATGTGAAAGCTGGAGGATGAATAAGGAAGACCGGAGAAGAACTGAAACCTTTAAATTGTGGTGTTGATGAAGAATACTGAATATACTATGGACTGCCAAAAGAACAAACAAATCTGTCTTGGAAGAAGTACAACCAGCATGCTCCTAGAAGCAAAGATGGCGAGACTATGTCTTATAGACTTTGGACATGTTATCAGGAGGGATCAGTCCCCGGAGAAGGACATCGTGCTTGGTAAAGTAGAGGGTCAGCGAAAAAGAGGAAGGCCCTCAACGAGATGGATTGACGCAACGGCTGCAACAATGGGCTCGAACACAGCAACAATTCTGAGGATGGCACGGGACTGGGCAGTTTATCGTTCTGTTGTACACAGGGTCACTATGAGTCAGAACCAACTCAACAGCACCTACCAACAACACAACAACATACACCAACTGCAGTGGAGTTGATTCTGACACATGGCAATGCCAGGTTTTGCAGAGCAGAACTGTTATCCATTGGGTTTTAATGGCTGTCGTCTTTTGGAAGCACATCTTCAGGCCTTTCTTCCAAGGCAACCCTGGGTGGGTTCAAACTCTCAACCTTTTGGAGGTCTATATATTATTATTATACATAACTTTATACATAACATATAAACCAAATCCAAAACCACTGCCATCGACTTGATTCCGACTCACAGCAACTCTACAGGACAGGGCAGAATGGCCCAGTAGGGTTTCCCAGGCTTATCTTTGTGGAAACTGACTGCCACATCTTTCTCCCACAGAGTGTCTGGTGTGTTCAAACCACTGACCTTCTGGTTATTAGCCCAGTGCTTAACCACTGTGCAAACCAGGGCTCTTCTCTCATAATTATATATATATAATTTTATATTATATACATAATATTTATATATTTATATTATATATATATAATTATATATATATATATATATATATATTAAAAAAAACCATTGCTGTCGAGTTTATTCTGACTCATAGCAACCCTACAGGACAGAGTAGAACTGCCCCATAGAGTTTCCAAGGAGTGCCTGGTGGATTCGAACCACCGAACCTTTGGTTAGCAGCAGTAGCACTAAACCACTATGCCACCTGGGCTTCCCCTAATAGTACAGATCCCCTCAATACTGCCTTCCTGCCAGCGTAGCAGGGGCTGGTGGTTGGGGACCATGGTTTCAGGGGACATCTAAGTCAATTGGCATAATAAAATCTATTAAGAAAAGATTCTGCAACCCACTTTGGAGAGCAGCCTCTGGGGTCTTAAATGTTGGCAAGCGGCCATCTAAGATGCATCAATTGGTCTCAACCTACCTGGAGCAAAGCAGGGTGAAGAACACCAAAGATACAAGGTAATTATGAGCCCAAGAGACAGAAAGGGCCACATAAATCAGAGACTACATCAGCCTGAGACCAGAAGAACTAGATGGTACCCAGCTACAACCAATGACTGCCCTGACAGGGAACACAACAGAGAATCCCCCAGGGAGCAGGAGAGCAGTGGGATGCAGACCCCAAATTCTCGTAAAAAGACCAGACTTAATGTTCTTACTGAGACTAGAAGGACCCTGGAGATCATGGTCCCCAGACCTTCTGTTAGCCCAAGACAGGAACCATTCCCAAAGCCAATTCTTCAGACAGGGATTGGACTGGACTATGGCATCGAAAATAATACTGGTGAGGAGTGAGTTTCTTGGATCAAGTAGACACATGAGTCTATGCTGGCATCTCATGTCTGGAGGGGAGATGAGAGGGCAGAGGAGGTCAGGACCTGGTTGAATGGACACAAAAATAGAGAGTGGAGGGAAGGAGTGTGCAGTCTCATTAGGGGGAGAGCAACTAGGAGTATATAGCAAGGTATATATAAATTTTTGTACTACAGACTGACTTGATTTGTAAACTTTCACTTAAAGCACAAAATTTTTTTTAAAAAACTGCCTTCATATGCTAAATTCATATTTTCACGCCTCAACTGAGTAATAAACATTTAAATCTATCAGACTATGGCACTGCCTGCTTCCAACCAGTTTCATTTTGGCAGTTACCATCTTTGTACAGCAATTTGTCCAATTACGTGAATACTTTCGGCATTTTTTCCTTATTTGTTTTATAAAATGAGTGGAAAATGTAAAAATGAAAGTGCTGATACTAATGATAGGAAGCGCAATTCTTATAAAGTTTACATAATTGAGACAAACTTGGAAATACTAGGTGTGCTGAAAACAGCGGATCTTTGGGCTCAATTTGAAGCTCAGTGGACTCAAGCCAGTTGCCTGTGTCTTCAACTGTGAAGGGAAATAAGAAAACTAAAGAACATGCAGAAAATGCTGGTGCTGTGTAATCAAAGATGATGTCAACAAGGCAAAGAGAAGTTAGGGATTTATGTAGTTTTGCTCTTTTACAAAACGGTGGCAGTAGGAGTGGTTATAACAGTAGTTATGTTATTACATGCCAAGCTCTGGGATAAGTATTTTATTGACATTATTTCCTTTAATCCTCATAGCAAGTCTACCTCTCCAGCTCTGTCCTCTCAATTTCCTTTTTCTGCTGGGCATCTAAATGTGGAGTCAGACTCAGCCCTTTCCTTTCTCCCTCTAAACTCACTTCCTATAAGATGGCGTTAATTCCTAAGGTTTTCAATGTCATCCACATGTCAATGACTCCCAAATATCTATCATAAGTCTTCCAAATCCTGTATCTAACGTACATGTCTAGTGTCTACTAGTGTCTGCATCTCACACTTACAGCTAATACAGAACTCTTGACATTCATACTCTGTCTCTGACATTCCTCTAGCTCAAAAAATCTGTTCTCCCCATTTAATAGCTAGAACCCACCAGGTGTTGCTCAAGTCATAGCGTTGGAATTATCATTGCTTCCTGCCTTTCCATCTTGTCCCACACTTAATCTGTGAGTGACCCTGTAGACTCCACATCCAAACTTACCCACTTCACTCCAACTCCACACAACCACCCTGGCCCAAGACACCATCTCCCTCTTCTTTTCCAATCCAGTCACCATACAGCAGCCAGAGAAATCTTTTAAAGATCCAAATCAAGTCACGTTACTTCCTGGCTTGAAACTGTCCAGAGACTTTTCATCGCACTGGGAATACAGCCCAATTCTCTGCCTTAGCCTACAAGGCAATACGCAACCTGTGTCTACCTGCCTCTCCAGCTACTCTCTCCCCCATTCAATATGATTCAGCACCACACTCTGTCCTTCTTCAAATCAGACACGCTCGTTCACATCTTTCCACCTGCTATGTGCTTTCTGCCCGTTCTGCGCACAGGGGCCCCTATGGAAAATTCAGACCTCAGTTCACTGAGGAGGCCCTCTCTGCCCACCCACTGATCCCAGGTAATCTGGACTCCACAGCCCATGTTTCTGACCGCTTCCCATTCTGCCTCTCCAAAACATGAGACTGCTATTCAAACCATCATATGCAACTTTCATGAGTTTGCAGGAAAAAGGAAAAGAAAAAATAACGGCTAGACCATAAAGGGCAAGACCTGAGGTTCTCATGCTCACACAATCAAGGCAAGGTGGGTGCTGGGGAGTTTGAATATTCCCGTCTCTTTCCTCTCACACACGCTCCAGGCTTCTTGACACCTCTTTAAGGTGTATTCCCCTCTCCCCATCCCCATGTGTGGCTTTAATTTTAACCATATCTCACATAAATAAAAGTGCGAAAGGAAAGAGGTGGAAGGGGAATACTGACAAGCAGGGATGTGTTCTGCTTTTCCCGAGTCCTCCACCCAGCCAAGGACAGCCATAACCACAGATGAATGAACTGTCCTCAAAATGTTCAGTGACAGTGAGCCAGAAAAGAGTTACATTCTCCCCAGACGCTAAAAGGCAAAAATAGTACGAAGGCATCCTCTCTAAACAGAATAGATCCCCTTAGCTAAAGAGCAAGAAAGCCACCTAAATCACTTCAAACTGCCAGCAGAAGCAAGGGCCCCCCTTCCATATCTCCCCACCACAAGGGTTCTAACAAATGTTGTGAATAAAAAAGATCACAAACCATCAGGCACAGTCCTCATGGTTAGTAACGTGAGCCATTACAAATCTGAGTAGCTGCACACAGAGGCGTTAAACGTGGGAGTGCTCACAAGGTCTTGGGAAGCCATTCTAGAATCAAGGGTTGGAAGGTGCTTGGTGCCTAAAGAGAGACAAGCATTCCAGGAGGGTGGACTGTGTTAACATCACCAGAGACAGGAGGCCTGGCCAGGAGGAAAGGCAGCAATGGTTAGCTACTGTCTAGCTCCGCTCTCAGATTCCTCTCTTCTTTCTGAAGCAGCTCCCTCTCACCCGTCCTTTGCCTGGCATCCAGCTTTCCCTCAACTCTTGCCTACCAAGGCCTACTGCCTGGTAGCTCTTTGAGGGAGAATCCGAAGACACTGCTTTACACTAATAACCTGACAACGCTGCCATCCTGAGAAAATCCATTCAACCAAAGAAGAAAACTTCACTGAAGTGATTTCAACATCAAAAATAAAAGTCAGACACATCCCACAGCTGATGCAGTCCCGAACCTCTCTGAACATAGCCTCTCCCAGCTTCTGCCTCCCAGCTAGAGGTTACAGCACCGGGCAAGAGAGATGGAACTGGGAGCTAGAGCACAGACAACTTAAAGGAGAACTGAAACTATGCAAGGAATCAAACAAGAAGTACATGCAAACCTGGTTGCTTTGGTTTATTTGTACTGTTGAGTTCCTCAAATTCATACAGTCACAATTACTCTGTGGTGATAAAGATCAGAACAGTAGTTACCCTGTCAGGGGAAGGGGCAGGAAGGAGCCTTCCTTGGTGCTGGAAATGTCCTATACCTTGATCTGTTGAGGACTACTCAGGGATATGCACATGCATAAATCATCAGCTGTACAGTTAAGATTTGTGTTCTTTGGTATATGTTAGTTAAACTTAAATTAGAAAGTGAATTTTAAAAACTTCTTAACGAATGTTAGCCAACAAAGGTTGTCATAAACCAAAAAAAAAAAAAAAAAACCCGTTGCCATCGATGGGACAGAGTAAACCTGCCCCCATAGAGTTTCCAAGGAGCACCTGGTGGATTTGAACTGCTGACCATTTGGTTAGCAGCTGTAGCACTTAACCACTATGCCACTAGGGTTTCCAAAGGTCACCATCAACAAAAAAACCAAACCCATTGCTGTCGACTCGATTCCGACTCATAGCGACCCTATAAGGCAGGGTAGAGCTGCCCCATAGGGTTTCCAAGGAGCGCCTGGTGGATTTGAACTGTCAACATTTTGTTTACCAGCTGTAGCTCTTAACCACTGTGCCACCAGGGTTTTCTGGTCTTCATAGTGTGTGGAAATGACTATGAAAAATTATGTGCTAAACCTAAAAGGTGATAAAGAGGTCAAAACCTTAGGCTGGCTTATAAAATCTAGCATGTCCCTCTGAGGCTAAATCTAACTGTTGGAAAATGGCTAGAAATGATGCAGAATCTCTTGATGTGAAGACTTGGGTTCAAAACAAGAGTGCCATGATATGAACAAAGGTATGTCATTTTTACTTAATTAAAAAATTAGTACATTTAACATAGTGCTAAACAGTTGCCCTTGAAAGTCAGCTACGAGTGTCTGACAGGTGCTCAGGAGCATGAGCCATCCTCCAGCCTCTCCAAGCGCTGAACACCCTGAAGCCCAGAATGGGGGTCTAGCCATTCCTACAGCCTTCGAGGCCATCGTCTGGCTCTGTGTAACCAATATCTGGTATCCAATAATGCTTGACTTCAACACCACATCACAGTATCATCCTTTCTGAAGACATCTTAAGCCATAACCAAGGATTGGACTTCAGTCAAAACTCAGCAGAGCGTGACACTACCCAGGTACAGAGCTCAGCTGAGGTGATAACTGGGTGAACAGGTTCTGCCCAGGCTATGTCCGTACGTGACCCAGGCCCTGACAAGTCTATCCCAGCCTACTCCACCTGCTGGCAGGGGTTCTTGACAGCATTGTAAGACGCCTCCCAGAACATCTAAGTGCTGGGGAGGAAGCAAAAACAGTGGCACCTGGAATGGAAGAAGTTTGTGTGATGGCCACACCAGGTGCCTCCATTTCTTCACTTACTTTCATCCTCAACACACCCAGTCTGTCTTCTCTCCCCCTTGCAATCCAGAACGGCACTCAGCAAAATCAACAATGACCTTTATGTAGCTAACCCAAGGAAGACACGTCTATGCTCATAATGTTTGACTTCTCAGCAGCGCTCCACCTTTTCTTGACCCCTCCAGGTATGCCCTTCCCTAGGTTTCCTGACCCCATGCTCTCCTGGTGTTCTCCCCTCTCCTTGGTTTCCTCTCGTGGCTTCTTCTGCTCTAACCTTAAATGTTATTGCTCTGCAGGGTTCTAGCATACACCCTCTTTTCTTCTCAATCCCATTCCTGTCCTTGGTAATCCCATCCTGCTCCCGTGTTGAAACGTGTAAGAATCCATTTGTCATGTAATGAAATAGAAAGTCAAATATTCTGATTTCCGTAATCTATGACAATAGGCTCTGTGCTTAGAAGAAAAAAATGCAGCAGCTCTTCTTCCTCCCCCCTCACCTTGACCTACTGACAGGATAGAAACTGACCACTATGTTTCTTTAGAAGCTGAACTAATCTAGAGATTAGTTATGTGAATTCCTGCACAGAAGATGACCAAAAATGAATGTAAAAAGGACGGAGAGGAGCAGAAAAAGGCAGATGAGGGGAGAGATTTGAGCTGAGCAAGAAGACGGTTAAATATGATTCATGAGTATAACACACAGCAGATGATGAATATGAGAGAAAAGACCCGTCTGCCTACTCAAAACCCCATGGCTGAGCCTCACCACCTCAGATCTTCTCCAAGGAACTAGTCTAGACCTGTTAGCAAAATGAACAGCGTGTGAAGTGATGCCCAACAGACACCATTTTGAGACACTAGATTTTGCTCATAAGTCCACAGAGTACTCCAAGTCCAGAGTACTCCAAATAGTACCCTGATGGCATAAAGAATTAATTAGCCTCCAGATGGTGAGCATTTTCCTTCTTGTTCAGCAATAGGATTGAGTCCATTGCCTTTAATATGAAAAAATGACATTTGTCTATCAGTAGTTTAGCAAGTTCATGCAAATTAAATTCTACCACTTAGCCTTTTTTTTTTTTTTTTTTTTTTTTTTTTTAGTGGGGGGAAGATAGGGGCCATTAGGAACTCTTAGAGCATGAAGATTAGGGCTGCAATGGTCAACATTCGGTTTATGCTTTTGTTTAAAGAACCAACATCTATTTCAATATAGAATGATGAGCTGTTAATTCTTTACTGTAATCTTTTCTTGACTTCTAATGTCCCAAGGAACAATACTGGTAAGATTTAGAAGATTATTTAATACGATGTCAATAATGTGATTGAGTAAAACTCAACTGAAGATGCCAGAATGCCTTCACCTTTTATAAAGAAAGTTAGGAAAGATTAGTTTGAAGGGGTAGGGAAGTATGTTTGAAAGCCAAACATGTTGCTCTAACCATGTTCCTAAAGTAGAGGAAAGTGTGCAGCAGCCAACGAATAAAATATATAGCAAGCCGAAGACTTAACCTTCTACACCCAAACCTCTTTCCAGGACTCTGTCCACCACATGCCAGGAGCATCACAGGCACCGCTGTCAGGCCTGCACTGACCGCTCGCATCTCGAGGACCACAATCACCCCACTTCCTCCTTTATTTGGTCTCCAGGTAAATTATCATAAAACATGGTACGGTCTGGAACCAGTAGAGCTCATAGCTTCACTCAAGGAAGTGTGTTTATAAAAACAACTTCCGGTGCCGCTGGAGGATAATCCACAGCAGGACCTCTGCTCACAATTAGCCTAGATCTGAGTCTCAGAAGAACACAAGGGCACATTTCACTCCTGGTTCATTTCACTCTTCATTTCAGTCAAGTAGCCAACCAGCCACTGAGTGTTTCCTGTGTGTCAGGTGTGGGTACAGGTGAGGTTCCTGTCCTGAAACTTCGTGCTCTCTAGTTCAGGGGGTAAGAGACTTACCACTAGTAAGAACAAGGAGGCACACAGGCTTTAAAGGCTAACAGACAAATTTCAGTTCCAGTACCTATTAGCAAGATGATATTTCTTTACATTGCCAAAGTACTGGCTCCCCTTCTGGAAAATGGGGGCACTATTACATCACACATAAGGCTGAAGACAGGGTGGAATGGGATAATATGTTCCTAGCCCTGGTGGTGCAGTGATTAAGAGCTATGGCTGGTAACCAAAAGGTCAGCAGTTCAAATCCACCAGTTGCTCCTTAGAAACCCTATGGGGCAGTTCTACGCTGTCCTATAGCGTCGCTATGTGTTGGAACCAACTTGACGGCAACGGGTTTGGTTTTGGTTAGTGCTTGGTACAACATTTTATAAATTTTATAAATAATCTCTCCCTCCCTAAACAAGTGCCAAATGAGAAGGGCCTCAGAGTACAGTTTTTCTTCTTTACAGCACTTATGATAATAATAATTAAATGTTTAATTCTATAATTGGTTAAGGGTCTATCTTCCCTATTAGAATAAAAACTCCAGAATAAAAACAGGGCTAGCATCTGTCTTGCTCCCTGAAAATAACAGACACAAAATATCTGTTGAATGAATGGAAAAATGTAGTAGTAAGACTACAAATGTTTTAGGAACTGAGAGGAGGGGGCAATCAGTGATGAATGGAGTGAGCAGAGAGAAGTTTATGAAGGATCAAGACCTGACCAGGCCTTCTTGAAGGATGGTTAGGATTGACCTCCATGAAGGAGATGAAGGAAAGGTGTGGAACAAGGCATGAAGGTAGGAATGGCCCACTGTCTATTATCAGAGAACAGACAGCCTGGCTGAAAAATCCTTCTAATGGGAATAATTAACAATAAGGATGGGAAAGAAGGGTAGAACTGGAGCTTGAAGGCTACCTTTTTAAGGTATCCTCACCATGGAGACAAGTGGAATCTAGTCATACTCATGGATATCCCCAAGGCCTGAAAGCTCACTTCCCAAGCCACGCCTAAACCCACATCATTCCCCAAGTTCACACTGTGAAATAAAAAAACATCATGTTTCATATCCTCAGGCCAATTCACAATGCACTATATTAATTACATTAATTGAATACCCGGGATGAAATTAACCCTAATTACCAGATGCCTTAATGGACTTTCCTTACAGATACAGCCTTTACCTTCAGGGTTTTGAAACATGCTATGACTGGCAAAGCCAAATCCTGGTAACAAAGGTGGTAAACAAGTACTTTTCCACACCACCAGGATAATTACAGAGGTGTACATTCTCCCAATTAGATACCATTAGAACTCATAAAAGGAGCAACTGATGAAATGTAAAATGCCCAGGTTTCCTCTGAGACTAAATGATCTGGGGTCTTCCTGTTAAACAGTAAGGCAGTCACCTAGTCCCCTACCATGCCAGAACAGGGCCCTCACTTCTTCAGGAAGCCAAGATCCCAACACCAGCAGGTTCTCCTTCAACAGAAAAAGAGTCTGCCCACCCTGTTTACATTCACTGATCCTTAGGTAAACAAATTCTGCTAGGGTGGGAATTCTAGGTTTGCATTGCTGTCCTGGATATGATGCTCAAGGACACAGAGCTGAAATGGTTTTCTGAAGGGACACGTGTAAAGGAACATGAAGAAGGGGGCTAAGGTCTGCGTTTTATGAGACACCCATTGTGTGGAAACCCAAGGAGGAGTAGAAAGATAAGATAGAAAGCTATTTAAATGTGGGAGGAAATAAAACTTAAAAAAAAAGAAAAAACAGGACTGAGGAAAAGTGGCCCTTACAGTTAGCTAAGAGAAGGTCATGGCAACTCTGAGTTTTCGTTGCTTACTGGGAGGAATACTCGCAACCACTGATAACAATGAGTGATCTCTGCTTAGGAGCAGAGCCGCTCGCCACCTACCAAGGAGCTCAGAGACCAATGGGAAAACAATTACAATAAAGTGTGATGCATTCTGCTGTAACCCAGCTTTCCCCAGGTTATTGGCACTTAGAGGGTTAAATGACAATAACCAAACACTCTACCCTCCAAACTTCACCTGGCCACGGGGACATCCCCGACTCTTCACTGCAAGCACTATAAATTCTATGGGAGCCAGAGATGCACCCCCATCTCCCTATTCCACACTTAGGCTGGGGGCTCACCACGCAGGCAGCTAGCTCCCTGTGTGCTCCAGCAGATGCCTTAAGTGAGGGACAGTCTCCACCCCACCCACGCTACTTGCCTATATGGTTACAAAAGGCACTCACCTTCCAGGCTCAGGCCCATGCAACACCGTAACCAAACACACAGAAGGGAGGTCTTGCATTCCCTGGGGGGTGGCAGGGGTTAGAAAATGTGTCCTAGATAAGAATTAGTGATTAAAAATTAAAAGGTTGATTTTAACCTCCAAGTTACACTTAGCTAGACTCTCTAACATAATTTGTGGCAAATAGTTGAAGAAGGTACTTCAAATTATTGTTGGGAGACTACTGATACGGTTCTCTCCCTTTCTGCATGTCCTGTGAGCAGAGGTGCTGATAGCCTTGGTTCTGGACTGCCATTTCAAAGGTGTGTGTACAGGGAAGAGCTCGGAAGATGGAGACGGTGTCTCCCTCCAGAGCAGTGGGCAGGTTTGTTTGTAGTCCAGGATAATAAAGATAATGCCTCCCTCTGGGAAGGCTTGGGCAGTTTTGCTTGCAGCCGGCTATAAAATATTGAGGCTCCCTAAGCTTGAGGCTCCCCAGTATGACACATACCCATTGCACACAAAGTATCTACCTGAGCAACTCTTTTCACCCCTGTGGGACTTGGAAGACAAGGGAAACTGACACGAAAATGAAGCTCCTGCTTCTTGCTATGCCTGAGTACTAAAGTTCTTTACCTTGGATCCAGGTGCCTTTTGTCTCTGCCAGCATCCACGAACCTGTAACAAGCTAACCTGCTAGCTTACAAGTACAGTAAAATCTCAGACATGTCCCAGACCTTCTTGCCAAATGGTAACAGGCAAGAATTATACACCCTGTGACACCCCACTTTCCTCCACCCAAAACATTTTGTGTATGAGTCTTAAATGCCCAGTCCTGCTCTGTGACTATGGAACACACACAATCAGGGCTTTTTGTTTTTAAGAAAGGCTTCTCTGAAGCAGCTTTGCGTGACATCACTCTCTCTTCCAAAGGCTCCCTAGGGCTTCCAGGTACAATTCATCAGACCAGTCACCAGGGGGGCTGATGGCCTGGGATGGGGACCGCATTCTTCTTATCTCTATAAACACTACCTGCAGCATGAGGCAGAGGCAACGGTTACCTATTAAGCAACCAATAGAGGATATATGTATATATTTTAACCTAGTACCCTTTCTTCATTAATCAGGAGGTCCCATTTTTGTGTTAAAAAAAAAAAATGAACATAAACCTAAAAATACATGAAAGGTTACAGCCCAAACTTTAACAGTAGTTATCTTTGAATGACAGAATTATAGGTTTTTTCCTTATTTCTGTTGATTTGTATCACTTTTTTTTTTTTTAAATGAACATAAATTACATTGTGTAATGCTTTAAAATCAACCAAGGCTCCTCCCCCGGCACAGTACCCCACCCCTGGCCTCCCACAGCCTTTCTGCCCCAAGGCCAACATGTAAATCACCCAGTCAATAGTCTCCCCTCATCCCTAACTCTATTTCCTTCCCTCCCCTCCCCATCCAACCAGGAGTGGAGAGAAAGCAACCTGCAAACACAACTAAGTATGACCGTAATATTTGGTTATTAAAAGTAGCCTAAGCAACGTAACCTTTGCAGGACTCTTGTTAAGATGTACGTGAAGAGTTTTATCAATCCCAAACACAAACACAAGATCCAATTTAAAACACCTTGTGCTTCAGCTGCAGCCGAAGCAGTGACAAGCCTTGTAAATTCCCTAAGGTGAGACCAGAAATGCACTGAGTGATATATAATAGCTATCTTCCAAGAAAAGACTAAGAAGCCATTTAGGAAATCTTACCATGTAGGAAGACTAATGTGTCTATTAAAAGCCAAAATGTGAACTCTAGGTCCTCTCATCAGGGACTGATTTAAATGCAGTTTTTGCTAAATTAGCTACAGAAGAAATCTGAAGGAGAAAGCTGGCAATAAAATCATATAAAAAGAACACATCCTTGGTGGGAATCACTTACATGGTAAGATTCTAATACAGAGCACATGAATAAATGGTTAAATAAGTGTTTGTTCGTTTGTTTGTCCACGTGTTCTGTATACACAAACAATGCCTTTTTCCTCAGAGCCACATCACGACTGAGAAATTGTTCTCAGTATTCCATTTCAGTGTTAAGAAGAACAACCCATTTTAAGAAAATCAAGTATTCATGAAGAATCAACTGTATTTTTAAGTGGAATGTTTTTCTAAACTGAAAGCTCTTGATAAAAGTCAGCGTCATATCAAGGACAGTCAGCGAGTGGCTTCTAACTCCATCCATACTTGTTACAGATAAGCGTTTCACAATATAAGCCTTTCTGGTTCCCTACTTGATTCTCTCTTATTTTCCCAATTTCTAAAACTTTTTATCATGCTTTAGGGAGCAATATGTGTCAATCATTCAGCCACTTTGGGTTAAATTCAAGCTCATTTGCGCCTGCTACACAAACAAATATAAGAGTTTATTAGAAGCGTGAAGAAATATGCTTCTAATATCCTTTAGAGGCCAGGAAGTTTTCCCTTAGGAATTACTTCAAATGTTCCACGGTCCCTGTCCCCATTCCCAGCCTGTACTCACCACTCCCTGGCCTCCACCCTCCCCAAATCTTTACTTTAAGCCACAACTAAGCAAGCCAGAGATTTAACTGTAGGAAAATAACCTTTGTTGACTAGGTAAGACATTAATTCTCCTCTATGCTACAACCCAAAAACATCTGTTAATCCAGCTTCTCTCTTCCGCTTTTACAAAGAGAAAGCTCAGAGGCTGTGTAGGTAACAACAAAAAATCCAAAGACACAAAAGGATGAGAAAAGCAACCATCAAATCGGCACTAGCTACAGCAGGCAGGGAAGGTATCCTGGGTACTGTGCTGGAGGCAGCTAGCAGCCTTGAGTGCTTTGCAAGACGTGAGGCTTAGGTAAAGCAGATGTTTCTCAGCCACCAGAGAGGTGCGAGGCCCACACACGCCTGTCTGCCCAGCGAGGGAAACGTTATTGCAGTGAAGAGAATTAGTTCATATCCTTCTCAGAGCTCCAGAAAACTCCAAATAAAGGCAAAGAAGAGTGGGGCGAGGGAGACAGAGGAAGGTTCATTCTAAGTTGACAATCATTTAAGAGCATGGTTTCTGCTCCGGGTCTGGCAGGGGAAATCACAAAAATATGATGAGCCAATATGCTCCTGGAGCATAATAACACCTGGTAGCAGCCTGCGATGCTGTGTGGAAGAGGTATCTACTGGAAATCAAACCTGAGAGAGTCAGATCATTTAAATAAGCTCCAGATGACCACAGGCCATTCATTTACTTATCCATTCAGCCATTAAACTTTGACTAAGGTCCTACCACGTGCTGGGGCTCTCCAAGATGCCAGGGATACAGTACCTATGGGTAATGCAAAAAAGGTACCTGCCCGTACTTAAGTAGCTTACATTTTAGCACAAGAGACAGAAAATAAAGTGGGGAATAAACAAACTCAGGGAATGTAAGTGCTGAGGAGAAGAAAAACAAGGTAGGGTAAAAGGACAGAGAAAGTCCAGGGGGTGAGAGCTGGTGGCTAATTTAGACAGGGGGTCAGGACGAGCCTACATAAACCAACAAGGATTCCAGCAAGGTCAACCTCAAGCTTCTGCTAAATGTGATTTAAGGTATGCTGCCCCTAAAGGGGAAACCCTGGTGGTGTAGTGGTTAAGCGCTACGGCTGCTAACCCAAAGGTTGGCAGTTTGAATCCACCAGGTACTCCTTGGAAACTCTATGGGGCAGTTCTACTCTGTCCTACAGGTCGATATGAGTCGGAATTGACTCAACAGCAATGGGTTTGGGGTTTTTCTTTGTTTTTT
Organism: Loxodonta africana; assembly: GCF_030014295.1. Taxonomy (NCBI): domain Eukaryota; kingdom Metazoa; phylum Chordata; class Mammalia; order Proboscidea; family Elephantidae; genus Loxodonta; species Loxodonta africana. The sequence continues at coordinate 75,887,384 of NC_087364.1, read as the reverse complement.
GTTTTGCCCCTAAAGGACCCACTCACTCATTCAAACAAGTATGACCTGGGCAACTCTGTGTACCATACTGTCTGGGCACCAAGGGTGCTGGTGTCCACCCGAGTGAGGCTCACTTCCCGTGAGGAGTGGCGTTAGCCACAGAAACACCCAGTGACAGAAACACCAACCAGAAACCCATGGTGACCCTGTGTGTTACATGCGGTTTTCTTGGCTGTGATCTTTACGGAAGCAGATCTCCAGGCCTTTCTTCCACGGCGCCAGTGGGTGGGTTTAAACCACCAACCTTCAGGTTAGCAGTCCAGCGCAAACCATTTTCGCCACCCAGGGATACGCATATAAACGGAGGGTTACGGTAGGTGGTAAGTGCCCCAAAGGAAACTGCGCTTATTTGAACTGAAAGAGGTAAATGCTGAAGCTGTCAGGAACCCTCTGTGCTCAGATGCCTTCTGGCTTCCCCAGCTAACCGACATCTGGTAGGAAGGGAAATGGGGAACAGAGAAGCCCAGGGCAGTGGGAAGGGCGGGGCGGAGGGACTCGAGGCCTGAGGTTACAGGACGTCTGGAGAGGTAGAAAGCCACCTCCGTGGGCTGAGAAGGTCACAGGAATGGGATGTGGGGCATGTGCTGGTCTCTAGAGGCTGCGAAAGCTGGAAGGTGCCTCAGGGTGAGTTCAGGGACACCCACGCCCAATTCACACTGAAGCCACAGAGCCTGAGTGACTCGTGGTCAAGGTCACAAAACCAAATAACGGGAAATCTGCAAACAGAATCTCAGGTGTGAGGGTCTGTTCTTCTGCTCTATTTCCAGAATTTGATGAAAAAAGAAGGAACTAGGAGCCAGCATTTGCCACCATTCAGAAAAATTGTGGGGGGTGGCAGGAGCTGGCCCTTTAAAACTGTCTGTCTCTAAGCCCTCTTTAAAATGCAGCAGGATTTTATTTAAAAACAAAATCAGTCTCTAAACACAGTGGACGTGAAGTTCTCCTGTGAAGGGATCTGTTTTGCTGCTGTTCTCAGGTGCTGTGGAGTCGGTTCTGACTCACAGCCAAGCCTACGTACCACAGAACGAAAACACTGCCCGGTCCTGCGCCATCCTCACAATCATTGTTATGCTTGAGCCCACTGTTGCAGCCGCTGTGTCAATCCACCTTGTTGAGGGTCTTCTTCTTTTCCGCTGACCCTGTACTCTGCCAAGCATGATGTCCTTCCCCAGGGACCGATCCCTCCTGACCACATGCCCAAAGTATGTAAGCCGCAGTCTCGCCATCCCTGCATCTAAGGAGCATTCTGGCTGTACTTCTTCCAAGACAGATTTGTTCCTTCTCCTGGCAGACCATGGTATATTCAACACCACAATTCAAAGGCATAACTTCTTCAGTCGTCTTTATTCATTGTCCAGCTTTCGCTGGGGCTTATGAATTCAGAGCCAGGGTCGTTTGTTTGCTGCCCGGCTTTCTTCAGTGTGTATTTTCATTTTCCATGCTTGTTACCTTTCTGGGCACTGAGCCCAGCTTTCGGAGGCTTCTGGGTGGGGGCGTTGGGAGAGCGGCTGTTGCCAGGCCCGCACAGGCTGGTGCCATTCCACAGTGGGGAAAAATGAATATAAACCACCATTTATTTCTAAGCGCAGACCTTTTAGTTACTTAGGACAGCAATGCTCTAAGGAGCTGGAATTTTCTAGGTGGTGACTTCTCTTCATTCTCCTGCCACACGGAGATGTCAGGGCAGCTGCTTAGGGTGGTGAGGAGCTCCACCTAGGAGCAGGCTCCTCAGAACAAGCTAGAGGCTGACAGGAAGGTTAACACTGTTTTAGAATCTCTGTTGTACCTCCCCAGGCCCCTCCACATGATAAAGGGAAGTAATTTATCTCTTTTAATTGTAGGTAAAGAGCCTGGGGTGGGGGGGGAGCAGTGTTTCAGTGGCAGAACTCTCCCCTTCCATGCAGGAGGCCTGGGTTTGTTCCCAGCCAGTGCACCTCATGTACCACTCATCTGTCAGTGGGGACTTGCATGTTCCTATGATGCTGAACCGGCTGCAGTAGAGCTTCCAGTCTAAGACAGAGTAAGAAGAAAGGCCTGGCAACCTACTTCTGAAAATCAGCCAGCGAAAACCCCATATGGATCACCAATGGTCCAGTCCTGTTGTACATGGGGTTGCCGTGAGTCGGGGGCTGATGTAGGGCTTCTGACGACAACAACAGAAAGCTCTGACAGTCACTAGGGAGGACTGGACCGTTCACTGTTTCCTTCTAGAATTTCACACCAGTGGTGAGTTGCCCAGACTCAGCTTCGTTAGCCACAGGGCACAATCCTTTTGGATAAGAACAACAGCACTGAACTCTGCTTTCACTGAGGGGTTGTTAAAAAAAAACAGAAACCTCTGGTTCTTTTTTCCCTGTTTGCTGGAACCGTGTAGAAGCTAAACATGTGCTATCAAGGTGGGTGGATGAGGGCGCAGGTGGGCGAGGGCGCAGGTGGGCCAGGGCGCAGGTGGGCCAGGGCACAGGTGGGTCAGGGCATAGGTGGACCAGGGCGCAGGTGGGTCAGGGCACAGGTGGATCCGGGCGCAGCACCCCTACCCCCACCCCAGGAGATCTGTTTCCAGATCCTAGTGGGGTGGGAAAGCAGAGCAGCCTGTGCCCTCATGATCCTCCTCCCTTACCTGCTGTCTGCTCCCCACCTGCCAAAACCAGCGAGGGGGAGAACTGGAGCACATATTTTATTTCACTGACTTCCTCCTTCTTCCTTATATCTTGTAGGGCAGGAAAGAGCCAGGGTTTTCTCTTATTTCCCTTGCTTCAGAGGCTCCTTCTACCATTAAAGATATGGAAGAAAGCCCTATGGTTTTGTCGTCAAACCGTACCCACACCCGTTGCCATCGAGTCGATTCTGTCTCACACCGACCCTATAGGACAGAGTAGAACTGCCCCCATAAAGTTTCCAAGGAGTCGCTGGTGGATTTGAACTGTCGACATTTTGGTTAGCAGCCAAGCTCTTAACCACTGTGCCACCAGAGCTCCTTTGTGGTCAGTGGCAGGGGTATATCATCTCTGGTCCTCCCTATGTTGAAGGAAGGAAAAAATGGTACTTGGAAGACCTTCTCTCCAGAAGATGGCCTGGCTTTCAAGGCTTGGCGCATGACTCCACTTTGCGTGTCTGCAGTTGGTCATGCTCCCCTCCCAGGCAGATGGGCTTCTCTGACTAACTGGAGAACTGAAAGCTCACAATAATTTTCTGAATGTTACCCCTTTACTTGTAGATGCTGCCCTGACAATGGGCATTGACAGTTTCTTTTCTTTTGCTATTAAAGAATGCCACTAGCCTGCGTGTGCGCGTTCGTTGGTGAGATAAAATCCTGGAGACGGAATTGCTAAAAACTGCATGCTTATGGACAATATTTGCAAAACCTAAAACTCAGAATGGAAGGGTAGGGAAGGGCGGAGTGAGAAGAAGTAAAATGCTTTGAAACTGTGTAGGGAACAGAACTCGTCAACATTACCAAAACAATTTATCCAGGCTCTGCTCACATTTTTCACGCCAGATGTGAAGCTCTTGGAGAAAAATCACATGAGGCACCTGCTTTTTCATTTCAACAGGTCAGGCTTCCCGTTCGGCTCACAGTTCCTGCTATTCTGGATCACGTTCATCTGCCCTTCAGGTTTTCCTTCTTTAAGATGACCGAACAAACTGCTAACGGGATACGCTGGCTTTAGGCGCTCGGTCACTGGTTTTCACGTTAGCGAGTCTGCAGCATTGTTTCGAACAGAAAACAAACCACCAGACTGTCACTGCGGTGACTTATTCTCCTCTAGCTGATTCCCTTCTCAAACTCATTCCTTTTTGTTTCCACACTCTTCCACAACAAATTATAAACACAGAATTACAATTCTTACTGTATCATACTTGTTGTAGGGTTTTTCCCCCGTATGATTTAGCCTTCAACTCTCACATCAGCCTTGGCTCATTTTCACCCGCTTTCCCTGAAATGTCCTGTTCTCCCTCACACACACCCCTCCCCAGTCACCTCCTGGAGCTCTTTCCCTTTATCTACGTCTGTCCACCTTCACGCGTTCTGTCACCTCAGCAAGCTTCCACACTCACATCTGTACACCTGTACGTCTTCCTTGTGGTCACAATTCCTTACATACCTAATTACAGACCTCTTTTATGTTCTTCTGGGCTTTCCCTGTAACTACTCCTGTCAGGAAATTTAAAAAGATTGTTTTACCTATAATCACTATCAGTTTACATTTATGCTGCATATGGTCCTAATGAAATTTTCTAAGTTACACCTGGGGGTGGGGAGGCAACGAAAGCAAAAGGATCCCACCTTAGCTATCAAAGACACTAAACAAACAAAAAAAACTATCTTTAACCTTTTCTGTAACTATACTTTGACACATCTTTATTGCTATACTCCTTTAATTAAAAATAAAGGCGAAATCAAAATATTTTCAGACAGAGAAGAAAGGCCACATAAACCAGAGACTACATCAGCCTGAGACCAGAAGAACTAGATGGTGCCCAGCTACCACCAATGACTGCCCTGACAGGGAACACAACAGAGAATCCCTCAGGGAGCAGGAAAGCAGTGGGATGTAGACCCCAAATGCTCATAAAAAGACCAGACTTAATGATCTGACTGAGACTAGAAGGACTCCGGAGGTCATGGTCCCCGGACCTTCTGTTAGCCCAAGACTGGAACCATTCCCAAAGCTAACACTTCAGACAGGGATTGGACTGGACTATAGGATAGAAAATGATAGTGGTGAGGAGTGAGCTTCTTAGCTCAAGTAGACACACGAGACCATACGGCCGGCTCCTGTCTGAAGGGGAGATGAAAAGGCAGAGGGGGACATTCTAACTGAAAGGAACACAGGAATATAGGGTAGACAGAAGGAGTGTGCTGTCTCATTACAGGGAGAGCAACTAGGAGTAAATAGCAAGGTATATATAAATTTTTGTATGAGAGACTGAGTTGATTTGTAACCTTTCACTTACAGCACAATAAAAATTTAAAAAATACATATTTTCAGAAACTGTAAGATGACTCAGCTAGCTAAGGAGGCTATTGCTGTTGATGTACAGCTAATACAATTAACTCAGGACAAGGACATAAACCCCCGAACCAGATGGCCCTGCAATTGAATTTCTCAAGAAATTCGGAAATGTGTAACAGGAACCACCGTGCATGCCCAGACAAAGACTATACATTCTTACAAGAGCATAATATCTCAGAAATGTCTAAGTTATTGAGTTTTATACAAATCAAAGCTCACAGACGAAGGCCTCTGCATCCTCATTTCCTAAAATAACAAGGTAAAACCTCCAAGCATGAGAGGAGAAATCAGTATGATTTTTGCTAGGCGTGGCCTACCATGTGTCTCTGAGCTTCGCCTGAATGGAGGCACGGGGGGTCAGGTGGTGTGGCAGTACTTTGGAAGCAAGGAGAAGGAATAGTGAGGAAGAAATTCCTTCCAAGACCAGGGGACTGGGGCTAGAATGGCTTCAGATGAGGCAGTTTCAGCCTCTTTTCACCTCTTCTTGGCATCACCCCCTCCCACAGGTACCCTGGCTCCAACCCTGTCCCCGGACTTATGAGCCTCTGTGTATGTACATGTTTGTTTTTACAGGAATTTTCCCTCTGGCCTGGCCACCTCTGTGCTGAAGATTAACCTCAAAGAAGAAAGAAGAGCCATAAACTCATCCCTACAGGACATCAGGCAAAAACCACAGCCAATAAGGTTAACTTTCATAGTTAACTGGATAGTTAACTATCCAGTGCTCAAATAGCCCTGGAGTGTCACTCACAGCCACAGAAAGAGAACACACTCACCCTACAAGTGCCCAGATTTCAAGTTTGGGGCTTAGCATCTACACAGCCTGAGCGTGGTGAAGAGTTTTGATCTTTTTGGGTTTCTGGGTGATTCTTGGGACGTTCCACTTTCACTTGGCAACGGACTCAGTCACCCCAGACGGGTTAGCTTCCTTTCCTGCAGCAGCAGCCACAGCTTTGCCCCCGGCTCGCAGGGGCTCGGCAGCGACGGGGGCTACAGACTCTGACCTGGGGCGTCCCAGTTCAGCTGCTGTCCTGGCTCCCCTCCCAGCTCCAGAAGTGGATCTGAGACAGACGCTGCAGCTCTTCTCGCAGGCCTGTCAACACGACGCCCGACTTTGCTGAGACCCTCAAGACTACGGAGGTTGCCGGAAAGTTGAGCTAGTGTTTGCTCTACTGCCACTGTAAGCCTGGTACTTAGACAGTACTTATCCAGCTCATGTGAAGTCCTCAGTATGTATTCAAAAATGAATAAATTATCCAGATACACAAAAACAGGAGAAACATCTCAGATGTTCATATGCAGGTTGGAACAATCTGCTTTTCTTGCCAATCCCCCATCGGCACCTACCTACTGTAAGGCCAAAACAGATAAAGAAAACGGAAAATATCTTAATAACATGAAACCCAAAACCAAACCTGATGCCACTGAGTCAGTTCCAATTCATAGCGACCCTATAGGACAGAGCAGAACTGCCCCATAGGGTTTCCAAGCAGCAGCTGATGGATTCGAACTGCCAATCTTTTGGTTAGCAGCTGAGCGCTTAACCACTGTACCATCAAGCCTCCTTAATGATATTAGGTGTAACATTATTATCCTAATGGAAAGGCTGATGGTTCATACCAACCCAGCAGCTCCTCGGGAGAAGGACCTGGGGATCTGCTCCCGTAACGATTACAGCCAAGAAAACCCTGTGGGGCAATTCTACTCGGTCGCATGGGATATTCTGAGTTGAAATCCATTCTACAGCACCCAGTGATAACAACCTTGTTATCATTCATATCAAGTGTTATTACATGAACAATATTAATTCCTGTGATTTAAATGCATGTACATAAAACATTATATATTTTTAAGAAGACAAACAGAAATGTACATACTAAACAAGCTGAAATGGTTGTTATAGGTAAGGAGGAGGGAGTGGGAACAGGAAATGGGAATAAAAGGAAATTAAGTAATTTAGTTACTAAGTAATTAACACTTAAGTAACAATGGAATTGAATTAAACATTCATAGGAGTCTTGAATGAAATAAAATCTCTGGAGTGGAGAATGGAACAGAGTCTTGGGGAAAGCAAGACAGAAGGCCAGTGGTGAGTGATTTTGGGAAGGCATCCTATACACTACCACTACCAAACCCTATCCTCCAGCCCGGGCAGGGCCCCTGGAGGGAGAGCACCAGGAGGAGAAAGGAACCCAGCAGGTAAGGCAGCAGCCTTCTGTGTAGAGAAGCTGCCCTGCTTTGCAGGGCTGGTGAGCAGTTGCACAGAAATGTCTGCAGAGAGCCTGCCAAGGACCTAAGGAGCAGGAAAATTTTTCACCACGTTGCCAAGAGCCAGGTAGACAAAGGCACCAAAGGCCAACAGACCTGAGCACCTTGTGGTAAGAACAAGGGCACTGTGGCAGACGCTGGAGGAGGAGATTAAGAGGCCAGCTGGGAGCTCAGCCGTGTCAGCAGATGCTGGCGTAGAGAGATAATGCCTGGGGACCAGATGGGATGACAAACTCCTCAGGGAATGCCAGCCTGGACAAATGAACTGGGTAGACCTGATGCCTCTTTCCACTCTCTCTAAAGGCCCTGACTCTGTAAAGCCTCTGGAAATTTAGAAGCAGCCTTCACAAGAAGGATGGTAGTAGAAGAAAACTTTGAACTGACTAAGAAAGCAAAAGGAACAGGTGTATCCTGGGTTGACTGAAATTCCCCCATTAGACAGAACAGGACTATGACATGGAAATTGACTAATGAAGTTGGTGCATTGAAAATTCACTCCTTCTACAATAATAACCAAAATTCTTGTCACTCATGAATGACAAGGGTCAACTTCTTCATGTGCAACATCTTTGGAGGCTATCACAAGTGGTATTTTTCATGTCCATCCTGCAAGTTTTCAAGATAAGTGAACTCATGTACAAAGCCAGATGTGAGGAGCGGTGTGGACAGAGGGAAAGGGTACACGACTTGGAGTTATCAGGCCTGGGCTAGATCTGGGCTCTTGCCCCGTGACCTTGGACAAGTCCCTTAAACTCTCCCTGCCTTTATGTCCTCATTTATAAAGTGGAAATGATGGTAATGGCACCTATTTCACAGGACTTCTATGACGATAAAATGAGATAATGTCTGTGAAAGTCCTTTGTAAACTATAAAAAAACGTAACTGTTAGTCATCACTTTTATCATCATCTATGAATAATAAGCAGCCTTAAAGAAAACATTTCTATACAGAAAGCGTTTGTATACATTCTGAGTGTTTAAAATAATTCATAGGAAAACACTACGCACTGGAAGAATCTGACTCACCTACTCTGTTTTGGTTGCCTCGGAAGAATAATGCTATCCAAAATCAAGTTTTGAATGGATGAGCAAAATGAATGCTCAATGACTAAAAGAAATTCAAGATGAGATTAAAATTTTATATCAAACTTCAGAATCATGGAGTTACATATACTGTTTTCTTTATGATCAACAGCTCTTGCCAGCTTTTAAAATAGTGAAATATTTACTCTCTCAAAATCTTTCCGGAATATTAAAAGCAATCACCTGAAATCATAGGAAATTTATACTAACCTCCTTGCTGCAATCCTAAATACCATGTATGAATAATGTTTCACATTTGATTAAACTTTAACATATGGTGATGACAAAGTGAGCTGAAGATGATTTCATTTTATTCTATGTTATCTGAGCACCATAAAGGTGCAAAAATGACGTTAGATGTAGAAGTCCAGCGATTTTTTTTAAGAAGAAATTTCGATCAGAATTTGATGGAGAGGTGAACCATTGGAATACATGGAATAAAATCAATATATTTTATTTTGAAATATGTAAACTGCCCAGAACGAGATAATAAAATGCCTGCAAGATTCCCAGGAAGAAATGTTCAGTCTAGTAGTGGAAACGGGGTTCGTGCTCCCCTAATACGGACTTGGGTGTCATCAACACATGGCTATTTGTTGACGTCCTCGGATGGCTGAGGAACCCAGGGGAGTCTTTGGGGAACTTTTTAATGAACAGATATGAATTCTTTGCCCAGTTCTTTCCTCCACGCTCTCATAGCCCTTGACGTGCCCATTATTGTTTTCTGTTTACCTATCTCCTCCTGCCCCAACTTGACTATGAGAATCTGCACAGCAAAAGCCCTTTTTCTCCTGCCTCTTGTGCCTGAACGAACGTCAGATAAATCCATATAAGTGCAAGCTTCGAAGCTGTATTAAAGATGCTTGAAAAATGCTCAAAGATGCTTGAAAACATCCTTAAGTAGCTTAAAACATTCCCTCACAATCTTGTCTACAGGTTAATTTTCTGTCACTTTGATGACTAAGGAGCACCTGGCCCAAGCCATGTCTTTTCAACCACCTCATACGCATGCAAAAGCTGGACAGTAAAAAATGAAGGAGGAAGAATTGATGCGTTCACATTGCGGTATGAACAATACCGAAGGTACCATGGAGCTCCAGAAGAACACGTAGTCCCCAGGCGGCACAAATGATTAAGCAGTTGACAACCAGCAGGAAGGATGGCATTTTCAATCCACCCAGAGGTGTCTTGGAAGACAGGCTTGGCAATGGGCTTCCTGAAGGTCACAGTCTTGAAACCCCTGTGGAGCAGTTCTACTTTGTACACATGGCATCACCATGAATTGGAATTGACTGGATGACAAGTAACGAAAAGGAGCTAGAGGAGCAAGTCTGAGAAAGAATACAACCAGAATGCTCCTTAGAAATGAGGGTGGTGAGACTTCGGTTCACTTACTTTGGACATGTCATCAGGAAAGACCAACCCCTAGGCAAGGACATCATGACTGGTAAAATGAGGGGCTTGTGAAGGCGAAGATGGCACAGGACCAGGCAACGTTTCGTTCTGTTATACATAACGTCTCTGTGTTGGAGCCAAATTGAGAGCCCCTAACAACAACAGCAGCAACATCTAAAACATAATAATAGCTAACATTTACTGGGCCACTAGAACGTACCCGACACTGTTCTCGTACTTTACATGTATTCACTCATTCAATCCTCAAAAATGCTACAAGGGAGGTCCTGTTATTCCATTTCACAGGTGAGGCTAGTGACATGCCCATGGTCACACAGGTCAGTCGCAGTGGGGCTAGGTGTGATCAGAGCTGCCTTCAGAACCACGACACTTGTGGCCACTCAGACTATAAAGGACTCTGCCACAGAACGTGTGGAGTTTTTATTTCCAGTGGAAACTCCTCAACTTCAAGGTGGGCTTTGTCGCCCCAGCAGATAGGTCTCCCCTTGTGAGAGTATTCTAAATTTCCTCTGGGGAACTACTCCCTCCCCTTTCATATGGCTCAAGTGGGGCTTACCTACATGCAATATCCAAGACCTGACCAGTTAGCATAGTTCCCCACAACATTCACAGTACCTGGTCCAAGTACAGGATATGACCCAAGACAAGCCAATGAGCATCAGCCCTAGAACTTCTGCTGGGACTCCCGAGAAAGGGGTGCTTTTTCCCACTGATTTTGTTAATCTAAAAGAACGCAAGCCAAGAGATGATTTGCCATCTCATTTGCAAACCTGCTTGAGAACAGTAAAACTAGCACAGAAGAAAGCAGGCCTGAGGAAAGCATAGACAGATTCCTGACATCATTTGAGCACCTAGATCTAGCCATACCTGAAGTCGGAGACCGACGGACTCTTCAGGCATGTGACACACAGACACACGCATGCACACACAACACATACCATGCATTCACACACTTATTTTTCCTGATAAGCTAGTTCAATGTGGCTTTCTCTCTCTTGCAGCAAAAACTTCCTTCTAAAGTACATGAATCAAAGACCATTAAAATTAAGGCACAAAGAATGGGACATGTGGCAGAAGTAGGGTGCATGGTAAAAGGTCTAGGCCAACACTCAGTATGGAATCAAGCAAATCACGTTGTTCCCTGCTTCTGCTACCTATCGGTATGTTTATACAAATAAAATTTGTTTATAAGGAACGGCAAAGCAGTCACTCAATCACAAAGCAAGTGACATACCCGCAACAGCTGGGGAGCCGTGCAGCCCTGTGTGATTTGCCTTGAAGATAGGAGGAGGTGGGGGAGACAGGCTGGCTGAGGGCATAAGATCATGATTTCGAGATGCCTAAAACACTGGCAGCATAGCCACTTCTTCCTTTGCTGGGCTGTCTCCTTTTTTTAGCACCTCAGGCTGGTATTACCCTGTTTCCCTCTGCCCCTAAGCCCCTCTCTAGTTCTCACGAGATGGCCCTGCTGTGGGCAGTTGGCTCTTTTCCAGACACACATTTCTGATGCAAGTAGACCCCACAGGCTCTAGGTGCCTACCCTGTCTGAAGGCACCATGCTGCCGTCTGTTGCCTCCACTGCTGCTTCTAGCAAGGACAAGTGGTCATCCACTGTGATGAACGGCCAGAGGGAAGATTCTTAAATGATTCACCAAAAGCAGAATTTATCAAACTGGTGCAACGCTACTAGCTTCACAGGTCTACAAACGATCTCTCTGGATATTACAACAAATAGAAAACAACCGGTAGATAGAATAAAAATCATTACTTTTACAAAAAAAAAAAAAAACTTTTACTCCAAACTTTAGAGGAGCAAATTCATTACGTAAACACTCTGCAGAACCCACCTCCAGGAGCCACAACAACGGCTCCTTCGGATCCATAGAAGACCACGAGCTTCGTGAACAGTGGTAACATGTCAAGATGCTGGAGCAAACCCAGAGTTCTGGATACACGCTCCAGGCCCACGAGCGGGACTAGGCCCACGAGCGGGACTAGGCCCACGAGCGGGACTAGGCCCACGAGCGGGACTAGGCCCACGAGCGGGACTAGGCCCACGAGCGGGACTAGGCCCACGAGCGGGACTAGGCCCACGAGCGGGACTAAGCCCACGAGCAGGACTCCACACAGGATTCCTCACTGTCCTGCTCCTTCAGAGTCTGCTGGGGTCACAGGTCTCCTGTTCTCCCAGCTCCCCGCTAAGCCCACAGGGGGAAAGTGCCTCAGCGCTTTCTATTTTTGTCTTCAAATCCCTTTCTTATCTGACATTTCTTAATTTTTACTTGTTTTCCAGGTCATCACTTCAATTTCCAGATGATTTACAGTCTTTAAAATCCTCGTTTAGAAAGCAGTGGGGTCTATTAATCACCAATTCTGAGTCTTCACTTTCCCTCTGCTTCATGCAGCCTTGAAACAGAGCTGGTGAACTTCATATTCATCACACTGATTCCTGCCCTAAATGACTTTAACCTTTTACTAATATCTGAACATGTCTGACTAGGAGAACCTGAGAAATAGTAGCCAGAGGCTTAATAGCATGACACAGATTTACAGCACTTCTTGAAGTGCCGTCCTCCCTCCTGAATCAGAATCACCCAGAGCGCCTGTTTAAAATGCAGATTCCTGGAACGCACATCAGACCCGTTGAGCTCAGACTCTCTAGGAGTGAGGCTCAGGAATCCGCAAATCAAACCAGCAGGACGTGGTTCTTATACACTCTAAAGTCTGAGAACCAGAGGTCTGTGTGTTGGAAAAGGGTTAAATACAAATGAAACAGCCGTCTGGTTGAAGAATCAAGCAGCAGGCATGTATCAGAGTAGACTAGGTTATGCGGTAGCGACAACTGGCCTGCAGATCCCAGTGACTTGAAACACAGCCATACTCTTTGCTCACCCTACATGTCCATCAAGCACTGGTGGTGGTTTGGGTGAGGGTGTGAAGGGGGTTCTACTGTCTATCTTCTCACTAGCAACCAGGCTGGTGGAGTCTCCACCATCTGGATCCTTGCTGGTTGCATTAGAATGGGTAAGACAATGCTGCTGGTCTCCCACGGCAATTAAATGCTCTGGTCTGAAAATAACCCGTAACTTTTGCCCAAACACCATTGGCTAATACTCATGGTCCCGCTGAGCTGAAAAATGGGCTGGGAAACATGAAACTTCTAGAAGCCTGAAAGGTGAAAACAACTAGACATGGGTGAGCTGAACACTGGAAATTTCTACCACAGGGAAGCATCTTCATTTTCCAAAGTGAGGGGCAGAGAGTTAAGCTATTTTCACAAATCCATACTGAAGTCAGTATCAGGAACCCTCCTCTCATCATTCTCTCCACCAGTCTCAAGAAGGCGGACACTCTTGCAATCCTTCAGAACTTAACAGAACTTTGCTAAAGTGCCAGTTATTACAAAGGACAGACAGTACTGGAATTTAAATGTCATCATTTTCTTTTTGAAGCAGATTGTCTAATTAAAAACAGAAAAGAGATCAATTTGCAGGCTTTTCTCTGAATTAATCATCAGAGGAACATATTACACAGATATGTTCTGCTTAGTTGTGCTGCCAAGGACTTTAATCAAACTGTTACTTGAACACCTACTGTGTCCAGAAGGAAGCTAGATACCTTCTAATTTCATCAACAGAAGTCTGTCTGCCCTACAGCTCAGCTCACCCAGTCCTTCAGAGAGAAAAGTAGTTCTTCCTTCTCTTGCTATTCATTCCCGCCCTTGCCATTCTGATGGATCCCCAGTTGGATGCCTGATCCCAAACTTAGCCAGTAGGGAACACTGGTGCAGTGGTTAAGAGCTACAGCGAGCTATGGCTGCTAACCTTTTGGCTAGCAGTTCGAATCCAGCAGCCACTCCTTGGAAAACCTATGGGGCAGTTATACTCTGTCCTGTGGGGTTGCTAGGAAACCCTGATGGTGTAGTGGTTAAGTGCTAAGGCTGCTAACCAAAGGGCTGGCAGTTCAAATCCACCAGGCACTCCTTGGAAACTCTATGGGGCAGTTCTACTCTGTCCTATAGGGTTGTTATGAGTCGGAATCAACTTGATGGCAATGGGTCTGGCTTGGTTTGTTTTCCCATGTAACCAGAGAATCATTTCCCAGCTCTAAAAGCATCAGCCAGAGCTGTAGAATCTCCAGCTCAGAAGAGCTGTTTGGGTCCAGAATTGGGAATCTATCTGCTCCGTGCAAAGAGGAAGGACCCACGGGGTGCATTTGTGATCCTCTGCCTCGTTAGGACCTGTTCCACATACTTTCTGTGACAGGTAGGGAGACTCAGGCAGATGACAGCACTGATATTGAACCAAATCACAAGTGGATGACCTCTAGTTCCATGAGGGAATAAGGTCGAGAGGTAATTTTTGCAGGCTGCAAATGGCAACAAACCAGATGCTTTCTCTTTGAATGCACCGTATTTTTTGCAAAGAACACATCCACGTAAATAACGCGCCCCCCCCCCACACACACACACACAACGCACATAGTGTGCCCAGGAAACTAATGCACGAGGGGTTGTGCAGCTGGCAAAAAATATATAACGTGCATGCTATCCGCATAAAAATATGGTACCTATCTTTGAAAAAAAGATGAAAAACTTGATTTCTTTTTCCAGTATTACCACAAATAACACAGTTCTTAATGTACCCAATTATAGCTATTATCCTCTTCCTTTGAGCACAAACACAGGCCACTTTGTCAGAGCTGCTTGCTAGCTCAATCTCAGCTTGTTTCTCACCCTGGAAGACCCCCTGCTTTCCATTATTTTAGCAAATGGCTTTTAATGGAAAAGTCAACATTAAGCATCACTATAAGCCATATCAAATCACCAATATAATTTCATATCAGGTAAGTAATTCTATCTACAAGCTCTATCACTGCCATCTTGACAGACATCTCTAAGTGTCAAATTTTAACATTATTCCACCATGCTTGTCATTGCCGTATTATTTCTTGCCATCAACACAAGTTTCTGTAATTTGAATTCTTGCATATTTCCACGCCAAAGTCAAGCCTTGCTGCTGTACTGCCCTTGAGAGCCCGTGGCAAAGAACAGTGCTGAAGCTATGGTAATTCCCATATTTCCTATAAGAACCCCCCTCCCACAAGTGTGTTACAGGCCTTGACACAGGGCTCTGCAGCAAGGCCCTGAGGAATATAAACAAAGCAGCGCGCAACATGTGCTGTGCCTACTTCCTATACTTCAAGACCATTTGTCTTATTTTCCTTCTAATACGCTTTGTGCCTGCTTTTCATTGTATGAGAGACCAATGCTTAAGTGAAAAATGGAGGAAAAAATACACCAAAGCATCTTTTGCACTGGTTTATTTTGTTCGGCGTCCTCAAAGTGCAGGTCTGACCTTGCCCTTTCAATATGTTTTTTAACCGATGCTTTTTCCCTTCTGCCTCTGTTCCCTGGATCTGGTCTCCTCACTCTCCTCTTCCGTTAAAAGGTTGTCATCTATTGTGTGTATTTCTGTAAACTGAGGAGTGAGCAAAACCTTTCAACATGGTTTCGTTTATCCTTCAATTAAATTCAGACATGAGATAAACCCTATCATAACTTTGACCTGAAACAATAATGGGACCTGGAAACAAATTTTTATATTTCTGTTTGCTCTGGTATCTATATTGGTTCCAATTGAAAGGGCTAAATTTAATTTTTCTCCCAAAGAAATAACAATTTTTTTTAACCAAGTTTTACTCTTAAAGCCCTTGAAATTTTTTAATAGATTTATAAAGGGGAAAATTACAAAAAGTGACAGAAAAATAAGTGCTTTCCTTACCACTGGTATTGACTCCCTCTCCCCCAGTTTGCTACCTCTACTATTACGGGAAAGGAAGGCTCCAGACCAAAGTCATAGAACACTGGAGCTGGGCGAGGCCCTCAAAATCATTGAGACCAGCCTCATTTGGCAGATGAGAAAACCGAGGTTCACAGTAGATTCCTGCCTTGATAGTAATAAAAACAAAAGAAATAAAGCTAACAGTGCACGCTTACCATTTATAAAATGCTTGACATACATTACCGCATGAAGCTTCAAAATAGTCATCAGAGACAGGCACTATTATAAACTCCATTTTAAAAATGGAGGAAATGAGGCATAGAGAGGTTAAGTAACTTGCCCACAGCCACACAACTAGAGAGTGAGAGAACCAGGGCTCTGTCTGAGTCCAGAGCCAAGGTCCTACTTCCAATTCAAGGCGCTACCTGCCAGCTTCTTAAGAGTCCCCAAATGATAACACCCTGCTTCCTCGCGTTGAAATTAGCTAAAGTAGTGTACACAGGGTCTAGGAGGTCAAAGGTGTGCCCAACCCAAGCCATGGTGTTTTCAATTGCCTCATATTCACGTGAAATCTGGTCAATGAATAAGGAGGACCAAAGAAGAATTGATGGCTTTGAACTGTGGTGTTGGTGAAAAATACTGAATATACCATGGGCTGCCAGAAGAATGAACACATTTGTCCTGGAAAAAGTACAGCCAGAATGCTCCTTAGAAGCAAGGGTGACAAGACTACGTCTCACATACTTTGGACATGTTATCAGAAGGGACTAGTCCCTGGAGAAGGACATAATCCTTGATAAAGTAGAGGGCCAGGGAAAAAGAAGAAGACCCTCAACGAGATGGATTCACACAGTGGCTGCAATAATGGGATCAAGCATAACAGTGATCCTGAGGATGGCACAAGACCCGATGGTGTTTCATTCTGTTGTACACAGGGTCATTATGAGTCAGAGCCAACTTGACAGCACCTAAGAACAACACAACAACAACATGAGGTCAAAACTATTTTCATATTAATACTCAGATGTTATTTGCCATTCGCACTCACATTCTCTCACAAGGGTACCAGGGAGCTTTCCACAGCCTACTTGCTGTGTGAGATCACAAGGGACTGAATGCTCTGAGAACCCAGCTATCCGCTATTAAGCCAGACATTAAAGAAATTCACACACACACAAAAAAAATACAAAACAATGCCATTCTTCTGGTTTTTTTCTTTGTTTTGAAAAACTTAACTGTCCTTTATTAAAATTTTATTTATGGCAACAAATATTTTATTAGTATTATTTTTAATGAATTAATAAATATTTTAATCTCTATGGTAACTATCAATACACACAACATGCATGAACAAAAGTTCTTTGGGGTACTCGATAATTTGTAAGACTGTATATGGGTCCTGAGAACATAGTTTGGGAACCACTGTTTTACAGTATCTGCTATTAACCTTAGCTTCACTGGAATCTGGGGTCTCTCTCTTCAGTACCAACCTAAACCAACAAAACATCAGGTCTTCAACAATCCGGGCTCCAAAGTTCAGGGGAGAAGCAAGGAGATGAAGAAATCCAGACAGGTCATCTGTGAGCAGTGTCACTACCTTCCCTAGACACTGGTAGGTCACTTCATGTACGTGTGTGTATGTGAGAGAGAGAGAGATTGAAAGATCCTTGACACTTCAGAACCCCTGAGAACTTCCACCAGTCTTTAGGTGGTAAGGTTCTCAAGGGCAAGGGACCATGATTTCTTCATATCTTTGGTTTTTCTCCAGAATTAGTAACTTATAAATTTCTCCTCATAGAACTGGCTCTCAAATGCTTGATGAATTCACTGCCTAATACTGGCAGAGACTACCTAGCCTAGTTGGTCCCCTCCTACCCTTTACCCCCACACCCACGATACACATTCATATATCACCTTCTTCAACTGCAATGTACTGCCTGTCTCTCTGACTTCTGAATTCCAGAAAAGAAAAGCAGTGATTGGAGCTAAGGAGCACTCTCCTTCCCCTGCAGACTGAGCTCCACATTGTCAAGTGCAGGAATCAAGTTCCTTGACACAGGTCAAACTATATAAAAAGTGAATCTGGAATTCCTTTCTATAATGCAAAGAGAAGAACTGGAATTAGCCAAGCAGTTCCTACACATATCAGGTGGGGCTTCCTAGATCCTTATGTTTACTTGTAGAATACCATTTACATATATTGGCATTTAGAGAATAAAGTCACCAGTTTTGTAGTCTCTCCTTACTTATTTCCCCAGTTCCTTTTACACTGAACCCTTATATTTTTTTTTATTAACTTTTATTAAGCTTCAAGTGAACGTTTACAAATCCAATCAGTCTGTCACATATAAGTTTACATACATCTCACTCCCTACTCCCACTTGCTCTCCCCCTCTTGAGTCAGCCCTTTCAGTCTCTCCTTTCGTGACAATTTTGCCGGCTTCTCTCTCTCTCTATCCTCCCATCCCCCCTCCAGACAAGAGTTGCCAACACAATCTCAAGTGTACACCTGATATAATTAGCTCACTCTTCATCAGCGTCTCTCTCCCACCCGCTGACCAGTCCCTTTCATGCCTGATGAGTTGTCTTCGGGGATGGTTCCTGTCCTGTGCCAACAGAAGGTCTGGGGACCATGGCCGCCGGGATTCCTCTAGTCTCAGTCAGACCATTAAGTTTGGTCTTTTTATGAGAAATTGGGGTCTGCATCCCACTGATCTCCTGCTCCCTCAGGGGTCCTCTGCTGTGCTCCCTGTCAGGGCAGTCATCGATTGTGGCTGGGCACCAAATAGTTCTTCTGGTCTCAGGATGATGTAGGTCTCTGGTTCATGTGGCCCTTTCTGTCTCTTGGGCTCTTAGTTGTCATGTGGCCTTGGTGTTCTTCATTTTCCTTTGCTCCAGGTGGGTTGAGACCAATTGATGCATCTCAGATGGCCGCTTGTTAGCATTTAAGACCCCAGACGCCACATTTCTAAGTGGGATGCAGAATGATTTCATAATAGAATTATTTTGCCAATTGACTTAGAAGTCCCCGCAAACCATGTTCCCCAGACCCCCGCCCTTGCTCCGCTGACCTCTGAAGCCCTCATTTTATCCCGGAAACTTCTTTGCTTTTGGTCCAGTCCAATTGAGCTGACCTTCCATGTATTGAGTGTTGTCCTTCCCTTCACCTAAAGCAGTTCTTATCTACTGATTAATCAATAAAAAACCCTCTCCCACCCTCCCTCCCTCCCCCCCCGTAACCACAAAAGTATGTGTTCTTCTCAGGTTTACTATTACTCAAGATCTTATAACAGTGGTCTTATACAATATTTGTCCTTTTGCCTCTGACTCATTTCGCTCAGCATAATGCCTTCCAGGTTCCTCTGTGTTATGAAATGTTTCAGAGATTCGTCACTGTTCTTTATCGATGCGTAGTATTCCATTGTGTGAATATACAACAATTTATTTACCCATTCATCCGTTGATGGACACCTTGGTTGCTTCCAACTTTTTGCTATTGTAAACAGAGCTGCAATAAACATGGGTGTGCATATATCTGTTTGTATGCAGGCTCTTGTATCTCTAGGGTATATTCCCAGGAGTGGGATTTCTGGGTTGTATGGTAGTTCTATTTCTAACTGTTTAAGATAACGCCAGATAGATTTCCAAAGTGGTTGTACCATTTTACATTCCCACCAGCAGTGTATAAGAGTTCCAATCTCTCCGCAGCCTCTCCAACATTTATTATTTTGTGTTTTTTGGATTGATGCCAGCCTTGCTGGTGTGAGATGGAATCTCATCGTAGTTTTAATTTGCATTTCTCTAATGGCTAATGATCGTGAGCATTTTCTCATATATCTGTTGGCTGCCTGAATATCGTCTTTAGTGAAATGTGTTCATATCCTTTGCCCACTTTTTGATTGGGTTGTTTGTCTTTTTGTGGTTGAGTTTTGACAGAATCATGTAGATTTTAGAGATCAGGCGCTGGTCGGAGACGTCATAGCTGAAAATTCTTTCCCAGTCTGTAGCTGGTCTTTTTACTCTTTTGGTGAAGTCTTTAGATGAGCATAGGTGTTTGATTTTTAGGAGCTCCCAGTTATCGGGTTTCTCTTCATCATTTTTGGTAATGTTTTGTATTCTGTTTATGCCTTGTATTAGGGCTCCTAGGGTTGTCCCAATTTTTTCTTCCATGATCTTTATCATTTTAGTCTTTATGTTCAGGTCTTTGATCCACTTGGAGTTAGTTTTTGTGCATGGTGTAAGGTATGGGTCCTGTTTCATTTTTTTGCAAATGAATATCCAGTTATGCCAGCACCATTTTTGTTAAAAAGGCTTTCTTTTCCCCAATTAATTGACACTGGTCCTTTGTCAAATATCAGCTGCTCATACGTGGATGGATCTATGTCTGGGTTCTCAATTCTGTTCCATTGGTCTATGTGCCTGTTGTTGTACCAGTACCAGGCTGTTTTGACTACTGTGGCTGTATAATAGGTTCTGAAATCAGGTAAAGTGAGGCCTCCCACTTTCTTCTTCTTTTTCAGTAGTGCTTTGCTTATCCGGGGCTTCTTTCCCTTCCATATGAAATTGGTGATTTGTTTCTGTATCCCCTTAAAATATGACATTGGAATTTGGATCGGAAGTGCGTTAAATGTATAGATGGCTTTTGGTAGAATACACATTTTTACTATGTTAAGTCTTCCTATCCATGAGCAGGGTATGTTTTTCCACTTAAGTATGTCCTTTTGAATTTCTTGTAGTAGAGCTTTGTAGTTTTCTTTGTATAGGTCTTTTACATCCTTGGTAAGATTTATTCCTAAATATCTTATCTTCTTGGGGGCTACTGTGAATGGTATTGATCTGGTTATTTCCTCTTCGGTGTTCTTTTTGTTGATGTAGAGGAATCCAAGTGATTTTTGTATGTTTATTTTATAACCTGAGACTCTGCCAAACTCTTCTATTACTTTCAGTAGTTTTCTGGAGGATTCCTTAGGGTTTTCTGTGTATATAATCATGTCATCTGCAAATAGTGGTAACTTTACTTCCTCCTTGCCAATCCGGATACCTTTTATTTCTTTGTCTAGCCTAATTGCCCTGGCTAGGACTTCCAGCACGATGTTGAATAAGAGCGGTGATAAAGGGCATCCTTGTCTGGTTCCCGTTCTCAAGGGAAATGCTTTCAGGTTCTCTCCATTTAGAGTGATATTGGCTGTTGGCTTTGCACAGATGCCCTTTATTATGTTGAGGAATTTTCCTTCAATTCCTATTTTGGTAAGAGTTTTTATCATAAATGGGTGTTGGACTTTGTCAAATGCCTTTTCTGCATCAATTGATAAGATCATGTGGTTTTTGTCTTTTGTTTTATTTATGTGATGGATTACATTAATAGTTTTTCTGATATTAAACCAGCCTTGCATACCTGGTATAAATCCCACTTGATCATGGTGAATTATTTTTTTGATGTGTTGTTGGATTCTATTGGCTAGAATTTTGTTGAGGATTTTTGCATCAATGTTCATGAGGGATATAGGTCTAAAATTTTCTTTTTTTGTAATGTCTTTACCTGGTTTTGGTATCAGGGAGATGGTGGCTTCATAGAATGAGTTGGGTAGTATTCCGTCATTTTCTATGCTTTGGAATACCTTCAGAAGTAGTGGTGTTAACTCTTCTCTGAAAGTTTGGTAGAACTCTGTAGTGAAGCCGTCCGGGCCAGGGCTTTTTTTTGTTGGGAATTTTTTGATTACCATTTCAATCTCTTTTTTTGTTATGGGTCTATTTAGTTGTTCTACTTCTGAATGTGTTAGTTTAGGTAGGTAGTGTTTTTCCAGGAATTCATCCATTTCTTCTAGGTTTGCAAATTTGTAAGAGTACAATTTTTCATAATAATCTGAAATGATTCTTTTAATTTCATTTGGTTCTGTTGTGATGTGGTCCTTCTCGTTTCTTATTCGGGTTATTTGTTTCCTTTCCCGTATTTCTTTAGTCAGTCTAGCCAATGGTTTATCAATTTTGTTAATTTTTTCAGAGAACCAGCTTTTGGCTTTGTTAATTCTTTCAATTGTTTTTCTGTTCTCTAATTCATTTAGTTCAGCTCTAATTTTTATTATTTGTTTTCTTCTGGTGCCTGATGGATTCTTTTGTTGCTCACTTTCTATTTGTTCAAGTTGTAGGGACAGTTCTCTGATTTTGGCTCTTTCTTCTTTTTGTATGTGTGCATTTATCGATATAAATTGGCCTCTGAGCACTGCTTTCGCTGTGTCCCAGAGGTTTTGATAGGAAGTATTTTCATTCTCGTTGCTTTCTATGAATTTCCTTATTCCCTCCTTAATGTCTTCTATAACCCAGTCTTTTTTCAGGAGGGTATTGTTCATTTTCCAAGTATTTGATTTCTTTTCCCTAGTTTTTCTGTTATTGATCTCTAGTTTTATTGCCTTGTGGTCTGAGAAGATGCTTTGTAATATTTCGATGTTTTGGACTCTGCAAAGGTTTGTTTTATGACCTAATATGTGGTCTATTCTAGAGAATGTTCCATGTGCGCTAGAAAAAAAAGTATATTTTGCAGCAGTTGGGTGGTGAGTTCTGTATAAGTCAATGAGGTCAAGTTGGTTGATTGTTGTAATTAGGTCTTCCGTGTCTCTATTGAGCTTCTTACTGGAAGTCCTGTCTTTCTCCGACAGTGGTGTGCCGAAGTCTCCTACTGTAATTGTGGAGGTGTCTATCTCACTTTTCAGTTCCATTAAAGTTTGTTTCATGTATCTTGCAGCCCTGTCATTGGGTGCATAAATATTTAATATGGTTATGTCTTCCTGATCAATTGTCCCTTTTATCATTATATAGTGTCCTTCTTTATCCTTTGTGGTGGATTTAAGTCTAAAGTCTATTTTGTCAGAAATTAATATTGCTACTCCTCTTCTTTTTTGCTTATTGTTTGCTTGATATATTTTTTTCCATCCTTTGAGTTTTAGTTTGTTTGTGTCTCTCAGTCTAAGGTGTGTCTCTTGTAGGCAGCATATAGATGGATCATGTTTCTTTATCCAGTCTGTGACTCTCTGTCTCTTTATTGGTGCATTTACTCCATTTACATTCAGCGTAATTATAGATAAATAAGTTTTTAGTGCTGTCATTTTGATGCCTTTTTATGTGTGTTGTTGACAATTTCATTTTTCCGCATGGTTTTTTGTGCTGAGGCGTTTTTCTTAGTAAATTGTGAGGGGTGTTTGACTTTATGTTAGTTGAGTCATTACGTTTTTCTTGGCTATTATCTTGAGTTATAGAGTTGTTATACCTTTTTGTGGTTACCTTATTATTTACCCCTATTTTTCTAAGTAAAAACCTAACTTGTATTGTTCTATATCGCCTTGTATCACTCTCCATATGGCAGTTCAAAGCCTCCTGTATTTAGTCCCTCTTTTGGATTATTGTGATCTTTTACCTATTGACTTCCATGATTCCCTGTTATGTGTATTTTTTTTTTAATTAATCTTAATTTGTTTGTTTTTGTGATTTCCCTATTTGAGTTGACACCAGGACGTTCTGTTTTGTGACCTTGTGTTGTGCTGATATCTGATATTATTGGTTCTCTGACCGAACAATATCCTTTAGTATTTCTTGTAGCTTTGGTTTGGTTTTTGCAAATTCTCTAAACTTGTGTTTATCTGTAAATATCTTAATTTCGCCTTCATATTTCAGAGAGAGTTTTGCTGGATATATGATCCTTGGCTGGCAGTGTTTCTCCTTCAGCGTTCTGTATATGTCGTCCCATTCCCTTCTTGCCTGCATGGTTTCTGCTGAGTAGTCTGAACTTATTCTTATTGATTCTCCCTTGAAGGAAACCTTTCTTTTCTCCCTGGCTGCTTTTAAAATTTTCTGTTTATCTTTGGTTTTGGCGAGTTTGATGATAATATGTCTTGGTGTTTTTCTTTTTGGATCAATCTTAAATGGGGTTCGATGAGCATCATGGATAGATATCCTTTCGTCTTTCATGATGTCAGGGAAGTTTTGTGTCAGGAGTTCTTCAACTATTTTCTCTGTGTTTTCTGTCCCCCCTCCCTGTTCTGGGACTCCAATCACCCGCAGGTTATCCTTCTTGACAGAGTCCCACATGATTCTTAGGGTTTCTTCATTTTTTTTAATTCTTTTATCTGATTTTTTTTCAGCTATGTTGGTGTTAATTCCCTGGTCCTCCAGATGTCCCAGTCTGCATTCTAATTGCTCGAGTCTGCTCCTCTGACTTCCTATTGCGTTGTCTAATTCTGTAATTTTATTGTTAATCTTTTGGATTTCTACATGCTGTCTCTCTATGGATTCTTGCAACTTATTAATTTTTCCACTATGTTCTTGAATAATCTTTTTGAGTTCTTCAACAGTTTTATCAGTGTGTTCCTTGGCTTTTTCTGCAGTTTGCCTTATTTCATTTGTGATGTCTTGAAGCATTCTGTAAATTAGTTTTTTATATTCTGTATCTGATAATTCCAGGCTTGTATCTTCATTTGGGAAAGATTTTGATTCTTTTGTTTGGGGGGTTGGAGAAGCTGTCATGGTCTGCTTCTTTAAGTGGTTTGATATGGATTGTTGTCTCCGAGTCATAACTGGGAAACTAGTTTTTCCAGAAAATCCGCTAAAAAAAAAAATGCAGTCAGATCCCTATCAGAGTTCTCCCTCTGGCTCAGGCTATTCGGATGTTAATGAAGCCGCCTGCGTCCAGTCCAAATCCCGGCGGGACGGTTCCCCGGCTGGGACGCTGCTCTCCCCGTTCCAAGACCGGTCACTGCCTCCCGGGGACTTCTCCTACCGGCTGCGTCCCACGCCGCCCGCGGAACCGGCTGGTCCCCCTCCCGGGGTTAGTTCAGAGGGGTGGAGCAGCTCTCTGTGCTTGTGCCGTACCTGACTGGTACGCTGGCTCCAGGCTCTGAAAACAATCGCTGCTTCCCTGTATTAGTTCGTTCTCCGTCTCTAAATCTGTGTTTGTTGTTCAGGGTTCGTAGGTTGTTATGTATGTGATCGATTCACTTGTTTTTCCGTGTCTTTGTTGTAAGAGGGATCCGAGGTAGCGTCTCCCTAGTCCGCCATCTTGGCTCCGCCTCCTGAACCCTTATATTTTATGTCAAAATAATTGTGGATGTTGTTGTTGTTAGGTGCCATCAAATTGGTTCTGACTCACAGTGACCCTATGTACAACAGAATGAAACACTGCCCAGTCCTGCGCCATCCTCACAATCGTTGTTATGCTTGAGCCCATTGTTGCAGCCACTGTATCAATCCATCTTATTGAGGGTCTTCCTCTTTTTAGCTGACTCTCTATTTTACCAGGCATGATATCTGTCTCCAAGGAATGATTGATCCCTCTTGATAAAATGCCCAAAATATGTGAGATGAAGTCTCTCCATCCTTGTTTCTAAGGGGCATTTTGGCTGTACTTCTTCCAAGACAGATGTGTTCCTTCTTTTGGCAATCCATAGTACAGTCAATATTCTTTGCCAATACCATATTTGAAAGGCGTCAATTCTTCTTTGGTCTTCCTTATTCATTGTCCAGCTTTTACATGCATACGAGGCTATTGAAAACACCATGGCTTGGGTCAGGTGCACCTTAGTCTTCAAGATGACATCTGTGTGTGTGTGTGTGTACGTGTGTGTAGATAGGTATCTGCAAAGATGTCATTCTGAGGACTAAGGTGTGCCTGACCCAATCCAAGGTGTTCTCGATCGCCTCATATCCATGCAAAAGTTGGACAATGAATAAGGAAGACTAAAGAAGAACCGACATCTTTGAATTATGGTGTTGGTAAAGAATACTGAATATACCATGGGCAGCCAAAAGAACAAACAAATCTGTCTTGGAAAAAGTACAGCCAGAATGCTCCTTAGAAGCAAGGATGGCAAGACTTCATCTCACATACTTTGGATATATTATCAGGAGGAATTAGTCCCTGGAGAAGGGTATCATGCTTAGTAAAGTACGGGGTCAGCAAAAAAGAGGAAGACCCTCAGCAAGATTGACTGACATAGTGGCTGCAACAATGGACTCAAGCATAGGAACAATTGTGAGGATGGTACAGTACTGGGCAGTGTTTCTTTCTGTTGTACACAAGGTTGTTATGAGTTGGAACAGACTCAATGGCACCTAAAACAATACCTGAAACGAGGAGAAGCCCTGGTGGCACAGTGGTTAAAGTGGTCAGCTGCCAACCAAAAGGCTGGTGGTTTGAACTCACCAGCTGCTCTGCAGAAGAAAGACATGGCAGTCTGCTTCCATAAAGATTTACAGCCTTGGAAACCCTATAGGTTGCTATGAGTTGGAATCAACTTGATGACAACAGGTTTAGTTTGGTTTTATCTGCAAGAACTTAAAGTGAGGAGAACTTGAAGCACTTACTGATGAAGATCAAAGACAAAAGCCTTCAGTACGGACTACACCTCAACATAAAGAAAACAAAAATCCTCACAGCTGGACCAACAAGCAACATCATGATAAATGGAGAAAATAATGAAATTGTAAAGGAATTCATTTTACTTGATGGCACACAACATTTTCAAGAAAGTAAATAATAATAATAATAGCAACACTGAGTGATTACTGTGCACCAGGTCCTGTGCTAAGTGCTTTATGTGCATTCTCTCATTTACTCAGACTAATCCTCGGAGGTAGCTATGATTGTTACTCCATTTTACACACAGAAAACTGAAGCTTAGAGAGAGCTACTTGCCCAAATTTACCTAGCTGGCTAGTGATAGAGTCAGGACTCCAACACATTAATGAGTAAGTACCCACAAAGTGTAGTGATTCTAACGCATGTCATCATAGGGGGGCTAACACAAAACAGAGAATTAAAATGGCATCAACCTTGAAAAGCAACTCCGCTGAATGATGGCCGTGATTCCCGGAAAGTTCACACAGAGCATCACTGATGAATCTGATTCCATTTTTCCTTTAGTGGATTTCTGTGTATTTCTGCCCATTTTTCACTAGCACTGCTACATATTTCTTGATTAGAGCAGCACCAGATACCGTAATATCACTTTAAGCTCCACTCGATGCTCTCTCCTTGGCCTTAATTCAATGGAAGAGTGATTTACTCACACAGGAAGCATGTGCTCCTGTATATCAATGCCAGCCTCACCCGCTCCCAGAAAGATTTAGTAGACACTATATATTAGAATAGCAATTATCACATAATGTCAGAACATTAAGCATTTTACGGTTTCCAAACGATACATGAATAATTTGAGCCCTGTGTGTACACAGCCCTTATAAATCAAACATTTAATTTTCAAACACTTTTGAAAGCTATAAAGCCATCTCTTCTTAACTTTAAAACTGTCATGGATTTTGTCTCAGTACCTTGATTTATCACTCCGTGGATATACAACTAATTCTTTCATATATATAATATATACAGATTATACATATTCTTGTATTTTAGATGAAAGTTTACACACCAAATTAAGTTCCATTTAACAATTTTTGTACAAATTGCTCCATGACATTGGTTACAATTTTTGCAATACATCAGCATTCTCATTATCTCCATTCTGTTTGTTCTCTTTCCATTGATCTAGCTTCCCGGCCCCTCCTTGCTGTCTCTGCTTTGTTTTTCGGTAAATGTTGATGGTTTGGTCTCATATTGATTGTTTAAATGAGCACATTCCTCATGGGTGATACTATTTATTTTATAGGCCAACCTATTATTTGGCTGAAAGGAGACCTCCAGGAGTGGCTTCAGTTCCAAGTTAAAGAGGTGTCGTAGGGCAATAATCTTGGGGGTTTCTCTAGTCTCTATTGGTATAGTAAGTCTGGTCTTTTTTTAGGAATCTGAGTTTTGTTATACATTTTTCTCCCCTTCTATCCAGGGACTTCTATTGGGTCCCTGGTCAGAACGGTTGGTAGTAGTAGCTGGGCACCATCTAGTTCTTCTATTCTCGGGCTAGGAGAGGCCATAGTTCGTGTGTGGGCTATTAGCCCTATGAACTAACTTTAACTTCTTCTTTGAGTCTCTGGTTTCCTTCATTCTCTTTTGTTCCAGACGGGAAGGGACCAATAGTTGTATCTGAGATGGCCACTCATAAGCTTTTAAGACCCCAGACGATACTCACCAAACTAGGTTGTAGAACATTATCTTTATGAACTAAGTTACGCCAATTGGCTAAATTGTCTAAGACTATGGTTCCAAGCCCTTCAACCCAGTAATCTAATCCTGGGAGGTGTCTGGATATGTCTAGGTCTTCGTAACTGTCCCCTATGTGCTTTATTATATATATGAAAATATATGTAGTACACCCAAACATGGGAAGCCCTGGTTGCACAGTCGTTAAAGTGCTCAGCTGATAACTGAAAGGTCAGTGGTTCCAACCCACCAACTTTCTGTAGGAGAAAGATGCAGCAGTCTGCTCCTTTAATAGCCTTGGAAACCCTATGGGGCAGTTCTACTCTGTCCTAAAAAGTTGCTATGAGTCGGAATCAACTTGAAGGCAGTGGATTTTGGGTTTCATACCCAAACATGTATATATTTATGCCTACAAATACACATACAAATGCAGATGCAGGTACTCGCATGTACCTGCCTATACATACATAGAGGAAGAGGAAGACTATCAATGAGATGGACTGACACAGTGGCTGCAAAAATGGACTCAAGCATAATGACTGTGAGGATGGTGCAGGACCAGGAAGTGTTTTGGTCTGTTGTACACAGGGTCACTATGCGTTGGAGCCGATTGGACAGCACCTAACAACAACACCACCACATATAGCATATATACCTATCTCTGCAACCACACACATATTTTTGGTTGTTATTACTGTTGTTGCCAAATTGTGTATGTTACGACATTTACCGTAATTGTCCTTTATTCTTGCATATCTCTCAGGGTCTTCATCTACCTTCATTTACCTTGGTCTGTAGTTGTATAGACGTCATCCATGTTGTGTATTGCCTTTCCCATTGCCAGAAATAACAGGTGTCTACTACTGAGCAAGTGATTCCCCCTCCCTCCCCTTCTCGTCCCTGGTAACCACCAGAGGTGATTGCTTTCTGTGTGTATACCTACTCTTGACTTTTTATAAAAGTGAGACCATACAATATTTGTCCTGTTGTAACTGACTTAATTCACGCAGCATAATGTCCTCCAGATTCATCCATGTTATGTTTCAAGGACTCAGCATTTTTCTTCACAGTTGCACAGTATTCTACACAACTAATTCTTGATCCGCAAGTAACTTTGCAAGCACCCTAAAATTTTAATAAGTTAGATTTAGTTTAAACTGCACCCTAAAATCAGAAACCACCAAATATTGTTGAAGCACCAAAATTATTTCTGAACACAAAAAAACAATCAGTTTTTCAGGCAAGAAGAAGAGATGCTGGGAAGACAGTGCAGCCAGAGGCATGAGGCTGGATAACAACAGTTGATAATGAGTGTCATTTCATGAAAGTAGTTTCCCAAGTTAAAGAGTAATTAAGCAAAATGAAAACAAACAAAACATGATTCTTAAGAGGTGCCAAATTTAAGAAATGGATGATTAAATTTGTACTTTTTATACCAAGGAAAGCCATATGAGTTAGAGTTTGTTGTTCTGCTTTTTAATTTACCTGCTTATTTTGATATTCAGCAGAGAAATACATCTTCAGATCACTAGGTTTGCAATTAGTATTGACGCTACTGTGGTCATTAACCATTTTCCAAATTTATGTCTGGAAGGGAACCATTAACCAGAAACATGCAAGAAAGGTTTACCTTGATGGTTTCTATTTTGTGACCAAATGTCAAAGATTATATAACCAACACATTCATTTGACAAAAAAGATAGCAAAAGATATCACGGAAATCCCCATTATCCAAACACTGACAACTAATTAAATACTACGTTTTACCAAAACTCACATCCAGGTGAGCAAAGGTAGATCAAGAATCAGGCAGGCGTTACTGTCCATTTAAATGTGTGACTGCCTAGAAAAAGCTGGAAAAGTCAGACTTTTGGAAGTTCTTCAACAGAGAAAAGCAATGTGATGAGGAAATTAAATGCTGATCAAATGGAAGGTTTGGGGCTGTTTCGAGGAAAGATGGAAACAAGTTTAACAAAGTAATTTCCACACTACCATGAAACACTGAAGCATAAACAATCACAGATGTATTGAAAAAAGACTTTTAAATACAACTGTAAAGACTTTTATTCTAAACCTTTAAGTTCACAGAAGGATAATATTACAAACATCAAAGCAAAAATAATCCCATGTCTATTTTAGTAGTGTAAATTTATTTAAATACCTTAATTTATTTAAATAACTTTAATTTTTACATCCTGGGTCACGTGTGTTCTCAGGGCAAGATGCTTTCAAAACTAACTGGAACGTATGAAACTCAGGGCTGCAGTAACCCCAGCAGTCCGTCATCCAGAACTGCCTCAATGTGAGTGGAAGATTAGTTCAAGAAACCCAAAACCAACAAAAAACCAAACCTGTTGCCATCGAGTCAATTCATAGTGACCCTATAGGACAGAGGAGAACTGCCCCATACAGTTTCCAAGGAGTGGCTGATGGATTAACACTGCCGACCTTTTGGTTAGCAGCCAAGCTCTTAACCACTGTGCCAGCAGGGCTCCAAAGCAGGGTATATAAGAGTGGATTTGGGGCTGAGAGAAGGTCATTTTGTAATCAGCAAAAATGTGTCAAGTAGAGATAATGGCTTAATCCCAACAAGCTGAGTTAACCTAAGAAGACTTGATGGAGCATGACGGCTGCAAGATGAGTCATGAAGGACGAGTTAGACAGAATGGTAAGGGCAGGCACAGTAAAGGAAAAACACAAAGCACAGCTGGGCAACATAAGTCAACCCATTTGACTAACGCCAGTATTCATGTAAGGTATGAACAGGTGTTTATATTTTTTCCAAAAATTTCAACTATTAATTTATCTTTGGATGCTGTATCAGCAGATGGACAATAATTATTTAGTGCTCATTATGAATGTGATATACCGTTGGCCTGTAAAGAATATAATAAAGTATAAATAGATATTTATCATCTCAATGGCAGAAAAGATATGCCCATATGAGACAAATGGACACCACCTAAGACAGCATATAACTGGCAGGCATATAAGTGGTTGCAACAATACTTCCCATCACACATGCTCTTGTACAATGTGACCTTGCCAAGTCCTCATCGAGGGGCAGAATCTACTTCTCCACCCCCTTGAATATGGTTGTGCCCTGTGACTGTTTTTGCCAACAAACTATGGCTGGAGCAATGCTGAGCCACGTTCAGGTAATAACTGGCCTGCTACCTCTTGGAAGTCAGCCTCTACGTGAGGATGGCAACGATCATAAAGCTGCTCTTCTGTGAAAAGCCCAAGCAACACTGGAAAGATCCCGGAGGATAAGATGCCATGAGGAAAGTAAGAGGGGCTGGCCCCAGAAATGTGGGTGAAGAAGCCCTCCTAGAGTGGACCCTTCCCCAGCCACCCCAGCTATGCCACATTGTCCAGAGATGAACCGCCCAGGTGAGCCCTTCCAAAATTCCAGGCCCACAAAATCGTGAACTAAATAAAGTGGATGTTTTAAGCCTCTAAATTTGGGGTTGTCTGTTTCACAAAACAATGACCAAGTGCTAAAGGATGGAAAGGGTGACCACTTCTTATATCTGCAAGATGTCAGCACTAAATTGTAACAGGAAGAAAACAAAACAAAAAGAGTAAGTTTCCCCTTTTTTAAAAAAGCAGTCTTTATCCAAAATAAAGTATTTTATGCTGGCTTGTAATGGTTGCCAAAGGATTATTCAGTTTAAACACTAAAATGATACAACTCTAAATTCAGAGAGACAGGAAGAGGCTTCTTTCTGATAGAAAGGGCATTAGTGGGGGGAACGGTGTGCTTATCTTCCTCATTCGGTTTGATCACAACGTACTGAAAACAGCAAGGGAGTCAAAGGGAAGGCAGTGGGGGGGGTCTGGAGGTGAGGAACACGCAGGATGAAGGCCACGCTTTCCCATCCTTCAGACAGCTTAAGCAAAGTGGACGGACCATCTGCAATATTTGTACCTATCACAGAGACACCATGCCTGAGGCATCCCCTTGGAAGGACTATGACAGCAAGCTGGCTTGAAGTCCTGGAACAGGCGACGGGCCCCAGGGGAGGCAGCCGCCAAGAAAAGGTTCAGCAAGACTTGGAAAAATATCTTCTATTCATGCCTGAAGGAATCTCAGGATTATACTGAGTGGAACTAGATAACGATTAAAGATTAATGCGTTGCCTAATTATATCTAGGTGCTTCTTAGATCAGCTCTAAGCTGCAGCTCACAGAAGACAACCTGCACAATGATTAAGGACACAGCTCTAGAACCCGGCGGTCTCAGTCTGAATCCTAGCTCTCTCCAGACTTAGCCACTTGATAACTTGTGACTCTGGAAACAAACTATCCTATGCTTTAGAGCTCTGCTGACCAATATGGTGGCTGCTGATCACCAGAAACCTGGCCACTCTGAATTATGATGCGTTGTAATTATAAAATACACACTGGATTTCAAAGACTTAGGACAACAACAACAAAAAGCATGTAAAACGTTTTATGAATAGTTTGTATTGATACGCTAGAATGATATTTTAGATATATTGGGTTAAATAAAATACGTTTTAAAATTAACCTTATTTCTTTTTCGTTTTTTTAAGTAACTACTATAAAATTGGAAGTTCCATGCCTGGCTGGCATTCTTTCTGCTGGACAGCACTGCTTTAGAGAGAACAATACACTCAGCTCCTACGGTTGCTGAAAGGATGAAGTGAAACTGTCCAAGCAAAGCGCCTAGAACAGTGCTTGGTGTGTAATATGTGCTCAAACTCACTCACTCATTCATTCAACAAACATCTGCTGAGTAACTACTGTGTGCCACGCACTCTGTGCTCCCCTGGGCGCTGAGGTCACGGCATCAAGACAGACAAAAAAGCCCCCTCAGTGGTAGTGTAATCATCAATTTAGATGCCATGACTGTTTCATAAGCTAGCGTCCATGTTCAGTCATTCTCACAGACAAAGGTCTAATGTCTATTGTTCTCGGGATGACGTAATGGAATCGGAGCTCTGTCCCCTGCTGTCAGCCCCCCTGCGGAGAGCCCAGCTGTTGAAAACAGGAGGACAGAAGTCACTGCTCTCCACCTGGGGCAGCAGGAGGCCCACCTGCAGACAAAGACTCTGGGCACTGGCCTTGCAAATCCCAAACTAGAAAAAGACGACAAAATCCAACAGGAGTTCAGAGCAGGAGAGATCAAAGCAGGAGGTGGGAAGAGAAATCAGGGAAGACAGGACTCAATGCTAGATCCTGCAGGATGCCTACAGATGGATAAAATGGCAACAGGAGGGGCATCTCAGGCATCTAGGATTCATAACACGAAGAGCATCCAGGATGGGCTCAGTGTTTCCAGCTAGCGTCTCTGGGTCACATGCATGTGTGTTCAAGAGATTGATCTTCCCTGTCAAATGCTGGCTGGCACCTGGAAGACAGCCCACAGCATGACGGGAAAGCAAACACAAGCCTTGCAGAGGAGAGGATCATCAGCACAGAGCCATCCACCCTATTAACTCAGGGCTCCCAGTGTGCTCAGCTGAGCCTCAGTCTGTGCTGGTTTCCCAGTCCCTCCTTGCTCAGCTGAGCCCTGGTCTGTGCTGGTTTCCCAGTCCCCCCTTGCTCAGCTGAGCCCTGGTCTGTGCTGGTTTCCCAGTCCCCCCTTGCTCAGCTGAGCCCTGGTCTGTGCTGGTTTCCAGTCCCTCTGTGCTCAGCTGAGTGTCCTTCTGTGCTGGTTTCCCAGTCCCTCAGGCCTTTCTCCTTCTTCCCACACTGCAGTGAGCTTCTAGTAACAGAAATCTGATCATGGTATGCCCCCAACCACAACCTTTTAATCTCTTCCTCCTGCTTTAGAATAAAGACCGAAGTCCTTCCTGGGGCTTACAGGGCCTACCCCTCATCGCACTTGCCCCTGCTCCCTCTGCCCCAGCCAGCCACCCTCACCTCCCAGCTGCTCAGTCTTACCTTGCCTCATGCCCTCCCCTCCTACCCCACCAAGGAACTCCTTTTCATGGCTCAGCTCAGTTGCTATGTCCTCAGGAAAACAAGCCCCTCCTGCATGCCTTTTGCATGGTACCACATCCCTTCCCTCAAGTGAACATGAGACCTCAGTGTAATTCACATTCACCGTGGGGTTATTTGAGCAACGCCACTTCCCCACCACACTGCAGGTTCTGTAGGTGAAAACCTTGTCCTTGTGGCTCACCATTAGATCTCAGCATCTACACGTATAAACATATATACACACACACACACACACACACACGTAAACCTTGTCCTTGCAGCTCACCATTAGATTTCAGCATCTATACATATAAACACGCATATACACACACACACATACATGTAAACCTTGTCCTTGTGGCTCACCGTTAGATATCAGTATCTATACATATAAACATGCATATACACACACATACATACATGTAAACCTTGTCCTTGTGGCTCACCATTAGATATTAGCCTCTATACATAAAACATGCATATACACACACATACATACATGTAAACCTTGTCCTTGTGGCTCACCATTAGATATTAGCCTCTATACATATAAACATGCATATACACACACACACATACATGTAAACCTTGTCCTTACAGCTCACCATTAGATCCCAGCAACTATACATATAAACACGTATATACACACACACACACATAAACCTTGTCCTTGTGGCTCACCATGAGATCTCAGCATCTATACATGTAAACATGCATATACACACACACACATACATGTAAACCTTGTCCTTGTGGCTCACCATTAGATCTCAGCATCTATACATATAAACATGCATACACACACACACACGTAAACCTTGTCCTTGTGGCTCACCATTAGATCTCAGCATCTATACATATAAACATGCATACACACACACACACGTAAACCTTGTCCTTGTGGCTCACCATTAGATATCAGCATCTATACATGTAAACATGCATACACACGTAAACCTTGTCCTTGTGGCTCACCATTAGATCTCAGCATCTATACATATAAACATGCATACACACACACACACGCACACACTTAAATGTAAACCTTGTCCTTGCAGCTCACCCATTAGATCCCAGCAACTATACATATAAACATGTATATACACACACACACGTAAACCTTGTCCTTGTGGCTCACCATTAGATATCAGCATCTATACATATAAACATGCATACACACACACATACATGTAAACCTTGTCCTTGTGGCTCACCATTAGACCTCAGCATCTATACATATAAACATGCATACACACACACACACGTAAACCTTGTCCTTGTGGCTCACCATTAGATCTCAGCATCTATACATGTAAACATGCATACACACACACACGTAAACCTTGTCCTTGCAGCTCACCATTAGATCTCAGCATCTATACATGTAAACATGCACACACACACGTAAACCTTGTCCTTGTGGCTCACCATTAAATCTCAGCATCTATACATGTAAACATGCATACACACACACGTAAACCTTGTCCTTGTGGCTCACCATTAGATCACAGCATCTATACATATAAACATGCATACACACACACACACACGTAAACCTTGTCCTTGTGGCTCACCATTAGATCTCAGCATCTATACATGTAAACATGCATACACACACACGTACGTATAAACCTTGTCCTTGTGGCTCACCATTAGATATCAGCATCTATACATGTAAACATGCATACACACACACGTAAACCTTGTCCTTGTGGCTCACCATTAGCTCTCAGCATCTATACATATAAACATGCATACACACACACACACACACGCACACACTTAAATGTAAACCTTGTCCTTGCAGCTCACCCATTAGATCCCAGCAACTATACATATAAACATGTATATACACACACACGTAAACCTTGTCCTTGTGGCTCACCATTAGATATCAGCATCTATACATGTAAACATGCATACACACACACATACATGTAAACCTTGTCCTTGTGGCTCACCATTAGACCTCAGCATCTATACATATAAACATGCATATACATACACATATATATGTAAACAAAAACCAAACACTTTGCCTTTGAGTCGATTTTGACTCATAGCGACCCTACAGGACAGAACAGAACTGCCCCACAGGGTTTCCGAGGCTGTGAATTTTCATGGAAGCAGACTGCCACATCTTTCTCCCGCAGAGTGGCTAGCAGTTTGGAGCCGAGTGCTTAACCGTTGTGTCATTAGGACTCTCTGGCTCAATAGCAACAAGTTTACACACACACACATACACACACAGTGTTTAGAATAGTGCATGGTGCATAGTAAGTCCTATATAAGTGGCTACTTTTATTATTACAAGAGTTAGCTGGGGTGGGCAATGTTCTTCCATCTGTAACTATGACCATGGAGTTTGTTTCACTCAACCCTTGGGGCTTTTTGGTGGGACACCCCAATTACAGACCCTAACATCACCTTTAACACCATCCCTGTCCTCATCTGAAGCATGAGATTGGCACGTACTGCCCCTCCAGGTGAATATTCAGGATGCCCTCGTTTTAGCCGCTAATGCCCCGGGGAGGAGAGGGTCTGTATCGGACACCAAGATCATAGTTGGCAAGAATGAGGTCATCCTACTGGTGAGGTTCCAACACAGGCATGATTTCCATCAGGTCCTAGTGATTACCTCTATAACTGTGGTATAAAAACCAAAACAACCCACTGCCAACTGTAGTACAGCAGGAGAGAAATTCACAGACGCTCAGAGCCACACAAACCAGGAGACAGACTCAGGGGCTGTGTGCAAAGACCACAATCAGATGCATTAATTAGGAGTTGGACACAAGCTAAATGTTTCTAGGTACCATTTCACTTAATGCTAATAACAGCTACGCACTACAACCTCGTTTTAGAGATAAGGCTTATGGAGAAGTAAATATTAAAAAAAGGACCACAAAGGCTTAGTGGGTATTTTTTTAAACCTGAAAAAAGGAAATTAAGTTTTAGCATTCTCTTTTCTTTCATGACAACCCAAATGGCTATTACTTCAATGGTATTTTAGCATCATTATTTATGCCTTGATACCAAAAAAAAACAAGCCAAACCCATTGCCACCGAGACGATTCTCATAGTGACCCTACAGGACAGAGAAGAACTGCCCCATAGGGTTTCCAAGGAGTGGCTGGTGGGTTTGAACTGCCAGCATTTTGGTTAGCTGCTGTCTTAGTTTCCTGGTGCTACTATAACAGAAACATCACAAGGGGATGGCTTTAACAGAGAGAAATTCACTCTTGCACAGTCTATGAGGCTAGAAGTCTGAATTCAGGGTGCCAGCTCAGAGGGCAGCTTTCCTTCTCTGTCAGTTCTGGGGGAAGGTCCTTGTCGTCAATCTTTCCTGGCCAAGGAGCTTCTCAGCACAGGTACCCCGGGTCCAAAAGATACACTATTGTCCCAGCTCTTGTTTCTTGGTGGTATGAGGTCCCATGTCTTTCTGCCGCTTCTCTCTTTTCTATCTCAAAAGAGATTGGCTTAAGCCACAATCTAATCCTGTAGATTGAGTCCTGCCTCATTAACATAACTGCCACTAATCCCATCTTATTAACATCATAGAGATAGGGTTTATAACACACAGGAAAATCACATCAGATGACAAAGTGGGGGACAATCACACAATACTGGGAATCATGGCCCAGCCAAGCTGATACACATATTTTTGGGGGATACAATTCAATCCATGACAGCAGCTGAGCTCTTGACCACTGCGCACCAGGATGCCAAGCCTTGATAGGTGCTGTTTTAATTTTTTCTGTTTAGTTTTCTCTATAAAGTCCTGGATTGTTAGAGTAACTAATAAAATGGCTTTTTAAAAGGAGATTTCCAATCGATGACAACGTGGAGAGAGCAGGTATTTACACCAAAGCTATGTTTCCCAGGTTTCTTTGGCAGGTTCACAGGTGGCACATGCTGCTGGCTGAGCTCTGGGCTGGGTGCTGGGGATACGGAAAAGTGAGGCAGGGCCCTGCCAGTGAGGCTCTGGCCTCAAAGCTCCCTCCTCTAGCCAAAGGTGGACGTTCAGGGTCAACCTTCCCCTCCTGGGTGAGGAACACTACCAGCCCAGCAGGCAGTGGAGTATTTACCTGGTGGCCCGTGGCTGAGGCCCATCCTTGCAGTTATCTCTGACGCTGTGACAAAGATCCCATCTGAAACTCCATTGAGAGTGTCTGTAAACAAGAAAGGTTGCTGTCTGTCTCGGGAGCCCTGGTGGTGCAGTGGTTAAAGCGCTCAGCTGCTAACCAAAAAGTCGGCGGTTCAAGCCCACCAGCCACTCCATGGGAGAAAGACGTGGCAGTCCGCTTCCATGAAGATTTACAGCATTGGAAACCCTGTGGGGCAGTTCCTCTCTGCCCTACAGGGTCACTATGAATCAGAACCGACTTGATGGTAGTGGGTTTCGGATGGGCTATCTGAGATGCTTAAGTGAAGTTCTAGGAGGCAAGAGGAAGAGTCAGATGACCTTGAATTCTTTTTTTTCCAATTGTAAAACCTACATCATAATTTTCCTGAAGGATCTGGAAAGAAAGCTAAATTCCACAACGCCACAAAATTATCATCCTAAACTCAAGCCCAACCAAAAACAGTTATCACCAAGTGGATTCTGACACATGGCAACCCCATGTGTGTCAGAGTAGAACTGTGCCCTGTAGGGTTTTTAGTGGCTGATTTTTTGGAAGCAGATAGCCCGGGCTTTCTTCTGAGGTGCCTCTGGGTGGACTCAAACAGCCAACCTTTCAGTTAGCGGCCAAGCACATTAGCCATTTGTACCATCCAGGAACTTCAATCTCAAGCCTATCACTTCTCAAAATGTAGCTGCTTTTTATCATTTCTGCTAAGATCAAGCATGGCATTGCCTTTCTTTGGTTTAACATCTCGAGTCCTCTCAGAAAAATTAACGTGTTGAGTGGAGTCTGGGATGTTCACCCACATTTACGGCATGCCACATGCCCAATGCGCTGACAGATCTGGTGACACAAGGATGGGGAAGACACGTCCGTACGCTCACAGGGCTCATCCTCCCCCTACACGTGCAGAGCTGACCCTGGCATAGGGCTCGGAGTGGTATCTCATCCTTTAAGGAGGGCTGCACCAGCTCTCCAAAGTGACCCGAGTAAGGACAGGTGAGCACGTTAGGGCTTTTGCTCTCGCTGCCGTGGCAGGTGTTATGGATTGTGTCACCCAAAAATGTGTGTCAACTTGGCTAGGCCATGATTCCCAGTACTGTGTGACTGTCTACCATTCTGTCACCTGATGTGATTTTCCCGTGTGTTGTAATCCTAGCTCTATGATGTTAGTGAGGCAGGATTAGCAGCAGTTATGTTAATGAGGCAGGACTCAATCTGTAGGATTAGGTTGTATTTTGGGTCAATCTCTTTTGAGATATAAAAGACAGAAGCGAGCAGAGGAGAGAGACCTCACACCACCAAGCAAGAAGAGCCAGGAGCAGAGCAGAGAGTGTCCTTTGGACCCAGGGTCCCTGATCAGAGAAGCTCCTAGACCAGGGGAAGACTGATGACAAAGGCCTTCCCCCAGAGCCGACAGAGAGAGAACACCTGCCCCTGGATCTGGCACCCTGAATTTGTACCCCTAGCCTCCTAAACTGTGAAAGAATAAATTTCAGTTTGTTAAAGCCATCCACCTGTGGTATTTCTGTCACAGCAGCACTGGATAACTAAGACATCAGGTCAGGGAGTGGTCAGGCTGCCAGCTGGATTGAATTAAATAGGCGTGACCCTAAGTCCTGTGTTCCTCGGCACCAAGTCCCCCTTGCCTCTCCCTCTCTTCTAGCCTTTCTAGCCCTCCTCCTAGCCTCTTTCTCCCTCTGCTTCTACTTCACCACTACCTTTCTCCTCTCCACTTACCAAAACCTGCTCTAGAAAAGACAGAGAATCTGCTTAAATGAAGGTGGACAAATTGATACCAGCTTGAGGAATACAGAGGAACCAAGTAGTCAGGCCAGGTGATGTAAACTTGGTTCACCTCATCCCTAGAACTTCTGCGTTGCCATTGTTAGGCAGTAGGTAGCACCCCACTGCCTGAATTTGAATCTTGGCTCTGCCAGTTTCCAGCTGTGTGATCTTGGGCAAGTCAGTTATCATCCTAAGACTCAGTTTCTCCATTTCTAAATGCAGAACTAGTAGCAGTAACTACCTATTAGTGCTGTTGTTAGAACGAAGTAATTTAATACCTTTATATACTTAAAAGAGGTCCCAACTGTGATGGATTGAACTGTGTTCTCCAAAAATTCACGTCAGCGTAGCTACGCCACATTGTGTGGCTGTCCTCCATTTTGTGATGTGATGTAATTATGTGTCTTAAATCCCAGCCTCTATGCTTGTGGTTGGGTCCTGCTGGCACAGTGGTTAAGAGCTATGGCACGCTACAGCTGCTAACCAAAAGGTTGGCAGTTCAAATCCACTAGGTGCTCCTTGGAAACCCTATGGGGCCGTTCTACTCTGTCCAATAGGGTCACTAGGAATCCGTATCGACTCAACCGCAACAGGTTTGGTTTTTATTTTTTATGCCTGCAGTTATGACCCTATTTGGGGGTGAGTTGTCCATTATGTTAACGAGGATTAGGGTGGGATACATCACCCTTGCTTGAATCACACCCTTTATCTTATAAGAGATGAAAGGAGAGAGAAGCGAGCAGAGAGGAGGGATCTCCTACCACCAAGAAAGAAGACCCGGGAGCAGAGTGCATCCTTTGGACCAAAGGTCCCCGTGCTGAGAAACTCTTAGATCAGGGGAAGACTGATGACAAGTACCTTCTCTCAGAGCCAACAGAAAGAGAAGGCCTTCCCCTGGAGCTGGCACCCTGAATTCCGACTCCTAGCCTCCTAAATTGGGAGATAATTAAATTTCTGTTTGTTAAAGCCATTCACCTGTAGTATTTGTTATAGTGGCACTAAATAAGACACATTAAAAGAAAAAAAAAAAAAACTTTGCCATTGAGTTGATTCCTACTCATAGCAACGCCATGTGACAGAGTATAACTGCCCCACAGGGTTTCCTGGGCTGTGTCATCTTTATGGAAGCAGATTGCCACCCCTTTCTCCAGTGGAGCAGCTGGTAGATTCAAACCACCGACCTTTCAGCTGGTAGCCACTGCACCACCAGGTACTCAATATCCAGGAGTCACTGCCACCATTGTTAACCAGGATCTTGGTTTTAAGCCAAAGTTTCTCGTTCTGTTGTTCATGGAATCACGATCACCTGGGATCTGAGCCCACTGCTCAACTTTATCAAAAATGAAGTAACAGGACATTGTGTGTCTCATTACATAATGCAAAAAGAAGTGTAAAACTCTACCTATAAAAAACTCTAGCCAAAGTTAAGAATACTGAATCTGATCAAGCCTCTATATCTAAGTGCCACTTACAGGCATACAGGGGTTAGAAGAAAAAGAAATTACACACCACCAAAGGAGGGAATCGGTCAAATTCAGAGTGTGGGACATCCCACAACCTTGCTACTCAAGGCTCCCCAACCTCATCCTCACCTCCAGCAGTTTTAGAATCACCCGGAATTTTGTCAGAAACATAGACTCTCAGGTCTTCCCGAGATCTACTGAGTCAGAATCTGCATTTTAACAAAACCCTCAGATGAATATGCACATTTCAGTTGGAGCAGCTCTGGCCGCTCTAACAAATCAATGTCATAAAGAAAATGGGGATGCATCCATGTAATAAAGAGCTTCAAGAGGCACAGTGTCCAAGGGCAATGCTTGGCCCTTGCTGGATGGGTTTAAACAAACCAATGGTGGGAGGACATTTTTGAGATAATCAGGGAAATTTCAATAAGGGCTGAGAATTAGTTGTCATTAAAGAATTAATCACTTTGTTGGGTATGACACACCAGCGTGGTTACGTAAAAACAAAGAAGTTATTAGTTAGAGGTGCAAACTTAAAGGTGAAATAACCCAATGCCTGGATTTGCTTTAAAACATACAGGGATGAAATCTCAATGGGGAAATACATGAAACAAAAATTACTGGTAAGTGTTGGAATTAGGTGGTAGATGAATGAAAGATCTGTTTTTTTGGCTACTTGAAAATTTCCATAATAAATGATAATATGATAAATATATAGAAATTTATATTATAAATTAGTAGTAATGATAAACATTCCATTTTTAAAAATCACCTGGAATGTTTGTTCAAAAATCAGATTTCCAGTTGCCCCACCCAAACCTACTGAATCCAAACGTCAAGCGTGGCCCAGGCATGGAAGATTCTAAGATGCTGGATTCTAAACGCAAGTGAGCTGGCAAGATGCCCCATGGACAGTTCTCCACCTTTTTAGGAAGAAAACTAAGTGCTGTCTATGAGCCTTGGCTTCCCAGGCCCACAACCACGTTAAATTTACGTGAATTACAAGACGGATCTCCATTACTCAGTTTGATGAATGTTGTTCCCGAAGTAGAGGAGGACAAAAAAAAGAAAAAGAAAATGGCCACACCTCTTTCTTTACGCCTACTGGGCCTCTCACCCCACCATCACCAACTACAGCAACTAGCCTGACCTGACCACCTGTCTGTCTTTGTCCTAACACTGATGGCCACCGGCCACCGAGAGGAGAAGCCGGCAAGAGAGGGAAGGCTGGGGAGAAGGTCTCCCATGGAAAGGGCAGGAGTTCCTAAAATGTGAGTGGATGGGTTTCTGCCCTTAAAAATACAGCGTCCAGAAGCTTCCGTCACTTCACACAAATTCAAACATCCAGGTAAACTTTCCTAATGAAACTTCAAGCAGAGTTTTAAATGAAATTCCAAGTACATGGTTTGCAACTTTAACGCAATGCCTATTACATTTAATTAGATGTAATGTCCTTTTTGAAATCACAGTTACAGGCACTTGCCATTTTCAAAACACCCTCAGGTAACTCCCAACATCTGTGCCCTTCCAGTGAGTAGCTCCCTTCCTGTCTCCCATACCTAATAATTCACGCAGCCACGTGGCTGTACCCACCAGCCAGAGAGATTTACAGATGCCTCGACACAGTAAATACAGCAGGTCAGCCCTGCATGGCCCGGGGGTGATTTAAAGATGAAAACCGTGTGGGTAAAGTGAGACCTGAAAGGATAAACATCCCCTCAGGTGGTATCAGTGAAGGGTAAACCTTGACTGTTTATGTCTCCCCAGGTAATTTTAACTGTTTTGGCTTTACTTCTAAATGGATTGCTTAAATCTTAAAACACGCTGTAAGCGATAACGCTTTAATCCTTTCTAAAATGAGATTTTTATTATGTGACAGCAAGGGGAAAACAAAAGGAAAAGTGAAGCAAATCCCGTGTTTACCAAGAAAGCGAACGACTGGCTTGGCCAAGAGTTCGCACCCCTGGGATGGCAGGACTTGTCACTTACGTCCATCAAGCCCGAGCCCACGTCAAGGAGACGGCAAATGCCAGTTAGACCGCGCTTTTCCCTCTAAGGAGCTCCAGTGGCAAAATGGTCAAGAGCTACAGCTGCTAACCAAAAGGTCAGCATGTTCGAATCCACAGCCACTCCTCGGAAACCCTATGGGGCAGTTCTACTTTGTCCTGTAGGGTCACTATGAGTCAGAATCAACTCGACGGCAATGGGTTTTTCTCTGCAAGGCTCCCATGAATCTGAAGGCTCCATCTTACTCAACAACTATCATTTATCTTCTTCCTTTATTTTTTTATCTTTTAAGCTTTCTGTTGATATACAGGTATTGATTAACTGGACAGGCTGGGAGAAATAAGAAGAGGCAAGGCTTCCGCTCAACTTGTGGTTCACTCACTGAAATGATGGCTGTTCGTGAGCTTCTCCAGAGTGAGCCCAAGTGGAGAGGGCGGCCCCCTACTTATTGTGAGGCTGAGGAATGCTAGTAACATCTAGACTGACTCAGAGGGAGAGCAGAAAGAGGTCCTTTTGGGAGTTTTAGACAACAGTTTCCTATGGCCTGGTGGGTCAAGCCCCAATTGTTAGAGTATCTTACACAGCTGATCACAACCTAGCTCCTTCCCAGTGGCCTGCCTCGTTTCCCACCATCCTCCCCAACAAGTCTGCCCCAGTCTGCCCAAGGCTCTTACCTCTGTACTTCTTTTCCACTTGGAATTTCCTCAGGAAT
The DNA here is from genome assembly GCF_030014295.1 of Loxodonta africana. Lineage (NCBI taxonomy): Eukaryota > Metazoa > Chordata > Mammalia > Proboscidea > Elephantidae > Loxodonta > Loxodonta africana. The sequence goes on along the minus strand of NC_087364.1, from coordinate 75,843,650 downwards.
CTCACACACCTTTTACAGTCCAGCTCCTGCGTTTCCTCTGGGAATTCTCTGCTAACCTGGCTGCTCTCAAAGACTTCTTTTTACCTCTGCTGAAGCTACATTCCACCTTATAATTGTGTGTGCGCCTGTGCGTGAGTACACATGCGTGTGTGCACTGTGTGCCCACATGCATGTGTGTGCATGTGTCAGTGTGTGTGTTCATTGTATGAAAATCAACATACCACCCTGTTTTAATATGGAAATTGAAATATTCTGCTTTCTTCCTCTCTTTCATTGCAATTGAAAAATGGAAGGAAACATATCCCCCTCAATATCTGGGAGAGTTGGATTTTCTTCCTGACCTCCAGAAACATTGGGAAAAAAATCGGGGGTGGGGTGTCTTGCTAGTAAATTATATTATGATAGAGGAGAATTTATGTAAAAGAATACAGGGGAAAGGTGGGACTCCGGAGAGGACTGAGGGGAAGAGGAACAAGCTGGGGGAGACAGATGTAAAGGGATGGGAGCCCCTGAAGCCTGAGGGCTGACAGAAGCCACATGGGAACGGGGTCCCTGCCAAGGACAGCCGGCTTCATCTGGGAAGACCCTCCTCTCCTGCACCAGAATCTGTGCCATCTGATCCCTCATCAGCACCAAAAGGGACTCCACCTCCCACCTTCACCCCAACTCTGTGAGTGCATTCACCCTCAACTGCCCAACACAAATGGCGCCTCCCTACACCATTAGCCATTCCCTGGTTCTCATCCCATCAAAGCCCCCACACTCCAGGAAATCCACAAAGCCATAGGGCTGAGCAGTCCTGAACCCCTGGTGTTGGGGGGAGCCCACACGTGTACTAGGGAGTGGGAGAGGGCACCACCTGGACAAACTGGACGTCTACAAGTACAGCCATAGTTGGTGACAGTCCCTCATCCTCACCTCCAGCAGTTTTAGAATCCCCTGGGAGTTTGTCAGAAACGTAGACTCTCGGGTCCTGGCTCCCCGAGGACAGTATCTGGGATGCAGTAAGAACACAGTGGCTATCAGCTGAACGAGTATCTGAAAGCGAGAGCTTGCTCCTCTTGACCCACCCCCCCCCCAAAAAAGCCTTGCTGTAGTAGGTGAACGTTTGGAAAACCTGTTACTAAACATGTTTTACCCAAATATTTATTTCGTGAGTACCTGCCATGTGTGAGGTATTGTGCCAGGTGGGGAGGAGGGCAGGGATGCCACAGGAATGAATAAATAGGAAAATAATGTTTGAGGTAACTCAAAAAATGAAGTTAATATTCATACCAAAAATGTTCAAATGCAAGCCTAATTCAATTTCCACCATAAATTAATACACATCAGCACTCCGTGACGGCCCTGAAAAGTGTGTAACAGGCATCTCCACGAGTCCACCCCAGTGGTGTCCCAGGCTGTGACTGTGAACAGAGACTCTGGCGCCACAATCCTGGACTCGTAAACACTGAAGGAAGAAGGCTCAACGTCATCACGCTGTGTGTGTAAAATACTCTGTCTGTGATCCACGCTGAAGCGCAGAATTAACGACAATCTGTAATCCACGCTGATGCGCAGAATTAACGACAATCTGTAATCCACGCTGAAGCGCAGAATTAACGACAATCTGTAATCCACGCTGAAGCGCAGAATTAACGACAATCTGTAATCCACGCTGAAGCGCAGAATTAACGACAATCTGTAATCCACGTTGATGCGCAGAATTAACGACAATCTGTAATCCACGCTGAAGCGCAGAATTAATGACAATCTGTAATCCACGCTGAAGCGCAGAATTAACGACAATCTGTAATCCACGCTGAAGCGCAGAATTAACGACAATCTGTAATCCACGCTGAAGCGCAGAATTAAGGACAATCTGTAATCTACGCTGAAGCACAGAATTAACGACAATCTGTAATCCACGCCGATGTGCAGAATTAAGGACAATCTGTAATCCACGCTGATGCGCAGAATTAACGACAATCTGTAATCCACGCTGAAGCGCAGAATTAACGACAATCTGTAATCTACGCTGATGCGCAGAATTAAGGACAATCTGTAATCCACGCTGATGCGCAGAATTAACGACAATCTGTAATCCACGTTGAAGCGCAGAATTAACGACAATCTGTAATCCACGCTGAAGCGCAGAATTAATGACAATCTGTAATCCACGCTGAAGTGCAGAATTAACGACAATCTGTAATCCACGCTGAAGTGCAGAATTAACAACAATCTGTAATCCATGCTGAAGTACAGAATTAACAACAATCTGTAATCCATGCTGAAGTGCAGAATTAACGACATGAACTTAAGTACCGGGGGGAGAAGTATGAAACTTTCTGGTACTCTTCAAATAAAAGACTTAACTTGGTTATCCGGCAATTTGAAACAACTGAGATGTGAGGCTGGGATATCAGGAGTGATCAAATAGGTTAAATACATAAGGTAAGTGAAGAACCTGGGCCTCCAATTTACGGCTCAGAGATTTATACAATTTAAAGTCTCTCAGGATGGACAGTAAGGATGCTCAGGCAAATTCCAGAGGGTTCATTCTTCCCTGCTGTCTTTCCCTCTAACCTCTCTCCCTCTCTCCTCGTCCGTCCACCAGACACTCTTCATCTTTACCATTCTGCCCCATGTACTCTCCTCACTTGCAAGACCCTAGCTGAAAACCAAACCCATGCTACAAGACGGAAATGCATTCACACACCTGCAGAATCAAGGCTGCTTTACCCCTTCCTCCACTTTATCCCCTGATGGGGTACTGGATGTTTACTATTCTCTACATACTGTCTTTGTCACACTCAGGCCAGTCTGGCTCCCACATCAGGCCACACAGATGCAGAGGCTCCCATCCTTGGGTAGTCTCCTCCAGGACTGGGAAGGACGTCACGAAGTGACCATGGGCACACCCCTGGTGCTGCCCGTCCTTCTGGACAAGGCCTTCTTCACGCAGTTATACAGGATGAATTTGTATGGTGCACGCTTTTAGAGTGGGTTAAAGTTTAACCATCAGCCGGCTGACACAAAGTAATTCTGTTATTTTAATGAGAACATTGGTTGATCTACTGTGTTGATGGGAAGTCCATAAATAGCTGGATGAGTCTTAGACTCTCACCTTCCAATCTGTACCTTTGTAGAAGTAGCCATTCGCGATAATTTATTGGTGAAACAGGTTGCTGAAAGGACTAATTATTATACGGGCTGTGACACAAAGCATCTAAACCAAAAAGCGCATCATTCAGGAACTAGGGTAAAGTTGAATTACAGTTCTTTCTATAATGATTGAAATCTCATCTCAAAACAATCAATCAATGGTCATGACATAAAATAAAATATTTGTGCAAGAGACTGTGGAGTGGCTTCCAACACTGCTAAAATAACGAAAGCTTATAAAAGAGTTAATTAAACTCAAATATGGTGCAGCACTGAAGTACTGCTTTGACATAACCTCTTGGGATCCGGAGTCACCACGTAAAACCCCAACAGTGGGGACATCACCCAGACTTTAATCGGTAAAAGCCATACACTAAACTGTAACCCATAGTTCTGTTTTAACTAGTGTTACGCAAGGTAAAAAAAAAAAAAAAAAAAAATTTTTTTTTTTTTTTACACAAGGTAAAACACTTATTTTACGCTAAATTTCTTTTTTCTAAAAGAATTGTAATTTCTGATTCAACATAAAAATTATCTGGAGTACTTATTAAATTTGCCTAGTCCCTTCCCCTGGAGATTCGGATTCAGCAAGTTTGAGGTAGGATTCAAACAGCTTTCTTTCTTTTTTTTTTTTTAACTTTTTATTTTGAAACCGTTTTAGACTTACAGAAAAATTGTGAGAATAATACGCCCAGCTTTTCCACTGTTAGCATCTTAGGTAATATTATGTAATTATCAAAACCAGAAAATTAACATTTATACAATGCTGCTAACTAATCTACAGACATCATTCAAATTTCATCAGTTTTCCAACTACTGTCCTTTTTCTGGTCCAGGATCCCACATTGCGTTACTTGTCATGTCTCCTTAGTCACTTCCAATCTGTCCCCCAGTCTTTTTCTTTCATGATCTTAAAACCTCTGATGCCTACTACTCAGCTACTTTGTAAAATGCCCTCAAATTGGACTTGGTCGGCATTTTTCCGTAATTAGATGGAGGTGACGCATTTTTGGCAGCACACGACAGACACGATGCTGTGCTCTTCTTGGTGCTTTGTACCAGAGAGCACAGGATGATGTCAACACGTCCCATCACTGGTGGTTCACTTCCATCACTTGGTTACCGTGTTTTCTCCACTGTGAAGTCACTGTTCTCCCTTTGGGTTAAGTACCTTAGAGAGAGGCACTCTGAGACCATGCAAATGCCCTGTTCCTCATCATACTTTCCCCCCTATTTTTCGTATCCATTGATGGTTTTTGCCTGCAATAACTATTACCAAATGGTGCTTACCAAATGGTAATGGCTTGTTTCCCTCACTCTTTCTATATGTATTAAGTGGTCTTCTGCTGTAAGGAAGAGTGGCCCCTTTTCCCCCATGTATGCCTGTATTCAATTATTAATTTATATTAGTATGAAATTAAGCAAATTAATTTTATTCTACAGGTTATAATTAAATATTATTTTGTTTGCTCAAATTGTTCCAGCTTTAGCCATTAGGAAAACTGTCAAGCTGATTCCTATGTACTTTGAACAAACCCCCATCATTTTTTGAGATGTTCCAAGTTCATCTTGTATTTCCCCTGCTCCAGCCCTGGAGTAGACCATTTTCCAAGAGCCCTGGTACCTTTTATTGGAGAAAAAGTACTTAAGACAAAGACGTGGGCAACAGGGGTGCTCATTGCTACTGGGTGTCATTGTTCCTAGGCCCTCTCAGCAGACGGAGCTAGGAAATATATGTATGTACACAAATCCATGCATACACACATATTTATGTATCTGTATTTACATATACATATATATGTATAAGGAAACCCTGGTGGCGTAGTGGTTAAGTGGTATGGCTGCTAACCAAATGGTCGGCAGTTCGAATCCACCAGGAGCTCCTTGGAAACTCTATGGGGCAGTTCTACCCTGTCCTATGGTCACTATAAGTCGGAATTGACTCGACTGTACTGGGTTTGGTTTTGGTTTTTTATGTACGTATAAAACAAAAACCAAACCCACTACCATAGAGTCAATTCCAACTCAGAGAGACCTCGTAGTGTTTCTGAGGCTGTAAAATCTTTATGGAAGCAGACTGCCAGATCCTTCCCCCAACGGACCGGTCGTTTCGAACCACTGACCTTTCGGTTACCAGTTGAGCACTTTAACCCTGTACCGCCAGGGCTCCAGTATGTGTAAAATGTATGTGTGATTCACACTGGTATCTCTGATTTCAATCCAGCACTACAGGTTCATTCTCAGGAATCTCTGTTTCTAACAAGCTCCCAAGTGAATCTCAAGACCAGGAAAGTGTGGGAAACACTGACAGAACCGAAAATGCTAAGGAAAATTTTTATTTTAGTGAAGGAGCTAGAATATCTCCTTCCAATACCCAGTTCCCATTATGCTGCAATGAGCAAAGTTTGGAGCATGACTGTGGCCAAAGTCAAATAAGATGAAATCACAGGGTTTGACCAACTAAATAGGGTCTTAGACTGGAAATACTCAGAATACGTGGCATACAGACTGGTAACATCCAAAAGCTCAGTCCAGAGGGCAAGTCCTCTAAGCTGGGGCTCAGAAGGCAACCCAAGCAAATGAAACTTCAGGAATAAGAGCCAAGAGAGGACTGCACCAACGGGAGCCAGAGGGCAAAGCTGGCACTCACAGAACATCAGTGGGAAAGAGGGCTGAGTGACAACAGATTTGGGGTTTCACGTGGGAGTTCATCTACCATCGCCAAGTTGGCCAGATCTGACTCCAGGTGATGGCATTACTTCACAGCATGGAGACTAAGACTGTCTACTGTCCACATGAGAGTGGACACCTGAAACAGGGAGGAACAGTTTTGGGCTGGAGGCAGAATCAAGCGTCCTCCTTTGGTCGTGTTAAAGTTCACAGACTTTTATATATCTCTGTGGCAAACTGTTTTGGCGGGTGGCAAACTCAGATAAGCACTTGGATATGTAAGTCTGAAGCTTTGAAGAGAAATTTGGGCTGGGGAAATAGATTTGGGAAGCCTTCAGCAAATGGACTATATTTAATGCCATTGGGCTAGATGAGTCCTCGAGGGAGAGTGTGTATCCAATGAAAAGATGAAGGCCCAGGAGACAGCCAAGGCCACTTTATCATTCAGAGCTGAAGCAGAACGAAAGCCAGTGAGGCACAAAGAAAACAAGGAAGAATGAACAAGAAGAATGATCATGCCTACAAGTCTGCAGCCTCTCGAGGAATACTTAGGCATGACTGAATAAGGTCTCAGGTCTCAGCGTACCCACTGCAGAGAACAGGAACAAGCAAAGACAGGAAACTAAGAGGATAACAACATCCAGGTAAACAATTACAGCAATGCTACCTAAATGTGACTTGAAAAATAGAAGATGAAAGTCTAGGGGAAAAAATGCAAAGACAGAGTACCCTACTTACTCCTACCATTTATTTGTAAGTAAGAACCATTTATTTGTAAGTAAGAACCAGAGATACACCTATCGCCCTAATAAAACCCAAGACAAGGATATTTTGTTGTTCTGTTTTAGATGAGACTTATCCAGGCAGCAATAACCAATGAAATAAACATTGTCTATGATCCTCCAGCACAGTGACCCGTACTCACTTCTAATAAGGGACCGCTTAATTGCAAAACTATTTTCTACCCAGCCCCTGTCCTATAATGACACTCTCTTTCCTTCTGTCCTAACCGTCTCTTAAGTGGTCTTATAGAAATCCAAAATTTCTAAATTCCATGGAGAAGCATTTCAAAGATAATTGATCACGGAGAACTCAATATTCTTCATAAGGAAATTTATTGAGTATATGCACCATATTTTATAATTATTAAGCTTCGACATGCAAAATGCAGCTTAACTGCTACTGCCAAGAAACTAGGAAAAAGCTTTTTACATAAACATTAACACAGATGGATTTTCGTATGTTAAATAAGAGATTTTTAACTGTACATGACATTGTCAACATCTTCCTACTGAATATCAAAAAACTAAACCAAACCCAGTGCCGTAGAGTCAATTCCAAATCATAGCGGCACTACAGGACAGAGTAGAACTGCCCCATAAAGTTTCCAAGGAACACCTGGCAGATTCGAACTGCCGACCCTTTGGTTAGCAGCCGTAGCACTTAACCACTACGCCACCAGGGTTTCCACTGAATATCAAGTTAATGTGATATTTTAACAATGACTTAACCCCTGCATTTCATCAGTAATGGATCAAGAGCAGATCTTAAGCTTGATATTTTCGACCGTTGGGTTTTGATGTAAAATGCACACATAGACAACTTGGAATATACTTGCTAAATGATCAAAAATATGCTGATTTTAGAATTAGTGGTGATTGGTATCCAATTTTGACATTTCAAAGTATGACTCTGATGTCATTGTGATATACATTAATGAAAGTTAAATGATACTCTTTAAGATATCCTTTGAATCCCTCGCTGTATCCCCAATTTTAGTTAGATGGTTTTTGTTCAAGTAAAATCCTTTTAATTCTCTGTGAAACCTAAGAATGTGTTATTTTGCCCCTATCAAGTAAATAAACACTGAGATATAGGCCCAGGGACTAAAATAAAACCATTCTGCATGAAAGTAAACATTTTAATGGGACTTGAAAGTGGCTCACAGTCCCCTGTACCATATTCCTTATATGAATGGAGCCCACTGGCATTTGCCTAATGCTGTCAAGTGTGGAAGATTCCGGTGAAATCTCAACAGAGACCTGAAAAAATGCTGGCAGGTTTGGACACTATCTACCTTCAACCTTTCCTCTCACTGTGAAAAGTTTTCTAACACATCTGACTTTTAACGATCTTCTTACACTCTGGGAGCGTAAACAGCGATTTCTACTCTAATTGCCCTTTATATGTCACAGTCTGAGAATCTAACCAACATCTCTGTCATATAATGAACTATGCCTCAGTTCCCACACCTCTCTCCACACAGCTCAACAAAACGAACATGCAGTGGGGTAATATATTCCTATCTGTCTCAAGGTCTGCATCACAGCTGGTAAGAAACAACATAACCAATGACAAGTTTGTTTTGAAAAATCAAAACATGAAGATTACAAATGTGAATTTTATTTCCTTTCTCAATAAATATATTCTGCAGCTGCTTAGAAAATATGGAAAGCTGAGTCAGAAAAACAATTGATATGTTTTTAAATATTAAAGAAAGGATATCTCGACCTCATATTTCTAACTCTTCCCATCAAACTCTGCTTCTCCTCCGATGGTCCCTGTTTCTGTAAACAGCTCTTCCATCTAACCATTTGCTCAAGTCAGAAATGTGGAGCCCTCCATAATCCATCCCTCTTCTCCAAACCCCAAATGCCCAATTCTTCAACCAATCTTGGAGCTATGTACCTCCTCTGAAATATATTAGAACCCTCCATTTTTCTCTATCCTCATCTGCCTCATCCAAGACACCATCATCCCTTGTCTAACTTATAGCAATGGCCTCTTAATTGTTCACTCTTACCTGACCCCAATTCATTCTCTGCACATCAGTCAACCAGATGCTTGAAAAATGTAAATTTTACTCCCTATTGAAAACCCTTCAATAACTTCTCATTGTACTTCAGATAAAACCCAAAATCCTTAGTCTTGCCTACAAGCCCTGCATCACCTGGCCTACTTACCTCTCCAAACAGCTTGTACCACCTGTCATCGCCCTCTGTGCTGCGGGCCACTGGCCTTCCTGGGTGACTTGGTCTAGTCCATTTTGCAGCTTCTCCTGCCTAGAATCCTCTTATACCTCCTCTTCACCTGGCTACATCTTCTCATCCTCTAGATCACAACTAAGGCCTAATTCTGCTCCCTCATAGAGGCCTTCTCTGACCCCTAGTCTAAATTGCTCATGCCATCAGAGCCTCTCACTGCATTGTTACAATTCCCTTCCTAGCTTTTATTATAATTTCACATAAATTTGTGTGATTATTTATCATCCCACTAGACTACACAGAGCCAAGAGTATGTCTGATTGTTCACTCCTCTGTTCCCAGCACCTGCCACAGTACCTGGTGTAGTAGGTGCTCAGGAAATATTTACTAGTGTAGAAATAGCAAAAATTTCTACCTTCATGTCAATAAGAAATATTGCCACTCCTTTCTTCCCACAATCACCCAACAATATTAAAGTCGTGTATTCTGATAGTTACTCTTCCTTATCCCTCACTATTTTCTGACCCTCAGGGAAGTTTTTACACTGACTGCAACTTTCACAGGCTTCATGGCAAACAAAAAACAGAGGCAGGACATGAGAGGACAGAGGGCATGAATTGGTCTGGGTCTACAGTATGGCAAACATCTGACTGAAACATGGGGGCAAATATAGAATCTTTTAACTTCTCTTATAATTATCTAGATTCTAGATGACCTGTGTTGAAAGAAAAAAAGAATGGTTCTATCATTTGCCTGCCATTTTAGAATTGAGAAGATGTCAAATCAAAATTTTAAACAAGTTCTCAACCAAACAACTAAACCAATAATTATAAACGTCTACACATGCTTGGAATGAGAAACAGTAACCCTTACCACACTCATTCGTTCTTTCAACATTCACTTAGTCACCACCTCTTACATGCCAGGGAGCAGGCTCGGTGATGAAGCTACAAAATAAACAGGACGCAAGCTCAGCCTTCTCAATGAATCCTTCACAACAATCAGGGCAGGAGCTGTGAGGGCAGATATTACCACTCCCAATTTACAGATGAAGGCACTGAGGTTTACCAAACCAGGTTACTTCCTACAATTCTCAGAGCAGGAGGCCCGGGGTTAAAGACCTGGTTGGTCTTGAGTCTTTGTCCATTGTTCAGCGTGGTCTCAATGTGCTGGGTATCTGAACCACAGTTATCCAGATGTTTGGCTCTATGAAGGTAACCCTCTCAGTGAACTAAGCAACTCACAAGATCCAAGTTCCAGTCTTGGTAGGCTTAAGATGTAAAAAAGAGGTAAATTTCCTTATCTGTGATAAGGTAATACCAGAGAGAACTCTCCATGAGGAGCAGATGAAAATAACTTTATGAACACGGAATGAATACAAATATAAAGCAAGACAAGCTGGCTTTTTCTTTCTACCTTACCAATCCAGGGATGACAAAATATAAGACAGGAAATTGTTTTTATCTTGCCCAAGCGACTAAGTCCCCCTGAAAGTTGAAAGTGGTTTTACCCAGAGCTACTTTTTGTAGTTGTCTGAGCTGATGCTAATGCAACTCCCTTCCGTCTAATAGGTCATCTGCTCCATTCCGCCTCCCAGGGAGGGAGCACGTACCTTCTCCCCGAATTTAGTCTGCCAGCTCCGGGGAGACGACGGCTCTTCTGGAGCTGATGGTTTAAATGCAGCCTCTGGCTCCCATATTTTTCTGCTTGTCTCTGAGAGAAGCAGAGAGAGGTGGCCAAGGAGCCGGTTAGGAGACACCGCTTCACCCAGGGAGGTCACTCCAGGGCCTGAGGGGCCCCGTGGTGGAGGTCGGTCACGTTCCCAGGGTTTACAGCCTTGGTCCTCCAGCACAGAGGGGTGGGAGGTAGTGTGGTGCCTGTACCTGAAAGAGGAGGGTGCTACAGGACAGTAATTTATGAAGGTGTTGTGGATGGCCGTAAGTCAGAATCCCTTGGTTTCAAAAAGAACTTGAACATATCTGGTACCACACCTTCAGCATTTTCCAAAGTGTGTCCCATCAAGAGAGAGGTTAGACTTAAGAAATGGCTACAGCAATATATGTCATATTAGAGAGAAAGTCTCACAATTAAATTTTGAGGGGAAGCACTAGAATTTAACAGAACTTCTTAAAGCCTTTAATTTGCTTTTTTGCACCACGATGCTTTATGAGAAACTACAATGTTCAATGTTTCCCTCATTTCTTTAACCATGTTTTGCAGAGGATCTGTATCACCTGGCATACTGTTGTCTGCGAGTGGCAACACCTAGCCAACAATGTCTTAAATAATACAGACACTTAAACAGCTTGCAGATGACGCTGTGCATAGGAAGGATTTCCTGTTTGCTCTGGGGGATCAGGAAGCCACGGTGCTAGGTCTGCGGCTCTGCAATTCCTTTGGTCTTTTCCTGGTGGCAGCAAATCAGAGAGTGTATCACAATCTCACAGAGCAACACTCCAAGAACAGAAAAAATCTCTCCCGAAAGTGTGTCCTCTCTCTCATTTTACCTGGCAAGAAAATCTTTCCCAGAGACCACCAGCTGGTTTCTTAATCCTATTAGCCAGAATTTGGTCCCAAGGCCACCCCAAGAGAAAGGGAGGCTGAGAAATTGGGTGGCAGCTAGTTTTCCCGCCTCTGTCGTGGAAAGTGGGCAAGTTGTAAATAACTGTTGGTTGGGCCTGCAGCCAACAGCCACATCCGTGGGCGGGATCAGGGTCACTGTTCCAAGTGTTAATGGAGGTGGTTTCACCACTGTTGCAGTTCAAGGGGAAGAGGACACGCTGGTTCCTTTCAGCTCCAGCCATCTAAATATGCTGGCCATCCTTCTCGGTATCCAGAGCCCCTCCTGCATCTCAGGGCTCACAAGCATCCTAGAAAGCTGAAGGGGATGTTGCTGACATGTGGTAAGTGAAGTGATGACCAAGCCAAGCCCCCTGGCATACGTGGGCATCTCTCCTGCCAGACTATGGGAGACATACTGGCTACTGCTGAAGAGAAGTCTCCACCTGATCCTGAAAGGAAACTCAACTAACCCAGCTCAGCCCCGCAGACGAAGCCTGGCGTTCTAGCAAGTGGACACTAGATGTCAGAGCACTGACAACACCAACACCACCCAGCAGCCATGGTCTGGCTCCAGGGCTACCCGAGTGCAGCCTGGGAGTCGTCAGGAGACATGAGTCAACGCTGATCCACACGGGGCTCCAGGCCCAGAGCCTTCGTCCCACCTCCCTCATCTCACGTCCCCTCCATTCACTCCCTCCTCCAAGCTTGACAGAGAGCTTGGATCTACTTCATCACATTGTCACCAAACAGGCCCAGTTTTATGGACATGCAGTCTGTGCAGTCACATAGGGCCTCAGAACGGCCCCGCTCTTGGTTTAATGCTCAGCTGTCACCATCTGGAAATTCTTTGTAATTTTTTTAACAGGGAATCTCGCGTTTTCCTTTTGCACTGGGCCCTGCAAATCATTTACCTGGTCCAGTCTCCAGAATCTACATTAAATTTGATTGAATGTGAGAAGTCAAGAATTGACTCCTTTCTCTCAGCAGTTCTACTAGATCATTCCTTCCTTAAGGAAATGAACTAGGAATACTCACCTGACTGAATGGGAGAAGGGCTCAGGGGTAGACAGAAACAGAACACACTGACTGCCATGTGCCTACCCCTGGATCCATACAGGAGCCATTATCAAAGTATGGGCTGCAGCCTTTAGTGGGTCACGATATCAAATTAGTAAGTCAGGACCAGCATTTTTTTTTTTTTTAATTAATAGATCGCAGTATATCAAAAGTAGAAAGGATAATTGTTGTTGTTAGTTGCCACTGGGTTGATTCCAACTCACGGCAACCCCATATGTGCAGAGAAGAACTGCTCCACAAGGCTTTCAAGGTTATGGCCTTTCGGAAGCAGATCGCCAAGCCTGTCTTCAGAGGAGCCTCTGTGTGAGTTTGAACCACCAACCTTTTGGTCATTGTTGTTAGGTGCCATTGAGTTAGCTCTAACTCATAGTGACCTTATGTAGAGCAAAACAAAAAGTTGCCCAGTCCTGTGCCATCCTCACAATTGTTTGCAGCCACTGTGTCAATTCACCCCATTGAGGGTCTCCTTTTTCGTGACCTTCTACTTTTTTTTTTTTTTTTCTACTTTACTCAGTTTGATGTCCTTCTCCAGCGACTGGTCCCTCCTGATAACACGTCCAAAGTAAGCGCAACAATATTTCTCCATCCGTACTTCTAAGAAGCATTCTGGTGGTACATCCTCCAAGATAGGTTTACTCATTCTTCTGGCAGTCCATGGGCTATTCGGTATTCTTCACCAACACCACAATTCAAATGCATCAATTTTTCTTCGGTCTTCCTCTTTCTTGCCCAGCTTTCATGTATATTTGAGGCAACTGAAAAGACCACGGCTTGGGTCACGCGCACCTTAGTCTTCAAAGTGGTATCTTTGCTTTTTAACATCATGAAGAGTTCTTTTGCTGCAGATTTGCCCAGTGCAACATGACCTTTGATTTCTCGACTGCTGCTTCCATTGTTGATTGTTGATCCAAGTAGAATGAAATCCTTGACAATTTCACTTTCTTCACCGTTTATCATGATGGTGTTTATGGATCCAGTCATGAGGATTTTTGTTTTCTTCACATTTAGGTATAATCCATACTGAAGGCTGTAGTCTTTTACCTTCATCAATAAATGCTTCCAGGCATCTTCATTTTCAGCAAGCAAGGTTGTATCATCTGCGTATCATAGGCTGTTGGAGAGTCCTCCTCCAATTCTGATGCCACATTCTTCTTCATGCAGTCCAGCTTCCTGGATTATCTGCTCAACATACAGATTGAATAAATAAATAGAAAGGATACAACCTTGCCACAAACTTTTCCAATTTTAAACCACACAGTATCCCTTTTGTTCTGTTCAAATGACTGCCTCTTATGTACAGGTTCTACAAAAATGTTTATTTTTGTTATCTATGTGCATACACTAGGTTGTGGACATATTATGTTTTTTCTGTGACTCCCATTCAAAAGTCTGAAAGCCGCTGCATTAGACTCTAGAGCTTAGCTTGGGAGTCAGCAAACTAGACCAATCAGCCCACCACCTGTTTTCATAAATACGGTTTTATTGGAACACAGCTCGTTCATTTACATATTGTCTATGGCTGTGTTCATGTTACAATGGCAGCTGAGTAGATGGCCATTTACAAAAGAACTTTGCTGAACCCTGCTGTAACAATGTGAGATGAGAGGTGGAGGACTTGATGGTTACCTAAAGGAAAACGTTATTACCTTTTCCTTTGTGGGAAACATGAAATTAGCCAGGAAGAGCACATTTTAAGGAACACAAAAATCTGGGTTCTGGATGTGAACAGGAAGATGGCGCCTGAACATACCAAAGAATATGTATCCCCACTGATTGGACAACAAACACATTGATACCTATCTCTTCTCTTAACCAACCCAAACCAAGCCCACTGCCGTCGAGTCGATTCTAGCTCAAAGTGGCCCTGTAGGACAGGGCAGAACTGCCCCGTAGAGTTTCCAATGAGTGCCTGGTGGATTCAAACTGCTGACCTCTTGGTCAGCAGCCGTAGCACTTAACCACTACGCCACCGGTGTTTCCCTTCTCTTAACAGTTACTCTAAATCTTTACTGACGAGTTACTTACCTCAGATGAGCTCCTGAGTTTTGTAATATATTTTAAGCCATATTGTTTATGCAGTCAAATAAAAAAAAAATTTAGTCAAGGGCCCTGAAAAATATATTTGCCTGGGCTCTGCACATCCTCAGGTGGCCCCGTTCTCTTTAGAACAGTTGTCCAACTGGCAGATCTGCTGTCTCTTGCTTTGGGCGCCCAGTGTCCCAACCATTCCAAAACAAAGTCCATCCATTAAGAACCTTATTGAGAAGCCTTAAAATGTTTATCCCAAGCACCAACTTTCAAGTTCTACTGTCCTTGGCAGGCTCCAAAGTGGTTAAAGTTTCCATTATCACCTCATTACCAATATCTTGAACCATGTTTCTACTCAAGCCTTGCAAATAAAGTCTGTGCTAAGTCCTGATATATGGTTCATCCCAGGTCACGTCACAAAAGATTCAAAAATGCTGAACCCATTCTAAGGAGGAGCCCGCCTTATGCACGCTGGATGCTGGACCAGACAAAGTTATATCGCTTAAACTCTATTTTTATGTCAACTCATAAATGTTTTTTCCTTGTACAAAAATAACCACTTTCATTTTATTCTGTCAAAATGTCTCTTTATTAGGTTGTGGTTAATGGTTTCAGAAGTAATTTGCAGTGAAACATGTCAGTGCTTTTTATAGCTATCAAAGGGAAGCACAAAGACATCATTTCCAGGGTGTGTCAATCCCATTATCCTGGGGCCTGCCTTGCAGAACTGAAAGGTGCAAGAAAGTAATTAAGTATCCCTTTTTCCTGTTGATATTGTAGCCGAGTTCTCAACTTCCCAGATGTCAGATCTGAGCTTCTGGCCTTTAAATAAGCGGCAGAGTTACGAAGAGCTGCGTGCAAAGGAGGTGACTCCACTCAGCTTCAGTAATGAAGTTAGCTCTCCTTGTCCTTTTCTAACTCTTGGAAGTAAAACTTTGACACCTTGGGGGTGACTGGGTGGAGGGGAAGCTTGGCTTCAGGACAGAGTGGCAAATTGAACTCATGTTTATTAATTAACTCATTATATTTGTTAGGCAGAAAATAAGCTTGTTAAGGAAAAGATTTAGTCCTTTTTTAACCCAGAAGTAACCTTTCTTGAAGTCAATTTTTATGGAAATCAGGTAAGCAGTATTTCTATCAGGCCACCAGAATTATGAAGGTATTCCATAAATCCAGTCGTGAAGAAGGGGACTTGGAGATCAGGAATACAAACCATGTACAATATTCGTATCTGCTTCTAAACTGCTCATGGCATTTGCATTGAATCTGAGACGATTCACAGACCAAGCTCACAGCTCATTTGCATATCTGCACAAAACCACAGCGGAACTGGAACACTGCCTCCGCCATACACCACGTTGTTGTTTTTGTGCTTTCCTTGCCCGGAGCCACTGGAAGAAGTTCCTATCATAACAGCGATTCTCACCCACTTGCTCTGGGGCTCAAGTTGCCCAGAAGTTCTCTGCACACAGTCAGACACAAGCTGATAAATTTGTGAAATGGAAGAATCTGAGGCGCTAGACTCTCCCAGCCATGTACTCCCTTGCGTATCTACATTACACATTCTCTGAGAACATGCCTGAGTGTGGGGCTAGAGAAAACATGGCCAAGTGGAGTCAGAAAGTCCCTGTTCAAACCCTTCACTACTAATTAAGCCAGGTGGCCTTGGGCAGGTTACATAAAGTCCCATGAGATGCATTCAAAAATACCTACCTTGCAGGGTAGTCACGAATGAATGTCATATTTATATACAAAGCTCCTGGAAGTTGGTACTTAACCACACCAGTTGCCATCAAGTCAATTACGACTCATAGCAACCCTACAGAACAGAGCAGAGCTGCCCTATAGGGTTTCCAAGAAGGGGCTGGTAGATTCTAACTGCTGACCTTTTGGTTAGCAGCCAAGCTCTTGACCACTGCGCCACCCGGGCTCCTAGAAGTTGGTAGGCATTTAATAAATAGAAAGTGCCCTTAAGATTCAAGCTCTTTCGACTTTGTGTCTGTTTATCATCACAAAGTGAATGGTATGGAGTTGTCTCTTCACAGCCTTGAGTTTGGCCGCCCTGAGATTTACGGCATTTGTGGAAGCAATAAACCACCAGGTCTAAGGTGGGCCACATTACCAGGGCACCTGTTCCTCCTCCCTCCCTTCTCCCCTCAGCCTTTGGTTCTTTATTCAATAACTGCCTTAAGCAGTTTTATGGGCCAAGTTTTTTTACTCAAAGGTAAGCAATTCAGTACAAAGAACACCACATTATCATTATAATAATGGCACTTTTGTTGAGTGCTTACTATGTGCCAGGCAAAACTTTACTTTTATTACCTCACTTATTAGGATAATGGGATAATAATGGATAATAACTCTATGAGGAAGTTACTATTTTTATTCCAATTTTACACATAAAAAATCTGATGCTGAGAGAGGTCAGTCATTGGTCAAAATTTTTATATAAAGCAAAACAGCAGGTTCCAGGCTTTTCAAGTGTGCTGTTTTGGCCTCTCAAGAGATTACCACATGGTAATAGGATAGCGCAGAACTGCCCCACAGGATTTCCAAGGATGTAAGTCTTCACAGAAGTCGACTGCCACATCTTTCCCCCCTCGGAGTGGCTGCTGGGTTCAAGCTGCTGACTTCCAGTTAGCAGCCAAGCGTTTTAACTGCTGCGCGACCAGGGCCAAAACACTCATTTGTGTCAATCTCCTCTTAAAACCGCAGACTCCCCATAGCCCTCAGACTATAGTTTAAATTTCTAAATAGGACTTTCAAAGATTTTCATGATTTGACCTAAGGCTATGGTTCTTGCCAAAAAACAAGGGGATTTGGTTAGCTGAGTTTCCATGCACACCCAGCACTCACATTTGTCTAAGGGACTTCACAAGTTAGTTAAAAATTGTTAACTGACTCCATTAGCTCTGTGGATTTATCCAGGTTTTATTTAACTACTAGGGGGAACAAAGCCAGATTATACAAGGTGAATAAAACCATGGGACAAAAGCTGTATAGCAGGGTGTCATTCACAGATAAACAGCAGAATTTGTGCCTTATGAGGCCACGAACAGAAAGCATCTATTAGTCAGCCAACTGGTAAACAAGCACTGACTTCATGTCCACTATGTCCTTGAGGCGCAAAGGATCGCTTTTACATGGCCTTTCTCACCATGATCTTGTAACTCCCACCAAAAGACTGGGTGAGGCTATGCAAATAAGGTGCTTGTGGCCCACCACGGGTATTAGACAGCTTGCTAATGATGTAAATAAGGTGCATGACACCCTTGTGGGGGTGGGATCATGAAAACAAGGTGCATGGGACCCTAACGAAGGGATTGGTTAGTTTTGCCATCTTCTAGGCTTAAAAGAGAGCCCATCCCAGAACCCCAGAGCAGAGCAGGGCCTCACTACCCAGCAGTGGAGCATATCCTTTGAACCTGGGATCCCTGTGCTGAGAACTTCCTAGACCCAGGAGACAAAGAGCTGTAATACCAGAGATGGTGTGAGACAGCCAGAAGGAGAAGCAGAGAAAAGGTGGCAGCAGAACCAGAGGCCAACACTGAGATGGCACAGTGGGCTTCCTGGCCCACAGAGCGAGGCGGCTACAGTAGGTGCACAGACCTATGAAGCAAGAGAGCTGAAAGCCTTCGAGCAGGAGGCTTACTTGAGGAGTGGGGTGCCTCCAGGCACTCATCAGTAGAGCTAAAGAGCTTTGTAACACTTGCCCAAGAAGGCAGAGGCCAGGCCAAGGGGCCAAAAGGCTGAGGACCAGAGAGAGGCCTACCTGTGGGCACAGCTGATAAGACGCTCTCCTAACCAAAGAACAGTATCATGAGTCATTCTTGATCCTGAATTTGTAACCTGTTACTTTCCTAATAAACCCATAACTGTGAGTGAGTATGGTCTTTGAGTTCTGTGTGGCCACTGCAATGAATTATTGAACTCAGCAGAGAAGAAGAGTGCTGTGGGAGGGACGGCTCATATCAGAATTGGTAAAAAGGTTGAAGAGAGGAGGTATGTCTGACCTCCTCCACCTATAGAAATTAGCCTTAAACTGTTGGTCTTGATTCTTCTTCCCCCTCGTGAAGTCAGAGGAGGTCAGATGCCCTCGCCGTGCCAGTTTTACAGTACTAGATGCTGTGTTGCATTAGCTCCTGCCTTCAGGGAGCTCACAGTCCAGTGGGGAGACAGACAAGTAAACAGGTAACTACGATATGGTGGGCTAACTGCTACAAAAGAGGACAGAAGTATAGGCCGTGATGGGAGAAGACAGAAAGAGCTCAAGTCAAGGAAGGCTTCTGAAGAAGTGAAAGTCTGAGCTAAGATCTGAAAGTTGAATACTAAGTAGGGGCTGGCCAGGTGAAGGGCACCGTGGGTTGGTAGCAGTCAGGGAAAAGGCCATCACAGACAGACAGAGAGGCCAGCACCAAAGCCTGCACGAGGGCTCACGGCATTCAGGGAAGGGATGTAGCTCAGGATGGCATAAACTAGAGTGTTGCTGCTAACCAAAGGGTAGGCAGTTCGAATCCGCCAGGCGCTCCTTGGAAACTCTACGGGGCAGTTCTACTCTGTCCTATAGGGTCACTATGAGTCGGAGTCGACTCGACGGCAGTGGTGGAGTGGGTATGCACTGTTAACATAAATTAAGTGGGTGTGGGAAATCCCAGCACAGTGGGAAGAGCACTAGACAAAGACTGGAAAGATCTTCATTCTAGTCCCAACTCTGCCAGAAACCAGACACCGATAATTAAAAGCTAATATAACCTCACTGAGCCCCTCTTTCTGCATCTAAAGCTGTGAAAATTAATCTCCTACCTTCCTTATAAAATTTCAGGGAGAACACAATGAGCTGGTATACACGAAGGCACTTCAAACAAAGAGGCCAAATCAATTTTGAGACTTTTGACTACTGGCCGGAAAACACTCACTTCCCACCGAGGTTTGGCTTAGCCACGTGACTTGCACTGGCCAAGTAAATGTTAGTGTATGGGATGCGGAATAGGCCTCAGGTACATTTGTACACTTTGGCTCAGTTCTCGAGCTCCAGTGAGTCACTACGAAAAGAACCTACTGCCATTCAGCTTGGGCCCTCAGACCAGCATACATGGAGCAGACCTAAGCCAGCCTACAGCCTGGAGCGGAGCTCAGCTGAGTCCACCCTAAATTAGCCAAGCCACAGTGTACCTACAGACTCGTGAACACGAGAATAAATGCCTGCTATTACACACTGAATTTTCGGGTGGTTTGTTATACAGTACTGTCCCATCAGTTGCCGACTGTTTCAGTTTTCTATTCTGTGTAACAAATTACTACAAATTTAGTGGCAGAAAACACCACACATTTATTACCTCGCAGAAACAGAGGCATGGCTTGGGTGGGTTCTTCTTAGGGTGCTACAAGGCTGTAACCAAGGTATCAGAGAGGACTGAGTTCTCGTGAGAGGTCTGCCTGGAAAAGGGTCCACTCCCAAGCTCCCTCAGCTTGTTGGCAGAATTAATTTCCTTGCAGCTGTAGGATTCATGGTAGCTTGCTTTTTCTGAGCCAGCAACAAAAAGACTCTAGAGGGAGTCTCCTAGCAAGACAGGGTAACATAATCATGAAAGTGACATCCATCACCTTCTCACATTCTATTGGATAAAAGCAAGTCCTACGATTAAACAAGGGCATGAACACCAACAACAGGAAATCATGGGTGCCACCTTAAACTCTGTCCATCCCATGAGTAATAGACGAATGTAAGGCATTATCGTTGTACTTCCTCCCAGATTAACGATTCTACCACAACTCGGTGCATGAAGGAAGCTACCAGATACCTCCTATCTGCCGGCTTTTCTACAATTCACACCTCCCACTCATACATTCATTGCTTGGGCCCATGTAGCAGGAGGGTGGGGATTGGAGAAGACAAAAAGGTTTGTTCAAGGGTCCATCAGAGGTTTTAGATGCCAGAGCTGGAAAGAACTTCAGAGATTATTCAGTCCAAGTTCCTGTACTTAGAGATGAGGAGATGAAGGCTGAGAAAGTTTAAGTTCCAGGCCCCAGAGCACATGAAAGTAGTTAGTGGCAGATACTCAGATGCCCAGGCCAATGCTTCTTTCCCTCTCTCTCTACTGCTCTCCCAGCACCGTCTTCCAAGTTAGCTTGAGTATAAGAATGTCACATGGGCCTCTTGTTAAAAACACACATTTCTGAACCCTACCCCAGACCTGTTAAATCAGAATTTCTATGGTGAAAAAGCCCAAGGACTATACTTCAACCAAGCTTCTCCCAAGAATCTGATTTTTGTTGTTCTTCTCAGGTGCCATCAAGAGTCGCTTCTGACTCATATCAACTCAATGTACAACAGAACGGAACACTGCCTGGTCCTGTGCCATCCTCACAACCATTATTATGCTTGAGCCCATTGTTGCAGCCACTGTATCAATCTATCTCCTTGAGAGTCTTCCTCTTTTTCACTGACCCTCTACTTTACCAACCATGATGTCCTCCTCTACGGACTGATCTCTCCTGATAACATGTCCAAAGTATGTGAGACATAGTCTCACCATCCTTGCTTCTGAGGAGCATCCTGGTTGTACTTCTTCCAAGACAGATCAGTGTATTCCTTTGGCAGCCCATGGTATATTCAATATTCTTCACCAACCCCACAATTCAAAAGTATCAGTTCTTGGGTCTTCCTTATTCATCGTCCAGCTTTCGTATGCACCTGAGGCAACTAAAACACAGGTCAAGCGCACCTTAGCCTGCAAGATGACATCTTTGTTTTTCAACACTTTAAAGAGGTCTTTTGCAGCAGTTCTGCCCAATGCAGTGCATCCTTTGATTTCTTGACTGCTGCTTCCATGGGTGTTGATTCTGGATCTAAGTAAAATTAAACCCTTGCCAGCTTCAATCTTTTCTCCATTTATCATGATGTTGCTTATTAGTTCAGTTGTGAGGATTTTAGTTTTCTTTACGTTGAGGTGTAATCTATACTTCATCAGTAAGTGTTTCAAGTCCTCTTCACTTTCAGCAAGCCAGGGTGTATCATCTGCATAATGATACAATGTTAATGAGTCTTCCTCAAATCCTGATGCTCTGTTCTTCATACAGTCCAGGATCTGATTAAGTTTATAAAACCCTGTCCTTGCTTCATTCTGTTATCTGACAACTATCTATTGAGTATCACTTCTATGCCAAGTTTTGGGCAAGGTGCTGGGAATACACCACTGATGGAGACAGACCCAGTCCCTGCTCTCATGAAGGCTGGCAACTAGCAAGTAAAGAAGCACTGACCATGAAATTCTGTGAAGGGTGTTGGATGAAGTGCAAGACATCAGTGATGGCAGGGGCAAGAGGGAGATAGGAAAAGTAGCCAAGCTTGATCTGGGAGGCTTGAGAAAATTACATCAAGCTGGGGCCTAAAGGATAAGAATGAGTTATGTGGACAAAAAAGAACGAGAGGAAGAGCAGCATAAGAGTATTCCAGCGAGGTTATAGCAGGTTCAGAGGACCTACAGCAAGTACATGAGTAAGACCCCACAGAAATGCAGGCAGTGAGGTGAAACCATCACAAGAGTCCAGACAAGACAAACATATGCTTTCTGAGAGGCCCCAGGGACAGGGCTAGCAATGTATAAAGAGCACCCTCTGGTAAGGAAGTCTGCCTCCCAGTATGTGGCAGCCCTCAGTGAGCATTTGTAAACCTTGCCAAAGCACTGATTTACAACCAACATCAACATCATGATGGGTGCTGTTTTTATTTCAGATGCTCCCGGTGCTCTATTTGACTTGGCCTTTGGGAGCTTAGCAAAGAAAAGCATTTGCCAAGACATTTTGACTGAGAGGACACTGTCAAACAAAAAGAGAAAGAAAGGAAAAATGGCCACAAGAGCAGCCGTAGCTTAACCAAATGAATACAGCAGGGAAAGGCAATTTCTGTGTGGTCAGGAGAAGGGCAACAAAGACTTAAGGGATTTCCTTATGAGATGCTCTGAGTTCACGTTCTCCGAACCTTGGACCCACTCACGCAGATGATTTCCTGCAATGGAGATATGAGTGGTCTGTCAAGTATGACAGGAGAAGCAATTACTTTTTCTGGTCAAACTGGGTGAAGATTCTATGGTTGTCACTATTCAGACTTCATATTCCTCAAGAAGAGATTTTCCCTTCTACAAAGCTCTGCGGGGCTTAGTCTATAGAAATACAAACACCATACAGAGAGGTTTGAGGAGCAAATCCAAATTATCAGCAGCAGTTGTTTAGGATAGAAAAGGAGAGGGAGAGATGAAGAGAAGGGGAGCTCTTACTTTCTATTTTACATACTTCATCATCATTTAAATTTCACAAACATATAGTATGATCTATAGCTAAACATTTTCATTTCGAAAAAAATGCAGACACACTAAAACCCAACCTAACAAATTTGCTCAATTCTTCAACTGTTCAATATTTTCTCTGCTCTTAAAAGATGTGTATAATTAGAGCCCCTCGTGGCACACATAGTTAAAACACTCACCTGTTAACTATAGGTTGGAAGTTCACGTCCCAGAGGCACATTGAAAAAGCCTGATAATCTACTTCCAAAAAATCAGCCACTGAAAACCCTGTGGAGTACATTTCTACTCTGACACACATGGGGGGTTAACAACAGGTTGGGATGTTGTCGTTAGTTGCTGTCCAGTTAGTTCCGACTCACGGCAACCCCAGGTGTGCAGAGTAAAACTGCTCCATACGGGTGTCAAGGCTGTGACCTTTCGGGAGCAGATTGCTAGGGCTGTCTTCCAAGTTGCCTCTGGGTGGGTTTGAACCACCAACTTTGCAGCTAGCAGTAGAGAGCTTAACCATTTGTACCACCCAGGGTCAGGCAATTAAATTAAATCTGCAAATAGCCGAGTCAAGATGAGCCTGGCTTCACATTTAAATGTGAGCCAAAGCGCTGAAGATAAATGTCATTCTTTACTGAAAACTGGATGGAGGAAGGCGGCAGGAAATTGCAATTTCCTACAACTCTCTTTGCCATGGCTCTCCTCAGAAACCCCTTGTCAGAGCAGCTCCAATCTCCTCGCTCTTCTTTCAAAACTTCAGCCTACACTGACCTCTCATTTCCTTGCCCTCTTTCTTCCTGCCACCTTGATCACTTCTTTTTATCAACAGGTAGTGAAGTTGACTCAATAATCCCTGTTTCTTTCTGCATCTCCCACCCACGACCACAATCATACCACAAACACCCAGGAGCTGGGCAAGCAGCCGCCAGCAGAGAGGCTCCTCAGAAGGCAGGACCTCAACAGAAAGCCTTCATAAACCTACTTATTTCTGACCCCGTAACACATGGTTCTCAGCATTTTGGAGGACTCTAAGATAAACAAAACACAACTCCTCCCCTCAAAAGGCTTACAATTTGAAGGACAAGATGAGGCATGAACACAATCACTTTAAGGTAACAACGTGTGTGAGAAAATGCCACAAGAGAAATACAAATGAAGAGCAATGGGAACTGAGATGGCTTCTCAACAGTCTTGTACATTTGAATGGATGGCCAGGGTTATACTGAGGACAGGTGTAGGACCCCTCAGAAACTCAGGGAGCAATAGTGTTTCAAGGGTCGTCATGATTTTCCTGTTGCAGTTAACAGATTTACCCCACTAGCCAACTTGTCAAGAGAAAGTATTGTTGTTATTGCGTGTTGCCAAGTCAGTTCCAGTTCATAACAACCCTATGAACTGCAGAACAAAACACTGCCTGGTCCTGCACCATCCTCACAATTGTTGCTATGTTTGAGCCCATTGTTGCAGCCACTGTATAAATCCATCTTGTGGAGGGTTTTCCTCTTTTTCACTGACCCTCTACCAAGAATGACATCCTTCTCCAGGGACCGGTCCCTCCTGATAACAGGTTCAAAGTACTTGAGACAAAGTCTCTCCATACTCTCTTCTAAGGAGGATTCTGGCTGTACTTCTTCCAAGACAGATTTGTTTGTTCTTCTGGCAGTCCATGGTATATTCAGTGTCCTTTGCCAACAGCATAATTCAAAGGCATGAATTCTTCTATGGTCTTCCTTATTCATTGTCCATCTTTCACATACATATGAGGAACTGAAATTACCATGGCTTGGATCAGGTGATCCTTAGTCCTCAAAGTGACATCTTTGCTTTTCAACTCTTTAAAGAGGTCTTTTACAGCAGATTTGCCCAATGCAATGTTTTGGGATTTCTTGACTGCTGCTTCCAAGGATGTTGATTGAGGATCCAAGTAAAATGAAATCCTTGACAACATGAATCTTTTCTCCGTTTATGATGCCGCTGCTTATTAGTCCAGTTGTGAGGACTCTTATTTTATGTTGAGGTGTAATCCATGCTGAAGGCTGTAGTCTTTGATCTTCATCAGTAAGTGCACTTCAAGTCGTCTTCACTCTCAGCAAGCAAAGTTGTATCATCTGCATATCACAGGTTGTTAATGAGTCTTCCACTAATGCTGGTGCCTCGTTCTTCTTCATACAGTCCACCTTCTCAGATTATTTGCTCAGCATACAGACTAAGGATAGTGTAAGGATATAACCTGAAGCATACCTTTCCCGATATTAAACAACGCAGCATCCCTTTGTTCTGGTTAAAAAAAAAAAAAAAAAAACTGCCTCCAGGAGCCTATGTACAAGCTCCTCATGAGCATAATTAAGTGCTCTGGAATTCCCATTCTTCACAATGTTATCCATAATTTGTTACGCTCCACACAGTCGAATGCTTTTGGGTAGTCAATACAACACAGGTAAACATCTTTGTGGTATTCTGGGTTTTCAGCCAAGATCCATCTCACATTAGCATGATATATGTCATTCCGTGTCCTTGTCTCAATCTGGCTTGAATTTCAGGCAGTTCCCCTGTTGATGTTCTTCTCCAACAGCTTTTGAATTATCATCAGCAAAATTTTATTTGCCTGTGATATTAATGATATTGTTCGATAACTTCTGCATTCTGTTGGGTCATCTTTCTTTAGAATGGGTACAAATATGGGTCTCTTCCAGTCAAATGGCCAGGTACCTGTCTTCCAAATCTCTTGGAATAGATGAGTGAGTGCTTCCGGCATTGCATTTGTTTAAATACCTCAACTGGTATTCCATCAATTCCTGGAGCCCTTTTTTTTTTTTTTCCACCAATGTCTTCAATGAAGCTTGGACTTCTTTCAATACCATCGATTCTTGATCACATGCTACCTCCTGAGATGGCTGAACATTGACGAATCCTTTTTGGCACAGGGACTCTGTGTATTCCGTCCAGCTGCTTTTGATGCTTCCTGCATCGTTCAATATCTTGCCCATAGAATCCTTCGATATTACAACTCAAAGTTTGAATTTTTTTCTTCAGTTCTTTCAGCTTGAGAGATCCTGAGCGTGGTCTTCCCTTTCAGTTTTCTAACTCCAGATCTTTTCACATTTCATCATAATATTTTACTTTGTCCTCTTGACCCACACTTTGAAACCTTCCACTCAGCTCTTTTACTTCACCATTTCTTTCATTTGCTTTAGCTACTCTAAGTTCAATAGCAAGTTTCAGAGTCTCTTCTGACTTCCATTTTGGTCTTTTCTTTCTTTGCTGCCTTTTTAATGACTTTTTGCTTTCTACATGTATGATGTCATCCCACAACTTGTCTGAACTTTAGTTACTGGTGTTCAATGCCTCACACCTATTCTGCAGATATATATATATATATATATATATATATATATAGGATATATTTGAAGTCATACTTTGGTTCTTGTAGGGTTGTTTTAATTCTCTTCAGCTTCAACTTGAACTTGCACAGGAGAAATTGATGGCCTATTCCACAGTCGGCCCCTGGCCTTGTTCTGATGATATCAAGCTTCTCCATCATCTCTTTCCACAGATGTAGTCGATTTGATTCCTGTGTATTCCATCTGACAAGGTCCACGTGTAGAGTCATCATTTATGTTGTTCAAAAAAGGTATTTCCAATGATTATGTCATTGGTCTTGCTTGCAAAATTCTATCATGCCATTTCTGGAGTCATTTCTATCACCAAGGCCATATTTTCCAACTACAGATCCATTTTCTTTGTTAACAACTTTCATATTCCAATCACCAGTAATTACCAATGTATCTTGACTACATGTTTGATCAACTGCAGACTGCAGAGTTTGGTAAAAACTTCAGGTTCTTCATCTTTGGCATTAGTGGTTAGTGAGTAAATCTGAATAATAGTCATATTAAGTGGTCTTTTCGTAGGCATATGAAGTACAGCTGACAGCATGGTACTTCAGGATAAATCTTGAAATGTTCTTTTTGACAACGAATACAATGCCATTCCTCTTCAAGTTGTCATTCCCTGTAGAGCAGACCATAAGATTGTCCGATTCAAAATGCCCAATACCAGTCCATTTCAGCTGATGCCTAGGATATTGATCTTTATGCGTTCCATTTCATCTTTGACAACTTCCAATTTTCCTGGGTTCATACTTCGTATATTCTATGTTCTGATTATTAATGGATGTTTGCAGCAACTTCTTCTCATTTCATGTCACATCAGCAAATGAAGGTCCCAAAAGCTTTACTCCATCCACGTCATTAAGGTCGACTCTACTTTGAGGAGGCCGCTCTTCCCCAGTCATATTTTGAGTGTCTTCCAACCTGAAGGGATCATCTTCTGCCACTGTATCAATGTTCTGCTGCTGTTCATAAGGTTTTCAGTGGCCCATTTTTTCAGAAGTAGGCTGCCAGGTCCTTCTTCCTAGTCTGTCTTAGTCTGGAAACTCTGCTGAAACCTGTCCACTGTGGGCGACCCTGCTGGTATTTGAAATACTGGGGGCACAGCTTCCAGCATCACAGCAACATGCAAACCACCACAGTAGGACAAACTGACAGACGAGTGATGGAGAGGAAGTACAGGGAGAGGTAAAACCATGTTTCCAGGGTTGCTATGAGCTGTGAAATGTTTTCTCATAGACATCAATGCCTAATTAACTCCTAATACAGCTGGCTGGAAAGAGCCGTGGTGGCACAGTGGTTAAAGCACTCAGATGCCAATTGAAAGGTCGGCGGTTCCAACCCACCAGCTGTTCTGCAGGAGAATGATGTGGTAGTCTGCTCCTGTAAAGATTACAGACTTGGAAAAGCTGCGGGACAGTTCCACTCGGTCTTATAGGGTCACTATGAGTTGGAATCAACTTGATAGCAATGGATTTACAGCTAGCTGGAATGGTTGGTTACTGTGTCGTTAGGGTTAAGTAGGGCTCTGTGGGTCAGTTTGGAGATATTCTGGTCTAGTTCTCAGGTCCGCAATACTGGAAGGAATGGAGGGAGGGTCAAAAAGCCCCTTGGGTGTCTGATGAAACCATGGATCTTGTGCCCAAAATAGTGAATACACGGGCCTACAAAATTCTGCCTATAACTTCAGTGGGTAGTGTACCCCCATATCCCATCTATTGATTTACCAGGAGTCCATGGGCTTTCCCGTCAGAGATATATCTGAACCCTGGCTCTACCACCTTCAGGATAGCGACTTGGACATAACCTCTCTGATTCTGGTAAGTCTCTCTTATAAATTTAGGGTGGTAACAGCCCCAGAGTTGCTGTAAGAACTAAATTAAAGAGCCCTAGGGGCGCAATGGACAAGCACCTGGCTGCTAACCAAAAGATCAGTGGTTCGAATCCACCCAGGAGCTCCGAAGCAGAAAAAACCTGGCAATCTGCTTTTGTACAGATTATTACCCTGGAAAATCCTATGAGGCAGTTTTACTCTGTCAC
Source organism: Loxodonta africana (assembly GCF_030014295.1). Lineage (NCBI taxonomy): Eukaryota > Metazoa > Chordata > Mammalia > Proboscidea > Elephantidae > Loxodonta > Loxodonta africana. The sequence goes on along the minus strand of NC_087364.1, from coordinate 75,815,462 downwards.
ATGCAGTCACTATGAGTCAAAAATCAACTCGAGGGCACCTAGCAACAATAGCTCCAGAGTTACTGTAAGAACTAAATTAAAATAGAATATGTAGAGCACAGACATATATATAGTAAGTAATCAACAAATATGATTTCCTATGTAATGACTATTTTTTTGAGAAACATATTTTTAAATTCCAAGCAACTGACTTGAAAAACAATCTCATTTATAAATGGTTAGAAGTATAAATTGTCAAAATAAAAAGGAAATCCAATGCCACTAGGATTAAGAAATTTCAAACTCCGATCTTAAATGTACATACCACTTGAATCACAAGCAAAGTATACAGCAAATCCAGTAAAGGGGGGTGCATTTTACGTAAAGGGTAAATTACCGAAGACCTTGCATAAATCAAAACTTGCATAATTCACAACTAACTTTCCCATTGGAATAACTGTAAAGTATGAGGATACTAGCAAATAAATCCATAACTACTGCAGAATATTTTGCTTTAATGAGGTCTTTTATTTCCTCAGCATTATCTCTAATATATTTCGTAAAGTGCTCTCTCTTAAATTAACATCACAGTGTATCTTAGAACGTGTTTGAGTAGTATTTTATCGCATCTCCCTTCCCTTTCAGTTATTGGTTTTTCAGACACATCTTTAGGACTAGCACCAGCACCTGGACCACCAGTTAATGAACACTTGCATGACATTATTTTATGATTACAAAAAAAAAAAAAAAAAGACTTCAATTACACTAACAGTGAATGTTAAGATAAAGGCACAATAGTAACCAACGTCACTTGCAGAAATTCTTGTCCTGACAGAGCACGCTGGATATGTCCATTTACAGGGCTGAAGTGGAGCCACTATGAAGCAAAAGGTCAACACAGATACCATTTCACTCAGGCTCCCATTTTGATTTTGAAATTATATAATTTTTGATATTTTTCTTTGAAATATTTGTGCAAATGGTAAAATTTTATTGATATTTCATAGACATTTTCAAATGTACATACAATGCAACTATGCAGAATCTGAAATAAGGACAAAGGGAATCTAACCTACAGCCTGGTTTACAGCTTTAATTAGTGAATCTGATCAGCACCAGATTGAATCTACTATGCCTACTGGCTCTGACACCCTGGGCGTTATCTGCACTGCTATTAAAGAGCAGAACAGATGGCTACGAGATCATAGCAGAAGAAACTATCTATGACCTTATTTCACAGAGACTCTGGAGGACATTAGTGCTTGGATTTCTGAGAATCTAGAACTCATGCACCTGTGCAGACAGCTGGAATACTGCCACCAGAGCAGGCTAACTTACAGTAGGACAGGACTTAGCTGCAAAAGGGAAAAAGCAAGGGATGGTGGTTGATAAAAGAAGAAAAAACATGCTTGAGAATGGAAAACTAGAGCTTCCCAACAGTGTGCCCAAGACATCTGTCCAGCCAAGACAAATTAAAAGATTTAAAATCAGAATTGAGAAATTGTACCAATGTCAATTTTCCAGCTGGGACATTATATGATCGGGATATTTATTGTACTACAGGTACGCAAGATGTTACCGTCGGAGGAAACTAGGTGAAGGGTATGAAGGATCTTTCTGTGTTATTCCTTACAACTGCAAGTGAATCTGTTTCTTGCTGTTGTTCACTGCCATCGAGTTGACTCCGACTTATGGTGACCTTACATATAACAGATAGAAAGGGTGCCCAGTCCCGCGCCATCTCCGTGATTGGTATTTTTTATTCCATTGTTGTGGCTATCGTGTCAATCCATCTTGTACGGTTTCCTTCATTTTCACTGACCCTCTATTTACCAAACGTAATGTTCTTTTCTACCAACCGGCCTTTCCTGATGATGTGTCTAAAATAAGTGAGCTGAAATCTTGCCATTCTCACTTCTAAGGAGCATTCTGATTGCACTTTTTTCTCAAAGACTGATTTGTTCATTCTTCTGGCAGTCCATGGTGTATTCAATATTCTTCGTCAACACCACAATTCAAATGTATCGATTCTTCTGTCTTCCTTTTTTATTGTCCAGCTTTCATATGCACATGAGGCTATTAAAAAGACCATGGCTTGGGTAAGGTAAACCTTATTCATCAAAGTGACATTCACATTTTAAAAGTTTTAGAAAGACTCCTGCAGATTTACCCAACGTAATGTGTCAACTGCTGCTTCCATGGACATTGATTGTTGACTCAAGCAGACTGAAATCATTGAGTTTCATTTTTTTCTCCATTTATCACGATGTTCTTTATCAGTCCAGTAGTATTTTTGTTTCCTTCATTTTCAACCATAATCTATACTGAAGGTTATAATCTTTGACCTTCACCAGTGCTTCAAATCATCATTTTCAATAAGTTGTGTCATCTGCATATTGAAGGCCGTTAATGAGTCTTCCTTCAATCATGATGCTGTATTTCTCTTCATATGGTCCCCAGCTTCTCACATCATTTCTTCAGCATACAAATCAAGTAATAAATAAGATGAAAAGATACAACCCTGCTGCATTCCTGTTCTGTTCAAACAACTGCCTCTTGCTCCATGCGCAGGTTCCACATGAGCACAATTGAGTGTTCTGGAATTCCCGTTCTTTGAAATGTTATCCATAATTGGTTATGATCGTGTGAACCTATAATTATCTAAAAATCAAGCATAAAACACAGGTACTGAGGTGGAGAAGCTGATCAGTTATTTGGTCAGTAATGTAGCCACAAGGATGTTCATCATGACACTGTTTATATCAGTAAAATACTGCACAAACTACCTAAATGTCTAATGATAAGGAATGAGCTCATTATAAAAACTGCAAAATACACATATACATACACACAAAAAAAATACCACGCAGCCACTAAAATGATTTTATTGAAAAACATATACAATTTGGGAAAATGGTCACATTTTATTGTCACAAAAGCAGACTATAAATCAGTATGATCTCAGTTTTGTAAATTACATGCGTACGATAAACATACAAAAAGGACTAAGAGGATCAAAATCCACTATGTTAGCTATAAGTGATTATGTTAAGGACGATTTTTTTTCCGATGTGTATCTGCCAGAATTTTCTCCATGAACATCAGCTCACTCACGTAGTGGATATTTACCAAGCCCCGACAGCCAGGGCAGGATGAAGGCCCCCGACGGCCCTAAACACTGATAACATGGGGTGGCCCCTCCACTGCTCACTCACGCATTCAAACAGGATATGTGAGTTATATATCTACATGTATGTGTGTGTGCGTGTGCGTCTTAGCTATCCATGACCTAACTTCTTTTTAAATGTGACTATAATAGTAGCAACTGAATGCAAAAGTGGCAAGTGCCATTTTAGCAGAAAGAGATGACTGGATTATAAAGTTTTTACTGGATTCTGTACTAAGATTTTTACTATATACCATATTTTCTACAAAAAGATTATTCCACACATTCTGCAACAAAGAAAATGAGTCTGTGAACTTAGCTGTTTCAACAATCAATATAAAATTTGGTTGATCTCCCACAATGAAAAATTGGCTTTCACCAATTTTGCCTTACATGGCTCATACTTCAATTTTGATACTTGTTTCATAATAAATACTATATTATAAATGAAATGAAAAGATTCATAAAAAACAGCTTAATAGTCAGAAAACAAATATTAGACAAATTAATGTTTTTAGACAGATCTTTCATCACTAACATAATTAAAAACATCTCTTTCTATTCTTTGTTCTTACAAACTCTTCAATCATTTCATCACAATTAAGCTGCTGAACAATATCTATTTCCATACATAATAAGGATAATGAATCAAGTCTTTCCTGAATCACGGTTGTACGCTGAGGGCTTTTGAGTCTCTACAGAGGAAAATGAGCGTTCTGTTGTGCAGTTTGTGATTATTAAAGCTAGGAATATGTGTAACACAATTTCAACACTGGGAAATACACATCGTATTTTTTTATTATTATTATGGAATCATATATGCCTACACGAGCTGTGTCCTTTCACCATACCTATTCAATCTGTATGCTGAGCAAATAATCCAAGAAGCTGGACTATATGAAGAAGAAGTCAGGGCATCAAGATCGGAGGAAAAGTTATTAACAACCCACATTATGCAGATCACACAACCTTGCTTGCTGAAAGTGAAGAGGACCTTAAGCACTTACTGATGAAAATCAAAGACGACAGCCTTCAGTATGGATTGAACCTCAACATACAGAAACAAAAATCCTCACAACTGGACAAATAAGCAACATCACAATAATTGGAGAAAAGACTGAAGTTGTCACATGCACAATCAACACCCATGGAAGCACCAGTCAGGAAATCAAAAGATGTATTGCACTGGGTAAATGAGCTGCAAAAGACCTCTTTAAAGTGTTGAAAAGTAAAGACGTCACTTTGAGGACAAAGGCATGCCTGACTCAAGCCATGGGGTTTTCAGCTGCTTCATATGCATGCAACAGCTGAACAATCAATAAGGAAGGCCAAAGAATTGACGCCTTTGAATTGTGGTGTTGGCAAAGAATATTGAATATACCATGGGCTGGCAAAAGAATAAACCTGTCTTGGAATAAGTACAACCAGAATGCTCCTTAGAAGCAGGGATGACGAGACTACGTCTCACATACTTTGGACATGTTATCAGAACGGCTCAGACCCTGGACAAGGACACCATGCTTGGTAAAGTAGAGGGTCAGCGAAAAAGAGGAAGACCCCCAAAGAGATGGACAGACACAGTGCCTGCAACAATGGACTCAAGCATAGCAACAACTATGACAATGGCGCAGGACCAAGCAGCGTTCCATTCTATGTGCACAGGGTCACTATGAGTCGGAACCGACTCAACGGCACCTGACAACAATTAGTAATTTCAGCACTAGCAGTTTTAGTACGATTTGCACTCACTACACTCAAGCATTCAACAGAAGTCTCTTCTTCACTAAATTTTAAAAAGGAAGTTAATTTTGGAATTGTCTTTAGTGATCCACAAATCCTTTTTATCTCCTGCACGTTTCGTTTTTGCGCTCCACTTAGCTGTTGCAGTTTCATTGTGCCTGGATATAAAATTGTCACTTTTTAAATCTAATTCTACGACAACAAATAAATTTCAATAACTGAGAATGAAATTAATAAAACAAGTAAAATTCATTGAATAAAATTTATATTTGAATTTGGACATTAACACAAAAATTTATATTTCAAAATTTAGTGTTTAGAATTTAGAAACACTCATTGTCGCAAAATAGAAAAATATTTTGCATGATACTGAATTTTGTGTTCTTTTAATGTGCCTAATACCTCATTTTTTTTTGTTTGTTTGTTTTTTTATTACCTCATTTATTAGCACAGAGTAATATCAAGCACTGTGTCCACATAACACACAGTAAAAAATGGAACTGACTTGACACATAAACTTTTTGTGTTAGACAAATATTAGCTTTTGTGTAAGCGTGGGGTATGGGTCCTGTTCCATTTACAGATGGACATCCAGTTTTGCCAGCGTACCGTTTCTTAAAGAGACTGTCTTTTTCTCATTTAATGGACTTTGGGCCTTTGTCAAAGATCAGCTGACTGTATGTGGATGGATTTATGCCATGCTTTTCAATTCTGTTCCATTGGTCTATGTGTCTATCTCTGCACCAGTGCCAGGCTGCTTTAGCCACCATGGCTGTACAGCAGATTCTTAGATCAGGTAGGGTGAGGCCTCCTACTCTGTTCTTTTTCAATAATGTTTTGCTTACCCGAGGTCTCTTTTCTTTCTACATAAAATAAGTGATTACTTTTTCCATCTTGTTAAAGAATGCTGTTGGTATTTGGATCGGGATTGCATTATATCTGCAGACCGCTTTGGGTAGAACTGACATTTTCACAAGGTTGAGTCTTGCTATCCACGAGCTTGGTATGTTTTCCATTTATATAGGTCTCTTTTGGTTTCTTGCAGTAGTGCTTTGTAGTTTTCTTTGTATAGATCTTTTACGTTCCTGGTTAGATTTATTCCTAATTTATTTTATTTTTTTTTTAGGGGCTATTAAAAATGGTATTGCTTTCCTGATTTCCTTTCTGAAGTTCTTACTGTTGGTGTATAGGAATCTAACTTGTTTTTATACATTGATCTCATATCCTGCTACTCTGCTGAATCCTTCTATTAGTTCCAATAGTTTTCTTGTGGAATCTTTGAGATTCTCTATGTATAAGATCATATCTTCGAATAGGGATAGTTTTACTTCTTTCAAATTCAGATAGCACTTATTTCTTTTTCTTGCCTTATTGCTCTGGCTAGAACTCCCAGCACAATATTAAATAGAAGTGGTGATAAAGGGCATCCTTGTCGTGTTCCCATTCTCAGGGGAAATGCTTTCAGCCTCTGTTGAGAATGATGTTGCTTGTTGGTTTTGTATAGATGCCCTTTATTATGTTGAGGAATTTTCCTTCTATGCCTATTTTATCAAGAGTTTTTATCAGGAATGGGTGTTACACTTTGTCAAATGCCTTTTCTGCATCAATAGAAATGATCATGTGATTCTTTTATGTGGTGGATTATGTTGATTTTCTAATGTTGAACCATCTTTGCGTACCTGGTTATGAGTCTCACTTGGTCGTGGTGTCTTTTTTTTTTTTTTATGACACTGAATTCTACTGGCTAGAATTTTGTTATGAATTTTTGCATCTACATTCATGAGAGATACTGGTCATAATTTTTTTTTTGTGTGTGTGGTGTCTTTGGCTTTTATATCAGGGTTATGCTGGCTTCATAGAATGAATTCACAAGTACTCCTTCCTTTTCTATACTCTGCAATAGTTTGAGTAGTACTGATGTGAGCTCTTCTCTGAATGGTAGAATCCTCCAGTGAAGCCGTCCATGCCAGGGCTTTTTTTGTTGTTTTTGTTGGGAGTTTTTTTTTTTTTTTTCATTATTGCTTCAATTTCTTCTCTTGTTATGTGTCTGTTCAGTCTATCTCGGTTTGTGTTAGTTTAGCTAGGTAGTGTATTTCTAGAAACTTGCCCATTTCCTGTAGGCCCTCAAATTTGTTCGAGTACAATTTTTCTTGGTATTCTGTTATGATTACTTTTATTTCAGTTGGGTCTGTTATATTGTCCCCCATATCATTTCTTATGTGGGTTACTTGGTTTGTCTCCTGCTTTTGGTTTGTCAATTTGGTCAATGGTTTGTTGATCTTTTCAAAGAGCCAACTTTTTGTCTTAATTCTATTTTTCCTCTCTATTTCATTTATTTCTCTTCTAATCTTTATTATTTCCTTTCTTTTGGTAGCTGTGGGCTTCTTTTGCTGTTCTCTTTCTATCTGTTAGAGTTATACAGATAATATTTTGATTTGGGTCTGTTCTTCTTTTTTGACATGTATGTTTATTCCTGTAAATTGAGCACTGCCTTTGCTTTGTCCCAAAGGTTTTGGTATGATGTGTTTTCATTCTCATTTGATTCTAGGAATTTTTTGATTCCCTCTTTGATCTCTTCTATTACCCAGTTGTTTTTAACCAAGGTGTTATTCAGTTTCCATGTATTTGATTTTTGATCCTTGCTCTTCCTGCTATTGATTTCTACTTTTATAGCATTGCTATCAGAGAGAATGCTTTGTACTATTTCGATGTTTCAGATTTTATTTAGAGTTGCTTTCTGACCTAAAACATGGTCTATTCTGGAGAATGTTCTGTGAGCACTAAAAAAGAATATATATTTTGCTGCTGTTGGGTGGAGTATTCTCTATGTCTGAGGTTCAGCTGTTCAATTTTGACCTTCAGATCTTCTGTGTCTCTCTTGAGCTTCTTTCTAGATGTTCTGTCCTTTACCTAAAGTGGTATGTTGAAGTCTCCTATTATTATTATGGAGCTAATTCTCTTTCCTGTGCTGTTAGAGTTTGTTTTACATATTTTGGAGCCCCGTTGCTGGGTGTGTACATATTTATTATAGTTATGTCCTCTTGCTGGACTGTCCCTTTAATCATTACTTAATATCTTCCCTTATCTTTTATTGTTCATTTTGCCTTAAAGTCTATTTTATCTGAGATTAGTACTGTCACTCCTGCCCCTTTTTGGCTACCATTTGCTTGATATATTTTTCCCATGCTTTGATTTTTAATAAATGTATGTCTTTGTATCTAAGATGTGTCTCTTGTAGACAGCATACTGATGGGTCATGTGTTTTGTTTTGTTTTTTTAATCCATTCTGCCACTCTCTGTCTCCTTATAAAAAACAAACCCACTGCTGTCAGTTCTGACTCGTAGAGACCCTACAGTCTCCTTAAGGGCACATTTAAGCCATTTACATTCAGTGTGATTATCAACAGGTATGAGTTTATTGCTGTCATATTGTTGTGCTTGTGTGTGTGTGTGTGTGTGTGTGTGTGTGTGTGTATCTGGGTCTGGGTCTGGTGCTGACGTTTTGTTTTTCTTAATTTTCTGTGCTGAGTTCTTTTTGTGTTTTTTCTTTTTTTCATTATTGTACATTTTCTGTTTACTGAATCTTTATGTTTTTCTGATGAGTAGGCTTGTTAACCTTCTTGGTAGCTACCTTGAAATTTACCCTTATCTTCCTAAGTTTCAAACAGTCTTTTATTACTTAATATTGCCTTAACTCCCTCTCTATTTGAAAGTTCTATACCTACACCATTTATTCCCTTTTCTTGTTTTGCCATTGTCATTTATAGATTGATGTCTGTTTCCCTGTTTTAAGTCTTTTAGATTTGTTTTATTATTGAGAGGTATTTACATAGGTACCTGGCTCATGCTGTCCTGTGTCCTAGACTCTGGTTGCTGTCTGATGTTGTTGGTTCTCTAACCAAAGGACTTCCTTTAAGATTTCTTGTAAGCCTAGTTTGGTTTTTGCAAATTTTCTTAATTTCTGTTTGACTGGAAATGTCCTATTTTCACCACCATATTTGAGAGAGAGTTTTGCAGAATATATTATTCTTGGTTGGCAGTTTTTTTTTTTTCAAGGTTTTATATACATCATCCCACTGCCTTCTTGCCTGCATAGTTTCTGCCGAGTAATTAGAGCTTAGTCTTTCCATTTCCCCTTTGTAAATAACTGCAGTTTTCTAGATCTGCTCTCAGGTTTCTTCATCTTCAGTTTTGGCAAGTGTGCCTATGATGTGTCTTGGTGACTTTCTTTTGGGGTCTATCCTATATGGGGTTCGTTGAGCTTCTTGCATGGTCAGCTTTTCATCTTTCATGCTATTTGGCAAGTTTTCTGCCAGCACATCTTCAACAGTCTTCTCTGTGTTTTCTGTTTTCTCCCCCTGTTCTGGAACTCCAATCATGAGCAAATTTTTTATTGTGTCCCACATAATTCTTAGGTTTCTTCATTTTTCTTCATTCTTTTCTCTGATTTTTCCTCACTGTGGCATCCATGAATCTGTCTTCCATCTCACTGATTCTGTCTTCTATTGTTTCAAATTTTCTCCTAAAACCTTCTATTGAGTTGTCTATTTCTGAAATTTTGCTTTCTTTTGGATTTCTAGTTGCTGTTTTTGCATGATTTAAAATTACTTATTTTGATGTTTTATTCTTGTATTATTTCCCTGAATTCGTTTATTGCTTTGATTTTGGTTATGTTTTCATTGGTTTTGTCTGTTTTCCATGATTTTGTCCATTTTTTTCCTTGGTTTTCCCTGTGTTTTCCTTAATCTCCTTCCTAATATCTTGGAAAGCCCTAAATATTAGTCATTTGAATTCCCCATCAGGTAGTTTCACTGCTTTTTCTTCTACCAGAAGGTCATCTGATTATTTTGGGCACTTGCTGGAGACATCTTGTCCTGCTTATTTATATGTTTTGATATTGTCTTCTGTCTTCTAGACATGAAGGTATTATATATTTATTGATTGTATGTTTGCTTGTTTTGTCCTGCTTTTTTGTTTTGTTTTGATGTATCAGGGCAGATAGGCCAGGCATGTTTTACTGCTTGCTCGTTTGTGGACACCATGGTTCTCACCACCTTGTCTGGCTGGACAGGGTAGCAGCAGGCAGGGTGAGCCCACTTCACCGTACACTGGTTTGGAGAGGTGGCTGAGGACAGACTGGGCAGTTGCTCTCTGCTTCCTGATACTGGTCTAGCAGTGTGGGAGCATTCGCAGTCCCTCATCAGATAGGCAGGGGTGTCAGACGGGGAGAGGCATGGGCTTGCTTCCCACCATTCAGCAGCTGATCAAATGGCAAGGGGGGCAACATGGGCACAGTGTGGCAGCAGGCCTAAGCAGCAGGGATGCTCTAGCTGTGGTAGCATATTGGGGGCTGGTAGGAGAGGGGAGTGGCATATGGGGCTAGGTGGTGAAGAGAAAGAAGAAAGAAAAAAAAAATCCAATGGATGGGGGCTGGGCAGACCTGGGGGCTGGTGGGAAATGGGGATAGATGGTATACCAGGCTAGGTGGGAGGTAGAAAAAAAGAAAGCAAAAGATAAAAAAAAAAAAAAGAAAAGAAAAAAATAAGTGGCAGTGTGGTAGGCGCAGAGTGGACCTGGGTCAGCGGCAGGCCAGTGGCTCTCCAGCCACAGCAGTGCAGCAGGGTCTGGAGGGGGGAGGGGGGAGGTGGCGTATAAGGCTATGTCCAATGGGGAAGGAAAAGGAAAAGATAAATAAAAAAACAGTTTAAAAACTGACAGCACGGTGGGGCCTGCGAGTGAGGGTGGGGCAAACACAAGAGCCAGATGGTGGGAGGGGATGTGATGTGCAGAGCTATGTGGGAGGGAGAAAGAAGAGAAAGAAACAAAAAAAAACCAACAACAAATGGTGGCACAGCAGGAGCTGACAGGGCAGACCCGAAGCAGCCGCGGGCCAGTGGCTCTCTAGCCAAGGCAGCAAGGTGTGGCCCAGTGAGATGGGGTGGAGGTAGCATAAGGGGCTAGGTGGGAGGAAAAAAGAAAAGGGAAAAACAAAAAAAAAAATTATGATGGCATGGGAGGAGCTGGTGGGCGGCGGTGGAGAAGCAGGGTTACCATGTGCTGGTGGCTCTCGAGGCAAGAGGCATGGCACAGCCCTTCAGGAAGGGTTGAATGTGGTGCATGGGGCTAGGTATGAGGGAGAAAAAGTAAAAGAGAAAAAAAAAAAAAAACAGCGGGAGCCAGCTGGTAGTGGCAGGGTGAACTCAGGGCAGCAATAAGCTGGTGTCTCTCTGGTTAAGCAGCGTGGTGTGGCCCGTTGGTTAAGTGGTGGAGGCAGCATATAGTTCAGAAGGTGAGGAGTGGGAAAGTGTATTTCTCTGGTTACAAGGTGCTCTGTCTTCTGTCTTCTGTTGGGAGCTCCATGAATTTGTGTTTCCATACTCCCTGTCTAGCGTCGTCGCTGACCATGCTCCAAGATGATGAAGCTGGCTGTGTTAGCTACCAGAGGGCCGCCACTCCATAGCTCTCCTCATTCTCTGTTCTCTGTCAGTTTCTTCTTCCATTTGGTGCTTGACCTAGTTCCTTATCTCTTCACTTGATGCTTAGGGCTCCAGAACTAACGTTTCTATCTGTTTTACTTCATTTTATGGGTCTTTGCTACAGAGGGACAGCATGGTGCCATCTATCTATAGTGCCATGTTGGCTCTGCCTCTCTGCCTGTGAACCAGAGGCCTGTTGTTTGACCCACCGATCTTGGATTCACCAGCCCCTGCAGCTACATGAGTCGGGAGAAGCCTCCAGCCTGACCCACAGGCTTGGAACTTTCCAGCCTCTACAGCCACGTGAGCCATTTCCTTGATATAAATCTCTCTCTCTCTCTACATACATATACAGACACTTCACTCGTTCTGCTTCTCTAGAGAACCCAGCCTAAGACACTGGCCATCTTGGCTGGAGTCACTGAATCAACAGACATGGATGTACGAGGTTCCCTCAAAATGGATAAGAGACCTATTATCTATTAATATAATCCATCTTTGCCCAGTAACCGCTCACGTTGGATCCAGTTGCATATTGGGTAAATGCAGCAAGAGTTAGGCTCGACAGCCCACTCCCACCTCTTGCTTATTAGAAAGGAAACCGTATACTCCCAAGAAACCTGCTGAGATAACAAGTTTCAATTACATGGGAGGGGACCATAGGAGACAGATGTCAATGAAGGTGTTGAAGTGATAGGGGCCTAATAGCTTAAACAACCTTGTCTTTGCTTTGGACAACTGGTACCCCTGTTTTAGTGATGCTCTAAGCATGTGCTCACCTTGCGTACTGGGTAATCCGTCCTTGCCTACAGCATGTGAGGTACTCTAGAATACCATGCAGGCAGAAGACAGAGCCCCTGCCTTCCTAGAGCTTATTGACTAAGACACAACTGAACCAGCAATTACAGCAGAGGGTGGTACATGCTGAGCTTCTCTGAAGCAGTTCCCTCAGCTCTGAGAAGCCTTGCCCTAGATCCAGCCTCTTTCAGAAGCAAGCCTTCAGTCCGCATAAGCCAGTCTCTTAGTGATCCTTGTCTTTCATCAGGATCCTTGGCTTTCATCTCTTAGGCTCTCATTTCTGGCACATGGTTTCTGACACCAGCTACAAGCTGGGCTCTTAGGAGAGGTGGGAAATGGAACATTTGTAAAGTATGTGCCAAGTGCCAAACACTGTCGTGTGGCTTTGCTTACCCTGCATCTTGTAGTTCTATCACAGCCACAGGAGTTTTATCATCAGCATTTTATGGAGGAGTTCAACAAAAACAGAGTGATTAAGCAACCTGCCCGTCCGTGGCACACAGCCAACAAGGGTACCAGGGTTCAAACCCAGGTCTGATTCCACAGTTCATGCCCTTTTCCTCACATACCAGGCTGCTCTCCCCATTTACTGTCAGTGCTTCCAACCAACAGAAATGCCTCTTTATATTTCCATCTACTGTCCTGGCCACATTTATAGCCTCTGGGATGTTAGATCCCACACCTAAAGATTCAAACCTTCTGGGAAGAATTGCTGATAGCTGGCGAGAGACCCAGGGAAATCAGTTTAACCTGACTGCCTGCTAAACAGCTGGAGCTACTGAGGGTCGAGGAGGGAGGTGGGCTTCAGACCCACCATCAGGAAGCAGCTCCCTCTCCCCAGCTGCTCCCAGGGTTACACACACCAAACCGCATCATGAACAATCTGTGAATGCTTTCCTCCTCTCTGGACAACAGCTTCAAAAGCTCTGTTTCCCTGACACTGCTCACCTGCAGGTTCCTTTTCACCTCTTAGAATTCAATAAGTCCTTGCCAGAGTGTATTTTCCAAGCCTGCCTGGGAAGAATTGTGCTTGTCTGTCCCTCATCTTTTGACCTTATACTCACTACCAGTATTGATAAACAAAATAATCTCAGCAAAGCCTCCCTACACGAAAGTCCAGAAACAAGTTAAGTCAAGCTATACTGAATCCACAAAAACCAATTCAAAGGGGATAAAAGTAAAGTGCAGAGCAGTATGTACAGTATTCCATTTACAGTTAAAAATGTGTGTATGCATAAACATACTTTTCAAAACTTTATTATGAAAATTTGCAAACATCATAAAAATAGAATAATATACTAAACACCTCATACCTATCACCTAGCTTCAATAATTTCCAACATATGGCCAAGCATATTGTATCTACTCCCACCTCCTCCTTTATTTTTTTTATTTTTTGGGGGGGAGGGGATAGAGTATTTTGAGCCATAAATATTTCAGTATGCCCACCTAGCAGATACAGACATTGTGTTGTTAGGGGTCATCAAGTTTGTTCCAACTCATAGCGACCCTATGTACAACAGGATGAAACACTGGCCAGTCCTTCACCATCCTCACAATCGTTGTTATCCTGAAGCCCATTGTTGCAGCCACTGCGTCAATCCATCTTGTTAAGGGTCTTCCTCTTTTTCGCTGACCCTCTACTTTACCAAGCATGCTGTCCTTCTCCAGGGACTGGTCCCTCCTGATAACATGTCCAAAGTATGTGAGATGAAGTTTCTCCATCCTCGCTTCTAAGGAGCACTCTGGCTGTACTTCTTCCAAGACATATTTGTTAGTTCTTCTGGCAGCCCATGGCATATTCAACATTCTTTGCCAACACCATAATTCAAAGGCATCGATTCTTCTTCGATTCTCCAGCTTTCACATGCATAGGAGGCAACTGAGAACACCGTGGCCTGAGTCAGCTGCACCTTAATTCTCTAAGTAACATCTTTGCTTTTTAACACTTTAAAGAGATCTTTTGTGGTAGATTTGTCGAATGCAATGCGTCTTTTCATTTCCTGACTGCTGCTTCCATGGTTGTTGATTGTGGCTCCAAATAAAATGAAATCCTTGACAACTTCAAAATTTTTTCCATCGATTATGATGTTGTCTATTTGTCCAGTTGTAAGGATTTTTGTTTTCTTTATGTTGAGGTATAATCCACACTGAAGGCTGTAATCTTTGATCTTTACCAGTAAGTGCTTCAAGTTCTCCTCGCTTTCAGCAAGCAAGGTTGTGTCATCTGCATAATGCAGGTTGTGGACATTGTTTCTACATAAATACAATATCGTTAAGTCATTTCATCATACTTAATAAATTTACAATAATTCCTCAATATTCTTGAAGATCCAGTCCATACTCAGATTTTCCCAATTATCTCAAAAATGTCAGTTTATGTTATTTTGTTTGAAACGTGGTCCAAACAATAACCACATTTTGTTGTTACGTCTCTTAAATTTTCTTCCATAGACATCTCCTCCTCTCTTTTTTCATGCCATCTCTTTGTTGAAGAAGCTGGGTCATTGGTTCCACATTCCGGATCTGACCGATTAGTTTCTGTGGTGCCATGTGTTTGATCTTTCTGTAAACTGGCACTTACCTCTAGAAGCTTGATTACACTCAGGTTTAATTTGGGTAGAAGACTTTGTCATGTCATGCTGTGTAAACTGTACCCTTGCAGGAGGCACTAACATTTGGCTGTCCTGCTTTCAGCAACGCTGAGGTTGACCAGTGGGCCCGGGTATTGTCAGCCTGATCCATCCACCATAAAGTTTTACATCTACCTTTCGTTCAGTGCTTTACCATCCACTGATCAACATTACCTATATCCATTTATTTATGATTTTATAATTTCTTCTTTTGCATTTTTGCTGAAATTTTTCTATAAGGAACTTACGCTCATCAACTATTTGGTTAACTTCAAATAGGTAGGATAAATACTGGATTCTTTTTTTTACTATTATTTGTCATTTTGTATTTTTCATAATAATGAGTTTGCACCCTAACAACTTTCAACGGTGAACAATGACTTTTATTTTTAATGTCATTGCGAGCTCACGGATTTGTTTGTATTTTATGTGTTTAATCAACTGCAGTCATTCTTTTTAATGATACATATATGTAAAGAACACAGAAGCAAATTAAGGAAAAAAAAAAGTTCCCCGCTACAATCCCTCTCCCCAGACATGACTCTATAGAACCCTTATAGGAACGTTCTCATCGTTTAGGGTAAGATGAACGAGTCTGTTTCCTGCAACCGAGGAGGTGAGACAGGACCACTCTCTTTAAAAAGCACTGGCTCAAGAGAGAAATTACTCCAGTTCCTTGGAAGCACGAACTTTGAGGAGGAAAACAAATTATTAAACACAGAGAGGAGAGCAACATTAGGAGTTAATAAAATTAATTACACAAAGTTTGGAGAAAACACTGCCAAAAAAAAAAAAAAAAACCTCTTTTAAAGGATACAGTAGATCAGGAAAGATAATTTTGGGAAATCTTCTATATTTTCCTGTAAGAAAATGACCAAAACAAAGGCCGTCACTTGACCTGAGCTTGTGAGACGGCAGGAAGTGTTAGGAGCAAGCGACTCTGCGGCAGCCATTTCAGTGCTGCAATGGGACCCCTTTGTAAACTAGTCTAAACCAAATTCCTCAACTACTAAGCATTGCCCGTACCCTGCTTCTGCACGGTAGGGTTTACCTGCGAAATTTATCCAGAATCTACACTCCATCTCTACCACTGTGCTCCAAGCCACTTCTATTATTCACCTGGAATCCTACAACAGTTTGTATGGTGTATTCTCCCTGTACAGTACAGTTTCCATCCCTAGCCAGATGATCTTGTTAAAATTGTGTCTCTTATACCTCAGATTAAAAGTTGGCAGTGGTTTCCCATCTCACTCAGAGTAAAAGCCATACTCCTTGCTGTGGCCTACCAGACCCTACCAGGTGTCTTATTACCTTCCTGACCTTCTCTCTTACCGTCCTCTCCCTCTTCTCTCCATTCCAGCCACCCTGGTTGGCAAGTCCTCAAATACTTCAAACACGCCCCTGCCACAGGACCTTTGCACCTGCTGTTCTATCTTGAACACTTAGGTCCAGATACCTGCCTGGCTCAGCCCCTTTTCTTCTTTAGGTTTGTGCTCAAATGTCACTCCAACCACTCTGTCCATCCCAACCCACAACGGAAAACAATGCCTACCTCCTTTTGGGCTTTATTTTTCTCCGTAGCAATTATCACATCTATAGCATTATATATTTATTTACTTTGTTTATTTTTTGTCTCTTCCACTAACATAAGCTCCATGAGAATAGGAAACCCTGTTGGTGTAGTGGTTAAGTGCAATGGATGCTAACCAAAAAGTCAGCAGTTCGAATCCGCCAGGTGCTCCTTGGAAACCCTATGGGGCAGTTCTACTCTGAGCTAGCTATAAGGTCGCTATGAGTTGGAATCAACTTCATGGCGGTGGGTTTGGTTTTTGTTTTTGTTTTCTAATGAGAATAGGGGTTCTGGTCTTTTCTGTTCACTGCTAGGAACAAGACCTCATGTATCTTCTTGTTAGCTGCTGCTAGGTAAGCCCCAACTCACGGCGACCCCATGTGTGACAGAATAGAGCTGCTCCATACGGTTTTCTTGGCTGTAATATTTACAGAAAGCGTTCACTAGGTCCTGTCTTCTGTGGAGCCACTGGGTGGGTTCGAACCACCAACCTTTAGGTTGGCGGCCAAGTGCAAACTGCAGGTCCTCAATAAATACCTCTTGAATGAATATAAAATACTGGAATAGCCACCACTGTGTGTCTTTCCCAGTACCCCTCCCCAGCCCCAATGTGTATGCACTACTTTTAACCTCAGCTGTAAAAGCCTCACAGGCAGTGGAACATATCAGATTTTACTGTTAACTCGTGCTTATCAACAGGTGTCTGCATGCAGTTGGAGAACAATTTTAATAAACTATCCCACCTCTTAATAGATACAGTGGACAATAAATGCAAAGTATCATATTAGGCTTTTATTTGGACTGTAAAATCGAATAGGCAGCTGTGCAATAATAAAAAGTGAAGATTACAGGCTGCAAGAAGAACAAATAAAGCCTGATCACTCGGGTCTGGCATTCTCTTGCTTTTCACACTGGCTGCCCATTCCCTCCCCAGCTGAACTATCCTGGAGGAGGACGTGTCGTTGTCTTAGCCACCCCACACTGCCTTATGGAAGAGGCACCCCTTCGAAACCTCTAGGGCCTCTGGCTTCACACTATTTTCTTTCTCTTGCCATAGTGCAGTGGTTCTTAACCAGAGCTGAAATATCAGAGCTGGCTGAGAAATCTTTTCAGAATACACATTCCTAGGCCCTGTCCTGAAGGGTCTGATCCAGTGGATGAGGAGAGGAGTAGGGGAGGATGGATGTCAGGGAGGAATAGGGGAGGACGGATGTCAGGGAGGAGTAGGGGAGGACGGACGTCGGGGAGGAGTAGGGGAGGACGGATGTCGGGGAGGAGTAGGGGAGGACGGATGTCGGGGAGGAGTAGGGGAGGACGGATGTCGGGGAGGAGTCGGGGAGGACGGATGTCGGGGAGAAGTAGGGGAGGACGGATGTCAGGGAGGAGTAGGGGAGGATGGAGGTCAGGCAGCTGAACTCTGGAAAAACTCAATGATTCTGAGACACTCTTTAGTTCAGAACCACGGTCCTAGGTGGTGATCACTAAACATTACGCACTTCATGGGTCATTTTAACTGAAGTGGGGGAGGATCTGGAGGGACCCTCAATACACAAGGACAAGGGAGTCGCAGGTTTTTCAATAATCAACATCTCCCAATGGAGGGAGGGACACAGTGGCTGGCTGGCCCCAGCTGTAACAATCCCCTGGCTCTCATGGTGATAGGTGGGAGGGGACTGCGAAAGTCTGTGTGAGGAAGGGGATTTCTCCAATTTATTTAAGCCTTGCCCATAATGCATATTTTTTAAAAAGGTTGGAAATGTCCGTTCCTTTTCTCCTAACTCTTTTGGCCACATTGTGTGACAACAGTAAAATCTCTAGGCCTCTCTGATCCAGACCCGTCTGTCTTCTTTAAGTTATCTTGGGTCTCAAAGGATGGGAGCACAATTCCTGAAAAGGTGGCTCTGGTGCGGTAGCTGAGAGTGAGGAGTATTTAACTAGGGCGGTGTGCCACAGCAGGAATCAGACAGCCAGATAGTCCAGGGGGTCAGAGAGGGCTTCCTGGAGGAAGTCACATTTTAACTTACCTGATGGAGATGCAGGAGTTGGCCAGGGAAAGCAGAAGGGAGGAAGGAATGTTCCAGGCATAGGAATAGCATATGCAAAGGTGCAGAAGTGCCAGATGCCTGCCATGTGGAAGAATACAAACAAGTCCAGTAAGACTGGGGCAGAAAGTTTAAAAAGGAGGGCAAGCAGAGAGAAGGCTGTGCAGAAGCCTGAGGTTAGGTCACCAAGGACCTTGTAAACTGTGTTTGGGATTCTGGAATGTACTGTAATGCCGAAGAGAAGCCACTGGAGGTTTTTTTTAAGGAAGCAATGATAATTTTGCATTTGAGAAAAAGCCACCCTGGCTGTCCTGGGGCACATGGATCACGATGGAGCAAGGCTGAAGGCAGGGAGGCCAGGACGGAGGATGCCATACTCATCCAAGTCAGGTGCAAGTGGCTCAGGGCCTCTTCTCCTCTTGCTTTCTCCCCATGTAGTAAGAGAAAGGGCAGCAGCATTTCTGAAACCAGCACCTCTGAGGTCTTGAGGGCCTAAAACTCTTTTTATTCATACAGCATATTTTTTTAAGGTTTACTTGAGCACATATTATCTTCTATTACTGCAGTGTCCAGTACACTCGAATTGTACATTAGCACAAAGGGTGGGCTCCCAGGAGCTCCCAGTTGTCTTGTCGGCCACCAGACTCGGTTACCTACAAGGCCTGCCCTGCAGCATCCGTCTCTCTGCGTAACCTGTTTATGATCCCTAGGCCAGCATAATGGGAGGGGAGCACAAACCCTGCTAGGCTGGGAGGCAGCCAAGCATAACGGTTACAATTATAAACTCTGGAGCCAGGCAGCCTGAGTTTGGGTCTTAGCTCCCCCACAACTAGCTGGGGTGGCCTCGGGCCAGTTCTCTGTAGCTCTATTTCCTTTTCTGTAAAATGGGGATAATAATAAGCTTTTGCTGGTATTTATGAAGATTAAGATATTACACACAAAGCACCTGAAACAGTGCTTAGCACTTGTTAACTGTCACTATTATTGGGAAGCTCAAGAGTATCTTTCTCGCACACAGTAGAACTAAGACGTGGAGCCAAAAGGCCCAAGCCCTGCAGAAGCCCTGTCCTCCCTGCCTGCAGATTTAGCACCCACCACCGCCTCTGATTTATGGCCCCTGGGTGGTATCAACGGTTCCTGCCTGTCTGCTAACCAAAAGGTGGGTGGCTCACCTCTCCCAGAGGTGCTACAAAAGGAAGTCCCGGCAATCTGCTTCCCTAAAGAACACAGCTCAAGTCTACGCTATATCACAGGGGGTCATCATGAATGGAATCAATTCAATGGCACTGGGCTTCATTTTGCGGGGGGGTTGATGTGTTTTGTTTTTTTCCACCTTTGATTAGGGAAGACCCCATCCTGAGCTGGTCAACACAGCCCTCTTCCACTTTCAGCCACCAGGGGCTCTTGGCAGGAAATCAGGTTTGGAAGCACCTACGGCAGGAGATGCACTTGGCGGGAAATGAGAAAAGTGCTTGAGCACAAGTCTTCACGAAGCCTGCAACCCACGCGTCTGCAGTCTTATCAGTGGAGCTACAAGGATGCCAAAGCTCCACTGCAGAGGAAAGAGTACACAGGTGTTCCTGGGCATAAGGATCTGGGGACCACGCGGATTTCAGTGACACTGCAATGTTCTCACATTCCTGGGATGCAGGAGTCGGATCCACACCTAAAGCATCTGAGTGACCTCCAGCGCAGTCATGGATGGAACCGTGTCCCCCCAAAATACATGTCAACTTGGCCAGGCCGCGATTCCCAGTACTGAGTGATTGTCCACAACTTTGTCATCTGATATGATTACCCTATGTGTTGTAAATCTGCCTCTACGAAGTTAAGACGGTGGGATTAGAGGCCGTTATGTCAATGAGGCAGGACTCAGTCCACAAGGTAAGGCTGTGTCTTAAGTCAATCTCTTCTGAGATATAAAAGAGAATGGAGCAGAGACACCTGGGGACCCCACGCCACCAAGAAACAAGAGCCAGGAGAACAGCACATCCTTTGGACCCCGCAGTCCCTGTGCTGAGAAGCTCCTTGACCAGCGAAGACTGATGACAAGGCCCTTCCCCCAGAGCTGACAGAGAGAGAAAGCCCTCCCCTGGAGCTGACACCCTGAATTTGGACTTGCAGCCTCCTAGGCTGTGAGAAAATAAATTTCTCTTCGTTAAAGCCATCCACTTGTGGTATTCCTGTTGTAGCAGCGCTAGGTGACTAGGACAGGTGCAAACAACAGGCTTCTACCTACGAGTGTATCATGTTCAGAACCTTTGATCTAAACAGCTAAGCTTCAGGCTCTAAAGCAGTGGTTCTAAACCTCTGGTGGGTATCAGCTTCACCTAGGCCCCGTCTACTTCAATGGTCTGGGCCTCTGTGGCCTTCATTAGCTCCTCGGCGCTGCTGAGAGCCACCAAAGTGGCTCTGAAGCACAGACGGCTCCAGAACAGTCAGGAACCCACTGCCGTACTGTAAGCCAACTCTTTGATAACACCTGAACTGGATATCCCATCATCACGTCCATCCTTTCAATACTTTAATTAATAAAATTAATAAAGACATAAAAGTACTAATGGTGTTTAAGTAATGCTGTCTACACACACCATGGCATTTTGAAAAGTTATTTGCATAAGTTTATTTTAGACTCGGGGATTCTTAGAGCTCTCACAGCGCACTATTACTGGAAGAATACTTTAAAATGATGCTGGGAAGACATTTAATTAACTTTTAATTGAAATGGCTCCAGGAAGAAAATTATAAATAGCACATTTGTCTTCACTGTGTCTTCATGATAAGACACAGAAAGCGATCAGTGGAGGAGACAGCACACTGAAAAGGATAGCATGGCGGTTCTGGGGAGTTGGTTTTGTTTTTCCAGAGAGAATGGTCTAGTGTAGTCATTCCCAACAACTGGGCCCAGTGTTCTAGAAACGAATTACCTGAGTTTCAGCTTTTAAATATCAGAATTGACCAGGCACCACAACTGACCTTGGCTATAAAGTCACCAATGTAATACAGAACTATATTCTGAAATTTTGTTCTTTGCTTTGGAGTGCAGAATTTTAACATAAAACAGCATCATGGATGGTTGTGGTGCCAGGGAGGCAAGATGGTACATCAAGCAGACTGGGTTCTGAGTACTGACACTACCATGAATTTGCAACTGTGTCTTTCCAGCTCTTCAGACCCCAAACTCAGAACTTTCCCTGCATTCTTCTCATTCTCCCACACCCTGCAACCAATCCAACAACAAATCACATAGCAGCACCTTTAAAATGTATCCGGGATCCAATCATTTTTCTACCCTACAACCATCAAGGTCCACGCTATCATAATCCGTCACCTGGATTACTTCAAAAGAACCTCCAAGTGATTCTCGTGGCTGTTTAGCTTAAGTCAGATCATGACATGCCTCTGCTCATGGATATTCATTTCACTCAGAGTAAAAGCCCAAGTGCCCACAATGACCTACCACGTCCTGCACATCTCCTCCCACCCCAGGTCTCCGCTCCTCCTCTCCTGCTGCCTCACTGCACTCTGCCCAGTGGTCTCTGTGCTGCTCCTCAAGCATGCCCGGCCCACTCCCACCTCAGGACTCTTGCACTTACTGTTCCCTCTGCCTGGCACACTCTCCCTAGATAGCTCCATGGCTCACTTCCTCTCCCACTTCAATGACACTTCAAATGTCACCTTCTCAGTGATGCCTGTGAAATCAGTACCTACTAGACTTATATATAGGGGCACTGTGAGCCAGAATCAACTCGAGAGCAACAGGTTTGGTTTTTCAGACTTATATATTGGAGAAAAAATTGAAGTTCTCAACAATTTTATTCTACTTGGATCAACAATCAATGTCAATGAAAGCAGCAGTCAAGAAATCAAACAATGTATTTGCACTGGGCAAATCTGCTGCCAAAAGACCTCTTTAAAGTTTTAAAAAACAGAGGTGTCATTTAGATGAATTAAGCGTGCCTGACATTTTTTTTTTTTTTTGACCCAAACCATGTCTTTTCAATCACCTCACACGCATGAAAAAGAAGACAGAGGAAGAAGTGATGCACTTCAATTGTGGTGCTGAAGACAGAATACTGAATACAGCGTGGGCTGCCAGAAAAACAAACATATCACTCTCGGAAGAAATGCAACTAGAACGCTCCTTAGAAGTGAGGATGGCGAGACTTCAACTTGCTTACTTTGGACACGTCATCAGGAAAGATCAACTGCTGGAAAAGGACATCATGTCTGGTAAGGCAGATGGTCAGCAAAAATGATGAAAACCCTCAATGAGATGGACTGACACAATAACCTCAAGAATGGGTTCAAACGCATGAAAGATCATGGAGGCGACACAGGACCAGGCAGTATTTCGCTCTGTTCTACATAAGGTCGCAGCAAGTTGGAGTCGACTCGATGGCAGCTAACAACGACACACTTACATACACATAAAAAATATCTGGAAGATAAGTCAGAAGCCGTTAGCAGCAGAAAACTCAGGTAAACTGAATTGGGTTGGGGGCTTTTAGGTAAGGGAAGGGGCTTTTCATCCTATACAGGCAGTCCCTAGGTTACAAATGAGTTCCGTTCCCAAATCTGTGTTTAAGGCAAATTTGTACAGAAATCGGAACAATTAGGTATGGTTCATAGCTCGTGTCAGCGTCGGGGACTGAACTGTCTTCCAAAAATGTGTCAACTTGGTTAGGCCGTGATTCCCAGTATTGCCTGGTTGTCTTCCATTTTGTGATTGATCTAATTTCCTACATGTTGTAAATCATAATCTCTGCTTGTAGTTAATGGGGCAAGGTTGGATTATGCTGAAGAGAATTAGAGTGGGATGTAAACCTCTTGCTCAGGTCACATTCCTGATCCACTGTAAGGGGAGTTTCCCTGGGGTGTGGCCTAAACCAACTTTTGTCTTATAAGAGATAAAAGGAAAGGAAAGGGAGCAGAGAGGGGTGACCTCACACCACCAAGAAAGCAGCACCAGGAGCACTGCGTGTCCTTTGGACCTGGGGTCCCTGCTCCTGAGAAGCTCTTCGACCAGGGGAAGACTGCTGACAAGGACCTTCCTCTAGAGCCAACAGAGAGAGAAAGCCTTCCCCTGGAGCTGATGCCCTGAATTTGGCCTTGTAGCCTACTAGACTGTGAGAGAACGAATTTCACTTTGCTAAAGCCATCCACTTGTGGTATTTCTGTTATAGCAGCACTACATGGCTAAGACAGTCAGTCAAATGTCTGTCTTAGTGTATAGTGTTTAGTGTACCTTTCTATACATAAAGAATACTAAGCACTTTCAGATACACTAAAATATCTTTAACATATAATACAGTAATAATAACAATGTTTTGATGTGAATCACAAGGTAGCACCTATTTGTTATTACAAACCACTGTATGTACCATGGACTTTAAATAGGCTCTATAGGGTTAGTAACCATGGGCTGTACATAAGTCAGACATTCATAACCCAGGGACTGCCTGTACTCTTCTGGATTTTTTTTTTTTTAATTTTTATAATGAAATAATTAATGGTAGATAACATTATGATAACGCTGAGTAATTAGGTACCCACTTCAGCTCACAGAAGCCCACGTAACCCTATCTATCAGTTCTGAAGTATTATAGTTCATATGCCTTACGTGGAATTTTTGTGAGCTGGCCCAGGAAGGAATCTAGATATCAGATATAACATTATTTTCTTGAAGGAAAAAATAGTTGCTTGCTCTAGCCTATGGCAAGTGTTTCTGTCCTTCTCTTTTCCTGCCTCCACTTCCCTCCTCTCTGTCATGTTGCTACTCATCCAAGTAGCCTTGGGTGGCTCCTCTATACACTGTGCCATGCCCTGGCCAGTCCAGCTCCAGACAGGCGTGCAGTAAGGACAGCCCAGCTCCAGACAGGCGTGCAGTAAGGACAGCCCAGCTCCAGACAGGCGTGCAGTAAGGACAGCCCAGCTCCAGGCAGGCGTGCAGTAAGGACAGCCCAGCTCCAGGCAGGTGTGCACTAAGAAGAGTCCAACTCCAGGCACATGTACGGTAAGAAAAGCCCAGATCCAGACAGGTGTGCACTAAGAACACCCCAGCTCCAGGCAGGTGTGCATTAAGAAGAGTCCAGCTCCAGACAGGTGTGCACTAAGAACAGTCCAACTCCAGGCATGTGTACAGTGAGAACAGCCCAGCTCCAGGCAGGTGTGCACACTGAACTGCCCCTGCACCCTAGAGGCCAGGCATGCATCCTCTGGATCCCAATGCAAAGTCAGGATTTACAGGGAATATCCAAGGTTAGGACCAGAATTTTTAGTCCAGCAACCAAAGGTTGACTGAAGAGGGTAGTGTGGTGCTCAGACTAAGACCGAGGAAATCCGTGTTCTTCCACTAACCGTGAAGTGTCGGCCAAGTCGCCTCAGCTTCCTTATTTATACAACCAGGGGAATAGATAGGATGATTGCTTATGATGCTTCCCACCCTTGCAGAAAAAAAATTAAACCCATTGCCATTGAGTCTACTCCGACTCATGGCAACCCCGTAAGACAGAGGGGAACTGCCCCATAGGATCTCCAAGGAGCACCTGGTAGATTAGAACTGCTGACCTTTTGGTTAGCAGCTGAGCTCTTAGCCACTGAGCCACCAGGGTTCTACCTTTAACAACCTCTTAATTACTGCTGCAATCTATTGAGTTCCTACTATGTGCCATATCCTTGCTAGTTTTCACATAAATTTGCAAATGTAGCCTCCATCATCACAAGAATCCAGCAAGCTGGGAATAATTACGTTCATTTTACCTAGAAGAAAACTAATACTGAAAGAGTTTAAGAACTTGGTCAAGGTGATGCCTTGGCAGGATGGTGATCTGGGACTCAAACCCATACTCACTTAATTTTTCTGTCCTGCCTCCTCTATATATAGAATCCTTAGCACAAAAACAAGTCTAGAAACCTTGTACTGCACAAGGCCCTGTCCACCAGGAGGCAACTCTCTGGGGCTGAACAGCATTTCTTCACCTACTTGTTCATTCAACCAGTATCTGTGCCTCGCTGCTGGGGACCTGCTGATAAAGTTTCCCAGATGAGCTTGATCCTACAGGTGCCAGGTAAATCGCTCCGACCACCGCCAAGCCTAGAGCCACAATCTACTCAGGTCTCTCACAAACCGTGTGTTCAAAACAGGTGGTGGCTGTACACCAACAATCACCGCAGCCCTTCACGACAGCCAAAAGGTGGGAACAGCTGAATGTACACCAACAGAAGAAAGGATTAGCAAAGTGTGGTATATGCGTACATGAATACGTCACTGTAAGAGGGAACAAAGTACTGATGCACTTCACGACATGGATGAGCCTTGAAAACTTGCTGAACAAGAGAAGTCAGTGGCGAAAGTACAATGTATGATCTCTTAAATGAAATGAGCAAATACAGAAACCAGACATTGATGGTTACCAGGAGGGGGCGGAAGCAGAAAGGAAGAGTTTGGGTTTGGGAGGCATCGAGTTTATGTTAATGGTGGTGGAATGCACACCAGCCTGGGTGGTGTGGGGAGGAGGCTGGGCACATGACTGGCCCGCACAACATAACAAAAGCAAAACAAAACACAGCCAGTTGTCGTAGAGTCACCTCTGACTCCGGGCAACCTCACGGGTGTCAAAGTAAAACTGCTCCACAGGATTTTCGGTGGCTGATATTTTGGAAGTAGGTCACCAGGCTTTCTTCCGAGACTCCTCTGAGGACTCAAACCGCCGACCTTTTGGTTAGCAGTGGAAATGTTAACTATCTGCACCACCCAGGGACTCCCTGCACAACACAGGCTGAACTATATGAAGTTTTCACTGGTTGTGGCATCCTGTAGGGAAACCAGGGGGCCCAAAGTAAGCTGGGAACCAGGCAAGAGAGCACAGATGACTTGGCTCAAACCCTTACCACACCTGGCAAAGCAATTTCAAATATTCTACATTGTCTGAGATTTATACATCCTCTTCCTGAAGCCATGCCACCCAACTGGCAGCCAGGTAGGAAGGAACACTTCGCAGCGTTGGGAGGAAGATGTATTCTTTCAGCATCAGCGTGTGTGGCTCCCTGGTTTGCTCCCAAATTGGTGCACCAAAAGGGAAAGACTATGTAACTTAAAATAGACGTCGACTTCCCCAGCCATTGCAGCCAGGGAGCTTGAAATAAGAGCAAATGTTGAGAGGGCACAGCAGTGTGCCTGAGGGACTCACAGTGTACTCTGAAAGTCGCTTTCTAATAAAGGACGTGTCTTCAAACACCTTTGAAAACACTTGACTTGTTTTTTCACTCGATTGTGGCCATGGAGTTGCGGGCTTCTTACTTCAGGACTTGTCAGGGCCTTTATTTGACCAGGGATCTCTCTTCTCCATTCAACATCCTCCAGGAATGGTTTCAGGGTCCTTACTCTGGGAAACACTCTATTCTACAGGATCCTAGCTTTAAAAAGGATTCGGCAATCTTTATCTGTAAAGGGCCAGAGAGGAAATATTTTAGGCTTTCCAGGTCGTGAGGCAAAATCAATTACGTGATATAGGGACTGAGATCCACGAGAAGTCCCCGGGTGGTACAAATGGCTAATGTGTTCAGCTACCAACCAAAAGCTTGGAGGTTCAAGTCCACCCAGAGGCGCCTCGAAAGAAAGGCCTTGTGCTCTATGCCCACGGGGTCACCGGGAGGCAGCATCGCCTCAACATAAACTGTTTCTTTCTCTTTTTTGGAGACACGAGAGAGAATACAAATTTCCACAAAATTTTATTGACAAAATTCAAAATATAATAATCGTAATTGAGAGCTTTTTTTTTTTTAATACAGGTCTACTAATGAGAAGACAAATTCTTTTTGGGGGCATAATATTTGATTAATTACGGTCCAAAGTTAGTTTTCTTTATTATCATGGTAGAAACATAGGCTTTAAATAAATTATCAAGACAGCCTTCCTTAAACTACACCCATTTAACAAAATAAAAATTTGTTGAACAAATGAATTCAAAATGAACATCTTCCTTTTGGCTTCAGGGTGTGATCTTGACCTGGATGAAATGTTGCAATTGGCTAGAAACGTGGGGGCAGGGACATGGCAGGAAAGTTAGAAAGAAATGAAGAAAAACCAACGTTGCTGTTGTACATACATAAAGTTGCTTAGCTCTCCATTTTGTTTTCTTCTTAGGTTATGTCCCTTTAAACCAGTGCCCCCCAAATTACAGCCTCTGACTGGTTGGCACATAAATTTCTAACTTTGAAACCACTTTATTTCAAGCTTGATAAATAGCTTTTGTCACCAGGTAGAGTAATTAAGGGAGCGGTCTTGGCCATCACCAGGCGGCGCTGACATTACTTTCTTTCAGTGTTTTGCTACCTGCCTGTCGGATTTGGCAAAGCTCATAGAAAGGCTCAGGGCTGAGTTATGTTCCTTCTCTCCTGGCAGGAGCTTTGTCAGGAAGATAAATCGCCCAGCTCTACTGAGCAGCCTCTGTTTTCCAGGAACCGTGGCAGACAGGCCTGGCACAAGCAGCCAAGACGCTCTCTTCACTCTGACGGCTGTTTCTGTCACTGACAGAGCTTGGCTACCAAGTGAGAAGAAGGTTGGGACATTCCCGATTTGACATCTTTGTGCTTCTTAGTCTCTCCACTATGGTCTAGTCTTAATCTCTACAAAAGGTATTTTATTAATGATTCAACATAAATTTCAAAACAAATGCCTCAGAGCATTAGAACTTCCATCTTGTATAGGGAGTGAAGTAGAGGACCTCAAAGGACTTTACCCAGCATGATCTTACAGTGTATATCCAAGAAATGGAGCAATAGGAAATCAAAAGAAGGCTATTAAAGTTGGACGTTGACTCCAGAATTCAATCGCATCATTTTATGGATGATGAAACTGAGTCCCAGAGTGGTGAAGTGACTTTCTTACGGTCATGCAGCTAAGCAGTGGCAGAATGACTATGCCTATACTTACCTGATACTCAAAATGTTAAGACCAAGGTTGCTAAGTTTTATCCAGTGAAATAGAAGTCACTGAGAGAGTCCCAGCTAGGACTGTTTTTACTTTTCTGTTGGGTTCAGATTCAAATCACTCCTTAGGATCTACCTAATTGCATCATGGTTCATGACAGGAATGGCAACAGCAGAATAAAC
Organism: Loxodonta africana; assembly: GCF_030014295.1. Taxonomy (NCBI): domain Eukaryota; kingdom Metazoa; phylum Chordata; class Mammalia; order Proboscidea; family Elephantidae; genus Loxodonta; species Loxodonta africana. Next base: position 75,786,942 of record NC_087364.1, on the reverse strand, counting down.
TCTATTGATAATTATGCCCTAGGTGTCAGGTCTGATTCTGTACAGTTGAGCTTTACATCCAGCATCTCTGTCAAGACATCTTGAAAGGAGCTGCCCAAGGGGGTTTCTGCCAGGATAAGAGAGCACCAACAGCCAGATTACAACCTCAACAGATGACAGACTCCACCCCTTCCCTCTCATTCTTCCTTCTCTGGACTCTGGAGGGAAGAGAAGTAGAGGGAGGACACAGAATGAAAGACAAAGGCACACCCACTTCTCCACTGTAGGTCCCTGTGGGAGGAAGCCCGACAGTAGATGAGACGTTGAGGCTTTTATTTACATTGGTCTGGATTTGTTTGCATTTAAATATAAAATTGTTCTAATACCTACAAGTGGCTAGAAAGCAAAGGGTGCTACCAGGGATGTTGCCAAGAAATGTGAGGGAGTCAGTCACATCTCGAAAATTACTAGTTCAGCAGGCGTGAAATTCAGGTGGGTAGAAAGGAAGGTGAAGGACCTCTTAAAAAGTGTACTCTTCCTTGTGAAGAGTTTGGACTTTGCCTTACAGTGGCTCAAGAATACATAAAGCAACTTACTTAAATGAATGGCATCAGATTTGCGTGCATTCAACAAATATCTGTTGTGTACCTACTAGGTGCCAAGCTCTCCTAGGTACTGGGGATGCATCAGTGAACAAATCAATGAGTCCTGTCCTTGAGGAGTTTATATCCCAGTGGAAGAGAGGTAACCAATAATAAACAGTAAAAGAGTCTGGTAAGTACTATGGGGAAAAAAAAAAAACCTGTTGCCATCAAGTCAATTCCAACTCACTGCAACTCTATAGGACAAAGTAGAACTGCCCCGTATGGTTTCCAAAGAGCAGCTGGTGGATTCCAACTGCTGACCTTTTGGTTAGCAGCCGTTGCACTTAACCACTGAGCCAAAGGACTCCAGAAAAGAGTAAGAGGGATTGAAAATGCTGGAGCAGGGAATATGATGGGGTCAGGTTTCATATTAAATTGGAGGGGGGCCAGCAAGGCATTACTGAGAAGGTGACCATTCAGCAAAGACTTGAAGGAGGTGAGGAAATCTGAAGGAAGAACCTTCACTGCAGAGGGAACAGTTCAAAGGCCTAATGGAGGTGAGGGAATTTGAAGGAAGAGCATTCAAGACAGAGGAAACAGGTCAAAGGCCTAAAGTACAACCATGCCTGCCTGATGTGCTTAAAAGACAGCACGGAGGCAGGGTGGCTAGAACAGAATGAGAGAGGAGAAAAGCAGAAGGAGACAAGGTCAGAGAGAAACGGGGCCAGACCAGGTGGGCCTCAAGGGCCCTTGAAGGACTTTGATATTTATGCTGAAGGATCTACACATGCACGGGGAAGAGAGAGAGGAGTCACTTGATCTGAATTATGTTTCTAAAGGATCACTCTGGCTGCTGAGCTGAGACTAGACCTGTGGTCGTGGTAGAGGGGCACATGCTAGAAGCATGGAGAAGGTTAGCAGGTGTTTCCAGTTATCCGGTTGGTTTAAAAATCACTCTGAAAGACAATGGGGAGACAGGATCAGTTAGGAGTCAACTGCAGTAGAAAAAACCCATTGCCACCGAGTCAATTCCAACTCATAGCAACCCTAAAGGAGAGAGTAGACCTGCCCCATGGAGTTTCCAAGAAGCACCTGGTGGATCTGAACTGCCGACTTTTGTTAGCAGCCACAGCACTTAAACACTACGCCACCAGCGTTTCTGACAATCATAAAATGACTAAGTCCTTCAATAGCTCTGACCTGAGTCTATAGCCATTTATACAAAGACACAATCAATTCTGCAGAATGAATGAATAAATTGAAAGAACTAAAGACTGAGGAAAGGAAATTAAAAGCTAATCCTTCTGAGACTGTGTTTCACAACCTTGCAGGCATTCAGAAACACTTACGCATGTATTTAACCCATGAATCTAACCCAGTGCCTTGTACATAAAAGATGCTCAGAAGTCTGCTTTTGGACTTCTACTTATGCCCATGAAGGATTAATTGCCACAGGGATTGCCGTGCCATAAACTAGGAAACTAGGGAAATATATGAAATGACATTTCAGACACTAGGCAACAGGAAGCCCAGGGCTGTGATCCCTGAAAGACAGAAACAGATGAGATGAATGCTGTGATCGGCCCAGCTCACTGCTAGAGACGCTGTCAAGGCTGCGGCTCAGAGAACAGAAACTCATACAGAACCTGGCAGTCTTACTCAACTGAAGAAACAAAGATCAGAGTTCAAATCGTCAACAGTGACTAGAATTTGTAGGTGAGAACATTGGAGAGAAGGAATCTGAACAGAAAGAGAGCTCCAAAGGTCTTCAAAAAGGCCCCTCGAGTATGTGGCTTAAGTACTGGTCTGCACGTGCCTTGGGTACAGCTCCAAGAGACTGGGGAAAGAACTACTGGAAGGCAATAGGCTAAAAATTTTCCAGAAATCACCCCATCAGAGAGGAGAAATTTCACAGTATACAGGGCATTGGGTACAATCTTTAAGAAAGCCATGCCTTAGCAGTGAGGATAAATTAGTCCCGGAATAAAGGTTCCTCTGGGCCTGCCATAAGGAAACTTAAAAACAAGCTTCAAAGGGGCCAAACTGGTCTGTAAGTGCAAAAACAAGGTCCAACACTCTTTAAAGGAATATAACAATACCCAGCACTAAACATCGTAAAATTTACAGTATCTGATACCCAATCAAAATTACCAAGAATGTGGCAAAGAAGAAAAATGTGACCTATAACCAGAAAAAAAAAACAATCAATAGAAACAGAAACGAAAGAGAACGGAATTATGCAGAAAATGACACTAAAAGAGCTATTATAAATCTTACGAATATGCTCAAGGATGTAAAGGAAAACATGAACATGATGAGCGGAGAAACAAGATATAAAAAAGACTCAAATGGAATTTCTGAAGATAAAAAGTATAACATCTAAAATGAAAAATGCATTGGATAAGATTAGCAGCCAATTAGACACCAGAGAAGAAAACATCAGTGAACTTGAAGACATCGCAATAGAAGCTACTCAACACAAAGCACAAAGAAGAAAAACCGACTGGCAACAAAAACGAACAGACCTTCCAACGTCACCCATTTTAAGGAAAGATACAAATGTACACATTCAAAAGACTCAGAGAACCCCAAATAGGATAAACTCAAGAAATCCTTCCCAGTCAACTCATTTCAAATTGCTAAAAATCAAAGAAAAAAATTTCTAAAAGTAACCAGAGAAAAATGACACACTACAGGAGAACAAAGGTTTGAATGACGATAGATTTCTCCTCACAAACCATGAAAGCCAGAAGAGAATGAAACAAAGTTTTTAAAGTGCTGAAAAAAATTTTATAACCCAAAATTCTATGTTCAGAAATATCTTTCAGAATAAAGGCAAAATAAGACCATTAAAAGATGAAGGAAAATTTAATGTGTTGCCAGCACACCTGATTAAAAAAAAAAAGAAAAGCTTAAGAAATTTCTTCAGGACAAAGAAAATAATACCAGAAGAAAACACGGAATTTCAGGAATGAAAGAAGACCAACAGAAGTAACAAATTATTTGAGTAAATATAACATACTATTTTTATCTTCTTAAGTTCTCTAAAATATGTGTGATTGTTGAAAGCAAAAATTATGTGGAAAATTCCAAGGACTCTACAAAAAAAAAAAAAAAAAAGCTACTAGAACTAATAAGTGAGTTTAGGAGTGTCACAGGATACGAGATGAGCATACAAAAAATCAAGTGGTTTTTCTATACACTAGCAATGAACAATTGAAATTGAGATTTTAAAAGAACACCATTTACAATAACCTCAAAAAACATGAAATACTTCCAATACATTCAACAATATATGTACATGACCTGTACACTACAAACCACAAAACACTGCTAGACAATTTAATTATGATTTAAATAAATGGAGAGATATGTCATGCTTGTGGATCAGAAAACTTGATATTGTTGTCAACTGTCCCCAAACTGATCTATATATATATTGCGAACAAGTTGATCCAATATAATCCATATTAAAATACCACCAGGATTTTTTATTTAATTGACAAGCCAATTCTAATACATATAAAGAACATAGGACATAAAATAGCCGAAACAATTTTGCGAAAGACAACCAAAGTTGGAGGGTGCACATAAACTGACTGCCAAATGTATTATAAAGCTACAGTAATTCAGGCAAGGTGGAATTGGTGTAAGGGCTGACACGTAGATCAATGGAAAAGATAAGAAAATCCAGGAACCACACACATATATAGGCAGTTCATTTCACTAAGAGTACCAAGGTGATTCAAAGGGGAAAGAATAATTTTCAACAAATGGTGCAGGAACAACTGGATATTCATATGGGAAGATATAAACTTCAACCCTTATCTCATATCATAAAACCAAACCCAAACCCATTGCCATGGAGTCGATTCCAACTCATAGTGACCCTAAAGGACAGAACTGTCCCACAGGGTTTTCAAAGAGAAGCTGATGGATTCAAACTGCCAACCTTTTGGTTAGCAGCCAACTCTTAACCACTGCACCAGCAGGGCTCCATACATTCACTAGAAAGGAATTCAAAGCTTGGCAAAGTGGTGACGTAACCCCAACTCTCATACACTTCTGGTATGAGCATAAGTTGGTACAACCACTTAGGAAAACTGAGAGTATCTGCTAATGCTAAATAAACACATACTCTATGACCTAACCATTGTACTCCTAAGCATGCTACTAACACAAACACATATATATGTGTACCAAAGACACACACAAAAATGTTCACATGAGTATTATTCATAATTGAAAAAAAAAAAAACCAGAAGCAATCCAAATGTCCATCAACAACAGAAAGGAAAAGTTGTAGCGTATTCACAGAATGGAATACTATGCAGCAAAAAATGAACAAACTAACTACACACCATAACATGTATGAAACTCACAGTCATAAAGCTGGGCAAAAAAAGCCAAAAACAAAAGAACACGTAAGTAGCAAATTCAAAACACACAAATCCCATGCCGGTGACAGAAGTCTCAATGAGAGGTTGCTCTCGGGGAGAATGACTGGGAGGGGCACGATGCAGACTTCTGGGTCACTGATAACGTCCTGCTTCTTGATGTGAGTGGTAGTTACACGGCTGTGCTCACTCTGTAAAAACTCATTCACTTATAATTTATGTACTTTTTATGTACATTAAATGTAAGTAAAAACTACAAAAGAAAAAAATTATGCTATGTATTCTAAACATTTCCCAAAATGAAAGGCTCAGACGAGCGCTGTGGGTACTGGGCCAAGTATCAGCTCTGGGTGCGGGAAGAGCTATAGACAGGTAGGGTGCCATGTCAGGACCACAGCAAGAAAATCCCTTTAAATGCACCTTTGAAAAGAGGGTGCATTTAAAAAGAAACAAATAAATACATGAAAGCTTGTCTGGAAACAGGAGGAATGTGGAGCCCTCCCCCAGCCAATCTCGACCACTCAGACTGTGTTTTGAGCGCTAAAGTGGATCCATTGATTTTATAATACCATCAAGCCCTATTTCAAGGTCCAGATATGAACAAACAGACTCTCTGGGGATCAAACACACAGAGAAAATAGAAAATACGTTCTATTTCTAAGAACAGAAAGAAGAAATAAGCCAAGGATGGACATTCTTAAGACAAAGATCTCGCTCTTGTACACCTGTAAACTAAATATGAAAGTGTTTTGCTTATAAAATAACATTCTGCCATGAAAAGACAAATGCTTTTACATATTAAAAGTAACAGCTGTGTTATTTAACTCGACAGAGAAAATACATGCAAAACCACCGTCTTGGGTAACCGTAAGAGGCATGACTGTAAATGGTGAGCACGTGACAGCAACCCTAAGAATCTGGGCAATTCAGGGGTGTTCTTCTGCACTGGGGGAGGGAGGGCAAGGACTGTCCAGTCCTGAAACTGATCGTAATAATGCTGGAAGGGTGGCTTTCATCCTGCCTCTCCAGCGTCTGACACTCGCTGGTACAGACAAGCACTCGCCTACCAACCACTGAAAGGCTGGTGGTTTACAAGCACTCGGCTACCAACCACTGAAAGACTGGTGGTGTACAAGCACTCGGCTACTAACCACTGAAAGGCTGGTGGTTTACAAGCACTCGGCTACTAATCACTGAAAGGCTGGTGGTTTGAAACCATTCGGGGTTCCATGCGAGGAAAGACTTGGTCATCTGCTCTTGCAAACATTACGGCCCTATGGGACAGCTCTTCTCAGTCACACGGGGCTGCCATGAGCTGACAGCACCTAACGACAAAGACTTAGAGGGCGAGGGGGAGGGCTGTAGGTGGGTGAAGAGGATGAGGAACCAACTGTACTTCTCGCACTGATCACTCACCTTCAGGCCTGCCAAGCTCGTCTACAGATTAACGACCACCTAAAAGTCCTAAAATGGGCAATGGCAATCAAAGCTCACACTCCCTGACGTACGAACGGGAAACACCACGTCATGCAATTTTTGTTCTAAAGTAAAGGCTTATGCAATAAGGGTTACTTTAAAATGGGATGATGACGAGTTTGGTAACTCACCATTTTACTGTTAACAGTTTTTCTCAAAACAATCAGTGAATCCAGGAAAAGTGAACCTAAAGAGAGCATTACGCAAAATCTCGTAGACTTGAATGCTCTTTACTTGAAAATTGAGATAACCCTCCCAGGGCCCAGACGATGTCTGCATTAACTCAGGAGTCATGTGTGCCCAGCACATCCCCAAGGCAAGAGCACAAGGAGAATACTAACCCAACTACAGAAATCACGGTTTAAGGCTCTCAGACATTTTGAAAGCATCTATTTATGTGATTTGCATATGCTAATTATAAAGCATTCTGATTATTAATTCAAAGAGATGTTATATTGTGAGAGTATCTATTATGTAACATTGTGGATTTGCTTATTATACACAGTTTAAAATAATAAATCTTTATATTTATTACAAAGATTTATAAAGATGTTAGGTGCCATCAAGTTGGTTCCAACTCATAGTGACCCTATATACAACGGAATGAAACACTGCCAGGTCCCGTGCCATCCTCACAATCACTGTATGTATGTATAAATACATATAACTGTATATGTATAAGTGTATATATGTATAAATCTTGACCCAAGCCATGGTATTTTCAATCACCTATTATGCATGTGGAAGCCCTGGTGACATAGTGGCTAAGTGCTACAGCTGCTAACCAAAGAGTCCGCAGGTCGAATCCGCCAGGCGCTCCTTGGAAACTCTACGGGGCAGTTCTACTCTGGCCTATAGAGTCGCTATGAGTCAGAATCCACTCGACGGCACTGGGTTTGGTTTGGTTTATTATGCATGTGAAAGCTGGACAATGAATAGGGAAGACCAAAAAAGAGTTGATGCCTTTGAATTACGATGCTGGCTAAGAGTACTGAATATACATACCATGGACTGCCAGAAGAAGGAACAAATCTGTCCTGGAAGGTGTACCGCCAGAATGTTCCTTAGGAGCAAGGATGCCAAGACTTCATCTTACGTACTTTGAACATGTTATCAGGAAGGACCAGTCCCTGAAGAAAGACATCATACTTGGTAACGTAGAGGGTGAGCAAAACGGAGTAAGATGTCCAACGAGACGGACTGACATAGTGGCTGCAACAATGGGCTCAAGCATAACGATGACTGTGAGGATGGCGCAGGACCTGAAAGTGTTTCATTCTGTTGTACATAGGGTCATTATGAGTCAGAACCAACTCCACGGCACCGAACAACAACATCCAAGACTTTTCACTAATTCAAAGTTGCTCTTGTGGTCCACCACTCACCTTATCCTGAGCATGTGTAAGCCACTCTAAGCGAATTCAGTATGTGGAAACTTGCACATATAATGCAGATTTCTTAAGAAACAATTGTTCATTTTACCAACAGGATCTTCATGTTAGAGAGATATACTATTCAAAAAAAGTTATAATAAGCTTCTATAATATGCTTAAAATAAAACTCAATTTACATACAACTTTTCAGGAACATGTCTAAGAAAAATGAGATGTAAATCCACCTCCCCACTCTTCCAACAGAAATTTACATGATCCATGCCCGCGCTTCATTCCGGACTTTTCATCAAATGCCCCGGTCAGTGAGAACTGCCCCGGTCACCATCCACGAAACGGCATCCTGCACCCATAATTCCTTACCTCCCCTTACTCTGACCTATTTTCTTCAGAGTATTTATTGCCACCTGACATATTGTATATTTATTTGTTGTTGTTGTTACTTAATTTTTGTTCTTCCCCTTAGAATACACCTTCCTTGAAGGCAGGGTCTTGCCGAGTCCCAGCTCCAAGAACAATCACTGGCAAATAGTTGGCAACCAATACTAAACTGTTAAATACATGAATAAAGACAATAACATAGTACGAAATAAAATCCTGTAATCTATGATGAAAAGAAACAAATTTTCTTACACGTACTAGATTAGGAAAAAATCATTTCCATTTGAGGCATTAATACCTATAAAACAAAACCAAAACCCACTGCCATTAAGTCAATTCCAACTCATAGCGACCCTACAGAACAGTACAGAACTGAGCCATAGACCTTCCAAGGCTGTTATCTTTATGGAAGCAGATTACCACATCTTTCTCCTGCAAAGTGGCTGGTAGGCTCCAACCACAGACCTTTTAGTTACCAGCCAAGCACGTTAACCCCTGAGCCACCAGGACTCCTTATTAATAACAATGGGTTCCTATAACCACTTTCAATTGAGTAAAAAACTTCAGGGCAGATCCTTTATGAACTGGCCATCAATCTTCCCCACCCTAAATCAACAGGGACAGAGTAGATTTTTAAAAAAATAATAACATGACATCAACAAAAAGAACACTGAAGAGGAAATCACCAAATCAATGCCATTTACAGTAGCCACCAAGAAGATAAAATACTTAGGAATAAATCTTACCAGAGATGTAGAAGACTTATACAAAGGAAACTACAGTACACTTCTGCAAAAAACCAAAAGAGACTTACATAAGTGGAAGAACAGACCTTGCTCGTGGATAGGAACACTTAACATTGTGAAAATGTTTATTTTACCAAAAGTGATCTATACATTTAACGCAATTCCGATCCAAATCCCAATGACATTCTTTAATGAGATGGAGAAACAAATCACCAACTTCATATGGAAGGAAAAGAGGCCCCGGATAAATAACACATTACTGAAAAAGAACAAACTGGGAGGCCTTACTTTACCTGATTTTAGAAACTATTATACTGCCACAGTAGTCAAAACAGCCTGGTACTGGTACAACAACAGATACATGGGCCAATGGAAGAGAATTGAGAATCCAGACATAAATCCATCCACATATGAGCAGCTGATATTTGACAAAGGCCCCAAAACAGTTAATTGGGGAAAAGACAGTCTTTTTAACAAATGGTGCTGGCATAACTGGATATCCATCTGCAAAAAAATGAAACAAGACCCATACCTCACTCCATTTACAAAAATTAACTCAAAATGGATCAAAGACCTAAATATAAAATCTAAAATGATAAAGATCATGGAAGAAAAAATAGGGACAACGTTAGGAGCCCTAATACATGGCATAAACAGTATACGAGACATTATAAAGAATGCAGAAGAAAAACTAGATAACTGGGAGCTCCTAAAAATCAAACACCTATACTCATCCAAAGACTTCACCAAAACAGTAAAAAGACTACCTACAGACTGGGAAAAAGTTTCTAGCTATGACATTTCTGATCAGCGCCTGACCTCTAAAATCTACATAATGATGCAAAAACTCAACTGCAAAAAGCCAAATAACCCAGTTAAAAAATGGGCAAAAGATATGAATAGACACTTCACTAAAGAAGACATTCAGGTAGCTAACAGATATATGAGGAAATGTGTCACGATCGTTAGCCATTAGAGAAATGCAAATCAAAACTACAATGAGATTCCATCTCACTCCAACAAAAGGCTGGCACTAATCCAAAAAACACAAAAGAATAAATGTTGGAGAGGATGTGGAGAGACTGGAACACTTATACACTGCTGGTGGGAATGTCAAACGGTACAGCCACTTTGGAAATTGATTTGGCGCTTCCTTAAAAAGCTAGAAATAGAACTACCATATAATCCAGCAATCCCACTCCTCGAAATATATCCTAGACAAATAAGAGCCTTTACATGAACAGATATATGCACACCCATGTTTACTGCAGCACTGTTTACAATAGCAAAAATATGGAAGCAACCAAGGTGCCCATCAATGGATAAATGGATAAATAAATTATGGTATAGTCACACAATGGAATACTACACATGGATAAGGAACAGTGAGGAATCTGTGAAACATTTCGTAACATGGAGGAACCTGGAAGGCATTATGCTGAGTGAAATTAGTCAGTTGCAAAAGGACAAATATTGTGTAAGACCACTATTTTAAGAACTTGAGAAACAGTTTAAACTGAGAAGAAAACATTCTTTTGTGGTTACAAGAGGGGAGAGGGAGGGAGGGTGGGAGGGGGCATTCACTAATTAGATAGTAGATAAGAACTACTTTAGGTGAAGGGAAAGACAGCACACAATACAGGGGCGGTCGGCACAACTGCACTAAACCAAAAGCAAAGCAGTTTCCTGAATAAACTGAAAGCTTCAAAGGCCAGCGTAGCAGAGACGGGGCCTGGGGACCATGGTTTCAGGTGACATCTAAGTCAACTGGCATAATAAAATCTACTAAGAAAACCTTCTGCATCCCACTTTGAAAAGTGGCGACTGGGCTCTTAAACACTAGCAAGCAGCAACCTAAGATTTATCAATTGGTCTCAACCCACCTGGATCAAAGGAGAATGAAGAACACCAAGGACACAAGGCGATTATAAGCCCAAGAGACAGAAAGGGCCACATGAACCAGAGACTACATCAGCCTGAGACCAGAAGAACTAGATGGTGCCCAGCTACAACCGATGACTGCCCTGACAGGGAACACAAGAGAGAACCCCTGAGGGAGCAGGAGGGCAGTGGGATAATACAGACCCCAAACTCTCCTAAGACCAGACTTAATGGTCTGACTGAGACTAGAAGGACCCTGGTGATCAAGGCCCCCAGACATTCTGTTGGCCCAGGACAGGAACCATTCCCGAAGCCAACTCTTCAGACATGGATTGGACTGGACAATGGGTTGGAGAGGGATGCTGGTGAGGAGTGAGCTTCTTGGATCAGGTGGACACTTGAGACTATGTTCGTATCTCCTGCCTGGAGGGGAGATGAGAGGGTGGAGGGGGTTAGAAGCTGGTGAAAAGGACACGAAAAGAGAGAGTGGAGGGAGGGAGCAAGCTGTCTCATTAGGGGGAGGGTAACTGGGAGTGTGTAGCAAGGTGTATATGGGTTTTTGTGTGAGAGACTGACTTGATTTGTAAACTTTCAATTAAAGCACAATAAAAATTATAAAAATAATAATAATATGATTACTACTTATCAGTGGCAACAGTTAAGAATCTGAGGGTGTGGAATAACTCAGATCACTCCAAAGGCAGAAGAGTCCTTTCACTCAGGTGCAGCCATCTGACTGAAGTATTACATCTGCAGGGTCTCTCTTGTGAGAGCTCTGACCTCTAGCTGTCGGCATGGGGTGACGAAGCACCTGTCCTGATTATTATGCACTCTGGATGCATAATAATGCACAAGGGATGGCTTCTGTATTTTGCCGAAGGTGGCACTTTGTTTATAAGTCACCTCTGAAATCCGCTTTCTTTTTTGGGTGGCTTTGTGCTCTACTGTGGTGGCATCTATTCTTCATCCGTGTCATGCCTAGGGTAAAGTAGCCTTTCAGAAAATGAATCTGTACCACCTTTGCATCACAGATGATATGCGCCCCATAATCTTTCAACATGCTCATAGCTATGGTGTTAGCTGGTCTGCGCTATGCCTCAAAGAGCCGCTCCTGGCCTCAGACACCTGCTCACAGAAGCAATTTTTTCTACACACATGAGCCACGTGACAGAGGGAAAAAAATGGGCCCAGGGTGGCTCCCTTCTGCTAGGGAGAACGATTCTGAACCTGACAGAATGGCCTCTCTGGCTCTTAACAGACTAGCCCCACAAGGCTAACATCTTATTTCTGTCTCCACGTGGACGCCTTGAAGACCCACGAAGAATCCACAGACAAAATGCGCCCCTTCTAAACAGGCCACACCACAGAAGCCTCATCACATGCTGAGGTGTGCTCTGTGGGGTTCTGAATACAGTCCAGGCTGCCACCTACCACATCAGCCAGCTCGGGCTGAGTCATACTGACAACCGCAGGGAGCCCCAGAACTCAGCGACTCACAACAGTGAGGTCTATCTCTTGCTCATGTAACATGTTTATGGGGGGTCAACTTCAGCTCTGGCATCTTCATTTCCAGCCAAGGCAGCAGGCACAGACCCCACCCAGGACATACGGTCTCAAGGCAGGGGAAAGAGCAGTGGCAGGACCAATCAAGGACTCTTAAAGAGTTGTGCTATTGGCCCAAGCAAGTTCCACCACTGAGCCCAACATCAGTTAAGTGGGACTATCACCCTCCTACGAGAAGGGCCAACAAACAGGCAGAGATAGTGAATTACCTACCACCCTTGTGATTTAAAACCTGAAATGGTTTAGGATGTACTTGCTCGACCACAGTGGGAGGGTTCACTCACCCTGAGAATCTGACAAAAATTGCAGAGTGGATCCCTAGAAAATGCATGCACACACACAAATATCTGCAGGTTTGCACACCACTTCAAAGATCAGGTTCCTGGGTTCCACACACCAACCCCAAGTTCCAGGATCTTAGCCCTATATCGGACAGAGAATCTTCCCACACATCATCAAGCAAACTGCAGGTTGCCAACAGGGTGTCAGCTTCCTCATTCCACCCAAAATTAGAGGGGAAGACATTATCCAAGAAGGACACTGGGGCACTCAGCAAACTACCCACGACACTACCCTGGTGTGCCCTCCACACCCCCGGCAAAGACCACTGAAAGGGGACAACTTTGCCTTTAAAATGTAGCTTCTTCCTATTTCAGTAGTGCACTACTTTGTCAGGGTGCTTTTTCTTTTACTGTTTTATAAATTACAAATTACCATTTTATAAATTTCTTTCATTGTTTTATATCCAAAAACTAAAACTTAATAATATATAGTATTATTACTAACAATACTTAGTTATATTAAATAAATCATATTTATTATCCTAAGGCAATAAAACATTGCAGCTTTACTCACACAAACACACATCTGTGTATCTGTGGCTCTCCCATCTCCATGGACTAAACAGCATACACAACAAAAGGTTTCTTTTAAACTCTAGCAAAATTCTCCAATGTGGCCGCAATGAAGATCACATGAGGCACGAGGGAGCTCAAGAGAGAGAGCAAAGCCATCCTTCGCCCCACCCAGGAAGCAAGTCTGGCAATGGCACCCAGCATGAGGGCAGCAGGGCCTGCCACCGATGAGACGACATTTGTCAAATGTCCCATGAGGTGGAGTCAGCCGTCTACTCAGGCAATAAAGATCTAAGGGAACTGTCAGCTGGTTCCTGTGAGAGGCATTTTTGTTCACCCTAAAATGTGATCTTCTTTGTTTTATATTTTTTAAGCAGATTTGTTCATTTTTAGTTGTTATTTAGAGCCAGGGATCCAAACAAAGTAGAGGTGTTTGAAGGAACTGCATGAGACCAAGGAAAGCATCTTGGAGGAACATGGCAAGGGCCTCTTGAGGGAAGTTGGACGTGGATTTGGCTTTTTGACCTGCACGCCACTGGGGTGTGGTAAAGCATGGAGTGAGGGTCACTTTAATTTGAAAAAAGAAAACACCCTGAATATTTTATGACTCCGCACTTCAACCTAGAGCAGCCACAACTGGAAGCGGTCCTCCTGGACAGAGGGAGAAGCCCAGAGAATCACGGGCTCCTGTTCAGTCAGGCCTGGCTCCACTCCACCCACGGCAGGGTGGCCTGGACCTCCGCGAAGGACCACTGCTTGGGCCTGGAGAGCCAAGGGGGGTAAAGAGCTCTAGCAGAGAACCCCCCCATGGGCTCATCCGAAAAGACTCGAAGCTTCAGATGTAATTTCTATTATAGGAAAACAAAAATTGTTTTTTGAATGTGCTATAAAATCTCATTGGGAATTAAAGCAAAGTAACTTTACCGTGGAATTTATCCACAACCCAGAATGCTTTCTGTTGGAATCTGAAACTCTGTGTGAATTTTACACATAACTGCACGCATTGCTTTAAGCGAACCACACACATAAGCATCCTGATTGAGGGGTGAGAATTTGATTTATGAAAACCCTCATCCAGGATTACTTTAAATAGCAACCTTCTCCGAGTACATTTAAAAAATACATTATAAAAACATAATTTATACACATTTTGGTGTGCAGCTAATCCATTAGAAAAGTACACTCATCCATTATTTTGTTATAATGTTGTTCTCTAAGGCTTTGCTAATACATAGGTATGAAAACAACAATAAAAACAAAACCTCTAAGTATAAAAATAATCACACTCTATGATCTGCGAAAGAACTAGCTGTTCAAGGTGTTAATAAAAGGAATAATACTTGTACAAAATACACAAAAGTATTAATTCTCTATTTCCTTGGAAATATAGATTAACCGCTATTTCATTTTAGTGGATTTAAGTATCAAACCACACAGCATACTGCAATCTTTTTTTTTTTTTAGTAATGGTTGTAAAATAACTAAGAGTGAAAACACATACAACGTTTTCCTCATACGGTTCCACTCTAAATCCCATTTCGGCCACTCCCCATGTTTCTCAGATCCCTGGAAACACCCAATGCCAATTATAAATGTCATGCCAACACCAGCCACTGCTTCATACCAGCTAGCTCTAACCCTCTAAGCCTTTGGCAAAGCTGGAGGGATGGGTGGCTATGGAATGGGCATGATGAGGCACCTTTCAAGCTTTTATAGACCAAGGAGAGATGAGGATTCCAGGTAATGGGCCGTTTTAATACTCCAATACCTGAGATTCAAACATTTCCCATTACAGAGAAGCTATGACTAGAAAACCCAAAGGAGAATCATTTTACACGATTACAACTCTTCCTTAGTATTTTAAAATACCACAAACCCTCCCTAATGTTTTATTACTTATGGCAAGACATGCTACATGCTGCTATCCCCTGAAAATTGGGATAAAATGCCGGGAGTGTGGGGTGTGGAGGAGACTTATCAGGAAAGGAATACAGCCCAGAAATCTTTATTAACAATCACCTCCACCTCGTAATGAGTTTCTGGACCAGCAGGAAACTGCATGCCAAAAATGGTCATAAATTACTCTCCACTTAAACGCAGACTAGCCATATCACCACCTAGTTCCAGGTTCAGGAGACTGAACTTACGAAACGCATCACTGAAAAAAGCTTGCCCTCGTTTCCCAATGCAGCTGACTGGGCTTCAGTGACTGGCTGGGTGTGGACGACACCTCCACAATATGCTGATCAAAGATCATCAAAAATACTGATCAAAGATCACGTACCAACCACCAGGCATACGGTGCTATTATTATGGCGTCAACCCATAAGCATAGCCTTTTAAGAGACTCTGCTAGTAACACACTAATTCAAGAGTTGGGCCAGTCTGTAGACGAACTGTCCCACAGAGGAAGTCACGACAAGACACCATAATGGCTATGTCCCTTCCTTTAATTACTATCACCTGATCCTGGGGTAAGCTTTCCACGCCTTCTGGGTGTTTAAGAGCACTGGTTAATTTTTTTATCAAAATGGTTTAGAACAGTCTTGAAAGCCGGCTTTAAAGAAATACTCTCCATTTTCCCACTTATATTTACCAATATCTCCCTTCTCCTCTTAGCCTCTATATTTCAGCAGCATCAAAATAAGAGGATAAAGAAGACTTAACAGACCCTAACAAAGATCAATTTCTAAGAAAATCAGATCAACGAAAAAAAACAGAAAAAGCAGAGAAATGTAGATTTCTTTTAGCCACTCTCCTTTAGTTTCTCGATAAATATGAGAAAGGATGTCAGTCTGTATTCACATCCGGTTTAATAAAATGTTTCCTGAGACATTTTCTGAGACAACAAAACCATGATTCAAAAAAACAAACTCGCTGCATGGAGTTGACTCCGACTCATAGCGGCCCTATGAGACAGAGTAGAACTACCCCACAGGATTTCCAGGGAGCGGCTGGTGGATTTTAACTGCCGACCTTTCGGTTCATAGCCAATCTCTTAACCACTGCGCCACCAGGACTCCAAAGCCATGGTTATATGTGTACAAATAGCCACTGAATTCCACTAAATTCAATGAATGAAATTCATTCATTCATGCAAGATTAATCAACAAGCAAAGATTAATAATTACATAAATACTTACTTAAAAAAAAAGAGTAAGATACGTGTAACGAGGGAGCTGGGTGCCTGGGTATTGTGAAATTCCTAGGAAGGCCACCTGGAGCCCCTGAGTGGTGTAAATGGTTGACGTACTCAACTGCTAACCGAAAGGTTCAAGTCTACCCAGAAGACCCTCAGAATAAAGGCCTGGTGAACTACCTGTGAAAAGTCGGTCACTGAAACCCCAAGGAGCAGCTCTACTGTGACACATGTGGGTCACCATGAGTCAGACTCAACTCGGTGGCAAGTGGTAGGAAGACTACCTGAGCAGGATGGAAGTCCCCAGGTGATGCCTGGGCTGCCCTGGGGAACAGTGGACATCACTTCATGCAGACACTGAGGCGGATGGACGGCGGGCACAGCCTGAGCAAAGAAACAGGGGCCAGAGGAGAACGGCAAGCTGTTCTGCATTGTGGAATGTGAAGAGTTCCACGCAAGGAGAAGCAACAGATGGGTGGAGAGGTGGGTAGGGCAGATCAGAGGGTCTTGTAATGCAGCCCAGAGAGGACTAGCCTTATCCAACAGGCAATAACGAGCCACAGATGAGGAGTGGCCTAGTCAGACTGCATTTTAAGAGATCCCCCTGGGAGCCTTATGAAAACTGGGTCTGAGGAAACAAACTCAGAAGCAAAGTTCCCGATATCCACTGGATCTGACAATTAGCAGATATCACTGCTGACCTAAAGCAGAGCCATATTGCTGGTACAGTGGGGGTCAGCCCAGAAAACAGTGGATTCAGGGATGAGCAAGTAAAAGCAGCAACCATAGATTATTCTTTCAAGAAACATGGATAAGAAACGGGATGAGAGATTAAACAACAGGTCAAAGTTGGGGAGAGGAGACAGGAAAGGCCTAGAGGGACTGGCTTAAGTCTTTCTTTTGTAAACAGAAGCCTGAATGTATTCATAACCTGCGGGGAGGAGGAGAAAAGCTATAAAGGTGAGGAGAGCTGAAGGTTCCAGGTTCAGGAGGATGAGGGGCTGAGCCTGTGGCTCCTGAACCGGGCAGGTGGAGACGCCAAGAGAAGAACAGTGAACTAAGCCTGGTGTCAGCTTCAGCTTCCTGCATACCATGTTTTCTGCTAATCTTTCTTCCAAATAATACAAAAAATATATATATGTACCTACCCAGAAAAGTTGCTGTCACAAGGGATATGAGATCAGGCTTAGCACTGACTTCAGGGTTCCTATTGACTAAAGGCTATTACCCCCACTCGTCTGTCAGTTTGTCGTACTGTGGGGGCTTGCGTGTTGCTGTGATGCTAGAAGCTATGCCACCAGTATTCGTATATCAGCAGGGTCACCCACAGCGAAAAGGTTTCAGCTGAGTTTCCAGGCTAAGACAGACTAGGAGGAACGGCCCGGCAGTCTACTTCTGAAAAGAATTAGCCAGTGAAAACCTTATGAACAGCAGTGGAACACTGATATAGTCCCAGAAGATGAGCCCCTCAGGTTGGAAGGCACTCAAAAGGACTGGGGAAGAGCTGCCTCCTCAAAGTAGAGTCGACCTTAATGACATGGATGGAGGCAAGCTTTCAGGACCTTCATTTCCTGATGTGGCATGACTCAAAATGAGAAGAAACAGCTGCAAACATCCATTAATAATCGAACGTGGAATGTATGAAGTATGAATCTAGGAAAATTGGAAATCATCAGAAATAAAATGGAACGCACAAACATCGATATCCCAGGCATTAGTGAGCTGAAATGGACGGCTACTGGCCATTCTGAATCAGACAATATGGTCTACTATGCCAGGAATGACAACCTGAAGAGGAACGGCACTGCACTCGTTGTCAAAAAGAACATTTCAAAATCTATCCTGAAGTACAATGCTGTCAGTGATAGGATAACATCCACATGCCTACAAGGAAGACCAGTTAACGCAACTACTATTCAAATTTATACATCAACCACTAAGGCTAACGATGAAGAAATTGAAGATTTTTACCAACTTCTACAGTCTGAAATTGATCAAACACTCAGTCAGGATGCATTAATAAATACTGGTGATTGGAATGCCAGAGAAGGAGACAAAGAAGGATTGGTAGTTGAAAACATGGCCTTGGTGACTGAAACAATGCCAGAGATCGCATGATAGAATTTTACAAGACCAACGACTTCTTCATTGCAAATACCTTTTTCACCAACATAAATGGTGACTATACACATGGATCTTGCCAGATGGAATACACAGGAATCAAATCGACTACATCTGTGGAAAGAGATAATGGAAAAGCTCAATATTATCAGTCAGAACAAGGCCAGGGGCTGACTGTGAAACAGACCACCAATTGTTCATATGCAGGTTCAAGTTGAAACTGAAGAAAATCAGAGCAAGTCCATGAGAGCCAAAATATGACCTCGAGTATATCCCACCTAAATTTACAGACCATCTCAAGAGTAGATTTGATGTGTTTAACACTAATGACCGAAGACCAGATGAGTTGTGGAAGGACATCGTACATGAAGAAAGCAAGAGATCATTAAAAAGACAGGAAAGAAAGAAAAGACCAAAATGGATGTCAGGAGAGACTCTGAAACTTGCTCTTGAACATCGAGTACCTGAAGTGAAAAGAAGAAATGATGAAGTAAAAGAGCTGAATAGAAGATTTCAAAGGGCAGCTCCAGAAGACAAAGTAAAGTATTATAATGGCATGTGCAAAGACCTGGAGATAGAAAACCAAAAGAGATGAACATGGTTGGCATTTCTCAAGCTGTAAGAACTGAAGAAAAAATTCAAGCCTCAAGTTGCAATACTGAAGGATTCTACAGAGAAAATATTAAATGATGCAGGAAGCATCAAAAGAAGATGAAAAGAATACGCAGAGTCACTATACCAAAAAGAGCTGGTCAAAGTTCAACCATTTCAGCAGGTAGCATATAATCAGGAACCAACAGTTCTAAAGGAAGAAGTCCAAGCTGCACTGTAGGCACTGGCAAAAAACAAGGCTCCAGGAATTGACTGAATACACACTGAGATATTCAACAAACCAATGCAGTGTTAGAACTGCTCATTCGTCTATGCCAAGAAATTTGGAAGACAGCTACTTGGCCAACCAACCGGAAGAGATCCATATTTATGCCTATTCCCAGAAAGGTGATCCAACCGAATGTGGAAATTATCGAACAATGCAAGTAAAATTTTGCTGAAGATCATTCAAAAGCAGCCGCAGCAGTATATCAACAGGGAA
Organism: Loxodonta africana; assembly: GCF_030014295.1. Lineage (NCBI taxonomy): Eukaryota > Metazoa > Chordata > Mammalia > Proboscidea > Elephantidae > Loxodonta > Loxodonta africana. Next base: position 75,767,337 of record NC_087364.1, on the reverse strand, counting down.
CTGCCAGAAATTCAGGCCAGATTCAGAAGAGGACGTATAACCAGGGATATCATTGCTGAAGTCAGATGGATCTTGGCTGAAAGCGCAGAATGCCAGGAAGATGTTTACCTGTGTTTTACTGACTATACAAAGGCATTCGACTGTGTGGATCATAAGAAATTATGGATAACATTGTGAAGAATGGGAATTCCAGAACACTTAATTGTGCTCATGAGGAACCTGTACATAGATCAAGAGGCAGTTGTTCGGACAGAACAAGGGGATATTGCATGATTCAAAGCCAGAAAAAGTGTGTGTCAGGGTTCTACCATTTCACCATACTTATTCAATCTGTATGCTGAACAAATAATCTGAGAAGCTAGGCTAGATGAAGAAGAATGGGGCATCAGGATTGGAGGAAGGCCCATTAATAACCTATGATATGCAGATGACACAACCTTGCTTGCTTACTGATGAAGATCAAAGACGACAGCCTTCAGTATGGATCACACCTCAACATAAAAAAAAACAAAGATCCTCACAACTGGTTCAATAAGCAACATCAGGATAAACGGAGAAAAGACTGAAGTTGTCAAGGATTTCATTTTACTTGGATCCACAATCAACAACCCATGGAAGCAGCAGCTAAGAAATCAAAAGACACACCACACTTGGCAAATCTGCTACCAAAGACCTCTTTAAAGAGTTGAAAAGCAAAGATGTCACCTTGAAGACTAAGGTGTGCCTCACCCAAGCCACAATGTTTTCAATCGTCTCATATGCATTCGAAAGCTGGACGACGAATAAGGAAGATCGAAGAATTGATTCCTTTGAATTGTGGCGCTGGCAAAGAATATTGAATATACCATGGACTGCCAAAAGAACAAACAAATCTGTCTTGGAAGAAGTACAACCAGAATGCTCCTTAGAAGCAAGGATGGCTAGACTATGTCTCACATACTTCAGAAATGTTGTCAGGAGGGATCAGTTCCTGGAGAAGAACATCATGCTTGGTAAAGTAGAGGGCCAAAGAAAAAGAGGGAGACCCTCAACAAGATGGACTGACACAGTGGCTGCAACAATGGGCTCAAGTATAACACCTGTGAGGATGGCACAGGACAGGGCCGTGTTTTGTTCTGTTGTACACAGGGTCACTATGAGTCCAAACTGACTCAATGGCACCTAACGACAACGACAAAAAGGCTATGTAAAGAATAAAAAATCTACAAGTTACTTTGTACTGAAAGACAACATGTTACCCATAACTATACTCTAAGCTTACTAATAAGTATATATTTCATCTTCCAAATAATGTTCTACCAAAAGCAGACATTTAGGTAAACAGCAAAATGCTTTGAAAAACACCTGAAGGCCTCAATTCCAATCAGCATCCAGCAAGTCAGCCCCTGTTCAAAAATTCAGCAAGCTTGCAAATCAGAGAATACCACCCCCCACCAAGAGGTCTCATATGCACCTCAGGGTCTGGTTCCAGGACTTGGCAAACCTGACCACACAACGTACGCACGGTCTGTACCTGCTCATCTCTTTCTTCCAACGGGAAGCGGGAAGGCTAATTTAATTCACTCTGGCAGTAGAAGATCTTTGTAGGCACATCCAGGAATTAGATAAAACAACAAAACTCAAGAGCAGCCCAGGTGGGAGCAGGAAAAAAGAGGGGAGAGAAATGGCACAGACAAAAGAAAGTGTTGGGATTCATCACATGGATCTTCCAGAGTGCCTTTCCACCCTCTGTCACTAAGAAACTTCTCACACTGCCCTAAACCATCTTATAGAGTACTGCATGCAGAGACCACTGGCCAGCCAGGAGGAAAAATAAGTAGAATCCTTACCTCACATCTTCTAATGAGACTAATTCTAAATGTATCAATGACATAGATCTAAAATATCAAACCACAAAAGTTCACGAAGAAAACTAAGGGTAATTTATATTTTAATCTCAGGGTGGAAATGGCCTTTGTAAGTATGATACAAAAGCCAGAAACAATAATAAGAGCAATAAATCTGATCACTATTTAAAATTTCTGACCGGTAAAAAAAAAAAAAAAAGAAAAAAAGAAATGGGAGAGGGGGCGGAGCCAAGATGGCGGACTAGGCAGACGCTACCTCGGATCCCTCTTACAACAAAGACACGGAAAAACAAGTGAATCAATCACATACATAACAATCTACGAACCCTGAACAACAAGCACAGGTTTAGAGACGGAGAACAAACTAAGACGGGGAAGCAGCGATTGTTTCCAGAGCCTGGAGCCAGCGTACCAGTCAGGTACAGCACAAGCACAGAGACCTGCTCCACCCTCCTGAACTAACCCCGGGAGGGGGACCAGCCGGTTCCACGGGCGGCGTGGGACGCAGCCGGTAGGAGAAGTCCCCAGGAGGCAGTGACTGGTCTTGGAGCAGAAAGAGCAGCGTCCGAGCCGGGGAACCGTCCCGCAGGGATTTGGACTGGACGCAGGTACGCCATAAACACGGAGAGTTGCTCCACCCCCCTGAACTAACCCGGGGAAGGGGACCAGCCGGGTCGCGCGGGCGGCGTGGGACGCAGCTGGTAGGAGAAGTCCCCGGGAGGCAGCGACTGGTATTGGAGCAGGGAGAACAGCGTCCCAGCCGGGACACTCGGTCACGGCACAAGCACGGGGAGCTGCTCCACCTATCTGAACTAACCCCGGGAGGAGGCCCAACTGGTTCTCGGGGGACAGCACGGACACGCGGCTGGAGGGACGAGAAGTCCCCGGGAGGCAGCGACTGATTTTGGAGTCGAGAGTGCACCGTCCCAGTAGGCGAGCCTTGACACTGGGCGTGGGGCTGGAAGCGGAGGATCTGACTGTGACTCCAGCGGGCCAGACCCCCCGGGGGCAATCTCCACACAGCCAGCACACATAGGCGACGTGCCCGCGGGAATCTCAGATATAACAGTCATTCCAAGCAAGACAAGCAACTCTGGCTATATTCTGAGGTTCTACTCTCCTATCTCTCTGTTCCCTCCCCCACCCTCCCCAGGCGGCTTCATTAACATCTGAATAGCCTGAGACAGAGGGAGAACTCTGATAGGGATCTGACTGCATTTTTTTTTAGCGGATTTTCTGGAAAAACTAGTTTCCCAGTGATGGCTCAGAGACAACAATCCATATCAAACCACTTAAAGAAGCAGACCATGACAGCTTCTCCAACCCCCCAAACAAAAGAATCAAAACCTTTCCCAAATGAAGATACAATCTTGGAATTATCAGATACAGAATATAAAAAACTAATTTACAGAATGCTTAATGATATCACAAATGAAATTAGGATAACTGCAGAAAAAGCCAAGGAACACACTGATAAAACTGTTGAAGAACTCAAAAAGATTATTCAAGAACATACTGGAAAAATTAATAAGTTGCAAGAATCCATAGAGAGACAGCATGTAGAAATCCAAAAGATTAACAATAAAATAACAGAATTAGAAAACGCACTAGGAAGTCAGAGGAGCAGACTCGAGCAATTAGAATGCAGACTGGGACATCTGGAGGACCAGGGAATCAACACCAACATAGCTGAAAAAAAATCGGATAAAAGAATTAAAAAAAATGAAGAAACCCTAAGAATTATGTGGGACTCTGTCAAGAAGGATAACCTGCGGGTGATTGGAGTCCCAGAACAGGGAGGGGGGACAGAAAACACAGAGAAAATAGTTGAAGAACTCCTGACACAAAACTTCCCTGACATCATGAAAGACGAAAGGATATCTATCCATGATGCTCATCGAACCCCATTTAAGATTGATCCAAAAAGAAAAACACCAAGACATATTATCATCAAACTCACTAAAACCAAAGATAAACAGAAAATTTTAAAAGCAGCCAGGGAGAAAAGAAAGGTTTCCTTCAAGGGAGAATCAATAAGAATATGTTCTGACTACTCAGCAGAAACCATGCAGGCAAGAAGGGAATGGGACGACATATACAGAACACTGAAAGAGAAACACTGCCAGCCAAGGATCATATATCCAGCAAAACTCTCTCTGAAATATGAAGGAGAAATTAAGATATTTACAGATAAACACAAGTTTAGAGAATTTGCAAAAACCAAACCAAAGCTACAAGAAATACTAAAGGATATTGTTTGGTCAGAGAACCAATAATATCAGATATCAGCACAACACAAGGTCACAAAACAGAACATCCTGATATCAACTCAAATAGGGAAATCACAAAAACAAACAAATTAAGATTAATTAAAAAAAAAATACACATAACAGGGAATCATGGAAGTCAATAGGTAAAAGATCACAATAATCAAAAAGAGGGACTAAATACAGGAGACACTGAACTGCCATATGGAGAGTGATACAAGGCGATATAGAACAATACAAGTTAGGTTTTCACGTAGAAAAATAGGGGTAAATAATACGGTAACCACAAAAAGGTATAACAACTCTATAACTCAAGATAAAAACCAAGAAAAACGTAATGACTCAACTAACATAAAGTCAAGCACTATGAAAATGAGGATCTCACAATTTACTAAGAAAAACGCCTCAGCACAAAAAAGTATGTGGAAAAATGAAATTGTCAACAACACACATAAAAAGGCATCAAAATGACAGCACTAAAAACTTATTTATCTATAATTACCCTGAATGTAAATGGACTAAATGCACCAATAAAGAGACAGAGAGTCACAGACTGGTTAAAGAAACACGATCCATCTATATACTGCCTACAAGAGACACACCTTAGACTTAGAGACACAAACAAACTAAAACTCAAAGGATGGAAAAAAGTATATCAAGCAAACAATAAGCAAAAAAGAAGAGGAGTAGCAATATTAATTTCTGACAAAATAGACTTTAGACTTAAATCCACCATAAAGGATAAAGAAGGACACTATATAATGATAAAAGGGACAATTGATCAGGAAGACATAACCATATTAAATATTTACGCACCCAATGACAGGGCTGCAAGATACATAAATCAAATTTTAACAGAATTGAAAAGCGAGATAGATACCTCCACAATTATAGTAGGAGACTTCAACACACCACTTTCGGAGAAGGACAGGACATCCAGTAAGAAGCTCAACAGAGACACGGAAGATCTAATTACAACAATCAACCAACTTGACCTCATTGACTTATACAGAACTCACCACCCAACTGCTGCAAAATATACTTTTTTTTCTAGCGCACATGGAACATTCTCTAGAATAGACCACATATTAGGTCATAAAACAAACCTTTGCAGAGTCCGAAACATCGAAATATTACAAAGCATCTTCTCAGACCACAAGGCAATAAAACTAGAGATCAATAACAGAAAAACTAGGGAAAAGAAATCAAATACTTGGAAAATGAACAATACTCTCCTGAAAAAAGACTGGGTTATAGAAGACATCAAGGAGGAAATAAGGAAATTCATAGAAAGCAACGAGAATGAAAATACTTCCTATCAAAACCTCTGGGACACAGCAAAAGCAGTGCTCAGAGGCCAATTTATATCAATAAATGCACACATACAAAAAGAAGAAAGAGCCAAAATCAGAGAACTGTCCCTACAACTTGAACAAATAGAAAGTGAGCAACAAAAGAATCCATCAGGCACCAGAAGAAAACAAATAATAAAAATTAGAGCTGAACTAAATGAATTAGAGAACAGAAAAACAATCAAAAGAATTAACAAAGCCAAAAGCTGGTTCTTCGAAAAAATTAACAAAATTGATAAACCATTGGCTAGACTGACTAAAGAAATACAGGAAAGGAAACAAATAACCCGAATAAGAAATGAGAAGGACCACATCACAACAGAACCAAATGAAATTAAAAGAATCATTTCAGATTATTATGAAAAATTGTACTCTAACAAATTTGAAAACCTAGAAGAAATGGATGAATTCCTGGAAAAACACTACCTACCTAAACTAACACATTCAGAAGCAGAACAACTAAATAGAGCCATAACAAAAAAAGAGATTGAAACGGTAATCAAAAAACTCCCAACAAAAAAAAGCCCTGGCCCGGACGGCTTCACTGCAGAGTTATACCGAACTTTCAGAGAAGAGTTAACACCACTACTACTAAAGGTATTCCAAAGCATAGAAAATGACGGAATACTACCCAACTCATTCTATGAAGCCACCATCTCCCTGATACCAAAACCAGGTAAAGACATTACAAAAAAAGAAAATTATAGACCTATATCCCTCATGAACATTGATGCAAAAATCCTCAACAAAATTCTAGCCAATAGAATCCAACAACACATCAAAAAAATAATTCACCATGATCAAGTGGGATTTATACCAGGTATGCAAGGCTGGTTTAATATCAGAAAAACCATTAATGTAATCCATCACATAAATAAAACAAAAGACAAAAACCACATGATCTTATCAATTGATGCAGAAAAGGCATTTGACAAAGTTCAACACCCATTCATGATAAAAACTCTTACCAAAATAGGAATTGAATGAAAATTCCTCAACATAATAAAGGGCATCTGTGCAAAGCCAACAGCCAATATCACTCTAAATGGAGAGAACCTGAAAGCATTTCCCTTGAGAACAGGAACCAGACAAGGATGCCCTTTATTACTGCTCTTATTCAACATCGTGTTGGAAGTCTTAGCCAGGGCAATTAGGCTAGACAAAGAAATAAAAGGTATCTGGATTGGCAAGGAAGAAGTAAAGTTATCACTATTTGCAGATGACATGATTATATACACAGAAAACCCTAAGGAATCCTCCAGAAAACTACTGAAAGTAATAGAAGAGTTTGGCAGAGTCTCAGGTTATAAAATAAACATACAAAAATCACTTGGATTCCTCTACATCAACAAAAAGAACACCGAAGAGGAAATAACCAAATCAATACCATTCACAGTAGCCCCCAAGAAGATAAGATACTTAGGAATAAATCTTACCAAGGATGTAAAAGACCTATACAAAGAAAACTACAAAGCTCTACTACAAGAAATTCAAAAGGACATACTTAAGTGGAAAAACATACCTTGCTAATGGATAGGAAGACTTAACTACCAAAAGCCATCTATACATTTAACGCACTTCCAATCCAAATTCCAATGTCATATTTTAAGGGGATAGAGAAACAAATCACCAATTTCATATGGAAGGGAAAGAAGCCCCGGATAAGCAAAGCACTACTGAAAAAGAAGAAGAAAGTGGGAGGCCTCACCTTACCCGACTTCAGAACCTATTATACAGCCACAGTAGTCAAAACAGCCTGGTATTGGTACAACAACAGACACATAGACCAATGGAACAGAATTGAGAACCCAGACATAGATCCATCCACGTATGAGCAGCTGATATTTGACAAAGGACCAGTGTCAATTAACTGGGGAAAAGATAGCCTTTTTAACAAATGGTGCTGGCATAACTGGACATCCATTTGCAAAAAAATGAAACAGGACCCATACCTCACACCATGCACAAAAACTAACTCCAAGTGGATCTAAGACCTAAACATAAAGACTAAAACGATAAAGATCATGGAAGAAAAAATTGGGACAACCCTAGGAGCCCTAATACAAGGTATAAACAGAATACAAAACATTATCAAAAATGATGAAGAGAAACCCGATAACTGGGAGCTCCTAAAAATCAAACACCTATGCTCATCTAAAGACTTCACCAAAAGAGTAAAAAGACCACCTACAGATTGGGAAAGAATTTTCAGCTATGACATCTCTGACCAGCGCCTGATCTCTAAAATCTACATGATTCTGTCAAAACTCAACCACAAAAAGACAAACAACCCAATCAAGAAGTGGGCAAAGGATATGAACACACATTTCTCTAAAGAAGATATTCAGGCAGCCAACAGATACATGAGAAAATGCTCTCGATCATTAGCCATTAGAGAAATGCAAATTAAAACTACGATGAGATTCCATCTCACACCAGCAAGGCTGGCATTAATCCAAAAAACACAAAATAATAAATGTTGGAGAGGCTGCGGAGAGATTGGAACTCTCATACACTGCTGGTGGGAATGTCAAATGGTACAACCACTTTGGAAATCTATCTGGCGTTATCTTAAACAGTTAGAAATAGAACTACCATACAACCCAGAAATCCCACTCCTAGGAATATACCCTAGAGATACAAGAGCCTTCATACAAACAGATATATGCACACCCATGTTTATTGCAGCTCTGTTTACAATAGCAAAAAGTTGGAAGCAACCAAGGTGTCCATCAACGGATGAATGGGTAAATAAATTGTGGTATATTCACACAATGGAATACTACGCATCGATAAAGAACAGTGACGAATCTCTGAAACATTTCATAACATGGAGGAACCTGGAAGGCATTATGCTGAGCAAAATGAGTCAGAGGCAAAAGGACAAATATTGTATAAGACCACTATTATAAGATCTTGAGAAATAGTAAACCTGAGAAGAACACATACTTTTGTGGTTACGAGGCGGGGAGGGAGGGAGGGTGGGAGAGGGTTTTTTATTGATTAATCAGTAGATAAGAACTGCCTTAGGTGAAGGGAAAGACAACACTCAATACATGGAAGGTCAGCTCAACTGGACTGGACCAAAAGCAAAGAAGTTTCCGGGATAAAATGAATGCTTCAAAGCTCAGCGGAGCAAGCGCGGGGGTCTGGGGAACATGGTTTGCGGGGACTTCTAAGTCAATTGGCAAAATAATTCTATTATGAAATCATTGTGCATCCCACTTTGAAATGTGGCGTCTGGGGTCTTAAATGCTAACAAGCGGCCATCTAAAATGCAGCAATTGGTCTCAACCCACCTGGAGCAAAGGAAAATGAAGAACACCAAGGCCACACGACAACTAAGAGCCCAAGAGACAGAAAGGGCCACATGAACCAGAGACCTACATCATCCTGAGACCAGAAGAACTAGTTGGTGCCCGGCCACAATCGATGACTGCCCTGACAGGGAGCACAGCAGAGGACCCCTGAGGGAGCAGGAGATCAGTGGGATGCAGACCCCAAATTCTCATAAAAAGACCAAACTTAATGGTCTGACTGAGACTGGAGGAATCCCGGCAGCCATGCTCCCCAGACCTTCTGTTGACACAGGACAGGAACCATCCCCGAAGACAACTCATCAGAAATGAAAGGGACTGGTCAGCGGGTGGGAGAGAGACGCTGATGAAGAGTGAGCTAATTATATCAGGTGGACACTTGAGATTGTGTTGGCAACTCTTGTCTGGAGGGGGGATGGGAGGATAGAGAGAGAGGGAAGCAGGCAAAATTGTCAAGAAAGGAGAGACTGAAAGGGCTGACTCAAGAGGGGGAGAGTAAGTGGGAGTAGGGAGTGAGATGTATGTAAACTTATATGTGACAGACTGATTGGATTTGTAAACGTTCACTTGAAGCTTAATAAAAGTTATTAAAAAAATAAATAAAAAAAGAAATGGGAGAAAAATATCTGCAACTACATTTCAGATAAATAATTGATTTCTTTATTTAACTGGAATATTTAAAAATAATAATAACCTATTGAAAATTGAAAAAGGAGCAAAGGATACCAACAGATAGCTCATACATATATATATACATATATATACATATATATATATATACACATACATACACACGTCAATCTTTGATCAAAAAGGGGGAAATGTAGACCCGAATTTCAAACTCTCACAGAATCTAGAATTTCAGGAGCCATCAAGGTTGGATGAATCCCAGAACTATTGCCCTGAGATAATCTTTAAACCTTGACTCTTAAAACAAAAATATACCCCGAAGTGTTTTTAAACCTAACAATACCCACAACCCACTGCCGTGGAGTCATTTCCAACTCATAGCGACCCTAGTTTAGCTTAATTAGTAAAGAATGTCTGCCTTGAGCACTGAGCTTTTTTAAAGACGTATATGGGATCAAATTGACAACATCAACTGGAAAAGGTTAGATAAGAAGCTCAGAGGGCAGCGAGTTTATGTTAATGAGGGAGAAACAGAAAAAGGAGGGTGAGAATGGCTGCACGACTTAAAGAACGTCATCAACGTCACTGAATTGTACATGTAGAAACTGTTGAATTGGTTTATGTTCTGTTGTGTATATCTTCAACAACAACAAAAATAAATAATGTTTTAAAAAAGATCTAGGGGGAGTCTTCCCTACTTCAATAAATTCTGTCTCTAATTTTTTACAAAACTCTCGAGCCTAATTGCAGTTCTTACCCTGTCCCCTTCATTCACACTCAAAAAAACTCCAAGTCATGTACCTCTACCTAGAATTTAAAACAGCAGTGGTTAACATTAGCTCCAAGACACTACTTGGCTCTCAGAGACTCTAATGTAAATATGCTTCCAGTTCACCTGCAACCTTCCAGAAAGCCTCCTCCATTTTCGCCTGCTCTGGTCAGGCATCAAGGACGCAGTTAGGATTCGGGTGGGTCATCCCTGTGTAGGAGGTGTTCTTTTATTCTAGAATCTGGCTGCTGCATACTCTCCTCTATTCCTCTTACCTTTCTCAGTAGAAATTAACCTCAGGGGTACCAATGCCCTTCTCACTTGATCCCTTAACTTTTCCTCCCCAGCAGAAAGGAACTCACCACCATGTGGTTCCATGTTGGATGTGGTACAAATATCATGCATCGTTTTCCCTCTAATGAGAAACACTGCATTCAAAACAGGAGTCTCCTAAAATTACTGCTATATACAATGCTTTGTGGCATCTGATGTCTGAGACTCAGGTTTTGTCAGGTATTTTTGAGGCAGGTAGCCAAGCTCAACAGTTTACATCGTATTGCATCGGCCACACCCTTTTTCCTTTGTAATTCGATGATTTCGAGACTAGTTTAGTTTTGTTTTCCCAATTAACAGATTTTTTTTTACAGCATTCTGAAAGGTGGCCCTGTGGCAGAGCTGCACACCCTCCCCGCGAGGCAAAAGCAGGCTCTGAAGCAGAAATGGAAACTGCGGCCTTGAATCCTCCCAGGAATACTGTCAGAAGGGCTGCGTTGCAGCAGGCCTGCAAGGGTACTGCCATCAGCCAAGGATTTTGGGTTTTAACTAATGGGCACCCATTTCAAGCTCTCTTAGGTTTGAAAACGGGAGAGAAATATACTACAATACACATGTGTCTCACAGCATCCTTCAGAAGGATGAGGACCAGGAAATGGAAAGCAGTCAGGAACCAAGGCAGCCTCTCCTGCAGATTCTTACTGTGTCCTCGCCCTGCTGCTCTCTGCGCATGTGCTATCCCTCTCCTCCCTGTGCACAGCTCCCAGGTCTCCATCACTTGTCACTCCAGTTCCAGCTTAACCAGGAGTGCACTCCTCTCAGTGCCTGTTCCAAACTCCCGGGAATGGGAACTCAACGGGCCCAGCCGTCCGTAAGGTATACAATCAACTATCGCCAAGAAGGTGAGGTCAAGGAAGCAGCGTAAATTTGGCTGCGGTTCCCCATCCCTGTAAGGATGGGGGGAGATGGAGTCACAGTGTAAAGAAACCTTAATATGTATGTGTTGCCTTTCAGAATTGCTTTGACAGCGCTTCCCAAGATTAGAAAGAGGCCTGCATGTATAAAGGTGCCAGAAGCCCTGGTGATGCAGCGGTTAACGCACTCCCCTGAGCACCGAACGGTCTGCGGCTCCAACCCACCAAGCGCTCCGCAAGAAAGATGTGGCAATCCGCTCTGCCAAGCGTAAAGCCGTGGAAACCCTGTGGGGTAGTCCCACGGGGTCGCTGTGAGTCTGCATCACTGGAGGCAAGGGGATCCACAAACCTAAGCTGCGCCGTAAGAACACACGACCTCCAAATCTCAGTCCCTCAGACCGCAAAGGCTTCGCTGCCACTCACAGTGCACGTCGGCGGCGCGAAGGCAGGGGCTCCTGTCCACGCCATCCTCACTCGGGGACCCAGGCTGACAGCGCCACGCTTCGCAAACGAGGCCAGCCGGACCCAAGGCAGGAACAGAGTCTCCCTCGCCGACCTTTCACGCGGTTAGCACGGAAGTACGGACGTCACTTCCGCTCACATTTCATTGGCTAACACAAGTCACGTGGCAATGCCTGTTTTATGGGTAGTTATTTCCATTCACATTCCATTGGCTAATGCAAGTCACGTGGCAATGCCGTTTTTTTGGGCACCGAGAACGATGAGTGTGTGCCCAGCACAGGGAGAGGCGGGCTGTCACGTGAGCAGCGGTAATGGTTACCACAAGGCCTCAAGGAGAGAATGAGGGCTAGGAAAACACCTGCTTGGCTCAGGAACACCACTGAACGTCATGCCATGAGAAAAGCTAGAATCCAGCTAAACCGAAAACCAAACCCAGTGCCATGGAGTCAATTCCGACTTAGCAACCCTGTAGGACAGAGTAGAACTGCCCCATAGAATTCCCAAGGAGCGGACTCACACTGCAGACCGCTTGGTTAGCAGCTGTAGGCACTTAACCACTACACACCAGGGTTTCCAGAATCCAGCTACCACCATTAAATTCGTGTTGAGCCCTATTCATTTCTTTTCATCCAGACCTATAGGGCATAAAATAAGCAATTAAAAATAATTTAATTACACTTTCATTTATTTTAGAGTCCCCGGGTGGTGCAAACCGTTAATTGGCTCCCTACTAACAAAAAGGTTGGGGTTGAGTCGGCCTGGGAAGAAAGGCTTGGGAATTTACTTTGGAAAAATCAGCCGATGAAAACCCTACGGCACACAGTTCCGCTCAGAAACTTAAGGGGTTGCCAGGAGTCAGAATGGACTCTGGCAACTGACTTTTTTGGTTGTTTGTTTATATTAACTATCTTCAAAATTAAAGAAGAATGGGGCGAAAATTAAGATTTTTAAGATATAGTAAAAAAATCCTATTCTATATACCTACTTACGTTCTAGAATGACTTAAGGACCTGTTCTAACCTAGGCTGAGTGAGAAATACATCTGTGAGACAGCAGTCCTTAAACCGATTACTACAGGCATTGTAAATAAGTCTCAAATCAATTTACCTTCTAAGTTAGAAAATAAAAAATATCCCATTAAATAGGATTTCTGCCATTTAAAACCCTTTAACTTTGTATAAAATCTCATGACTTTTGGTTATATTTATGTCTAGAAATATTGCCAATACAACTTCATTTACTTATACTACCATAAATATATATCATAAAACAGCATTGAATCAAAAGCAAATAGATGGTGTACAATACACCCGATGAACCTGAATGAGGCTAAATTAAGGAAATATATGAACAATAAACATATACTTGCTCCCTTCCTTAAGCTGTTTAGAGGATGAATTTTGTTGTCTACAATTCATAGAATGTTAACAAAAATTTGTGACGGAAATGTTGCATTGGCTACCATGCGCAACAATGTCCAGTACAAAAAATACTTCTCCTGGGCCAGCTCCAACTCAGAGAGGGCAAGAACACGAACAGCGAACAAGATTAAAACCTGCATGAGATGAATTTCAAGGACAGTGAAAGAAGGTGCTAGTGTCACGTTGGGAAGGAGTGTCTGTGTGTATGTATGTTGCTGTGTGCTGTTGAGTCAATTCTGACTCATAGCGACCCTATGTGTCAGAGTAGACCTGCCCCATGGGGTTTCGTAGGCTGTAATCACTGTGAGGGCAGATCACCAGGCCTTTTCTCTAGAAGAATGGTTGGTGGGTTCAAACTACCAACCTCTTGGTTAGCAGCCGAGTGCTTAACCATTGCACCACCAGGGCTCCTTATGTGTATGTATGCATGTTATTAGAAAAAAAGCCTCATTTATAATCAAATTACAGTATGCAAGCATCAGACAACTGGGCTGATACAGCATATATTTAACGACTTGTGTTTTCATGATCTCTTCCAGTACGCATGAAAACGTAACACAAGATAAAGGTAATATGTAAACTTAAAAGGAAAAAAGGCTATTTATTTATAAGTGGTGCTGGCACAATTGGCTATGCAACTGGGAGGAAAAAAAAGACGGCCTCTTGTCTCACACCACTTAAAAAAATAAGTTCCAAATGGATTAAATGTTTACATGTAAGATTAATTAATTAATCAAAAATTTTCAAATATTTTTATAAGCCAGGAGTGAAGGAAAACTTTCTGAGCTAGACAGGAAATCTAAAAGCCATAAAGGCAAAGATTGATATATTTGATGACATAAAAATTAAACAGTTCGATTTAGCAAAAGACGCCATAAAAAGGCAAATGATAGGCAGTGAAAAAGATTATAATCCAGAGGGTCAATAAAAGATTATTACTCATAAAATATATAAGGTTCCTGCAAACTGTTAAGGGTGAAAAGCTATGTAATAAAAAAATGGACAACCACTATGTATGACTAGGCAACCAGCCAAAACAGATTTAAATGGCCAATAGACACATAAAAGATGCTCGTCCTCATCAATAGTCAAAATGCAAATTAGAAAGTGAGATACCCTTGTTCAGTGATCAGATCGGCATATTTCATAAGAGCGGTAACACCCAGTGTGGCCAGACTTTGGGGAAACAGACGCCCTCAGATCCTCCTGGTCACAATAGGAATGGTCAAGACTGTAACCCAATTTGTTGTTACTAGGTGCTGTTGAGTCACTTCCAACACATTTCCACCCCATGTACAACAGAAGGAAACACTGCCCGACCCTGGATTGTGAGGACGTAACCCAATAATGTCTTTTAATATTAAATATATGCCTATGAATTACTCAGTAATTTCACTTCTGGTTACTTATGCTTTAAAACAAAAAAAGTAAATAAAAGCTCTGATACGGCAGGATATATGAATAAGGATGCTAATCACAACTTCCTTTGAAGAAGCGAAACAACTGCGTTGCTTACAACAGGAGTGGATATAAGCATCACTCAAAGCTGCGCTAAATCCTTTTATAAAATTAAACAAGTTATTAATAAATTATAAACAAAATATTTTATAATACATATTCTAAAATATATGTAATATACACTAAATGTAATTATATGTATTAAATGTAATATATTGTACATAATATAATTAACTTATATATATAGATAATTTGGCAGAATCTTACATAAGCAAGAATAAGACTTTGATCTGAATTTTAAGAAATTCAGAAACTGCACATTTATATTAAACAGTGAGTTAAAAGCAATCTTTTAAAGCAGAGTTTTAAAAACTAAGGTTTCAAAATTTATATTTCTTAACACAATGAAAATCCTCTCCCCTTTTCAAACTTAATTTGTTATTTGTTGTTTGGTTGATACTTGTTTTAAAGTCTTAAATCAAAATATCAGTGGGGTGGCCTTTTACACATGGGTCAGGTTTCCTTTAAAAATTGTAAAACATGGTGAAGGGTAAGACAGTATGTGACACTGAGGAAGCCAGCACAACTTGTACAAGGTCATGGAAGCTCCACAGACACATCCAGACTCCAGCACAACTTGTACAAGGTCATGGAAGCTCCACAGACACATCCAAACTCCAGCACAACTTATACAAGGTCATGGAAGCTCCACAGACACATCCAAACTCCAGCACAACTTGTACAAGGTCATGGAAGCTCCACAGACACATCCAGACTCCCTGAGGGACCGAATTGCTGGGCTGACGGCTGGTGGGACCGTTGTCTTGGGGAACATCTAGCTCAACTGGCATAACATAGTTTATAAAGAAATATTTCTACATTCTACTTTGGTGAATAGTGTCTGAGGTCTTAAAAGCCTGTGAGCGGCCATCTAAGATACTCCACTGATTCCACCCCTTCGGGAACAAGGGAGAATGAAGAAAACTAAAGAAACAAGGGAAAGATTTGTCCAAAGGACTAACGGACCACAACTACCACAGCCCTCACCAGACTGAGTCCAGTATAACTACGTGGTGCCCAGCTACCACCACTGACTGCTCTGACAGGGATCACAATAGAGGGTCCCGAACAGAGCTGGAGAAAAATGTAGAGCAAAATTCTAACTCACAAAAAAAAAAAATACCAGACTTACTGGCCTGACAGAGACTGGAGAAATCCCGAGAGTATGGCCCCCAGACACCCTTTTAGCTCAGTAATGAAGTCACTCCTGAGGTTTACCCTTCATCCAAAAATTAGACAGGACCATAAAACAAAACTAAAGGGGCACACCAGCCCAAGGGCAAGGACTAGAAGGCAGGAGGGGACAGGGAAGCTGGTAAGAGGGAGCCCAAGGTCAAAAAGGGAGAGTGTCAACATGCTGCGGGGTTGGTAACCAACGTCAGAAAACAATATGTGTATTAACTGTTTAATAAAAAGCTAGTTCTGTCAACCTTCACCTAAAAAAAAAAAAAAAAAGACATTTAATGTGGCAAAAAAAAAAAATTGCAAGACATGTTTGTTTGATATAATCCTACTGGGTAAGTAAATTATCCCCTGTAGTAAATTAAGCATTTGATAACAGTTGCAATCCTTTAGGGAACCAGTTAGAGGACTAGTGATGTGTCTGACATGTTTACCAAGAATGTATTCTGTCTTGCAGCAAGTCCAGTTTATGCAAAGAGAGCAGAGGGCAGAAGTGAATTCAACATATTTGTGTTACTGTTATAGCCCTTTATTTTTCATACTACAAAAGTAATTAATGTTCATAGCAGGAAATTGAGAAAATAAAGAAGAAGATAACAGAAATCACCCCTAGTACCTCCATCCAGAGGCACTGCAAACCTTGGGGTGTGTTTCCTCTGGTGTCCACTCTAGGCAAGGTGTGCACTCTAGGCAAGCAGTCAGCCGTAATGGGACTATGCAGAGAAGGAAGTCATGGATTATCCCGAATCACAGCCAAAACAGTCAACAGGAGGCACAATTTATTAGCGAAACATTCTTAACTATTTACTATTCTGTGGTTGCTCTTATATAAACTTGCATTGTTTTCGTTTGGTTTCTTAGCTCAAGCCTGTGCACCATCAGTGAGCAAACTGTCCTCCCATCTTTCTAAAGGATCCAGCAAGATAGTCCAGGCAATAACAGCCAGAGCCAGACGTGTTTCTACTCACTGGCCAATGGAAATCACCACCCTCATAAGCTCCACCCTCGAGACCACCTCCCATGAAGAGCCACTCTCCTCCACCCACCCCAGGCCGGAACCTTACAGCATCATCATTCCTCAGTGCTCCAAACCTCAGTTCTTTCTATGTTGTTTCTTCACTTTAGAACTATTGCCCCACCAATAAGATAGGTTTTTCCATAAAACAGAAGAAATACAACTAGGAGAAACTACTTCATACTAAGGTTTATAGTTTAAAAGAGGATTACCCAAAGAAGATCATGCTTGACCCAAAGTAGTAAATACTATAAAACGGAATTGCAGGCATCCCAGAAATGGGAGAGATTTCTGAGCAGGGGCTTTCCTTCTGCCATCGCATAACATCTGGAAGGGACCATCCACACTGCCTATACATAAATCAAACTCTGTCAGCCAGGGCCCTAACTAAACCGGATGAAATTCTCAGAGATGCACATTAATCTCTCCGGCCACAACAGGGTAACAATCAATATCACTACATCCTGGCAAGCAGGCCTTCCTCCAATAAGATGTCCAGGCACCCAAATTATGCAAAATCCATCCGGTTGAAATCAGAAAGCCACAGATGCATACAAGTTACTCAGCAAGAGGAATGCTGAAGAAAATCGACTAAATTTTTATCGTCTAGCACAATTTAGGAGAAGGTTACTGAAGCTTCAAATGACGATGGCTTGGATATAGCCTCTATGAGAAAGATTTAAAGTTAAACTAGGGTTGAGAAGGGTGTTTTGTTTATATCAAAATTCTCTATGATGAGTCGAATGTTTAGAATTACAAAACCCTTAGAGAGAGGCCAGTTTAAAAAAAAAATCAAACTTATAAAATGTTCCATTTGTCCTTTTCCACCTATTGCATTTATAGCTCAAAATCCAAGCTAGAGAAAGTGTTTGAATACCCAAGTGGTTACTGGAGAGATTCCTCAGGTGGAAAGCGTTGTTTGATAGCACTCCAAACACTATAAGCAGGAAAGTGGAAGGTTTCAACTAGCCATCCCTTTGGTCAGTCTCCTAGACAAACCTCTCTCCCCGTTAAGCTCAGATTATTTGTTAAACCAACAGGAATTCAGTAGCCAAGCCTTTTAGCCTGTTCAGTTCCTTTGGTAGTAGCAGTTCCAGCGTTCTTTAGATAGAGACTTTTTGAATAGAAAATTATAAGACACTGAAACCTGTTGAGCGGATTTTTCCATCTATCTACAAAATACAATATTTGTAAAGAGTTCATTATGTCCACGTTCTCCGCCACAAAGGTCACCTGGCATACTAGGTGAGAATAACTGCAACACCTGTGTGGTCGTTATGTAAATACAGAATGTCAATAAAAACAGCACTCACAAAACTCTCTCCCAGCACGTTCGGGTCCAGCAGTAAAGTGTTACCCTCACGTTCATTCCCTCCAACAGTTCTCTGATCTCAGTTCTGAAAGGCTGACAGAGAAAGACAGGATTTAGCAGAAGATAAATATATAAACAACTAAAATTATGCCTAATGCTTTGTTCATCCTGAATGCCAGAGTTATATTTATCAGTGCAGTCTCTGTAGATTCTCAGACACTGTAATACCAGGTCTGCCTATACAGTAATGACAAGCCTGTTTTCATTGGCAGCGTCAGTCTCAATATTTTTAATCATCGTATGTCTGCCACTCAGTATCTCTCAGGAGATAATGCTATACGAATGATGTGGGAATAAGAATAGGGTTTAAGAAAAAAATAAGCTAAATAACGATCAAGTAGAATCAAAACACTGCAAATCCATTCAATTTTGCACCAAACACAGGAGTCTTTCAGTTTCTGCTCAATTAGACTCGGAAGGAAAGGAGAATCCACACAGATCGTGGGTGTGCTGCATCGTTGCGAGGCCATTTCAAATATAAAATGGAAGGCTTCTATGAGGAAAAAGAATCATTTCCTTTTGCCATTAGAAAAACAGGTTCCCTGGTCTTGTTACCAGTATGTCCCCCATCACATTCTTGCCAGCCCGAATCATTGAAACCTTCCATGTTTGGGAAAAGTCACCTCCCTGTGGACTTCAAAGAAGAGCCTGTTTGTACCGTTCCCTTTATTTGCTCAAATTCATTTTCAGTACCATTTCCAGCACGCACGCAGCACATCCCTCCATGGTCCACCCTTGGGGTCAAGTTCTGATTACAGATGAGGTAAAAATCGGGTGAAAGAATGTAAAAAGAAAAAAAATATTTCATCATCCTTTCATTCTGCTCCAGGGATAGAAGATTTTTTTTCCATCCTGACCCCACCACTAATACCCCCAATGGAAAGAAAGCTTTTCCACAAAAATCGTTTCTGTTACAGGAAATATTCTTCCAATTTTACTCTTTCAGTTGCAGGAAAAAAGTAGAAAGGGTAACTTAACACAGTGACCAGGGAGAACTCAGAATTCCCATTTTACCACTTACACGTATGCACACGAAAACGGTTTGGAAGCAATATATCAAGCTCTGAATTCATTCAAATCTTCTGTCCGATGGATTTCAAAGAAGATGGTACAATTCACTTATTTCAGCACCTCTGTGGTGCAATGATTAAAGTGATCGGCTGCTAACCAAAAGATCCATGGTTCGAATCACCAGCAGCTCCGCAGGAGAAAGATGTGGCGGTCTGCTTCCGTAGAGATTTACAGCCTTGGAAACCCTACCAGGTCGCTATGAGTCAGAATGGACTCGATGGCAGTGGTGGTGGCTTAGGAAGAGCCATTCTGGTTAGAGGCAAAGGCTAAATAACAAACACTGTGCTCTTCACACTGTGCCTGTCTCTAAGGAGGGATACAAAAGAAAGGTTAAAGAGTCTTCTCTAAGGAAGCCTACAAAGAGGTGGAGAAACTTGAACCAGATAATTCTGACTCCCAGACCTAGCCAGTCACTGTGGTCCATCCTCCTTATCACTGGTGATTCTTTTCAGAATTAAGCACCTGACCAAGCTGGGCCCAAATGGAGTCCCTCTGGGACTTTGACTATGGAGAGACTTCAGGTGGGATTGACAGGCTGGAGGGCTCACTCGTTCATGCCTTCAACAAATCTTCACCGTAAAATCTGTGCTGTAAAAAGGAAACCGTAGTGGCGTAGTGGTTAAGAGCTACGGCTGCTAACCAAAAGGTCAGCAGTTTGAATCCGCCAGGCGCTCCTTGGAAACTCTACGGAGCAGTTCTACTCTGTCCTATAGGGTTGCTATGAGTCAGAATCGACTCGACGGCAGGGGGTTTGGTGTTTTGGTTTTGCTGTAAATCCACCCCACCAGGCACCCTTCTATACGGCAGACAAAAGCCACACAGGGGAGAGCAGAAGGGAAGGAGGGAAGGAACAAAGCCTGAAGCATCGGGACTCAACGAGGCCTAAAGTCAGATATACCCCTGGACTTTTTACCTACATGAGTTAATCTCTTTTACATGTAAGGCAGTTCGAGTGGGGTTTCTGTTACTTATAACCAAAAGAGTTCTATTTAACACCCCACTTCCTCTAACAGTGACGTTGGAGTAAAGCCTTGCCTTCTCGTACTGGCTGCCTTGCCTGCTCCAGTTACACTCCTCACGCTAAGCCAGTTCTAGCAGCCTTGTGGTTCAGCCTGCATCCCTGCCTCACATTTCCATACCCAGTTTGGAGTGACTTTCCAACCCTAACTCAGACTGGTCTCAAAAAAGTCAGGTAACCCACTCTCCAATTCCATTTTAGACTGGTCACTTTTCTTAGGGGAAAAAAGAAAATCTGCGGAAAGCCTACATCCCCATGTAAACACATGCAAACACATTACTAGAATCATAAACGTGGAGTTGAAGATACACGGACTGGGCACCTCCTCCTACTTTTTATTCAATGTTAGGAAAGCTGTTTCATTGCCCTGGCAAATCACCCAGCCTCTGGTTAAATACTTCCAGAGACAGGAAGCTTACTACCCCAAGAACCATTCTCTCCCATTCATAGGCAGCCATACCTCTGAGAAGTGTCATTATTACGCCAAAATAAAAATTTCTCTCCCTGTAATTTTCATTGTTCTATACTGTTTCTGCTAAATGGCACAACAAAACGTAAGAGTCTTTCCTTGTGTACTTGTCAGGCTTCAAATGTCTGAGGATAATCCCCATGTCTCCCTCTAGCATGCATTTTTCTACAGCTCCTTCAGCTATTTCTTACAATACATGACTTCCAGACCCTTTGACAGCCTGATTCCTCTCGTCTAGGTGCACTCTGGCTTTCAGTGGATTTATTTAAAATATGCCATCCTCCCATCCAGCCCAGCCCTGAACTGACGCTGGCTGTGGTCTGACAAGCCCAGAAAACTGTAGGCAGGTCACTTCCAATGGACTGAAGTTTCATTTATGATAACAAACCCCAAGAATTCTTTGACTCTTTTTCTTTTAGCAAACACACTGCATGCTTGATTGATACTTTTAGTACAATTCCTGAAACACAGCCGGTATCATAATGTCCCTCAGTGGCACAAATGGTTAGCAGTGTGGACCCACCCCATGGCACTGGGAAAGGTAGGCCTGGAGATTGGCTCTTGTTACGATTAAACCCAAGAAAACCCTGTGGAGCAATTCTGCTCTGTGACACGTGGGTTCCATGAGTCGAAATCAACTCAATGACAACAGTAGGCATCCAGGAAGTTTGTGGTCTTGAAGCACTTGATGATCAAAAACCTCCAGAATTTTTTCACAAAAAGCTACTGTGATGGTTAAGGTTGTGTGTCAACTTGGCTGGGCCATTATTCTTAGTGGTTTGGCAGTTATATAATGATGTAATTTGGCAGTTATGTAATGATGTAGTCATCCTCCATGGTGTGATCTGGTGTGATCAGCCAATCAGTTGTAAAGGGAGCTTTCTCAGGGATGTGGCCTGCATCTAATATACATACGGATGTTCCGGCAAAGTTCACTTGCTTGCTCTGGATTCTGCATCATCTGACCTTCGGCTCATGGGACTTGGGCCAGTGACCTGCTGTATTGCTTGCCGGTCTTGGGATTCATTAGCCTCCGCAACCTGTTAGCCAGCGGCCTGCCGTCCAACCTGCTGCTGTTGAGTTCGCCAGCCCCTGCAGCTACATGAGTCTGGAGACGCCTCCAGCCTGACACCTGACCCATGGACTTGGGACTTGCCAGCCTCCACACCGCGTGAGCCATTTCCTTGAGATAAATCTCTGTCTCTCTCTATGTGTATATATATATATATATATATATACACATGTTTTTTTTATGTATGTATATGTGTGTGTATGTGCTTTACTGGTTTTGCTTCTCTAGAGAACCCAGCCTAAGACACTTACTACCCTGAGGGCCTCTCTTTTCCTTTCCTACCTTGCCCAAATGGCGGCTTGGTTTTTATCTATTTCTTTAACCCAGCCTCCAAGGCAGAACTCTAGCTGGTTTGTTCAAGGTATGGCCAGCATCCGAAATAGTGTCTAAGACATGGTAGGGACTCAGTAAGGGCTGATGACCTAACTAAACTTAAATGCATGAAACTCCATCCATTGTTATCTACTTAATTTTTTAATTCCAGCCTTGAGATTCAGTTAGCTGAAGCTATTGGCAGTTTAAACTCTGGATTAGTTATACTTCCTAATTCATGTTCCCTCTAAATTTAATAAATCCGCGTTTGTCAGCTTTACTGCGACGCTGATGAAAACATTAGACAGGCTGGAGCCAAGGCTTGAGCCTTTAGTCTGATGTTCAGTGAGAAATGTTCCCTTCCCCCCGCCCTCCCCGGGGCAACACTGAGTCATTATCCATACTCTGGGGCTGAAGCAGCAAACCCAAAGCTGACTTCATCATCTCACTCTTCGAAGGCTTTTTAAAATGCTTTGTTGAAAATCACAATACAGTACTTAGCAGGTTAAGTCTTACGAAATTGCCATTTTTCTGTAGTCAAAAATGGTCCAGTATCAACTTCATGTGGTTCAGCCTCGTTTAAAGCACTCCCTGCCAGCTAACCAATGTTTTATTTGTCTACCTGTCCTCAGAGACGCTAGGGAGCCCTGGTGGTGCAGTGGTAAAGAGCTCAGCTGCTAACCAAAAGGTCAGCAGTTCGAATCCACCAGCCACTAGAAACGCTATGGTCAGTTCTACTCTGTCCGTAGGGTTGCTATGAGTCGGAATCAACTCGACGGCAACGGGTTTGGTGTTTTTAGAGACTCTTCACTGGTTCTGTTCTGCCATGTCCAGAATCTACCATCTTTCACACTCTGAAAATCAAGGTATTTGCCCATCTCTTCTCTAACAGAGCTCACTGTTCAGGAAGTCCTGAGCTTGAACCTGGAGACCAAGACCCATTCACTATAACTGAGGGCTGGTATCCGTCCAATGCAGATGTGAATCATGGACTCTCCTTCCACTGAACTGTGCGTTACCATTTGTGGCCTGAAGACTATTCTCCTTACAGAAACTCTTATACACATTTTTAAAAAAGGAAAAAAAAATCAGTTGCTCTCTTTCTAACTCTTAGTGACTCCATGTGTGTCAGAGTAGAACTCTGCTCCATAGAGTTTCCAATGGCTGATTTTTGGATGCAGATTGCCAGGCCTTTCTTCTGAGGTGCCTCTGGGTGGATTCAAATCATCAACCTCTTGGTTAGCAACTGAGCGTGTATTATGGATTGAACTGTGTCCCCAAAATATGTGTTGTAAATCCTAACCTCTGTGCCTGTGGTTGGAGCCCTGGTAGTTCAGCAGTTAAGGGCTTAGCTGCTAACCAAAAGGTTGGCAGTTTAAATCCATCAGCCGCTCCTTGCAAGCCCTATGGGACAGTTCTACTTTGTCCTATAGGGTCATTATGAGTTGGAATCTATTCGACAGCAATGGGATGCCTGTGGTTATAACCCCATTTGGAAATGGGTTGTCTTTGTTATGTTAATGACGCAGGATTAGTGTAGAGTTTGTCTGAGTCAATCTCTTTTGAGGTAGAGAAGAGATTAAACAAGTGAACTAGAGAAGCAGAGATGGGGGAAGAGAGATGCCAAGCCACATGAAGATCACCCAGGAGTAGAAGCTCAGAAGTGACAAGGACATTCCTCCGGGGCCAACAGAAAGAGAAAGCCTTCCTCTAGATCCAGCACCCTGAACTCAGACTTCCAGCCTCCTAAACTGTGAGAAAATTAATTTCTGTCTGTTAAAGCCACCCACTTGTGGCGTGTCTGTTATAGCAGCCCCAGGTAACTCGGACAGCACGGTAACCATTTGCACCACCAGGAACTCCTACATACACACAAGAGTTCCACAAACTAAATTCCTATTCCTCCTGGCATTTTACAGCACTTCATAAAGGTGACCATTAAAACATTTCTGAAAATAAGTAGCAAGGTGATAATTTGTACTAGATGCAGGGCTCCTCCAGCCCAGAAGTGTTAAAGGACCACGCTAACAATAATATGGATAAACCAAAAAGAAGAAAGTCCACATGGCAGGTTTTTTTGCAGGTTATTTTGAAGAGTCAGTGAATAATATTGTTATTGTTGTTGTTGTTGTTGTTGGGTGCCGTCGAGTCAGTTCCGACTCCTAGCGAACCTACGCACAACAGAACAAAACACTTTTGGGTCCTGTGCCATCCTCACAATCGTTGCTATGCTTGAGCCCATTGTTGCAGCCACTGTGTCAATCTGTCTCACCGAGGGTCTTCCTCTTTTCCACTGACCCTCTACTTTACCAAGCACAATGTCCTTCTCCAGGAACTGGTCCCTCCTGATAATATGTCCGAAGTATGTGAGACGTAGTATCACCATTCTTGCTTTTAAAAATATTAAAATAAAAATATTACTGAGGTTCAAAGTTGTTGAAAATATGAGTTTGAAATCAATGCACCAGTACGTGGAATAATTTGAAAGTTTTGCGATACCTTATAAAATATTATAGGCAGAGATTATACAGACACTTTCGTAGAAGAGATTATGAAAAACATAAAGTATAGAAAATTGCCTCCATGTGTTCATCATTTTTGAAAACAATAGAAGCAAATAACCACTTTAAATACATGCTTCCTTAAGCCAGATGCCAAAATATTCAATGTTATCTTTTTTCTTAAAAATATAATGCATTGTTAAACTGTAACATCCTACGTACGGCATGTTGTAGAATGTATTTTCCTAGCTTTGTTTTTTGTTCATTTCTTATTTGGCAATTAGGGCTAATGGTCAGAGGTGGAGAATGGGAGAGAAAAAATCCCATTAACGCAGCATCACTTATATGTTTACTATTTTTAAATACATGGAAGCAAACCAGATCTATGCTTTAATCAGATCAAATATCTAATAGGCATATTTATTATTGAATTAGAGAAAGAGGGGGAAAAGCCTATGGTTTTAAAATTACCTGAAACTAGAAACTAGATTATTCTTAAAATGGGCCTTGAGCAAATCAGCCTTGGCAACAAAGATTTTAAATGAGCTGTTTTGAATAAATGATTCCCTTCTCTCTTCTTCTGGTGGGCAGCCCAACCTGACCTGCGCAAGCTTCCGGCATGTGAGTCAAAGGTTGCTTTTCCTCCCAGGAAGGTAATGCTGTTTGCTCTGTACCTGCACAGACACGCTTCTGGATTGCACTTGCCTGGACTGGTAAACAGTCAATTATCCTTCACGTTTTCTAGCTTGTAGGTTCGCCGTCCCGCCCACGCTGAGCCATGCCTCTGCTCATTAGCAGTAATGATGCACATTCAGAAAGGGGAAGGGTGGTCCTCAAGCCAAGCTTTCCAGTAATTCATGGGACCAGTAAACGTGCAGTGGGGAAGATAACTGAATGTTCACAACTGGTTTTGGGGATCAACTACGAGTCTGAGTTTTTCTTTAACTTGGCAGCATTTTGCAGCATCTTGCTTGGCTTAAATTGATTAGCTTTTTTGTTTAAAGTTTCTAGGCTCACCACTGTTTTGTCTTTTCAGGTAGTCAGGAAGCACATGCTTGGTCTGTTGCCCTAAATTCACTTTTCAAAGGCGCCTCATTGAAAAGGATTTGCAGCTACAGCAAAGGTGACAAGTTGACCTTTGCCAGCTGCAAAGACCTTTGTCATAATAATCAGCTGCTTTCTGGTCTATAAGAGAACGATTCTCTCTGCTTTCATTTATTGTTTCTAATATCAGCTCTAGGCCATTATAAATACTATTCGACGAGTCTGCAAGGAGCCAGGGTTTGAGTGATGGTGCCCTTGAAATGCCCCAGACCTTAATTTCAGCCAGAAAGGCATGAACTAACCTATCTTTTGGAGAAAATGTTCACCATGCTCTTTAGTATATTAACTAATAAAACTGATTTTCAGACAAAGGTGTGCTAATGCCTGTATATTTCCTATCTATTTAAATTTGTGATGGATTTTGCCTGAAAAGAGGCCACAACTTCACACTGTAAATGTTCCTCCATGTTTTCCCCCAAAGGACCTGCATCCATTTACTGGAGTGACTGAACACCAGGACAAAGGAAATGCCCACCCCTTTCAGAGATTAACAGACATGGCTCTGAATTGGCACTCATTTTAGAAACCGGAAATGCCACATGACCCAAGTGAGGGCTTACATGGTCAGGTGATTCAGGAAGTCTTACTCAATTCCAACTTACGATGGACCCAGTTGGTCTGTGGACCTACTGGTGGTTCCTTTCCTAGTTTCTACATGTATAATTGGAATAGACACACTTGACAACTGGAAGACCCCCACGTGGTGAGGGTCATTATGGTACGAAGGGCTAAGTGAAAGCACCCTCCCTACCAAGATAGTAAACCAGGAGGAATTGCAGAGATTAATGTCACCAGCAAAGTCTTAAAAGAAGCAGGGATGATGATACCTCTCACATCCCCATTTAACTCACCAGTTTCATCTGTGCAGAAATCAGATGGATTTCAGAGAATGATGGGGGATTATCACAAACTGAACCAGGTAGTGACTACAACTGCAGCTGCTAATCGAGATGCAGTATCTTTACTGGAGCAAATATACATGCCTCTGGCAGTTCGAATCCACCAGGCACTTCTTGGAAACTCTAGGGGGAGTTCTACTCTGTTCTGTAGGGTCACTATGAGTCAGAATCGACTCGACAGCACTGGGTTTGGTGTTTTGTTTTTTTTTTTTTGGCAGTTGGTATTCAACAACTAATGCTTTTTTCTTCTGACTGGTTTGCAAGAACTGCCAGAAGTATACCTTCACAGTTTTGCTTCAGGATTATGTCAATTCTCATACTCTCTACCATAATATAATCTGCAGAGATCTTGGTTTTCTTGACTTTCTACCAACATCACACCGGTCAACTTCACTGACATTCTGCTGATGGGATCTAACGAGTAGAAAAGAATAAGTACTTGATGCCTTAGTAAGGCATACAGAAGATAAACCCCACGGTGTTTTAGGGCCTGGCACCTCAGTGTAGTTTCTAGGGGCTCAATGGTTTGGAGCATGTCAAGATATCCCCTCCAAGGTTGAAGACAAGTTGCTGCACTTCATACCACCTGCCACCAAAAAATAGGCACCATGCTTGGGCACTCTTTTTGAATTTTGGAAGCAAAACACTTCACATTTTAGTGTGCTACTTTAACTTCTCTACGGAATCACCCATATGTCTTCAGTTTCAAGTGGAGACCAGAGCAACAAAAGGCTTTGCAGGAAGTTCAGGCTACAGTACAAGCTGCGCCACAACTTGGTCCTTTATCCAACAGATTCAAAGACACCAGAAGTCTCTGCAGCAAATAAGGATGTTATATGGAGCCTCTGACAAGCACTAGTAGACCCCTAGGGTTATGGAGAAACTTATGTCCTCCTCTATAGATGATTATTTTCCTTTGGGAATCACCTTCGGGTTTGCTACTGGGCCATTATAGAAATTGAATGCCTAACCACAGGACATCACGTGACCATGCAGCCTGAGCTTCACGTCATGAATTGAACGTTGTCGGTTCTACCTCGCTATAAGGTTGGATGTGTGCAGCAGCATTCAATCATCAAACAGATATGAGACATAGAGCTCAAGCAGGCTTGGAAGATACCAGTAAGTTCCGTGAACCGGTCACTCAGACTCCATCAATACCAACTTCTGTTGTATTGCCTCCTCTCCTTCGATCCATGCCTATGGCTTCCTGTGGGTCCTTGATGACCAGGCGATTAAGGAATAAAAAAAAAAAAATCAAGCCTGGTTTATGGATAGGTCCACAGGATACTCTGGTAGTACCTGGAAGAGGACAGCTATAGCACTGTACTCCCACTGAGTATGGTTCTGAAGGACAGTGGTTAAGGAACTTTGAGCAGAACTCTCAGCACTACATTTGTTGTTCCTCTACATTTAGAGTGGAGACAGCCAGAAGTACAGGTCTGTGCTGATGTACCGGCAGCTGCTAATGGTTTGGTCAAATAGTCAAGGACTTGGAAGGAACAGGATCAGAAGATTGGTGACAAGGAAATCTAGGGAAGCAGTATGTGGATGGACCTCTTATAATAGGCACAGAGTGCGAAGATATTTGTATACCTTAGGAATACCCATCAAAAAGATATCCACTGCAGAGGAGTCTCTTAATAATCAGATGGACAAAATAATGCACTCTGTGGGTGTCAGTCAGTCTCTTTTCTCAGCTACATCAGTGCTTGCTTAAAGGGTCCATGACCGAAGTGGCCATGGTGTCAGGGATGGAGGCTGTGCATGAATGCAACAATGTGGACATGCCCCTAAAAACCTGACCTGGCTAAAGGTACTGCTGAGTGACCAATTTGTCAACAGCTAAGGCTAACCCTGATTCTCACCATCTGCACCATTCCCCAGGGATATAGATCGGCACTTGGTGGCAGGTTGGTTATGCTGGACTCCTTACAACATGGAGGGGGCATAGATTTGCCCTCACTGCAACAGACACAAATTCTAGATATGGATTTGCCTTCACTGCTGAAAGGGCAGGTGGTAGTTCGGCACCACCATCTGTGGGCTCACAGAATGCTTTACCCATTCTCATGGCATTTTCCATAGCATTGCTTCTGAACAAGCAACTCATTTCACAGAGAAGAAAGTGCAGCAACGGGTTCACGCCCGTGAAATAAACTGGCTAATTAGAGGGAGGAATGGCTCACCGAAAACTCAGAACACAATGCCCCAGAACGGGTTCTACCTCACAGGACGCAGTATATGCTTTGAGTCAGAGGCCATTATATGGTGCTCTCTCCCCAATAACCAGAATTACATGGGTCTGGAAATCAAGAACTAGAAGTGGGAATGGCTCCTCTAACTCTTACACCTAATAAATTACCTCCAGAATTTTCACTTCCTCTCCAAGCAACTTTGAGCTACTAGTCTGGAGGTCTTAGTTCCCAATAGGGGGATGCTTCAGTCAGGAAACACAACAAGGGTTTCACTGAATTGGAAGGTGAGGCTACAGGTTGGCAATTTGAGGCCTATGCCACTGACTCAACAGAGGGAGAAAAGGGGTTACTCTTCTGGCTGGGGCAATAGGTCACAATTACCAAGGGTAAATTAGATTGCTGATACACAATAAGGGCAAGGAGAGCTATTTCTGGAACACAGAAGATTCTCTGGGGTGCCTCTCAGTACTTCTAAGCACAAAAGCAAAGGCTGATGGGAAACCACAGCAAGCAAAAATAGGCAGGACCCGTTGAGGCCACAGACCTTTCAGGAATGAAGGTTTGGGT
The DNA here is from genome assembly GCF_030014295.1 of Loxodonta africana. Taxonomy (NCBI): domain Eukaryota; kingdom Metazoa; phylum Chordata; class Mammalia; order Proboscidea; family Elephantidae; genus Loxodonta; species Loxodonta africana. The sequence goes on along the minus strand of NC_087364.1, from coordinate 75,737,787 downwards.
CACTCCACCAGGTAAAGAACTCCAACCAGCCGAGGTTCTGGTGGAAGGGTAGAGGAAACATGGAAAAAGTAGTGGAAGAAGGAAGTCACTGATAACAACCACAGCTTCGTGACCAATTAGAGAAACAAGGTCTCTAGCAGCTCAGCATATTTTTCTCTTTGCTCACTGCACGTAGATGTTTATTCATATACGTTAACCATTTTCTTCTTCTATCGCCTTCTCATTTTTACTTCAGATACAAGTGGTTAGAGGTAAGCTTTATAATTTAGTTTGCAGGTAACAAAATATTCTGCGGATTTATGACAAAGCTTGATGAGCAAATAATATAGCCAGTCACTGTTGAGGACTGTGCATCTCCTTGTTTGGGGGAAAGAATGAGAGCTTCTTTACTTTTAAGGAGGGTATCTTGTTAGGGAGAAATACAGAGTGGTTTCACCGTTGTAAAGAAGCTCAAGTGCGTGTAGAAGGTGTATAAGGAAGCTGAGTAGCCAAAGGGTTGGACTCTAGCAGTTATCAATTCACTGTCTCCCAACTCCAGATCTACCATTTGTTTGTCTTCTCTGTGGTACTGGAACTGGGACCTGTAAGCATTTCTCATTTGCTAGCTGACGCAATGTTTTGTCACAAAGCTTTGCCACTCGATGACACTGGAGTTACCATGGACAATGAAGGGGTTTCTCTTCTTGGTGCTGGTGTATCTCCTATCCTATCCTGATGTGTATGCTTCATCCGCATCTGACCCCTGCAGCACCCAAGCTTCGTCAAAACCCAGCCCCTGCAGTGCCCAAGCTCCATCAGCACCTGGCTCCTGCAGGGTACAAGCTCCATCAGCACCTGGCTCCTGCAGCGTACAAGCTCCATCAGCACCTGGCTCCTGCAGCGTACAAGCTCCATCAGCACCTGGCTCCTGCAGCGTACAAGCTCCATCAGCACCTGGCTCCTGCAGCGTACAAGCTCCATCAGCACCTGGCTCCTGCAGCGTACAAGCTCCATCAGCACCTGGCTCCTGCAGCGTACAAGCTCCATCAGCACCTGGCTCCTGCAGCGTACAAGCTCCATCAGCACCTGACTCCTGCAATGTCCAAGCTTCATCAGCACCTGGCTCCTGCAGTGTCCATGCTTCATCAGCACCTGACTCCTGCACTGTACATGCTCCATCAGCACCCGGCCCCTGCAGCGCACAAGCTCCATCAGCACATGGACCCTGCAGTGTGAGTGCTCCATCAGCACCTGGCTCCTGCAGCGCACAAGCTCCATCAGTACCTGGACCCTGCAGTGCGCAAGCTCCATCAGCACGTGGACCCTGCAGTGTGCGTGCTTCACCAGCACCTGGCTCCTGCAGGGTACAAGCTCCATCAGCACCTGGCTCCTGCAGCGCACAAGCTCCATCAGCACCTGGCTCCTGCAGCGCACAAGCTCCATCAGCACCTGGCACCTGCAGCGCACAAGCTCCATCAGCACCTGGCTCTGTCACCATGAGCTGCTTCTCCAGCACCCAGCTCCTGCAGTGCATGGTAGCCAGCAGTACCCAGTGACCAGCAGCTTCCCCAGCACCTTCTCAGGCAGCTTCAGCTTCTCAATGGAGTGCCACCCACAGGGCACCTCCCCATGACTGGCTTCCCCCAGCCTTTCCTTGGGCAGCTCTGAAGCAAGTTCCAAGGTTTGGCACCTCCTTGTAGACGCTTCCCTGGTACCCCAGAGGGTTCCAGCAAATTCTTCTGGCACAGCACCCGTGCCTTCTCCATCATCCAGTTAGCTGTGGCCCCGCCCTCTCCAATGAGGTCTGTGTCTCAGTCCTGGGGCAAGGACAGGGGGCTACCTCAGCCCTAGATCTGTGACTCGTTCTCATATATGCAATTCTGGTATTCTTTAGCGTTCTATTTACTTCTTACTAACCAATCTCTTATTGTCCCAGTCCCCTGTCATTGATAATAATTCTTTATATTAAACTTTCCTTATGGGAATTACTGCGGGTTCTCTCTCCTGGTTTACCCCAACTTATTCATCTAGGCAAAATCACAAGCCATATCTTTTGGAGGAAATATTCATCATATTTTTTGTATATTAAAGAATAAAACCTATTTTCAGATAAAAATATGCAAATTATATTTCCCAGCCATTCAATTCTGCACAGAGGAATTCAGTATTTATAACATTTAATTCATACTTTTAAACTATCTTTTTAAAAAAAATACTGTAAAGTGACTAAGGAAGTTACACACTGAGCACTAAAGGGTTGTAGCTGGAACAGATTTTCTCATCACTAGTCACTCCTTGTTCTTAAAGGCAAACCTACCACACTTCTTTAATCTCTATCAAATCCTTTTTTTTTTTCTTTAAAAGGCTTTGACCCTTGCCTGTACTGTGAGTTGATGAAGCTTAATTAGGGAAAGAAAAAAAAAAAAAGGATTCTATTGCTTAGGTTAGAGTTTATTATAGGGATTGCCCAAACCAAACAAACCAAACCTGTTGCCATCGAATCCATTCCAACCCACAGTGACCCTAAAGGGTAGAGTAGAACTGCCCCATAGGGTTTCCGAAGAGTACCTGGTGGATTCGAACTGCCAACCTTTTGGTTAGCAGCCGTAGCTCTTGACCACTACACCACCAGGGTTTCCACAGGGATTACCTGGAAAGAATATTGATCAACACAATCCATCACATAAATAGAACAAAAGGAGAGAATCACATAATCATCTCAATTGATGCTGAAAAGGCATTTGATAAAGTCCAACACCCATTCCTGATTTAAAAAAAAAAAAACTCTAAATAAAATAGGAATAGATGGGAAATTCCTCAACATAATAAAGGGCATCTATACAAAACCAACAGCCAACATCATTCTCAATGGAGAAAGGCTGAAAGCATCCCCCCCTGAGAATGGAAACAAGGCAAGGATGCCCTTTATCACCACTCATATTTAACATTATGCTGGAAGTCCTAGCTAGAGAGTGGGGCAAGAAAAAGAAATAAAGCACACCCAAACTGGAAAGGAAGAAGTAAAACTATTCTTTTTGCAGATGAAATGAACCTATATAGAGAGAACCCAAAAGATTCTACAAGAAAACTACTGGAACTAATAGAAAGATTCGGCAGAGTAGCAGGATACAACATTAACATACAAAAACCAGTTCTACTCCTGTACACCAACTTTGACAACTTGGAAAAGGAAATCAGGGAAACAATGCCATTTATAATAGCCCCTAAAAAGATAAAACACTTAGTAATAAATCTAACCAGGAACATAAAAGACCTATTATAAAGAAAACTACAAAACTATTGCAAGAAACCAAAAGAGACCCACAAAAATGGAAAAACATACACTACTCATGGATAGGAAGACTCAACATTCTGAAAATGTCAATTCTACCCAAAGTGATCTATAGACATAATACAATTCCAATCCAAATACCAACAACATCCTTTAATGAGACGAAAAAGCTATTCATCAACTTTATATGAAAAGGGAGGAGGCCGCGGATAAGCAAAGCATTATTGAAGAAAAAGAACAAAGTAGGAGACCTCACACAACCTGATCTCAGAGCCTGCTGTATAACTTGGCTCTGGTACAATGACAGACACAGAGACCAATGGAACAGAATCAAGAACCCAGCATGGATGAATCTGGACGGCATTATGCTGGATGAAATAAGGCAATCACAAAAGGATAAATATTGTATGAGATCACTATTATAAAAACTCAAGAAAAGGTTACACACAGAAAAAAACAATCTTCGATACTTATAACAGACAGGAGGGGTCGGGAGGGGAAATCACTAAGTAGACAGCAGACTAGTGTTAACTTTGGTGAAGGGAAATGCAACACACAACATAGGGGAAGTCAGCACTACTTGACCAAGGCAAAGCCATAGAAACTTCCGAGACAGATCCAAACACCTTGAGGGACCGGGTTATTTGGGCTGAGGGCTTGGGACCATGGGCTCAAAGGACAGCTGGGTCAATTGGCATAACATAGTTCATAAAGAAAATGTTCTACATCCTACTTTGGTGAGTAGCATCTGGGGTCTTAAAAGCTTGCAAGCGACCATCTAAGATACGTCTATTGGTCCCATAACGTTCGGAGCAAAGGAGAATGAAGAAAACCAAAAAGAGAAGGAAAATACTAGCCCAGAGGACTAACGGGCCACATGAACCACTGCCTCCACCAGCCTGAGCCCAGAAGGACAAGATGGTGCCTGGCTACCACCACCAACTGCTCTGACAGGTATCACAATAGCGGGTCCCTGACAGAGAAGGGGAAAAATGAAGAACAAAATTCAAATTCACAAAAAAAGACCAGACTAACTGGTCTGGCAGAGACTGAAGGAACTCCTGAGACTGTGGCTCCTGGGCATCCTGCTAACTTAGAACTGAAGCCACTCCCAAAGTTTGCCTTTCAGCAGAAGATTATACCCATACCTGTTGCTGTTGGGTCAGTTCTAACTCATAGCACCACACAGGGCAGAGTAGAACTGCCCCATAGGGTATCCAAGGAGCAGGTGGTGGTTTCAAACTGCTGACCTTTTGGTTAGCAGCTGTAGCTCTTAACCATTGCACACGCAGGGCTCCCAGCCAAAGATTAGAAAAAAAAAAAAAGGCCCATAAAACAAAAAATAACATGTGAGGAACATGTTACTTACACTTAAGTATACAAGGCCAAATGGGCAACACTTGCCCAAAAGCAAAGACAAGAAGGCAGGAAGGGACACGCAAACTAAATGAATGGAGAACCCAGGGCGGAAAGGGCAAAGGGGAGGGTGTTGACACATTGGGGGCTATCGGGGGACAGCCCCAGCAAGGAAAGACCCTCACTGTGCATCCTGGCAGATAATCCAAAGAACTGACGCATAGCCCTTTCCAGATTCATGCGTTCAGGGAAACTTACTGACGGGGCAAGCAGCTGCTCTCCAGTGGCGGCTGGCTGGAGTATTTTCCACAACCACGTAGCAAGGGACCCAAGCTTATATACCATTCCAATTGGAACCAAGGCTCATTGTTTTTCTCGCCCAACCTTGGGCAGTCAGTGTTCCCAGGGACTTCACGTCCAGGCCCACATGTTTTCCTTCCTGATGCTAAGACATTCTTCAGCCTTGGCCGCTGGCTCAGTCATGCCACTCCCGGCCTCGTACCTCAGTCCAAGTCCATCCGGAATTCATTCCCAGCATGCTTTGGGAAAGAGCAAAGCTGATTCCATTAGGGAGGGGATGCATATAGCTGAATAGCATTACCCTACAGGGGCATTGCAACCAAAGTCACAAAACAATTTGCCTATAAATTTTTGCACTGTAGACTATAGACTCTCACCTAGAACACAATGAAAAAAACAAAATCATCAAGTTGAGCACCAAAGATGTGGGCAAGCCTCTCTTGACTCCATATAAAACCCAAACTGTTGCCGTCAAGTGGATTCCGACTCATGGTGACTCCATGTGCCACGGAGTAGGACTGTTCCGTAGGGTTCTCTTAGCTGTAATCTTTATGGAAGCAGGTTACCAGGCTTTTCTTCTGCAGTGCCACTGGGTGAGTTTGAACAGCCATCCTTGAGGTAAGTATATGAGCACAAACTGTGTTCACCACCCAGGGACCCAGACCCCATAGACAACTTCAAGCGCCTAGACAGGTTGAATAAGTTATGGCCCAGACACAAATTAATAACAACCTAATAAATATTATTCAGTCATTAAAAATAACCTTTTTGAGACACTTAAATGAAATGAAAAGTAAAAAAATCATGATACAAAACTTGATAGAGTGTAAAACTGATTGTTGATGTGTTGTGTGCCATTGAGTTGATTTTGACTCATAGCATCCTTATAGGACAGAATAGAACTGCCCCCATAGGGTTTCCTATGCTGAAATACTTACAGGAGGGAATCGCCAGGTCTTTTCTTCCACAGAGCCGCTGAATCGGTTCAAACTGCCAACCTTTAGGTTAGCAGCCAATTGCTTAACCATTGCACCACCAGGGCTCCTTATAAAACTAATTATGGACACCTATATATACATGATTCTATTTTTTTAATTAAAAAAAAGGAAATTTATGCCGGGAATGCAAAATAAGTTTTTTCTTTAATTTTTTTTCTGTTTTCTACAATACCTGTGATGAGCACTACTATATTTATAATAATAAAAAATACAAGTTATTTATAATAAAATACTTTTCAAACAGACAAATATTTTATAAATCATGGATTTTTCAAAGATTTAGCCTGTGGAAAGTGATTTCAGAGATGTATAGTAACATTTATAAGGAATATTTACAAGACCAACTATAATTCCAATGCCATTTTATTTCAGTAGGAGGCAAAACTTACATTGCCCTATGTAAACCATGTATAAATTCAATCACAGCCCTCTTGAACAGTTTATATACACAAATAAGGCCCTGGAAAACTGGATCATGACTAGTAACGCAGAATTCTTATTTTAAGTTCAGAGTTGAGAAAGAACTATCAAATTAAGCTCGAAATCTCTTTTCTTCAGTCCATCTCACTGAGTTAAATTTCTGTTATAAAGACAAACCAAGAAACTATTCGTCCTCCACGGCCCAATGCAGCCCTTCTACTTCCCCTGAAATGAATGGCATTCAGCTCAAGGCAATAGATTACGATAATTGAAACCACAAACTTATTTTAATTACTTTCCACAGTTTCCATTTACCATCTTGTCAGAACGAAGTATGAATCACAGCAAACAATTAGTGCATTGGAAGAACACATGCGCGAGACTTGAGCTCAAGCCTAGCTCAGACTGTTGCTCAGGCTAATGGTCCCCACAGTCCCATTCCACTGAGTTTGTAGAGAATAAGACCTTGACTTGGTCTTCATCAAGAGAGAAAAATCTATCGCTTCTCCAACCAAGACCTTTCTCTCACTATCACCAGGCTCTGCAGAACCACACAAAGTGGCATCATGTACGAGGAAGACTCCTTCAGGACAAACCTGGGTGGACTCACCTTCACGTCCTCACGTTGCCTAGTGCAGCCCTTATATAAAGCTGGTACTCATAAATGGCGATCAGATTAACCTACGTGCCACGCTCGTTTGGGGAGGGGAAAAAAAAGATGTTTTCAGCAGTCTGGGGTCTCTTCCTTGCTCTCAACAATAAAAATATAACTGTTTATTTCTAGATGGAGAATGCTATTTCCAGATCTGTTTGTGGTTTTGTTCTAAGAAAAGAAAGGCTTTGTTCCTTTGTTCTCCTCGGCTGATTTAACTTCTCTTTTCCCAGAGCCGCAGGGCCATCAGGGTTTGTCTTGTGGCTTTCTCTTTTCTCATTTGATTCCAGAACTGTGGGCAATGGGATTTTTACTTTGCTAGCATTGGGGGTTATAATTAAGACCTAGATATGGGTAAACAACACTTCCATACAATGGCATTTGAAGGGTAAGTAAACCCTTACTATGAAAATTTCTCTTTTATAATCCTTCCAGATTCCAGGAAATCATCCCATTTTTACTGGATTAAGTTCCTGACGGATCCTGATAAAAGAGCAAGAGCAAGAGCATAATCTGGGAGAAATAATAACATATTGGGGCAAAGCCTCTTTACAGTTTTGTTTTTATAGGCTTTTAAATTCTCTTTGAATGTGTTTTGGAAATGTACATGCTGGTTAAGCTTGGATTTGTTAGCAGGAAGAGATATGGACCCTAAAACAGAAAGTTGTTTGTGTTCGGAACCAAGTTGAAGAGTTTGAGCTTCAGTGAAGAGCTTAATGGTAGTTTAACTCTTGTACTTAAATTATCTGCAAATTTCAAGTAGCACCTGGCAAGATGGAAGGGAGAGGGAGATGGCTCTCTCAGTTGTTAAAAGGAGATTAGAAAAGTATCCCTCTGATTGGGAAATACGAAACCTAGGAAAGACACTGGCCAGGGAGCCACCTCGCTGTGTCACCTTTCCTTTTGACTTCTTCTGGAAGGGGAAACAGAACTCTAAAAGCAATGAAGTAGATGTCCCCTGCTTCCCCCTTGTCTTTAGCTGGCTCCAGGTCACCATGTGACTGTCTGGCCCAGAAGCCCTTCCTGAGGTTGCTCATCTAATCTCTGGATTCCCTCCCTGTCACCAGAAAAGTCTATCCCTCAACATTAATTGGTCCAAATTTTCTTTCCGGCACAGTGGTTAAGAGCTATGGCTGCTAACCAAGAGGTCAGAAGTCAAATCCACCAGCTGTTCCTTGGCAATCCTATGGGGCAGTTCTACTCTGTCCTAGAGGGTCACTATGAGTCGGAATTGACTCACAGTTAGTTAGATAGTTAGGCACAAATACAAGTCCAAAACCATTTCCGTGAGACAAAACCATCATGTGCCCCCTGAACCTTCTGCTCTCCAGTCTACACACCCAAGGTTCTTTCAGCCATTTTACATGTAAAATGGTTTCTGGTCTCTTCATCATCTGGGTTATGTCCTCCTGAATGAGTTCCACTCTGACTAACCTTTTAGGATGAAGTATCAGAATGCATGTACCAGGTGTCCTATTTTCAGCTCAGAGGAGAGGATGGCAATCACCATCATCCTTCCCCCTTCTGGGTCTTACTCTCCTATAAACACGCACCAAAGTGCAGGGCAGGCACATTCACACTGCTTCCTGGTTCCCACCGTGGAAAGGCCGGCCACCTCTCCCTCATTCTGCACCAGGCATTCATTTTCCAAAACCTGGAATGGGATCTTCTTCTCATCCCTTAAATTTCCCTGTTAAATCCAGGTCCTTCTAGCCTCCCAAGATATTCTGCATTCATACTCTGTCATCAGCAGGTCTTCTGGCCCTCAAGGCTTTTACTGCTGGCAAAGGAAGGGTAGTATCTAGCTCTTCATGCCCCTCAACGAGTCAGAGAACAGGCCTAAGGCCTGGGCTCTCCACTTGCCTATTGATATTGTTGGGCTCGACGTCTTGCGTGGTTTCCTACCTCATATGATGCAGAGATGGGCTGCATTCTGAAACTGTGATGCAGCACCACTATGTCCAGGGGCAGATTACCCAGGAAGCAAGGTACGCCCGGGCTTACTTGTGCTTACTGACTAGTCTGTTGTGCACGATTTCACATGATTGTGTACTACAGATTAGCATGTAAACACAAGTAAGCCCGGGCGTACCTTACTTACTGGCTAATCAGCCCCTGACCATATCCCGCCCCACCCTTAGGTCATTACTCCAAATAACACTCTGACCTTTCTTCTGGACATCTGCCTACTAAAATGAAGAACTGCTGACCACCCACTTCATCAGTGTGATTCCACCAGGGGCAACTTCCTGCCCTTACACCTCACAGATTGGTCCTTTCGGTGACCTCTACGTACAAATTGGAGTCCCTGAGCGGTACAAATGGTTAGTGTGTTCACCTGCTAACTGAAAGGCTGGAGGTTCAAGGTGCCTCAGAAGAAGGGTCTGAGGATCTACTTCTGAAAAAACCAGCCGTTGGAAACTCTAAGGGGCACAGTTCTACTCTGACACACACAGGGTTGCCATGAGTCCAAATCCACTTGACAGCACCTGGCGGTGGTGGTGGATGTAGGTGTACAGCTTCTTGATATTATTCCAACTTCCCTGTTCCCCTGAAAATCCTGCTTCCTCCTTTGTGGACACCAGCACACCTGTCCAGGACCTCCAGGAGTGGTAGCAAATTTTCCCTTCTCATCTGTCTCCTCTATCACATCTTCCGCTTTCCAGGCTCATCATGCCGGCTTTTCTTTCCTTCCACCTTAGTCTAGCCACTTTCTCTCTGCTCTTCCTCCTCTCTGAGATGCTCAGGTAGGGCACCACTCTCCATCTGACCCCAGGTATAGACATCAGCTTGGAGTACCCTCGCTTCTCAAGGGTGCATCCCAGGCAGGAAGACAAATGCTCCTTCAGATCCCCTCAGCTCCCCACTAGAGCCTGGATCCCCTTTCTGGGTGTTCATCCCTCAGAGCAACCCCTTGGCTACTGGTGGCAGGTGCTCATCCCCAGGGCACCATCTGGGACCCGGTTCTGAGAGCCACGACCAGCTCCAACTCACACAAATCCTGGGATGCTTCCTTCCTTTTCTGATCTGGACTCCACTGTCCCATCACATACCAGCTCTTATCCTTGTTCCTTGCTCCAGCCTGGCTTTTTTAATTGAATCTTATTGTCTGTCTTCTATCTACCCAAGCCCAAGGGAGAAAAAAAAAAAATCCCAAAAGGAAGAACCTCTCTTCCTCCCAGGCTATAATCCTTGCTCAGTGTCTGCCACTGCCATGCCTAACCCAAGTCCGTCTTCTGCCAGTTCTCTGCTTTCGACAGACATTTATCCTCACTCAGCTGGATAGTTCCTCTGCTTCAGCTCCGATGCCAATCAAAGCCCCTTTGAGAGTTATGCAGAAACGTGTTAGAGCAAGGTAAAACGGAAAAGACAGCCTCAATCTAGGTCATTCCATCCCATCCCCCAACCCCAAACAGGTTGATATGCTTTAGGGAACTTTAAAAAGGGAAACATTTCACACATGCATGGTATTTATCACTATCTTTTTTTTTTTTAAAGTAGATATGGGGAGCCTTTAACTTGGTTATTTTGTGCATTGTCTCCCTCCAAGATGCAAATTTCAAGAAACCACTGACTATACCATGTATTGAGAAGAATGCCTGATACATAGCGAGTTGTTCAGTGAATAAATAAATTTACAAAATATTCACAGTCCCAATCAGAAGTTCTCTGTTTCCTGCGGGTTTACATATGCCCAACTTAAACACTACGGGCCTTTGTTTATGGCATACATAAGCAAAGGAGGATTTATCCGGGTGCTGTCATGGGGCTCCCAGAATTGTCAAAGGTGGAAGAAACAGGTTTGGGAAACAGTTGTCACTTGAATGGCCAGAACATGGGAGTGACAGGGACAGTCTGATCAAACTGGAAGTGATGGACTCCAAACACTTCCAGTGTCTGTCCCTCTACGCAAAAGTCAGATGCCAGAGAGGTGCGTCCATTTGGCTACGTTGGATCAGGTGCTAGCCCTTGGACAGGGAAGGACAGAATGAAACTATAGACAATGGGGAAGAGGTACCTCTCCCAAAGGAATCTGTTCAGAAAGAGAAATGAATTCTGAGCAACCAAATACATAAACTCTCCAATCAAAGTGTCAGTTAACCAGGGTTTAGCAACTCCTAAGCCCTCACTCACTCATTTCTAGACTGCTTTCCCTCTGAGAATTCTCATGTATTTGCTTCCATAACTGCATGCCTTGATAAACGAAACTAAATTGTTTTAGAAATTTATTAAAAACACCACAAAAATGATGCTTTAAATACAGTTTCAGTAACATTCGGAGTTGATACTATGAAGACTTGAAATATATTGACTCATTTAAAAAAACACTCACACTTAGAAGCTTAGTCTCCAGTGGCCAATCGTGACTTTGGGCTGCTTTGATTTACAGCGCTGGCCACTGCAGCCCAGCCATTTAATCTTATAATCCACATCAATCTCCAATTTTTATTACAGCATTTTGCAGGCTGAGCAAAAAAATATTCCCCTTGAGGACAAATTAGGCACCCCAAAGCGACTCTTGCAAATAAATGCTGTTGGCCATAACTCGCTGTGCTACAGTTCACTCATGGCAATTCGTTCCATAGGTGCCACAGAAGCTAAACGGAATTGTATAATTTAAAAAAAAATAAAAGAAATATCCAAAGAGATTCATATAACATAATGGCTATCTGGTGACTGAGTAAAGATTTTTAGTGGTTCAATGACAACATGTGCTTTCATTTATGCCTGCAATGGTTGCCATCCAAAAGATATTAAGTGTGTCCAAATATCCTTCAAGACAGATCATAACTCACCATTAAGATGATGCAAGGCCCTATGAGGTTGACAGCCTGACTTCCCCGTTGGCTCAAGGTGCTCATCCTTGAGCTGGCACTCAACAGTGAAAAAGTAATGGCCAAACAGAAGACACTCTGCAGCATGGCTAATTGCCAGATACACCACCAATAAATCAGCTGGACCCCATTAATGGTGTTCAATTTACCGTTAATTCAGATACTCCTGGCAAACCCAGGGAGCTCTTTAAAAGTAACTGCAGTAATAATTTCCCTTTATATGAGTCAAATAAAATTAGTATTTAATCCTGGAGTTGTATCCTGTGGAAAGAATCATTATTATAAATTATTTAAACATTTCTCAGCACATATTCCAGGATTCCAGAGTCCTGAGTTCACTGCTCCAGCTTGACTATCAACATACTACCTAACTTCAGGCAGGTGATTTGTTCTCACTGATTTCCTGTGTTGCTGTCAGTAAAACAGGAAAGCCAAAAATATTCCATAAATAATACATAAGCCAAGATCTGATAGTCACTGTTAGCTATAATGGAGCCAAGCCCTGTTGGCACAGTGGTTAAGAGCTACAGCTGCTAAACAAAAGGTCAGGAGTTTGAATCCACCAGCCTCCTTGGAAACCCTATGGGGCAATTCTACTCTGTCCTACAGACTATACAGACTCAATGACAGTGGGTTTGGTGTTTTTGTATGATAACAAATAGTCTGTTTCCTCTGACAATATCTGCGTGCTTATTTGATTCTCCGTATTTTAACACAAATGGCACATTTTTAAACAGAGGAATATGGAAAAGTGTTCAACGAGGGAGCCGAGGGCTCACTGTTAATTGCTGTGAAGTGAGAAGTCGTTTTGTCCCTCAATCTTGCAGTTTTTCCTCCCAGAAAGTACTCTTATTTTTTGCTCTCTCTGCCTCCTACCAGGTGAAAGAAATGAGAAGTTATGGTCTCTCTCTGGAGACTGATATGCTCAAAACCAATCTGAACACTTGCTATGACACGGGTCAAACCCACAGCAAAAAGAATGTTTGGGTTTCTAGAGCACCTTTTTCTTCCCACGCATCACCAGGTCTTTATCACCAGTGAAGGACTTCAGCGCCAACACTTCAGCACCCCTGGAAATATCCCAGCTTACCTCCCAGGGCTGCTGTGAGGACTAAATGCGATCACGTGTGCAACAGCGCTCTGTAGAACAATCAAATGTCATCCGCATGCTGGACACGGCAGGATGTTGTTATTAATACCATTTAGGAATGACAATAATAAGCACTAAAATGTTCTATAAATACAGCCCTCCATGGCCTATTAATCTGAGTCCTGTCTGCAGCCTGCAATCTGTATGGGTAGCATATCCTCTGAGAGATATTCTGGACCGAACTCATACATTTAAAAAATACAATCACTTCCAAACTAAGTCCTATTTTTCAGAAGATCACAATGGTTATTAGAACAGGTGAACATATGTAAATAGCAGTATAAGTTTTTTAAAAAATGTACGAAGAAACGTTATACAGTGATTGTTTTTGCTGGTCTTCCAAGTACCAAGCTGATTAGAAAACAAATTGAGCTATCAGATTCTTCTCTTCAACTAGCCCAGCAGGCACCTCCCAAGCTCCTGCTTTCCTGGATCTGATTCCTGTAAGAGTTGCCACCAACCAATATGAGCCAATGGATGGAGCATTTAATAACGTCAGCGTCTGGGAAGAATTCCCGGCATGTGAACCACAAGAATCCCTGTTGGTCTGAGTGTTGCTTTCACTGTACAGATTTTTTTTAAATAAACATATAAAAATTTTCTCACTTTTTTTCCCCAGTACTTGAGATCCCATTTAAAAAAAAAAAAGGATCAGGACCTTTTGTTCAAATTAATAACTAGTTTATGACGTGCATAAATTTGCTTAATTGAGTTCAAAAGGCTCAAAATCTAAGTACATAAAATAAAGTACATTTCAACTCAGTATTCAAGACATGGAAACTATTTGCCTACCATCTCTTAAACCAATCCAGTTAACATCCTGGATTGGAGAAAATATGTATTCATTAGACAGTTCCCATGGTGAGCTCCTGCACATGGGCATTTTTAACCAGGGTTGAATTTAGATTTCTCCACAAAGCCTGGTGAAGAATGCAGCTCCCCAGCCTTAGGGAAGGGTTACCATAAGGTCCTAACCTGGGAAGACACAGGTCATCAGATGTGCCCAGCACGCCCTGTATCTGCCAAAGCACCAACTCTTCCCATCATCACACAAAGCCCTAATGTGGCCCAACAGATCGTGACAACAGCACAGATGTTGCCAAAAAAAAAAAAAAAGTCCCAAGCCTGTTGTGTCATATACTATAAATTTCAAACACTGAGCCAGGGAGGCACACTGGTGACACAAAAATAAAGAGGAGAAATCTGCCTTGCTTCCCGTCAGAAGCTGTTTCCCAAATGTGCCACAATTCTAGATAATAAACAAATTTTAAAATGAAAATCAGTAGTTATATATTTGTTTTCATGGACATGCAAGAAATGGAAGTAGCAAGGAAACCCTGGTGGTGTAGTGGTTAAGTGCTACAGCTACTAACCAAAAGGTTAGCAGTTCGAATCCGCCAGGCGCTCCTTGGAAACTCTACGGGGCAGTTTTACTCTGTCCTACAGGGTCGCTATGAGTCGGAATTGACTTGACGGCAGTGAGTTTTTTTTTATCAAGCCCATATGTTGTTTGTTATTTAAGATGCCACTACGTTTTTTAGCACTGTCAATTTAAATTTGTATTTTAAGAATATAGTAGAATGGGTTTGAATAGAATGCAGATGTGAGCAATATGGTAACGGTGGTCTGCAAATTTCTGAAGATTTAGAAATGCTGAAATTTTTTTTTGCTACTCAAAGTTATTTATTTTTAGTACTTAGTAACTCAGGATTCAGAGAGTTTAAATTGATAAATTTATAGGTGTGAGTAGTACTGGGGATTTTTCTGAAGTAGGTTGTGTTAATGGCCTACTAGGTGAGGTGACAGGGTGAATGTAAGTAGAAAGTCTGATGTTTCTAGGTGCTAAGCTGCAGTCTATAGACATTTACATATATATAGAAACACTGAAGCTTAAAATGGTGGCCCGCAGTGTGGTGATAAATAAAACCGTTGGCACGTCTGAGGCCCTGATGGAATGAGTGACTGTGAGATCTTGGCCAGGTGCTCCAGCCTTCTCCGAGCTCATCCACAGAACAGGGGCAATAACAAGCCCAGTCTCATTGGGTCGTGGTAGGGTTTAAAGGAATGACTTATAAGGAAACTTTAAAAAAAAAAAACCTATAAAGCAACTAAAAAACTATGCTGTTATTATTACAACTTTTTTTTTTTAAGACCCAGAGTTCTCCAAGAGGATAAAAATAACCCTTCTGCTATGGGTTGGAGCCCTGGTGGCACAGTGATTAAGAGCTCCTTGGAAACTCTATGGGGTCACTATGAGTCAGAATCAACTCCATGGCAACAGGTTTCAACGGTTATGGGTTGAAGTGTGTCCCCCCAAAACCAAACCCATTGCCATCGAGTCGATTCTGACTCATAGCAACCATATAGAACAGAGTAGAACTGCCCCATAGGGTTTCCGAGGGGTGGCTGGTGAATTCAAATTGCTGACCTCTGATTAGCAGCCAAACGCTTAACCACTGGTGCCACCAGGGCTTCAAAATGTATGTTGAAGTCATAAGTGCCAGAATCTGTGGAAGTGACATTATTTGGAAATTGCATCTTTGCACATGTAATTTGTTATTTTGACATGAGTTCATACCGGAGCTAGGTGGCCCTGATGCAATATGACCAGTGTCCTTACAAAGAGAGAAGAGACACAGAGATGCAGAGATAGAGGGAGGACGGCCACAGGAAGATGGAGTCAGAGGTTAGAATTATGCTGCCAAAAAAAAACCCAAAAACCAAACCGACTGCCTTCACAAGCCAACAAATGCCTGTAGTTACAGGAAGCTGGAGGGAACAGGAAGGAATTTCCACCAGAGCCTTCGGAGAGAGCATGGCGCTGTCAACGCCCTGAATTTAGACTTCTAGCCTCCAGAGCTCTGAGAGAACACGTTTCTGTTGTTTTAAGCCACCTAGTTTGCGGCACTTTGTCATGGCAGCCCTAGGAAACCAATGCGCCTCCTTCGTTTCTCTGCCCCCAGTGTTACGAGGCGGTCATGCCGTCTTTCACCTCCAAGGAGTTGAGAAGCGGGGCCCAAGAGTGTCAGGCCAGACCCATATGCCTGCCCAGGGCACTTAGAACCAGCACTTCCACCCAGAAGATCTACCAATAGCTCTCCAATTCTACCTGGGGGTCCCAGGTGCCCTACATGCCTGTTTCCAATTCTAGAGGCAGATGATCCTGCCCAGGAGCCACCCAGCACAGTGCTCCTCATTTCTTCTCCTGTGACTAAGTCTGCAGGGAAACAAAGGCCCCAGAAGGACAGCAGAAAGCTGCTTGCTGGACAGCATCTATAACAGGTGGGGCTGAGAAGAAGGCACCTTGGAGGGAGCTCCTGAGACAGCAGGGGGAACAGAGGGAGAGACTGAGAAAGTGTGGGGGCTGGAAGGACTGTGCCAGGGGCCACAAAATCAAATGCCTTATGGGAACAAGCAGAGGAGTAAAGTGGGGTTCATGGTGAACTGCGAGAAAATGCCTGAGCTAAACAAGGCAGCCATTGCCCAGAGATAGCAAACAGTCACCAAGCAGAAACTGACTTTTCAGGAGGAGTTGGGAATCTGAGTTTTTATGTGAAATCCCCCATTCACTAAGTAGTAGCTGATTCAAAACATTTTAAAATTCTGTGAAAACCAAAGGGAACAGCAGTCTGTGCACCACATGCCATTCTATGCCTTCCATAGGGTCACTATGAGTTGGAATCGACTTGACAGCAAAGTGTTTGTTTTCTTTTGGTTTGGTTGTGTCTACCCAGGAGGTGGGTGGGGAAAAGCAAACCAGAGTGAGAAAGTAATAGCCGTTATTAACCGGTGTCCAACAACACACAACAACAACAGCAACAAAAAACAATGAGATAGTATTCAGCCGGGAAGGCTTGCCCTTAGGGAATCATGAGTGGATATGTTTGGGTGAGGGAACATATTGCAATCATATATGAGCAGGAGAAAGCTTGTGAATAAAGAAACAAGAATTTTCCACACTGGGTTTAAAAAAAAGTTGCCAATCACCAAGGAACCTAGGGACAGAAGCTGAAAAGAGACAAGGACTTTCCCCCCGACAGAGAGAAAAAGCCTTCCCCTAGAGCTGCACCCTGAATTTGGCCTTCTAGCCTCCTAAACTGTGAGAGAATAAACTTCTGCTTGCTAAAGCCATTCCCTTGTGGTATTGCTGTTACAGCAGCACTAGGTGACTAACACGGGGCGGGGGGCGCTGAGTTTACGTTAATGGTGGTGGAATATTCTGGAAAAGGGTAACGATAACAGTGGCGCAACATGAAAATTTAATCTACGTCATTGAATTGTAAATGTGGAAGATGTTGTGTTGGCAAATGTTTTGGTGTGTACATTTTTACAACAATAAAAAAAAAAAAACAGGCAAAGGATAACATTTTTTTTAAAAATAGCCGCCGTCAAGTTGGTTCCAACCTGTACGACCCCATGTGTAGATCACGAGGTATTTCTTCTGAGGCACCTTGGGTGGACTTGAACCTCCAACCCTTTGGTTAGCAACAGAGTACATTAACTGCTTATACCACCTAGGGATTCCACTGGGTAAAGTAAGATTAAAAGAACCTCAATAAAATATCCATTGACAATGAAATATGGTCCCATGCACGCTGGCTCTGAGGCCTGAGACGCGTGACTGTGGAATGGGGTACAGAAATCCAGCCAGCACCAATGGGGAGCAGCCGGATGGACTCAGTTCTCCAGAGACAAGGCCAAAAAATGAGGTGGGAACTGCAGCCATGGTCATCAAAATCGGCCCTTCTTTCTCAATGACTAAAAACTGCAAATGTGAGAGCACCAGTTTTTCTTCAAGGACCACCATCTGAAATGAAATCAGTCTCGTCCCTTCAGTGTCAAGACCCTCATTCTTGACACAGGATTTTTTTAGTGTGTGTGAACTCCCAAACAACAAGCAAGAAGTCTCTGTCAAGCAAAATGCAAGGAGGACGCTGAGCACAGCAGAGTGTGAGACTGTTGGAAGCGCAGCCCCACAGATCGGTCACGTTGGCATAGCAATCCCATCGAAGCAGAAACTCACGCAAACCAAAGAGCAGCACATATTCTCATAAAAGTTGGTCTCAAACTGCCAGTCTAGTAGCTATCAAAAGAGTAAGAGAGGAGGCTTGCACACACAGCTCCGAGTGCCCCCAGCCCCACACTCCACCCTATGGGTTTGTGTCCACTTCCCTGACTCCCACATAGCGGAGGTTGGAATTAACGTCAGGAAAGCTCAGGATGCAGGACACGAGACTAAAGCAGCTGTAGTCTCCCTCAAAGAAGTGGCCGTGGGAACACTGGCCTCAGGACAGGAGGTGACATTTTGGCAAAAAACAGCCAGAAGGAAAAGGACAAGAAATGCTGGAGGGCCACACTCCTTACCTCCATTCCTCTTGAACAGTAAACAAAAAAAAAAAAAAACCTGTTGCCATCGAGTTGATTCCAACTCATAGCGACCCTATAGGACAGAGTAGAACTGCCCCATAGGGTTTCCAAGGCTGTAATCTTTACAGAAGCAGACTGCCACATCTTCCTCCCAAAGAGTAGCTGGTGGGTTCAAACTGCTGACCTTTTGGTTAGCAGCCAAGTGCTTTAACCACTGTGCCACCAGGGCTCCTTTTGTGTGTGTATACATCTCTCTATTATTTAATGGACATTGTTACCCATCTTGGACTAGCAAAGTTTTTACCATCTAGGCCTTCCATCACATAAACCAGTTACTGGGCTCAAGAGGATCTCAGACAGTCTCAAAAAACAAACAAGCAAAAAGAAAATACCCTGATAAGGAAGTAGAAACACAATAACAGTATCATCAGTTTAAATCATATAATAATGTTTTTCAGGGAAACTGAAAGCATTTTACAAACATCCATTTTCCTAAGGGAAAACACAGGCCACATCTCTTCCGCCAGCGATTCCTGGCTATTTACGCAACACTGAGCCATTATCTGATATGTGGAGAATTTTATATTAACCACAAGGAAGAAAGTGAATCAATAATACTGCTTAGAATGGACACAGCACTTCTCATCTTCCTAGCCCTTTACTAATATTGATGAATTAAGCCTCCCGGGGCCCCAGTGAGACTGAACTATAGAGTCATCCTCTCTCACCCAGGGACAGAGATGGGTAGTGAGGTCAAGTCAGCTGCCCTCAGCCCTGTGGGGAGTTAGAGTCAGGCGGCAGCGAGGTGAGAACTCAGCCTTCCCAGTAGTAAGGGCCTCGCTCCACACACCCAAACCTCCCCACCTCCTCACGCCTCTTGAGAGGATGGTGGTCTTGAAGCTTGGGCGCCCCATTGTCTAAGGCAGTGTGGAGAATGTGTTTTCAAGTCAAATATCTATCGACACACATTGATTTTCTTTAATTATCTCCACAGAGCAGACTTGACTCTGAAGAGTTCATAGGATTTGAAAAATGTATCACCTATTTGTCAGACATGCATAATTTACGAAGGCCCTTTCATTCCAGGTCTACAGTGCAAAGCTGGCAATTTGTGAGTTATTAACATGTTATTAGATAGACAGCCCCTATTAAGATTTGCAGACTTTGGGCCACTTGCTCAAAAGCAAGAGAGACACTACGTAAATTTTCCCTTGCTCTGTTAAGCTCAGAGGACTCTGAGTCTACCACCACCCCATGAATCCATTCCAAGGAACCGTCTGATACAATGGAACTATCAAATAACTATCATTACGTTAATAATTAAACTCCAATTTAGAACAAGCCTACTGTAGACGGGCTTCTACTTTCTTGGGAGGTGTTACCATGACTCCCTACCCTTGGGGAGGACTTGCCAAAGTAGACATCGAACTCAGCAGAAGTTCTTGGTAATTTTTATGACCAACACAGGCTCCTGAATGGCAGGACAGATAATCGATTTTTGGGTAACTGACTGAAAAATAACTAAAAATACTGAATTCATGAGGCAATATGCCCTGTCCAGTAGGCATACCATTCATACAAGTAATATTAAACTGTGTATGTGTTCAAAAAATATGGTAGGAATTTCTATTAATCTGGTAAGATAATTATACTTAACTTTATGCCTATTCCTGTGTTATGTATGGCAATGATGAGGTAGGAGTAAATAGACACGTATCTCCATGAAGAGGGATAAGGAGGTATTAGAGTGATCTGAGTCCATTTAATCGCTACAATTTCACGTTAGTGAGCGTTGATAGATACTCATTGATCACATGTCCCAGTAACTATGTTCAATACCCGGGATCTAGCAGAGGAGACCAGCACAGACCCCAGCGTAGGGACAGGGAAAACGTCCTTGGAGAAGCGTCCAAAGCTTAATGCTGGAGGGAGGCCAGGAGAGAGCAGGCCAGGCTGAGGTAGGTCACTGGCCTGTGAAGCCCCCCAGGTGGGGTAAGACAGAGAAAGGTGGGAGAGGAGAGAAATCCAACAGGTTGGGAGAGCCTGGAGCTGCGTGCTGCCCAGAGCAGCTGGCCACAGGGAGGCCTGGGGCTTTTGCTCTGAGGACAGGAGGCACTGGAGGGCTTTAAGCATGGGAACAGCTATAGCAGGGGAAGGCCTCAGGGACAGGAAACACTTCGTTAGGGATGAAAAGGTCCTGAGAGTCAGCTGTTTCTCAAAACCTATCTCGAATCTGAGTTTGAGGTGACCTTTTTTAATTAAAAAGAAAGGACAGGTCACCATTTCAAAACCACAGGAAGTAATCCCAGTCTTCTATGGGTTGCTTTTCACATGCAATGGGACTACATCTCTCTGAGGTTGATAAGAGAAAAAGTGGGATAATGGAGAAGGGGCATTAACTGTTTTATTATTCAATATTTCCCATTTACCAAAAAGCATAAAGAAATAATAACAAATACCCTCAGGCATGCCCGCCACCAAGATTTAACCAAGGTTAAAGTTTTATACTTGCTTTGTTGTTGTTATTGGGTGTGCTTTTGTTGTTGTGTGTGTTTTTTTTTTTTAGAAATAAAACATTACAGACATAAATGTATCCTCCTGTGAATTTCTTCTCTTCCAACCCCAGAGGAAACCATTATCCCAGAATCCTTTGTGTTCTTCCTGAACAATTTATTGCTACTTTTATTATAAATGCATGTTATCCATATATCTTAGTCTTGCATTGTCTGTTTTTGAACTTTAAGTAAACAGTTTCAAACTGTATGTGAATTATTCAACTTGCTTTTCCTTACCCGACGCATTTGGAGACATATTCAGGTTAATTTTATATGTAGTTCTGGTTCACTCACCTTAATGTCTGTACGGATACTGTAGACTATTTAAAAAAAAAAAAAACCTGTTGCCATCGAGTCAAGTCCAACTTATACCGACCCTATAGGACAGAGTTTTGTGTGTGTGTGTGTGTTGTTATAGGACAGAGTAGAACTGACCCATAGAGTTTCCAAGGAGCAACTGGTGGATTCAAACTGTCAGCCTTTTGGTTAGCAGCCGAGCTGTTAACCCTTGCGCCACCAGGGCTCAGTATGACTATAGCACAATGTGTTTATTGATTATTTAATCCTATTGGAGAAAATTTAGGCATCCCCCCGCCCCTTTTTATCACAATACTGCAACGAACATCCTCGTGCTTGTTCATCTGTCTCCTGGTGCACACGTGGGAGGCTCTCCCTGAGGGGTAACATCCATGTAAAGTGTTGTAACATGTCAGGGAAAGTATTCTGTTAAACCCAACTAATACTCCAAGTGCTGGCAGTGTAACAATGATATACTCGGGTTACAGGAAATAGTTTAAAATCACCGTTTTCAAGATTTAGATATTCTAGAATACTTTAAATCGCTGAATCGAGATGAAGAACGGACAATTGGAGGTCAATCCAGAGCCTGATCTAGTTTTTAACCGAGCGGCTAAAGCTCTGCGGGGCCTGAGGTAAACCAGAAACCTGGTCGCAAGAGCTGAGTACTGGGAAGACAGGAACAGATGTGCTGAGATAAAAGGAATCCTGACAAGTTCGGGTAGCATCTCACGAAGCAAGCTTGCCAAACACCCGAGGCTCACTCAACATCAAGAATTATACAGAATTAGCAACCGAAGGGTGAGATTTTCAAATTCTGACTTAAAAAAAAAATTTTTTTTTCCTTTCCAAAAACTAACAACTTAGGGCCAGGCTGGCGTCAGGATTTCCATTCAGCTCTTACTGCTGTTTTTTTCTTTATCATCAACAATACTTCAACAGCCACCTTGTCAGAACCTGCCCTTTGGCTAAGCCCAACTGAGAATGAAAGCTCCTTCTAAACTGATCAGCGGTCGCATGTGGGTGAGTGGCAAGGTTTCAGTGGGAAAAAATGAAGCACAGGATCCATCCCGTCATGTCAGCTGAGGATAAATGTCTTGTCTCACTGCCTGCCTACAAAATGCAGACCAACACCTTCTAAAGTCTTAAGAAACCTGCTGCCATCGGGTCGATTCCGACTCATAGCAACCCCATAGGACAGAGTAGAACTGTCCCGTAGGGTTTCCAAGGACCGGCTGGTGGATTAGAACTGCTGACCCTTTGGTTAACAGCCAAGGCCCCGCAAATGGAGCCCTCACTACACACTACAACCACTACCACTGTTACCGTGATTCATACCCACCACCACCCAGCATGTGGTGGAATCAAAGGAACTCAGACGATTTTGATTTATAAGAAAATTGGAGATCACTTAACTTAAACCTTTTATTTTGCAGAAATGGAACCCAAAGATATTAAAGGCCTTTTCCAAGGTCATGCAGTAAACTATCAGCAAAACGAAGACTCCAAATTCTCCATCTCGTGCTTTGCCTTGCATTACGTGGTGGTTTCAGTGATCAACCCACCCAGAGGTGCCTCGGAAGACAGGCCTGGCAATCTTCTTCCAAAAGGTCACAGCCTTGAAACCCTATGGAGTAGATCTACTCTGCACACATGGGGTTGACATGAGTTGGAATTAACTCGATGGCAACCCACAACAACAACAACAATGTAACACTAATGCATCCTAACAATTTAAAATCTTCATTCTTTTTTCTCTTTAATTTTCATTCATTAGAAACTTCAGCAACAGTACACGAGGTCATCGTTGGAAGGTCCCTGTGGCGGATTATATTAACATGCTCAGCCGTGCCTCCACCTCCCTGTGAGAGGGTTGTGCTTCCTGCCTCGCTGACATAGGCTTGGCCCAGTGACTTGCTTTCGCCAACGACTGAGTGAAGGTGAAGCCTGCCACTTCTCAGCAGAAGTTTCACAAGCCATTGCTCATTTCCTCTCTCTCTCTCTCTTCCCTCTGCTATAAGACCAACATGTCCCAGAAAGGAGCTGTTCCTTCAGCCTGGGTCCCAGAGTGAAGAAGACTCATGGGGAGAGCTGAAATAGACTCACAAGCGACATTTTGGGAATGAGAAATAAACCTTTGTTGTTGCCAAGCCCCTAAGATTTTAGGGTTCTGTTATTGCAAGGTACCCTAGCAAGAGCTGATACGGCTCCCAACGAACAGCAAAAACAACAAAATGCTCAGTCGGTCATCCCAAAACAACGCGTATAAAATCATGAGTAGAGACCACCTATTTTTGAAAATGAGAGCAAGCCATAATTCACTTTTTTTTTCTTTCATGCATTCACTTCCACATTGCGCAGAACTTTCTTTCCAAAACCAGTGTAAGAAGTTGGCTGAAAGATGGCTAATAAGTGCTTTTCACTCACCCTCCTCAAGAACACACATCTCATATCAAAGGAATCCAGATAATGAGCACAATGTTGTACCACAGCACTGGGAGTTCCTGGGTGGTACAAACAGTTAACACGCTTGGTTGCTAACTGAAAGGTTGGAGGTTTGAGTCCACCCAGAAGTGCCTGAGAAGAAGGCCTGGCAAACTACTTCCAAAAAACCAGCCATTGAAAACCCTATGGAGACAGTTCCACTCTGACACACATAAGGTCACCATGAGTCCAAATCAACTCATCAATAACTGGTTGGCTTTATCCCAGCACCAATTGCTTATGGTGACACCTGGCTCCTCAGAAGAGAACTGAAGAACAGGATTAACAGAGAAGCCCAATACACCGAGCAAGACTTGGGACGCTGAAGGCTCAAGCTACATTTCTTTACGTCCATCCACGATGGCAGTCATCCAGCAACCACTGCCTCAGAGGCCAGCATGTCATTGTCGGTATGAATCCAGCATTGAAGTCCAACCTGCTGGGGTGGGAGAAGCAGAGCAAGCTCCTTCCCTCCCTCCCCTCTGGGGCAGTAAACAGGCAATCCCTTATTCAACTAATATTGCTCGAGTACCTGCAACATGCAAGGCACTATTAGGCTCTGCGGATATAAAGAAGAACAAGATAGCAAGGTCCCTGACCTCAATTAATTTATATCTTAGTGGTGGAGACAGACAAAAAACTAAGGAAAATAATAAACACAGATTTTGTAGAAAAAAATATATGGGAAATAGATAAGGTGCTATAATGATATTACAGCACAAAACCTCTCTCAGAGACGTGACATTTTAGCAGAGATCTGGAGGGTCAGATGGATTCAGCCATGCAAAGAAAGAGTTGGAGAAAGTGTGCTCCAAGCAATCAGGGCAGGAATTGCAAAGACACTGGGGCATGAAAGAGCATGACGTGTTCAAGGCACAGACAGGCCTTCAGGGAAAGGGACCCATGATAGGGGTCCTAAGGCCAAACGTTCTGTCTGAACAACTGGACACGTAACTGCCGTTTCCCGCAATCGTGAGGAATGTTGAGCAGGAGCGGACCTGATGGAGAAAGGAGAGGAAATCAGGAGGCCGATTCTGGCCACGTTAGGCTGGTGAAAACTGCCAAAAATCCAAGTGGTGCCAAGTGGGCAGTTGCATATTCAAGTCCGAGGCTTAGGGGACAGAGAAGAGCTGTGGGTATGAATTAGGGGGTTATCAAGATATCTGGTAGTTTTTATTAGGTGCTTTCAAGTCAGTTCCGACTCACGGTGACTCCATGTACAACAGAACAAAATCTGTCCTGTCCTGCGCCATCCTCACAATCATTATGTTTGAGCCTATTATTGTAGCCACTGTGTCAATTCATCTCATTGTGGGTCTTCCTCTTTTTTGTTGACCTTCTATTGTACCAAGCATGATATAGATGGTATGAAGAAAACAAGATTTACATATTGTTTAGAAATTATTTTTCAAATATCTCAAATCGTTTTTCTCAAAAAAAACCTACAACAAAAAAGTCCAGACAAAGGGCCTTATTCGTTTCTTACTAAAAATTGGGTTTATGAATGTACATAGAAATAGACCTACAGAATAAACTTAGCAAGGTCATTAACAGTGCTGATAGGAACTGAACAGCTCAGGTTCATAAATCCAGCCCAGACTACTCTACTACTACTACACCAGACATAGAGTGAATGAATGTAGTATTTCTTACACCAGACATACAGTGAAGGAATGTAATTCCCCACAGCAAATATGTAAAACAAGCTTTGCTGTAACTGTAGCCTTGGGGTTAAAGATTATATTCCATAGATGATTACAATAAAGCTCTGTTGTAAAAAAGTGATATATCCTGGGAAATTTCCTTACCTTCCCAGCAAACAAATCAGCCAGAAATTCAATTTCACTACGAGAAGGGTTTGTAGTATATATAGATCTAACCTTAAAAAGACTTTTTTTTTTCTTAAGAGAATTTATTTTGCCAATTGACTTAGATGTCCCCTGAAGCCATAGTCCCCAAACTCCCGCCTTTGCTCCACTGACCTTCAAAGCATTCAGTTTATTCAGGAAACTTCTTTGCTTTTGGTCCAGTCCAGTTGAGCTGACCTCCCTTATATTGAGTGTTGTCCTTCCCTTCACCTAAAGTAGTTCTTATCTACTATCTAATCAGTAAATAACCCTCTCCCACCTTCCCTCCCTCCTCCCCCTCATAACCACAAAAGAATGTGTTCTTCTCAGTTTAAACTTTTTCTCAAGATCTTATAATAGTGCTCTTATACAATATTTGTCCTTTTGCATCTAATTTCACTCAGCATAATGCCTTCCAGGTTCCTCCATGTTATGACATGTTTCACAGATTCATCGTTCTTTATCGATGCGTAGTATTCCATTGTGTGAATATACCACAATTTATTTATCCATTGTCTGTTGCTGGACACCTTGGTTGCTTCCAGCTTTTTGCTATTGTAAACAGTGCTGCAGTAAACATGGGTGTGCATATATCTGTTCGTGTAAAGGCTGTTATTTGTCTAGGATATATTCCAGGGAGTGGGATTTCTGGGTTTTATTGGCAGTGGGTGGATGATAGTTCTATTTCTAGCTTTTTAAGGAAACGCCAGATCGATTTCCAAAGTGGTGTGCCATTTTACATTCCCACCAGCAGTGTATAAGAGTTCCAATCTCTCCATGGCCTCTCCAACATTTATTATTTTGTGTTTTTTGGATTAATGCCAGCCTTGTTGGAGTGAGATGGAATCTCATCATAGTTTTAATCTGCATTTCTCTAATGGCTAATGATCGTGAGCGTTTCCTCATGTATCTGTCAGCTGCCTGAATATCCTCTTTAGTGAAGCGTGTGTTCATATCCTTTGCCCAATTTTTAATTGGGTTGTTTGTCTTTTTGTGGTTGAGTTTTAACAGAATCATATAGATTTCGGAGATCAGGCGCTGGTCGGAGATGTCATAGCTGAAAATTTTTTCCCATTCTGTAGGTGGTCTTTTTACTCTTTTGGTGAAGTCTTTAGATGAGCATAGGTGTTTGATTTTTAGGAGCTCCCAGTTATCTAGTTTCTCTTCGTCATCTTAAAAAGACTTTTAACCCGTCTGGCCAATACACTTTATTCTTTGTACCTTTATGCTGACTGTTTGCAAATACTCATCAACCTTGTCCCTTATCCTTAGAGCGAAGGATAAGGAGCAGCCCAGAGCACTGCATTCTCAGATTACTTGTGTCACCAATCTTTTTCTTCTCATGATTTCTCACAATAAAATCCATGGCCTGCAATTTCACTACAATATTAGCCAAGTTGACTCAAAATGCTTTGGGATAAGACAATCTTCTGGACAAAATCCCCTCCAGAGCAGGCACAGACATGAAAGAGAAGACAACCACTGCACCATGAGGGCTCCTTTCTCAAGGTAACAGGACCCCAAACACTTCAGGAGACTCACCCTTCCTCCATTTTAAATGTATGCGATTTGAATAAAGCCAATTCTCCTTTAAGATTGAGGGGTGGATCATTTAACCTAGACTTAGGCCAATCAATACATTCCATTCCCCTGGCCAAGGTGGTTGGTTCAGGTATGGGCACAGGGTTAGGACAAGACCAGGGCTTTGAACCGGTTCAGTCATGGCCAATGAAGCGAAACCGGAACAGACCTGAATTTTTACAATTTGAGTGGTCCAGAAGGCTAACTAGAAAAAGGGAAAAATCACAGATCAAAGCCCTGGAACAGCAGACTTGGAAGAGGCATAGAGAGCCCTTTCAGGAGCCTGATGAGGGAGACTGGATTACTGGCAGGACTGTGGACAGCGACACACATTCAAAGCTGCATGGTCAGCCGCCATATTTGATCAGGGCACTACTGTCTCCAACTCTTCTCAAAATCCTACGGGCAAGAGATTTGGTTGCTATGCAATGCATACGCTGCCCTTGTTTTCTAAGAGGGAGATTAGGTTTCTAGCAGGGCTTCGATCCATAATTTTTCCCGTTCCAGTTATTGTTCTGGTTCACCTAAATTTTAAAAATTTAAAAATTGGGGTCTGTTCCCGTTTCACCTCCTCAGCCATGACTGAACTGGGAAGAATTGATTCAAAGTCCTGGAAACAGAGCCAATCAGTGCTAACCCCAGGACTTGCTGGCTAAGGCATGATTTTTCCTTCTGGATTTGCACACGAATAAATGAAAGAGTAGAGCCTCTGGCAGCTATCTTGTCACTACAAGGTGAGGGTATTATAAAAATGGAGGAACTTGGAGGAAATGGAGCTGAAAAATATATACAGAAAAAGCAGATCCTAGTAGCGTCATCTTGGCTTCTGTGTCAGGCTATTCCTAAAGCCAGTCTCATCAGGATAGTGTGATTATATGAGTCAATAAATTACCACTTTGCTTGATCAACTTTGGCATGAATTTCTCTCACTAGTAATGAAGTCCTAACTAATGGAGAAAGCAAGAAAATAGACTGCTTCCAGGAGTGTTCAACTGCACCATACGCTGATTGTTGTTGATAGCTGTCATCAACTTGGCCCCCAACTCATGGCAACCCCATGCACAATGGAACAAAACACTGCCCAGTCCTGCACCATCCCCACAATTGGTTAGAGATTGGGCTGTTACAATCCATAGGGCTTTTATTGGCTGATTTCAGGAAGCAGATAGCCTGACTTTTCTTCCTAATCTGTCTTAGTCTGGAAGCTCTACATAAGCCCTCACTGACAGGTGGGTGATGGCCACACTTGGGGTGTCTTAGCTGGGAATTGAACCTGGGTCTCCCACACGGAAGGCAAGAATTCTACCGCTTAATCACCAATTCCCCCTTATATGCTGATTAGAAGCTCAGTAAATTGTGTCAGAAAAATTTCCTTCGGATTTGGCAACATGGAGGCCAGTGGGAACCTTGATACGATCAGTGTCAGTGCAGTGGTGCACAGGATCCAGAATCGGGGGTCCCTGGAGAATATCCATTGTCAGTCATGCTTCTAATTAACAAAGCGGAGTAGATAGAGCCTTGGACAGAGAACCAGGAGATCCAGATTCCAGATACAGCTCAGCCACTAACCAGCTGTGTGTCCTTGGACAAATGGCTCACTTCATCTCTTAGGCTTAACAGTCCTTTCATCTATCAAGTGATTATGCCTGCCTGATACCCTGGTGCCCTCTAGCTCTAAAATTCTCAGTATTTTGTTATTTTCAGCAAACTTGTACTGTTCTGAAACTTTAGTGGAAGTAGAAGTCATCCAAATCTACCTGGGTCTCATCTTCAGTCTCTCCTGTGCTGCTAAATTAAGTTCTCTCGGGCTTGATTTTGATTTCATAGCAATGATTTCACCGAAGGCCGTATCACTATTGTGGTTAGTGAGTCTCTTCTCTTTGATCACCCAAGGTTGACGCTCTCCCTACATCTCCTCTTGCTTGAGCTGCTAACCAAAAGGTCAGCAGTTCGAATCCACCAGGCATTCCTTGGAAACTCTATGGGGCAGTTCTACTCTGTCTTTTAGGGTCGCTATAAGTCAGAATCGACTTGACAGCAATAGGTTTGGTTCTGGTTTGGTATGCCACTTCTACACTTGGCATCGTTTTCGCCATTTTCCAAAAGATACAAGTTATGGGCTCCATGGGAATCTGCCCAGGGGAGTGTCACAGGCCTTTTGGTTCTCTGGATGGGAAAGATCTTTACTGATTAGTTGCCATTCCTCACAGTCTTTCCTGAAGAGTGTTGAATATGCATGGATCTTCACTTCACACTGGAGTCCCTGGGTGGTGCAAACGGTCAACACGCTCTGCTGCTAACCCAAAGGCTGGAGGTCCAGGTCCATCCAGAAGTGCCTCAGAATAAAGGCCTGGTGGTCTGGTTCTGAAAAATCTCCCGTTGAAACCCTGTGGAGCACAGCTTTACTCTGACACACGTGGCTCGCCATGAGTGGGAGTCGACTCCCTGACGACTGGAGTTTTTACTTCACATCGTGGGCCGATTCCATCGAGAACTGGACACTGGCCATAAAGCAAAACACCCACAAAATGTCAGCGATCACTAAAGTGCATCCCTCTCCTTTAGCTCAGTTGGGAGCAGGACAGGTTAATTTTTCTAAAGGATAACATACCGTATATATCAGCACTAACAATGAGGTTTTATTTACCTGAGTCAGCATTAAAAATAATGTTGACTTTTATGGTCGATACACTATAGATCACCGTATTTATGTCAGAACATATTGGCATGAAAATAAATCAATGAGAATATTAATACGTGAGCTTCGTGTTTAAATGAATCTCCTTGCAACTGCACACCTTCACCTCGTATTTCACTGTGCCGCTTTTTGGAGACATGGGCTCTGATGTATTCCACTGAACATGACAGCAAGGCCCCTTTCATTCTCTACTATCACTGTTTCCAATCTGCTCTGCATACAATGAGGTGCAAAAAATATTCATTTTGTTCTTTTACCATAAACATACATAACCATATTCCATCATTAATAGGACTGTCAACACAAATTTATGGTTTATGCACAAACAAAATATCTCAGAGCCAAAGCTCTGGCTGATATAATATTAATAAATAAACTCTCTTTTTGGAGCCCAGCTTCAAATACTGTATTTGCTATCAGTGTTTGTTATTCTGCAGTTTCAGACTCACGAAAATTTTCTATTATGAGTATGTGTTTCAGAAAGCAAGCTCATAATTTAGATGTTATTAAAGAAAAATGGGGTTTGGCAAGAAAAGAAAACTCATTCTCTTAAGTGTGTCTTCCCTTTCTGATGGTGCTCTGTACTCAGAGGCCACACCAGGCACCAGCTGCTTGCAGCCCTCTCTACAGGGAACTGTCTTTCTCAAGCCCCTTAATGTCTATCTCCAGAGCGTAGGCCTGCCCCAGCTCTGCAAGCCCCATCGCATCAGCCCCTGGCCAGAACACAGGGCCAGTATGTGTGCTGACCCCACACTGTGTGAGAGTCCCGCCCAAACAGAAGAGTTAGTGAGTAACTGACCAACCAGAGTCTCTTGGGGAAACGTCTTGGCTCCTTGTACAGTTAGCCATCTCCAACAGTAGCAGAAACCAAGGATGTCCAAAGAGAAGACAGGGTCAGGAGAAGAAAGGAAGATGCGGCAACTGAATACAGAGAACAAACCATTGCTATCAAGTGTATTCCAACCCATGGAGATCCCAGGTGTGTCAGAGTAGAGCTGTGCTCCGTAGGGTTTTCAATGGCTGATTTTTACAAAGGTAGATCACCAGGCCTTTTTTTTGAGGTGTCTATGGGTGGACTCAGACCTCCAAATTTTGGTTAGCATTCAAGTGTGTTAACCGTTTGTATCACCCAGAAACTGTGAATAAAGAGAGGCAATAAAGTAACAGACACAATCCTAAGGGAAGCACTGGTTGGTAACATCAGAGAAAAAAATCATGAGTGGTCTTTAGCCCCTCCTTTTTTTTTTTTACCCCCATACTTAATTCATCACCAAGTCATATCGTTTTACCGCCTAAATATCTACTGAATCCACCCATGTCTCCCCACTGCCGCCCTCACCACTCTACTCAAAGCCGCCATCATGGCTCCCCTAGCCTGGCAGCATGGCCTCCTAAACTGTCTGCCTGCTGCCTGCTCGCCAAACACCAAACAGTGATTTTTTTTTTCAGAATGCAAATCCGATCATGTTTCTCACACACAGATACAGAAAGAGAGCTAGAGAGATGCTCACACAAACATTAAACCCTTTAGTGGGCCAAAATCAGTTAGACCTACATGGGAAAGGCTTTCTTATGAAAATATAGGAGACTATGATTTCAGGGTAGAGAAAGATTCTTAAACCAGATACTAACAGCATTAACCGCAGAAAAGAAACTAATAATTTGGACTATTTTAAAATTAGGAACTCTGTCCCTTAAAATAAATAAATACCATTAAAACAGGGAAACGCCAAGCCACAAAGTAGGAAAAGATATTTTAACGTTAGCATCTGAGAAGATTTTAATCCAGAACATGTAAGAACTCCTAGAAATCAGTAACAAAGTGACAGACAACTCAATAGAAACCACGAGCAAGAAGAGACTGGAAGAATCACTTCACCCAGAAGGGTCAGGTCCAGATAGAGCAGAAGTCCCTCCCCGTGAAGTGGGGTGGGTTTACCAGCTCAGGGGCAAACCTTCGTCCAGTGAGAGAGAAGCTCGTGGGTAAATGGTCCCTCTTTCTACCCCTAGAAAGTCTTCCCTGAGGTGATGTTGATTCAGGTTCTCAAAGGGGAGTCTCTTGGGATTGAGTACTCACGTGCCTTTTGTGGGGGGCTGAGTCAATAACAAGGAGCCCTGGCAGTGCAGTGGTTAAGCACTTGGCTGCTAACTGAAAGGTAGGCAGTTCTAACCCACCAGCCACTCCATGGGATAAAGATGTGGCAGTCAGCTTCCATAAAGATTACTCCCTTGGAAACCCCATGGGGCAATTCTATTCTGTCCTATAGGATGGCTGTGAGTCAGAATAGACTGGATGGCAAAGGGTTTGGTTTCAGTTTATATGTAGATATAGATAAAGAGATATAGATATATATCTATGAAGCCCTGATGGCACAGTGGTTAAAGTGCTTGGCTGCTAACTGAGAGGTTGGTGGTTTGAACCCACCAGCTGCTCCAAGGGAGAAAGATGCGGCAGTCTGCTTCCATAAAAATTACAGCTTTGGAAACAAGGGGGCAGTTCTACTCTGTCCTGTAAGGTCGCTATGAGTCAGAATCGACTCAAAGACAGTGAGTTTGGACTCAATAACATATCCTCAAATCGGCATACTGGTTCTCCCTCCTTTGCGGGATCACCCCCCTGGCCCCTCACTCCTGCTCCCCGGGATGGCACCCCCAATACTATGGTAACCCACAAGCCTTTAGCCTAATCTCTGCTTTCTGAGAAACTCCTAACTCCGTCCTCCCTGCTCCTGAAGTGTGGAGTGTCCAGAGCAAACCCAGCAACAGCCGTCCCCAGGAAAGGCTCCAATGGCAGACATCACGTCAGCATGTGCCCACTTTTACCAAGCACTGTAGGGCCCAGCAGCAAAGGGCATTTGCTACCTGAGGGTAAGACTGGGTCAACGGAGGGGCCCTGGGATACAAGCCTTCTAGCCTTAAGTTGTCCTGGGCAACTTGGCCACTAGCCCCTGAGTCCCAGGCTCCGCTACAGAACCTCTCCTGCCCCAAACCAAAGCAGCTTTCTACGTTTCTTCATACCCATCGCACAGGGAAAACTCGGTTGTGATACACTGAAAGATCTTTGTCTTATGGTAAGTAAAAGGAGAAAATACAATAAAGGTCCCCTTTCAGGGCCTTGAGCCCAGAGGCAGTGATGGGCTTCCACAATATAACTACAGTTATTTTTATCACATCGTTAATTAAAGTTAAAGATTCTCATTTACAAGTCAGTCTGGGGGTGTCACACACCTGAACATTAAAAAGAGAACAGCAGCGATTATGTTTCCCAGGTGGACGTAACATCAGTATCGAGGCAGCCACCTTCTCTGTTGTGACAATAAAACATTAGATCCATGTTTCCCAAGCACTTCCTGTGTTTACACCAGTTTGAAGCTGCCAATGATGTCAGGTGCTTGTCAACAGAAAACAAAGATGTGCAAGCTGCCATAATAATTAATTATCGAAATTAGGTTCTCTCCGTCTCTGGACAGCCTTCTAAGTTATTTAAAGGATCTAATTTGCTTTCATCATGAAAAAGTAAAAGCCCATGGACGCCTACATTGGAACAACTCAAGCACAGAAGAGGGATCCAGGCACCCAGCAGGCATAAACCTGTAAAAATACCCCATCAGTAGAAAGCTAACGTCAGCACCCTTATCTTAAGACTCGAGGTATAGTTTAGAACTGGGTAGAGGGTTGCTGTGCAGGTCTCATTCTTGGCAGGGTTGTTGTTTTTTTAAAATTATGTATACATATATATATTCTTTTGTATCTCTCTTTGCTATTAATATTATCCGTGGTGGTACAAATGATTAAGTTGTTCAGCTGCTAATCACAAAGTTGGAGGTTCAGGTCCACCCAGAAGCACCTCAGAAGGAAACCTAGCAATCAACTTCCGAAAACCAGCCACTGAAAACCCTATAGAGCACAGTTGCACTCTGACACACGGGGGGTCTCTATGAGTTGGACTCGATTTGGTGGCAATTGGTGCTCATTGGTCCAGATCTAAGCTTTTTGAGCTAGGGTTCTGTTGTCTTTGTCAAAGGAACTACATCTAGTGACTTCGGGGATAACCTGCGTGTTTACGTCCACATCTTCTTTCTCTTTCTTTTTTTGAGGGGGTGGCAGTGGGGGTGGGAACATAAGAAAACATTTCCTGGGAACCTGGAAGTTTGCTGGGTCTTCTTTGTGAAACAAGTCCAGGCCTTCCCCAAGGCTTCACAGACACAACGTCCACTTGTTCTCTCTAAACCTCCACTTCCTCAGCTGTAAAATGGGGAGAACAATGCCCGCCATGTCATCTCACAGGATGCTTGTAATACCCATCACAGTGACAGGCAGCTTCACCTGCCTCTAACTGCAGTTCACTGTGGAAACCTAACAGTAACCGCAGACCAGAGACCAACGGGGATGGTCTGGGGGGTGGATGCTCTGCGTGTTCTCAGTGGATTACATCCCATCCACAGCTGCTAAAGCCTGGACTGGAGCCCAAATCTCAGTTCCGGCTTCCATTTGGGGAAAAAAAATGGTTACCTGTCTGCCGGTCTTCGTCACCACCCAGTGGTCAACTGGCCAAATAACACCAAACTGTCTAGTTGATTTGAAACACACCCTTTAAGAAAAGTAATTAATTCATTCAAAGTAAGAGGAACACTGGTGGTGCAGTGGTTAAAGTGCTCAGCTGCTAACCACAAGGTCAGTGGTTGGAACCCACCAGGCACTCCAAGGGAGAAAGATGCAGCAGTCTGCTTCCATAAAGATTACAGCCTTGGAAACCCTATGGGGCAGTTCTACTCCGTCCTATAGAGCCGGAATCGACTCCACAGCATTTAATTTCAAAGTAAATCACTTACTAATTTAAAGAAAATTAAATTGTTAAGATGCCTGACCTTCTTGAACTAGGAATCCCAATTCAGACCCCAATACACAAATGGGACATTAATTCCAGCTCAGAGCTTCCTAGATCTAGTTTCCACCACTTTCTAGAACATGTTAAGCTTCACAGGTTACTTCCTTATGAAATAGAACAGTTCAATAAACTATTTTTCTTTAGCAAATGGACTTTGTCCCTCAAATATAAAGAAATATTTCATTTAAAACCAATATACCCAATGTTTTCTTTAATTACAATCTAACTTACCCTAATTTTTTAAAAAAACATGGAATTTTACCTTAGACTATATTTATACCATAGAGAAAAGAAATTGGGGCTATATTCAAAGTCAAATAGCTTATTTTTTAACTCCTTATAAAAATTAAATATAAAATTCAGGTATACTTCATTTTAAGTAACAAATGCATTTGAAAAGCATATGAAAATCAAGTTTTTATAAGTACAATAATGTTTCCCATTAAAATAGCAATTTCAGAGATTATTTATCTTTCCTTCCCTTGCTAACGCATCATCATTCGGCAACTGCGGTTCACGTTCCTGTCTCCACCTCCCCACCTTCTGCTCCTGCACCTGTTCCCAGCCCCAATACATGCACGTGGACACACATTCTCAGACAGTCACACACACACTCTCACACACCACACAGTCACACACCACACACACACACACACACCACTCTCACACTCATACATACCACACACACCCACTCACACACTCGTACACACCACTCACACGCCACACATACACACACATACAGACACACCACACACCACACACTCACACACACCCACTCACATACACACACACCACACACACACCACACACACACACACCACTCTCATACTCATACACACTACACACACCCACTCACACACACTCGTACACACCACACACTCACACATGCCACACATACACACACACCACACACACTCACACACACACAGTCTCTCTTTCCCTTAAACAGACCAAATTAGTAAAATAATATTTAAGTGTACCTGGGGCCCCCATTTAAATACACCCATTGAAAAATCAAATAATTTTGTTGTGATGTGAATAATGACTCTCTAAAAGATTGACGGCACTGGGTTTTTGGGTTTAATTCATCTTTGTAAATTAAGAAATGTATATATTAACAGTTCTTCAGAATAGCTTGCAAAAACAGACTTTTACTGCCTGAAGGCATTTGTGAGACTCCGTTGAATGGCTTCATTTGCTTAGGAAAGGTCTCCAAACACAGGTAAAATATTAAATATTAAAATCAATTCAAAGATTTAAATCTGTAATACCAATAGTGGCATTTTAACATGAAAACAAGCAATGCCTATTCCTTTGGTCTAAAATCTTTTTTAGGGGACCCTACCACACCAACAACCACACCTCTACAACTGAAAGGTAGTACCATTTTGTGGTTACTCAAATTTACTCCTAACTGTTCCCGTTTCAGAACTCCTGAAATACGTATCTTATAAACAATTGTTAAAAGACAGAGAACGTCTTTTTCATCTTAGCCATGTCATTTTCCTGGACGGTGATAACTATTTCAAACCGTTAAATGATGAAGGCTTCCTTGTCCCCTTTTAGATGTCCACCATGGCACTGAGAGTTCACCACCGCTCCCAGAATGACTTGCCCAGGGGCAGCAGAGGCGACTCTGGAGTGGCCTGTCCAGCAGCAGGACAGAAATTCATCCAGGCTCCTAGAGACACAGCGAGAAGAGCCCTGGGCTCAAGGTCATAAGATGTGTTGTTGTTGTTTGGCACCGTTCAGTTGGCTCTGACTCACAGTGACCCCGTGTACAAAAGAAGGAAACACTGCCTGGTCCTGCGCCATCCTCACAATTGTTATACTTGGGCCCATTGTTGCAGCCACAGTGTCAATCCATCTCATTGAGGTCCTTCTTCTTTTTCACTGACCCTATGCTTTACCAGGAAACCCTGGTGGCATAGTGGTTAAGTGCTACGGCTGCTATCCAAGAGGTCAGCAGTTCGAATCTGCCAGGCGCTCCTTGGAAACTCTATGGTGCAGTTCAACTCTGTCCTACGGGGTCACTATGAGTTGGAATCGACTCAACAGCAGCAGGTTTTTCGGGTTTTTATGCTTTACCAAGCATGATATCCTCCTCCAGGGACTGGTCCCTCCTGATAACATGTCCAAAGTACTTGAGACAAAATCTTGCCATCCTCGATTCCAAGGAGTACTCTGGCTCTATTTCTTCCAAGATAGGCTTGTTTGTTCTGCTGACAGTCTGTGGTATATACAATATTCTTCGCCAACACCATAATTCAAAGGCGTCAGCTCTTCTTTGGTCTTCCTTATTCATCGCCCAGCTTTTGCATGCATAGGAGGCCAATGAAAACTCTATGGTTTGAGTCAGGCGCACCTTAGTCCTTAAAGTGACACCTTTGCTCTCTAACACTTTAAAGAGGTCTTTTGCAGATTAGCCCAATGCAACGTGACATAAGACATGGTCCCATTTAGCCCATGCATTTGAGATTCTTGCCACATTCTTTCCTCAAGGCCCATCTCACCACTGAGCCCATTTAAAAGAAACCAATTCTGGCTCCAATCCTGTCAGTGTTTCCGAAGGCTAATGAAGACATGGTGACAAAGGGGGTAAATTATGTTATACAGCACAGACTCCATTCCTAGAAACCCTCTGTACACATCATTTTTCCTTAGAATCCCATCCATCGTGACAACTGTCCCCCACATTCTTTCTCTCTCCAGCTTGGTTCTGTCTTCTCTGGATCTTTTCTTTTATTCTGTGAATAGCTCCACAGCCTTTCAGTTCTGCACCCCAGTGAAGGACAGAGGGGCTCTAGAGAGGCAGAAGAAAGACCAGCAAATGGCAGGGCAGTCAGGGAAGAGAGGTGTGAAGAAGGGGTCAACATTGTCACAGCCCTCAGCAAGTTACTCAATCCTTCAATGGCCAGGGTTTTTCTCCACCTTCTTTCCTTCGTCCCAGCAGCCTCGACGACACACTAGTCCAAAGGCTGTATAGTTCCCTCACACCCAGGGCCTGACTGAAGCATGGCCATCCTCTCGCTTAAAAACTTGTCCTTCCAAAAGTTGTTCTTCCAGGTTGGACCTGGAAGTGCTGAAGCGGAAGGAGTGGCCAGGAGGAAAAGTGGCTTTGTCCAGTTATGGGGTAGCAAAACTACACTGCCCTCCCATCTGCCCACATAAACAAAGCGCTCAGGCGTCCAGGGTACCAGACTCTCTAGGAGAAGAGGGAAAAGGAGGGGTCTCCCCATTGTGGGGGCCTGTGGGGCACTTGTCCCTCCCCTGAATACTCCTCACAGCAATCTCTGTAGAGAAAAAGACTTCTCATGTCTTACAGCAGAGGCAACCGTGGCTCAGAGAGATGTGGTAACTTGCTTCAGACTGTACTCCTGGTCCTGGTTACCAGTCCTTCATGTCAGTTCTGACTCATAGTAACCCCATGTGTGTCAAAGTGAAACTGTGCTCCATAGGGCTTTCAAGGGCTTGTTTTTCAGAGGTAGGCCACCAAACCTTTTTTCTGAGGTGCCGCTGGGAGGACTTCAATCGCCAACAATTCAGTTAGCTACGGAATGCATTAACCACTTCCATCGCCGGGGACTCCCATTAGTCCCTAATAGAGCAGGGATCTGAGCACTTTTCACTACATCAAAGTAGCCCTGGGGAAGTCTGCACAACTGGACTAAACCAAAAGCTAAGAGGTTTCCTGAATACAGCCAAACACTTCAAGGGACAGAGTAGCAGGGGCGGGTGTGGGAGCCATGGTTTCAGGGGACATCTAGGTCAACTGACAGACAAAATTTATTAAGAAAATGTTCTGCATCCCACTTTGGTGAGTGGCGGCTGGTGTCTTAAAAGCTAGCGAGCAGCCATCTAAGATGCATCAATTGGTCCCAATCTACCTGGAGCAAAGGAGAATGACTACCACCAAAGATACCAGGAAAATATTAGCCCAAGAGACAGAATGGGCCACATAAACCCGAGGCTCCATCAGCCTGAGACCAGAAGAACTAGATGGTGCCCGGCTACCACCAATGACCACCCTGACAGGGAACACGACGGGGCAGCAGAAAAGTGGGGTGCATAACTCAAATTCTAGTAAAAAGATCAGATTTAATGGTCTGACCGAGACTGGATGGACCCTAGAAGACATGGCCTCCGGACTCTCTGTTAGCCCAAAACTAAAACCGTTTCTGGAGCCAACTCTTCAGACAAAGATTAGGCTGAATTATAAGATATAAAATGATACTCGTGAAGAGTGTGCTTCTTAGCTCAAGTAGCTACTTGAGGCTAAGTGGGCAGTTCCTGTCCAGAGGCGAGATGAGAAGGCAGAAAGGGACGGGAGCTGGTAAAGGGACACGGGAAATCTGGGGTGGAAAGGAGGAGTGTGCTGTCACATTGTGGGCAGAGCAACTAGGGTCACATAACAATGTGTGTATAAATTTTTGTATGAGAAACTATCTTGAACTACAAACTTTCACTTAAAGCACAATTAAAAAAAGAAAAAAACAAAGCAGGAAAAAAAAAAAAAGCAGCCCTGGGAGATCCTAATCCAGATTAGGGGCACTGCCAACCAGATTAAAGGTCTCACCTAATGAGCCATAAGGGGTTGTTTTCCCTGGTCTCAATTTCCTCATCAGAAAATGCGAGCGCTAACG
The DNA here is from genome assembly GCF_030014295.1 of Loxodonta africana. Classification (NCBI taxonomy): domain Eukaryota; kingdom Metazoa; phylum Chordata; class Mammalia; order Proboscidea; family Elephantidae; genus Loxodonta; species Loxodonta africana. The sequence continues at coordinate 75,698,445 of NC_087364.1, read as the reverse complement.
CCCCACTCCCAAGGTTGTCCAGAGGATTAATAAAATCACACCCGTGAAAACAAGAACGCTGCCAGGCCAAAAAAAAAAAAAAAGCCAGTGTTAAATCAAGGCTGGTTTCCTTCCTCGGCTTCCCTCTGAGAGCCCACACCGAGCTGGGAGGGCAGCTTCGCTGGTAACCACAAAGCACTCACCAGCCCCCAAAATGAAAGATTACAGGCAATAAAATGAATGAGAATTGCGTCCATTTTACTCACCCAGCCAGAAAGCTTCCTTGCTTTGCTGGTCAGGTCGATTTTGAAGGAGGTGAGCCCCCACCAGAGCCCATCACCTCGCCTCATGACCTCAGGATGCCAGTGCTCAGTTTTGTCCTCATCCCAGGCCTCAGGGACACCCTCAACTCCTCCCTCTGGCTCACGCCCACGTCCAGTGGGTCCTGGGGCTCATGCCTCTGAAGAATCTCTCCATCAGGTCCCTCCGCGCCCCCACCCCACACGCAGGCCTTTGTGGGTGCTGGTCTGATCAACTGTACCCACTGCACCAGCCCCGCTCTGGTCTGCTCCCCTGCACCCACTGCTCCAGACTGGTGCTGGTCTGGCAGGCTTCTCCCTGCTCTTAACAAGCCCAGCTCTACTTTACTTCTGGTACCTTTCCCTGATCCACAGTCCCATCACATCACGATCCTGCCTCAAACACTCTCCTTACGGTGGCATCTGTGGTCTTCTCCACATCCCCAGGACACACCATGCCTTCAGGCTCCCATCCCTTTGGGGTGATAGTCCCTGACCCAGAATGTCCCTCCCTCCATCTCAGGCAGCGACTAGATTTGTTCTTCCTTGAGGCCGCACAAATGCCACCTATTCTAAGAAGTCTTCACTCAGTCCCCTTAGGGGAGGACTGGTGACATCCTCTGGTTTTCATGGTATTTTGTTGACTCTGTTTCACACTGAGTTACCATTAACTATATCCACTTGTCTTCCCCATCAGTCTGTGAGATCCTGGGGAGCTGTGTTTTGTTCATCTTCGTGTCCCTAGTGCCTCGCCCAACAAACCTCAGTAAATGTTTGTCGGCTGACTCAGTGAATGAATGAATGCTCTGTTGCTCTGTGGAGATTAAAGCTCTCCATATTATAGAGTTTACAGTCAATACTAAATTTGGCCCAAAATTTCCTGTCTTAAACCTTTCTCTCTTCCCCTTAATTCACTCGTCTTTCTGAATGTTAAGTCTTCTGAAGACAAGGAACCAGGATTAAACGTCTTTCAGTTCACACGCAGGACCCAGAACGGAGTTAAGGGTGTACCAGAGGCTCAATGCTAGTTGGCTGATGGACCCACTGACACCTCTAATCTGAGGGAACCACGCAGGCTCAGCACACAACTCTCTTAGCACTGGGGCCCAGCTATTGGAACTGCTTGGTCAGCAGGGCTGGGAACAAGGAAGAAGCTGCACCTGGCTTCATGGCTCAGATTTGTTTTCTTGGATGTTGGAAATGCTGATAAAGTTATTAAGGAAATCAGCCTCTGCATTCAAATGTGTAGTTAATAATCCCTGAAACAGATACAAATCCAAATCCTCCAGCAGAGCCTGTAGGCAAAACCCCAGCTTTCCCTAATCCTCCCTAAACCCTCAGCATCACTTTCTGCTCCACCATGGTACATGCGGTTAGGAAGCACCACGCTGTGGGCAGCATCACCCCGGATTACAGTAGCCTCTCCAGCTGGAGTATCCCCCCACCCCCATACCCTACCCCTCAAGATTTCCTGACTCTATGCAAAGGATTCCGGCAAAAGGTGGAGTCATGAAGCCAGAGATTCTGTGAGCCCCACTTAAAAGACATAAGCGTCTCCGCTGCCGTGTGTACCTGACCTAAAGCGGGGAGCGGACAAGTCAATGCAAGGCCAGCCCTTTGGACCTGGTAAGCCTAGACACCCTGCTTTTGAGGATTGTTTTTCTCCTGAGTCTAACTCTCTTTTCCTGCAGATGTCCCTCAAATGACGACTCTGGCCAGACGTGGGAACACAGAGTCCCGCAGTAGAAGACCAGGTCGGGCAGAGGTTGGCACCCACGAGGTTACGAAGCTCTCTCTCCATTTTGTTTCCTCCCAGGGGAAGCAGAAGCAGGAGCAGTGGCAGAGCTGTGCTCCTGAAGGAGCCTCCCAGGAGATGGAGAAGCTGGATAGGAATGCTTCAAAGGAGCAAGGTTTCTGCTACTTTCCGGAGGACTACAAGCAAATCTACCTGTCCCTGAGCTACAGCATCATCTTCGTGCTGGCGCTGCCCCTCAACAGCACTGTCTTGTGGCTCTCCTGGCGCCAGACCAAGCGCTGGAGCTGTGGTACCATCTACCTGGTGAACCTGATGGTGGCTGACCTGCTCTACGTGCTGACCCTGCCCTTCCTCATCATCACTTACTCCCTGGGTGACAGATGGCCCTTTGGGGAGCTGCTCTGCAGGCTGGTGCGCTTCTTGTTCTACACCAACCTCTACAGCTGCATTCTGCTGCTGACCTGCATCTCCGTGCACCGCTTCCTGGGCGTATGCCACCCGCTGCGCTCCCTGCCCTACCGGACCCGACAGCATGCCCTGCTGGGCACCGCCGCCACCTGGGCCCTGGTGGTGCTGCAGCTGCTGCCCACGCTGGCCTTCTCCCACACGAGCTACCAGAACGGCCAGGTGATCTGCTACGATACAACCAACCCAGAGAGCTTTGATCAGTATTTTGTGTACAGCATGGCGCTGACGTTGTCTGGCTTTGTCTTTCCCTCCATGGTCATTCTGGCATGCTACTCACTGATGGTCCGGAGGCTCATCAAACCAGAGGAGGTCCTGGAGAGGACGGGCCATGCAGCCCGGGCCAAGTCCGTCCGCACCATCCTGCTAGTGTGCGGCCTCTTCACCCTCTGCTTTGTGCCCTTCCACATCACACGCTCTTGCTACCTCATCATTCGCTTCCTGCCCTCCCAAGACTGCCAGCTCCAGATGGTGGCCAGCATGGCCTACAAGGTGTGGAGGCCTCTGGTAAGCATGAGCAGCTGCCTCAACCCAGTCCTGTACTTTCTGTTGGGTAGGAACAGGGTCAGGTGTTTCCAGGAACTGAGGCCTAACGAGGTGGGTGCACCCCCAGCTGCAGCCGAGGGAGAGGTACCTGGAGGCGGGCAGATCTGGGTACTAGCCAGATGAAGCTGGAGAAAACAAGCTCCAATGATACTGACAATGACTCGTTAGTAATAGCCATGTGCTGGAGGAGAGGGTTCAAGGCCTCCTAGAAGCGCCCCGCTGAAAAGAATTTTATATTGATGGTCAAACTCAAACCCACTGCTGTCGAGTCAATTCCAACAAACTCAAACCCACTGCTGTCGAGTCAATTCCAACTCACAGCGGCCCTACTGGAAAAAGCAGAACTGCCCCATAGGGTTTCCAAGGCTGTAAATCTTTACAGAAGCAGACTGTCACATTTTTCTCCCATGGAGCAGCTGGTAGGTTCGAACCACCAACCTCTGGGCTAGCAGCTGAATGCTTTAACCACTGCACCACCAGGGGTAAGAGATTTTAAAATAAGAATGTGGAGACAGCCACCCACACAAAGGAGAACTTTATTATAATGAGAGCTGGCATTTATTTCTTGTCATTCAGGTCTTAGCTGAAATGTCACCTCAGAGGCCTCTCTTGCCCACCTAGCTAACACTGCCCTCTCTCCCCAGAACCCAATCACCCTCTCCTGTGTTTCCCCATCTCTTGTCTTCACAGCTTCTATTATACCTCGACTTGTTTATTGTGTGGTCTGTCTCTTCCCACTAGAATGTAAGCCCCATGAGGACAGGGACCTTGTCTTTCTTACAGCTCCAACCCTATCACCAGCCTCACAGCCACACCTGGTACGTGGCAAGGGCATAACAGGGGAAATGAATGAATGAATGAATGGGTGAATGAGAAAGTGAAGGAGCGAATGGCACCCTTACTGTGTAAGGGCACTTTACATGAACTTATTTACCACTCGCAAAAGAACCCTAAGGAAAGCGAGGCACCCAGAATTCAGCAATGTGCTCACAGTCACCCAGGTGGCGAATGCCCAGTTCAGTGCTGGACAGAGGATTCGAACTCTGCACTGGCTTGGAAGTTCATGCTCTTAAGCATCACACCTATGGACCCACCCAAATGCTAGTCAAGAGCCAGCCCGAGTTCTCCTTGGCAGCACCAGCCTGTCACCTGTTCACATAGCTGCTGTCATCTGCAGACCAAGGGGGGTCCTGCAGGCGCCCTTATCCCATACCTCTTAACCAGCATTCTTGCTAGAAAAACTCTGTGGGGCAAAGCGGAAGGTCAAGGATGCGTGGACTGCGAATCGCCTTATTTTTATTTGAACATGGTATCATCTCATTTTGTGGCAGAAAAGTCCTACTGTTGTCTTAAACCAAAATATGTTCATCTCCTAAAAAAAATTATTTAATATTCAAGGTAAACCAAAAAGAAAACCTTAAAAAAAAAAAAAAAAACTCTTATATTTAAATAATAATCATCTCCAAGGAGTTCGCAGATCTAAACACACATTATCTAATAATTAATTATGAAGAGAAAGATAGAGAAAGATAAACCTTTTTTTAAAACCTCCCTCACTATGATCCCACTCCAATTACAGGAAATATCTGAGTAAACCGTGTGTGTCTGAATTATAATATTTTATTTTAAAAGATGCAGTTTATTGCTTTCTAGAACTAGGGCACACTATAATTAGAGCTAGACTAAGAGTTGCCTAGCAGAATTCCTTACGATAATTAGTTTAATGAACAGGCAAGGATGTTTTCTAATTAGCAGGTCAGCTGTTTCCATATAAATGCATGCTTCTGAAGCAGCTGAGAGAGCTTAAAACCATTTGCTCTTCCGAACATTCTCTCAGCTCTCTTCCTCGTATTATTAATTTTTGTCCCTCTCTTTGCAAAACACGCAGAGAAGCTGCAGCCGACTTACAGCCCCAATTATCATGCCCTACAAGGATATAAGATTGAACCTTGTTGGAGAACTGAGCACCAAGCTGCCTGGCCATGTTTAAAGCTAGCCCAAGCCTCCCGAAGGCACTACCCTCGAATGCCCCCAGCTGGTTCACCCTGGAGGCGGAAGAAAGCTACTCCAGAACCTAAGTAAATGTTCCCTTCATCTGAAAAGCAAGTACTTTACACCCCTGGCCAATGTTTTCCAGCTTTTAGTCTTTGCTTAACTGTGTGCTCACAATTAATTCCCTCATCTAAGTAAGGCTACTTCTGCTTCTGTGGGTTCTTTTGACCTACTTAGCAGCCAAGTGTAAGCATCCATTTTTAACTTATTTCTGGAAAATTGGGACCAAAGCTTTTAACTTTAATTTAGTTGACACTCTGTCTTGGTTTTCCAGGGCCGTTATTTCAAGACAGGAGAAACAAACTAGACTATTTCTTCTGGGAAAAAGGCTCCATTTTAAGAGATGCTGGGAACCCACTGTCCAACATATAAGTCAAGGGGATGTTCCCCACTTCCCTAGTTAGCGAAGGGGACAAACCGGAAGAAACAAAAGTTCTTCCTGAATTTGCCTGTTCCATGACCATCACCTGTGACAGCTGGAACCCTCAAATCTGTTAATCCCCTGGGTCCTAGCATGTCCCATAGTCATCCTGGCTGTTTGGACAGATTAAAACAAAATATGAGGTCAACAGATACTGATTATAATGTTCAAAATACCATGATTGGGGCTCTGTTAGATGAAAATACACTGGCTATAGCCAAAAGCAGAGCCCTGGTGGCACAGTGGCTATGTGTTCGGCTGCTAACCAAAAGGTCGGCAGTTTGAATCCACCAGCTGCTCCCTGGAAACCCTATGGGGTAGCTCTACTCTGTCCTATAGGGTCGCTATGAGTCAGAATTGACTAGACACCAACAGGTTTTTTGTTTGTTTTTTTTTTTTTTTTGGTGGGGAGCGTATAGCCAAAAGTGTTAAGCACAGTCCCAGCCCTTAAGGAAGTTTCAGACTGCTGGAGAAACACAAAAACATATAAACAATATGAGCACTAACTAGCAGTTCAAAGCAGCTACAGAAGAAAGCATGTCAGTTGTTGATTAATCAAGAAATGAACACTACAGGCAATAAGTATTAGGGGAGCTTCAACGGGGTGAGAGCACATTAGGCTGAGAGGGCCACAGAAAGCATTACTAGTGTCCTGATGGCTGGGTGAAATGCTGATCAGCAGAATTTCCCAGACAGTGGAGACTATGGAAAGTGGGGCCATTGGGAGCACGTTTAAATTGTGTGAGGGCTGACTGGGCTCCTGAAGCGCAGCAGCGGGGGCAATGCTGGAAGGGCAGGCGGAAGTGTAGTATGAAGGTCCCCAAAGCCAGTGTAAGAACCACTCCTCAAGACAGGAAGCACCACGGATATTTCAACAGGAGGGTGAGATGGTCAAAGTTCTGATGTCGAAGTTCAACCAGGCAGCCCCTTATTTTTGAATGAATTAGAGAAAAGAAACAAAACGTCACAGACTTCTACACAGTCTTCTAGTTCTTGAAAGCCATCCCACACACCACCTCTAGGTTTCAGGACAGCATTTTTCACATGTCACACCCCACCCTGATTCTGTCAGTTCCCTCTCATGTCCTCAGTTCTATAGGGTAAAGCCCAGACTCTTTATGCGAATATACCAGACCCATCTCAGTCCAGTCCCAGCCCTCCTGCCCACTCCATACGGGTTTCCACGCTTCACATGTTTACCATGGGGCCACCACCTACCACTCAGCCACCTCCCCAAACCTTCTACAAATGCCTAAGTACTCATCTTCTCATGGACCTTGGGGTCTACTTCCTCCAACTGCCTCTGATCTCACCCTGAACTGCTGACTCACTCACTGGGCTTATCATCTTGGAGTTGATGACGAACTACTTTATCATTTTATGTCTGCTTTATCTCCCTCACTACTCCATTTTTTAATCTATTGAACATGTCATCCTAGCAACATTCTGAGCACAATGGACACTCAGTAAGCAATTGTGATGTTGGTAATGAGGAGTAGGACGATAATCAACATTTAGAAGACTATTGCAGTAATCCAAGCATACAAACAATGGGCTGAACTAGGGTGGCATGAGTAGAGCTAAAAAGAATTTCAAAGATATTGGGAAAATGAAGATAAATAAAATGATTACTTAGACATGAGTGGTAAGGAAGATGTAACAAAGATGGCTCTAAGATTCCAAGCCTGAGTAATCAAAAGATTGGTAAGATAGCACCTGGCATGTAGTACAGGCACTCAACAGTGGGTGGGGGAGCAAATAAGGAAAGGCAGAAGGTAAGAGGGAGGGAGGGAGGGAGGACGGAAGCAAGGAAGCAAGGAAGGAAGAAGGTAGAGCTGTGTACTGGGAGGAAGTGTTCAGATTCAGACAAGTTAAATGTGAACTGCTAATGAAACCTCAAGTTAAAAATGTAGGAAGACATTTCAGACACCTTAGGCTCAAGCTCTAGGTTTAGAGTTACCTGTGTAGGCAAATGCTCAAAGCTGCAGAAATAAATGCCATATCTGACTGCGGTGCAGTGAATTACTTTTACATGGCCCTTCTAGCCATGGTCTTGTAACTCCCACAAAATGTTTGGGCATTACTATGCAAATAAGGTGCTTATGGCCCACCAAGGGGATTGGACAGTTTTGCTAATGCAAATAAGGAGCATGGCACCCTTGTAGGGGATTGGTCAGTTTTGCTATCCCACTAGGCTTAAAGGGAGTCGATTCCAGAGGTTAGAGGGGGACCATACTATCATCGAGAAGAGCCGGGAGCAGTGCACAACTTTTGGACCTAGGGTCCCTAAATTGAGAACCTCCTAGACCCAGGAGACAGAGAGAGAGCTATAACACTGGAGATGGTACGAGGCAGCAGCAGCAACGGACCAGCAGGCTAGGCTTGCCTACTCGCTGAGCCCAGAGCTATGTGCCTTCGGGCAGGAGGCTTCCTGGTAGAATGGGGTGCCTGCGGGAACTTAAAGAGCTTTGTTGCATATACCTGAGCAGGGCAGAACCCAAGGGCAGAGAAAGAGGCCTGGCCAAGGGTGGAGGGAGAGGTCTGCCTGCAAGCATTTCTGAGAAAAAGCTGTCCTGATGGAAGAACTGTATCCTGAGTTGTTCCTGTTTAACTCAAGTTGATCCTGATCCTGAATTGTAACCTGTCACCTCCCTAATAAACCCCATAATGGTGAGTATGGTCTGTGAGTTCTGTGGCCATTGCTACAAATTATTGAACCCAGCAGAGAAGAACAGAGTGCCATGGCAGGGACAGCTGGTGTCAGAACCAGTAAAAAAGGTTGGAGAGTGGAGGTAGGTCTAACCTCCACCTCGGGGGAATCATCACCCTCGGACTGATGTTGCTGATGGTGATTCTCTCTCCTCCTGTGAAGTTAAAGGACCTCTGACGCCATTTTTACTCCGAGGGAGAAGTGAAAATAGAGGACCTAGAAGGGACAGGAACCATAAAAGGTCTAGATGGGGATTGCAGGGGTAGGAGGAGCTGGTGCTGCATAGCGCAGCATCAGAAAATCAAATGAGGGAACAGTTTCAAGAGAGTAGTCGAGGGTGTCACATGTAACAGGCTAGTCAAAGAGAATGATGAGTTATCCCTCGGCAAATAGCTCAAATGCCACCTCTTCCAAGAAGCCTCCCCAATCACCCTTCAGAAGGCCCTCTCCCTCCTGTGAACCACCATCCTTGCCTGTTAAGGCATGTCTCCCATTCTATGAGTACGACAGGCTCTGTTTAAATCATCTTAGTGGCCCGTGGGCTTGGAGTGGCTCGCCTGCAGCAGCCAGCAGAGGCTTGAACATCTGGGTACTCACTGCATCTTTCTGGAATAAATGAAAACAAATGATTCTCCTGTGTACGTTTCTCTGAAATTACTGCCCAGATCCAATTTATGAGTGTGTGCCCATAAAACTAAATCACAAGTTATTTGGGATTTATTTGTTCAAACGCTCACAAGCCCCAGTGCAAAGCAATTCCAGGACACAGGATGCCTGCAAGTATTCTCACTTTGTCTTCTTAGCCCACATTTCAGAGACAATAAAGAGGAAAATTTTCACAAAACTGTTAGCAATTAAGCATAACCTGAGCTTACTAAAGGATATACTCTCATTATCTCTTACTCCTTGAATCACTGTAGTACTTGGATCTTCCAGCTTGTTATTATTATTATTTGTATCAAACAACTTCAAAGGTAATGGCCCCAAAAAGAACTCCATGAGAAGAAGCAGAGCTTACGTTCTTGCAGCAACCTATAGCTGGGCATTTTCATAGTGGTTAAATCACGAACAAAAATCAAAAAATACCACTCCAAGAAAATCAAGAAATTACAAGTCTGAGAATGTTCCACTCCCCAAACAGAAAAGCACGTGAACAGACGGACCTTGATAAGGCATCAACCCAACAATCAAAGAACGGCCACTGAAGACTCCTTGTGCTCTCCTAGTTTCTTGCAAGGGTAGCGCTGTCACCCGCTCCCTTCTCTCACCTCTTCCTCCTCGCACCCTGTAGGCAGGTGTGCCCAGGTCAGTCTCTGGTACTCTCCTCATCCCCCCACTCTTCCTGGCAATCCCACTGACAACTTGAGGGCCCATATTTCTGTCCATACAACAGACCCTCAGGCACTGCAAGCTCCCTAAGGCCCAAGAGAACTCACTCTCCTCCCAAGCCTGCCCCTCCTCTCCTGTGATCTTCTGGTTAAATGGCACCATCACCCATGCAAGCCAGAAACCTGGGAGTTGTCCTAATTCTGCCCTCTCCCCCACTTCACATCCAGCAAATGACCGCATTCTGTCAGTCCTACCTCCCACGAGTAACCAGAGCCTGTCCTCTCTCCTTTCAATCTCCACAGCACTGCCTTAGCTCAAATCCCATCACCTTTCTCCAGCTTCACTGCTACAATCTAGCCATCCTCCTGCCTCCACACTCATTCCCCTCCACTCCAATCCCATGCCCTTCCCATGGCTCCCATGGCGGTCTTTCTAAAATACATATCCTATCTTGACAATCTCCAGCAAAACAATCTTCCAGAAGCTCCCATTTAGCTTCCGGATTAAGCTAAAACTCTGAACATGGACTAAAAGGCCCTTGGCCCTCTGCCTCTTACCCCCAGGCTCCCCACATACCCTTCCGCCCCATTTCCGCTCACCCCCACCCCTCATTCCGGCATTCTCAGGAGGAGCTCGGGGTCTCTCCTCCCCCCACTCATGCCTCTCCTTCAGTGAATCATCCTACTCATCCTCTCTGCTGCAGCTCAAAGACCATCTCCTCTGAGAATCCATGAAGCATCCTAGGTTGTCTGAACCCCGCTAAGCCTCTGGCCGTTGCTCTGTGACGGATCTCATCACAATCACTGAATCACCAGTGGCTCTGCCCACTGCCTTCCCTCGTGGATGCCACCGTTGAGGACAGGTAGCCACGTTTTCCACATCTCTAATTTGCCAGCTCTAGTAAAGAGTGTTAGAGTCAATAATGTCACAAACGAATGACAGCCCAGAAGACAGTGCATATCCTACACAGCATCGTGCCTGCTTTTCCTCTGGATCGTAAGATGCAATCAAAGACAAGACACAGCCCAGTATCAGAGATGTTAAAAGGCAAAGCCGAGCATCTCAGAAGTCTCTGAAATACAGCATGCACATTTCAATAGCGTGATCACAAAAACTTCACTTATTCACCCGGCGACAGAAACATTGGTAAAATCCAAGTGCTGCAAAATCATCTAAAACTTCCTAAAAATAACTCTCAAATATTTCCGCACAAAAGGTGTACATATATCATCTCAAAAGGCAGTTATATTACTTTCTCTTTCAAATGTTCATGAAGGAACTGTTTGCTCTGTATCCTGATGCTAGTGGTAGTAACACAAATCTGTATCTATTAAAACTCACAGGACTGTAAAAATAAAACTAAGTCATGGGGAACATTTCTAGTTCATTAAACACGGGTGTCCTCTTAGACCCGTTTCCTGCACTCCCTCACTCACAGAGCCTGCACGCACCTCCACAGACCCCACCAGAACCTGGAGGACGCTTGTTTCCCCTCTGACACTCTCAGTGCATTTCCTGGGCAAAGTCTCTAAAACCCTAAGATGGCCCATCTCCAGGCCCGCCTTTCTGCCCCTCCATGTCTCTTGCCCATGGCTTGAGGTTGTAACACATCCTCCTCCAGCCAAGAGTCTCTCTCAGTCCAGCTCTCCCAACTCCCTGTTGCTGCCAGTTCACACCTGGCCTCCCTCCCCTTTTATCCTATCCCCGCCCACCTTACTCCAGCGGCTCTGCCCTTCTCCCCTCTCCCTCTCTCTTGTCCACTTAAGCCTGTGAAATCTGGGCTGTACTAGCGGGGAGAGAGGGAATTCCCCTTTTGTCCTGAAACTTTTATTTACCTCTTCCCAAGAGCAGATAGGCTTTGCTTTGAAAGGTTAAAAACTACCTGAACGTGATCATACAGAACCCCCAAACAGTAAGTTTTCCTTCAAAAACTGAACAGGCCTCAATATTTTCTGGGGGAAAGGGGGAGAAGGAGGAGAGAGCCTTGCAAAAAGTCTTGAAAGTGCCTCGAGCCCACACTTTCAGCTCTTTGTGAACAAGCCATTGTATCCTAGAAATTCCTGTGGGCCTCGTGTTGCCTGTCCAGGGTCCTTCATTTGCTCACCATAGTGTTCAAGGGATGTGGACTCAATCCTAGCGGGCCACGCTTGCTCCATGATCACAGGCCCAACCAATCACCTAAATGCAAGGTATGGCTAGATCTATCTGTAGACACGGTTTTGGGTCATCCATCAATGAATACACATTCAACATACAATATTAACTAAGAATATCAGCACTGGAAGGAACCCTGGTGATCATCTATTTTACTAACAAGGCAACAGAAGCTCAGAAAGCTACCACCTAATAAAACTTGGGAGACATGCACCAACGTGATCTTCTTCCAACAGGAAAAAGATAAACTCTTACAAGGTATACACTAATCCCAAACAGAATGTCCTGCATGTCCACTGATTTTCATCACACAATTGATGTGCCATCAAACCTGTGGAAAAAATAAGGTAAATCTGGTGAGTAGATAAGGCAGGGCAGTTGTCAAGGTGTGGGGCTGACGAAGACCCACCAGGAGAGGACATGTGCCCAAGAGGCCATGCCCTGCACACAAACACATGTGAGGTTAAACACCGAGCTGTAATGAGTCTGGCTGTCCGGCCTGTGTGATGTCAGGGGCCTTTGAGTATTTCTAAGTCTCCAAACTGTTTTACTGGGGCTCCCCCAGGGGGATATCAGCCTCTTGGCAGCAAATCTCAGCTCAGGGCCTGCACCCTAATCCCTACCGGGCACTCAAGACCATTCAAATGGCAGAGACAAGGGGTAGTAGACTGAGGGTGAAGTATTCCAGATATCATGGATGGCCTGCACCCTATTTGGAGCAGTTCTTTGCTACCACTGAACACTAGGGCCATCCATTTATCCTTTATCCCAATCTATCCTTGGCCCCTGTTCCCTCCACCTGCAATCTTCTCCCTGTCACTGCAGATTCTTACTCAGGGTCCTGCTTGATTCCCACCTACACCTCCAGCTCTGTGAAGGCTCTACCTGTTCCCTCCCCCTCTCCTCACCACCAAGGCTTCCCTCCCTCTCTCCTCACCCCAGGGCTTCCCTCCCCCTCTCCTCACCACCAGGGCTTCCCTCCCTCTCTCCTCACCACCAGGGCTTCCCTTCCTCTCTCCTCACCACCAGGGCTTCCCTCCCTCTCTCCTCACCACCACGGCTTCCCTCCCTCTCTCCTCACCACCACGGCTTCCCTCCCTCTCTCCTCACCACCACGGCTTCCCTCCCTCTCTCCTCACCACCACGGCTTCCCTTCTTCTCTCCTCACCACCATGGCTTCCCTTCCTCTCTCCTCACCACCAGGGCTTCCCTCCCTCTCTCCTCACCACCACGGCTTCCCTCCCTCTCTCCTCACCACCAGGGCTTCCCTTCCTCTCTCCTCACCACCAGGGCTTCCCTCCCTCTCTCCTCACCACCATGGCCTCCCTTCCTCTCTCCTCACCACCACGGCTTCCCTTCCTCTCTCCTCACCACCAGGGCTTCCCTCCCTCTCTCCTCACCACCAGGGATTCCCTTCCTCACTCCTCACCACCACGGCTTTCCTCAAACAACAGCACTCACGCTTGTGCATTTCGTTCTTTGTGCTTTCTCAACTTTATTTAAATTTTATTACAAATTAAGTATTGTTGAAAAATTAGAAAATATAAGTAAGCCCCCAAAAAGTCATCACCCAGGTCAGTCGTGTGCAGATCCTTCAGACATGTTTGTGTTCGCTTTCGTCGAAGTACCACTGACAGCATTCTGCGGTCTCCAACAAAACCATTCAGTGACTGCTCAGCATTTCGTTTTAAGGCTGTGACTGATGAACTTAACCAGTCTTCATAAATCTGGGTTGTTTCCTATTTTACTCCATTACACACAATCTTGTAATAAAGATACTTTTTAAAAATACATACACATGCTACCATATGTTTCCTTAGGATAAATGATCAGAAATGGGATTACCATGCCAAAAGGTATGCAGCCCACCATCTTCCCCTTCCAGGTCTTTCATTCACACTGCCAATTTATACTCCAAAAGCTTACTCCACTTTACTCTCCTTTCATTCACGCAACACTCAATAAACATTTGTGCCTACTTTAGGCTACACACTATAGATATAGTCACTGTTAAGAAAACAGACACATGCCTGCCCTCCTGGGGCTTACAGTCAAAGGAGGAGACAGAGAGAAACAGCCATTGGACACAAACACATACACACAATCACAAATTCTTCATTATAAGCTGAGGTAAGCTAAGAAAAAGAACAAAGTTTGGAAGACCACAGGAATTTCAGAAGTTGATTTGGCCCAAAGAGTCTCGAACAGTTTCCACAAGGAAGAACAATTCCAGGCTGGAAGCTACAGTTTTCTGCTATAAATCTAGTACAAGACCACAGTGCACCCCGAAGAAAACATTCTCAGCAAAGGGAACAGCGTGGACAAAACCCCCTAGAAGAGAAGGAACATGGCCCCTTTGAAGAAATGTGGAAAACCCCTTGTGGCTGCAGCACAGTGTCCTGGAGAGTCAGTCAGAGGCCAGAGGGCGCCAGGCCTCCAGCACCTCACCGTCACCCACCCAGGAGGCCGATGGTCACCCTTACCTGCTAGAACAGGCACAGGGCAGAGCCTGAAGGCCTAACAACTGAGTAAGGAAAGTAATAAGCCCTACATCAAAACAAAGGGGTGTAAATCAACTCACCCTGTAAAGGGGTGCACTTTCATTTTTTTTGTTTTGTTTTCAATTTGGAAACTTCTATTGTGATTTAAGTGAAGGTTTACAGCTCAAGTTAATGTCTCATTAAAAAAAACATGTAAGCATGTTGTTTTGTGACACTGGGTGCAATGCCCACAATGTGACAGCACACTCCCCCTTTCCACCCCGGGTTCCCTGTGTCCATTCAAGCAGCTCCCGTTCCTTCCTGCCTTCTCATCCTGCTTTTGGACAGGGGCCACCCACTTGGTCTCGTGTATCTGAGTGAACTAAGAAGCACATTCCTCGTGTGTACTTTTTGTTTTATGGACCTGTCTAATCTTTGTCTGAAGAGTGGGCTTCGGGAATGGTTTCAGCTCTGGGTTAACAAAGCATCTGTGGGTCACAGTTTCAGGGGATCTTCCAGTAGGAGTGTGCTTACATTCTGTTCCGGAATAAGCATACAATGTTAGACCATTTGTTTTAAACAGTGTAATTAGTTAAGTATGTCAGCTTAATTTGATTGTCTGCAGTATCTTCACGCCCACAGACAGCAAAACAAAAAAGTTTCTCGACTTCAATAAAAGCTACTTCATAATATTACTGATGATAATTACACAAATTTTCTTTATTCCAATTTAGGTTTCCGTAAGAAAGATGATCTTCCATATGAAGAAAGAGCAAAATCAGCATTTAATATTTTTAAAAAACAAAAGTTAGTAGACATCAACTTTCCCTTTTATAATAGTTTTATTTATCCATGTAGATACGCAATCATCATCATAATTTGAAGGACACTTTTCCGTAATTAGATTATAACAAAAAAAAAATTGGAAAAAAGTTTGTACCACAAAATTATGTTCCAACGTGTTTAGGGTCCCCAGTAACAGAGGTAACAAAGCTCAAACGGTCACTGCTCAGCGACCTCCCACAAGCAAAGAAGCAGAACAGGACCTGCTGTTTGTGACTACGAGGGTACTTCCCCACATAAAAGTATCTTCTACAAACGTAACAGGATAAGAAGTCTCAAGGTCATGCTTTAATTCTGTATAAAAGAGCCCTTCATAACCCCCCAGATTTTTTTTGCTTTAAAATTAAAAAAAAATAGGCCATTCCCTAAGACACACTTAGTGAAAATTATCTCAAAGTCAATGTTTTCCATTATTTACTGTCCTTACTGGATCCACCTGGATGCCCCGGAGCAAGTTTCTGACCGTCCACTGTTGATCAGCCCATTCTTAGAACAGAATTCCTCAGGGACACACAGTACAAAGGGAACAGGCCATAACAGTCCCACAAACGTACTCTGGAAAAGGTGCATCAGAAATACATATACAATGTCTTTCCAGTCCATTATCCTCCCTAACCACTAAGTTCTAAATAAAAGAGCAATGGAGGTTTTCAAGCCAGTGGTGTGTGCGGCCACTTCTCATGTCATTTAAACTTCTCATCTGCAAAACACAATACCATCAATTATCAAAACAGGGAGAACATGCCAGGAAGCCTCACCTGGTTCACAAAATGAAAACCACAAACACTGCAAGTCACATAGTGCCAAACGGTAAAGGTTTACAGGTTTTGTGATTTTTTTTTTTTTTTTAATTTTTCTTCCTGATCAGAAAAGAAACACAGGATCGCTGTTAGCAAAACTTGGTAAACATAGAAAAGCAAAGAAAAAATAAACAGATAACCCTAATATTCAAAAGTAATTGTTAATATTTTGGGGTTTTGCCCTTCAGCATGTTTTTCTATTACGCACAAATAATTGGGTTTACTTTTTCTTGAACAGTCTTTGAAGAATACTTTTTCTTGAATTAAAATTCAGGATGCTACATATTCATTTTTATCTTTTGTTCACCTAGCACGTGGTAGGTAAGTACCTCTAACATCAGAAATCCTTCTAAAACATGACTCTGAGGAGCACTGACAATATTGACGAATATGTCAATATATTTCATCATTTCTCCATTTTGGGATCTTTCTGTTGTTTCTGATTCTCTGATGTAACAAACATGACCGTTGTAAAGGTGTTAAAACTTGTAACACCTTATTTTCTTAACATGCACACCTAGAAGCAGAATCGCTGTGTCAAAAGAGTCCTGATACGTTCCCAGGTGTTTTCCGAAAACACCGTCTGGTTTTGAGGGTCCCTCCCTGCAGCCACGGCTTTCTAGGAATTACCTTTTTCTTTCTTATTAGCATTTGCCAATTTTCAAGTGGAAAAAAAAAAAAAGGTCTACCATTGCTTCCTTAATTTTCATTTCTTTTATCACTAAAGAAATAATGTATAACACACTGGAAGAATTCTCCAATGCGACTTAATGCGGGAAAGTACACTGATAGAAGTAAAAGAATTTACGAAGTTCATGAAGAAGAGAAATTAAAAACAGAATTCTCCGTAAGATGAAGCAAGGATGAAAGCATATACACTATCTAAGCTTTCTTAAAATGCTAACAAATTACATGACAAGTTTCTCTTAACACAAACTAAAGAACCACTGATTTTAATGGTGAGTCCACTCACTCATTTCCCCTCAAAACAGAAGAGAAAAATGGTTCCTTTCACAACCTCTATTTAATTTTAGTAGAAATGTTGGCAATAGCTAGTCAAGTTGGAACAAAGATAAAGAAATATCTAAGGAAAAATTACAGCATCATTTCTTGTTGATAATAATTACGTACTTATTGACCAAACATAGTAGAGAGAACAAAATAATTCAGCAAAATTGGTGGGGGGGGGTTTAAATCTGAATAAACTAATAGTATTTCTACATTCAAGAAGAAGCCCTGGTGGCACAACATTTAAGCACTCATCTGAGAACTAAATGGTCAGTGGTTCGAATCCACTAGCAGCTCCACAGGAGAAAAGACCTGGCAACCTGCTCCTGTAAAGGTTACAGCCTCGGACACCCTAAGGCAACTCTAGTGTGTCCTACAGGGCCGACAGGAGTCAGAAGGGGCTTGATGGCACACAATAACTGCATTCAAGAAACACGGCTAGAACGTATACAAAAAAAATGTGATTTAAGTACAAAATGATTAAACATATTAATTCAAGTCAAGATTTAAGATATATCTTCAAAGGCAAATTACAAAACTAATAGAATGAATAAAAACTAAACGGTAAGAAGTTGTGAACCCGGTTGGAAAAACGAAAACTGATGACACAGACTCAAAGCAATATTAATTTAAAAAATCTTAGAGACTGCCACCAAGTAAATTTGAGAGGCTAAATGGTCAAGAATTCCACCTCTCCTCAAAAACAAGCTTGTTCTACCAGACTTTGCCCTCTCAAAAAGTCACAACACTTACACTCATGTGGTATATGTATTTACAAATAAATTAAAACAACCATAAAAAATTCAACATCTAAAACATAAGAAACGACGACAGGAAAAAGAACCACTACTATGTTTTAGCACATACTCGTGAAAAATTAACTTAAACCTCACGCCATATATTTTAATATGTTCCAAATGAGTCAGAGAACACACAACACAGAAAAAAATAAAAAATTATCTCAACTACTAAGAAATGACACAGTGGCTGCAACAATGGGCTCAAACACAGGAACAGCTATGAGGATGGTGCAGGCCCTGGCAGTGTTTCACTGTGTTGTACACAGGATCACAAAGAGTAGGCGCCTTAGCCTATCAACAACTAAAGAGAAGGAAAACAGCAGACAGAATGGAGGGGTAAATCCAGCATCAGAATTTAACAAAGGCCTTTCCTCCAATAAACTGTAAGTACTACAGGCTTCTCTGTACTAGAAGACAATTTAAAGCCCAATTCTTTTTCGTCCCTTGAGATCCACTTTATAATTTTTCTGAAACAAATTAAGAGTTTTGTTTTAATAGTCCCAGACATAATTGTCAGCACTTAAAACTCAAGAAAAAATCCAAACTCAGTATCTTCAAATAAAATGCTAATATGTAAGAGTTTCAACAAACACAACTTTTCTCTTTTTTAATACTTACTCAGTATGGGAAAGTTTCATTTCTTCCCTTTGTTTTGCAGAATAATTTAGGTTCCCACCTGAAACACAAACAAACATGGAATCTTTTCAATATAAGCATTATAAGCGTAAAATTCAAATACACAAACATTCGCGTGTTTGTTGTTTGTTGTCAAGTTGACTCCAACTCACAGAGACCCTACAGGACAGAGCAGAACTGCCCCACAGGGTCTCCTGGGCTGTCATCTTTAAAGGAGCAGATCACCAGCTCTTTTCTCCTGCAGAGTTAACGGTGGGTTCCAACTGCCAATCCTTCATTTGGCCGCCAAGCACTTACCCATTGCACCACCAGGGTTCCTTAAACATTTGCAGATACGCCTTATTTTAAGTAACAGAAAAAGCTATGGAAGATGAAAAAGAACTGATTTATCTACTGAAACCCTCCCAAAGGAAAAAAATGATTTTAAGTAAAGAATCCATACGTGATACAAATAATACCCATTTTTTTAAGCTTTTTTTTTAAGTTTTTATTTACATATTGCTTCTGGATTTTATTAACATGGAATTAACATTTGATAATAGTGAAAATTAAGGGAAATTAAAGGAAGTGGCCTAAAATTATTTAAACTGCATGCATATTACATTCTGCTAAGTATGTAACAGAATCCCTAGGCAGCACAAACAGTTAAGCTCTCAACTACGAGCTGAAAGGCAGAGGGCCCTGGGAAAACAAGCCTGGTGATCCGCTTCTGAAAGGTCACCACCTTGAAAACCCTACAGAGGAGCTCTACTCTGCACACATGGAGCCGCCATGAGTCAGAATCCACTCGAAGGCAACTAACAAGTATATAACACCCTTTAGGAGCAAGACAGAAAACCTGAAAATGCCAACATCCTAACTTCATAAAGAACAAAGAATAAAGCCCCAGCACATACGGTATACATCAGCAAAAGAAAAAAAAAATCCGTAATTTTTAGCTCTAAATGAAACACTTTCAACCTTAAAATGCAAACTGCTGCTATAAACTTGCTTACTTCTATTTTGTTTTTTTAAAATAAGACCATAACACAAGAGGGACTTCAGATACACCGGGCCATGAAAAAAGTGTCATTATCTCTTTATGACAACATAAAAATTACATGAAAATACTAAATTACAAAACTTATACTGAACTGGTCAGAAGGAAGAAGGCAACAGTTGTAACAATAATGAAGGGCCAGTACACGTGATTATATGTTACATGATTAAACATGTTTCTGTCACTGTGAGTGGTCAGGAGGAACAGGGCAACAGTTTTAATAAACATGAAGGTCCAGTATACGTAACAGGACGTTACATGATTTAGCTGTGTTTCCGTCACTGTGAGTGGTCAGGAGGAACAGGACAACAGTTTTAATAAACATGAAGGTCCAGTATACGTAATAGGACGTTACATGATTTAGCTGTGTTTCCATCACTGTGAGTGGTCAGGAGGAACAGGACAGCAGTTTTAATAATCGCAAAGGGCTACTACACATCACCGGACATTACTGTGGATAAACGTCTTTACACGAGTGAAAGCACTGGCCTCCGAGGAGGTGTGCAGACAACCCAGTGTCCCCACAGACGATCCCATGGGGTTTGAGAATAAAATAACAGAACTGTACTTACCTCGTGCACGATTCACCAGATAGAGTAAGACCACAGATAAAAGTGACACTAGGGATGATATAAAAAAAACACAGGGTCCTTAAAAAAATACGTATTTCTCCTCAATGACTCCTATGTAATCATAAAGTAAAACTCAGATACAATCAAACCTGTACTAACTAGCATTTAAAATAAAAACACTATTCACATTATTTTTATTTTCAAAAAGCATTAAAAGTAAGTTGCAAACCACATTCTCCATGGGTTACTTGATACTGGGGGCAGCAGGGCCACAAACAGAAAAGCCAAGATCCTACAGAAGGGAGACGAGCCAGGGGCCACCCCGCAACTCCTCCTCCTCTGCAAACACTGCTGCTTCCCGGCTCTGCCCCAAACTGCTGCCAGCCCCATGCTGCCTGCTGTTTACAGGGACCCAAACAGAAGTAGCCTTTTAGGGGGGTTAGGTTTGAAAACACCACGTTCATCTTTAAATAACCGGACATTAGGACATGGCCATCAGATGCCCAGAACCCCAGGGTCAGGAAAGAGCTCAGAAAGCCAGGTGCTTGGCTTTTTCCTTTAAACGAGCCACACAGTTCACTTTCAAACAATACGGCAACAAAAACATTTTTAAATGGCAAGGTGTTTGGTTTCAGAACCATACATACACTGAACTGTGAACTGGAATTAAGCCACATTATGCAATATAAAAAAAACAGACAAACAATTTATGACCTAAGGTTTTCAACTCATATAAATATTTGCTTTAAAAAAAAAAAAACTATTTTTAAAATCTGAGGTGCTTGTTTATAAAATCATGATTTCGAGTACAGACATTCTATATTTCCTGTAAGTGAAAATCGAGTCTGATAAAATCTTCACTGTCTTTAGAATCTTAAACACGTTACTGAAGCGTAAACGACATCTTGGGATAAAAGAATTTTTTTCAAATGAACACCATTTATGCGTATGGCGAAGGTTATCTTTGGAAAGCCGCTGATTAATTTTTATACTGTTTCAACAATTTCCTAATGCTTCCTATTTTTAACCAGTGGTTTATTACAAGTATTAAGTAACAGAACTAAGAATAAAAGCAATTTTAAGATGTCTAATAAACAAACCATGAGCACGCACACGTAAATTACACTACCGTCTACACATTCACAGTAAGGACTTGCTCAGGGCTCATCACACAGGTCCATTTTAAAGGGGAAAACGTTTTTTAAAAACCATACATGTTTAAAACAGACTGTGAAGCAGGCTCCCTTGCTGCCTTTCAGGGCTGCAATCTCCTGAAAAATGTTTGTGAATTCTCAGAGAACCAGAAAGCCACTAGCTGGGAAACCGATCCACAGGGTAAGAATTTGACAACTTTGAGAAATATGTCTTAAGATTTGGCTTAACTGGGTGGAAAAAAGAACGACAACAACAAAAACTTAAAAGTAAAAATGAGAACATTCCACTACACACTGTGTTGTTCTCGTCAGGTGCCTTGAAGTCAATTCCGGCTCATAGCAACCCTACAGGACGGAGTAGAACTGCCCCATAGGGTTTCCAAGGTTCCAACCTTTACACCTTTCTCCCGCCACTACATATTAAAATAAACTAAATGTTGCCACATGGCATACTTACCAGAAACACAGGCAATGAAGAAAACTTCTAAAAATAAATATCCCCGGGTATCTAATATGACGCCAGCAATGATGGAAACAATCGCCAGTCCCAGGTTCTGAATGGACTGCATGCTGCAGACATAGAAAACACGTCACTTTCAAAAGTCTTCATGCACAGACTTTACTGTAAATATTAGTATCTGTAAACCACATACTGCTAGTGTCTTTCTTACAAATTACCCCAATAAGTATCATTCTAACCTGATTTTTGAGGAAAATCAGACTTTAAACAAGGTCTAAAAAGACCACAACTCTATCTTATATGAGCTCAAAGGCAGGCGCCGTACCTTATCGCTGTGTTTCCAGAAGTAAGCCCAGCTCCTGACACCAAAGAGGCACTCAGATAACATATGCCCCTTTAAGAAATAAGGAACCCCAGGGGGTCAGTCAAAGAATCTCCCCAGATCATGCAGGAGTTCCCGGGGTCAGTTCCCAAATCTGACATTCACCTCAGCCTCAATGCTGCCTGTTGCTTATGAAGAAGCTATGTACACGTGACTGCACATATAAAAAAAAAAACACATATATAAATTAAATCTACATTTTAGGTGAATGATCGGAGGCTCAAACTGCTGAAGAACTGCTACGGTTGACCAGTTAAAAGAACTCTCCAAAAAAGGCAGACAGTAGGAATTATCAGGGCAAAGGTGGAGATTCTCGAACTTTGAAAAAAGCTTTATCTAATGAAACTTGGCCTTAATGGAACAGGAGCCCCAAGTACTACGTAAACGGCATAAAAACATCAAAGCAGAGTTAGGACTAAGTCTTCACGTTGTCACCTGTAACCAGAGGCAGTTACAAAGAAAAGGAAGAGCCGTCTCTGTGACAGCAACAGGATGGTCTCTGCAGTCTTCTCGTCTACTTAATTTTTAGGATGCTTTTTTTTTTTAGTAACCTAAGAGCTGTGTTTTAGACTGCATTCCCAAACCACACTTCCAAAAAATAAGGAAACTTTCAAATTACTAAAAACAAAACTTCAACTATAAGGCGATGTGGCTATAACAGCAGGGCAGTCATTTTCTAAAGCTCTGTGTTATCTCCCCCACGTGTCTGTCAGGTTGTCGTCCTGTGCGGGCTTGTGTGTTGCTGTAATGCTGAAAGCTATGCCATCAGTATTCAAATCTGTCTTGGAAGAAGTACAACCAGAATGCTCCTTAGAAGCAAGAATGGCGAAACTACATCTCACATACTTTGGAGATGTTGTCAGTGGGGATCAGTCCCTGGAGAAGGACATCGTGCTTGGTAAAGTAGAGAGTAAGCAAAAAAGAGGAAGACTTTCAACGAGATGGACTGAGAGAGTGGCTGCAACAATGGACTTAAGCATAATGATTGTGAGGATGGCACAGGATGGGGAGTGTTTCGTTCTTTTGTACACAGGGTCGCTATGAGTCGGAACCAACTTGACGGCACCTAACAACAACAACATATGTTATCTGGCAGAACTTAAACCCTTTAGAACAATTTTCTTAACATATTCTTCATATTTTGGCTATTAAAAAAAATTGACCACATGAAAGAGAGTTTAACCCAGGGTCCTGATATTCTCAGTTCCAGGCAAGGAGCAGATGCATATTTCAGATGGAACACAATAAACGTGCTTATCCACTTGGGAGCCTGATCTCAGCAGGAGTCGCCCGAGACTGCTTCTCCCCACAAATCCCAAACACACCCTCCAGCCCTTATCACTACTACCCCAGCCTTCACTCAAGCCCTTCTCACTCCCACCAGGAGAATTAGAACTGATGTTCACCAGGCCTCTCTGCCACCAGTTCTTTCTCCAGTTATCTTGCTTAAAATACCAAATTAATCAAGTTATCCCTGAATGAAGATTATTCTGACCTCTCTCTCTCTCTGACCTACCCAATCGCTCTGTCCAGCTCCACCCTCACCATTTCCCTGGATCCCCACCCACCACCGGTGACCAGGCCAAGTCTGTCCACACTGCAGGGTTCTGCCGTCCCTCCACCCATGCCTTCCCACCTGTCTCCCGCCCTCACCTGTGGGGGGAACTCCTATCCATCTTGCCACCTTAGCTGCCTCTGCTGTGAAGCTTCCCTCGGCCCCAGGCAGGCAGTCACAGCCTCCTTGTTCTCACACACCTCTTACTCCACAACTGTCTCCACTAGGGGCTGTATGCTCACATTCAGGGGGCCTTGCCTCGTTCCACACAGAATGCACTCAACACCCTGCTGCGGAACAAAAGCAGGGGCCACCTCAACACCAACCTTCTGCTTTTGGGGACCAGAAACTAGATGTCAACTTTTCACAGAGAAGCTCTGAGACCAACAGGTGGTGGGACTGTAATCTCAGCTATCAGCTCTTGTGGTTTTGATCTAGGAATGCGGCCAGCTCTCTTGCTGAAGGCTTAGAGCCCTCTGTTGCCACACCTTAACTTGAATAGATTAATGGATTTTTCCAGTATTTCCAGGTTCAGAGCTGTCCCAGACCTGAAGATGACTAGATTCTGGAGACCTGAAGTGTTAACTGATAACTGACACAGCAGAGAGAGACATTATATGATCCATGGTCAAATACTTACAAGCCATACGCAGTCCCCAGCTGGTGTTCAGGAACTACGTAAGCCACCATTGGCCATAATGCACAGGCGAGCAACGAATAGGAGACACCCATGAGACACTAGACAAAGCAATACAGAAAAGGGCACAAAAATGAGGAAGTCTTACATCAGCCAGAAGGAGACCTTCCCGTGACGCAGATTATCAAGAGTGGCGTAACAACAGATACGTAAATATTCACGCAAGTTTTATTACAATTAAGCTAAATCTCATATCCATAATCTACTAAGGGGTTCTGGCCCTCTCCACAAGCACACCTCTAGTGACAAGACCCACACGCACCACCTTTACCATTTTCACTTGTCATTGTATTATACGCGTAAATAACTGGCTGGGGTCCAGGTGCAGTCAAGGGCCAAGCAAGCTAATAAAGCTAATTTGCAGAAAGTTACTCCCCACGTTTCAGGAAAGCTACTCTCCCAGTATGTACCAGGAATTACAAATCCAGCAGCCAAGGCAACATCAGGCCGAAAACCCACTATCCACCATCTAGGTCATCAATACGAAACCGGAGAGCTACTGTTTGTCAAACGTCGCCTAACTCTCTATTTAAAAAAAAAAAAAAAAACCTTTGTTTAAATTAAAGTAACACATCCTTCATACCTATCATATTGACAAAAATTAAAATATCACCCATGTCCAACCCCGGTTGTGTAGTGGTTAAAATGCTATGGCTGCTAACCAAGGGGTTGGCGGTTCGAATCCACCTGGCGCTCCTTGGAAACTCTGTGGGGCAGTTCTACTCTGTCCTATAGGGTCGCTATGAGCCGGAATCAACTCGACGGCACTGGTACTGGGTTAATGTCCAATACTGACAAGGATACTAAGAAGCGGACACATTCGTATACTACTGGTAAAGCCATAAATATTGTTAAGGTTAAGGGCTCGCCTGCTAACCAGAAGACAAGCAGTTGGGATCCACCAAGCTCTCCTTGGAAACCCTATGGGACAGTTCTCCTCTGTCCTGCAGAGTCGCGATGAGTCGAAACTGACTCGAAAGCAACGGGTTTCTATAAATCATTTACGGTTACGTGAG
The DNA here is from genome assembly GCF_030014295.1 of Loxodonta africana. Classification (NCBI taxonomy): domain Eukaryota; kingdom Metazoa; phylum Chordata; class Mammalia; order Proboscidea; family Elephantidae; genus Loxodonta; species Loxodonta africana. The sequence continues at coordinate 75,673,292 of NC_087364.1, read as the reverse complement.
CAGCAATTTCACAGACCCGTCAAGATGCTGGTGTGTAGGCTTTGCTGTAGATTTCTACTTCCAGGCATTTGTCCTGCGGAAATCCTCATCGAGTGCACAAACACTGCGCTCAGAGACATGTCTCTGTCCAACAGGTAAGAAATACAGCACTTCGGCCCGGTGGTCTGAAAACCACATCCTGAGCCACACAAACTATATCAATTCATTACCGTTTTTTGATCTGTTAAGAGCCCAAGAATATAAAATCAGGGATCCTGGATCGATTTTTTTTTTTTTTTTTGCTACCTATCATGTAATGGCTTCTTTTTAATGAAATGCAAAGGGAAAAAGGAAACTAATAAGCATTTAGGTCTTTATAAGGCTATTTTATTTCAGGTTTGAGGTTACCCTGAGTAAGACAAATGAGATAAGAAACACCCTATGCATTAATAAATTTATACTTTTAAAATATTTATTTTATAGAAATTAAGATCAACCATTGCCCTCCCCATTGCCGTTAAGAGCCAGCTGAGCGTGCCCCCGACGTGGCCTTCACAGCACCCTCGCTGAAGCCCTGAAACCCGAGACATCACCGCGTACCTTACCATAGCAATCCAGGGGTTCCACAGCGTAAAGGCCAGCATCACGTGGGAAACAAAGGTGGTCGCCACCGCACACAGAACCCAGATGATGTTCTTTCCTGTTTTGTCCACCAGAAGCCCAAATACTGGGGACAGGGGAGCAGATATGACATATACCACACTGCCCAGAGAACAGATGAGATACTTAATGAGATACAACAGATTTAAAAAAAAAAAAAAATTCCAGCAAGTACAGAACACTAGGCAACACAAAATGCTCACTTAATTGAACATTGTAAAACGCTCTCCCTTCCCAATCACCGGTCAAGGTAAATATAAAACATGAAGGGCAGTATAAGATTCTTTGGTTTTCCATTAACGCAAAGACAGTCGCTCAGGATTCAGGTCCCGTAAGTCTTGGATTTCATTCACAGCAAGGATATTAAATCACATCACATTCCTTTTCCTCTTACAACATCTGGTTATAATTAAAGACCCCACAGTGCAATAAACACTTTCGGAATTAATGAAGTACCTGTTAATTGCACTTGCTGCCTGGGAGGAAAATTTGAATTTCTCCATAAAGAAAACTCTAAAATTGAAAGAAGAGAGACCAAAGTAAGCACCTGAGAACCAATGTGTTTTCATGCAAATAACACACATTACACATTTTTTTAACGGTGCAAATCCCCTTCATTATTTCTGTGTGTGAGCTATGCCATGTGCATTGTGTGTGTGTGTGTGTGTGTGTGTGTGTTATTTATGTGGGCACACTATTTGCAAAAATAAGGTACTCTGTTTTCAAAATTAAAGGCAAAATAAAAATAATTCCAAGTTGAGTAAATAATTCTTTCCTGATATCATTTTTCCGTCTTTTTGATATTCATTTTCAAGTAACCTGCTAAAGCTTCAGTGTTTATATAAATACTTCCCTACTAAACAAAACATGATGATGCCTTTTTTTTTTCCTTCTTCAACAACCAATACACACAAATTTTCACAAAACTAGATGTATTAAGACTTGCTTCCTTTCCTTCAAAGTAGTACTGGACAGGCGTTCTCTAAATAATAAATAGGGTTCTTTTCTCAAATTATTTAAAATTATAAACTGAATTTAAAGGTTAGGGGTGCAAAGATGCACCCCCACAAACACACTTACACACATGCTGTTCTGTTCAAGCAGCTGGCAATGAAAATGAAGAGAGAATGAAAAGACGAAGCTTTGAACCCTGAATCTGAGTCTGGCTGCAGTACAACCCAGTACTTGGAGATGTTCCCCCCACACACCCAACCCTGCCACAGTTCAGTGTGAGCCTGTCTCCATTCTACACGAGGCTCCCTAATCACAGAGTACAGAGGAAATAAAAAAAAAAAAAAATACTAGTCCAAAATCAACTATTAAAACAAATCAATATTGTGACTTAAAAAACCACTAGGCACGTCTTCTGAAGAGTAATAGAAGTTTCACACCAATACTAACCCTTAAGTTAGGAAGGTGAGTGGTATCCCAGGATGAAAAACAACTCCTGTGTAAATATAAACTATATCCAGAGAACATGATATACTGCTAAACCGATACGGCACATAACATTGCATTTATGTGATTGAGTTCATATAATTTAGCCAACAAACATGGAATGCAACAGAATACTCACTTCCCGAGTCCAATAAAAGGAAACACCACCACATAGTAGGAGACGCAGATGATAAATATGAGCCACAGGGGTAAAGAGAAGTCTTTCACGTCAGTGAGCTTAATAACTTCACCTTACAAGAGAAAGGGTAGATGCTGTCAACATAATTTTAATATCTAAGGGGCTTTCATCTAGTTAAGAATTTTTTTTTATTCATGAGGTTAACCTTTGCAATTCAGTTAAAAAAATACTTTTCTCGGTAAGTTACTGACACATAGTTACTGGGATAACTGAAGAACACATGAGCTTCTATACCTCAACAACAAAAAGTCTAACAACCCAGCTGAAAAACGGGCAACGGACTTGAAGAAGAAATACAAACAGCCAAGAAGCACATGAAGAGATGCTCGATGCTGTTAGTCATCAGGGAAATGCAAATCAAAACCACAATGAAATGTGTTACTCATATTTTTACAACAATAAAAATATACAAATAAAACTTAAAAAAAAAAAAAAAGAAACCAACAAGGAGATGCCACTTCACATGCACAACGGTGGCTATTATCAGAAAAATGGAAACCAACAAGTGTTTGTGAGGGTGTGGAGAAGTGCGTGCGAACACTTGTGCATTGCTAGGGAGGGTATGAACAGTTCCTCAGAACGTCGAACACAGAGTCACAATATGATCCAGCAATTTCACTCCTAAAAGAATTTCCCAAAAGAAGTGAAACTGGGGACTCAAACATACTTGAACGCCAATTTCATTGCAACATTATTTACAAAACCCAAAATGTGGAAAAAACCCGAGTATCCACCAACAGACGAATGGATAAACGTAACGCGGTCCATTTATACAGCGGAGCGTCACTCATTCATAAAGGAACAAAGTACTAACACACACTACGACGTGGATGGGCCCTGAACACGTTATGCTGAGAGAAGTCAGTCAGACACAAAAGGCCAAATATCCTATGACTCCACTCATGTAAAATATCTAGAGTGGGCAAATTCGTGGCGACAAAAAGCTGTCAGTGGTTACCAAGGGCTGGTGAGAGGCAACGTCGGGGGTATTGCTTAAGGAGTTCTGTGCTATTTGGGTGATGACAAACATCTGGAAGTGAACAGTGAGACGCCTGTGGGACATGGTGAATGCAATTAATGTCACTCGACTTACACTTAAAAAGTCACAATGCCAAGTGTTTTGTTACATGTATTTACCACAACGGAATTAAAAAAAAAACACCAGCAAAAGCAGAACTAAAGATTTATATCTACCACTCCCGGGAAAAACAATCCTTTGCAAAGACACAACCCTGCGTGATCTGGATACTGCCACCTGCGTTTCAGGAAGAAACACGTACCCCAAAATTAAGACAGCTGGATGTAGGATTTCTAAAGAAAACAAATATGTATAAAGCCCCCACTGGGTTTACCACCTCGCGTTAGAAACTTCTCTCATTGTAAATCACCTCAAAAGGCTGTAATTCCCCAGTGTGCTTCGTTTTTGTTTTTTCAGTTTAGACTGACCTGTTTTTCCTTGCTCTTTATGAAGGATTCTTTCTGCTCTCTGATCCAAGTAAGCAAGGGCCAAGGCACAGATTAGTGAAAGAATACACGTTACGCCTCCTGTAATTAAAACAGAGAGAGAGAGAGATTTTTAGAGAGAATCAGACCGAAGGCTCTCCAGAGCAGCATGTGACAAATGCAGAAAACTGAGCCATGGGAAGGGATGGTGTCTGAAGACACACACAGTAACGCCCACGGGACTGAAGCACTCAGATGGCAGACACTATCACTATAAGAAGGCTGGAAAATGAAGGAAAAAGACAAGAACAAACCAGTCCAGTCCTGTAACACAACACGGACTGGGGGAAGCTGATGACACGCTAAGAACTTAGTCCTCGTTTCAGTCAACAGCATTTCTAAGCACCAATCATCCAAGGAGGCCAGGGAAAAGGTGAAACAGGAGGCTGAGTCTGTAACCGCCCCATCCTCCTCCTGCTTCACGTCTAAGACTACAACCCTGGCGCCTATCCTCTGCGGCCCAAAGGGCCCATCCTCGCGTGGCACGGCTCTCCGCCTCTCCTTCCTCTGAGTATTCAGCATTACTCACTAATGCTGACCTCATACCACTCAAGTGAATCACAGGAGTGAACAAATTTACCCTTCTCAAGAATTTTTAAGGGAAGACTATAAATGGAGCTTTAAGTGGCTGGCGTAACATGGTCCAGATGAAAAACCACTGAAATGAGAGTCAGGAGACATGGGTTCTAGTCCTGGCACCAACGAGGGGAATGATCTTGGACACAGAACTTAGCCTTTCGGGACTTCAACGTTCCCATTTAGAAAATAAGAGACTTTGATTTGCCCAGGTCTTCCTCTGGCTCTAAAATACTAAAGTTCTCCATTGTGTGTGGAACTGGACAGAACACTGGGAAGCATTTGAGAGTGAGGAAGGTTTTAAGTAAGGTAAAGGATTAGAGAGGAAGGAGGAAGAAAGAAAGAGTCTTTAGGTACAGGTCTGCCTTTTTAGGATTACTTCTCCACTGTTTCCTTTCTACCAGGCTGTATCAAGGGATTATAGGGAACAAAACCAAACCCACTGCCGTCAAGTCGATTCTGACTCACAGAGATCCTATAGGACAGAATAGAGTTACCCCACGGTGTTTCCAAGGCTGTAAATCTTTATAGCAGACTGCCACATCTTTCTCCCTCGGAGCAGCTGATGGGTTAAAACCTCTGACCTTTTTGGTTAGTAGCCGAGTGCTTTAACCACTGTGCCACCAAGGGAACAACCAAACCAAACTCATTGTCGTCAAGTCAATTTCGACTCATAGTGGCCCTAGAGGACAGAGTAGAACTGCCCCACAGGGTTTCCAAGGAAGGACTGGCAGATTCCAACTGCCAACCTTTCGTGGTTAGCAGATTTTTTGGTGAGGAGGTCTTTTTTGGTCAGCAGGCCTTTTTTGGTCAGCAGACCTTTTTCCGTCAGCAGACCGTTTTTGGTCAGCAGACCTTTTTTCTAGCAGCCATAGCTCTTAACCACTGAACCACCAGGGCTCCACAGGGAACAAAGGATATGCAAATCCTGGGCACACAGCTTTCACCCCACCACTCCAGGTCTTTCTAGGGCCCTGCAGGAAGCTGTTTACACACCAGAGACTGACAGACAAGTACACTGCTCAGAGAAAAAGCACGGCTGGTGAATCTAGAGGGCCGCACACATTGCTCAGTCACCTACCCAGCAGCGAGTAACAATGGAGCCTTGGCTAAGGGAACTTAGGGACAGAAGGTATCAGTCCAGTCTCTGGCCAAGTACCCTCCACTTTACACAAGAGAAACCTAAGACTCAGTAAAGTCCACTTCCTTGTCCAAGATCACAGAGCCAGTTAGAGCCAGACTAGAAGCCAGGCTCCTGACGCCCAAATTAGCGGGCATTCGACCATGTCCCATCACCTCTGACTTCTACAAACCCTAAGCCCTATATACCTACTGAGTGAAACTGACCAAAAGAAAACAATTCCACCTTCTGCTACAGATCATTAATTTACATTTCTAAACTCCCAGAGCGCTTTCAATGAGTACTCACATACACTATTTCACCTGCTCATCACAACAATGCTGAAGTAGACAGGCAGAGTAAGATCTGCAATTTTAAGGAAGTGAAAATTAAAATACAGACAGGGCAAACGATCTGTTCTTTCTAGTTAAGTCAAAGAACTGGTGAACCGTGTAGGCAAAGCTGTAAGTGAAGTAGTCCAGCATCGATTCCAGCAGAGTCCTTCCCACTCTGCCAGCACGCTTCCGGCGACAAGCTTTCAGGAGACAGGAGACGTGGGCCATCAGGGCTCACTCACCGATCATAAGTGTGACTCCAAGGGTTGTGTGACCGGCAGAGCCCAGCGAAGCTTCCACCTTGGAATACAGCCATCCCATGAGGTTCATGTTGACCGTACTTCCCTAACAGAGAGGAAGAAGTCAACAGAACACTCAATTACGTATACCTTGCTTTGTTCAAAAAATGGATCTCAGGTGACTTAGAAAAATATGTATAATAGGATCCCCCTTGAATAGCATATCATTTTTTTGTTTTTAAACCACTATAAGGAAAAAGGAGCCCTGGTGGAGCAGTGGTTAAGAGCTTGGCTGCTAACCAAAAGGTTGGCAGTTCGAATCCACCAGCCGCTCCTTGGAAACCTATGGGGCAGTTCTACTCTGTCCTACAGTGTTGCTGTGGGTCAGAATCGACTCAAGAGCAACGGGTTTTTTTTTTTTAAAGAAAAAAGTAGCAAACTAAGATAAAGCCACAGATAAAGGTTACTACACAAAGATGTCAATTTACAGAAAATGCTAGTAGGCAAAATAGCATAGCTTTAGAATGTCCTAGAGCCAATGAGTCCGAATCGACTCGACGGCAATGGGTGGGTTAGAGCCATAGCAAAAAGGACACAGTGAGTTACCAAACTCACAGGGTACCTAAGACAAAAATACACAAGTAACTCAGAAAAAGCAGTTTCTCCTGGTATGGAGACCTGCAAGGAATTCCTCCTCCATCTAAATGGCATGGTGTAAGTCACAGTAGATAATATCCTCATTCACTTCTATATTCATCCAGCAATTACATGCTGGTCTCTGTTCTAGGTATTGGGAATGTAATAGTAGCACAGTGGTTAAGTGCTCAGCTGCTAACTGGAAGGTCGGTGGTTGTTTGAACCCACCACCTGCTCTACGGGAGAAAGATGTGGCAGTCTGCTTCTGCAAAGATTACAGCCTTGGAAACCCTATGAGGCAGTTCTACGCTGTCCTGTAGGGCTCTATGAGTTGGAATCAACTCCACAGCAATGGGGCTTAGTTTGGTTATTACAGGCCTGTCACTGTTCTAGGCATTGGGAATACAATAAAGAACAAATCAGAAACATTTCTAGCTCACATAGAGTTCACATTTCACTGGGGTAAAGAAAGTAAAACACGTAATATACTAAACAGTCAGAAGTGTATTAAAAAGCAAGAAAAATAAATCAGGGAAGGAGAATACAAAACTGGGAGTTGATCCTCTCATAGCCCACAGATGGAGAGACAAAGTTTGCTAGAAGGATAATGTGGAAATGTGTCTCAACAAACCCTAACAAATTCTCTGACTCAGTAATTTCATCTAGCAGCTTTTAGCCTAAGGAAACAATCAGAAATGCAGACAAGTTTTGCAGAAAAAGCGTCTTACTACAGCACTATTCATAATAGTGAAAAATTAAAAAAAAAGAAAAACCTAAGTTTAGAAAAACACAGTATACTGCCACTAAAAATGAAGCCTTCAAAGACCAGTAAATAGCATGAATATGTTTCTAACATGCTCTTAGGGAAGAAAAAAACAAGTATAAAAAGGGTTGCACCAAGAGCTCGAACAGCTATTTCTCCTAGGATGACAGGCGGTCGATGAGCACACGCCCAACGTCACTGGCCAGGGAAACACCAATCGACAGAGCAATGAGATACCATTGCATCCCCACGACGGTGGCTGTTACCAGAAAAACAGAAAGTAACAACTGTTGGCAAGAATACGGAGAAACTGGAACCCCTCAGCCACTGCTGGTGGGAACGTAAAATGATGCAGCTGCTGTGGAACACAGTTTGGCGGTTCCTCAAAAACTTAAAACGTAGAATTATCACATGACCCAGGAATTCCACTCCTAGGTACATACCCAAAGGTGGGACTCACCAATGTTCACTGCACTGTTATATTCATAACAGCCGAAACACAGGGAGAAAAATAAACCCAAGTGTCCGTCGACAGATGAATAGACAAATAAAATGTGGTACATACATACATACAATGAAATATTACTCGGCCACAAAGTGAAATGAAGTTCTCATACCTGCTACAACGTGGAGGAATCTTGAGAACATTATAGAGTGAAATACATCAGACACTAAAGGACAGATATTCTATGATCCCACTTTTGTGAAGTATCTAGACTAGGCAAATCCATTGAGAGGCGAGTTTATCAGGGGTTACCAGGGGCAGGGGAGGGGGCAGTGGGCAGTTACTGGTTAAGGAGGACCCATTTTGTTTAGGGAGATGACAAACACTGGCAAATGGGTAGTGGTCACGGTTGTACAACATGGCGAATAGAACTACATCACTCGATTTACACGTAAAGACAGTTAAAATGGAAAATGTCTTGTTATATATATTTTACTACACTAAATTTTTTTAAAAAGGAATTACGGTTGTCATTTATTAGTCTTTGAAAAAAATATTTTTTTAAACAAGGATATTTGCTACAGTGTTAAGTGAGAATCTGGGGCACCGAGCATCAAACGTTAGAATCTGAGAGTTGGGTGGTGGATACGCAGGACTTCACGATCGTATGTTTCTGCTTGTTGCTGTAATGAAGCACCACAGACTCAGTGGTTTAAAACAAGCTTATTATCTCACAGTTCTACAGTTCACAAGTCTGACCCAGGTCTCACTAGGCTAAAATCAAGCAGTCGGCAAAGCTGCGTTCTTTCTGGAGGCTTCAGGGAAGGATCTGTTTCCTCGCCCCTTCCAGCTGCTAAAGTCTGCCTGGCATCTTCCTCCGAAGTCAATGCCAGCAACACAGCATGAAATCTTGATTTTTAAGGGCAAAGATGAAAAACAAAAAATCTCTACTCATGGGACTTTACGAGGAAAAAACTAACAGAATTTAGGGCTGCCAAACCACCTTACAGGTTACATTAATAACAGCATGCTGTTGTCTCCCTGGGTGCCCCCTGATCAGACCCAACCTGGAACCATGACCATTTCTAGGCTCCAAACGCTAGGAGGAGTACTGGCTTATGGAGGTATGTCCAGAGAGGCCTGAGCTCCGTGGTGAAGAGGCAGGAAACCACGACACATGGCTTAACAGCTACAGGAAACGAGCAAGAACTTAAACAGCAGTCTTCAAATAGGTAAAGCGCTGTCACAGGGAGAAGGGCAACGTAACTGCAGAGGGCAAAGCTGGGAGCAATCATTAGCAGCCACATCAAGGTACATTTCACCTCTGTACGAGGCTGAGCTTCAGAAAGCCACAGCTAAAGCAAAAGTCGATGGGCTGCCTCATCACAGAACAAGCATCTCCCAATCAGGCGATGTAGGAGCAGAGCCTGAGTGACCACATGTGAGGACTCTGCAGAGATGCTGAAAACAGATAAGAAATTAGGCAACAAAACCTACAGAATCCTGTCCAAAGCACAGATTCTCAGAACCAACAGGCATTCTGTTAGCCATTAGACTGTCCCCTACCTGGAATAAGGTTAGAACTGCCTTAAAGTAAGGTAAATGCTACACTCTATTCTAGAGAGAAACAGAAAAAATCGACACCTTATTTCCTAAAATACTTAATTTACCACTCCCGCCCCCCACCACACACACGCCATGCTGTGATTTTTAAGGGATAACTACAAGATTCGATCTCTTGCTCCCTATTTAGCTTCATTACTTTTATCAGCATACTTACAATTCTGGCCATGCTAAGCTGGAGTCCAAACACCAGGTTTAATTCTTTGCCTTTAAACCAACTCACAGCGTAGGTGTTCTGGGCCACTGCTAAGGACTCCCCGCCAGTTCTAAAAATGAACAGGAAAGGAAAAGTCACAGCTTTTAAACAAATACCACAGTTAAAGGAAAAGTCGTAGCTTTAAAAAAAAAAAAAGTATAATTAAGGTAATAAAAACAAAATTAAGATAATACAAAGTGTTAAAACATGGTCCCGAAATTTTTTACTAATCCTCTTATCAACGCGTGGGCCCTAGGTCCCCTCCCCCTGAAACTAGGTGGGCTGTGACTGCGTCAACTAGCTGATATGGTGGGAGGGATGCTGTGATTTCACAGGTATAAAAGGGCACGTGCCTTTCACTCCAACACTGGCACTTGGAGCCCTGAGCCACCCTGTAACACGACCAGCTACCCTGAGTTCGCCACGCTATGAGAAAGCCAAGCGCACGTTCAGGTGCTCCAGGCAGCTGCCCTCGTCTTCAAATCACCGAAGTCCAGGCGCCAGACACGTGCATCTACAAGCCTTTAGATGATGCCAGTCCCAGCCTTCAGTGAGTCTTTCCAGCTGAAGCCCCAGACATCACGGGGCACTGACAAGACACCCATGCATGCCTGTCCAAACAGCTGCCCCACAAAGCCCATGAGCACAGTGAATGGTTATCTTACACGCGTTTTGGGGAACTTCAATACGCTGAAATAATGACTGTCATGGCGACCCCACGTCTGCAGAGCAGATCTGCTCCACAGGGCTTTCGAGGCTGTGACCTTTCTTCCAACGAGCCTCTGGGTGGGTTCAAAGCGCCAACCTTTCCATTAGTCGTTGAGCATGTAACTATTTGTGCCACCCGGGTCGCCAGGAGGCAGGATTGACTCACTGGCAGCTGGTGGTGCACTTACAGTAGCTGCCAACAGCCAATACAGGGAGTCTGGCCTGCTCTGTGAACACACAAATTTACACTCTTCAGGCTAATACATAAGCTCTCCATCAATCACCCCCCAATTCACCTTCCATGCTCAACGTTCTCTTACCTCCTGGGTTTTAACTTTCCTTCAGTTAGTCTCCTGTACTCACCACTGCCCCTCCAAGCTTCCAGACAGGATCTTCCCTTCCTCCATATCCTACCTCTGAACCCTCTTTACCACTTAGTTCGAAATATTTTCCTGCTCTCCTACTAACCTGAATCCTGTAGACTTCTACCAAGGCTACTTCCACCGTGAGGCCATTAGTGACCACATTTCCCTCCCTGAATTCCTTTCAAATTTTCATATACATTTTGTTCCCTTCTCTCTTACTTAGCGCTCTCTTGGGGTATGTCACATATGCCCACGTGTCCCTGGGCCCCGCGGAAAGCGTGAATAAGCTATGCTTTTAAGCTGGAGCCTGAATAAGTTCTGCTGTCTGCACCCCTCAGGGCAGGAAGCCCAAGGCTGAACTCAGAATGGGCTAACTGAGCAGATGCTGACACCCACGGAGAGCAACCAGCCTTTGGGTACTCTGCTCATGCGAGCCTCCTGAACAGGTTCCAAAATAGACCTGCACATCACCTACTAAGGAACAGTGAAATGTCCATGAATTACCAACTCAGGACCTGACAGTCCACACGCTTTTAAGTGAGGTTTAAATCATATTCTTCAATACAACAGAGCAAGCAAAAACTTCTAGGAAAAATATCACATTTCTGGAGAATTACTGAATATTCAAACTCCACACAGAGTTAACTACAACCACTCAAAATTTTTGCTTATTTTAAAAGAAAATTAAGACAACTGAGAGTATGTGGCTTATGCAGATGTGGCGAGATTTCAAGGATTTGAAGTAATTCTCCAGAACAATTTTTTTTCTAAATCCTTAATGTATTGATAAACTCTAAAACAGTAATACGTTAGGACAAATAAAATTATGCAGAACTTACCCAAATATAAACCTTCCAAATTCCATCAGCCAAAAGGCATTAAATATTCCACCCAGAGCAAAAACCACCTAAAAGGCAGAATTCTGCTGTCAATGAAAAAGTACATTCCAGGTATTAAAGAGAAACAATAATAACTCATGACGAATCACACCCTCTACATTAATTTTAATATTCTTCCTTAGTAAGTCTATGAAATCAAAGCATTACTGTTAACCTGTCTTGAGGCTTAAAAGAGAATTATGCATTATACCACACGGCCATTTGTGGGCCCTGCTTAATTACATCAGGTATTCATTAAACACATCTTTGCTGGTGGAAGGAGACAAGAATTCAAAAGCCACTGTCACACAATCCATGAACAGTTTGGCCTTCCTTACCTGTCCAATGCAAACAAAGCAGCTAAAAATAATGGTGCCCCATCTGTCAGAGAGAGAGAGACACACACACACAAAGAAAACGGGTATGAGTTAAGACTACATTGCCGTTAATTCAATTACCAAGTCCTTCAGTAATATTCACCTTGATGCTTTTTACCACCCTCTGCGTTTCCTCCAAGGAAAGAAAAATGAAGTGCTGGTCTGCTTCGGATGTCAGCAACTTCCCTGACCTGCACAAATGAATGCTGACCTACAGAAGTCTAGACTTCCTGCAGGGATTCTAGTCTTCAGTAATGCATATGCTAAATTAGTCCACTGTCATCTCTTAAACAAGATTTATCAAATAATCTTTAAGAAATTCCCAAGGTCTTAAACGCTAGCAAGCAGCCATCTAAGATCCATCAATTGGTCTCAACCCACCTGGAGCAAAGAAGAATGAAGAACACCAAAGACACAGGGTAATTATGAGCCCAAGAGACAGAAAGGGCCACATAAACCAGAGACTACATCAGCCTGAGACCAGAAGAACTAGATGGTGCCTGGCCACAACTGATGACTGCCAGGACAGGAAACTCAACAGAGAAATCCTGATGGAGCAGGAGGGCAGTGAGATGCAGACCCCAAATTCTCATAAAAAGGCCAGACCTAATGGTCTGACTGAGACTAGAAGGACCCCAGAGGTTATGGTCCCTGGACCTTCTGTTACTCCAAGACAGGAACCATTCCCAAAGCCAACTCTTCAGACACGGATTGGACTGGACAACGGGACAGAAAATGATACTGGTGAAGAATGAGCTTCTTGGATCAAGCAGACACATGAGACTATGTGGGCATCTCCTGTGTGGAGAGGAGATGAGAGGGCAGAGGGAGTCAGAAGCTGGCCAAACAGACATGAAAACATAGAGTGGAGAGAAGGGGTATACTGTCTCATTAGGGGCAGAGCAATTAGGAGCATATAGCAAGATGTACATAAATTTTTGTATGAGAGACTGACTTGATTTGTAAACTTTCACTTAAAGCACAATATAAATTAGGGAAAAAAAGTTCTGAGGGTCAAAACTGTAAAATATGGAAAATCTTTGTAAAACTTTTATTAATAGTTTAGGGTTGATTCTAAAAATTCCAAATTAGATAATTTTAAATGGTTATAATTCTTGACAGTGAAAAGCTATTTTTAAAAGAACAAAAATCAACCATGTTAATACAGCTACAGATACACCTAACCTAACATACTACAATCAACATCTAATTGATCAATAATGTGGGAGCCCTGGTGGCGCAGTGGTTAAGAGCTCAGCTGCTAAGCAAAAGGCTGGCAGTTCGAATCCACCCACTGCTCCTTGGAAACTCTATAGGGCAGTTCTACTCTGTCCTATTGGGTCGCTAGGAGTCGGAATCGACTTGATGTCAACAGGTTTGGTTCGGTTTTTTAGAGTAATAAAATGCCAGCATAAAAAGACTTCTAAAATGTCATCTGAGTAAACCCTGCTTCTGAAACTCAAATCTCTCTCAAGATCTTTGTGAGATGGCCACACCACATTCCAATGGATGTTCTTCAGCCCTGGGAAAGCCACTATGATCCCTAGGTAATTCACATCACCTCCTGTCGATGTGATCGAGCACAGTCTTCATCACACTAAGTGGCATCTGTTCCCCCGAAGTTTCAAGCTAATTCTATACCTTGGAACCGAGCCAAAAGAAACTGAATTCTTCCTTCATGCTCTAACTCTTCAAAACATTTTCAAGTTAAGCCCCAAGTCTAAGCACTGACAGGTTCTTCAATCCTTACCCACCTGGCACGGTCTGAAGACCCTTCATCATCTTGGTCTCTGTCTACCGAAAATATTCCCAGTCTATATCCCTCTCACTGTCTGCACTAACAACACACACAGAACTGCAAGGATGAAAAATGACAAAGTTTGCAATGTTATTCCTTCCTCAGCATCTAACGGGAGTGGTCAAAAAAGGTCAATGCCCAAAGAGAGGCAGAAAACCTCACTGAAGCTAGGGAGGCACGCACTACCTACATGCCAGGTACTTTACATTCATCTCTCATTAACTCCTCATAACCACCATAACAGGCAGGAATTATCTTCTGTATTTTACCATGAGATAACTGAAGCTCAGGAAGTCATACAGCTTGAAGGTGGAGCAAGTGGCAGTAATGAGATTCAGACCCTGCTTTGTCTGACCCCCAGTGTGGGTACAATCTACCTCCAGAAAACTGAGTTACGTTCTTCCATCCACATTATTTACTAGTCCTTACCTCAAGTAAACTACTTTAGGAGATGCCAACCAACTTTCAAAAGCCAACTCCAGAGAGAGATAAAGATCATGGGGAAAAAAAGCAAGAACACAGATTAGCACTACTATCGATAGAGAAGTTTATTCAGTTCTTTCTAGAAATAACCTTAACTTAGTTCTGTACTTTCCTAATAATCAGTTTTTACCCATAAGTAAGATTTTTCTCACGCTTACCGTATTCCAAATACTCGGTCTATCAAAAAGCCACCAAAGAAACACAGAACTACATTGGGCCAAGAATACCAGGCATAGAGCAGCATGAACTTCGTGGTATTCACCTGCATATCCTGCACAAAAAGAAGATAAAACCACTGTTTGCAAACACATTCATCAACTTACAAATCAAAGCACAGCAATCTAAACTAAGAAGCGGCTGCATTAATTCTTTCTGTGCAGAGCAGGGGTTTCTTAGCCGTTTGTAAGTCACTAACTGCTCTGAGAAGCTCATGAAAGCTACGTTGACATGTTGTTTCAAGGGCCTCATGATCCCAGGCTCAGGTGCCCTGTGACAGATCCCCCACGACACCTGCCTGTATCGTCTACATTCTCATTCCCTCTCTGCTACCTGTAATGGGGGCTCCTCCCACATAGAAACGGATAATCTTACGCCATCCTTATCCCCCACCAACACCTCCCCCGTTTCCTTCCCATTCTAGAATGCAAAGGGCCAACCTACAAATTTCTCCCTGTGCAAGTGTAAAAAACTATACAAAGAAAAAAGACTATTTAAAAACCCATGAGTGTAAATATTAAATACATTTTTTACAATGCACAACCACAGAAATACTACTGACAGGACAGTCTTCTGCAATCAATATCCACACTTTAAAAAACAAATAATGACAACCACATATTTAGAAGTCAAGAGCTATCCCATCAAATTACTTTTCATTCTGGTGACCAAGCAATGGGACAGTGAAATGCAAACAAAAATCTGCTAATACTGCTGGGCAATACTGTGGAAACAGTACGTAATTACGCACCTAAGGAGGGAAACAGTTCAAAGTCACACGTGCTATTACTTAATCCTTTGTGGCCACTCACTCCAACTCAGATGTTAAAGTGGAGTCAGTGGACAATGTTTTCAGGCCAGGCAGCCTGAAAGCTCAATGGTTAAGTCTGCTCCAACGTAAACAAAAGAAATACAGGCGAAATATTAACTTACCCGTTGGATCTGAGTCTGAAGGGCAGCAGGATTATCGTAGCAAAAATAGCTACCTAGAAAAGGGAAGAGCAAATATCATATAATAACACTGTCCTTATAAAAATGTCCAGTTCTGATGACTACTCAAACGGTGACTTTAAATGCTTACACTAAGGGCTCGAGGACTCACATGAGCCCTTATCCGTTAGGATTTTCTAAGTTAAACATGCCAAATCATTATCAAATTCTTAGCGTGCAGATACAGTAAATATTGGGAACCTGAATTAAGAAGTTAGTAATTAACTGTTCTTCCATTTTAGTTTTACACTTCACACCCTACTGTTCTTTAGTATCTTCATCAAGCTGTTACATCTTCCTCATTTAAGAGCTACCAGTACACACGCTAGGAATTTTACAAACATCTTCGGCAGTTTCCTCGTGAGTTTGATACATAAGAGCAGAGGAATGGACTCTAGCTATTCTAACTAAACCAGAACTTGAAACAAGACTTACAACTCTACAAAAAAGAACACCCAAGATCAAGTAATTCAATGAACACAAAAATGATGAAAATTAAACTGAGAATACTAAAAGATCAAAATAAAACATAATAATGTATATTAGGACGAGAACGGAGAGAAGTTGCGAGAGGGTTGACATCATGCACTCAAATTTATTTTAAAAGTAATATAACTGACAGGTTCTCCGGTAGGCTACAAGATAATACCGCCTCCATTCCTCCACTAACTCTATTCAAAAACGCATTATCAGAAACTACCGGTTCAAAGGAAAGACAACTGTCATTAAATAGATAGGAATCTGGCTCTGAAACCCAAGCAGGTAACCAGAAATTACGAAAAACGGTCTGTTTTTTATGATTGAATAGGGACAATCTGTTTAAGTGCTTTGGTGGTGCTATTCTTGTCTTTTTGTTTGTTTCTAAATTCAGCAACTTCTGGCTCCAGCTTTACTAGCTTGTAAAAGACATCCACTACTTGCTTTAAAGCTCTTCTAAAAAAGAAAACACAGAAAGAATTATTAAGAAGCCAAAGCATCCCTCATACCTACTTATACATCCCAGTGATACCACAAAAGTTGTCCACCTGTGTCCTTAAAACTGCTTATTGCACAGGTCCCAACTGCCCCCCCTGGAAAACACGATTCCCTTCGCACCAAACTAATACTGACATCGCGGTAGTTGCTGAATGTATAAAAAACTGGAACACAGGAAGATGCTGTAGAAATTATTTCAGAAACTGCTCTCAGAACGATCGGATTTCGTAAGTCAACCTCCCACCGCCAAGCTTATCATGTACCCCAAGCCAGAGTGGTTGCTTCAGAGCGGAAGGGCAAGAGAAGCTCTCTGAAGCAACCAGCAAGCCGCATTCACACATCTTCCCGAGTAGGGTGAGAAACATAAAAGACTGCCAACGAAATCATTTACATTTTTTTTTTTTTTTTAAAGACTAGGGCTTTTTTTTTGTTCCCTTGGAAGAGGAGTGGAAACCCTGGTGGTGTAGTGATTAAGTGCTAATCAAAGGGTGGGCAGGCAGTTCGAATTCACCAGGCACTCCTTGGAAACTCTATGGAGCAGTTCTACTCTGTCCTATAGGATCGCTATGAGTCGGAATCGACTCGACGGTTCTGGGCTTGGTTTGGTTTTGTTTTTTGAAGAAGAGTAGGGGCATTGTGTTCTCAGTTCCTAGATTCCTCCCCAGCAAAAACTGCCCTAACAGAAGCTGTGGAGGTCTGGGCCTGATCCTTCTCTGCGGCTCCCGGGGCCAAGGTGGCAGAGGGAGACTCGCCGGGCGCAGTCCCCGGGGGCCGAGGTGGCGCAGAGGGAGGCTTGCCCAGCTCAGTCCCCCAGGCCGAGGTGGCGCAGAGGGAGGCTCGCCCAGGTCAATGCCCGGGCCCCAGGTGGCGCAGAGGGAGGCTCGCCGGGCTCAGTCCCCGGGGCCGAGTTGGCGCCGAGGGAGACTCGCCGGGCGCAGTCCCCGGGCCGAGGTGGTGCAGAGGGAGGCTCGCCGGGCGCAGTCCCCCGGGCCCGAGGTGGCGCAGAGGGAGGCTCGCCGGGCTCAGTCCCCGGGGCCGAGGTGGCGCAGAGCGAGGCTCGCCGGGCGCAGTCCCCGGGGGCCAAGGTGGCGCAGAGGGAGGTTCGCCGGGCTCAGTCCCCGGGGCCGAGGTGGCGCAGAGGGAGGCTCGCCGGGCTCAGTCCCCGGGGCCGAGGTGGCGCAGAGGGAGGCTCGCCGGGCGCAGTCCCTGGGCCGAGGTGGCGCAGAGGGAGGCTCGTCCAGGTCAATGCCCGGGCCCGAGGTGGCGCAGAGGGAGGCTCGCCGGGCGCAGTCCCCGGGGGCCCAGGTGGGGCAGAGGGAGGCTCGCCGGGCGCAGTCCCCCGGGCCCGAGGTGGCGCAGAGGGAGGCTCGCCGGGCGCAGTCCCCGGGGCCGAGGTGGCGCAGAGGGAGGCTCGCCGGGCGCAGTCCCCGGGGGCCGAGGTGGCGCAGAGGGAGGCTCGCCGGGCTCAGTCCCCGGGGCCGAGGTGGCGCAGAGGGAGGCTCGCCGGGCTCAGTCCCCGGGGGCCGAGGTGGCGCAGAGGGAGGCTCGCCGGGCACAGTCCCCGGGCCGAGGTGGCGCAGAGGGAGGCTCGTCCAGGTCAATGCCCGGGCCCGAGGTGGCGCAGAGGGAGGCTCGCCGGGTGCAGTCCCCGGGCCCAGGTGGCGCAGAGGGAGGCTCGTCCAGGTCAATGCCCGGGCCCGAGGTGGCGCAGAGGGAGGCTCGCCGGGCGCAGTCCCCGGGGGCCGAGGTGGCGCAGAGGGAGGCTCGCCCAGCTCAGTCCCCCGGGCCGAGGTGGCGCAGAGGGAGGCTCGCCCAGGTCAATGCCCGGGCCCGAGGTGGCGCAGAGGGAGGCTCGCCGGGCGCAGTCCCCAGGGCCGAGGTGGCGCTGAGGGAGGCTCGCCGGGCGCAGTCCTCGGGGGCCCAGGTGGCGCAGAGGGAGGATCGCCGGGCGCAGTCCCCGGGGCCGAGGTGGCGCAGAGGGAGGCTCGCCGGGCGCAGTCCCCGGGCCCAGGTGGCGCAGGGGGAGGCTCGCCGGGCGCAGTCCTCCGGGCCCGAGGTGGCGCAGAGGGAGGCTCGCCGGGCGCAGTCCTCCGGGCCCGAGGTGGCGCAGGGGGAGGCTCGCCGGGCGCAGTCCCCGGGCCCAGGTGGCGCAGGGGGAGGCTCGCCGGGCGCAGTCCCCCGGGCCCGAGGTGGCGCAGAGGGAGGCTCGCCGGGCGCAGTCCCCCGGGCCCGAGGTGGCGCAGAGGGAGGCTCGCCGGGCGCAGTCCTCCGGGCCCGAGGTGGCGCAGAGGGAGGCTCGCCGGGCGCAGTCCTCCGGGCCCGAGGTGGCGCAGAGGGAGGCTCGCCGGGCGCAGTCCCCCGGGCCCGAGGTGGCGCAGAGGGAGGCTCGCCGGGCGCAGTCCTCCGGGCCCGAGGTGGCGCAGGGGGAGGCTCGCCGGGCGCAGTCCCCGGGCCCAGGTGGCGCAGGGGGAGGCTCGCCGGGCGCAGGCCCCCGGGCCCGAGGTGGCGCAGAGGGAGGCTCGCCGGGCGCAGGCCCCCGGGCCCGAGGTGGCGCAGAGGGAGGCTCGCCGGGCGCAGTCCCCCGGGCCGAGGTGGCGCAGACGGAGGAGAGGAGGCCCCGCGGCACCAGCGGGCGCGGGGCGGACCCCGGGCTCTCCGTCTGCCCGAGAGAAGGCGGCGCCCTCGGCTATCAGCCCCCCGGCTATCAGCCCCCCGGCTATCAGCCCCCCGGCTCACCGAAGCCCAGGAAGCACATCAGCGACAGCACTAGGAGCCGGTGCGCCAAGCGGCTGGGGTCGCAGAGGGCCGGCAGCGCCCTGGCGGCCGCGGGGACCGCTCCGCCGGCCTCGTCGGGACCACCCGCCAGCAGCGCCCGCGCCTCCTCGTCCTCGTCCTCCATCCGGCGCCGGAGACGGCGGCGGGACCCGGGCAGACGGCGGGCAGACGGCGGCCACAGCCAGCACCGGCCGCGGTCAGGTGACCGCAGCCGACACGTGACGCAGACGCAGGGCACGCTCACGTGAGCGGCCGTGATGGCGTAACGGCACGCTCGCGAGGGAGGCGGGCCGCGCGGTGCCTCAAACTTCCGGACTCTCCATCCGGCCGCTTCGCCTCCCTGCTGACAGGAACCGCGTGTCAGACCCCGCACCCGTCCACCCTGCTGACACCCCGATTCAGACCCCGCACCCGTCCACCCTGCTGACACCCCGATTCAGACCCCGCACGCGCCCACCCTGCTGACACCCCGATTCAGACCCCGCACCCGTCCACCCTGCTGACAACCCGATTCAGACCACGCACCCGTCCACCCTGCTGACACCCCGATTCAGACCCCGCACCCGTCCACCCTGCTGACACCCCGATTCAGACCCCGCACCCGTCCACCCTGCTGACAACCCGATTCAGACCACGCACCCGTCCACCCTGCTGACACCCCGATTCAGACCCCGCCTCCATCCACCCTACCGACACCCCGATTCAGACCCCGCACGCGCCCACCCTCCTGACACCCCGATTCAGATGCCGCACCCGTCCACCCTGCTGACACCCCGATTTAGACCCCGCACCCGTCCACCCTGCTGACACCCTGATTCAGACCCAGCACCTGTCCACCCTGCTGACACCCCCATTTCAGACTCCACATGCGCCCACCCTGCTGACACCCCGATTCAGACCCCGCACGCGCCCTCCCTGCTGACACCCCGATTCAGACCACGCACGCACCCACCCTGCTGACACCCCGATTCAGACTCCGCACCCGTCGACCCTGCTGACACTCCGATTCAGACCCCGCACGCGCCCACCCTGCTGACACCCCGATTCAGACCCCGCACGCGCCCACCCTGCTGACACCCCGATTCAGACCCCACACGCGCCCACCCTGCTCATACCCCGATTCAGACCCCGCACCCGTCCACCCTGCTGACACCCCGATTCAGACCACGCACCCGTCCACCCTGCTCACACCCCGATTCAGACCCCGCCTCCATCCACCCTACCGACACCGCGATTCAGACCCCGCACGCGCCCACCCTGCTGACACCCCGATTCAGACCCTGCACGCGCCCTCCCTCCTGACACCCCGATTCAAACCCCGCACGCGCCCACCCTCCTGACACCCCGATTCAGACCCCGCACGCGCCCACCCTGCTGACACCCCGATTCAGACCCCGCACGCGCCCACCCTCCTGACACCCCGATTCAGACCCCGCACACGCCCTCCCTGCCGACACCCCGATTCAGACCCCGCACCCGTCCACCCTGCTGACACCCCGATTCAGACCACGCACCCGTCCACCCTGCTGACACCCCGATTCAGACCACGCACCCGTCCACCCTGCTGTCACCCCGATTTACACCCCGCATGTGCCCACCCGGCTGACACCCCGATTCAGACCACGCACCCGTCCACTCTGCTGACACCCCGATTCAGACCCAGCACCCGTCCACCATGCTGACACCCCCATTCAGACCCCGCACCCGTCCACCCTGCTGACACCCCGATTCAGACCCCGCACCCATCCACCCTGCTGACACCCTGATTCAGACCCAGCACCCGTCCACCCTGCTGACACCCCCATTTCAGACTCCACATGCGCCCACCCTGCTGACACCCCGATTCAGACCCCACACGCGCCCTCCCTGCTGACACCCCGATTCAGACCCAGCATCCGTGCACCGTGCTCACACCCTGGTTCAGACCCTGCACCCGTCCCCCCTGCTGACACCTACTTTTCAGAACCCGCACGCGTGCACCTTGCTGACACCCCCATTTCAGACCCCACACGCGTCCATCCTGTTGATACCCCCTTTTCAGACCTCGCACGCATCCACCCTGTTGACACCCCCATTTCAGACCCTGCACGCGTCCACCCGGAAGAAAGTGCAGGTCTCCTGCTAGCTTCACCTGCCTCCTAGGTGAATGCCGTCCGCACTGAGAACCAGAAGAGCCGTGCTTCTCCCCGCAGCAATGCCCTCTCCACGGCTTCTCTGGCTACTCCTAATACTCACAAAGGAGCCCCCGGGTGCCAAAAACGATCGCAGCCAAGAGGTGGCTTTGGGCGGTTTGAACCCAACCAGAGGCACCTCCGAAGACCCCCCTGACATGTGCTTCCAACGGACCACAGCCTTGAAACCCTTATGGAGGCTTTTACTCTGCACACATGGGGTCGCCATGAGTCCGACTCCAGGCAACTATCAACAATACTGTACTCACGAACTAGATTGTGCACCTTCTGATGTGTCTGTCAATCCATGTGCCGGGTACTGGAAATACAAAATGCGATGAGATAAGCTCTCTGACCTCAGCGAGATCATGGTTTGGTTGTAAAGTCCACAGAAACATATTCATGTTACCCAATTGGGGTCCGTGCCCTGGAGCAGTGGAACCAATGAAACATAATCCAAGTCGGAAAGGGAGAGACAGTTTATTAGGAGGTGACACCAACGGTGAGTCCAACAGCAACGCAGACTGTCTTTATGGAATCTCGAAAAGCAGTTTCTACATCAGAGCTTATGTATCAATTCTGCAAGGATTGCGTAGCCCACATGTGGTCAGATGAGTATACATCACAAAACAATTATAAGAAACTCTTTATTAAACTAAAAATACGCATGCTGGACGTCTGGACTCTAATCCGTATGCTTGTAAGAGGCTATATATATATATATATATATATATATATATATATATATATATATATATATATAAATCTTTCGACTAGTGGAACTGGCCTCCCAAGTTTACTCTGAGTGAGATAAGGAGAAAGAAAGTAAGTTGCAGACCAAATGCACCAGGCTGCCTTCCTAGCTGCCATCTTGCAGGCTGAAGGCCATCCCCCAAGAGAACCAAGAGGAGGAGACCAAGGCCAAAAGAGCCGAGAAGGCCCTGCACCCCTTTGGTAAGAGATCAGTGCAGCTGGTGCAATAAAAAAAAACTTATAGGTTACTTGGAGTATCATTTTGGCATTAATTATGTCAGGCTCTCAATCACCTGTTTTGAAAAGAAGAAAACATGTTGCAAGGCATTAGGGTCACACTTATAAAAACATGATAAATGAATGGATAAACAAATGAGGTGAGAGCAGCAGCAGAGGTAGACACTGAATTCCATAGAAATACCTGGGAGGGGCACTTGGGAAAGAGAGTATGTGCACAATTTGACAATCTTTGGGGGGAGGGGGAGAGAAGGCTAAACTGGAAATGAGGGAAAGAACTCAAGGATAGAAACACTAAACCTTTTCCATGAGGAGCCATCAAAGATTTTGAGGAGAGCAGCAAGACTGTAAAATTTGTGTCTCTGAAAATTCACTCTGATAGCACAACCAACTCCCACTTTCTGGGTGTCCAGGTCTTTGGCAACAGATTTTTGAGGGAAACAAAGACACTGAATAACCATGAGGATAATTAGGAAGATGCCTTAGTAGTGAAGATTAGAGATGGCAAGTTCCTACCGGGAAGAAAATAGTGATGGAACAAAGAGAATCAAGTGTTTAGGATGTGAAAGAGGATGCCTTTGTGAACAACAGCATGTGAGGTCCACAAGTGGAGGACTTGAGGATGTCTCCCAGATTTCTAGTTTGGGACCCCAATAAAAAACCAAAACCAAACCCAGTGCCATCGAGTCGATTCTGACTCATAGTGACCCTATGGGACAGAGTAGAACTGCCCCATAGACTTTTGGAGGAGTGCCTGGCAGATTCAAACTGCCGACCCTTTGGTTAGCAGCCGTAGCACTTAACCATTACCCCACCAGGGTTTCCGGGACCCCAGTAAAAAAAAAAAAAAAACCAAACCCAGTGCCACTGAGTTGATTCCCTGGTGGCATGGTGGTTAAGTGCTACGGCTGCTACCCAAAAGGTCAGCAGTTTGTATCCGCCAGGCGCTCCTTGGAAACTCTATCAGGCAGTTCTACTCCGTCCTATAGGGTCACTATGAGTTGGAATTGACTCGATGGCATTGGGACCCCAATAAAAACCAAAAAAAATAGGGACCAGAAAATAGGAAGTTGCGCAGTGTCAGTTTGCAGTGTGCTGCCTTTAAATGTCCACGCGATGTCTCCACTTCCCACCTCTCATTTTCTCTTCAGCTCCAGTTGGAGGAACTGCCAGTCTACTGAGACTACAAAATTATCAGCTTCATCTTTCCAAGTATCTTGGCCACTTCCAGGGCCGGAGTAAGGTACATGAGGGCCCTAAACATCGATAACCTGTGGTGTCTGCTCCTCTGCTTACTCACACATTTGACAGAATGTGTGAGTTATGTACATATGTGTGTGTCTCAACTATCCATGATGTAACTTCTTTTTAAATGTGACTATAATACTACAAGTTTATGAGAATGAGATGACCTGGATTATAAAATTTTTAGTGGATGCGGGGTACTAAGATTTTTACTATACACCACATTTTCTACAAAAACAATATTCCACAACAAAGAAAATGAGTCAGTGAACTTAGTTGTTTCAATCAATGCAAAATTCTGTTGATCTCCCACAGTGAAAAGTTGGCTTTCACCAGCGTTGTGTTAAACGGCTCATACTTCAAGTTTGATGCTTGTTTTCTAATAAGTGCTATATGTATAAATGAACAAAAAGATTCATAAAAGAAAATTTAATGATCGGAAAACAAACTACTGTATTTTATTTTTACATAGATCTTTCATCTCTAACATGTTATAATTAAAAACATTTCTTTTTACTCTTTGCTCTTACAAATGCTTCAGCGATTTCATCACAATTAAGCTGCCAAACAGTATCTACTTCCATACATAATGATAATGAGTCGAGTTGACTTTCAGGGGTGTGGTGTACTTATTCTATTAAATCTGTAATTGGCTGACTTTCAGAAAGGGAGAAACTTTTCAAAACAAGTTTATTGAGGCAAGTTGTTTAACATTGACCCCAGGGGTGAGAAAACTTGTTTTAAATCTCAGGGTTTTTTAAAAAATATTTTATTACAAAAACGTAAAACCTACAGAAAAATTCAGAGAGTAATAAAGCAGAAAACCATGTACTCACTAACCTGAGCACTTAGTACAGGCCAGAGGAAAGAGCTTTTGAGCTAGTGCAAACCCCTGTGGGGTCGCGGGAGAGGGTTCTCCTTGAGGGGACTTGTCCCTCTCAGGAACTCAGTCTATTCGGTCATCTTGCCATCCCAAAACCAAACCAAACCAAACCCACTGCCGTCGAGTCGATTCCGACTCATTGTGACCCTATAGGACAGAGTAGGACTGCCTGACAGTTTCCAAAGAGTGCCTGGCGGATTCGAACTGCCAACCTCTTGGTTAGCAGCTGTAGCACTTAAGCACTACGCCGCCAGGGTTTCCCTTGTCATCCCAGCTTTGATTATTTTGATTAAATGGTGATTGTGTGGTTCGCCTGCTTTTGTTGTTAGAGAGGGAGTTACGTTCATTGTAGCTTTCTGCATCCTGATCAGAGAAATGTCTTTTCCCTGCATTTTTAACAGTACTCTGATGGGATATTGGAGCCCTGTGGCATAGGGTTAAGAGCCCAGCTGCTAACCGAAAGCTCAGCAGCTCAAATCCACTAGCTGCTCCTTGGGAAACCCTATGGGGCAGTTCTACTCTGTCCTATAGGGTCGCTATGAGTTGGAATTGACTTGGTGGCAATGGGTTTGATTTTTGGTTTAACGGGATATTAGCCCTTCATATAGTGTTTCAGTTTTTTTTTTTAATTGTGTTTTAGGTGAAAGTTTACACAGCAAATTAGATTCCCTTTCAATAATTCTTACACAAATTGTTCCATGACATTGGTTACAATCCCCACAATGTGTCAGCACTCTCCCCATTTCCATTCCACCTACCCCATCCCTCCAGTTTCCCTGCCCCTCCTTGCCTTCTCATCTTTGCTTTTGGGTAAATTTTGACCATTTGGTCGTGTGTAGTTGATTGTTCAAAGGAGCACATTCCTCACAGGTGTTATTATTTTATAGGACAATCTATTATTTGGCTGAAAAGTGACCTCCAGAAGTGGCTTCCGTTCCAGGTTAAAAGGTTGTCTTAGGGCGATAGTCTGGGGATTCCTCCAGTCTCTATCATTCCAGTAAATGTGGCCTTATTTATGAATTTGAGTTTTGTTCTACATTTCTCTCTCATTCTAACTGGAACCTTCTATTCTGTCCCTGGTCAGAATGGTCTGTAGTGGTAGCTGGGCATCCTGTAGCTCTTCCGGTCTCAGGCTAGAAGAGGCTGGGGTTCACGTGGGCTATTAGTCCCATGGACTAATTTCTTCCTTGAGACTTTAGTTTCCTTCACTCTCTTTTGCTCCGGATGGGAAGGGACCAATAATTGTATCTTAGATGGCCACTCACAAGTTTTTAAGACCCCAGATGCTATTCACCAAACTAGGATCTAGAGTATTATCTTTATGAACTAAGTTATACCAGTTGACCTAGTTGTCCACGAAGCTGTGGTCCTGAGCCTTCAAACCCAGTAGATCAATCTCACAAAGTGTTTGTGTGTGTCTCAGCAGTATCCACAACTGTGCCCGCTAAGTGCTTTATTGCATGCATGCATACATATATGCAGCATATACATGTATATACATATGCCCACAAACATACCTATATATGCACACTCGTGTACTTCCTTTCGACTTCCCACACTCATATAGCATACAAACCTGCCTATATAACCACTCCCTTATTTTGTACTTGTTATGACTATTGTTAAAAAATTGTGCATGTTGTAGCATTTAGTTGTCCTTTATTCTTGTGTATCTCTCAGTATCTTCATTTGCCTTGGTCATGTTGTCCAGACTTGCCCCGTATTATGTACTGCCTTTCCCTTCGCCAGAGTTAACATGTGTAGCCTTTAACATGCGGCACAGCAGGTAAGAGCTTGGCTGCTAGCCAAAAGGTCAGCAGTTAGAATCCACCAGCCACTCCTTGGAAACCCTATGAGGCAGTTCTACTCTGTCCTGTAGGGTTTCTATGAGTTGAAATCAACTGGACTGCAATGTTGTTGTTGTTGTTAGGTGCCGTCGAGTCGATTCCGACTCATAGCAACCCTGTGCACAACAGAATGAAACACTGCCCGGTCCTGAGCCATCCTTACAATCATTGTTATGCTTGAGCCCATTGTTGCAGCCACTGTGTCAATCCACCTCATTGAGGGTCTTCCTCTTTTCCGCTGACCCTGTACTTTGCCAAGCATGATATCCTTCTCCATAGACTGATTCCTCCTGACAACATGTCCAAAGTATGTAAGACGCAGTCTCACCGCCCTTGCTTCTAAGGAGCATTCTGGTTGTACTTCTTCCAAGACAGATATGTTGGTTCTTTTGGCAGTCCATAGTATATTCAATATCCTTCGCCAACACCAAATTCAAAGGCATCAACTCTTCTTCGGCCTTCCTTATTCATTGTGCAGCTTTCACATGCATATGACGGGATTGAAAATACCATGGCTTGGGTCAGGCGCACTTTAGTCTTCAAGGTGACATCTTGCTCTTCAACACTTTGAAGTGGTCCTGTGCAGCAGATTTACCCAATGCAATGTGTCTTTTGATTTCTTGACTGCTGCTTCCATGGCTGTTGGTTGTAATAAGTTTGATTTAATGATCATGAGCAACTGTTCATGTGTTTGTTAGCCACCTGAATTTCCTCTTTGGTGAAGTGTCTGTTCATGTCCTTTGCCCGTTTCTCGATTGGATTGTTTGTCTTTTTGTTGTTGAGTTGTTGAAATTTTCTACATATTTTAGAGATTAGACCCTTGTCAGATATGTCACTGCCAGAAAAATTTTCCCAGTCTGTAGGTTCTCTTTGCACTGTTTTGGTAAAGTCTTTTGATGAGCATAAATATTTAATTTTTAGGAGGTCCAAGTTATCTAGTTTATCTTCTGTCGTTTGTGCATTTTTAGATATATTTGATAGTGTATTTATGCCAAAAATTATGATCCCTAGCTTTGTCTCTATTTTATCTTCCAGGAACTTCGTAGTTTTAGCTTTAACATTTTAAGTCTTTGATTCGTTTTCAGTTAGTTTTTGTGTATGGCGTGAGGCATGGATCCCCTTTCATTTTTCTGCAAATGGCTATCCAGTTTTGCCAGCACCCTATGTTAAAGAGACTGTCTCTTCCCCATTGAGTGGATTTTGAGCCTTTGTCAAAGATTAGCTGTCCATAAATGGATGGATTTACTTCTGGGTTCTTAATTCCGTTCCATCAGTCTATGTGTCTGACATTGTATCAGTATCCAGCTGTTTTGATTTCTGTGGCTGTATAGCAAGTTCTGAGATTGGGAAGTGCGAGGCCTCCTACTTTGTTGTGCTTCAATATTGCTTTAGCTATTCGAGGCCGTTTTCCTTTCCATATAAAGTTGGAGATTAGTTTTCCCATTTCATTAAGGAATGTTGGGATTTGGATCAGGATTGCATTATATGTATAGATCACTTTCAGTAGAATTGACATTTTCACAATGTTAGTCTTCCAGTCCATGAGCGTGGAATGTTCTTCCATTTATGTAAGCCTGTTTTGGTTTCTTCCAGTAGTGTTTTTTAGTTTTCCTCGTACACGTCTTTTACGTCCCTAGTTAAGTTTATTCCTGCATATTTTATCCTTTTGGGGTCTACTATAAATGGTATTGTTTTCTCGATTTCCTTTCTGGCGTTCTCCTTGTTAGTGTAGAGGAACCCAACTGATTTTCATGTTTGCTGAACACTTCTATTAGTTTCAATACCTTTCTTGCAGAATCTCTGGGATTTTCTATGTGTAGGATCATATCATCCACGAATAGGGATAGTTTTACTTCTTCCTTACCAATGTGGATAATACTCATTATCTACCTTTCTTGCCTTATTGCTTGGGCTAGGACTTCCAGTACAATACTGCATATGGGAAGTAATGATGGGCATCCTTTTCTTGTTCCTGCTCTCAAGGGGAATGCTTTCAATCTTCACTTGTCTTTTGACTTAATTATGGTGTTTTGGGTATTTCTGTCTGATTATTTGTTTGCTTGTTTGTTTGGCCTTAAAAGGGTTTCTTTTTATTTTTATGTAGTCAAGTTTAATGCATCTGGACTTTTGACACATAGTTAGAAATCCTTTCGCTGCATCCATGTTAAAGAGGAATCCACCCATTTTTTTCCTAGTACTGTATAATTTCATCATTTATATTTAAACGCCTGATCCATTTGGAGTTGATTCTTTTTTGATAGTGTAAAGCATGGGTCTAATTTATCTTTTAGCGAAAGGCTAACCAGTTGTCCCAACACCATTGATTAAAAAGTCCGTCTTTGTCCCAATGGTCTGAGATGCCATCTTTGTTGTGTAGTAAATTCCCATATGTATTTGGGTCTATTTCTGGAGTTTCTTTCCAATTCTGCTGGCTTGCCTAGCTCTTCATACACCAGTACCCCATGGTTTTTAGTTTAGAGGCTTTAGAGTGTGTTTTAATGAACAGTGGAGATAGTCCCATTTCATAGCTTTTATTTTTCAGTATTTTCCTGGGTGTTCTTCTGTGTTTATTTTTTCTTTGAGATTAGTATCAACTTGTCTAGCCCCTTAAGAACACTTGTTCGTGTTTGTAATCAGAATTTTATTAATTTTATAAATTAACTTACAGAGAACTGACATTTTTATTATGTTAAGTTATCCTATTCAAGAACAGATATCTTTCCATTTCTTCAAGTCTACTTTTGTGCTGTTCAAGTGTTTTAAAGTTTTCCTCATATAGATTTTGCATATTTCTTGTTAAAGATATTATTTTTGTTGCCTTTTAAACATGATTTTCTCTACCTTTATGTTATCTAATGATTATTATGTTATTTGTTTGCGTATATGAAGGTTACTGAATTTTGTATGTTAACTTTACATCCTGCCACTTTACTGAATTTGTTGTTGTTTGATTTAGTTTTATCCTTAACTCTCTAGAGTTTTGCAGGTATACTACCATACCAACTACAGAGAGGTATAGTTTTACTTCTTCTTTCCTAACTCTCATGCCTCTGATTTTCTGGTCTAACCATATTGGCTGACACATCCAGTTCCAGTTCAATGTTAAACAGCAGTCAAGAGAGCATTCTTGCCTTCAGCCTGGAATGAACAGTAATTTTTTTTAATAATAATACATGGAAGGAAATAAACAGAGAAGGAAAGCTCTTCCTTACAACAGGAAGCCAACCAAAATGGAACGATAGAAATAGAAAATTGCCATTTGGAGCCATTATCATAATAACTGATTCGGGCAATAATCATCAATGGATATTGAAACCATGGGTGGAAGTTTGCAGAGTTAACACGATATACGCATGGGCATAAAGTATCTCCTCACAAGATACTTATTAATTATAAAGGGAAAAATAGTGCAGAAGCCAAAGACACACCACTTAACAAAGTGATCAAAGCTAATATCACCAAGATTGAGACAAACGGACAACTTAACCAGAAGTTCACAGCCTGAATCCAATCATGAGGAAACATCAAACCCAAAAATAAACTCATCACTTTTTCCTTCTTGATAAGAAGTGAATAGGGTCAGGAAAGAACAGGCAATATTACATTTTTCTAAACAGAAAATTTTAAAGGACCCTCCTCCCCCTAACTTCGTATAACAAAAAATTCTATGTAAATTAAAAAAAAAAAAAAAGTTACCATCCAGCTGATTCCAAACCATGGAGACCCCCATATTACAGAGTAGAACTGCTCCATAGGGTTTTTTTGGCTGTAATTTTTACAGAAGCAGATTGCCAGGACATTCTTCCACAGTGCCACTGCATGGGTTTAAACCAACAATCTTCAGGTGAGTAGTCCAGAGCAAACTGTTCTACCTAGGGAACTCCTTTGTAAATTAGACACTAAAAAAAAAAAAAAAAAAGCAAAACTGCAAGTACTTACGAACAGCATACCGAGGAGGAGAAAGACAAAGGATGGGAAGGTATTTTAATTAAGCAACCTTTTGGAGGAACAGCATCAGGAAGGTAAATATGAACATTCCTTGTGCTGATTACAAATTTAGTGGCTCTCAGCTCCAAGTTCATCCCTTTTGCACCTAGTCTAAAATTTTAGTTTTCCTTTGCCACTTGGCAGAGTATTAAGCTTTGTCAATAGAGGGTGCACAAGAGACATCTTGGGAGAAAAGCCTTCTGCCTCCCAGGTGGGTGCGCCCACTCCCAGGCTCCTGCCTCACTCGCTGCGTCTGAGACACAGGAGTCAGGGTGATGGAGATCAAATTGCTAGGCTTAGGTGTTACACTAACTGGGTCTGCCAACACTCTGCTGAATCAAACTTAGCCCCAAACTGTAGACCTCCCCATACTGAGGTATTTGAGAAGAAATAGCCTTTGTCAAATTTACAATTTATTTATTAAAACAAAAATAAACCCTCATACCATATCTTAAGAACAAAAACAAGAAACGCATCCAATAGTCAGAAAAACACAATGCAAATGTGGGCCCTCAGTACTTGCGTGTTTTGCTTTTCCAGGACTTCCAGGCTAACCATGCCACACAGGGACAATTCAACAGATGCCATCAACTAAAAATATGCGTTCTACAAGCACAAAATAAAAATGGAGGCCTTTCTGACTTTTTTTTTAATAACTTTTTTCCAAATGTTTAATGAAAGCATCTTTTAAATTAATATCGGGGTAATTGAATGGCTTTTAAATGATGACTGCCAACCACCTCTGAGACTGGACTAAGTGCTGATGCAATGGGACAAGACAATGAGCTGGATACAGCTTTGCCCTGTCTAACAAGAAACGTCTCTCATTCATTAACATGGGCTTGTGATTATAATGTCCCTCTCTTAGGAAATCACTTTGAATTTTATATTCCCTTATTTATATTGAAATAGTCCTAAAATTAACTGAATGTTGCCACCCTAGTGTAACTACCTTGGTGAAACAACCATGAGTTGATCCAAATAAAAGTAAATGGACCTCAAGGGAATTATGCAGAATTTAAAACAGAGTCGATCTCAAAAGGTTGCATAGGGTAGAAACTCACTTGTACACCATTCCTGAAATAATAGACTCATAGAGCTAGAGAACAGATTAGTGGGTCACTTGGGTCAGAGATGGGGGGGAAGGTAGGTGTAAAAAAAGAAAAAAACTAAACAGAATATAATTATTAATCGGGAAAGTAGAACAATAAAATCCTATATATACTTTATTTTAAAAGTATTTGTCAGTACATATTTGATCGTTTTCATTTTCAGACACATACGGTTTCCACCTTGGTGATGACCTTGCTCAGTGGGAAACATAATATCTTTAATACATGAGTTAAATCTAAGATTATGTTCAAATGCACTGCAGGTAACTGCTTAGGTCAATAATAAATACAGTAGATTACTTTTAAATCCCATACTTGGGACTTTTTACTACAGATGCAATTGCTGACTTAACATAAATCAATGTACTTAAAGTGCCATATGATATCAAATGTTTAGCTTAACAGCATAAAATTGAGCAAAAACTATAAAACACGTTTTATAGGTACTATAAAACCCTGTGGCTGAAAGTCCTGCTTTTTTACATTACTCTGATTTATCAAGCCCCCTGAACATTCCAGAGAGCCAATACACTTGGGGATCAAAAATTGGCTTTCAGAATTTTACTCACTTCAGTTGTTATGACCATCAGGGACAGTGAGCACAGGAGAGAAGCACAAGGGTAGTGTGGAACTTACAGAGAGTTAAACATTTTACATCCTTTATAATCCTCTTCTGTTAGCAACCATCCTACTGTACCCAGCCTTCACAGCACCCAACCCCACATGGCCCCTTTAGCTTCTGAAAAAGGGGCTAATTGATATGGCAAGGAGGACTTCGTTGCTTGTCTTAAAATATATGTTTTCCATGGGGCTGTGGGCACTCATTCATTTACCCATCCAGGAAATTGATCTCTCCTTTCACACTGCATTGCAGTTCAGCAATGGACAAGACAGGGTAGAGGCAGTGAGGACAGGGCTGTGGATGAATGTGAGGGACACTGAGGAGACACACATAGTCAGGCTTCGTGGTGAAATGGGGTGAGAAAGAGGAGTCAGGGAGGACTCCTTGGCTCTCAGCTCAGCAATTGGGTGGGTGGTGGAGGCACTGCCTGAGCTAGAGTACAGAGGAGGAAGAAGTAAGCACTTTGAGGAAGGGTGGATATGTTGAATCTGAGATACATGTGGGCCATCCAAGTGGAAATTCCTAGCAGCAATTGGATGCATGGATCTGGGGCTCAACTGTGGTAAACGTTATGTTTCCTACCAGCAATCACCACATTCCAAAATAGTACTTCCTTGCTAGCAGAACCATCTTCTGCTATAAAACCAAAAAACCAAACCCGTTGCTGTTGAGTCGATTCTGACTCACAGTAACCCTATAGGACACAGTAGAACTGCCGCATAGGGTTTCCAAGGAGCGGCTGGTGGATTTGAACCTCTGACCTTTCAGTTAGCAGCCAAGCTCTTAACCATTGTGCCACCAGGGCTTCTCTCCTACTATAGCGGATTAAAATGCCCATACTCATTTTCTCAGCCTTCCTTGCAGTCAGGACATTTGACCTAATTCTGGGTAATGGCTCGTAGAATTCTTCCGAGGAGTCTTTTTGAAACGTTTTCCTTCCTGATGAAAAGAGATACGTGAGAAGAAACTGTCCTTTTTTTCAGTTTTTGGACATAGTTGCATGAAGTGTGATACCTGGAGTTATGGGACCCATTTTGCAATCATGAGGATACCAGGTTTTGGACAAAAGCCAATATGCCAGGAATGGTAGAGATGAAAGATGGAAAAACCTTGGGTATTGAATATCATCACTGAACCCTTCACCTAGAACTTCCCTGACTCTGGGCTTTTTATGATGTAAGATTACTAATGTCTTCATTATTTAAGTCTACTTTTAACTGAATTTTCTGTTACTTGCAGCTGAAAATACCTAGCCAGTACATCAACAAAGAAATGGGGATATAGAAAATGGAAATAGTAGGTGTCAACCTCTTGACAAAGGAGTCCAAGAGACTGAGTGTAATAACTGGAAGGGGTAGGAGGGACAAAAGAAGGTTTATTCTGAGAAGGAGAGGCATAAACGTTGATAGTGAAGATATTTCAGAGAGGTAAGCAGAGATAGAAAGAAACGGGGTGTTGGCTCTAGAAAAATAAAGAAAACTCTTTCTTTGAAATCAAAGGGAAAATCAGGAAGAGGGAAGATGACAGATGAGGTGTGCAGATGACACCTGTCTCTGACCAAAAATATCTGAAGAATTACAGGAAATCAAGCAACTAAATAACAAGTGATACTCAATTTGGATTTTAGAATGTCCGTGGCATGACTTCTTCTCAAAGGACATAAAAGTACGCTAAAATTGGTAAACCTAGTTACATCTGGAGCCAAGGAGCTTTTGCTATGTTTGAAGTCGCTGACTGTGTCTTAGTCATCTAGTGCTGCTATAACGGAAATACCACAAATGGATGCCATTGACAAAGAGAAGTTTCTTCTCTCACGGTCCAGTAGGCTAAAAGTCTGGTTTCAGGGCGCCAGCTCCAGGGGAAGACTTTCTTTCTCTGTCGACTCTGAAGGAAGGTCCTTGTCATCAGCCTTCCCTTGGTCTGGGAGCATCTCAGCACAGGAACCTCGGGTCCAAAGGATGCACTCTGCTCCCGGCACTGCTTTCTTGGTGGTATGAGGTCCCCAGGTCTCTCTGCTCACTTCTCTCTTTTGTATTTCAAAAGAGAGTGGCTTAAGACACTACCTAATCCTATAGACGTCATCAATATAACTGCTATTAATCCATCTTATTACACCATAGTGATAGGATTTACAACGTATAGGGAAATCACAGAAAACGGTGGACAATCACACAATATTGGGACTCATGGCCCAGCTAAGTTGACAGATATTTTGAGGGGACACAATTCAATCCATGACAGACCATATTTCTCTTTTCTGTTGTTGCAAATGCAGTTCCTGTGACTCTCACGTTATAAAACCATGTATCTCATAGATCCTCCGAAGGATTATCTAGTTCAGTCCTCTGCCTCTATTTATCCAACCAGCCATTCATTTCTAAGTATAAGCCAACTACTTCTCACCTCTGACGTCTCAGAGTCTGTGACTTCTCCTCTTGAATCTCTGGAACCCAGAACTGTAGGTAACGCCATAATATCACGCTCGGCTTGGCACAGAAGAAATGGAAGCAGGCAGTAAAGAAGGCTGTGGAAGGCTAACCCAGGGTAAAATCAAATACTTTAAAAAAATTATTAATCCAAAAAAAGGTAAAGAGGAAAAAAATGGAACATAAAACAGGTAAATAAGATAGTATATATAAACCCAGCAATATCAGTAATTAATATAAATTGACTAACCGAAGCAAAAAACTAAGACTGCTACAATGCATAAAATATTATATGTTGATACCAAAAGCACAAGCAACAAGAGAAAAAAAAATAGATAAACTGGGTTTTCATCAAAATTAAAAACTTTTGTTCATCAAAGAACACTATTAAGAAAATGAAAAGACAACCTACAGAGTACGTAAAGAACTCTTAAAACTCAGCACCAAAATTCTAACAACCTACTTTTAAAACTGACCAAAGCTTTGAATAAGCATTTCTCCAAAGAATATATACAAGTGGGCAATGAACACATGAAAAGATCTACAGCATCATTAGTTATCAGGGAAATGCACATTAAACCACAGCTAGGTACCACTTTACCTCCCCAAGGATGGCTATTGTCAGAAAAATGAAAAATAAATGTTGGTGAGGATGTGTAGAAATTGGAACCCTCATTTATTGCTGAGGGGAATGGTACAGTCCTTGTAGAAAACAGTTTGGCAGTTTTTCAAAAAGTTAAACATAGAATTACCGCATGACCTAGCAATGTCACTCCTAAGTATATACCCAAAGGGATAGAAAGCAGTGACTCAGACACATGTACACCAATGTTCATTGCAGCATTATTTATGATAGTCAAAAGGTGGAAACAACTCAGTGTCCATCAGCAGATGGATGGATAAACAAAATGTGATAAATATATGTTAACAAACAAACAAACCAAACCTGTTGCTGTTGATTCTGACACATAGTGACCTTATAGGACAGAGTAGAACTGCCCCATAGGATTTCCAAGGCTGAAATCTTTACAGAAGCAGACTGCCACATCTTTCTCCCGCGGAGCGGCTGGTGGGTTCAAATGGCTGACCTTTAGGTTAGCAGCAGAGCACTTAACCACTGCAGCACCAGGCTCCTTACAATGGAGTATTATTCAGCTACAAAGAGAAATGAAGTTCTGCTGCATGCCACCACATGGATAAACCCTGAAAACGTGTGAAATAAGCTAGACACAACAGGACAAATATTGTCTGATTCTACTTACATGAAATAGCTAGAATAGGCAAATCCATCAAGATAAATTTTAGTGGTTACCAGGGCCTGCGAAGAGGGGACAATGGAAAGTTTAAATAAAAAAAAAAAGAGTCCAGGTCTAGGGAGTGAGGAAATGGGAGAAGACAGAGGAAAATATAGGTGTGGTGTGTGAGGACATGGGAAGGGCCAGCAGAAGGCAAAGCTATGGGGAGTAAGAAGGTAAGATGGGACAGGAGATGTCACAGGTGTGGCCAGGGAAGTGACAGAAAGGGCCAGAGAGCAGCACAGGTGTGGATATTGAGGAGGTGGTAGAGGAGAGGGTAGCCCAGATGTGGATCATGCAGTGGTGGGAGGGGCCCCAGGAAGCAGCAAGTATAGAAAGTGAGGAGGTAGGAGGGGCCAGAGGAATGGCCACAAGTGGATAATAAGGAGGTGGGAGGAAAAGGGGGGAAAAAACAACTGTATGTTGCTTCCAATAGACTCATTTTACAAGTAAGAAATGCAGAAAGATTGAGAGTATGAGAATGGGAAAAGAGTCCCCACACAGATACCCACCATGAGAAAGCTGGTGTGCCTATCCTAGTATCAGACAAAATAGATTGTAAGACAAGAAACTTTACCAAACATAAAGAGGGCCATTGTATAGTGGAGGGGTCGATCCAACAGAAAGATGTCAAAATCCGTCTTAGTTATCTAGTGCTGCTATAACAGAAATACCACAAGTGGATGGCTTTAACAAAGAGAAGTTCATTTTCATACAGTAAAGTAGGCTAAAAGTCTAAATTCAGGGTGTCAGCTCCAGGGGAAGGTTTTTTCTGTCTGTTGGTCTTCTCCTCTGTCTTCCCCCAGACTAGGAACTTCTCTGCTCAGGGACCCCGGGTCCAAAGGACGCACTCTTCTCCCAGCACTGCTTTCTTGGTGGTATGAGGTCCCCCGTCTCTCTGCTCACTTCTTTCTTTTATAGCTCAAGAGATTGCCTCAAGGCACAGTCCAATCTTGCAGATCATGTCCCGCCTCACTAACGCAACTGCCACCCATCCTTCCTCATTAACATCATGAAGTCAGGATTTACAACATAAAGAAAAATCACGTAATACCGGGAATCATGGCCCAGCCAAATTGAAACATTTTTGGGGGGACATACTTCAATCCATGACACAATCCTAAATCCTTTGGCACATCCACTAACATAGCTTCAAAATACAAAAAGTAAAAACTGGACTGATGCGAAGGACACTGAGTGAAGTCACTGACCCAGTTCAAAACTAGGCTCAGGTATGAATTGCTCCCTCTTCTGAATGCAGTATAACAAAGCACTTGACTCACCTGGAACCCATGACTCACCTAGAGCATGTGACTCACCTGTTGGGAGTGACTCCCCTGGAGTGAGTGACTTACCTGGAGCAGATGATTCACCTGGAGCATGTGACTCACCTGGAGCACTTAACTCACCTGGAGCACTTGACTCACCTGGAGCACTGCCTAGCCATGAAGTTGTCTCAGGGCAATCAGGCAGGGTAGCAGCTTGGCTCACTCAACAAACTTTCTAGAAAACATCTCCAGACACTTCAGTTAAAGCCAGCATGTGTGTGGTACATCCTTGAGTGAGACAGGTGCACCCATCTGCAGTTTTCTAAATGAATTCTAATCTGTGTCCCCAAGTCACTCAGGGCCCTGTCCTGCCCTTGGGGTCCTCCGGCTCCTGATCTTCCTGTCAAAGAATAAACATAATCTGGCAGCTACATTTTGGTACCTGGCCCCTCAGGAGTCCTCATCAGAAACTTGTGAAGTGCCCCAGGATCACTGTCCAAAGGATTGTAACTATGTAGAGGATTTTAAAATGCTGGTTCCCTCCCCAGCGAGGAGCACATCATTCAGCTCTGATGTGTGACCACTAGTCTCTGCCAGAGTCTCATTCTGATCCAGAAATTTTAGATCCTCAAATTCCTGAATATCAGAAATTAACCCAACAACTTCTTTCTCCCAGAAATTGAAGCCTTAGATGCATCAAGTGGCTTGTGCAACACAAATGTCCTAGACCTCCGAATCTCTTGTCTCCAAAACCAGGCCCCACTTCCAGTCTATAGCACAGCGTCAGTCCGTAATGATGCAACTTGATGTA
This sequence comes from Loxodonta africana, assembly GCF_030014295.1. NCBI lineage: Eukaryota > Metazoa > Chordata > Mammalia > Proboscidea > Elephantidae > Loxodonta > Loxodonta africana. The sequence continues at coordinate 75,635,359 of NC_087364.1, read as the reverse complement.
TTTTAACAGATTTCCTTCCCCAGATATCTCAGGGAAACCCTGGGGCTTTTTACATTTCATAATTCCCTCCTAATGGTGACAGTGGGTGCTCCAGCCCCTAATGCTGGCCTGAGCTCTCCCACTCTCCCTCAGGGCCCCTCTCAGTATCTCCATCCTGGCCTCCTTCCGTTTCCTGTGTTTCTCCTATACTGTTTCTGGCTGACTCAGATACAGGTCCCATTCAAGCTGTGTGGGGAGATCCCCAAAGCCCTTCCTAATACCCCCATTCCCATTACCATCGAGTGGATTCCAGCTCATAGCTATTCTATGGGACAGAGTAGAATTGCTCCATAGGGTTTCCAAGGCTGTAAATATTTATGGAAACAGACTGCCACATCTTTCTCCCATGGAGCAGCTCGTGGCTTCCAACCATCGATCATTCAGTTTGCAGCAGAGTGTTTAACCACTGTGCCACCAGGGCTCCTCTTCCTAACACCAAAAAGGATTCTGGGGGAAGGGATTGTGTATGGCCCCAGTCATTGCTCTCTGCCTCCCACTCTTGGCATCACTTCTCTCCATGGTAAACATGGTCCTTCTTTCCTTCAGTTCCCAAATCTACCTCTACAAATTTGCGAGATAAGGTAGATGCTCCATGAAGGTTTTGAGTAACACAGAGGGTGCAGAGCAAAACCCCAAAACAAGGAGCAACCTAAAACTGAAAACTAATACTCATTGTTCTTAGAAGTCCCTTGGCTGCCTGCCCCAGGACATTTCTCCCTGCCAGTCAGGAACCTCAGGCTCACATTGCTGGGTTCTCACATCTCTGCTTTTTCTTCTTTCCTGGATTCTTCACCCCTCTCCAGAGTGACCATGAACTTCCAAATCCATCTCATTTTGTTGTACAGAATGATTCAGCAATCCAGGTATTACTCTCTCCCACTCACCCTCACCTTTCTCAAATTAAAAAAAAAAAAAAAATTTTAGACCCCTCAAGACACTTCCAAACTTAAAAAAAACTATACCTCCACACACCATGCCAATATCCTTGAGGACAGAAGCAGTAATTTTAATCCTAAATAATACTTTTATCTTCCAATAAGTACACCAGAGACTGCAGTAGGCAGAATAATGGCCCCCAAAGATGCTCACACTCGAATCCCCATTACCTATGAACATGTTTCCTTATACGGCAAAATGAATTTTGCAGACATGATTAAATTAAGGATCTTGAATGGGGAGATTATCCTGGATTATCTGGGTGGACCTGTTCCCGATTAGGGTCCATGCCCTGGAACAGTTGAGCCAATGAAACATACTCCAAGTCAGAAAAAGAGAGAAAGTTTATTTAGGAGGTGACACCAATGGAGAATCTGACAGCAAAACGGGCTGTCTTTATGGATTCCTGAAAGGCAATTCTAAATTAGAGCTTATATATAGCTATCACAAAGGTCAGGAGTGTCTTTTTGGCACATAGCCTGAAGATGACATGGTCAGATGAGTTATTCATTACTAGATAATTACAAGAGACTCTTTATCAGACTAGAGAAATACATACTGGACATCTCCTTATCAGGCTAAAGATAGATATTCCAAACATTTGGCTCTAATACACATGTGAGGGGTCATAAGTCACAGGTGGCTGGACAGAACAAAACAAAGTCATCAACAAAAGTGTGTGGAAAGGAGAAGGCAGGCAGGAAAAAAAAATTTATAGGTCCATCATAGCGTTAGTTATGTCAAGCTCTCAATTGCCCATTTTGAAAACGAGAAAACATGTTGGGGAGTATTAAGGTCACAAGCCTAATATAATCTTAAAAGTTCTTATAAGTGAAAGAAGGGGGCAGGAGAGTAAGACAAGGAGATGTGATGACGAAAACATGGGTTGGGGTGATGTCACTTCTCACTGGGAAGAGACCACAAGCCAAGGAATGAGGGTGCCTCTAGAAGCTGGAAAAAGCAAGGAAACATATTCTCCCTTAGACCCTCCAGAAAGGATGCTGTCCTGCCAATGCCTTGATTTTCCCTTAGTGATGCCTGTTTTGTACTTTCAGCCTCTAGAACTGTAAGATGATAAATTGTGTTGTTTTAAATCATTACATTTATGGTAATTTGTTACAGCAGCAAAAGAAGAGTAATACAGAGAGTGAAGACTTCTTCCTTCCTAGAAAACCTTTTCCCAGAAAACACCCATGGAAGCAGAAGTCAAGAATTGAAACACGCATTGCATTGGGTAAATCTGCTGCAAAAGACCTCTTTAACGTGCTAAAAAGCAAAGATGTCACCTTGAAGACTAAAGTGTGCCTGACCCAAGTCATGGTGTTTTCAATCGCCTCATATGCATGAGAAAGCTGGACAATGAATAAGGAAGACCGTAGAAGAATTGGCGTCTTTGAATTGTGGTGTTTATGGAAGAATATTGAATATACCATGCATGGACTGCCGAAAGAATGAACAAATCTGTCTTGGAAGATATACAGCCAGAATGCTCCTTAGAAGCAAGAATGGCAAGACTACATCTCACATACTTTGGACATGTTAACAGGAAGGATCAGGCCCTGCAGAAGGACACCATGCTTGGTAAAGTAGAGAGTCAGCAAAAAGAAGAAGGTCCTCAATGAGATGGACTGGCACAATGTCTACAACAACAAGCCCAAGCATAAAAATAGTGAGGATGGTGCAGTGTTTTGTTCTGTTGTACATAGGGTCTCTATTAGTCAGAACTGACTCAACAGCACCCAACAACAACAGAAAACCGTATCATCTGGTCCTTATCACACTCCTGCGCTCCTTAACTCATTTCCATCAAAATTAACAGCTTCATGTTCTGAGGGGACCCTGAGTACTATTCATTCATACAATTCCAGAGCCACATGAAAGAGGCCCTTGAATGGGCAGAATTGTGATTTATTTATAAGCATGGAGTATTTCTGGGAAATGAACTCACTGATGTTGAGATTTGAAACCTGATTTGTTTCCTTGATGAATACATGAAGAAATTTTGTTATAAACAGGAAAGTGGATATGTGTGTGTTTGTGTGTGTCTCAATTCACACAATAAAAATCAAAGGGTTCTGGAAAAAATAACTTGCAAATTTAATTTAGAGATTTCACAAGTGACCTAGAAAAAATGAAAAGGAAGAGAAGACACACCAGAAAAAGGGAAATGGGTTGTCATGTTATTGCTTCACAGTTAGGGGAACTTTAAGCATAATTAGGTAATAAATACATATAATTTTCTCTGACTGAATAAAGGAAAAACATTTTCCCATGAAGTGAAAAATGCAAGTTGTTAAATACAGGAAATAATATTTTATTATTTGAAGAGAATATGAGTATTCTCTTCAAAGTCTCCAAGTTGGCAGCTGATTTCAAATTTTTTGGTGCCTAGAGGATAACAAAACTTTGTACTGTTTGCTTGTGATTCGCAACCCTGCTGTGAGTTAAAAGCGAACATATGTGTTAGAATCATGCAACTCCAACAAGAAGGTGCCACGCCTGCATTTACCGACCAGCATTAAAAAAAAAAAAAATTTTTTTTTTTTTATGACAATGATCAGTGGGTAACAAAGTACGAACAAGACAAAGGTGAAACTAGCTTTTCTATTTAAGGGGGCCTTTGGGAACCTCCTCACTGGGCAGGAAGAAGTCACCTTACCTTCCCATCGGGGCACTGCTTATGGGAAGGCAACCTGACCACCCAGCATGGATGCAAAGAGCATGATTCAGTGCTCAAGCCTGCAGTGTTGCTGCCCTGGAAACTGTATGGGCAAACTAGAAACCAAGTGTTCACTCCAAATGTGCCAGCCTTGAGCTCCCAGGTAAGTAACTCAACCTTACATTCTCACGTTGTGTGGTAAGTGAGAGATGGGGCAAAAAAAAAAAAAACCCTATATTTATATAAATAAAATACCCTTCTCCCCATCCGTATAATTAACACCTACCAAATGGAACAAAATGCTACAAAGACAACTTGAAAAGACCAATGGCTATCGACCTAAGAAACCTTGGCTAGAATCTGATTGAATGCTCCCAAATAAAGAATATGTCTCCCGGAGGAGCATGGAAAAGGGAGAGAAGAGATGCCATACATCTTGGACAGTGCCCAAGAAAAGGAGACTCAGGATGCTTTTTAAGAAACTCAGGTATGAAAGGAAAAGATTGAGCAGTGTTTAGAAAGGAACCCAAGGTTGAGAACGGAAAGTGTTGACATGTTGTGGGTTGTTAACCAATGTCATAAAACAATACATGTACTAACAGTTTAACGAGAAGCTAGTTTTCTCTGTATAACTTCATCTAAAGTACAACTGAAAAAAAAAGGGAGAGAGAGAGAAAGAAACTTGAGTATGAAAGGAAAAGATTGAGCAGTGTTTAGAAAGGAACTTCAGCCAATGGATGAAAAAGTGCTAAAATGGATGCTTGCGTTTAATTATTGTTGGGTAACAACCCAGCAGCACCTGAACCCGAGGTCAGCCGCATCTGCAAGAGACTGAAGAAAGACTCCGGAACCAGCAATCATGACATATGTATGGTTTATGCGGGTAGCTTACTTACAGGACCGTGGCCCAGAGCAGCAGCTGGACCAGTTTAGCGCTCCCCAACCACCTAGCAAGGGACACAAGCTTATATACCACTCCAGCTGGGACCAAGGCTCATTATTTTTCTCCCACGTTCCTGGGCAGTCAGCATTCCCAGGGACTGCACATCCAGGCCCAGATGTTTTCCTTCCTGTTGCTAAGGTATTCCTTGGCCTTGGCCGCTGGCCCAGTCATGCCACTCCTGGCCTTGTGCCTTAGCCTGAGTCTATCCTGAATTCATCCTAGCGTGCTTCAGGGAAGAGCAAAGCTGCTTCCTTTAGGAGGGGATGCATATAGCTGAATAGCATTACCCTACAATTACATTCCCTATCCTTCTTCTAGGAGCCCTGACGGCACAGTGGTTAAGAGCTGGTCTGCTAACCAAAAGGTCAGCAGTTTGAATCTACCAGCTGCTCCTTGGAAACCCTATGGGGCAGTTCTACTCTGTCTTATAGGGTTGTTATGAGTCAGAATTGACTCAATGGCAACAGGTTGGGTTTTTTGTTTTGGTTATCCTTCTTACCACCACCTGTCTGTCAGTTTGTCATACTGTGGTAGCCTGATGTTGCTATGATGCTGGAAGCTGTGTCACTGGTATTTCAAACATCAGCAGGGTCACCCATGGTGGACAGATTTCAGCAGAGCTTCCAGACTAAGACAGACCAGGAAGAAAGGTCTGGCAATCTACTTCCAAAATCATCCAATGAGAACCCTATGGACCACAACAGAATATTGTCTGGTATAGTTCTGGAAGATGAGTCTCACAGGTTGGAAGGCACTCAAAATACAAGGTGGCTGCAACAATGAACCTGAGTATACGAACGATGGTGAAGAGGGTGCAGGTCCAAGCAATGTTTCATTCTATCGTACATGGGATCACCATAAGTTGGAGCCAACTCGCCAGCAACTAACAACAATGTCCTTCCTAAAGGGAAGGAGCCAATGGAGAGAGAGCAACTTAAGATGCAGGAAAAACACGGAAGAATTGAAAGTGGCAAGGTGGTGGTGGTGGGAGGGGGCAGCTGGCTCCAAATCTTGGTCTTGCCACTTAATGAAGGACTTTGTCAACCTGAAGGTGAATGGCAAGCATACAATGGAAGAAAGGGAAGAGAACTGGGGGGTAATGATACAATAACTAACCAAGTTATGTATATCAGAAGCGAAGCAATTCCACGTGTTGCCTTGGTTCACACTGAGGCCAAGGGAGGGGGATTCTGGAGGAGAGCGGAGGAGATAGTCTTTGGCTGCAGAAACGTCAAGGGTTCCCTGGGAAGTTGGGTAATGAAGGGGTCAGAATGGACACTGATGCCCTTGGGTGGGGAGACTCTTAGATGTGGCCCCAGGGCCTAATGAGGACTGAACAGTTCGTTCTTTCATTCATTAAACAAATATTGAGGCCTCTAACTCTGTTAGACACTTGGGATACAGAGATCACAATGACAGGTCCTGCTCCCAGGGAGCTCACAGCCTAGTCCTAGACAGAGATGGACAAGGAGCCAGAATGCTACAGTCCAGCATGATGACCACAGTGAATGAGGGCATTACTGAACAAATGTAATTAAATACACCTCCTGCCAACCCAGAAACCCTCTCCACAAAAGTAGAAGAGAAAGGAAACAGTTTTATTCTTGAATGTGCATTAAATAGAATGTGATACGTATCACAGGCTCTCTGCTAGAGAGACTGCAAAGACAGAAAGGAACCTGACCCTTTATATAGCCAGGCAGATGCAACCCATTCACGTATGTTCTCAAGATAAATAACTAGTTTTCAAATAACAGACCTTGACAACATCAGTTGTCACACATAACAAAAATCAAACCCACTACTGTTGATTCCAACTCATCACAACCCTACAGAACTGCCCAATAGGGTTTATCAATCCTGTAATCTTTATGGAAGCATACTGTCACATCTTTCTCCTGTGGAGCGGCTGGTAGGTTCAAACTGCCAACCTTTCAGTTAGCAGTCAAGTGCTTAACCACTGTGCCACCAGGGCTCCTTGTCACACATAGTACATCCTAAGTTTACCTGGTAATTGGGTTAGCCACCTGTGTCTGCTAATTGCCTTTATCCGAAGGAAAAAATTAATTTCTCTTATTTTTTATGGCAGAGATAGTGTCAGGTGCCTGCCTCCGAAGTTAGGCTCCTAGCCTCCCGTGGAAACTGGGTGATAGGGCTGTGTTATGGATTGAATTGTATCCCCCAAAACTGTGTTGGAATCCTAACACCTATACCTGTGGATATAATCCCAATTAGGGTTTTCTTTGTTAAATTAATGAGGCCAGATAAGTCTAGGGTGTGTCCTAAACCTAATCAACTCTGAGTTATGAAAAGAGCAGATCAGAAACAAGAGGAAGTAGAAACAGGGGAAGACAGAAGCTATCTGGTGACAATGGAGGCAGATACATGCCCAGGTGCTCCTGTTGTACACAGGGTAGCTATAAGTAAGAACCGACTCAATGGCACCTAACAACAATAACAAAGAAGCCAAAACAGACAAAGAAAGACGTCCCCCTATAGCCACATCCTGCATTTGGACTTCTAGCCTCCCGAAGAGTGAGAAAACAAATCTCTGTTCTTTAAAGCCGTGCACTGGTGGTATTTTTGTTATAGCAGCACTGAGAAGTCTAAGATGGGCTGCTATCTTCTTTAATGATTACATTTAAAGAGATAGCTCCCCATCCTTGGGAAAAAAATATTCCTGGGTTGTAAAACTGTGAAAGGGCCTATTTAGCTTTTTAAAGATTTACATATATCTTAAAGAGACAAAGAATTTACGATTGCAACTTTTCTAAAGAAAATGCTCTAAGAAAAGAGACAGGGAGTCTCTTTCCCTTTTTGCACCAGGAAAATTAGTTTTGGTTTTTTGGTTTTTTCCCCTGTTTTGATGTATATTCACTGTTACAGCATACAGGGTCTCAGGGGACCTCAGTAAGGAGCACCCATGCAGAAGGTGGAGAGGTGGGAGTGAATGAGGGGCAGATGTCAGAAACGAGCATACAGAGAGAGAAGCATGGGTCACAGAGAAGGGAGACCTTACCAGTGGATGGGAGGCTCATCCAGAAACCTCCAGGCCATGTGGGACCACAAGGGAAGAGGACGACAACCACCTCTTCCCTTCGATCTTTCCTGCACCCCAGGACTCAAGTCTCAGTCCTCCCCCAACCCCCATCTCCAAAGTGCTCACAATCAAGCAGCTCTCTTAGTCAGAAATTATGCCCCCATCCCTCAGGCAGCCTTTAGAACTGAAGCGATTTTCACAACTCCATGTGAAAGTCTGATGGTCCTATGGTTCCCAAGGTACCAGCCTTTCAAAGGTGGATGTTTGCTGTGACAGATTATATTTTCCAAAAATGGGCAGGAAGTATTGCTGATTCTATCTGCTCTTCCAGAACCTTGCTGCTCCCCTATTAAGAGGTGGGATCTATTTTCTTTCCTCTTGAAGTTCTGCTGTCTTTGTAATTCCTTCAGTAAAAAAAAAGCAGCTCAGAACCACCCCCCTACACCCCTCATTTCCCCCATCCATAGGCACCATCCTCTCCCAATGCTTCCCTGGGCATGGAGCTTTGGAACTGCAGTTCACACCCATACCAGTGAAGGGTGTGTCCTAAACTCAGTCACTTCTGAGTTATCCGGAGCAGCACAGAGAGAAAAGTAACCCCTGCCCGAGCTCTTCCCCACCACTGGGAGGCTCTAGTCACTGCCCTCCTCCCAGAACTCTCCCCATCTCTGCCATCTCTGTAGGGTTCCCAGCTGGCCTCTCTTCCTGAAGGTGGGGCTGGTGATGGATACAACAATGAGCAGATTGTTGCTAAGAAGTCTGGAATGATATCTAAAACAATAATCTTGTAAGGGGGAGTGGGAGAGCTTGCACTCGGGAATAGGAAGAGGCAAAGGGTGGTGACATTCCTCAATAAGACAGTCCCTACAAAGAAAGAGACGGGGTGGTGCCATTCCTCAATAAGATGGTCCCTACATAGTTAAACTTTAGCCAAGGAAATGATCTTTATAGGGGTCCTTAATTTGATAAAGTCTTTAACTTGACAAAGTCCCTAACTTGATAAGGTCCCTAACTTGGTAATTAAACCTTAAGCCAAGGAAATAATCTCCATAGAGGGGTCCTGTCCTGGCTGTTAAATGTTAACAGAAAGAGATAAGAGACAAGAAGGATATAAAACCCTAAGAAAATGACTGACTATCGGGGCACTTAGATTCTTTCTCTACCTGTGTAGCCGTTTGACGCTTCCTAGTCAAGTGTACTTTTACTACTAACCCTCTGCTTGCTAATAAACCTCTGCACACTTGGCACTATTTGTCTCAGTGTTTGAATTCTTTCCTACATCGAAGACAAGAACCGAGGCCATTCTCTGGTAACAATCTGAGGGTTTTTCTTCCTCACTTCCTTGTTCAAGGACCAAGTGGCCTCAAGGAAGAGTTGAGGTTGACGGACAGGCAGTGAAAAGAGCCAAAAATGGTCAACGTTGAGCTTTGTGACTCCAAAGCTGCTTCTGGAAATAAAAAAACAAGGCCTGGGGCATGCAGCACACAGTCTATGCCACAAATACAGACCAAAGAGAAAGACCAGAGGAAATGCCAGACAGCCCTAGCCCCAAGCCTCCCAGGAAGACCAGAGGAAGGTCTAGGAGCTGCGTGTGGGGAGGAGCAGAGAGGAGCCTGCGAAGAGGAGCAGGTCGGCGTTGGAAGTCTGGGGAGCATCCGAAAGCATTCCCCATCACCGTGTACCCCCTCTCCCCCAAGACGCCCTCAATCCATTGCTGTCCAGTTGATTCCTGTCGAGTTGATTCCGACTCGTAGCAAAGAACTGCCCCATACGGTTTCCAAGGACCAGTTGGTGGATTCAAACTACCAACTTTTTGGTTAGCAGCCAAGCTCTTAACCACTGTGCCACCAGGGCTCCAAGAGGCCCTCAGCTGCTGCCTATTCCCAGAGATGTCCTGAGACTCTGTGGAGCTCCATCTACACCCCCTTGAATGGACACCCACCTCCACACCCCCATCAGTATCTCAGGACTTGCATAAATACTGCATATGTTAGGAATACATTCAGCTGCATATAACAAAAGATCTGATTAATACTGCCTTAGATGCTAGTGGTTTATCTTTCTCACCGAAGAAGAAAGCTAGAAGTGGGCAGTTGCTTGGTAAAAAATGTAAATTTCCCCAGGATCCAGCACCTGAGATTAGGATTCAGTTAGTCCTGGGATGATACCCAGAATCTGTAATTTTGGAAGTTTTCCAGGTGATCCTACTTTGCAACCAGATACAGGAGCCACTGATCCTCAGTTCCCTGAACCTGCTGTGCTCACCCCTCTTCTGAGGAGTTTTCAGAGTCCTTCAGCTTCCAGCAGAGTCAACAGCAGCAGCAGTGAACAGCTGACTTGTTTATTCCTTCAAATGGTCAACAAAGAGTATTGCTCATCTACACGGCAGGCCCCAGCTCAGTGAGGGCTGTGAATGGGGCCTAGAGAAATGAGGATTTAGCAATACTATTCTAAAACTGGGTGAAATTTCCACAGACTCTATTTCAAGTATCTTTTTTAATACTGAAGAAAGATGAGAGATTTCCAGGTGAACATGGCAGATTTAACGCCTTCTTTTGCTGGCATTTCCTCCCCAAACCTCACTACAGCATAGAGAGTTTATTAAATCAAAAACCTTCAAGCACAAAGCTAAAAGAAACAGCAACAGTGGAGACAGAGTAGTGAACAAAATTTTGGAAACTGGAAAGCAGATGACGAGTGGTGAGTGAGTTAGAGACCAGGCATGAGTTGGAGAGAGGAGGTAGGAAGCAAACAGATGAGCCCTGCAGAGCCCCTGAAAGTCACAGGAACTGGAGACACTAGACGCTCGGCTGCTAATAGGTATGTTGATGGTTCGAACCTACTCCAGCAGCTCCAAGGGAGAAACACCTGGCAATATGTTCCTGCAAAGACTACAGCCTAGAAAACCCTATGGGGCAGTTCTACTCTGTCACATTAGTTCGTTAGGAGTCGAAGTTGACTTAATGGCACCTAACAAAAACAGGAGCCTCTCAGGAAGCAAGAGTTGGTTAAAAAACTGTACTAAAAGTAGGTTGACACCTAGACCCCTTCTCCAACCCACCAGCCAGACACCTGATCCATTTCAGTGGCAAACATACTGGAAGAAGGGAATTAAGGGCAAGTTGGCACGCTGAATGGTAGAAAACGCTAGCTCCTTTTTACCACTTAATCAGAGAATATTAGCGGCCTGGCTTAGACTCATCAGGCAACAGGTTGGAAATTTCCTCTATGGGGAAACTGAGCCCATCAAAAGACCTACAGACAATGTTGACCTATAGACAATCTGTAGACTATTAGGGACCTTAATTGAACATAGAAATTCAGGCAAAACTGAGACAAAGCAGAATAAACTCTCAGGAAAGCCATAATGAATATCTTCAGAGGGTAATAGGAGATAATTGCACTCACGAAAAAAATGAACACAATGATTCAGAAAACAAAAATGTTCTATGTTCTCAGTTTTAAAAACATAGAAAAACAGGAGAAAAAAAGTTCAATAGAATCCAAGCACACTATATTGGGAAGTTACTGAAGGATGTACACCACCAAAATGAGGGAGTAAACCAAGCAAAAGGAAGACACAGGAGTCAAGAAACAGAGATGCAAGAAAAGAGAGTCAGATGACAGAGCAGAGCAGGAAGACAGAGGGTTCCAGGGGGAGGGGTGGTGTTAAAAACTGTTTGACTCAGTAGATTAAATGATATATTTACAACAGTGGCAAAAAAGGAGCTGCTGAGGCTACTTATGTACAACCAAACACCTCGTGTGATTTTGTTTCTTGGTTTGGAGGTTTAGAGTCACGGTTTCATAGGACATCCTAATTAATTGGCCTAAGATCGTGCTTAGTGCTTCTGTTCTTCCTCCTAGTTTGCCTGGAGCCTTAAAAGCTTGCGAGAAGCCATTCAAGGCACAACAATTGGTCTCTATTCACCAGCTGCAACAGAAGAAAAAGGAGAGTCAGGAACAGAAGGAGGAAATGGAATGATTGGTTGGCTAATTGCCTTCATGAACAACTGCCTCCTTTGCCATGAGACCAAAAGAAATGAATGGAGCCCAGCTACCATTACCAAACATTTTTGTCAAACATTCTATAGAAGAATTCTGATCAAAAGGGGGGGAAATACAAACCAGAATTTAAGTTCCCACGGAATCCATACTTTCTGGAGCCATGGAGGTTGGATGAGCCCCTGAAACTATTGCCCTAAGATAATTTTTAAACCTTAAGCTAAAAATATCCCCTGAAGCCTTCTTAAAATCAAACAATAGTTTAGCTTAACTGGTAAAGAATGTCTGTCTTGAGCAATATGCTCCTTTAAGTTCTATTATAAGGGATCAAAGTGACAATAGCAACTCAAAAGATTAGATAGGAACCTTAAGGGGCAGTGAGTTTACGTTAATGGGGGAGGAACAACTCAGAAAAGGAGGGTGAGAGTGGCTGCACAGCTCAAAGAATGTAATCAGTGTCGCTGAATTGCACATGTAGAAACTCGAATTGGTGTATGTTTTTGCTGTATATATTTTCAACAAAAACATCAAAATAAAATGAATTATTTTTTAAAAAAAGATTAACATTTATGGTAAAGAATTTGAGAGGAATTGTCGATTGTTTTTGTTGTCAGTGGCCATCAAATTGACTCCAATTCATGGTGACCTTATGCATTTTTTTTTTTTTTACGTATAGAAGAATGAGACGTTGCTGAGTCTTGCACCACCTTCGTGATCATCGGTAGACACGAGTCCACTGTTACGGCTATTGTGTGTCAGCCCATCTCATGGAGACTTCCCCTCATTTTCATTGGCCTTCTACTTTACCAAACATGATGTCCTTTTCCGGCAAGTGGTCTTTCTTGATGATGTGTCCAAAATTAGTGTGTTGAAGTCTCATCATCTTTACTTCTAAGGAACATCCTGGCTGTATTTCTTCTAAGACTGATTTGTTTTTTGGGCAGTCCATGGTATATTCAATATTCTTCTCCATTACCACAGCTCAAATGCTTCAATTCTTCTGTCTTCCTTTTTCATTATCTAACTTTTGTATGTGTGTGAGGTGATTGAAAAGACCATGGCTTGAGTCAGATGCACCTTGTCATTGTTATGGATTGAATTATGTCCCCCCAAAATATGTATTGTAAACCCTAACCTCTTTACCTGTGGTTATAATCCCATTTGGGAATGGGATGTCTTTGTTATATTAATGAGGTAGGATTAGTTTAGGGTGTGTCTTGAGCCAATCTCTTTTGAAATATAAAGCAGATTAAACAAGGCAGCAGAGCAGAGATAGAGGAAGAGAGATGACAAGCTACATGAAGATCACCCAGGAGCAGAAGCTGAAGAGACAAGGAATTTCCCCCAGAGCCAACAGAGAAAGAAAGCCTTCTCCTGGAGCTGGCACCCTGAATTCAGACTGCTAGCCTCCTAAAGTGCAAGAAAATAAATTTCTGTTTGTTAAAGCCACCCTTAGTTATGGAAACCCTGATGGCATAGTGCTTAAAAGCCACGGCTGCTAACCAAAAGGTTGGCAGTTCGAATCCACCAGGCACTCCTTGAAAACCCTATGGGGCAGTTCTACTCTGTCCTATAAGGTCGCTATGAGTCGGAATCGACTCGATGGCAATGGGTTTGGATTTTTTGGGTTTTGGTAGCAAATTTGCCCCATGCAATATGTTGTTTGATTTCTTGACTGCTTCTTCCATGGTCGTTGACTGCTGATCCAAGTAGAATGATATCATGGACAACTTCAATTTCTTCTCTATGCGAGGAATTAGGATAGGTAAAAAGAAAACTAAGCAAATTGAAACACAGGTGAATCTTGAACTCCAGGGAGAAACAAAGGAAGTATTGTCAGAATACACTGCACATCTTAGCTAGGAAAAATATTTACAATAATCACAACAGGGTTAACATCAAATTTGATTTAACCAAAAACTATAATGTAATTACATTGCAAGGAGGGAAGGCACATGAGGGCTAGCTCTTCATTTCTCAGAGGAGGAAGTCAAGAGTTTACATCTAAACCTGAAGAAGAAATATGGAAGCATATTATTTAGAAACACGGAGTAAACATCCAAAGGAGCAGCTAAACCAGTTGGAAGTGGGACTTTCATTCCTCTAATAGGGACAGCCATGTGGGAAACGGTAATCTGTCAGACCACAGGGAATTTCTCTGGCCAGTAAGCCTAGGGATTTTGTGATTCTCCTCCTAGTTCACTGGGTTCAGCCAAAGGCCTCCCTTGAGGATTGCAAACTCTGAGGAAGCACACAAACACACACAATGAACTGTGTTTGAACTTTATTTCTTCCTTTTTTTTCTTAACCCCAAGTGCATAACAAATAGGTGAGGAGAAAGAACTGACAAAAAGAGAGCCTTTTGCTCTCCATTTCTTTAGCAGCAGGAAGAACTGTGTCTTCGTTAGAACCCAACGGCCAGCATAGGGACTGTTATGGACTGAATTGTGTCCCTCCAAAAACATGTGTTGTAAATCCTAATGCCTGTACACGCGAATGGAGCCCTGGTGGCACAGTGGTTAATTGCTCAGCTGCTAACAGAAAGGTCAGTGATTCAAATCACCAGCCAGAAGAAAGATGCAGCAGTCTGCTTCTGTAAGGGTTTACAGCCTTGGAAACCCTATGGGGCAGTTCTACTCTGTCCTAGGGGGTTGCTATGAGTCAAAATTCACTCTAGGGAAATGGGCGTGGTTTTGTTTTTATACATGAAAATAAAATCTTATCCGGGAATAGGGTTTCCTTTGTTATGTTAATGAGGCTATATCCCTGTAGCGTGTGTCTTAAACCAATCACTTCTGAGATATAAAAGGAGCACTTTAGGCACAGAGGCAAGCGCAAACAGAGGGGATGATGCACACCACATGAGGATTGCCAAGGCACCAAGGAATAGAAGCTGAAAAGAGACAAGGACCTTCCCTCAGAGGCCTTCCCCTAGAGCCAGCGCCCTGAATTCAGATTTCTAGCCTCCTAACTGTGAGAAAATAAATTTGTTTGTTAAAGACACCCACTTGTGGTATTTCTTTTATAGCAGCACTAAGAAACTAAGACAATGACTACATGTCTGAATGAAAGAGAATGAATGAATGAACATCGAACAAACCCATCATTTCTCATACATTGTGACTGCTTAACAAATGTTAAGAACGACACTGGCTCTAGTTCCTCTTCCTAATTCACTCAGAGATTTACCAACCCACTCTGTATGTTGCTATATATACTGTGAGCACCTATAATATGCAAGGGACACAACCTGCCTTCAAGGATATTACAATCCATTTGAGTAAGCAAATTGTGAATAAAGGAAAATCTAAACTAATGGCCACAGACAGTCCATTACTGTGGGACTTGAGCCCAACCTAAGTGATGGCCTGGTCCAGTCACATTCCCACCATGGCTGCAAATTCCCTAGAATCTTTTCCAAGTATTTTGTTTACACTGAAGATGGGAAGATTGTGTCACACCAAGTGGGAGCTTAGAAACCAATACAAAAGTCAACAAAGCACAAATTTGCTTGGCTTCCCACAAATATTCTCATGTTTAACTTAGTGCTTTAGCTCTAAAGCAGAGAAAGAACCTCTCCACCCTTCCTTCCTCACCAGGACACAAGAGGAGGATGCTTGTTGCTACCTGCTCTGCTCAGTCCATGACAGACGTCAGCTGATCCCCTGGGCTGGATTGTTTTTTCCCCTGGAATAGTGAGTAGACCATTACCAAGAAGTGGCAAAGAAAACCTTCTCTGGTCTGGGCCCTTTCTTTTGATGTCTCCTAGTTCTGGAATTCTGAGCCTCCATCCCTGCAATCTCAGGAATCCACCATGTCTGAGGCCCGCTCCACCAGTTCCTATCAGAGAATCTCCTTCCTCATTCTAGGACCAATATTCTGATGGCAGAGAATTCTTGGCCATGCTTTGCAGTTGTTCAGACTTGAAAGTATAGAGTCTTCATCAAATGTATTTCTTTAGCTCTGGCTGCTTTGTTATTACTTACTCTTGTAAAAATATCAGGAGGTACCTTGCTCTTACGGTTTCGTGAATATTCCTTATGTAAAATGCATGTCCTCGTTTCTTAAAACTCCCTGACTTTGGGGAATAAGACAACCTCAAGAGGAGTTCAGTCTTTAAGACTGCCTTTCACTTGACAAGATGTTCATTTCTGGGATCTGTTGCTATGAGTCGGAATCAACTTGAAGGCAGTGGGTTTGGTTTGGTTGGTTTTGGTTGCTTGTGTATGTGCTGGAGTGCTCAGTTCTCACTACATACAGCCAGAACAGAGCCTGACATGGAGTAGGCCCTCAAGAAGTATTTTTAAACCAATGTAAAATAAAAACCCTGCATCTATGGCCGCAAGCTTATCCTATGACAATACGAGGAGTTTTGAAGGGTCCTGTCATGGATTGAATTATGTCTTCCAAAAAATGTGTGTATCAATTTGGCCAGGACATGATTTCCAGCTTTGTGGGGTTGTCCTCCATTTTGTGATTGTAATTCTATGTTAAAGAGGATTAGGGTGAGACTGTAACACCCTTACTCAGGTCAAATTCCTGATCTAATGTAAAGGAGTTTCCCTGGGGTATGGCCTGCACCACCTTTTATCTCTCAAGAGATAAAAAGGAAAGGGAAGCAAGCAGAGAGACAGGGAGACCTCATACACCGAGAAGGCAGCACCAGGAGCAGAGCACATCCTTTGGACTTGGGGTTCCTGCACAGAGAAGCTCCTAGTCTGGGGGAAGACTGATGAAAAGGCTGATAGAAAAAGCCTTCCTCTGGAGCTGGCACCTTGGTTTGGACTTTTAGCCTACTTTACTGTGAAGAAATAAATTTCTCTTTGTTAAAGCCATCTACTTGTGGTATTTCTGTCTTTAGCAGCACTAGATGACTAAGGTCCTATTTTGTGTCTTTTTGTAAATGTCCACTTGTACTTTTTGCAACTTATATAGGCTCCGCCCACTCTGTCTGAGACTGCCCTGTGGACTTAAGCTGATAGACCTAGCAGCTCCATGCCTCTGATGGAGGAGGAAGGAGCCTCTCTCCCTGCTCCTTCCAAACTTTCTCCTTCATGATGCCTGGAGGAGGAGGCTCCAAATGCCATCCTCCATGAGCCACACCAGGCACATAAGCTCTCCAACATGGCTTGGTGTAAGGAAAAATCTCTGGGAGGGCAGAAAACAGCTGGAGGTTTCACCCTAAAAGTCATAGGAAGAAGGTCTCTGCCTCAGCTTCCTAGTACTGCAGTAACAAAACACCATAAAGTGGGCTGCCTTAAAGAACAGAAATGTATTGTCTCATATTCTGGAGCCTAGGAGTCCAAATCAGGGTATCAGCCATGTTGACTCCTCCAGAGGGCTCTGAGAGAGAAATTGTTCCATGCCCCTCTCCTAACGGTTCCCAGCAGTCCTTGGTGTTCCTTGGCTTGCATTTGCCTCCGCAGTTGCATGGCCATTCCTCTTCCGTCTAACTCTGTATATGTCCTCCTTTTATCAAACACCACCCACATGGGATTAGGATACACTCTACTCCGGTACAACCTCACCTTATCCTCATTGAGAACATCTCAAAGACCCAATTTCCAACAAGGGCACATTCACAGGTCAAGTGGTTAGGACTTCAACATCTCTTTTAGGGGATAAAATTCAAGCCATAACAGTTTCCATAAACCATGTCCCAGCTATGCTCCACTTAAGCATTCTGTTCCAGGGGCTTAGCACCTACTACATGTCAGTAAGAAACGGGAATCTGCAGTCTCGTGGAGAGGCTGGAGATTACAGGGCCCTGTGGGGGCACACAAAGTCCGCGGGTGGCACAAATGGTTAGGTACTGAACTAGCAATCAAAGGGTTGATGGTTCAAACCCACTCAGAAGTGCCTCAGGTATAAGGCCTAGAGATCTGCTCCCAAAAGGTCACAGCCTTGAAACACTTATGGAGCAGTTCTACTCTGTACACATGAGGTCACCATGAGTTAGAATCTACTCTATGCAACTAACAACAACGACAAAGGAGTGCATGTATAAGGAGCACGTAGCCCAGTCAGTCACGCAGAAAGTGGCCTGTGAGAGCTGAGGCCTGAAAGATGCGTAGGAATTACCAAGCCAGAGCAAGTGGGTAAGGAGAGGGCTCCGGGCAGGGGAACAGCAGGTGTCAAGGCCCAGAGGTGACAGGCACTGGGAGGCATTTGGGGTAAGTTTGGAACAGAGAGAGCAAGGGCGGGGGGTGGGAGTGAGGAGCCACTGAAGAGAAGGGAGGGGAGAAGCAGGGGCAGATCACAGAGGATCATGTCAAAGAGGTGTGGACTTCATCCTAAGAGAAATGGAGAGCTGAGCAGGGAGGGGCATGGTCACTTGCATTTTAGAACGATCAGCTGGTGGTTTTAGCCAGGAGAGTGGCAGAAGAGTAAAGAGAAGCAGCAGAATTTTTGAGTCTCTTTTTGGAGGGAGAATTTACAAAAAAGGGAACGAATGATATGGAGGATAAGACAGGGTGAAGGGTCAAAACGAAGCTGTAGGCTTCTAGAACAAGCACGTGAGAGAGTTTACAGGAACAGTAGGTTTGGAGAAGATGGGAAGACAACTGATTCCGTTTTAACCTGTGGAGTTTGAGTTGCCCGTAGGACATTCAAGTATAGACAGATGGTTGTGTATTTGGGCCTGGGGCTCAGAAGAGAATCTGGGCCCCAGACGGGGATTTGGGCACCATGAGCGTGAGGGTGGTAATGAAAGCCACAGGAGAGGGTGAGAGTACGCAGAAGAAAGGAAAAGAAGGTCTGAGGACAAAGCCCCAAGGAGCACCAAAGGTCAGAGGGAGAGGACTCTGCAGCACAGATTAAGAAGAGTCACCAGACAGGAGGGAGGAAAAGCAGGAATGTGGAGTCACAGAAGCCAGGAAGGGAGGACAACACTGTCCAGTGCTGCTGAGAGACCAAGTAAAATAAGGACGGAAGAGTATGCTGGACTCTGCACCAAAATAGTGGTGGTGACTTTGACGAGCACAGTTTCAGTGACTTGACTGGAAGGCAGGTGGCAGGGGTTAAGGAGCCAGCAGGTATAAGGAAAGAAGTGTTCAATGACTGTAGTAAACAATTTCCAAAACCCTGCCTGTGAAGGAGAGGACGCAGGTGGTTACCTGGAGCATTAGTTAATCGATTGGTTAGTTAGTTTAAAAGTAATATAGCTAGTTAACACTAGCTCTTCTGCTGAGGGCTCAGCGTGTATCTCAAAAATGTAGACCCAGCTAACACACCCATTCTGATTGAGGTCCTACAGGAGCGCTGTCCAGTATGGTAGCCACTAGGCTCATGTGATTATTTCAATTTAATAAAATTAAAAATTCAGTGCCTTGGTCCCACTTGCCACCTTTCAAGTACTCAATAGCTGTGTATGGCTAATGGCTACAACGCTGGGCAGTGCAGGTATTACAGAACATTTCCGTCATCACAGAGAGTTCCCCTGGACACTGCTGCCCTGGAGTTACGTACAGTGCTGTCAAGTGAAGGGCTGCTAAACACAAGCCCATACGGTGCAGCCTAGAGTAGGAGGGAGAGTCAGCAACAGAACGTACCTCATCCCTAAGCCTCTTGTCACCCCAGAAGACGGGCTTAGGAACATCTAGACGCAGACACAGCTGTACAATGCCTGGCTTGTGCTCCAAGAGAGATCCTGGAGCTCTCCCTTTTTCCACAGACTTTGAGATCCAAGAGCTCTTGTAGAACCTGACCAGGGGTATGAAGGTGGAGGCTTTTGTGGTCAGGAAGTCTTGTAGCAGAGCCAAACATCTTGCAGGTGCCAGCTGACTAAGAGGTCCCTTTCCCGGAGGCCTAAAGGGGAAGTTGAGCCATGAAAGTTCCTTGGGTGGGGAGAGGGCACTTTGGGCCCAGCAGCTTGTTGCCAGGAACTGGAACAGAGCCTGGGTCATCTGGGGACAATCCTAGTTGAGTCATCCTCAAAAATCATGCACATTCCCTGCTTCTTTCCTACATTAAGCTTAAAACCTTTATTGAGGGTGTTATATGAATGATATAAAAATTTAGAATCACAGGACATAAGAAGCCATCTGGTTTAGTGAACCTTTTAAAGAGGATTCTCCTGACACAGCTGTGAGAGAGGGTGTCACTTTTGCTGACATGGGACCCTCAGTGACCTCCCCATCCTCCAGTGGGGAGAGACTCCCTCTCCGCTTTGGCCGGAAAGTACATCTACGTTAGAGGAGGACTGCCTCCCTGGACTTGCTGGCATTGTCTCTGGGGCTAGAAAGGATGAAACTTTTCAGGATACTCTAGTTTACCTCTGTCCACCCAAAACCAACCACAGAGTTGGTCTGGTAACTCTGCTCAAACCGTTTAGAACTTGCCACAGCCACATCACACTGGAGGTGCCCACTCTACTTGTGGACAGCAAAACAAAATACCACATACAAAGTTCTGTTTTTTAAGGAAGTTATTATTTTAAAAAATATATCATCATGATTAAAAGTTCAAACAGCATAGAAATATGTAAAGTGAAAAGTAAAATCTCTCCCCACGGCTGCCTCCAGAGTTCTGCCACGTGGGGAGAGCCACTATGTACCCTCATGGAGATTCTCTGTTCATTTCCACACATGGTGCCCTTTTCCTTCACTCCGGCCAGCACCACACTGACAGGTACAACACTACTGATCTCAAAAAGTTTGTCTTTAAAAGTGTGTGTGTGTGTGTGTGTGTATACACAAATACACTCCACATCATGAGATAACCCAATGTTGTGGGCTTTCAGCTAACAAGAACCAGTACAGCCCCATCCCCTTTGGCTATGCCTATATGAGCCTTTGTATATAACAAAAAAAAAAAAAATTTTTTTTTTTTAATATAGTTTACACAAAGGTATCACAAATACTATCCAGCTCTACTACATTCTATGTAACAACTGCATGGTAATCCATTCCCATATTGGTAGATTTTCTTCCAGGTTTTTGTGCCGTTTGTTACAATGCCACAGTGAACTTTTTTTTTTTTAATTGTGTTTGGTGAAAGTTTACAGTTCAAGGTAATTTCTCATACAAAAATTCATACACACGTTGTTATGTGACACTAGTTGGAATCCCTATAATGTGACAGCACACTCCTCCTTCCCACCCTGGGTTTCCTGTGTCCATTCAACAAGCTCCTGTCCCTTTCTTCCTTCTCATCCCACCTCTGGACGGGAGCTGCCCATTTAGTCTCGTGTACCTACTTGAACTAAGAAGCACACTCTTCACAAGTATTATTTTACGTTTTATAGTCCAGTCTAATCTTTGTCTGATGAGTGGGCTTTAGGAATGGTTTTGGCTCTGGGTTAACAGAGAGTCTGGGTGGTGTGTCTTCTGGGGTTCCTCTAGTCTCAGTCAGACTGTGAAGTCTGGTCTTCTTATGTGAATTTGAGTTCTGCATGACACTTTTCTCCTACTCCGTCAGAGACTCTCTGTTGTGCTCCCTTTCAGGACAGTCATTGGTGGTAGCTGGGCACCATCTAGTTCTTTTGGTCTCAGGCTGATGGAGTCTCTGGTTTATGTGGCCCTTTTGTGTCTTGGGCTTATATTTTCCTTGTGTCTTTGGTGTTCTTCATTATCCTTTGCTCCAGGTGGGTTGGGAACAATTGATCCATCTTGGATGGCTGCTCGCTAGCTTTTAAGACACCAGACGCTACTCGCCAAAGTGGGATGCAGAACATTTCCTTAATAAACTGTTATGCCAGTTGACCTAGATGTCCCCCCAAAACCATGGTCTCTAGACCGCCGCCCCTGCTGCTCTGCCCCTTGAAGTGTTTGATTGCATCACCATGAACATTCTCGACCATGTCTTTGCAAATACACCTCTAGGATTCATTCATAGACGTGGAATTGCTGGTCCAAGGGTATGGGCACTTAAATTTTGTTGCTAAATTGCTCTCCAAAAAGTTATACCAATTTACACTCCCATCAGCAGGAAATGAGAGTGCATGTTTCTTCATAACTGAGATGGCTGGCTGGCTGGCAGTTTAGCTGGCTAGTTGGTTGGCTTGCTGGTTGGTTAGCTGGTTGGTTAGAGATGGACAAGACTTAAGCATGTTTAAAAAGATGAAACAAGAAGAAAGGAAAGGGGGACTACACGTGAGAAAGAGAAGACTATAGAAAGGGAGAAGGCTAGGAAACCCCTATGGAGCAGATCCAGGGTACAGGTGTAGGGATTTGCCTTGTAGAGGAGAGGGTCACCACTTCCATCACAACAAAAGAAGGAAGGATGGGGCTAGTCAGTTTGTTAAGTCTGGTGGCAGTAAAGGTGTTTGTTTTCTCTGAGGCGTAGAAGAAGGGCATGGTTGCTCAAAGTGAAGACAGAAAAGGTACAGTGGAAGGCTGAAGGAGTTGAATGGAATGGGAGGAAATGTTGACTAGAGGAACAAAGATAGATTTCCAGGCAGCATTTAACTAGAGTCATTTATTTGAAGCTAAATACAAAAGCTTTCAACACTTCCACTTGTTGCTTTTAGGCGCCATCAAGTCGGTTCCAACTCAGAGTGACCCTATATAAAACAGAACATAACGGTGTCAGGTCCTGTGCCATCCTCACAATTGTTGCTATGCTTGAGCCCATTGTTGCAGCCACTGTGTCAGTCCACTTAGTTTCTATCAATGCATCCCTACCTTTAAAAAAAAAAATAATGGGTGAGCCATTCATAGGCAGGGCACCTTCTGAGAATCCTTCACAATTGGGGAGGACGTTGGGGAATTTCCCAGAGATAGAAGTTAAGCCCCTGCCCCAGAGTTCCTGGTATTCCAGAGTCATCCAGATTCCCCCAGGGCTATTCTTCAGTTCATTACAGAGACCCCTCAGGTGTGGTTAGAGTATGGCCTCCAAAGTACTTTCCCCATCACTTCTGAAAATTCACCTCAGACAGTTGGTCTTGGTTCTTGCTGAGGTTTATGAACAGCATGAGTAGGAGGAAACAACCCAGGACGCAGAGGTTGGAGATGCTGGGGAGCTTTCCAGCTTGGAGGGGATGGATGTAGAACCCAGGCCTGCCGTAGCCAGCGTGGCTTTGTTACAGTCAGGAAAAAGTAATAGATGTATTCACAACTCTGCTGAGGTAGGTGTTAAGGAGGGTTCTAACTACTGTTGACTCTGCCTCCTTTTATTGAAGTCAACTTACAGTCAGTATTTACCTTGGATGCTCGCTACTTTGATATATGCTCCATTCTAGTACCCAGAGGATGTTTGCTATACATCTATTTAATATGAAAATGCCTATACTTTAAAGTTTTTAAAGCATTATGTCTTCAACTATATAAACCAAAGGGTATAGGAAGGAAATATGTCAAAATTTTAATAGTGGTTGACTCCAGGTGGTAGAATTTTGGGTAGATATATTAGCTTTAGAAGAAATACAACCATAATGTTCCTTAGAAGTGAAGATGGCAAGACTTTGACTGCCTTACTTTGGACACGTCATCGGGAAAGATCAATCGCTAGAAAAGGACATGATGTTTGGTTAGGTGGAGGGCTGATGAAAAATGAGGAAAACGCTCAATGAGATGGACTGAGTTGCAACAATGGACTCAAGCATACCAATAATCATGAGGATGGCACAGGACCAGGAAATGTTTCATTCTTTTATCTATAAGGGTGCCATGAGTTGGAGCCTACTTAACCGCTACTAACAATACCACCACCAGGTGTTCAAACAATGTCATCTGGAGTCTGTATCTCTCCATATATCAGCTCTGCTTTTCACAGTGTTGGTATCATTTTTAAGCAGATTCTCCCTTTATATGGTGATGTGGTCTCCATCAACTCCAGGTTTACATTCTACCAGTTTAGCAACCCAGTGGTTAACACAGAAGTCCTAGGTTAATTTTGATTTGGTCTGGCTTGGCTCAAATGCCCATTGATAAGCTAGTCACTGTGACCAGAGGGATTAAATACACTGGTTGCTTGGTTTATAGCTCACGCCCACCCCTAGAGATCATGCAAACCATGTGGATTAAAGATGGAGGAGGAGTCATTCCCCCAAGGGAAACTGGGAATCTATTATCTGGAGAAGTGGGAGTGGATAAAACCAAAAAAAACAGACCCAGCGCCATCAAGTCGATTCCGACTCATAGCAACCCTATAGGACAGAGTCGAACTGCCCCATAGAGTTTCCAGGGAGTACCTGGCAGACTCAAATTCTGACCCTTTGGTTAGCAGCCTTAGCACTTAACCACTATGCCCCCAGGGTTCCCCATGGAGGAGGGTAAAAACAACAGATGTTCACTCAAGCATGTTTTTCTGATGAGGGTGCTTGAGATCACTTAGTCCAATCCTGTCACCTCACAAATAAGGAAACTACTGTCCAGCCTTCTGCCTCCTACTCCTTATTCCCCAAACTAATTCTTCATAGATCTAGAATGTATCAAACCTACTCTTAGCTCTCTTTTCAGTGGATCAAATAATCCCAGTTCTTTTAATGATTCATCATAAAATTTATGACCTACCTCAGTGCCTGACCTCAAGCTGCTCAGTATTTCCACCTGATCAGCTTTCTTTCCAAGGCTGACTCTTACCTCTACCTAGATCATCACCTGAGAAAGGATACCCATGAACCACCATGAAAAGCCCCTCGGGGAGGGCAAAGTAACCCTTCAGTGACCCACTGGGGAAGTGGAACAGGGGGCAAGTGGAAAGACCTTCCAGACAGTCAGCCTCCATGATACAAAGGCAGATCAGGAAGATAAACCCGAAACTGTTTCCTTCACCTAAAATCCCGCATTTCATTGTTTGGCCACGCCAACACATAGGAATTTGATATGTTTTAATAGGATTAGAGAAGAACAAAATACTTTGATACATTTTGTCCCAAGATAAACTGTCTTGATCACTGAGTCCAAGATGCAGTGATATACCTAGCTCTAAATCTTACTAACCAAAAACAACACAGTTACCTTCGAGTTGGCTCCAAATCATGGCGACCCCATGTGTTGCAGGGTACGAGTGTGCTCCACAGGGTTTTCACGGCTGTGGCCTTCTGGAAGCAGATCACTGGGACTTTCTTCTTCTGAGTGGCTTCAAACCACCAGCCTTTCAGTTAGTAACTGAGTACTTAACCGTTTGTACAGCCCAGGGACTCCTAAGATCCCTTAAAACTGGCTTTAGTTTCCAGAAAGTTGGTACCATATTATTTGTGGTGAAACATTGGCACTACAAGCAAATAATAGTTCCACTAATAATTTCACCAGACAAAAATACCTTCACTTCTCACTACTGGAGCCCTAGTGGCACACTGGTTAAGAGCTCGGCTGATAACCAAGGAGTCAGCAGTTCAAATCCACCAGCTGCTCCTTGGAAACCCTATGATTGATTCAATGGCAAGGGGTCTTACTATTAGAGTTTGAAGGATAGCACATCAGTTTACACAAACATCAGCCCAAAACTCACAATTTGTCCCCAAATGACATAAGCAAAAGCTCTGCAGGTCAGTAAAGAGGAAATTAGGTATGAATTTCATAAAGTACTAAGGCTGCTCAAGATATCAAGATATGGCCCAAAGCCATACCCCCTTAGGCTTTGTAGTATCATGCTCTCAGGCAAAGTGGGGTTAGGGCTGGAGGGAACTCAAACAGGACACTGCCAAGAAGATGTAGGTGCAGCAGGACGTGCTGTTTATGACTTAGGAGCCCTTAGCCCCCTTGAGTCAGCAATAATAACAATATTTAGCACTCCTGGCGTGCTTTTGAAACCTTAGACACCCTTCAAAGCCCTACCATGGCTCCAAGGCTCCACATTGCTGGGAAGGGTCATTTTTACAAATATCGTGTAGCCTGATATCCTCCACACTGGTGGACACGTGGGGTAGGGAGAACCAACATCCACTGAGCGTCAAGTGTGGCTGTAACACCCGCTTCACCTAGCTTCCAGCAGCCCCTGGTAACTGTTTCCACTGTTCACTGCAGGGAAGCCAGAGTGACCCTTTCAGGACAACTGATCATGTCACTCCTCTCCTCAAACACTGCAATGACCTCATATCAATCTTAGGACAAAGGCCACAATCCTAAGGGGGTTTTCAGGACTTGGTGTTGGGCTCCCACCCACCTCCCCCTTCGCCTTTGGCTACTTGCTGCTCCAGCCACGCTGGCGTTCTGTAAGTTTCTCAAGCATTTTCCAGGAGGGCAACTCCTCAGCCCAGAGCTGCACAAGCTGTTGGCTCTGCAGGGAACTCTCCCCTCCCTCCTCCCCAGCTTTGTCTCACACCCATACTTCAGCTTTTAGCTTAAAGGGCCGTTTCTCAATACATTTCCCTGGTCTGCCCCAGGCTAGTTTACTTCTCCCAGCTCCAAGAACTTTTCTTTCAAGAATTTATCACAATATATAATTACGCAGCTATGTGTAAGACTGTTTGATGAATGCCTTCCTCCCTCACTAGCATGCCATCTCCATAAAGGCAAGGCTCGTGATTTTGCTCACTGTGTTATTTCCTGATGCCTGAAACAGGTACACCGTGGGCTCTCAACAGATGTCTGATGTGAATGAATGGGACAGTGCTGTATCTGCCCTTTATACATGCAGTACAGTGTTCACGCCCCACTACTCAGCTCAGTTTATAATCAGCGTGCACATTTCTATCCCATACACAGTAAAGGTTCGCTCTGGTGTCTTACCCTCTAAAATTTATAGAATTGTAATCGTTTGAATTCAAATGTCTCTGTCCCTCAGAAAGGAAGATCATTGCAGACTCCTCATGCTTAAAGGGGACTAAGTTATTGTGACTGGACAGTGTAAACATCAGACGAGAATGTTTAGCAGTCCAGTCAAGATAACCGAGCTTTCCAAATCTTTTCACTGGTAGAGATCCTTCCCGGCCCCAGAAATCTAGTCAAATTCCACTTAAATGGTTCCCTACCTCGATAAGACAAGGAAAATTTCTGCTGCTTGTGTTCCGCATAGTATCCCCCCCGACTGGCTGTCTGGGAAATGAAGACGAGCCAGCCGATCAGCACATTCCTCACAAAGCTCTCTGCGTAGCTGGTGGATACAAGGCTCTTTCCTCTTGTTTTTATTCCTTCACTTAAAGTGGTTTTTCTTCTCAACATCTGTGGAGTCGTCAGGGAAAAGACAACTTTGTGTGAAAAGAATAGTAAGGAGACACTCGTTCTGCCAAGTACTGAATACATCATGAGGCCCTGATAACTAACGTTGCTAGTGCCAGGAACTTCTTTTCAGCAGCTGAGGTACTACAGCCTCCAGAGTAGCTAGAAGAAGAATGGGGAATTGCCAATAATGTAAAGCCTGCCCAGGTGCCTGGACAGAGCTCTGGTCCAGGGTGGCTCCTGGGAAATGGCTCTCCACTTGATCCACTTGAGGCCACTTTTAGGCCAAAGCCCCATTCAAGTACCACTGTCTCAGCTTGAGGGTACCTGGCTTCTCCTGGTTGCCCTGGTGTCATGGACTCAATTGTGTCGCCCAAAAATGTGTTTCATCTTGGCTGGGCTGTGATTCCCAGTATTGTGTGACTGTTCTTTGTCATTTTGTCATTTGATGTGATTTTCCTACGTGTTGTATATCCTGTCTCTATGATGTTAATGAGATGGGATTAGTGGCAGTTATGTTAATGAGGGAGGACTCAATCTACAAGATTAGATTGTGTCTTAAACCAATCTCTTTTGAGATGTAAAAGAGAGAAGTAAGCAGAGAGACATGGGACCTCATACCACCAAGAAACAAGAGACAAGAGAATAGGCTGCCCTTTGGACCCAGGGCCCCTGCGAAGCTCCTCAACCAGGGGAAGATTGGTGACAAGGATCTGTCCCCAGAGCCCACAGAGAGAGAAAGCCTTCCCCTGGAGCTAGAGCCCTGAATTTGGACTTCTAGCCTTCTAAAAAAAAAAAAAAAGACTGTGAGAAAATAAATTTCTGTTTGTTAAAGCCATCCACTTGTGATATTTTTGGTATAGCAGCACTAGATGACTAAGATGCCTGGTCTCTCTTGACTTCTGGTGGCTATGCCCTTTCATCCTCCAAGTCAAAGCCTTGGTCTCTTCTCTCCCCTCACATTATCTGTGATTGGCCTATTGGGAAGAGTCTCAAAGGCCCTTCTAAAACTGAGCCCCAATCTTTACCAACTGGCATGGTACCTAATACTCAACAGAAGAGGTTGCTTATTCTTCCTCAAACCCAATAGTCTAATCTTCCTCCATGGAGAGAAGGGGAGAGGCTGTCCCTCAGTCCAGAGAAGGTGGCCCTTACACCCAGAATGGGCCAAACAGTTGAGTGTTCGTTTAAAGGGAAGGTTTATATCCTGTGTTTCAGACTTTCATTAATTTAATTTTAGCAAATATCTCCAAAAAAAAAAATTGTGATTAGATTCCTTATATTGAAGGGATTCTATAGAAAGGAACTCACCCTGCTTGTCTAATGCATATTTTGCTCAATTTTTTAAATAAACAAAATTCTGAAATTCAATTTTCATTAGACATGTAAACAATTATAAACTTTAACTTAAATTACCTTAAATGATGTAAGCTAAAAAAAAAAAAAAACTTTTTCTTTTACAATTAGAAATTTAGTACAGCTAATTTTTGAACACTTCAAACACAATGATTAAGGAACCCTTAAACCTATTCTAAAATATCAACCCAACCGGATTTAATTCATTTCCTAATTATTTCTATACTTGTAACTCTCCTAAAGTCATACAAAAATGAAGTATAATAATACTAATTTTGATACCTTCCCAGTATTATACAAATCTCTAAGGCCAAGAAGGAAAAATGGGAGGTACCACTCAGTATCCTGTCAGGAAAAGAGAACCCACTTGAGGAATTTCTGACATGGAAAATTCAACACAGAGACACGGTCACGAGCGTGCTGGAGGAAGAGAAAAGGAAGTGAGTTTACCCAGAGATGGATAGCTGTAGGAAGACAGTACCAACCTTGGACTACAAGAACAGAGGGGAAGGCATGCTACCAGAGTGTAGCACCACTGTACACTGTACATGTGTACACCCTCTACTGCACACCACTGTACACGTGTACACCCTCCACAGCCACCACCGCACACTGTACATGTGTACACCTTCTACTGCACACTGTACATATGTACACCCTCCGCGGCAATCATACATGTGTAACCCTCCACGGCCACCACTGTACACTGTACATGCATACATCCTCCACTGCACACTGTACATGTGTACACCCACCCCTGCACACCATATGTGTGTACACCCACCATGGCCACCACTGTATACTGTACATGTGTACACCTTCCACTGCACACTGTACATGTGTATACCCAGTACCGCACACTGTACATATGTACACGTTCCACAGCACACTGTACATGTGTACACCCACCAGTGCACACTGTACATGTGTATACCCTCCACAGCACATAGTACATGTGTACGCCCACCATGGCACACTATGTGTACACCCTTCACGGCACACTGTACATGTGTACACCCTCCATGGCACACTGTACACGTGTGTACCCTCCACAGCACACTGTACATGTGTGCACCCTCATGGCACACTGTACATGTGTACACCCTCCATGGCACCACTGCCATGCAGGAACCTGAAGCCCCCTCCCACCAACATGGCACCAACATGGTGAAGCCACTCCTGACAATCCAGAGCCAAATCCAGTAGTGCTCTTCACCCTTCTCTCCTCACAGATAGACACAGTGTGCACCCATGCGTTATAAGTAGACACATCTTAATCCTAATAGAATAAAAAGTCCCCATGTATTATTGTTCTCCGACTTGATATAATCAACGACTCTCACTTTTAGAAGCCCTGGTGGTATAGTGTTTAAGAGCTCAGCTGCTAACCAAGTGTTGGCAGTTCAAATCCACCAGCCTTGGAAGCCCTAGGGGGTAGCTCTACTCTGTCCTACAGAGTTGCTACGAGTCGGAATCCACTCAGTGGCAATGGGTTTATTTCTTTGGTTAGTAGAACAGAAACTCTAATTCTAACCACTTACTGATTAATTTCATGAGTCATTCCTTACAGCTTAGGACTTGCTTCCTTCCTTCTCCTTCCTCTATCATGTGGTTACAATGTGACCTAAATATGTCCTTCCCATTCTGGACACATTGCCAGTAATGAAGAGAAATTACATTTCTGGAATTGAACCAAGTTGAGAAAGAATTATTTTTTATTATTACTTCTATACCTTGAAGAACCATTGTCTCAAGGTAATCAAATTGCTTTACATTTCAAGGTCAAGATCAGAACACGAAGTAGAGTATAGGGAACAACAGAAGAAATCAACTGAAAGGGTAAGCCAGCAGAGGAACACTTAACAAGAGTTCAAATCTTGCCAACCTCCAAGTCTCCCTCCTCACAGAACTGGTGCGAAGATCAAACAAAACAGCCCAATGAAAGCTCTCAGCTCATCCCTTGGTGCAGAGCAAACACTAGTAAGTGCTAGCCAGCATCAGTAGTTTTACTCCTGACCAGCCAGTTCACTGAGCACCTACTGTGTGTACAGCATTATGACTGGAGCTGGGAGTAGTACAAAAGAAACAACCCTGCCTGTCAAATAAGAAAGATAATAATTTCAAAGAGTAATTTTACTGATACGAATAACGTTGCTAAAATCGACAAGGTGCTGTCTGGCATTAGAAGAAGAAGACGGACTGGCCAAGGATGTGGGTGAGCTAGATCTGTTTCACTGGGGGGCTTCCCCCACCCCCCTCCATGACCTGGGAAAAGAAATGAGTTGAAAATAATTGCGCTCAGAACTATGGTGGATTAAAGTGAATTAAATGTGTGTCCTTACAAGGTATTAAGTCAAATGGTTTCAATACTTTGAGATGGCTCACCTTCATCAAGAAGTCAGATGGAGATCTTATTTTGAACACATCTAAAAAAGACTCTACCCCACCCCAATCCCAAATACCAAACCACTGCCTGCGAGTTGATACCAACTCATAGCTACCCCGTAGGGTTTCCAAGGCTGCAAGTGTTTACAGAAGCAGACCGCCATATCTTCCTCCTGCTGAGCCGCGGGTGGTTTCGAACTGCTAACCTTCCAGTTAGCAGTCGAACGCTTTAAACCCCAATCTCACTCCTCCCAAATACAAACCACTTTATTTACTTTGGTTTCTTCATTCAGGGTGATTATATTCCCAAACTGGAGCCAACTAAAGTCTTCAGTGAGAAGCCCTTACTGAAGCACAATGGCCCAATGGTTAAGCACTTGGCTGTTAACAGAAAGGTCATCAGTTTGAACCCAGCAGCCGCTCCTCGAGAGAAGAGACCTAGTGATCTCAGAATCAATTCAACAGCGCACAACAACAAAGTCTTCGGTGGTATTCCATCTGAAGGAAGGGAGGAGGAAACAAACTGTAACCAGCTCGGCAGGATGTGGTAATGCTGTAGTAGAGAAAACTGGAGAATCCCTGCCCCATGTACCATAAAATCCACTTTTTGAAAAAACTGAAGGAAAATTCCTCAAATACCTGGTAAACGGCCAACAGGTCTTTGTCAAAGCTGATCTGAGTTTCCGCAGACAGTGGCACAAATTGATGACAAACAACTCCTTTCAGTTCCTTAATTTCTAAAACACAGAAGAAGTTAGTTAAAACCATTGCCTCTGACTCATAACAACCATGTAGGACAAGGTGAAACTACCCCATAGGGTTTCCAAGGAGCAGCTGGTGGACTTGAACTGCAGCCTTTTGGTTAGCAGCTGTAGCTCTTAACCACCGCGCCACCAGGGCTCTGTTTTAGTTAAGAAAGCTCCAATTGACCTAATTAGTGACTGCAATTTGATTGAATTGGATCCAATTTTGAATTCAAAATTGGATAGAATTTTTAAAAGATAATTTTAAAATATTCTGTATGACAATATTTTTCTATCAAGTTCAAAAGCAGTACTGGCCATGCGGTTGTTAGCTGCTGTCCTGTTGGCCCCTGCTCATGGCATCCTTCTGTATAACAAAACGAAACTTCGCCAGTCCTGTGCCATCTTCACGATGGTTACGTCTGAGTCCACCGTTGCAGCCATCGTGTCCAAACTCTTGCAGATATATATTGCATACATATTTCTCATAATTTTCACATCTATATCATCCAACCAAGTGTTCACGGAGGGATTAGCCTCTTAAGTTTTCAGTAAATGCAGCACAAGTTTTGGAACCTCCTCTGAATCCCCTCCGTGAAAAGGAGGCTAGAAAAACTGCACACATAAATACACATTTCCCCGCACACACTGTGGGTGTCAAGGAAATTTGTCACCTGCCTGGGGTTGTAGATAAAAAAGATATTTTTCGCATGAAATCAGACCCCCAAGCCTACTCCACTCACGGGAACAGGATTCACGTTTATATTATTCCAAGCACAGGAATGCTGATCCAAAAAATGAAGCTAACAGCTGGTACAGGATCCAAAAAAGCACTACAATCTTAGAAAAGATGAACCACCCTGTAGCGTCCAAAAGAGAATTGTATTTGTTGGGCGCTGTCAAGTTGATTGTAACTCACAGCGACCCACGTGACAGAGTAGAACTGTCCCACAGAGTTTTCTTGGCTGTAATCTCTATGGAAGCAGGTGGCCAGGTCTTTCTACCAGAGAGCTGCTGGAGGGTTCAAGCCAACTTTTCAGTTAGCAGCCAAGCGCTTAACTAAGACCTCAAAAATTTGAGGTTCTCAATTTTTTTTTCCCCAACATGTACTCAACATTAGGGGACTTTTTGTTTTTCCACCAAATCTGAAACATTTACAAAAGTCAAACATTTATAAAAATTGACCAGTGACTAAGCAACAAAAAGAATTGCAGTAAACACCAAAAACTCAGTATCATGCAGATCAAGTTCTCTAATCACAATAAAATACAATTAAAACTCAAAGTACAAACAAAAAACTGAACCAATGTATTTGGAAAATAAAACACACTTTTCTAAATATTTCATGAATTAAAGAATAAATCATTAAAACTTTTTTAATGATTTAAAAATATTTAAAACAGATGCCAAAGAAAATCCTTTGTTATCACATGGAATCGCACGCACTAAAGAACACAGAGAAAAAAATAAAAGCACATTATTACAAAAGGAGAAAAATAAAAAACTAGTGAACTCAAATTCAGTTCAATAAGTTATAAAAATAGGAATAAAAAATAGTTATAAAAATAGGAATAAACAAAATAAAGTAAAACGAAGGGCTTAATAATATAAGAGCAGAAATGAATTGAAGAAAAAAGATAACTAAATTCTTAGGTTCAGTAAAACCAAAAGCTGGCTACTTACAAAACTTTAAAAATGGATAAAACTCTCACAATACTAATGAAGAATAAAAAAGGAAAGAGACAAATCAACAATACTAACTATTAAAATGAAATATAAATACCAACATAGGAAATTTTTTACATTCATGAAGGGATATTAAGAACAGCAATATGACAATAAATAATGAGATGCAGTGGTCAATTTTCTAGAGAACTGTAAAAGCCAAACTTGAATCAAGAAAAACAAAAACCTAAAAATATCTATAAGCATTTAAAATATAAGTTCAACAACAACAACACAATTTTAAAAAAGCAACAATCTTTATGGTTTTGAATATGGATTGAATTCTGTCTCTCCAAAACATGTGTTGTAAATCCAATCACTACACTGGGATGTAATCCCATTTGGGAGTAGAGCTCTCTTTGTTACATTAATGAGACCATTTCTGTGTAGGGTGTGATTTAAACCAATTACTTTTGAGATATAAAAAGGGCAGATCACGCACAGAAGCAAGAAAGCACAGATGGGGGAAGATATGCCACATGAAAATTGCCAAGGAACCCAGGAACAGAAGCTGAAAATAGACAAGGACCTTCCTCCAGAGCTAACACAGAGAGAAAGCCCTGCCCTACAGCCAGTGCTCTGAATTTGGATTTCAGCCTCCTAACCTGGGAAAAAATTAATTTCTTTTCATTAAAGCCACCCAAGTGTGGTATTTCTGTTACAGCAGCACTAAGAAACTAAGGCAGTTTGCTAACTGAGTTTTACCAAAACTTCAAAGAAAGATAAAAATGTCAAATGAGACATTAATTAGTAAGCTAAATGCAGCAATGTATTGAAATTGAAGAAAAAATAGAACCAAGTGTTTACTCCCAAAATGAAATGATGGTTTAACTTTAGAAAGTCTATCAATGTAGAAACCAGCTGAACATATTTTAAAATATATATTTATAAGATTCTGTTGTTGTTGGAGCCCTGGTGGCACAGTGGTTAAGAGCATGGCTGCTAATCAAAAGGTCAACAGTTTTAATCCCCCAGCCGCACCTTGGAAACACAATTGGGGCAGTTCCACCCTGTCCTATAGGGTTCCTACGGGTTGGGTTGGGTTGGGTTTGCTTTGGTTTGGTTGTTGTTGTTAGTTGCAGATTGCCAGGCCTGCCTTCCGAGGCACACTGGGTGGGTTCAAACCACACTCAAGCGCTTAACCGTTTGCGCCTCCAGGGTTTGCGCCTCCAGGGCCTCCCTATTAGGTATATATATGCAGAGACAGATAAACTTGTCTCAATAGATAGAGAAAAGTCATTTAACAATGCTTAAAGCCCATTTATAAACAAATAAACAACACGGTCTTAAAGGTCTTACACTTCTGTATCATATCCTTTTCTTTTTTTCAAACTTTCCATTAAGCCAATCACTCTACCACGTCCCCTTTCTCCCACAATGCTCCCTCATGGAAGTTTTTCCCCTCCGGGTCCATTTTCCTTCCTGCTCCCTTTCTGGGGAGACTGACATGTCTGGGCTCCATCCACTGGGCTGCCATACCCTTTTGCTTCCATCGGGTTTACCAGTGGAGAACACCAACGGAAGAAGGCAAGTGAGCGAAGGATATGCCTTCTCCCAGCTTCCTCCCTGTACTTCTACCGGGGCTGGACTTCTGCCTGGGCTGCATCTGCCAATTAAAGACCACAGATCCTGAGCGATGGTCCCACCACACAGCCTTGCTCTCTCCAGGGTCCTCCTCTGCCCCATTCACTTAGGGGTACAGTGGCCCCCACTGTTATTACCTATATGGTTTCCTTAGACCCTGCCTGGAAACCCTGGTGGCACAGTGGTTAAGCGCTATGGCTGCTAGCCAAGAAGTCAGCAGTTCAAATCCACCAGCCGCTCCTTGGAAACCCTATGGGGCAGTTCTACTCCGTCCTGTAGGGTCACCATGAGTCAGAATCAACTGGACAGCAACAGATTTGTTTGTTTTTGACTCTGCCCACAGCTTTATTACACTCCTCAAGTTACACAGATTAAGTGTGCCATGTGTTTTCAATTGGAACACTGACTACTATGCCTGGCACAAATTCTTCTTTTAGCAGAATTCAATCCTACCAGGGAAGCTACTTACCTGTCCTCAGTCACTCCTTGTGTAAAATGAGGCTGCAGTGGGAATTAGTTGAGATGATCTACATAACTTCCCCCAGCAGGCTCTGTGAGCACATGGGCGGTCAGTCAATGGGCTGTTAACAATCATGGTGGTTGGTGGTGGTTGTTATTATTGTTATCTCTAATCCTTCTTCATTGTGACCCAGTGATCTGGGTAACAGCATAACCAAAACTCCAGATACCGTCAAGTTGACAGTGACTCACGGAGACCCCGGGTGTGTCAGAGTAGAGCTACGCTCATACGGTTCTCAACGGCTGATTTTTGGAAGTAGGTCACCTGGCCTTTCTTCTGAGGTGCCTCTGGGTGGATTCAAATGGCCGACCTTTCACTTAGCAGCCAAGCACAATAACTGTTTACACCACCCAGGAACTCCATTAAAAAAACAAACCCATTGCCATTGAGTTGATTCCAACTCATAGAACTGCCCCATAGGGTTTCCGAGGAGCAGCTGTTGGATTTGAACTGCCACCCTTTTGGTTAGCAGCCATAGCTCTTAACCACTGCGCACCAGGGCTCCGTAGCTGGTCAAAAACATCAAAGCTGAACGTAAATGGGATGGCTGAAATATAACTTCCCAAAGTTTTCCTAAGGTCACCATGATATTAATGAGCATTACAAAGTGGAATTACATAGTGTTCCTGTACTGAGAGAGTCATCTTGTGTCCACCTACGATGAATGGACCAGGCCAGTTCATCTCCTGCAACCAGAGAAGCCTTTGTTATTTGGAAGGCCAGGTTGCCCCAGTTACTCACATTCCACAGAAACCTGGAGGTGCTTCCTTGGCCTCAGCACAGCCAGCAATGCTTTGCAAATGCAGGTCTCCATAAGCAGAAGCCAACACAAACCAGAGGTGGAGCCTAGCTAGTGCCCACTCGTGCACCTGTGTGCGTCCCTGCAGGCCACAGGCCTCCTGAGGCCATGCTGTCAGCCAGAGGCTGTGATACTGGTCCTTACGTACCTAACAACAATCACATCAGGGGCAGCTTGTCCCCATTCAGGTTCGATTTTATAGACATATATTTTAAATATTATAGTTACAAGTTGCAACACAGAATAAATGCTTTAATTGGTATGACATACTGAACTATAAAGAAAATTGTGCAATGGAACATGTGTGAAAACAACGTAGTAAACAATTGACTATCCCATGGAGCAAGATGGCAAACTTTAAAACCACAGGTATTTGTCTTATTTTCTTTTTACAGACTATTGAATTCCCCCTCTCTCCAGTTACACTTTGTGTGTCATCTAAGCCCTGTTAGAGAACTGGAGCCTTAGACACATTAAGGTAGAGAGAGGAACTGACTGGAACGGGGAGAAGGAACCTCTCTGGGGTGACAGACATGACCTACATCTTGGCTGCAGCACTAGGTACATGGGTCTACACACTTGTCAAACTCACGGGGCTCCACACCTAAGATCCAGGAATTTCTCTGTAGGTATTAGCTCCAAAAAAAAAAAAAAAGAGGTACAAATACAAGAATAAAAAAATTAAAACACAAGTTCTATGAGGCTACACTGGAAGGTACATCCTGTTTAACTGAGTTCTTTATGTGACAGAATAAAAGTTTAAAGTTCTAAGCAAATTAATCTGAACTCCCCAAGAGTTTACTAAATAGTTACTGGTGAGAAGTGACTCAGACACCTGTGAGTGGCAAGAAGGAGCCATTGAGGATTAGGTCTTTGCTGGAAATCAGCCGTCCATACAATTACAGGGTCAACACCTCAGTTATCTGTGCTCCTTCCAAGGGGTACCGGTCTGATGACACCCCACCTTTTCTGGGACAGGCTTCAGCCCCAAAGGGATTTTGATTTTTCATGAGACATGTGCCCAAAGCCTGTAGGGTTACCCCTGAGGACCAAAGCACAGATCTATTGCCAGCTGGCTGAATAAGAAAACTTCAGATTATTGACGGGTGACTTGATGCTATCTAAATAGAAATCTCAGGCAGGGTGCCACAGGGTGGCGTCTCAAACATTTTTATCCACAGTTTGGGTGCGGATTCAGAAGACAAATATTCAGACGATGTACACCTGGGCAAGACCACCGATAAGAAGGGCCACAGACACAGTTCACATCACCTGAACAGAGGAGATGACAGGCCCAGGCCAATAAGATTAAACTAGAATAAATTAAAAAACTGCAGTTAGGTTGAAAAGGCCAATTGTCAAATACAGGGTGGAGGTGGGGTAACCCAGCTTGAGTTTATGGAACTCTATGGTTTTACCTGATCACACGCAGTTATGAGCCAGTGATGTGATAAAACATCAAAACCAAACCTGTTGCCATTGACTTGGCTCCGACTTATAGTGACCCTACAGGACAGAGTTGAACTGCCCCACAGGAGTTCCAAGGACTGGCTGGTGGATTCAAACTGCTGATCTTTAGGTTAACAGCCAAGCCTTTAACCACTGTGCCACCAGGGCTCCCGGTGGTGTGATACAGCTGGTTAAAAGCTGAATGTGTTGACAGGTAGGCCACGAAATTCAACACTGAGAATCTCCTCTGTTCTAGGTGCCATGTTTTAGGAGTGACTTTAATAAACTTGAGGGTGCACCAGAGAGAGCCATCAGGATGTTAGGACAATAGAACCTTATCCTGCTGTGAACATTTTAGGAAATGGAGTTGTCCAGACTGAAAAAGAGCAGACCAGTAGAGGTTAGGTGACCAACCATCCTGGTTCGCCCTGGACTGAGAGGGTTCCCAGGACACAGGACTTTTGGTTTTAAAACTGAGTCGAGCTGGTCATCCTAGGTAGCGGGGGAGTTGAGGTAAAAGGGACACACAGATGCTGACTCCAAATGCTGGAGGCGCTTGTTCAGTTGATGGAGGTGCACCAGGACCATAGCAGAAGTTACTCAGAGGTGGAGCTGGGCTCAAGGCAGGCTCTGAGATCACCAAGGACTTGCCTAGGGAGAACGAGCAGCCATGGCCAATGTGTGAGAGGAGGTGGTCATAGAGGCCCTTTAGACACACACACACACACACACATGCATACACACATGTCCACACACATACACACACGCACACACATACACACTTGCTCATAAACACACATACACAATCATACATACACAACATTACATACACACACGTATACACACACATATACGCACACACACATATGCATTCACACACACATATATGCATACACACATACACAGACACACACACATACACCTATACACACATACATGAACACACATACATATACGCACACACATACACACATGCATACATACATATACGTACACATACAGACACACACACACGTACACACACACACGTACACACATGTGCACACACACATACCAGAATATCCATCATCATTAAAAGCTGAGTTCAGTATTGATTGCTTTTAAAGGAATCCAAATGGGATTAATCACAACAGCGTCTTGGTATGTTTGGAAAACGACTGAACAGGCAGGTGTGAGACACGGATTTTTCCCTTCCATAGAGAATGCTCAGTGCTCATTTCCCTTGCATGTACTCTGGCCCCCTCCCCACCTCACTCCCTGGCCTGAGTTTGCGGTCCTCGGGGGACAGGTGAGGCTGAGTGATGCCAGGGTTCCTTTCAACACCCAGGTTCTGTTTTTTTCCCTAAAATTTATCTGCAACTTGATGATGTTTCCTGGTGATACTCACGTTTACAAAGGAGCATTTCAAGTGTTCTAGAAACTGACAGCAAACAAACGTGAAGAGCAGACGCAGCACAGCTCTGATGAGTCTCGCTCTAAGCCAGGCCTGTGCTCAGGGCGTTGCCTCATCTGATGAGGAGGACACACAGACGAGGGCCATGCGTGTGTCCTCTGCAGGAGTAGCCGCTGACCTCCCACTATGGGAGGATGCAAGGACTGGAGGGCAGAAGGCTCCTAGAGGTGCCACCTCCAGCCCTGCCCAGAAGGGCAGCTGTTCAGCTGGGAAAGCGGTGGGGAGGCTGGAAGGGAGAAGACCCTGCTTCAGGACCGGGGGTACACGCCATGGGGAACCAGGGCCATGAACTTGGCCAGGAGCTCTGAAGCTGACAACTCCAGATGCCAAAGGCAGAGGCCTCAGGGCCAGTGTTGGAGGGGTCAGGAGTCGAAATGAGGGACAGGGAGGTCAGGCCGACCCAACTTTGAATCCCAGCTCTGCCACTGACTGGCTGTGTGACTTGAGCGTGTTACTAAAACCCTCTAAGCCTTAGCTTCCTCACCTGTAAACTGTCCTGCCGAGTGTTTGGCATAGTGCCTGACCTACAGTAATTGCTCAGGAAATTTTGATTAATGTTGCAGTTATTTTCATCATCATAGTGGCAAACAGAAACCCTGGTGGTGCAGTGGTTAAGTGCTATGGCTGCTATCCAAGAGGTCGGCAGTTCGAATCTGCCAGGCGCCCCTTGGAAACCCTGTGGGGCGGTTCTGCTCCGTCCTATAGGGTTGCTATGAGTCAGAATCTACTTGACAGCAACAGGCTTGTTTGTTTTGGTGTGTATACCACCACGAAAAAACAAAAACCTGCCACTCCTTGTGACAAGGCCTGAGTGTGCAGCCCCAATCAGGGGTGAGGATGTCAAGAAAAGGGGTGAGTGCTGGCCACCATGGGGCTGTGCCTTGGCAGTGACCACACTTAATGCTGGGCCCAGGAGATGTTTGTTTACGAAAAGCAGTACAGTTGGAAACGGAAAAATGACTGGGTAAGTCTTTTGTTTTTTTTTCTCTCAAGAATTTGGTGGAATTAGCATAACTGTTAAAAAGAATGTTCCATCAGGACCCTCTGTTCTAAAAACAAAAACAGAAATTACTGAAGAACGGGCCAAGAGGAAGCAGACCTTTTGCAGGGTGGGTAATGTTACATGGTTTGTTTAGCCCATGTGTGTCAGAGTAGAGCTGTACCCCAGAGGGTTTTCAGTGGCTGACTTTTTTAAATTAGATCACCAGTCCTTTCTTCCAAGGCGCCTCTGGGTGGACTCAACTTCTAACCTTTCAGTTAGCAACCTCAGCAGTGTGTTAACCGTTCTTACCACCCAGGGACCCCTTTTAGCTCTTAGGAAACACAAAAGAGCCAGCCCCGGTTGGACAGTCTCTCACTCACAGCTCTGATTCCCTTGCCCTGCAGTCTCCCCAAGCCTGGAAGGTGCCAGTGGATCAGTGGATAAATGTGCCTTAACCAGGTTGCCTTCCAGCCCCTCCCACACAGGTGCCCAGAGGCAGGAAGGGTTCTCCCATCCCCCTAACTACCCCTTCCTAAACCAGCGCTTCCTGAAGTCTGGTGGCCACACCTGCAGCATCAGTGACACCAGGGTACTTATTAGAAATGCAGAGTCTCAGGCCCATCCCAGGCCCCCTGGATCAGAATCTCTGCCCCCCCACCCCGCAATCTGTGCTTTAAGAAGCCCACCAGGGGGGTCTGATGCCTGCTCAAGTCTGAGAACCACTGTCCTAGACCAATGTCTGATAAAAAAAAAAAAATAGCAGGGAAATAATAAGGTTTTTCTTATTCAGTCGGTCATTTCCTAACACATATCACAAGAGGATTATTGAAACCAGTAAAAGTCAACTCCATCTCCCGGATTCCATGTATGTAATGTGTTTAGAGAGAGTTTCATGTGTGAGATGAATTAGAAAAACCCTCTAAAAGCCTGCAATTAACTGTTCAATTTTTTTTTATTCTGAATTACAATATCACTTTGCATCTTCCCTGAAGGTTGTAGCAAGAAATGATACATTTGCAAAAACAGACATTGTTAGAGTTTTGGGCTCCAAGTATAAGGAAAAGATGTATCAAAAAGTTTGCTTAATACTGTCATGGTTATGGCCCCAATTATTGAGAAAGGCTCTGTCATGGGTTGAATTTATATCCCCCCAAAAATGTATGTATCAGTTGGGCTGGGCCATGATTCCCCGTATTGCGTGATTTTCCTGTATGTTGTAAATCCTGCCTCCATGATGTTAATGAGGGAGGATGGGTGGCAGTTGTGTTAGTGAGGCGGGACTCAACCTGCAAGATTGGATTGTGTCTTGAGGCGGTCTCTTGAGATACAAGAGAAAGAAGTGAGCAGAGAGACGGGGGACCTCATACCACCAAGAAAGCAGCACCAGGAGCACAGTGCGTCCTTTGGACCTGGGGTCCCTGCGCCTGAGAAGCTCCTTGACCAGGGGAAGACTGAGGACAAGTACCTTCTTCCAGAGCCAACAGAGAGAGAAGGCCTTTCCCTGGAGCTGACCACCTAAATTTGGACTTGTAATCTACTAGACTGTGAGAAAATAAATTTCTCTTTGTTAAAGCCATCCACTTGTGGTATTTCGGTTACGGCAGCACTAGGTGACAAAGACAGGCCCCAATTTTAAAAGACTCTGCTCTTGGAAAGGACAGCCTCACCTGGTAGTCGCAGCTGTGGTGGGGATTTGTGCCATTTCAAATACTTGCAGCTCTCAACTTCCCCGGGTGCACAATGATATTGTACCTGCCTACCCTCTGAAGAAGTTAGGCATGGCCGTGGTAGGTGCTTTGGCCAATAAAATTAAAAAAAAAAGGAAAGAATCCAAAGGTAGAATTTCATTTAGTCAACCACATTTCCTCCTTATACTAAAGGATGGTTGTCTTCTGTTATTACCAGTGAAGAGAAAATCATTTTTGCATTAGCATTTACTTACAAAAATCAATGTTCTTATGATCAAGCTCACCCTGGGCAGTTGAAGCGTCTTCAGCCTAGGTGTGCAGGGACTTTGAGACAACTCTAAGAAGAGATGCCCATGTGGGCTTCCAGGTCGACCTCCTTTTCCCTTCACCTCAGGTAGCCTCACTGCTAACCTGTGTTTGGCCTCCCTTTCACTTTGTTCGCTGGAGCCACCCCTTCTGCCTTAACAGTCTGCCCCTTGCTGTTCCCACAGCCTGACGACGCTTCTAAACCTACCACAAATCCAGCTTTTCTCGACTAGCTTCCCTCCTTAAAGATCCACCCACCCCATCATCACATTCCAAGAGCTCAGCCAAGCTCTCTATATATATGATGAGGCTGTGTTATCTCTGTGTTAGTCAGCTGATTTACCTATCAGTCCTTCTGTTTGTTCTCACTGTTATACACGCTCCCTGTCATGGACCCTGTGGAAGAATTGGGGCGGTGGGGGGCGGGGACAAAGTCAGTGGGTTTTCCAACTCATTGTCATGTTATCTAGGTTGCCTTGTGTGGGCAGATGTCTTCTGTGGGATGAGGAGTTGGTTTTGATTTACTCAGATAACACACTCCATGCAAGCTTGGTTGGTGAATACTCATGCCAAAAACAGAGGTTCATAAATTAATCACTCTGGGAAGTTCAGGGCATGGAAATATTAACAACTGTGAAAGATTTTTCTTTGAAGAACATAAAATTCTAAGTATCATCCCCAGGGGAAAAAAAATTAAATCCTTCTTTTCACTCTGTAATGAATATATAGCATCTTCTCAAAGAAGAAAGAACAAACTTCACTCTTTCAAGCTT
This sequence comes from Loxodonta africana, assembly GCF_030014295.1. Classification (NCBI taxonomy): domain Eukaryota; kingdom Metazoa; phylum Chordata; class Mammalia; order Proboscidea; family Elephantidae; genus Loxodonta; species Loxodonta africana. The sequence goes on along the minus strand of NC_087364.1, from coordinate 75,592,933 downwards.
CATTTAAATAACTTTTGCTGGGAAAACTAAATGTGCTAATTTGTAATTTGATTTACTCCTCAGTTCTAGTTCACCAAGTTAATCCATTCTTGGAGAGGCCAATCTCTTATTCCAAGTGACTGATGCAAAACCAAAGTACCGTGCCAAATTCACTAGAAAATATAGACTTGAACTACAAAGATGTTGTGTTCTTAACTACCACAGTATAAAAAAAATAAGGGGGGCTTAATTTGGAAAGTTGCAAAACGCAATACGTGTTGTACTGACCATATTCATTTCATTACATTACAAAACCATCTGTTGGCAATTATGCATGAAAAAAGGCCTTGTCAAATCTTGGGAAGAAATGAAAAAGTTCTCAAAGCCACATAACAGAAATTACTTTTATTTTTAAAGGTTAAGACATGATGGATTTTAAGAGGATTGTTTCATGTCCATAGAGAGTACAAAACCAAAAAACCAAACCCAGTGCCATCGATTCGATTCCATCTCATAGTGACCCTATAGGACAGAGTAGAACTGCCCCATAGAGTTTCCAAGGAGCCCCTGGTGGATTTGAACTGCCGACCCTTTGGTTAGCAGCCATAGCACTTAACCACTACGCCACCAGGGTTTACCCATAGAGGGTAAAAAAAAAAAAAAAAAGAGCAGGGAAATATGTAACAGTTCTTTTCATCTGCTCAAGCTCAGTAATATCCCCCATCAAGAACAGTCGAGCAAATATTTTTTTTTTTACCACGTACTGAGTACACTCACACTCACACTCACACTCACATTCCACTGCTGGTCAAGGCCCAATGCTGACAGCACCAGAGCACTCTAATGTAGGAACCTTGATGCTGCTTGTCGTCTTTAGAGGTCAGCTGGGTCTGCTTAGTCCAAGTGCTCTACGCCTAAGGCCCAGGCTGTAGACTTCCTCCTGGGTCACCTAAGGCCCAGGCTGTTGACTTCCTCCTGGGTCACCTAAGCCCCAGGCTGTTGACTTCCTCCTGGGTCACCTAAGGCCCAGGCTGTTGACTTCCTCCTGGGTCACCTAAGGCCCAGGCTGTAGACTTCCTCCTGGGTCACCTAAGGCCCAGGCTGTTGACTTCCTCCTGGGTCACCTAAGGCCCAGGCTGTTGACTTCCTCCTGGGTCACAGGGTCAGCCTCTCGGGGTGCTGTCAGCAGCGCAGTGAGGGGTGAGTAAGGATGAAATCAGAGCAGCATCACTGAGAGGGTGGGGGGGATGGCTGCTGGGAGGGTCCAAACACCAGGGTCCACTCAACCCTACCTATTCTGGGTATATTGCCAGGGCTTGGTTAAAGGGCCATGAGGCCTGAGGCTCATGGGAGCTGGTTTCTGGACCCTATTCCACACCCTCCATGAGCAGGGTCACCAGGACAGCAGTGTCATCAGGCCTTTCTTTCTCAGCATGTCATGCCCTGGTCTCCTCACGCCCAGTTAAGTCCATTGGTGAGGGTACTTCAGCATTTAGCCCTCCTCTAATTTTAAGGGAACGCTCCTGAACTCAAAGGAAGACACATCTTGGCCGCTCTGGGGAGGAGGGGAATGAACAGTGAAGACTCAGCAAGCCCTCCTTCCTCCCCTGTTCTCCAGCCTCTTTGTGAACTCAAGGGGGAAGGGAAGGGGAGACATGGATGTTCAGGGGCTGCTGGGTACCTCTATTCAGCACACTCTACTGATGCCTGCAACCTCCTCAGTCTCTTGGCTCAAGACTTTGTATTAAATTAATACTTCTGGGAGAAGCAATGTAGTAAGCCATGACAGTCATTTACACCATAGTGTGAATTAACTTATTAATTTCTTTCCTAAAAGCATGGGATAGCTCAACTAGGCCTGAGACAAAAGAAGAGTGTAAAAAGGCAAGGTTCATAGGGAGAAAGACAAGCCTGAACTCTATGGGGTGGAGGGGAACCCGAGAGCAGGCTAGCTCTGGCTATGTCGGATGACAGAACTGTAAAGCCTTTGTAGAAATGGCGGCCTCCCTACTGCAGAGGAAACTGATACGTTCATTCACAAGCCGCAGTTCATTTATTTGCTGATTTAGTATAGGTAACACACATTTAAAAACATCATCACAAGGGCTTCCTGGTGAAAAGTTTCTCTCCTTCTGCTCTCCTGCATCCTATAACTGCCAATGGCACAATTTCTGAGGTGGCTTTTCAGACAGCCTTTGCATATTCCAGCATTCATGTCTGTGTGCGAAACCCACTGCCGTCGAGCCGATTCCTACTCATAGTGACCCTATAGGACAGAGCAGAACTGCCCCAGAAAGTTCCCAAGGAGCGCCTGGTGGATTGCGAACTGCTGACCCGTTGGTTAGCAGCCATAGCACTTAACCGCTACACTACCAGGGTTTCCATCTGTGTGCAAGCATGTATGCTCTTTGTTTCTTTTTACACAAACTGTAGCACGTTGGTTGCTCTATTCTCCACCTGGTTGTCTCTTACCAACATTAAACCTGAGAGATGGTTCAGATGGCAAACCCGGGTCTACCTCCTCCTTCTTAATGGCTGCACAATATTCCACTATGTGGAGGCACTGTCATTATTCAACCATGAAATTTAGATTTTTTTCCCGCATTTTACTCTTCATTCTTTCAATAAATATATGTTGGCTTCTATGGTGTTCCAGGTACTGTTCTAGGGGACCTGGAGCAGAGAATGAGATATTGGGCATCTTTTTCCTTGAGGAGCTAACAATCCACACACGGAGAAGGACACGCTTACACATACCTATGTGTGTGCGTTCATCTTTACTATAAATTCTAGAAGGGGAATTTCTGGGTCATAGGGTAGATAATATAAATTATCTGCTGAAAAGTTGTATGAATTTACTCTCTCGCCATCTAGACTATCTTTTCATATTATTAAAAGTCATTATAGCTTTATAGGCCATTATGTTTCTTGCACACAAACCAAGTTTTCTATATAAAAGTGCTCATGATAATCTGAGCAATGACTAAGGAATAAGAAACATGACAAATTTGGACACTCTTATGGGGAACACCTACTTCTGCATGGGGGCTGACAGCCAGAATCTGGTCACTAAGACTTTGCTTCTTTCCTGTTGAAACAACCCAGTGGAAGAGAGACCCGGGTGGGAGGTGGTACACATGGCCCAAGACGACAGGCCCTTTGGAGACCGTGCTGTGCAGTTAACAACGTCACCCCACGTGTGGTATCTGGCAAGGAGGAACAGTGTGCGTGCATCGCAAACACCACGTATGAACTGTACTACTTTCCTGGGCTGCCGTAGCAAAATGCCACAAACTGGCTGGCTGAAGGCAACAGAAATTTACCGTGTCACAGTTTTGGAGGAGAGAAGCCCAAATTCAGGGTGTCAGGAGGGCCAGGTTCTCTCTGAAGGCCCTAGGGGAAGAGCCTTCCTTGTCTCTTCCTGCATCTGGTAGTCCCGGGTGTCCCTTGGCTGGTGGACGTATCACTCCGATCTCTACCTGTCATCACAGGGCCGTCTTTCCTGTCTGTCTGTCTGTCTCTTCTCCTCTCTTTATAAAGACACTAGTCTTATCGGTTAGGGCCCACCTACTCCAGTATAAACCTCATGTTAACTAACTACATCTACAAGGACCCTATTTCCACTTAAGGTCACATTCCCCCGAATAGGGGTTAGGGCTCCAACGCACACTTCTGGGGGAAACAATTCAATCCTTTACACAAACTGAGAAAAAACAACAATTAGTGAGACACACAACAGGCCAAGAACTGGTTTCCTTAGTACTTAAAGAGCTTCTACAAAAACAGAAACCCCACAATCTCACAGAAAAATGAACAGAGGACCTGAACAGACAGTTCTCAGGGAAGGAAATGCCTCCTGTGCCCCAGAACATTTCTATTTATAAAATGAAAGCTATAATTATTAAATGTGCATTTAAAAAGCTGTAATTACTACTGCAATTACTATTGCTGGTCAGATAACTAACCCTGGGCTAGTTCCCCGAGCTCGCGTAGCGGCACTTATTCCCCAGTCCTTTCTGTCTGTCTGTCTTCCCTCCTCTTTGCAACTTTCCATGAAGCATTTCCTTCAAACAATCTTGCACACAACCTTCATCTCAGGGTCTGCTTCTAGGACCTCTGGTGTGAGACACACTCTTCTTCCTTAGTACCAGAGTCCTGATTTCAGTACGAAGCATGCCCATGGCCACCCTGAACAAAGACTACATTTCCCAGCCTCCTTTGCAGCTAAGAACTCAAATAAGTTCTTGCCAGTGAAACACACAGAGCCTCTGGTTCACAGGCTGCAGAGACTGAAGGCTTCCAAGATCAGCAGGTAAACTGCTAGCTCAGGTCCCAAGAACCAGAGGTCAGATGAATGGGAGCCAGCTGCAGGATCCAGAGAGAGCAAAAGCCAGCGAGCCTTGCAAGAAAGTACAACTATATTGGATGCAGGTCACACCCCCAAGGAATCTCCCTTTCAGCTGAATGGCTACTAACAGTAAATCCCATCTTGGAGGTGATCACATCATATCAAATCTCATCATGGAAGTGATTACTTTATTATTTGACTGCCAAACTACATTATAACTGCCAAACCACTGAGAACCATGGCCCAGCCAAGTTGACAAACAAACTTAAACATCACAAAGCTGAAAAGAGGGCAGATATTTTCCAGCCTCCTTTGAAGGTAGGGTTTGCCAACATGACTGAGTTCTGGCCAATATAATATAAAGGAAGGTATGCAGGGTGGACAGGACTGGGAGAGAAAATATTCTTGCAAAGAGCATTCTTCCCTGATGAAAACAAACAAGTTAAAAAAAAAAAAAAAAGGCACTTTATGTGGCACTCTTTCCACCCTGAAGACCCACCCTTTGCTTTCTTCCTTTGGATGCAGCATGTGAAAATGTGATGTCTGGAGCTGTGGTAGCCATTCTATAGCCATGAAGCAACAAGTCCATGGACAAAAAGCCAATTAGCTAGGGATAGCTGTACAAAAGGATGGAGAGAGCCCGGACTCTTCAGAAAATCACTGAGTCACCAAACCATCCCCAGAACCTCACACTTGCAATCACTCGTTCAGTCCACACTCGTCATCAGATTGCCTATTACTTGCAGCTGAAAGTAGCCTAACACACCCCGTGGGGACAAAACACTGAAGTAGAATAAGGAAAATTCAATTTTTATAAAACCCCAATATAGCCTTATTACTACAACCCCTTGGAGGGGGAATTGGCAGGGTTCTGGGGAGATATTATCTATGTTAGGCTGTCCCTGAGGGCAAGAAACAGAAACTCCAACTTCAACGGACTTGAACAATAAGAAATGAGATCCAGGGTCAGTTGATTCAGGGACTCGACAGAGTCATCAGGAACCCAGAGTCTCCTGTCTCTCTGCTCTGCATTCCTGGAACTGGCTTCATTCTCAAGCTGACAGGAGGACAGGGGAGAGCGGGCAGGTGACACGTACAGACACACAAGGGCCTGTCCAGTCCTGCATGGTCACCCACCCCCCCAGTCCCGCATGATCAGTCACCTCCCCCCTCAGCCTGTAAGGTCAGTCACCCCCCCCCCCAGTCCTGCATGGTCAGTCACCCCTCAGTCCTGCATGGTCAGTCACTCCCCCCTCAGTCCTGCATGGTCAGTCACCCCCCCAGTCCTGCATGGTCAGTCACCCTCCCCTGCATGGTCAGTCACCCCTCCAGTCCTGCATAGTCAGTCACCCCCTAGTCCTGCATGGTCACCCCCCCAGTCCTGCATGGTCAGCCACCCTCCCAGTCCTGCATGGTCAGTCACCCCCCCAGTCCTGCATGGTCAGTCACCCTCCCCTGCATGGTCAGTCACCCCCCCAGTCCTGCATGGTCACCACCCCTCAGTCCTGCATGATCAGCCACTCCCCCAGTCCTGAATGGTCAGTCACCCCCCCAGCCCTGTATGGTCAGTCACCACCCCCCCCCAGTCCTGCATGGTCAGTCACCGCCCCAGTCCTGCATGTTCAGTCACCCTCCCAGCCCTGTATGGTCAGTCGCCACCCCCCCAGTCCTGCATGGTCAGTCATCAGCCCCCCAGTCCTGCATGGTCAGTCACCCCCCCCAGCCCTGTATGGTCAGTCACCACCCCCCCAGCCCTGTATGGTCAGTCACCACCCCCCCAGTCCTGCATGGTCAGTTACTCCCCCACTCTTGCATGGTCAGTCACCCCCCCAGCCCTGTATGGTCAGTCACCACCCCCCCAGTCCTGCATGGTCAGTTACTCCCCCACTCCTGCATGGTCAGTCACCCCCCCAGCCCTGTATGATCAGTCACCACCCCCCCCAGCCCTGTATGGTCAGTCACCACCCCCCAAGTCCTGCATGGTCAGTTACTCCCCCACTCTTGCATGGTCAGTCACCCCCCCAGCCCTGTATGGTCAGTCACCACCCCCCCAGTCCTGCATGGTCAGTCAGCCAGCACCTCCCCCCCACACCTCATCCTCTGACTTCTGCCCCCGAAACTCTCCCCCTTGTCTTTCCCTCCAGCTGCAGTGTCTTGCTCTACCTCAAACCTGCCAGGCGGCTGCTGCCTCAGGGCCGGCCGCTGTGCTTGCTGTTCCCTCCTCGTGCCTAGAGTGCTCTTCCCTACAGAAGGTCAGCAAAAGGGAGGAAGACCCCCGACGAGATGGACTGACACAGTGGCAGCAACAATGGGCTCAAGTCTAACGACGACACGGAGAATTGCGTGGGACTGGGCAGGGTTTTGTTCTGTTGTACACGGGGTCACTATGAGTCAGAGCCAACTGGGCAGCACCTAACAACAGAGTGCTCTTCAAAGGGCTTGTGCCTCAGCTCCTCAGGTGCTCACTCAAAGATCACCTCCTCAGGGAGGCCTGCCCCATCACATCATTTAAACTACAACCATCCCCCAGCTCTCCTCCCTCCCTCCTGTTTAATTTTTCTCCACAGCAGGTAACTGCATCCAATGCGGGGCGCACCTCTTTGCCTCACTGAGTGCCCCTCCCCACTTCAGGTGTGCTGAGGAGAGCTAAGGTGTGTGTCTGGCTGTTCACCCTCATTTCTCCAGGACTTAACAGAGCAGGTGTTCCCTAAGTATCCACAGAAAGGACAGACAAGGGATGAACGTGGAGAAAGAGGAGGAGGGAGGTGGTTTTTCAGAGATAACACCCCACTTGTCCCAGAATCTCATTTGCCAGAACCTTGGTGCGCCCGGCGTGAACCAGTCACTACTTAAGGGCTAGGACTTCTTTTAGCCCCATCAGTGGGATTGGGGTCAGCAGATGTTGAGGAAGGGAGGACCCCTGAACTAAATGAAGAGGAATGGAGGAATAGGTGCTGGGAACGGCCAGCAGCACCAGTTCTACCTCCTGACCCCTGGTTCTTCTGCACTTCCTCTCTTGTCTGTGGCTTTAAAGCAAGGGCCATCTTATCCCTTCGCTGGCAGGTGTCTGGAAAGAGTCGTCTATACCGACTGCCTCCTCTCCCCCAGGCGCCATCCATGTGTCACCCCGCTGGAATCCTGCTTCCACCCCCAGCCTTTCCACCTGCTCTCCCACCAGGATTATCAACGACCTACAACGTGTTCCAATGGGGCCCGTCGGTCCTTATCTTACTCTGCCAGCTACCCCTCTGCCCTCCTGGTCTCCTCTCCTCTGCTTCCGGGCCAGCGACTGACTGCTCACGCCGGCCTCAGTGGCCTCCCTCCACTGCCCCCACAGTGACCCCCACCCATGCCCACTGCGTCCAGCCGCCTTCTCCCCTTGTCCCTTCCTTCATTCTCTCGGGAGTCACAGCCCCAAGCCTGGGAGACCCGAAGCGGGATCGCTCTGTTCTCCCAGGGCGGCGAGATCACAGCCACCTCAGGGGAGAGGAGCCAAGTCCCCGAGCTGGGCCGGGCCGCGCGCTCTCGGGGAGGCGCCCCCTGACCCCTCCGCCCCGCGCGCTCTGGGGGAGGCGCCGCCGTGTCCGGGCGCAGAGCCGGGGCCCCAGGAGCCGGCCGGGGGCGGGGAAGCGGGGGGCCCAGGGCCGCGGGGAGCGCGGAGAGGGCGCGGCGAGCGGGGACCCGGCCCCTCCAGCCGGCCGCCCCGGGGCGGAGGGAGGGCGCGCGGCCTTATTTCCGCGAAGCGCCGACACCGCCCGCTTCGTGCCGGTCAGTCGAGCGCAGAGATGCCGCCCGCGTCCGTGCAGCCCCGCCGGCACGCGCCGCCCGCGCCCCGGCCCGGGGGCCCGCGCCCCGCCGCCCCGCTGCTCGCCCTGCTGGCGCTGCTCGCCCTCCCGCGGGCGGCGGGGACCTCGGCGGGCTCCGGGGGGCCCGAGGACCGCGGGCGGTGGCAGGACGCGGGGCCCCCGCGCTGGCTCCTGCAGCAGACGGCGCGCGCGGCGCTGCACTTCTTCAACTTCCGTGCCGGCTCGCCCAGCGCGCTGCGGGTTCTGGCCGCGGTGCAGGAGGGCCGCGCGCGGGTGAGTCCGGGGGGCGCGAGGCGAGCGCCAGGCGTCCTCCAGGTGTGCAGGGCGCAGAAGGAGCCCACAGGCGCTCAGGCGGCGAAGGTGTTTCACAGGGCAGCGCTCTCGACCGTCCCCATACCTGGGAGACAGGCGTCTGGGTAAACTGAGGAAAGGGCCCCAAGGACAAAGCTTAATCTTGTCTAGAGGTACCCAGGGTGGCTGCTATGCAACCAGGGACCGATTACCTAATAAACAGGCACAAACTGGCTTTTTTTTTTTTTTTACTGGCTTACTTATGCTTACTTACTAATCTGTAGTGCACAGTTTCACCACATCAAAAGTGTGTTTAAACCCATGTGAAATTGTGCACCACACATCAGTGAATAAACACAAGGGAGCCAGTGCGTTATCTTGATTACTGGTTAATCTGCCTTGTATGCAGACGTGGGCGAATACCAGGTAGTTACCATGCTGGAACGAAGGGACTGTCTGTCCCTTGTTAATTGCAGGCCACCAAGCAAGGGCTTCAGGGTAATGTGGCTGGAATGTGAGTGTCAAGAACCGTCCTAATCTTGGCGCCTGCTTCAATATATGGGAGTGAGTGAACAGGGCACAGTTTTCTATAAGCGAATCAATGGGGAAGTTGTAATGTGGTTGCGTTTGGAGGCACCGGGGGCAGGTATCCTTTTGTGTCTGTGGCTTAGGCTGTTTTCTTCATCAGATACAGCAACAGGAGAGTTACACACTGACATTAAATTAAGCCCCAAAACAATGTTACTACTTCCAATAATCCCCAAATATTATACAAAGCTTGCAGACTCATAGCCTCAAAGACTCTGGAATTAAATGTAGAGTGTAAGTAGGTTAAGTCTTCAAGCGCGGCAGTTGGAGTTTCTGTTAGGATTCTCCTAGGCTCAGAGTCAGACGCAGGGGCGAAAGCTTGGCCTTGGTTCTTCAAAGAGATAACCCTGCAGCGACGGCTGCTAAACTCACTGAATTATGAAATCAATTTGTTGCTAGAAAAAAAGGCAACCTATTCTTATCACCAGAGCTCTGGTGGCCAGTGATTAAGCGTTCAGCTGCTAATCAAAAGGTCGGCGGTAGCGATCTACCCACCACTCCTGGGAAGCCCTACCGGCAGTTCTGCTCTGTCCTGTGGGGTTGCTATGAGTTGGAATCAATTCAACGAGTTTGATTTTGGTTTGGTTATTCTTATTACCTGTTTTAACAATTCTATTGTCTCTGGATGGGGGCGGGGGGGGGGTTCAGTTTTACTAGCCCAGCAAAGAAGTGAGTGAACAGAGCTGATAGTTTTCAGTCAGGGGAGAAGAGTGGCAACCGCCCAGAGCCCCCAAAGAGGCCCCCTGGAGATTTGCCCCTAGCTGTCAGTGGGGAAGATTCCCTGCAAAAAACCAAACTGAGATTTCTAAAGTACACCAGTTTTCAGATTCCAGGGTGTTTTTCCTTCTTTCCAAGACCAAAAAAAATATTTTTCATTTGTATTCATCTAGTCACCCCCTTGAAAAAGTAAATGAAATTCTTGGCACCCTTCACAAAATAATCAAGTTGGCCCTCAGAGCCTGAGAGTTAAGCAAAAATTCCCTTTCTCTTTCACAAAGCATCCAGTGTTCTTCATCTGTAATGTTATATCACAGAATTTTGAAGGAATACTTCTCTTTTAGCCAAAAAAGGAGAATTAAGTTGAGACAAATACGTGGAAAGGAGAAGGGATTAAAAAGTTGAAAAATCCAGGGTGTTGACCCTTAGAAAGGTTAGCCTGTTGTTTTCTGGTTCACCTTTTTTTCCCCTCCAAAATTGGTTATAATGCTTTAAAATTGGGGCACTGAGGAAGAGAGCTCAGTGACTTTTTCAGGGCCAGGAGTCTCTAGAGACCCAAACAGTTTCAGTTTCTCCCAGGAAATTGTTTTCTTCCAACTCATTTGCAGGGGTGGTCAAGGCCGGCTGGTGCAGGGTGTGTCTCACATCTATGATGGTGACATGGCAGGGTCTTCAGAGATGGTAGAGGCAAGGGGAGGTGGCTGGGAGTGAGCCCTGATTCCTACTGGGTGGTGGAAATGGTTAACGCACTTGGCTGCTAGCCAAAAGGTTGGAGGTTCGAGTCTACCCAGAGATGTTTTGGAAGAAAAACCTATTGATCTACTTCTGAAAAATCAGCTGTTGAAAACCCCATGGATCGCAGCTCTACTCTGACACACATGGGGTCGCCCTGAATCGGAGCTGGCTCTACAGCAATTGTTTCGTGTGTGTCTTTCCTGAAAGTGGGGGACCAGCCCGTGGGGTATTGTAGGGGAGCCCTGATACCAGCCCCGGCTTTGCCTCCAATGAGCCACATGACCCAGACAAGGTCAGTAAGCTTCCTCTGGCGATTTCCCCATTTGGAATGGGAATAGCTCATGTCCTGCCAACCATGCCTGGTCCTTTTAGGAATCCCACAAGATGATGTATGTGTCAACTGTCAGGCATAAAAATGAGAGTTTCCGTTCATTCATCAGCTAGTTCCTGAGCTCTGCTATGTGACAGGCAGTTATCGCGTCCCTAATTCAGATGTGGGGTGAGGTGGGGTGGGGTGGTCAGCGATTGTGGCCCTAGTTCAGTTCTGGGGTGGGTGGGGTGGAGTCGCTATGAGGCGGAATGGACCCCAGAGCAATAGTCTGGGGTGGAGTGGTCAGAGAAGGCCTCTTTGAGATTCATTAGGTTTTGAAGCAGCCGCTGGGCTCCCGCGTGGGGCATTCAGTACGGCTACAAGCTCAGCTGCAGCATCCACCCGAAGTTAAAAAAAAAAAGGTTGATCCCTCAGACTTGGTTTTCACTCTTTATGTCATCGGTGAGTTGTCAGCGAATGCTCAGCTCATCCACCCAGGACTGATCAGGAGGGAGAGATTCCCGGGTGCGCAGGAGGAGAGGCAGGGCTCCTGGAGCTCCCCAACTCTGGGATGGGTGCGCTCCTCTGTAAAGAGAGAGCGTGGACCGTGTCGGCTCCTGGAACCGCCCAACTCTGGGATGGGTGCGCTCCTCTGTAAAGAGAGAGTGTGGACTGTGTCAGCGCTCCTGGAACCCCCCAACCCTGGGATGGGTGCGCTCCTCTGTAAAGTGAGAGCGTGGACTGTGTCAGGGCTCCTGGAGCCCCCCAGCTCTGGGATGGGCGCGCTCCTCTGTAAAGTGAGAGCGTGGACTGTGTCAGGGCTCCTGGAGCCCCCCAGCTCTGGGATGGGCGCGCTCCTCTGTAAAGTGAGAGCGTGGACTGTGTCAGGGCTCCTGGAGCCTCCCAGCTCTGGGATGGGCGCGCTCCTCTGTAAAGTGAGAGCGTGGACTGTGTCAGGGCTCCTGGAGCCCCCCAGCTCTGGGATGGGTGCGCTCCTCTGTAAAGTGAGAGTGTGGACTGTGTCAGGGCTCCTGGAGCCCCCCAACTCTGGGATGGGTGCGCTCCTCTGTAAAGAGAGAGCGTGGACTACGTCAGGGCTGCTGGAGCTGAGGGCCCACCAGTGGGTCACGGAAGCAGTTTAGTAGGGTGCAGTCCTTTGTGGGGTACAAGCTGTTCTAGCTCATGAAGAAGCCAGGGTCAGTAGGCGCCCTACATGTTTGAAACGTGTACGTATGAACTAGGTCGTGATGAGGAATGCATTTCTTGCTGTGGGTTTCAGCTACAAAAAGTTTTGGAAGTGGACCAGATGATTGTTCTCCCCAGATGATTCCTGCACCCGCCTTTGAAACGCCTCCAGGGCAGGTGATGTCCTAGCTCTGCGAGAACCCCTCGTTTTAGAAACCCTGTTGCCCTCTAGTGGTGAAACTCGCTAATAGCTGTGGTGGTCAATGCAGGGGAGCGCTGAGCAGAAATCGCAGCCCAGGAGACTGTTCTGGGGTTTGCCAATTTTAGGGCGAGATCACAAGACTAAGGCTTGCGTTCCCTCCTTGCCCCCTGCCCCATGCCATCTTTTTCGGCCTTACACTACCCTGCCATGACCAGTGAGGCCTCTACTTTTCCCTTCTCACCTGGCACAGCCTCAGGCCCCACCCAGGGCACCCTGGATCAGCCCCCGAGGTTCACCCCACACCCCACTACTTGAGGCTGCCCTTATTCAGAGGAAAGTCTCTTCTTGCCACCCAGCAAGTTCTGGCACCACCAGTCTCTGCCTGAGCAGCCTGTGAGGGCCCAGCCCGCTGAGGACATTTAGCGATTGTCTGAGATCTTCAAGTGCACATCTAGCCCAGAGAGAGGCAATCAGCCGCTGTGTGAAGATTAGTCACCCTCTCAGTCATCTAGTGCTGCTATAACAGAAATACCACCAGCGGCTTCAACAAACAGAAATTTATTCTCTCTCAGTCTAGGAGGCTAGAAGTCCAAATTCAGGGCACAGCTCCAGGGGAAGGCTTTCTTCCTCTGTTGACTCTTGGGGAAGGTCCTTGTCATCGGTCTTCCTCTGGTCTAGGAGTTTCTCGGCGCGGGAACCCTGGGTCCTAACGACATGCTCCACTCCTGGCTCTTCTTGCTTGGTGGTGGTGAGGTCCCTCTCCTCTGCTGGCTTCTCTCTTTTCTATCTCAAAAGAGATTGACTCAGGATACAAACTAACCCTGTAGATTCAGTCCTGCCTCTAATACTAACATAACTGCCTCTAATCTGCTTCATTAACATCATGGAGTTTAGGATTTACAACACATAGGATAAGCACGTCAGATCACAAAATGGTGGACAATCACACAATACCGGGGACCGTGGCCTAGCCAAGTTGACACACATTTTGGGGGGACATGATTCAATCCGTAACCATCACTTAAGGTAGCAGCCCTCTGACCAGGGCAGGACCAGTTGTTGGAAGTGTAATTGGAACATTTAACCAAAGTATGTGTGTGCTTTAATTGCTTCAATTTAAATTAAAGTCTAGCAATGTAAATTTATCACTTGTATTTTGATATAGGGCCAAGGCCATTTATTGGAGTTCGTTATTATCTTTTTAGCAAAAACCACACCCTTAATGGACCATCTGTGATTTCCATTTTGGTTTCCTTACAGTGAACGCTTTCAAAGAGGGAAGTGTATAATCCTCTACCTTTTTTTCCCCTTTTTTCTTGCCCAGTCTTGAGTCACTCACACCCAATTCAACGGCAGAAGTTTTAGACACTTGACTTTATCGATTCTTCCTGAAGCATTTAACTTGGCTTTCATGAATATAACATCTTTTTGGTTTTTTTGCACTTGCTTCTCACCAGTTTACATAGTATTTGTGTTATTAGACCATAAGTACAACTGGCATAAACAGGCTTGGAGCAAAACCAACTGACTTTTGGTGAGGTCCGGCCACCTGGTGCAGTAGGAAGCAGGAGTCCACATCAGAGCGCTGTGGACGCCGTCTGCGTGTCTGGCAGGGGCTGGAGGGTGTCAGGTGAGGACCCAGCAGGTCGGGAGTCCACATCAGAGCGCTGTGGACACCGTCTGCGTGTCTGGCAGGGGCTGGAGGGTGTCAGGTGAGGACCCTGGAGGTCGGTTAGCAGAGTCTCTGCTGTAGGAAGAAAGCGCCATTCTGTGTTGTTGTTGTCGACCTAGAGCACTTTAATCCAAATTAGCCGTCTAATTACTCTTAGTCTTCTTGGAGTCGTCTTCTCTCCATTAGTGTCCATAATTGAGAGGTGATCGTTCAGAATAGGAAAAGAATGCACTAAGTAGGTCACAGAAACAAAAGCTGGAGGGCTAAAACGGCCGCAATGAATATGGAGGGAAAGATAAGTAATAAAACGCTGGAGTGGGACAGCTTTCCTTTCGTGTAAGGAAGGCTTCTAAGTGCTTTTACCACCACAGTGGAAGGGTGCTGGATGGGACTGGCAAGGTGAGTGGGGCGCTCACTCTTCAGAGCCCTTACACTTGCCCTTCGGAAGAAACAATTCCTGAAAGCCCAGAACAGAGAGCAAACACCGCCTTTCTGAGCACAGCCTCGCTCTTTTGGGATTTCAGGAATCTGAAGGGAAGCAGACACACCCGAGGTCTCTGCCCTGCCCATCCCCACCCCCACACCCAACGGTGCCCACCTGGTCTGCCCTGAGCCCCCCACCCCCACCACAGCACCTACCTGATCTGCCCCCCACTCACCACCACAGCACCTACCTGGTCTGCAGCTTTGGCTGTAGAGTCTTGGTCTAGTATGGGAGGGCCCTGGGGGGAAGACCGGCTCTGGCCCCCCTGGCTAACCGCACCCAGATGAGCTGATAAGGAGGGATGCTTTTAACCATCTTGTAATAAGTCATTTTTGAACCACAATCATTTTTCACCAGCCGCTGACATTTTCCATTGTCTTTTCAAGTGTGGTGTCACAGCCAATGAAGCGTGTGGTAATAGACCGTTGGTACTAGTCACCGTCGAGCCAGCCTGACTCATGGTGACCCCATGCGTGTCAGAGCGGAACGGTGCTCCACGGGGCCAGCCTGACTCATGGTGAGCCCATGCGTGTCAGAGCGGAATGGTGCTCCACGGGGCCAGCCTGACTCATGGTGGCCCCATGCGTGTCAGAGCGGAACGGTGCTCCACGGGGCCAGCCTGATTCATGGTGGCCCCATGCGTGTCAGGGCGGAACGGTGCTCCACGGGGCCAGCCTGACTCATGGTGGCCCCATGCGTGTCAGGGCGGAACGGTGCTCCACGGGGCCAGCCTGACTCATGGTGACCCCATGCGTGTCAGGGCGGGACGGTGCTCCACGGGGCCAGCCTGACTCATGGTGACCCCATGCGTGTCAGGGCGGGACGGTGCTCCACGGGGCCAGCCTGACTCATGGTGACCCCATGCGTGTCAGGGCGGGACGGTGCTCCACGGGGCCAGCCTGACTCATGGTGACCCCATGCGTGTCAGGGCGGGACGGTGCTCCACGGGGCCAGCCTGACTCATGGTGACCCCATGCGTGTCAGAGCGGAACGGTGCTCCACGGGGCCAGCCTGACTCACGGTGACCCCATGCGTGTCAGAGCGGAACGGTGCTCCACGGGGCCAGGCTGACTCATGGTGACCCCATGTGTGTCAGAGCGGAACGGTGCTCCACGGAGTTTTCAATGGCGGGTTTTCAGAGCAAGATCACCAGGCCTTTGTTCTGAGGCATCTCCGGGTGGACTCAAACTGCCAAGCTTTTGGTCAGCAGCCGAGTGCTTAACCACTGCACCACCGGGGCTCCTTTTAGAGACTCCACAGATGGTTAAAATGAAAGACTTCACTTTTCCACGCCAGTGGGAAAGGGCAGGTGTGTGAGGACAAAGAGTCACAGATTCTTTCAAAAGCCAGTTATGCCGACTTTGGGATGGCACCATTGACTCAGAGAACTCTAGAAGCTTCCAGCCAATGCGGCAGAGCTCACGGATGCCCTCGGGCAGAGGCCCAGCACCCCGACCCTCTCGCTGACTTGCCTTCCACGTAAATTTCCCAAAGATTCTCAAAGGTCGAGCTTTTGCCAAGGAAGAGGTTAAAGTGGTAAGAAAAAACTCCTTAAAGGGCGTCCATTTCGGGAAGGCACTTTGAGGGTGTTTCTCTCTTCATTTCACACCTGGCTGGTGCAATCCCTGTGGGCAGTTAGAGGACGGTGATCAGGGGAGCTCAGCTCCTCCACCGGCTTTTCTATAAACCGGAGCCCTGGTGGTGCAGTGGCTAAAAGCTCGGCTGCTAACCAAGGTCTGCAGTTCGAATCCACCAGCCTCTCCTTGGGAACCTTGTGGGGCAGTTCTATTCTGTCCTATAGGGTCACTGTGAGTCGGAATCAACTCCATGGCAATGGGTTTGGTTTTCTTGGTTTGAAGTAATGATGGTCCCTCCTGACGGGGTTGTTATGGGGATTTTAATGAGACGACGCATTGATCTTGGTACCTCATATGTAACATGACCTCAATAAATGTTAAAGTTTCCATAACCCTGCACATTGGCAGTACACTTTTTTTGGAATGCTCTCCTGACTTCAGAATCTTAGTGATTTTTCTTCACCCCCTCCGCCCCCCCATGCGTTTCCTAGAGTCTGTAATTCCCACATTTGTTAGTTGTCTCTCTGAGTTAGGACAATAAAGACTCCATTTAATATCACTGAAAGGTGAAAAACAGGAATCCAAAAGAAGGATTACAGCTAGACTCGGGAGAGGTGGTTCAGATCACAGCCCTGAGGGCACAGGGCAAGCTGGGCTGCTTCCTGAGGACAGCATGGTCTGGGGCACCGTGTGGCCTGTGGGCCAGAAGCACTGGCTCCCTTGGGAGCTTGTGAGGCTTGGGAAGTCTTGGGCCTCACCCCACTCACCCCAGACCTTCTAAATCCAAGCCTACATTTAAGCATTTCAACAAGGTGATTCCAGCACCGCAAAAGTGGAGGAAGCTCTGGGTTAGGACCTGAAATTTGACACCTGAGGATGGACTGGCCATGCACCTCCCAGCCCCCACAAAACAAAACAAACCCACTGCCGTCCAGTCAATTCCAACCCTATAGGACCGAGTAGAACCCATAGAGTTTCTAAGGAGCACTGGTGGATTCAAACTGCCAAGCTTTTGGTTAGCAGCTGTAGCTCTTAACCACTACACCACCAGGTCTCCCCTTCTAGCCCAGGTGCCCTTGACCCTGACACCATTAAAAGCCACCACCACCCGGCCCCTCCCTCAGACCCATGAATCAGGAGCTCCACAGGGCGACTGGATGTTGGGATTTTCCTACAGCCCTTCCTGGTAGTCCCAGCAAGAGCGTGTTCCTGCCCCTCAGAGCCAGCACCTGTCCAGGCCATGGCGGAGGTCCTGGATAAAAGGCCCAGGGCCTCTGCCCACAAGATGCCAGGGTAGCCTCAGTGGAAGCCCCATCTCTCCCCAGCAGGACCCTGGACCATACAGACACACCTCACTCCCCAGCAGGACACCACCAGCACACAGACCCACCTCACTCACCAGCAGGACCCCACCACCACCACCACCACCACCACACAGATCCATCTCACTCCCCAGCAGGACCCCACCACCACCACCACCACCACACAGACCCACCTCCCTCCCCAGCGGGACGCCCCCACCACACAGACCCACCTCCCTCCCCAGCGGGACGCCCCCACCACACAGACCCACCCATCCACTGTTGTCCAAGGACCCTGGGCACCTTCCTCCTCCCGTCCATGACCAGCAAGCCCTGCCATCCTCCTCTGGACAGCTGCCCCTGTGGGGGAGGATCCACCCTGGGGAGGAGGTGGGCTTCCCAGACCTCGGTTTGAGTGCGGTCTCCCCAGCCGTGAGCTGCGCCGCCTTGGGCTTCAGTTTTCTCAGCGGCAAGCTGGATGCTTACCAAATGTATTCATTTCCCACTGCTGCCGTAACAGATCACCACAAGTTTAGCGGCTTGAACAGCACAAAGTCATCTTCTTACAACTTTGGAGGCCGGAAGTCCTAAAGTCAGTGTGTTGGCAGGGCAGCATTCTTTGAGGGAAATCCACTTCCTTGCCTTTTCCAGCTTTCCATCCTCCATGTTCAAAGCCTGTGGCAGAGCGTCTTCTGTCTCTGACCCTCCAGTGTCCCTCTCATGGGACTTCTGAGATTACACAGGGCCCACCTGGGTGAATCTCCCCATCTCAAGATCCTTAATCACATCTGCAAACCCCCTTTTGCCGTGTAAGGTAACATATTCGTAAAAACCAAACCCACTGCTGTGGGGTCTATTCCAACTCCCAGCAACCCTACGGGACAGAGAAGAACTGCCCCATGGGGTTTCCAAGGCTGTAGTCTTCATGGAAGCAGACTGCCACATTTTTCTCTCAAGCGGAGCGGCAGGTAGAAGCCACCGAGCTTTTAGTTAGCGGCTGAGCACTTAACCACAGCACCACCACAGCTCCTCAACATATTCATGGGTAATGGGAACTAGTATGTGGACATCTTTGGGGCCATCACTCAGCTCACCACACCCAGCGTTGGGGTGGGCGTGACTCAGGCAAGTACTCACCACCATGCCTGACAAGTGACAGAACCCAGGAAATGTCGCCCATTGCCGGCCACAGCCTCGATAATCTCACCTCTGAGTGCCTGCCCTGTACACCCGGTCTGATGTGTGGCTGTAGGCTGCTTTGTTTCCGCTCCTGAACAGCCAGCTTCATCTCCATGTGGCCTGTGGGTCTGCGTCTCCCTAATGAGCCCGTAAGCTCCTTCAGGGCAGAGGCTGCCTGTCTCCTTATCCTCTCTGTGGCACTGGCACAGGGCCCTGCAGGAGACAAATACTAAATATGCTAAATAAAGGTGTTGGGACTGCGCTGGGACCACTGGGGCATCCAGAAAGGAGTCCAGGCCCATCCATTCCCAGCCCTTCCAGGGGGAGAACCCAACACCTCATACCCCTCTAACAACCAGCCTTTCCTAAAGAGCCACACTGAGAGCCCAGCGGGACCAGAAGGGGAAAACTCCTCCGGCCATTTCTACTCTGACGTCCTTTTCCAGAGTCAGGAACTAGTACGGGAGCTGGATAAAGAGAGAGGAGCTCACAGCCTTCAGTCTCTTTCTCCCCACCGCTACTTAACCTGAAGAAGCAAAGACTCGAATGCAAAGCTCTCCTGGGCCCACTGCATGGGGCTTAACCAGAAGGTCGCTGATTTTTGCTCCACAAACTGGATTCACTATAATCTGGCATTGCCCAGGAGAAGGAAAATGAAATAAAATAATTCCAGATCTAATGTAATACACTGATGTTCTGTGTCCAGAACGTAAGAACAGCACAGCCATTTTTATCCGCAAATGAGTTGTCTCCAATGAGCCTGACTCATAGAGCTAACCTTATAAAACGAAGATGTTCGTGTTTACTGGAATAGCGTGACATTTATGCTTTCTTATCAAACATGAAGGCTGGAGGGGACATTTAGAAGCTGAGTGAGTTAGACTGATGGGACCCAGTTATGTACGGGGAGATTAGAATCGCCTGTGGATTCTGTCCAGCACAGGCTTGTCCTCACCCACCCATGCCCTTAGCCTTAAAACTTGAAGTTTAAAGTTGCTGCAGCTGACCGTACGGCAACATGAAGGGACAGTGCTCAGCAACCAAAGGCAGCGAGAACAACGGATGGTACCTTCCCCAAAGCACAGGGTTTCCCTTCTGTAGACTCACTTTGGGCAGAATCCTGGCTTTGGAGACTCCCAGAGTCACAGTTTCTGGGGGCGCCTGTGGCAGCCAACAGCAGGGTTTCTGGGGAACACCATCCTTGGGCCACCCAACGTCTTTTATTTGCTCCAGGTGTCTGTTGTTCTTTGAGTGAGTTTAAAGGAGTTTTTCATGGTTTTTGTTTTGTGTAGGTTTTCAAAAATGTCCTTCTGAGATAGATATCTATTGTTCATCCTTCACCAAATAAGTACCTTTTTGCCATCTTTCATCACATTCTTCAGGTTTATCTTGAATGCCCACACCCAATATTTCAATCACAGCTTTACTTTCCAAAAAATTGAATAGTGTGATGGTTAAGGCCATGTGTCAGCTTGGCTGGGCTATGATTCTCAGTGGTTTGGCAGTTAAGTAATGATGTAATTTGGAGGTTGTGTAATGATGTAATCATCCTCCATGACATGATCTGATGTGATCAGCCAATCAGTTGTAAGGGGCGTTTCCTCAGGGGTGTGGCCTACATCCAGTATATGTATATGAAAGTTCTGGCAAAGGCCTGCTGTATTGCCTGCTGATCTTGGGAATTCGTCAGCCTCCGTAGCCCATGAGTCGGCAGCCTGCCACCTGACTTGCTGATCTTGGGTTCTTTAGCCCCTGCAGCTAAGTGAATCAGGAGAAGCTTCCAACCTGATGCCTGACCCACGGACTTGGCACTTGCCAGCCTCTACAACCGTGTGAGCCTCTGTGTACATGCATATGTGTACATGCTTCCCTGGTTTTCCTCCTCTAGAGAACCCAGCCTAAGACATACAGTGTCTAAAAGATAGTCCAGACAAGCACTGGAGGAAGTCTTTGATTCGCTGACATAAAAACAAAGCTCGGTGTTGTGTGGTAAACTCGAGAGTTGCTGTTAGGATGTGGAGTTTTAATTTCTTCATGGGCACATAAACGTCACTTATAGAACAGCAGCCACCCACATAACACGAAGCAAGTGGTAAATGTCCTTCAAAAATCATCTTAATCCAGGCTGCCATCTCCAAATGTTCCTGCTTCAAAACAGCACGTGGAATACCACCACGGAGTTTGCTGGTTGTGTTCCCTGGAGCTGGGGTGGACCTCCCACCTTAACTGTCCAGTCGTGAATATGAGCCATCTGATTTGCTAATTTAGCCAACTGTTTGTTACTTTAAGAAGATTAGCTCCATAGGTAACTTAAAAATGAATTTGTCGCCTGCTTTTTATACTATTTCACAAGGGCTTTGAAAAAGCTGAGGACACAAGTTTGTCTATTAGTTCTAATTTTTTTTTTTTTTAAGGCAAAGAGCCTCTAACCCCTGCTTTCTAGTATGTGTACGATGTGACTTCCGTATATATATATAAATGATTGTGTCCGAAGCAAACTTCCTCAGATGGTGCACTGTTTGTTTAAAATAATCACGTATTTTAGTCCAAAAAAAAAAAAAAAAGCTACACTTTATGGTAACATTGCTCCATTTCTTTAGTCCACGTGATACCCTCGGGCCTCTGGAGAGAACTCAGCGCCATGTCCTCTGTCTCGTAATTCAGGGGTTCAGCTACGTTCCAGTGCTTGTCACCTGGGTTACCTGTCACTTTCTAGGCAGAGCCCGGTGGTCCACCACGTCTAGACCTGAGGTTCTCCAAGTGTGGTCCCTGCACCAGCAGTACCAGCACCACCTGGAAGTGGCTAACATGAAAATTGTCAGGCCACCCCCATATCAGAACTCTGGCGGTGGGGCCAGCAGGCTATGTTTTAGCAAACTCTCCTGGGGATTCTGATGCTTACTGGTTTTGAGAACCACCACCCTGGGATGAAGTCCCTGTAAAAGGCCTTCTCTGATGTGGCCCCATCCACCGTTGTAGCTGCGACCTCAATTATACACTACCGTAGTGAACTCACTAACTCCACACCGGGCTGCCCACCCACACGCCCCGGGCCGCTCGCTCGCCAGGACACTCTGGATCACATTCTTCCTTGTCCTGGGCGTCCTCTCCCTTTCTCTCTGCTCCTCTCAGTCCCAGTCCTTCCTAGAGCTTCCCCACCTGCCCTGGGCCACACTGTCGTTTATACCTTGTCTGCAAGGGCCTGAGTCCAGGGGCTCCTTCTGAAGTCCCAGGTCATCTTCACTCCCATGCCCTGCCTGGCCCTCTGCCTTCCAGAAGAAGGTTTGGGGTGGTTCTTGTCTACAGCTGAGATCCCAGGCTAACAGTGATGTCTCACTCTCTAACACACCAGCAGCCAGCTTGCTTTCTTCCTTGTCTTAGGGAAAAGTTGCTGGCCTCTGTTTCTTGGAACTTCTGTGCAGTATAACATGAAAACCATGGCCCCGCAGCTAGGCTTACTGTGTCTTTGAGTAAATTCCTTAAGCTTGAGCAAGTACCTCAGTTTATTCATCCTTAAAATGGGGATAACAATAGCACCCACCTGAAAAGGCTTTTGTGATGTACTAAGTTAATGCCTGGGCACTGCTGAGGCACATGGTGAGTATTCTCTCTCTATATTGTTGTTACGTGCTGTCCAGTCGGTTCCAACTCATAGCGACCCTATAGGACAGAGCAGAACTACTCCATAGGACTTCCAAAGAGCAGCTGGTGGATTTGAACTGCTGACTTTTTTGGTTAGTAGCCAAGCTCTTAACCACTGTGCTGTCGGGGCTCCAGATATATATATACACATACGTATATGAGTATACATGTATAGATCTATACATATGTATACATACACACACACACATATATATTGGAAACACTGGTGGCATAGTGGTTAAGAACTGCGGCTGCTAACCAAAAGGTTGGCAGTTTGAATCCACCAGACGCTCCTTGGAAACTCTATGGGGCAGTTTTACTGGGTCCTATTTTTTTTTTTTTTTTATAAGGTTGCTATGAGTTGGAATCGACTCAATGGCAATGGGTTAGTTTTTTTTTTTTTTGGTTATACATATATATATATATCGCACTGGGCAAATCTGCTGCAAAAGACCTCCTTAAAGTGTTCAAAAGCAAAGATGTCACCTTGAAGACTGAGGTGTGCCTGATCCAAACCATGGTATTTTCAGTTGCCTCATATGTATGTGAAAGCTGGACAATGAATAAAGAAGATCGAAGAATTGACACCTTTGAATTGTGGTGTTGGCGAAGAATACTGAATATACCATGGGCTGCCAAAAGAACGAACAAGTCTGTCTGGGAGGAAGTACAACCAGAATGCTTCTTAGAAACAATGATGGAGAGACTTTGTCTCACATACTTTGAACTTGTTATCAGGAGGGATCAGTCCCTGGAGAAGGAGATCATGCTTGGTAGAGGGCCAGCGAAAAAGAGGAAGACCCTCCAACAACGGGCTCAAGCATAACAACGATTGTGAGGGTGGTGCAGGGTTGGGCAGTGTTTCGTTCTGTTGTACACAGGGTCGCTATGAGTTGGAACCGACTCGACGGCACCTAACAACAATATGAAACAAACACAAAAACAAATGAGAGCATGAGCCAAGGCTTCAGTGGTTTATGATTGTAAAGCATTTAGTTCTAGGCTATAGTACATAAAGCCTGGTTTTATACAAAATTAAAAAGAAATCTAGAGCAAAAAGCTACTAATTAACTCATTCCTTCAGGTTTTATAGCCACGTGGTTGTTTGTTTTGTTTTCTGACTTTTTCTTTATATAAAGAGCCTTATTCTGGAAGATATTAGAATAGTGTTCTTTGCCTCTGGCTGTGTTTTTTAAAAAAAAAAGATGTAAAATCTCCCAATCTGTTCTGCAGATGGACAGTTTTGGCACCCTGGGGATGGAAGAAAGGAAGCAATGCAGCCTGCCATTACAGGCATGCTCCTTATCTCAGGAGAGACAGAGCCGCCTGCCACTTCCCCAGCCAGATTCGGGGCTTTCAGAGATGTTTGTTAAGCTCTTCGTTTCTTCACTGGCTTTTAATTTATTGGATTGGCTCTTGGACCAAGTAGCTGCAGTAACTCATTGTACAAGCCACAGAGAGGGGACCTTCAGCAAGAAGGGTTACATCTGACCTTGAGAGACTGGCTCTGGAGTCCCAGAAGCTGAGCTTCTAGTTTCAAATGCCATACATAGCGAGCAATTTACCACACACCTCAAACCTAATCACACTTAGAATGTGGAACACAAACGAAAAAATAAGTTCAAGATGTGGGCTGGCGGCATTTATACCAAGTCACATGCACCCCGTTGCTTTGGGCTGGATTAACATTTTCTAAGTGCTTTTATATCTTTTTTTATTTTATTGTGGAAAAAATATATGTAACAAAATGTCTGCCAATTCAACCATTTTCACACGTACAATTCAGTGACATTGATTATGTTCATCACATTGTACAACCATCAGCACTATCCGTTTCCAGATCGTCCCACCACCATTGACAGGACCTCGGTGCCCCCTGAGCAATGGTCCTCCTTTCCCCCCGCCCCACCCCGGAAACCGCTAATAAGCTTTGGCTGCTATACCTTCTGGTGGCGTAGTGGTTAAGTGCTACAGTGGCTAACCAAGAGGTTGGCAGTTCAAATCCGCCAGGCGCTCCTTGGAAACTCTATGGGGCAGTTCTACTCTGTCCTATAGGGTCGCTTTGAGTTGGAATCGACTCGACGGCAGTAGGTTTGGTTTTTTTTGGTTTTGCTATACATTTGCCTGCTTCATATTGTGGGATCACACAGTATTCAACCTTTTTGACTGACTTTATTACATAGCTATTCATTTTTAGCTCCTAACAGGACTTGTGGAACCCTGATAGTGCAGTGGCTAAGAGTTCAGCTGCTAACCAAAAGGCCAACAGTTTGAATCCACTAGCCACTTCTTGGAAACTATGGGGCGGTTTTATTCTGCCCTACAGGGTTGCTATGAGTCAAAATCGACTCGATGGCAACGGGTTTGGTTTGGTTATAGGACTTGTATCTGTCCACCATATGTGTCTCTCTGTTCCCACTGCCACCACCTTGGGTCAAGGACCCCTCTCACCTGCCCCCTAAAATAGGCTCCTACGCAGTCTCTGCGTTCACTCTGGACACCCTCATAATGGTGTCCTGTCTGCGGCTTTGCATTTCTCTAGGATAGAACCCTCGCTGTGGCCTGCAGGCCTTTATCACAGAATATTTTTAATCAAAGACAGCCACAGTTGAACACGATCCTAAAACCACTGCAGCGTGACTTGCTGCCTTGTGCTAACCGCACCCACAGGGCCTCCCTCGGGCTTATCTTGGGAGGAGGCAGCAGAGCAGCACCCAGGAACTTGTGACTCGAAGTGAGAGGGAGAGGCCTTTGTAGGAGGTAAAAGGACTGCATCTTGATAAAAGATAAAGTGAAACCAAAAACACCAAAATCGTATTTTGGATAAAATGTAGATGCTTTTAAGAGCATGTAATTAAAACAAAATAAGGAAATCAAATCAACAAAGAAAATAAGCCTTAAAAAGGACAGACTCCACACCTGGCCCCACTCGCGGTCTCTGTGAATCACATAAAGAACCTGTACTGGCACCTCACTCACCTCCGTGTGTTTCCAAATACTGTTCGCATCAGATCATGCCTTAGATGCTCATTTAGAGCAGGCACAGGTACACTTTCACCATAAAGAAGGCTTTGTGGATCATTCCAGGCAGCAAGTAAGCGTTCTGTTCCCCGGTTTACCACTGGTGTGAAGGCTGCAGTGCGTCTGGACACGCCTCTTCTACATGTATGTCTTCTCTGGGGGATTTCGTGAAATTCCCTGGCTTCATACTGCCATGGACTTCCAGAAGAACCAGCAGATCTGTCTTGGGAGAAGTACAGCCAGAGTGCTCCTCAGAAGCAAGGATGGCGAGACTTCATCTCACATACTTTGGACAAGTTATCAGGAAGGATCAGTCCCTGGAGAAGGACGTCATGCTTGGTAAAGTAGAGGGTCAGCGGAAAAGAGGAAGACTCTCAGTGAGATGGACTGACCCAGCGGCTGCAACAAGGGGCTCAAACATAGCAACGATGGTGAAGATGGCACAGGACTGGGCAGTGTTTTGTTCCATTGTACACAGGGTGGCTATGAATTGGAACCAACTCGACGGCACCTAACAACAACAACAACACTGCCTCTGTGCGAGCCCACCTGTGCACACTCACCCACCTCCTGGGCATCTCGGTGCTCCTCAGGGTGAACCACCGAGCTCTGCTTCCTCCTCTTCTCGTGAATAACCTCCCACCTGCCCCCACCCACCTCCCAGATGGAAACCCCACAGGCATCCTGGCTCCTACACAGAAGCATGGGGCAGACTCCTGGGCCCTGGAGCAGGTGAAGGTTAGGGAGTGGCCCCTTGGATGGCACGCGAGCTTCAAGACCTGGCACGTGCTGGTGAGCAGAAGTGCGGCCTTCTGTGAGGGGTAAGGAGTGTAGTGTGGCTGGGGTGTCACAGCCACCTGCGGTTGGTGCCTGTGTGCCTCTAACTACAAAGACACCAAATGTCAGGAGTCTGGGAGAGATGGGCCATGGGGGCCTTGTCCGCCCCCACCATGCTTCTCATTTATATCCTTGGTCTCCTCGTTGGGTGTCTGGAGAGTAAACCAATGTGATGGCAGCTTGATTGGAGTCTTTGTGGTAATCTCTCCCATCCTCTGACTTGGGCCAGCCTCTGGTTTCTAGCACTTTCTTCCTCTCCCTCATCAGCCCCTGCCCCCCCATCTGCAGATTTTAATAATAAACTAGGAAACGTACCTTGAGAATCTGCAGGGATCCAGGCCCTGTCCTGAGTCCTTTTCACACCTTGTCTTACTCAGTCTTCACAACGCCCTCAGCACTGTAGTCACACCCGCTCTGCGGGGACCCCAGCTTGAGTCCTCTTCACAAATAACACAGGGCTTCCCACAACCCTTCACTGCCTCCGCCTGGAGGGCCTGTCCCACACTTTTGCCTAGCTGACCCCCTCCTCGCAGAATCAGTTCAGGCCTCACCCTTTCTAGAAAGCCTTCCTACACTTACCTGTGTGTCGTGGCACCTGCACGCGTGTGTTCACACCTCTGTACTCATCTGTGTGCCCCCTTACCTGCACACGTACATGCCTCTGTGCTCACCTGCATGCCGCCTGCATGCATGCACGCCTCTGTACTTACCTGCTGCTCTACGTGTCTGTTTATGCGTCTGTTTCACACCAGAAGCAGGTGTCTGTGGGGTGGACTGGGTGCTGTATTTCTCCTCTCTCCCTGGTGCCTAGCTTAGGAGGCGGGAACGGGGTGAGTGAGTGGACAGACTTAGTGTAGGCATTCTGTAAAATGAAAAGAACGTCTCAGCTTACACTGGAACTGGTTTCAACATTAAAAATGAGTATGAGACCAAACAGTCAACAATTACTTTAATACAGTGACGAGAACATAAGGGGGCAGGGAAATCAGATGAATGGGAACAGAACAGCCAGAACGGAAATAACGAGCATGTTCACCAAGTGTGAAGAACATAACCAATGTCACTGAACAACTTGCGTTGAAATTGTTGACTGGGAACCTAAACTGCTGTGTAAACCTTCACCAAAAACAATAAAATATTATTTTAAAAAAAAAGATTAAAAATGAGCCCTAAGCAAACTGCTGTATGTGTAGTATCTCTTAGGCACCCTGCCTGCCAATATCTAAATATTTACATGTTTAAACAACTTTTGCATAAATATTTCCACAGAATTCTATCCCTCCATTCGCCAGTCTCCCAGCATTTTTTAAGAATCTATCGTGGGAGGGATGATATCTGGTCTATTTAAGATAATATATCCCTGTTTGGTTACTGTGTTCCCTGGGCTAAAATGCAAGGAAGGTGATGTTTGCAGAGTCTAACTTAATCAAGACTTCATGAAATAACTTAGCTCCATGCAGTGGAAACTTTCTTCTCTAGAAAATACTTTTACTGAATGATTTTCTCTCTAAAAAAAAGGATGATGGTAAATAGCATGAAGTTCTTACAAACAGTTCAAACTGCTTCAATAATACAGGTTTGTAGACTCTCTATATATATTTTAGACTCTAACAGTATGCAATGGAGTCCATTCAGAAGCTTGAAAAGGTTCACCACGCATTTGAAGAGTTTAGAAGTGTGCCTGCTCATGAAAACGGCAAAGGCAGGCAGCACCATGGCCTCTGCAGAGCCTGTGTGTGGGGAATTCACCCTGTGACAGCCACGGCCCGTCTCCACATCCCACAGTCTCCCTGACACCTGGTGTCCGGGCTCTTTGTGGGGAATTCACCCTGTGACAGCCACGGCCCGTCTCCACATCCCACATTCTCCCTGACACCTGGTGTCTGGGCTCTGTGTGGGGAATTCACCCTGTGACAGCCACAGCCCGTCTCCACATCCCACATTCTCCCTGACACCTGGTGTCTGGGCTCTGTGTGGGGCTGCTGCTTCTGTCATTTAGATCTCAGCACCTTCCTTGGCCACTTCTGCCCCCTCCCACTCTCCAGCTTCCCAGCACTTCTCACCCTCTGACACCCCAAGGTTGGTCTGCATCTCCCCCGAGCCTATGAGTGCCATGAGGGAGGGCCCTGGCCCCTCATACTCACTGCCCCCAGACCAGGCACGGAGAAGGCACTGAGCAGCTGGGGAAAAAAGGAATTTACTCCAGGTACTTTCACCAAATCAGGCTTTGAAGACCGTATGGAGTGCAGTTCTCTCTGACACACACGGGGTCACCACGAATCTACGGCAACTGGTTCCTTGCGTGTTGAGTTGATTCTGACTCATGGCAACCCCGTGTGTGCAGAGTAGCACTGCTCTGTAGGGTTTTCAAGGTTGTGACCTTTTAGAAGCAGATTGCCAGACCGGTTTTCCGAGGTGCCTGTGGGTGGGTTCAAACTGCCAACCTTTTGGCTAGCCAAGCGCTTAAAGGTTTTTGCCACCTAGGGACCCTCCATATTCAGGTATAAAATATAAGAGCTACGATTTGCATGCCATGTTATCCCAAGGGTATGATTCTCTGACACGAAGATGTTAACGGACTCCACTTGCTAAGATTCAACTTCTGTATTTCAGATTAATCCAAAAAAGGGATGCCGAGTTGACCTGGCATTTACCACAGAGCTCTATAACCCAGAGGTAAGCCACCATGACTAGTGAAACAGCCTATCACCAGCAACTCCTATGAACATGGTTATAAAAAAACTGAAAATCTTTCTAGTGACCTGGGTTATTTTCCTTGTTTGACATTTGTTTTCAAGAATTGAAGAACAGAGGTAGGCAAGAACTCAAGACTTAACTACCCAACTCCACAGCCTCGTGCAACACTGCATTTAAGACGCAGCCCTCGTCCCCCTTCCTTAGGCCCCAGGAGACAACCGCACACTCGCATCTCAGATTCCTGAGAGTGACTCACTGTCAAATGCCAACCTGTTTCTCTTCCTGTCAGCTGGTGACAGTTGTGATTAGCTGGCCGGCATAGCAGGCCTTCTGTGACATGCCACACAGCCAATGCCTGCGGCAGCCATTGTGAGCCTGGCTACATTCTGCCCAAGTTGACTGCGTTTGGCCAGGTTTCCTTTTCCCTGTTGTCAACAAGACAGTAAGCAGAAGACTTATGCAGAGATCAGAGCCAGATAAACTTCCATGCACTGGGCCAAGCTGGGAGGCTGGAGCCAGGACACAGGAGGGAAGGAGACCCGAGCACATGCTC
Source organism: Loxodonta africana (assembly GCF_030014295.1). Classification (NCBI taxonomy): domain Eukaryota; kingdom Metazoa; phylum Chordata; class Mammalia; order Proboscidea; family Elephantidae; genus Loxodonta; species Loxodonta africana. The sequence continues at coordinate 75,563,809 of NC_087364.1, read as the reverse complement.
TGTGTGGTCGATGAGTCAAAGCCGCCAGGTGAGCAAGCCTGTCCAGCATTAAAGTGTCTCCTGGTGGCAGAGCTTTGGAGGTGCAGCGTGAGGGGTCCAGAAGCTTGCTTACTTACCAACATCCAGAAACAAGTTCTAACGTGGCAACAAGATGCTCACATTTTGCTTGTTACCCTGAGAATTAAAAATTTTCTTAAAGCCTAGGGAAGGTGGCTTTGACTTCTAGTGTTGCAAAGAAAGTGTAAAATTAAAGCTGAAGGGAAAACATACTAGATTATTTTGACCAACAATGTGCTTGTCTTGTAGACGTACCCAGAACAGAGCTAGCTAACTGCAGTGTTCCATTTCAGGGAGGGAAGGGACATTCTTTCATCTTCAGGAACTGCTTGGATTCTGTGGAGCTGTTGGGGGGGAAAGCAATAGGGGGTAATATCTGGTCCTTTTCTCTTCCCCAGAAATGGCTTCAATATCAAAGGAGACTGCATACCAGTCCTGTCTTCTGCCTTTTGATATGCCCCTTCCCGAATGTTCCCTTGACCATTTTTATTTTTCTGATTGCACGGATATTTAGCATCTTAACACACCACTGAGATTCCCTCTCACTCAAAACTAGCACCCTCAGGAGGAGAAGTTGCCTGCTGGAAATCCTATTTTCTGTTTTTTAAGTTAGTTCTTGGAAAAGGCTTATTAAGGTGATCTGATCTTGATTACAATTTATTTCCTTGTAGGCTTTTTCTTTTTAAATCCATTTTTGGTTGTTGTTATTTTAACTGGGACGCCACCAAGTTTCAACAACTGCAAAAGCTAAAAGAAGGTTGTTGCCCCACCTGCATTGTTAAACAGGGATCCTTGACTGGAGGCCGGGGCCAGATTACCCAATAAACCAGGTATGCACGGGCTTACTTGTATGTACTTACTAAACTGTAGTGAACAATTTCATCTGTTTTTCACCATATCTTTGATCAAAGGTGAAACCCTTGTGAAATTGTTCACTACAGCTTAGTAAATGAACACAAGTAAGCCTGTGTGTACTGCACTTACTGGTTAATCCGCCAGGAGCCCCTGGATGGGTGTGGGGGCAGGGAATCTATGGACCTCCTCAAACTCTAGGCCTAGTGCTGATGGTATGGGTACATGTGCATTTTTCTGGAAAGATAGCCCCTGACTTTTGTTTTTGAGTTAAGGAATCTGTGACCTAAATGGGTGAAGAACCACTTCATAGAGATGAGTCATATATCTGACGTATCATTGAAGCATCCAGCTACATAAAGGCCACTACATCTATTGACACTTGGTGTCTCTAGATTGGAAAAGAGGTGAAGGTGATCCAGTATGCCTAGTATATCTACATTTAAATGTGAATGCAAGCAAACACCCTTGGTCACTCAGGTAGCTGTATTAGTCTTATTTGGGTGATCTGGGCCTCTACTTTCCCAGACTGGATCTCAGTATAGACAGGGATGGGGTTAACACAGACAGCGCCTGGGCTCTGGGGTCAGACAGACTTGAGCTCCTGCCCTGACTTACCATTTATCAGCTGTGAGACATGTAACAGCTTCTTTAAACTTCAGTACCTTAATCTACAAAATTGGAACAAGAGGTCTTAACTCATTAGCATGAGGATGTCGTATTTGTTAACGGGAACCAGCTGCTTCTTTTGGTTCACGTTAGCAAGCTTGAGACCCTCCAAGCATCACATTGGTCCACAGTGACAGAGTGACGTGTCCACTGGCCTGGAGGTTTGTGCCAAGCAGTGCTCAACAGCCATCAGTGAAATTTCTCTGGAAAAGACCCGGTCTTCTAAGGGTGCCATCACAAGGCAGGCTTTTGACAGCAAAGAGTGAAGGACTAGTCTACTCAACTGTGAGCACAAAAATCATTCTTTCTACAAAGCAAAGGCACTACATCCATCAATGCCAGAACCTGCGTGTACAAGCAACTCTTCTCAGTCCTGTCTGTCGGGGTGGGTGGGGGGTGACGGGGAACCATCCTTGCTTAATTCCAAAATCTTTATTGCAGGAAGGCAAGGAGCGTTTGGGGAAATGTTCTGCTCAAGTGTTTTTCAGGAAGCAGAAACCCAGACCGGCCATTAACGTAACCTGCACACAGTTCATTGAGAAGGAAAAAAGACAGGAAAAGGATTTCCTGCTTTACAAGCAAATGAAGCAACTTAAAACCCCCTTGGATGTCATCAGCATACCTGGTATGAAAAACTATCTGAAATTTCTATATTAGGAACTTGTGTAATTATTAAGTCTTAAAAAGAATGACCATTTAAATGTTTATCCCCAAAGCGGCACTTGAGTTCAGCTATAGAATGTGGTAGGTTTGGCACTTTCACCTCATTTCCTCAGCAACACTCAGAAGCATCATTTTCCCGTCCTTCACCTCCAGTACGATATGGCGCCTCCACCACAAGCTATCTGCGCCTCTTCAGTCTCCCCACTTTTCAGCCCAGAACGAGGGGCAGCGAGAGTTGAACCTCCACGTAAGAGATAGAGGTCTTTGCATCAGGCATGCGTGGAGGGGTGCGGTGTTCAGGGTGTAGTCTAGAACCTGAGGTGAAATTTCAGGGCTTTGGTGGCCACTTTGGAAACTTCAGGTGTTGAGACAGCTCCAGAGCCTCCTCTTTGACCATCACAGCCATCGGCAGGCTAGGTGAGCTGTCTCCGGCCCTTTTGGTACACTGCAGCGGAGTGCTGTTTACCTCATTCCATGCCCGTTGCTAATGGGCATTAGTGCAGCCCCTATTAAGGAACGAGCCTGCCCTCTGAGGTGCCGCAGCTGCAGTGACTCAGCCGCAGTGAAGCCAGCTCATTTGCTTTGGCACCAACAGAGTTGTGGGCATCTCCAAGTCTCAGCACTTACTGGCAAATCCAATTTCCAAACCACAAAAACCATCTCTGGGCTCACGCTCGGGCATTAAGCTAGACATTTGACCACCACAGCACTCACGGCCCCAAATCCTCTCCCAGTGCACCTATCTGCCCAGCTGCTGTGACAATCCCCTGTACACCATGGGGGACCTTCGGGCTCCATTCCCGAGCTCACCTGTTCCCCATCTACTCACTGGGACTGTGACTCCATGTTCTTCACAACCTGGAAATGGAATACTGCTATTTTCGTTCCTCAAATTCAGAGCCCTGTTGACTCTCATGATACTTTTCTGACAACTCAGATCAAATCCTGTTCCAAAGAGTTATGAGAAACAATTCAAATTCTTAGGTTGTTATAGAATTTGTTTATATTTAATACTGTCTGGAGTAAATGGGCTAATGACTAATGTTTAAAAATCTATAGTCATTTAGGGATTTTTTTCCTTTTAACATTGGTTGGGGAAAAAGGGTTGGTCATGGAGCCCTGGTGGTATAGTGGTTAAGAGCTATGGCTGCTAACCAAAAGGTCAGCAGTTCAAATCCACTAGCTGCTCCTTGGAAACCCTATGGGGCAGGTCTACCCTGTCCTATAGGGTTGCTATGAGTTGGAATTGACTCAATGGCAACAGGTTTGGGTTTTTTTTTGTATTCTCCTTAAAACACACATTTTAAAAATTGTTTTCTTGGAATATTTTCCACAGGGTCACTAGATTTTGAACTTTTGAATAGCACAGGTTAACTGAATCATGTTCAATTTAAAAGTCCTGTACCCACACAATGCTCACTCTAGAACAATCTAAGCTAATGTGGCTACTATAAAGCTTCAAAAATTATTTTTTTAATTGAAGATACCTTTTCACCAACAAAATTTACAAGTTCCACTGTAACTTGAAGTTCAGCAGAGACGGACGTTTAGTGGTGTGTGTGTTTACCTTGTCTGTGTATATGAAATTATTTACTTAAAACCAAAAAGGTTTGGTTTTAGATAAAGTGAACGGAAACAATGGTGCTATCTCTGGAGCAGCCAGTTCAGATCCCAGCAGATTCTATTTAGCATTTCATCAATCCAAGACACTGGAGCGCTCTAATGCAGCATTGTGTACAATTATAAGTGAGAAGACCTAGTCCACTTCAGAATATCCTTGTTTCACGCTGCTTTTGCCCTTAAAAACGTAGAGTTGTCTGGCTTTTCTTGTGTGTAGGAATTTCAGTTTTTGTAATGAAGTCATGACCTTCCTCTACATGAACCCAATGCACACAGGAAATGACTGTGGGCCGGGAGACATCAGCTGAAGTCCTGGCCACCTAAGTGTTTCTCTACAAGCACTGTGAGCCCTTCTGCTTTCAAAAGTCATCACTATCCCCCAGATTTACTACAACCAACTTAGATTCTCTGGCAATGGGTTTCGATCTCACAGAGCTAAACTCCTAGTGGCGCTATAAGATGAAACACGTGAAGATTAGTTGGATGAAGGAAGCTTTTTAATCAAAGAACAAAGGGATGATGGGAAATTTCTTAACAGTAAAACAAACAAACAAAAAAATGTTGAAATGTCAAGATGCAGAATTGTGTTACATAACGTTCTGAAACCCTTATGGCCCTGCTGCTCATACCAGGGGGAAATGACAAATTTGTTCATAAAATTCTGACATCCTCATCAGAAAGTAGAAGTCTGAAGCAGACTTTCTACAACATCTATAAAACATAAAACAATCACAGCTCCTGGTTGATTATTTAATATATATTGGCAGGAAAATGACTTCACCAAATTTTAAAAAATTACACAGAAAAGATAATGAGTAACACTGAAAGTGCTCAACGCTGCGCCGGAAGGTGCTTGGATGTCAATTAACAGGAAAGCAACTTGGGGCCAAAAAACTTAGATGAATCATGGAACAACAAATGATGACAACGCAGGGGAAGCAAGTTCTTTTTTGCTTTATTTTCAACAGGTGTTTTCTGTTGGGCCCTCAATGATACTTACTATTCATTTCTAATTTTTTAGTACTTTCTATATAACAGCTGTGTTGAAACTTTTCTATTTCTTCAAGGCCCAGAGCACACCCCGGCCTTAGTCTCACCGTCTACTTTACTGAGATGCAGACGTTTGCTCCTATAATTTCCTTTTGCCTCAGAAACTCTATATTTGCAACTCTCTCCTTCACCCTAAAGCTCCCTTAGGCCCTTGATTCCAGTTCCTCTAGCAGCTTCTATGATTTTACCCCATCAGTATCCTTCTCATCTCTGAAATCTTCTGCCAACCAGCTCCTTACCTTGTTCTACAGTCAACATTAGTGCTCCGCTGACCAACTACTTCATAAAACCACCTCCCTGCCTCCTTCCTTATTCAGTCCACTTTTCAAAATTAGGTTCTACATACACTGCCTCACCTCAGCCTGTTGCTGTCTGGTTTCTGCCCTTGTGCACGTAATTGAAACGGCTGTAACTTGGGTCACCAGATCACCAAATCTAATGGTCCTTCTTGCTCCTCATCCTTCTGTTTATCTCTAGCATCTGCCATCATCTGCTCCCACGGCTTCCTTGACCCTGTATTTAGTATACCAAATACCAAGCTCAACTTGTTTTCACCCAAAGGATTTCCACATCTTGGCCTCCATTTCTTTAGTAGTAGTACTATTCTCCTTGAGTTTGGCTAGAAACTTTGGTCATTACCAACTCTTCTCCTAACAGGTAATGATTTTCCATTTCCCATCTAGTCTGCCTCCACGATGTGTCTTGGGCCTATCCTGTCTTCTCTATCCCCACACTGTCACCATCCTTCATACCTGTGGTTCCTCTCACTCAGACTACTGCAATAGTCTACTATCTGGGCTCCCATATTTCAGTCTCTCCCTCCATCTGTCCTGCACACAGCTGCTGAAGTCATCTTCCCAAAGGACAGTGGTTCCACACTTACTGCTGAATCAAGGTCATACCCATCCTGACACCGTGAACAAGGCCATTCATAGTTTAGAGTTAAAAAATATATTTTACCAAGACCTGAAATAAGCATGAACCTGCCCAGTATCTTCCTTAGTGTGCTCACTCAATCTCTCACGCATGCCCCCACTCTCACCCCGACATACATGATGGGAATTCGAGGCCTAGCTCAAATCTCATCTCCTCTATGAAGCTTCCCCAGAACCTCTCCAACCCAGAGCAACCTCTCCCTTTCCTGTGCTTCTTCAGGTCCCTGATCCTCTTTCTCCTAAGGAATGTATCAGCTGTAGTTCTACACTATCAACATGTGGAGGGCAGGGACCCATCTTTGCACCCCTCACAGCACCCAGGCAATCAATGACTGCTTTTTTAATTGACTCCCATTATAAACCAGCCAAGTCAAGTGCTACCAATAGAGAACAGAATTTATACTAAATTCATACTAACAGAATTTAGGATAATTTTACCAAGAAGGATTAGTTTCCTAATATGCCTGCTCGTATTCCTTGCTTATTGTGCTATTATTGGGCCTTAATATAGATGGAGAATGACTTCTGCCAAACTGCATAAAATGATGATCCATGAGCAGTCATTTCATAAATTAATTACTGGCTAAAATTTGAGTTCCTAAAAATCAGAAAAGGTAATTTATTAATCATTGTATTCCTATCTCCTAGCAGTGTCTGACATTGAGTAGATTTTTGATAAATATTTGCTGAATTGAAAAGACTTCAAGCCCAGAAACAATGCCATAGGAAAAACCACCTGAATTCTTTCATGTCTTCAAAAACAGTAACACAGATGCTGGCAACACACTGATTAAAAGCAATGATCAGAGACAAAGACACTTGGTAGACTGGGAAGCAAGGACTACCGTATTGGTTGTAGTCACAAAAGAGAAATTAATGTGGAGACCATGGATAGACTTTTTAATTTAACTAAAAACATTTTTCAACCAACAAGACCTTATGAGATTAACTCTGAGTATCGTTATAGCTTTTACATAGATTTATTCAGTGTGATAAGTTGAAGCATGTAAAACTTCAAAAATATAGAAGTACTAAGAAATTACATATCCAGCTTAAGGTTTTGCTGTGAGATGACTGATATAACTAACCGTAAGTTCTTATTTCACTATGGAAACTTCTGAAATTTTGTCTTAAATATGGCTTAATACAGATGTGCTTTTTCTCCCTCTCAGATAGCCATGGATATATTGACCCCTCTCTGAGACCCATCTGGGATTTGGCTTTTCTTGGCAGCTCTTACGTGATGTGGGAAAAGACAACTCAGATTTTGTACTACTATATGGTACAACTCCGTAGCGTGAAGCAGTGGGTAAGAACCATTGAAGATTTGACTTGTGCCTCAAGAATGCAACCCAGGCTGTGTTCTCGGAATTTCCTACTTGCGTTGTGAGATGTTTAAGTGCATTTCATTCATTTGGCAAGTGCCTGAGTGCTACTATGGACCAGGTATTTTTTTAGGGACTGAGGCTATAGCAGTGAGCAAAATCACAATGTTGATGCCCTCACTGAGATTAATTCAATAAATAAGTAAACACGAATGAAATGGTGGTCAGTGCTATGGAGAAAAATAAAGTAGAAAAAGGGTATGGGAAGAGTTACTATTTATATAGTCATCAAGGAAGGCCCCTCTAACTTGGGCAGAGATGATGCTGGAGCAGAGAAGTGAAGGGTGAGCCACGCTGCCGCAGAAGAGAATTTTAGGCAGGGGGACTGTGAGTGCACAACTGTGGAGGCAGGGCTGTGGCCAATGGTCAAGGAAATAGCAATGAGGCTCATGTGGCTGAATGGAGTGAGCAAGGGGAATGTGCCAGGAGGTGCCGTCTGACAGATGGCCAGTGGAGGGGCCAGGTCATGGAAGGCCCTGTAGGCCATTCATTCTATGAACGTGGTTTTACTCTGAGACAGGGACCCTGAGAAGGTTTTGAGCAAAGAAGTGAGGTGCTCTGAATTACGATAGGATCATTCTGGCTGCTATGTGGAGAAAAGACCACAGGGAGACAAGGACGGGTAGGGTCAAGGAGATAGGATCATTCTGGCTGCTATGTGGAGGACAGACCACAGGGAGACAAGGAAGGGTAGGGTCAGGGAGATAGGATCATTCTGGCTGCTATGTGGAGGACAGACCACAGGGAGACAAGGAAGGGTAGGGTCAGGGAGACCAGTAAAGTAGTGCAATCATCTAGGTGAGACACGGTGGTGGCTCGGACCAGGGTGGTAGCAGTGGAGGTGGGAGGGAGTCTTTGGATTCTGGATGTATCTGAAGGTAGAACAACAGTATCTTCTGATGGGTTGCAAAGGTTATTAGAGAATGAGAAGAGTCAAGGATGAGTCTTAGGATTTTGGCGTAAATAACTGGAAAGTTGGAGTTTTCATTTACTGACTTGGAGAAGACTGAGGGAAGAACAGGTTTGGAGGGAAATCAGCCTGACTTGGCATCTGCTATGTTTTATAAACAAGTAGAGCATTTGTGTAGTCACCTGGACATAAGAGTCTGAAGTTCAGGGGCGAGATCTGGGCTGCAGTCATCACCAAAGAGATGGAATTTAAAGCTTCAAGGCTGGATTAGTGTCAATAGAGAAAAGATGTTATCTGAGTATTGAGTCCTAGAACACTTCTCACTTTAGAGGCTGAAGATACAGAAAAAGTGTCTCAAGGATGAGAACTGACAGTATCAAATGCTCCCAGGAAGTCTAGTTAAGATGCGGACTGAGGATTTACTACTTGATTTAGCATTTGGAAGCCACTGGAGACCTTACCAAGGGTGTTTCACTGGCCCAGTGGGGGCAAAAGCCTGATTGGAGCATTTGGAAGCCACTGGAGACCTTACCAAGGGTGTTTCACTGGCCCAGTGGGGGCAAAAGCCTGATTGGAGTAGGTTCAGGGGAGGACAGGAGGGGAGGAATGGACACTCCATCTTTCAAGGAATTTAGCTATAAAAGAGGGTTAAAGAAAAGGGAATGAACACTAGCTGGAGGATGGGTGGGTGTGTGGTTTAGAGTTTTGTTTTCTGTTGTAGTTTTAAGTTGGGAGATTTACGTGTTGATGAAAAAGATCCAGTTGAGAGGAGCAAGGTAGAAATTTCAGGGAAGAAAAGGAAGAACTGTTGGAGTTAATGTCTTTGTATAGGCAAGGGAGAAAAAGGTCAATCCAGGAGTCGACCGTAAGGAGCATGGAGTAAAACTGAGAGCTCACCTGGAGGGAGACAGCTGTGGCCCAGATGCTGGCAGGAGGGCAGATGTCATGGTGGGAGCTTTTGGAAGTTCTAGTCTGCTTCTGTCTTCTCAGTGAAAGAGGAAGCAGTCATCTGCTGAGTGAGGACAGCTGCCTCTCTCCCCCATCTACCAAGACACCCGTATCCTCAACCAGAGTTTTTACTTAACTGAGAAGTTCAAAATCATAGTTAGGGGGAAAGTGTGTTTACAGTACAGAAAATGGTGCCAAGATAATTTAGAACTAATCGAAATGAATGAAAGGGCAACTCAATAGGAACAGAGCAACTCACTGAGGTAACAGAGAAAATTAGGACTGTTTTAATGTCTCTGTTTCTGTTCCTTCTGCAGTTGTATACGACATACTACCAAACTGACTACCAGGACACACTAGGGTACAAAATTAGCAACCCCATTCCTCTCATTCTAGCCAGTCTGATTGGTCCATCATCTGCCCTTTAATTCCCTCAACCACTGTCTCCATGTTTCCTACCAGGAGGAAAGTGGGGACACACTTGCATTTGTTGTCGTTGTTAGGTGCCATCAAGTCAGTTCTGACTCGTAGCGAGCCTATGTACAATAGAACAAAACACTGCCTGGTCCTGCGCCATTCTTACAATTGTTGTTACGCTTGAGCCCACTGCTGCAGCCACTGTGTCAATCCATCTTGCTGAGGGTCTTCCTCTTTTCCGCCGACCCTCTATTTGTAGAGTTAAGAAAAAAGAAATGCAGAGGGAGAGGAACTGTCACTGAGTTAAGAGTTTTAGATTCTTTATAATCTGTGGAGCTCACATGAGTAATAACTGAATCTGCCACTCGCTGGGTCACCCAAGGCAAACTCCTTCATCTCTTAGAGCCTATTACATGGGAACTAACAAACGTACCTTAAAGACTTATGATAAAAGAGAGAACACTGAAGTTGTCACGGATTTCATTTTACTTGGATCCACAATCAACACCCATGGAAGCAGCAGTCAGGAAATCACACCACGTAATGCACTGGGCAAATCTGCCGCAAAAGACCTCCTTAAAGCTTTAAAAAACAAAGATGTCACTTCGAGGACTAAGGTGTACCTGACCCAAGCCATGGTATTTTCAATTGCCTCATACGCATGCAAAAGCTGAATGATGAATAAGGAAGACCGAAGAATTGATGCCTTTGAATTCCAGTGTTGGCAAAGAATATTGAATATACCATGGAGTGCCACAAGAACAAACAAATACGTCTTGGAAGAAGTACGGCCAGAGTGCTCCTTAGAAGCAAGGATGGTGAGACTGCGTCTCACGTACTCTGGACATTGTATCAGGAGAAGGACATCATGCTTAGTAAAGCAGCGGTCAGCTAACGAGCAGACGACCTTCGATGAGATGGATTCACACAATGGCTGCAACACCAGGCTCAAACACGGCAACGACTGTGAGAACGGCACAGGGCGGGGCGGTGTTCGCTCTGCTGTGCACGGGGTCAGCGCGAGTCAGAGCTGGCTCAACGGCACCTGACAACAACAACAACAACAACAAACTTATTGAAGTCCCCCAAACTAACACACACCTAAATTGCTGGAGCAATCAGGAAATTTGGTTTCAAGATGCATTTCAGCTTAAAGTTCTCTCAAAGAAAAAAAAAAAAAAAAGCATGCACATATCCAGGTAGATTTTCAAACTCTGCTATTCTGTGGCCACTGAGAATTTCCCATGATCCTTCAGCAAAGGAACCAGCACAAGAAACAGTGAACAATTTCTAAAAAGTCATCTAGCTGAGAAGGCCTAAGTACTGTTCTGGGCAACTAGACACATGACGACAGGGTGGGTACAGCCAGGACAGCACAAAAGCAAGTAACTGAGGTGCCCTGCCACCCACAGCACTTCAGAAAAGTGGGTGCTTCTGGTGTTTCCAGAAACTGTCTGGGTAGGAGTTACCACCCTTATACTCAGGATGAAATTCACCCTTTAGTGCAACTGTGTAAGGAAATGCAGGCTTATCAGTGCACATCCCCAAGTGAACAAGGCCTGAGAGAAGATGGGGCTAAGATAGGAAGGATTCAAATGCAAACATAAAATAGGACCCATCTTACTGGCACCATTATTTCTTTAGGACTGAAGGACAGATATCATTCCCAATACCAAGAGGACTAAGCCAAGGGCAGGGGAGATGTCTGCTGCCCAGGGAAGAAAACTGGAGGAGGTCTTCTCCTACACATATTAGCCCTTAATATGAACTGAGCAAAAGTAAGACAGCATTGTTACAACAGACTGAACAACCTAACCTGCAGCAGTCACCACCCATCAGCTCATGTCCTCGCCCCAACACAGTCCTGTTAGCCAAAGACACATTACAGAAACCATCTTATCAACCGTGTCTGTTCTGCTTAGAGAAGAAATCTGCTCCCGAGAGCTAATATTAATCACTCACGTCTGCCTGCTCTCTACCAGAACCAATCCAGTTCTGCAAAGATCACTCTCTCCTTTTTGGTCACGAGTAAGTAAAAAGGAACAAACAAAAACCTTCCAGTCTGTCTCCAGGAAGATTAAAGTGCTGAGTTACTAGGAAATGTAACAATATGTCACCATCAATTTGGACTGTAAGGATCTGACTTTTGTGTCAAATGATTTGATTATTTCCTAATAATATTAAAAATAACCGTTGGCAGACTTCTTGACAGAGCTTATCTGGTGAAGGCAGCCCCATCCTGGAGCACTTGCCAAGCTGGGATGTGTCATGTCCCCTCCGGCAGTTCCTTAATAAGCCGTGCTTTTTGGTTTGGTTTAAAGGTGCTTCCTTGAACAATCTCTGAAGTCTTACAGAAATGTAAGGGTGTATTTCCAGGACTTGACTGAGGACGTGGCACAGGTTTTCTAAGCTCTCTACTGATGCACACTTCTGTATAAAACACTCTCTTTGTGTTTTTAGCTGGAGAGTTGGTCAAATGGAGCTGGAGTCCGTTGTGTTTCAAGCCTTCCCCTTTTTTGCCTAAAATCTGGAGACTGCTGTGTTTCCTTCAGGAATGCTCTTTTCAAAGCAGAATAAGAAGGCGTTGCCCTGAGAAACACACTTATAAGTTTATACGTAAGACGAATTTTTTAAATTATAAAAATACATGGCATAGAAGAGTCAGGGCTTGAGAAACGGTACACAGAGCACGAAAGTCTGAGACAAAAATCATACAACACAGCACCAGCTGGTGTGGAACACGCTGGGATAACCATTTCCTTCCAGGGTATAGAGTCACCAAATGAGGGCCAAAACCAACACCAAACACATTGCCATCGAGTTGATTCCGACTCATAGTGACCTATAGGACAGAGTAGAGCTGCCCCACAGGGCTTCCAAGGAGCACCTGGTGGATCTGAACTGCCCACCTTTTGGTTAGCAGCCAAGCTCTTAACCACTGTGCCACCAGGGCTCCAATGAGGGTCAAACAAGGCTAAAAACACTCCCAAAACAACAACGCCAGAACAACAGGAGCCACCAGAAACCATCCCCTTATAAAAAGACAAATGGCTTGTACTCAGCTGCTAACCGGAAGGTTGGCAGTTCAAATCCACCCAGTGGCTCTGGGTACAAAAGGTCTGGTGATCGAATTCCATAAGGTCACAGCCATTGAAAACCTTTTGGAGTGCACTCTACTCTGAAACACATGGAGTCACTGTGAGTCGGAATTGACTGGACAACGGGTTTGGTTGGGTTTTTTTAATGCAAGAGACATGAAATTTCTCTCTCATGAGTTCTCTGACTTTGCAGCTTGTGCCTCAGACGTTCACTTTGAACATTCACAGGTGTATTGCCAGGCAGGAGTGAACCCTCCCCAACAATGCAGAGAAAACACCACGGCAACAGTCTGTGTCTGGTTTATCCAGGCAATCTTACATCTTTCTCCCTCCAACACTCTCCCCACCTGCTGGAAATCTCCTGGCTTGTGAAAACCTCCATCAGCATAGGCAAAGGGAAGACAAAACTTAGTATCGAGTCCTTTTTGTTTTTCCATATTCTTTAGCAGTCCTAATAGAAATCTGGCAGACTGAAATTATAATCCAAATTGAGGTTTAAAATTTTTTTTCCTCCTCCATTTTTCACTAGCAAAACATCCTTGCCAAAAAAAGTAGGAAGTGTCAAAAAGAAAATAAGGAAAAGAGGAAATTGGTTTACTCACGAGTAAAACTGATAGAAATCAAAGAATAAAAGAGATGAAGCAGATTACCCACCTATAAACAGCCAATGCCCTGGTTTTAGCAGCAGCGTGGTGCCAGCTGGAAGAACGCAGGCCTTGAACAACGCAAATAACAGGAGCTTTCTGTTTGCCAACCACTCCCCGTCCCACCCTCAGGTATTTCTAGAAGTGCTGCTATGCCTATTTTTTTTTTTTTACTGTAAAAACATCAGCATAGCTCACTTACAAAAATACCTCATGGGGGGAGGAGTGGTTGGTAAACAAGTGTAGAAAGTGTGTATTATTTGCATAAAAATAGAACTGGGACTGAATCCCCTTGTTACTAGCTGTGACCTCTAGTTACCTGCCCTGTAAGCCAGGCTCATAACACACGCTATTGTAAGAGTCAGGAGAACTACATGATGCCTAGGCATGAAGCGCCTGTGCAGAACCTGGACCACAGCAGTTATTCTAGAAATGCTGGCTGCCCTTCCCCTTGTCTTACTGCCTGGTGTATCAGGGCGAACATAGGAGCCCGAGGTACAGAGACAGTATCTAGGTTCCTAAGGCTGTTAAGATTCTCTGGGTCCCTAGAAACCAAAACCTATCAATATTAGAGAGAAAAGGTGATACAAAGACATGCAGCTGGACTTCCATATAACGCAGAGACAGAACAAAAATAAGAATCCATGACTCTGGCTCCTGCCAAAGGAAACAGCTGGAAGCTAAGAGTCAGGAGGAGACTCAGGGCACCCATTTATACAGCACAGCCCTCCAAGTTCTGAGCTAATACAAACCCACCCTGTTTGTTACACTAACTCTTTTTTCCTTCCTCTAGAAAACTCAGGAGGATGCAATTGATTTTGATTATACGGTTCTACTTCACGAATTCCCAACACAGGTAAAACACAAGCTTGGGCGCAGGACTGTTGTTATCAGAAGTTTCTGCAGACTGTAATATTCTGTACCTCTTATTTCCTAGGAAATCGTTCCCTGTGACATTCACCTGGTCTGGTACCCTGGCAAACCCCTGAAAGTGAAGTACCACTGCCAAGAGCTACAGACACCGGAAGAAGCCTCCGGAACTGGAGAAGGATCTGCAGCTGCACCGACAGACTTCAAGAATTTCTGAAAAGGAAAAAAGAGCTGCTTATATGAAATTCTCAACTGAGTGACCGTACAATATAGCCTAAATCATTATTCTAGTAAAATCGCTAAGGCATAAGGCATCTGAGTAATTTGGGAAAGCCTTTCTTTCTGATTATAAGCAAATTCTCAAAAATTAAATGATGTTGGGTTTTTTGTTTTTTAATCGCTTTGGTTTTTAACTCTGCGACCACGTGCATACTAAGCCCTGTTCAGAGTTGTAGAGTCACCCAGAAAGTTCCTCAGAGCTTTAGCCCTAAAATATAAAACTAGGTCAATTAGTAAATGCTGCAGCTGGGTCAACGGTACTTTTTCTAAAGCTGGTCTCCTCTCTAAATCTGCATCTCTCCTTATTTTGATCACGTTGTACCAACTGTTTTACTTGTTAAACTGCCTCTTCCTGGATGTAAATAAAGACATTTTCAATGAAAGCGAACTGTAGGGGAAAATATTAACTGTTCAAAAAGAATTTTACTGTTTTTTATGATTTCAAGCAAGGATTCCTTTTTAACTTGGTGCCTACTTTTAAATAAATGTTTACATTTCTAAATGATCTGTAAAGATCTGTATATACAGACAATATCTGTGCTAAACTGAAATTAAGTAAAATCTTAATATTGCTTAATTTAAATTTTACAAATAGAAATTATACACAATGTCGCATCAAATAAAGCTGTATCTATGAACATGTATGAAATGGAACAAAGATGTAATTGAGAGAATATAAAATATTTACAATTTTCATTTCTAAGTACAACATTGGACCCAGTGTTGGCCTGAGTAATTTCCAGGAGCAAACACAATATGTACCATAATCAAATTCAGTGAAGTACCTCCCCAGGGCAGGAAAAACATCCAGGAAATGTTGCCATCATTTCCTTCTCAAAATTAATATTATTTATTGGAACACATGAGTGTCTAAAAACCTTTTGCCAGGTTCCTTAGCCAATAATTGGTAAGAAAGCATCAGCTTTAAAATATACCAAAATATTATTTTTAAGTCTGTACTGATAGAAAATTAGAAAGGTTACTACTAAAAAAGGTTTTAAAGACACGCACTCTGACAAGATGGACGGTAACGTTACTTTTCAGCAAATCTAGTTCATAATCTTTTCTCTATTTAACACCCCAACCCTCTGCATTCCTCTTCCCAATACCCACTTGATTTAAAGAGCCGCCAACTCTGCAGCAGTTAACAAACACAAAACGAGAGTATTCTGAAGGAATATTACACCTCAGTGATAATGCAGAAAAAATGCTCTTTTACTAAAATATCAAAGAAACAATCGAGAAAGATTAAATCATGGCACAATCAAGTGGTAAATTCCTCTAACTGAAGTTCCCTAAACCGTCTTCAGTGAAGACACCAAGAGCATCTCAGTGGCACACTAAGTCCTGTGATTGTCACTGAACCTTGCAGGACCACTTCCGGGGTGGCACACTAAGTCCTACGATTGTCACTGAACCTTGCAGGACCGCTTCCGGGGTGGCACACTAAGTCCTGCGATTGTCACTGAACCTTGCAGGACCACTCCCAGGGGTGACAAACTAAGTCCTGCGATTGTCACTGAACCTTGCAGGACCACTCCCAGGGGTGACACACTAAGTCCTGCGATTGTCACTGAACCTTGCAGGACCACTCCCAGGGGCGACACACTAAGTCCTACGATTGTCACTGAACCTCGCAGGACCACTTCCGGGGTGGCACACTAAGTCCTATGATTGTCACTGAACCTCGCAGGACCGCTTCCGGGGTGGCACACTAAGTCCTACGATTGTCACTGAACCTCGCAGGACCGCTTCCGGGGTGGCACACTAAGTCCTGCGATTGTCACTGAACCTTGCAAGACCACTCCCAGGGGTGACACACTAAGTCCTGCGATTGTCACTGAACCTTGCAAGACCACTCCCAGGGGTGACACACTAAGTCCTGCGATTGTCACTGAACCTCGCAGGACCACTTCGGGGTGGCACACTAAGTCCTGCGATTGTCACTGAACCTCGCAGGACCACTTCCGGGGTGGCACACTAAGTCCTACGATTGTCACTGAACCTCGCAGGACCACTTCCGGGGTGGCACACTAAGTCCTACGATTGTCACTGAACCTCGCAGGACCGCTTCCGGGGTGGCACACTAAGTCCTGCGATTGTCACTGAACCTTGCAGGACCACTCCCAGGGGTGACACACTAAGTCCTGCGATTGTCACTGAACCTTGCAGGACCACTCCCAGGGGTGACACACTAAGTCCTGCGATTGTCACTGAACCTTGCAGGACCACTCCCAGGGGTGACACACTAAGTCCTGCGATTGTCACTGAACCTTGCAGGACCACTTCGGGGTGGCACAGTAAGTCCTGCGATTGTCACTGAACCTTGCAGGACTACTCCCAGGGCTGGAAGCAGCCCCTACCTGGTGTTTCGGCTTTCTGGCGTCTCAGCTTCCTCAGAGTCCTCATACAGCATTTTTAAGAAGTGAGATTAGACCCACGAAACCAGGGAAGAACTCTAAGGTAACCCTTTAACATCTTTATTCCAGTCAAAGAGACTATGAACGGGAATTCTAAACAGACAACATACAAATGCAATTTCCTATTTTATAAGTTTACAAAAGCCACAGAAGTTAAACCAACTATAATTTCTTAATAACATCGCCGTTAGAATATGTTTTAGCATAAACTCTAAAACTGCTGACTTGAGTTCGCTAACACTGGTTTAACTAGCTAACAACAGAGAAGAGCTGCCTCATCTGCCTTGACATGGAAGAAAAACCTCTAAGTTTCCTAAGCCCTCTCTTCATGAAATCTAAAGTTCTTCTAAATCACCTTGAGCCGCTGACATACAGTATCACTTCACTGTCTTATTTCTCAACAACTTTCAGAATTTAAAGACATACAGAACAATACCAGGGCTTCTGTCTGTATTACATTTGATCCTACTCAGAATTTCATCTTTCTTTACCTGAATTATGAATTGTTAGACGTCAAGCAAGTTCTTTTGAAAGTCAGTTGGAAGGTTCTGTATTTGGCACTTGATCGATGTTCTCATGACACAAGTTTATTATGGCAATTTCTCTCAGCTTAGCATATTCTAGGACCTATTCTGTGACCTTTCCTAGCTTAGAAGGTTGCTTGGCACGTATCTGAATGGATAAATTAATGTTCATAAACATCTTCTCTGAACACAACTATTTCAGGGATGCGTTCTCATGTTATGTATTTGAAGATAACTTTAAGCAACAATCAAAGCTCTAATTCAATCATGTATAGTTTTAGCAACGCAAACAGCTGTCTTCCACAAAGGGACATGCCCCCAACATGTCACAATTTTCTCCTGTGGCTGCTAACTTTCTCTTTTGGCATCAATTTTAAGACTCGTTCACACGTCAGAGTTCAGAATGATTAAATTTTAGTGATTTTACAACTACGCAATCTAAAAGTGAGCAGGAAGGGGAGGAATTAGAGTCATGTTTTTTAAAATGAAGTATTTTTTTTAAAGGTAAAGTTATCAAGCTAAGAACCCCAAAGCCCAAAACTAACATCACACAAAAGAACATTAATATGACCCATCTGGGTTTTTACTTTCCGTTTTGTATCTTGGGCCTAAGTTCGGGCGATACTGAGGTGGTCTTTCACCTTGCCTGCATACTGGAACAGCCTGAAAGCTTTAAGGAGTCCCAGTGCTGGGTCCCCTCCTTTGAGTGACAGAATCAGAGTACCTGGAGGCAGCCTGCTGTGTCTGTTCAGGGCTCCCCAGCTGGTTTTTCAAGTGCAGCGAGGGTTGGGAACCAGTGTGATACTGACTGGTGCTGCTGCCGTGACCCAACGCGTCTTTAAATCAGCCAACAATTAGCCTTCGCAACAGCGGTATAAATACCCCATTTACACACTTCTCCTTGCTACAGATGCTAGTTGGCACGTGGTCTTTACCAACTGAAAACGAGTCAGCGAGAGCTGTGGGTCCTAGTCCTGGAGCTGTGCCCCCGTGGCCCTATTCCAACTACTCCCGACAGCTGGGCCTGTGTCGCCACCGTCAAGATGCTACTGTTGGATCAAATGTCTTGGATCTTCTCAGACACTGTAATTTTATAGCTAGAATGTCTAACAATTCAAAAACACATCCAAATTTGTCCATCTTAGTTTTAACATTTCTGACTCTTCAAAACAGCCCGAGGAACTGAGCTAAGTTCTATGAAGGTATTTCTTCATCGCGAACGACATTCAAAGTCACTGGGAATGGCACAAGATGTGGCTAAAATGCCAAAGCAACGGCATTTGTCAGGATTGATGCTATTATAGCAACAGACATTTCACAGGGGAAATGCACTGGTTTGATGAATAACCGTAACTGAGGTTTCCATTTGAAAACTTAACAAGCTGTGTGGTCTTAGATAAGTTACTTACCCTCTCTGTGCCTTCACTTCCTTGACTGCAAAATGGACACAATAATAGTAATTACTTTCTCGGGGTTGTGAGAACTAAATTAGATAACACATTTAAAGCATTTAAGACAATGCCTTGAAAAACAAACAAACTCACTGCCTTTGAGCCGATTCCAACTAACAACTACCCCATAGGACAGAGTAGAACTGCCCCATAGGGTTTCCAGTGAGCGCTTGGTGGATATGAACTGCCGACCTTTTGGTTAGCAGCCAAGCAGCCTTGAAAACAAGTGATTAATTTTTTTTCTAGAAACGTTAAACTATAAAGCCAAATCTATAAATCAAAAAACCAAAGGCATTTAAATTTAAAGTCAGTTATTTTATTTCCATTATCCACTAAGGGGAAAGGCTAGGATATGTCTGTGTAATCAGATACTCTTTGGATGAGGCAATTCCAGACAATATGGTAGAGCTGCCTGGGAAAGCCCAACTTATTCTGGAGACAAAACCTTAACATTTGTTCTTTCACAACCTCAATGAATACAATACTACAAATTCAACTAACATCTACAAGAAATGAAACTGCTGGGCAGCAACTCTGTAAAAACATATTTTATTATTTAGGGCTACAGAAACACTAGAAATGAATATAGACAAGGATATCCTACGCGAGGGTCTGTCTCTCACTTCACAGAAGGCAGCAAGGGTGTGACCTTACACTCCTAGAAGCTGAAGCAGCTACAAGTGAATTACAGAAGCCAAAAATTTAAGCAACCAGCCACATACAAGACAGCTAAAAGTGTAGCCAGTGCTTCAATACCTCAACGAAGAATTTGAAAAACGCTGTATAATAAGATCCTACAGAATTCACTCTTAAACAAAAAAAGCCAGTCCACTCAAAGTTGACGCTCCTCCCCCGGACACCCTTTCAACTCAGAACTGACGTCACTCCTGAAGTTGACCCTTCAGCCGAAGACTAAAAATAAAACCCATTTCCGCTGAGTCCATTCCGACTTACACTGACCCTACAGGACAGGGTAGACTGCGCCATAAGGTTTCCAGGGAATGGCTGGCGGATTTGAACTGCCGACATTTTGGTTAGCAGCTGTAGCTCTTAGCCACTGCGCCACCAGAGCTCCTCAGCCAAAGATCAGACAGGTCTATAAAGCAAACAATAACACACTTGAGGAACATGCTTCCCAGTTCAACCATGTATGTGAGACCAAATGGGCAACACCTGCCCAAAACCAAAGACGAGAAGGAAGGAAGGGCCAGGAAAGCTGGACAAAGGGGCACGGAGAACCCAGGGAGGAAAGGGGAAGGGGAGGGTGCTGACACATCGCGGGGATTACAACCAATGCCATGAAACAACTTGTGTATAAACTGCTGAATGAGAAACTAATTTGCTCTGCAAACCTTCATGTAAAGCACGGTTAAGAAAAAAAAAAAACAACAACACGTGACCCTCCAAAAAGTATCATGATATATGTAATTTACTGTCAAGTGCTCAGCAAAATAATAATTTTTAAAAATTAAAAAAATACATAATGGCATGAGACAGATAAATGGATAGATAAAGCAAATGTGGGAAAACACTACTGTGACAGGATAAATTATTTAAAAACTTGCTGTTTTCATTAATTAGATGGAAGGCATATGGACAGTCTTTGTGCTATTTTTTCAGCTTCTCTGTATGTTGAAAATTCCTGATAAAAATGTGGAAGTCTACGCACACATTCTAAGCTTAGAAGGATAACCAAAATTAGTCTCTTCCTCCCTTAAATAAATACATTTCAGAAATCATCGTATCTTATATTTTTCAATAAACTATAAAACGTATCAATAGAGCTGTCTCTGAACACACCAGGAAGGCGTGTATAACTTCTTGTGTTGGCAGCCTGAATCCATCCTGCCGGAATCTGTCCAAGTATCTCAGCCTTGCAGATTCAAAGTTTGATAGTCAAAACTCAAAGTGAGGAAAGTCAGTTCTTGGCTTTTCCTTTTTTCACTGGAAGCTGACCTGTAGCTTCCAAATACCTATTAATCAGATCTTCCTGGGTAGACGGTAAACACGGCTGATATCTGCTGTACTCCATTGTATATTCTCCTTTCCCCTAGAAGTCAGAAAAACAAAAAAGCAAGTTTGTTTTGTTTTTTACAATTACCAAGTCAAGCAAAGACAGGATTTCACAACGTGATCCCTCTGCAGGGTGGTGTGTGAAGAGTACTACAGTACTGAAGAGTACTGCCATACTGAAGAGTACTACAGTATCGTTTAAACTTGTTTACCTCTGTGCACGACCTGAGCTCAGTGGAATAACCGAACATCTCATTTAGAGGCACCTGAAAATAAACAGAGGAGACATTTCAGCATTGCTTACTGAAATATATTTGAGAAAAAGAGACACCTTAGCTGTTTCATTCCTTTAGGGTTCTACTAACAATTACTGGTTAAATTAAAAGCCAAAGAGAAACATATTTTCATTTTTTTAATCCAAGTGGAGACCCTCACTTGAAAATAATTTTATCTGACGTAAAGCTACAACCAGAAGCTAAATCTTTCAGCTCCTCAGACTCAGAGCTGACACCACTGATCAACCCGCTTCCTCATTCCCAGGCTGCTCTCTGGCCTCAGTTCAAGCATTCGGAAGTGTTTCTTCCGTGGAAACGTTAAGACGACTTTGCTGTGGGTGCCTTAGTGACATGGTGCAAGCAGCTGCCTTCTGGGAGGCTTTGTGTAGTGTGATAAATACTTTCTCTCATGATATTTAAGCCAGGTAAATGACAGGCAGGTGACCTACTATCCCAATAAACTGGAGATAATGTATTCGTAATAAAGCAGCTATGCAAATAAAGCCATACTGAGAAAGACAATCATGCATCTAAAAAAAAAAAAGACAAATTCACAAAAGGCCACATGAAACGAATCTTATTTTTAGCTTTTGCACTTAAAGAGTTGTTCTCAGAGCAAATTACAGAAATTGCGGCACGTATGTGGCCACAAACAGCCAGGGAAATGTGGCAATTTGCTCCAAACCTCCCACAACAAAAGCTAACTCTCATTTCCTTCTGTGGTTACTAAAGCCAGATTGCCCGCGACGGGCAATACTCACATCTGCGTACAGTGTGAAGTAGTCCTCAGTTCCATCCTGCTTGGTGATCATCCCGTGGCGCCGGTTAATTCCCGCAATCACTGTTCCCTGAAATTCATTTGGGGCAACGATTTCCACAGACATAACAGGCTCAAGAATACACCATGTTCCATTTGCCAGGGCTGGGTTAAAACAAATAAATAAATCAGTTTATTAATCTCCCCAGAACAAATTGGAGCTCTTCTATCCAGGTGTGTGAATGGAAGATGGATGGCATTCTCCCAAAGGGATACACACAATGAGGATGTTAAAATATTTGACCTGGACTCATTTTTCTAGTAGCAGTTAACAGTCACCCTTCTAAACGGAAATTCTAATAAGGCAATACTTAATTCTAATTTTTATCCTTAAAACTCACTGACGTGTAGAAAATACTAAAAGAGATCTTTATACAACATCTGATGGAGTCCTTCACCATCCAAATTATCCAGCGGAGGGTTACTTACTCTCTTTCTGAAATCTTTAGAGGTTAGGAAACTGTTAAAGTCTTTGATCAAGATAAGCCCACCCTTCCTTTTTGACCCCTGGCAGACAGTTGCTCTTAACTGTAAGAAAATAACTTCCACCTAGGGGAGGAGAAGGGTGGAGGGTACCCTTCATTTACTTGGAGATAATAAGCAGGACACAGCTGAGCTCTGTCTTTCCTTCTGTAGGTGAACAATTTATAATTGAGAATTAGAAGACCAAGTTTCTACTTTCTGCTCTGCCTCTAACAAGGCAAAACACAGTCGGTCCAGGTCTCAAGTTTCTTTACCTACAAAATAAAGGCATTGGTCTAGATGTTGTTGTTAGGTGTTGTTGAGTTGGTTCTGATTCATAACGACTCTGTGTCTAACAGAAAAAAACACTGCCCAGTCCTGTGCCGTCTCTGCGTTAATACGTATGTTTCAGCCCATTGCTGCAGCCACTGTGTCAGTCCATCTCGTTGAGAGTCTTCCTCTTTTTCACTGACCCTCTACTTTACCAAGCATGAAGTCCTTCTCCAGGAATTGATCCCTCTTGATAATAAGTCCAAAGTAAGCAAGATAAAGTCTCACCATCCTCACTTCCAAGGAGCCAGAATTGGCTGTACTTCTTCCAAGACAGACTTGTTTGTTCTTCTGGCAGTCCATGGTGTATTCAATATTCTTCATCAACACCACAATTCAAAGGCATCAATTCTTCAGTCTTTCACTGTCCAGCTCTCACATGCATATGAGGTGACTGAAAACACCATGGTTTAGGTCAGATGCCCCTTGGTCCTCAAAGTGGCATCTTTGCTTTTTAACACTTTAGACAGAGGTCTTTTGCATCAGATTTACCCAATGCGATGCGTCATTTGATTTCTTGACTGCTGGTTCTGTGGGCATTGATTGTGGATCCAAGTAAAATGAAATCCCTGACAATTTCAACCTTTCTGGGCTTACCATGATGTTGGTTATTGGTCCAGCTGTGAGGATTTTTGTTTTCTTTATGTTGAGGTGCAATTCATACTGAAGGCTGTGGTCTTTGATCTTCGTCAATAAGTGCTTCAAGTCTTCTTCACTTTGGGCAACCAAGTATTGGACTAGAAGCTGGGGCAATTTAGCATGAAAACTCAACGCTGTGCTTATTTTCAACCCACTAAACACAGGACTAGAACACTTCTTACTGTGACAAAGACTGACTGATGTTCACATGTAACAATGTAGAGAGAATACAACAAAACTTCAAACTCTCATCCTTAATTTGGAAGCTAAGATAGTGCAGAGTAATACTACAGTCTCAAATTAGCTGAGTTATCTTCAAATAGCAAAACACAGAAAACATGACAAAGAAAATAATTTGTTTTTAAAAACTATGTTTTTTTGGAAGGTCAGCTCAATTGGACTGGACCAAAAGCAAAGAAGTTTCCGGGATAATGTCAGTGGAGCAGGGGCGGGGGTTTGGGGACCATGGTTTAAGGGGACTTCTAAGTCAATTGGCAAAATAATTCTATTATGAAAACATTCTGCATCCCACTTTGAAATGTGGCATCTGGGGTCTTAAATGCTAACAAGCGGCCATCTAAGATGCATCAATTGGTCTCAACCCACCTGGAGCAAAGGAGAATGAAGAACACCAAGGCCACACGACAACTAAGACCCCAAGAGACAGAAAGGGCCACATGAACCAGAGACCGACATCATCCTGAGACCAGAAGAACTAGTTGGTGCCTGGCCACAATCGATGACTGCCCTGACAGGGAGCACAACAGAGAACTCCTGAGGGAGCAGGAGATCAGTGGGATGCAGACCCCAAATTCTCATAAAAAGACCATACTTAATGGTCTGACTGAGACTAGAGGAATCCCGGAGGTCATGGTCCCCAAACCTTCTGTTGGCACAGGACAGGAACCATCCCCGAAGACAACTCATCAGACATGAAAGGCACTGGACAGTGGGTAGGAGAGAGATGCTGATGAAGAATGAGCTAATTATATCAGGTGGACACTTCAGAGTGTGTTGGCATCTCCTGTCTGGAGAGGGGATGGGAGGATAGAGAGAGTTGGAAGCTGGCAAAATTGTCAGGAAAGGAGAGACTGGAAGGGCTGACTCATTAGGGGGAGAGCAAGTGGGAGTACAGAGTAAGATGTATATAAACTTATATGTGACAGTCTAACTTGATTTGTAAACGTTCACTTGAAGTTCAATAAAAGTTAATAAAAAAAAATCATGTTTTTTTTCTACAGCATCAATTTGTTTATAATGAACTAATTAGCACTTTCTTATATAGTCTATCATTAAAGCACTTCTTAGAAAGCCAAAAAACCCAGTGCCATCGAGTCGATTCCGACTCATAGCGACCCTATAAGGACAGAGTAGAACCGCCCCACAGTTTCCAAGGAGGGCCTGGTGGATTTGAACTGCCGACCTTTTGGTTAGCAGCCATAGCACTTAACCGCTACACCACCAGGGTTTCCCCATTTGGAATATTTGATATTTAAGTAAGTAAAAGTAAATGTACATATTCAACTCTTTAGTTAATATTTACATGTTTTTCATGACTATATACATACATTTTTATGAATATATATACACATTTTATATATATATATATATATATATATATAAACCCTGGTGGTGTAGTGGTTAAGAGATACAGTTGCTAATCAAAAGGTCAGCAGTTTGATCCACCAGGCGCTCCTTGGAAACCATATGGGGCAGTTCTACTCTGTCCTATACAGTTGCTATGAGTCGGAATTGACTGGATGACAATGGGTTTATATATCTGTATTTATACAGTTATATTTAAATATTGTTGTATTGCTGTTAGGTGCCGTCGAGTTGGTTCCTACTCAAAGCGACCCTACATATGACAGAACGAAATGTTGCCCACTCCTGAGCCATCTTCACAGTTGCTGCTGTGTTTGAGCCGATTGTTGGAGCCGCTGAGTCAATTCATCTTGTCGAGGGTCTTCCTTTCTTTCACTTACCCTCCATGATGTCCTTCTCCAGGGTCTGGTCCCTCCTAATAACATGTCCAAAGCATGTGAGACTAAGTCTCCCCACCCTTACTTCTAGAGAGCATTCCGGCTGTACTCCATTCAACACAGATTTGTCCAGTTGTCTGGCAGCCCATGGTATATTCAATATTCTTTGCCAACACCATAATTCTAACGCATCAGTTCTTCTTCGATCTTCCTTATTCACAGCCCAGTTTTCACATACATACGAGGCAAATGAAATACCTTAGTCGGGTGCACCTTAGTTCTCGAGGTGACATCCTTGCTTTTTAACACATTCTGAAGCAGATTTGCTCAGTGCAGTGTGCCATTTGATTTCCTGACTGCTGCTTCCACAGGCGTTGGTTGTAGATACAAGTAAAACAAAATCTTTGACAACTTCAATATTTTTCTCTGTTTATCATGAAGTTGCTTATTGGTCCAGTTGTGAGGATTTTTGTTTTCTTTATGTTGAGGTGCAATCCATACTGAAGGCTGTGGTCTTTAATCTTCATCAGTAAGTGCCTCCTGGAGTCTTGTTTTTTTGTCAATGCCTTGGACCTCCTCCTTCAGTACCATAAGTTCTTGATCATATGCTACCTCCTGAAATGGCTGGATGTCAACTAATTCTTTTTGGTATAGGGTCTCTCGTGTATTCCTTCCATCTTCTTTTGATGTGTCCTGCGTCATTTAATATTTTCCCCACAGAATCCTTCAATATTTGAATATTTTCTTGAATTCTTTCAGCTTGAGAAAAGCCGAGCATGTTCTTCCCTTTTGGTTTTCTAACTCCAGGTTTTTGTACATTTCATTAGAATACTTTATCTTCTCGAGTCATCCTTTGAGATTTTCTGTTTAGCTCTTTTACTTCAACATTTCTTCCATTCGCTTTAGCTACTCTATGTTCAAATGCAAGTTTCAGAGTCTCTTCTGACATTCATTTTGGTCTTTTCTTTCTTTCCTGTCTTTTTGCTTTCTTCACGTATGATGTCCTCAGTGTCATCTCTCAACTCATCTGGTCTTCTCAGTCATTAGTGTTTAGTGCATCAAATCTATTCTTGAGATGGTTTCTAAATTGCAGTGGGACATACTCGAGTTCGTGCTTTGGCTCTCGTAGACTTGTTTTAATTTTCTTCAGCTTCAACTTGAACTTATGCATGAGCAAGTGATGGTCTGTTCTGTTAGTCAACCCCTGGCCTTGTTCTGATTGATGATACTGAACTTCTCCATCATCTCTTTCCACAGATGTAGTCGATTTGATTCTTATATATTCCATGAGGTGAGGTCCATGTGTACTATCATTCTTTGTGTTGCTGAATTAAGTTGATGGTCTTGCAAAATTCTATCATGTGATTTCCTGCATTGTTTCTATCACCATATTTTCCAACTACTGATCCTTCTTTGCTTCCAACTTTTGCACTCCAGTCACCACTAAGTACCAATGCATCTTGATTGCATGTTTGACCAATTTCAAACTACAGAAGATGATAAAAATCTTCGAATTCCTCATCTTTGGCATTAGTGGTTGTTGAGTAAATTTGAATAATGGTCGTATTAACTGGTCTTCCTTGTAGGGATATGGATATCATCTTATCACTCACAGCATTGGATTTCAAGATAGATCTTGAAACGTTCTTTTAGACAATGAATGCGACGCCATTCCTCTTCCGGTTTGTCATTCCTGGAACAGGAGACCATATGACTGTGATTCAGAATAACCAACACCAGTCCATTTCAGCTCACTAATATTTAAACATAGAAGCAGTTAAAGAGAACGAGGCTCTGTATTAACTGATAACCATGTCAACTATCTGGCTTTATATAACTCTATGTCCAGGAAAGCTACCCATTTCTAGCCAATAAAAGAGCTATCAGAGAATAATTAATGATTTTCAATTTGTTCTAACTGTACTTCTAAAAGGGTATATCAGGTGATTATAATTACCAGTTTTTTATTAAGACGATAAACACTTGGAGAGCAAGAGGCCAGTGTTTTATTCTGAGCCAGGACATTATTTTCCTTGTGATTTCATCTCCCTGTTTTTTTTTAAGTAACATACTTCAGTAACATATTTTATATTCTCTGTTGTTTGACACTTCTCAGATTGAATATATTTTTAAAAATTTAATACAAATAAAATTCAGCAACAAGCAAAACAAAACTGTTTAACCAGTGGTTAAGGGCATGATTTTTTTTTAATTGTACTTTAGATCAAGGTTTACAGAACTAGCTTCTTATTAAACAGTACACGTATTATTTTACAACATTGGCTAACAACCCCATGACATGTCAACACTCACCCTTCTTGACCTTGGGTTCCTCTCCCTGTTTTCTTATTAACATAATTTTCAGATTGTGACAGGATTTCCAGAGCATAGATTTCAACTGTGTATTTAATAGAGAGGTGGTATGAAGAAAATGAAGGATATGAAGAGGGGAGAAAGAATAAATTGTCTGGTTTCAAGGCACAACTTTGATGTTTCTTTGTTGAATAACCCTGATGTAAAATTGTTCTGTTGTCATTTACTTTTCTCTCTTAAAAGCAAAGAATCGGAGTTCAGTTGTTTAGGGTTCTGGTTAATTAGGGTTTTACCACAAACATATTATTCTGTGTGTATGGGTGGACAATTCGAACAGTTCAGCACCGTGAATAAGCATATTCTTTAAAAATACTTCGCCATCCTCAAAATGCCTAAAGCCTACTATGTCATACACGAAACAATTACAGTACTTACAAATTTAAGGATTCCCTGGCATTTGGACAAGCCACTAAAAATGGCATGATTGTAGTAAACGTTTCTGTGTTGTCCGGTATGGTGTCTAGGGCTCTGGGTGGACAAGACCACAGCGCGGCCTTCTGCGGCT
Source organism: Loxodonta africana (assembly GCF_030014295.1). Classification (NCBI taxonomy): domain Eukaryota; kingdom Metazoa; phylum Chordata; class Mammalia; order Proboscidea; family Elephantidae; genus Loxodonta; species Loxodonta africana. The sequence goes on along the minus strand of NC_087364.1, from coordinate 75,535,621 downwards.
CTGACGTCCACCGGCAGAAAGAGACACGCTAAGGCCGTGGGGACTAGGACACAGCATACCTTGTTTCACAGCACCCTCTCCTGCTCGGATGAAAGAGATCTCATTGGAATCGACCATGTGATGCGCACCATCTTGCAGGACAAATCGGAGACCAGAGAGTTTGTGACCAGAAAGATGGCCCTTCTCACAGGCATCCAAAAACCCCTGTTAATGAAAACAACTTCTGGAGTGAGTGGATTTCACCTGCAGGTACATTACCAAGAACGAGCAAACATCAGTGTTCAGAAGTTTATCATTTCTATGTACGTTATGTTCCATTCCTCAAAAAAGAACTTTTAAAAAGTTCAGCAACTTTACTATTTAAGCTTTATTATTACTGCATCTAGATGAACAATACCTTGGAAAAGCCTGTTACTGAAAGGTTCGCGCTACTTTCAAAGTGCCGCTGAGAGTGCTAACAACCACTTTCTCATGGCCTCATCCTCAGGAAATACTTAACTCTCAAACCCATTATGATCTTAGTTTTACAATGAGGTAACAGAGAAAATGCAAAACTAAGAAACTCCTTTAGTTTTTTTTTTTTAATGGCTATTTAAAGAAAACCTCCAAAAAACCGGCATTTGTTCAACACGTGTGTCTTGAACCCTACTGTACACCTGTAACTGCTTTGCCTCATTTCCAGATCACCACATACAGCTTCAGTGTTACACTACGTCAGTAAGAACTAGAATTAAAATAATTTCATTTTTCCAAATGCACTCCTTTTAAAAAAAATCAGTTTCACTGAGGTATAGTTATGGACAATAAACTGCATATATTTAAAGAGTATAATTCAGTAAGTGTGCAATTTTTGGTCAGTCACTTAGGTTTTTGTAGAGCTCCAGCAAAAAAAAAAAAAAGGGCAGCTCTTCTTGGCAAGACAACGGTAGGCTCCACACACAGTGCAACATATGCCTGACATTTCACGACAGGCGATGTACGCTGACAATATCCAAGCCCCCTTCACCTACATCAAGAAGAGACTTAAAAGTATGTGAATGACAAAATATTGCCTTGAAACGGAACATAATGAAATGCAATGATCATAAAAAACATTACTGCTACTGAAACCAAAATTATAACCTGCAAGTAAGGATTTCTAACTTAAAAGGCTAAAAAAGACCTCAATCTTTAATAAATGCTTGCCTTGAAGTGACTGCCAAACAAACCAGCAACCCCTTAAACGTGCAGTGTGCCACAATTCCTAAGGAACTTCACACAGTCTTATCTGATCTGCAGTTTTGTGAGGGGCGCAGGTTTCAGGATTTTATCAGCTTGCCAATGAAGAAACTGTTTCTGACGCTGAAGCTGTACCAAGCGACCACACTGATCAAAAGCAGCGCTGACGCAGCAGGAAGCTGGCGCAGAGAATGACCACAAACAGTCACTCCACCATAAGAGCACACACCACACTTCAGAAACCCACAGGGGCTCCTGCGAATTCTAACTGCTGCTCACAACTGACTAAGGAGCCGCACTTTGTCAAGAGAAATGTGAACACAGTCATGGAGAAACAGGACGACCTCAGGCTACCGTCACCGCATGATGCATAGGTCTTGAGCTCAGTGAACCGAAGATTCTAAATCAGATGGAGAAGCGTAACAACCAGATACAGAAGCACGACTGCAGTTTGCAAAACGAAGCGTGGAAGATAATGTAACAGGAGATGACGTATGAATTTGATGCTGTTTTTAAGAAATAAAAATGCAGGAAAGCTTTTCTTTTTTTACCTTTTCTACGGCAGGCACAAACTGCTTTGGAATATTTGACCCGAAGGTTTCGTCTACAAACTCCAACTTGGTGTAGTTCTCTGGGTCCAGAGGCTCCAGGATACCCATCACCTTCCCAAACTGGCCGGCACCACCCGACTGCTTTTTATGTGTAAACTCAAACCTGAAAGTGATTTAGGGGGGAGAAACCAACAGACATTATGTAATTACCAGAACTAAGTAACTCCACTAATTTAAATGAAAAACTACATTCAATCATGTTCATTTTTTCCATTGAATATGATGACACTGCTATACAGTTTGACTGTAGAATTTATTTAAAAAAGGGTCCTCTCTTTCCTGTTCTTATTTGCAGCAAGGGCAGGGAATACCTTCCAAACGATCGACGGCTTTAATTCTGCCAATTCTGAATTTCATAAATAAAAAGACAAAAAGTCAAGTGATTAAGATAAAAAAGGCCCGTTTAAGTCCTTGTTCTAGTGATCTATGTTCCACAGAGCTTACCCGCAGCTTCTGGAATGCCTCCCTTCCCTGGCACACAGCGTTCTCTCCCTCAGTCACTGTAACCAGGGAGTTAACTGAACACAGGAGCCCTGATGGCCACAGTTGACTTCCTGAGCTAGTTACTTTCTGACCTCAGTGCTTGGGCACTATAAACTGGCTCAATATAAGAAAAGAGAGTTTCCGGTGGGATAATTAACACCTAAAAATGATTAATGACAACACAATAGGGACTAACACAAATAAGCCGTTCGTATAAACCCACTGCTGTCAAGTCAGTTCCAACTCACGGCACCCCTATAGGACAGAGTAGAACTGCCCCATGTGGTTTCCAAGGCTGGAATCTTCTTGGAAGCAGACTGCTGCATTCTCCTCCTACAGAGCAGCTGGAGGGTTTGAACTTCTGACCTTCTGGTTAGCAGCTGAGTGCTTAACCACTGCGCCACTAGGGCCCCAGCCATTCATATAGACATATATGTTGTTGTTGTTAGGTACTGTTGAGTTGGTTCTGACTTATAGCGACTGTATCTATGTACGACAGGACGAAACACCAGTCCTGCACCATCCTCACAATCGTTGTTATGCTTGAACCCACTGTGGCAGCCATTGTGTGAATTCTTCTCATTGAGGCTCTTCCTCTTTTTCACTGACCCTCTACTTCACCAAGCGTGATGTCCTTCTCCAGGGACTGGTCCCTCCTGATAACATGTCCAAAGTACACAAGATGAAATCTTGCCATCCTCACTTCTAACGAGCATCCTGGCTGTACTTCTTCTAGAACAGATTTGTTCGTTCTTCTGGCAGTCCACGGTGTACTCAAAATTCAAAGGCCTCGATTCTTCTTCGGTCTTCCTTACTCATCGTCCAGCTTTCACATGCATATGAGGTGACTGAAAACACCATGGCTTTGGTCAGCACACCTTAGTCTTTAAAGTGACATCTTTGCTTTTTAACACTTTAAAGAGGTCTTTTGTAGCCCATTCATCCACTATACACACACACACACACATATATAAACACAGGTCAGTGTTTACTTCGAGCCACTAAAGGCAACATAAAATAAGCATTTTACATACATATCATGCATACCTAAACATAGGCTGCTATTTCAATGAGAAGAACGTTACATGAGTACCCACTGTATGCCTTTCTTCTTTTAAACTGAAGCCTTCCCCTACACAATGAGATGGAAGAAGCCAGCTGCTTTCCAAACTACCTATCTGTAGATAACGGCAGGCAACCGGACACTGATAAGCATGTTCCTGCGTATGGATCTGAGGGGTTTGGAGGAAGTCAATACCAATGTTGGCAGGAGATGCCATCTTGAAAAAGGAGATGTCATAGAGAGGCTAAGTGTGAATGTGCCTGATTAAATGCCTTTAAATAATACTCCAGTGGTCAAGAGCTTCAGGATGGGCCAGGAAAACAAAATGCGGAAAGGCTAATTTTCCTGGGAGAAAAAAACCAACAGCTTTAAGGACAACAAGGGAAGCGGAAGGGAAACCACTGCCAAACCACCACAGAATCACTGCCGCGATTCCCAAACTGTGGTCCAGTGGCACTCTCAGGATGCATGAGTTCTCATTAAGATATTTTAAATTTTGTTTGAAATTTGACAATAACATGTACACAGACATATTCTACATCTGTGTTATCCGTACGGTAATCGCTTACTGCAGCTACTTAAATTAAAATTAAATAAAACTAAAAATCCAGTTCCTGGGTTACGCCAGCCTGATTTCCAGCACTTGCCGGCGGCGTGTGGAGAGCAGCTACTATACCAGGCAGCAGAGACACAGGACATTTCCACTGTCCACGAGGCTCTTCTGCTAGACAGTACTGCTCTGGAGAACCAACTCACAAACATGTGATCCCACGCAGTTTCACGGGCCGTTTCTGAATTTATAATCAATGGGTATCAAACAAGGGGGCACACATGTGCCAGGTTCGTGCTGAGCACTTTACCGTGGATTGTCTTACTTGTTCGTCACCACAAACCCATAAAGAAGGCGCTATTTTCAACCTCCATTTTGCAGATGAGAAACCTAACGGTCAGTGAGGCTAGCTAAATAACTTCTCCAATATGACACAGCTCTTAAGCGGCAGAGCTTGGATTTGCACCAAAACCAATGTCCTTAACCAAACATTTTCCTAGAAGACTAAGAAAAGAATATAAACTCATTTAATATGCAAATGATGCAACCACTCCAACAGCCACTGGAGCGCCCAGCACGAAGACTCTTTACTCAGCAAGTAGTCTGAATAGAGAAGAGGGGGTAGAGCTAAGACACCACTGGGCAGGCAGCTACAGAGGCCTGTTGTTGTTAGGTGCTGTTGACTCGGTTCAGACTCACAGCGACTGTATGTACAACAGAATGAAACACTGCCCAGTCCTGTGCCATCCTCACAATCGTTGTTATGCTTGAGCCCACTGTTGCAGCCACTGTGTCAATTCATCTCTTTGAGGGTCTTCCTCTTTTTTGCAGACCCTCTACTTTGTCAAGCATGATGTCCTTCTCCATGTCCTCCTGACAACACGTCCAAAGTATGTGAGCTAAAGTCTTGCCATCCTCGCTTCTAAGGAGCATTGTGATTGTACTTCTTCCAAGACACATTTGTTTGTTTTTCTGGCAATCCCTGGTATATTCCATGTTCTCTGCCAACACCATAACTCAAAGGCATCAGTACTTCTTCTGTCTTCCTTCTGGTTAGGAGCTGAATGCTTAGCTATCTGTGCCACCCAGAGACTCTTAAGTTCACGTAGTAATATAAAATTATAATAAAAATAACGACTCATCATTACAGATTCACATTCACAGTAGTTTTGTTACTTTAAAAGTCATCCATACATTATTCAAGTCTGAGGATAGTGCACTGATGACCAACCATTCTTGAAGCTTCAGCAAGGAGCTAGGAGTTTAAAGACCCAAATACAGTAAGGAGATTCTCTTAATATGGTTTATTTGTTCAACATATAAATAGGCAGTTAGATTTTTAAATACATGTAACAACTAATAATAGTAATTCAAAGAACCTAAACTGGTATGTGTGCTTTCAGGTGACTCCTGATACATCACAAACTCTTATTAATCTTGACTCACAGGGGCAGTGGCTGTATTCACAAAGTTTCAAAAGGGTGACTTCCTCTAGGAAGCTTACCTATTGTACTTCTCTGTCTCTAAATGATAACACTCAGGGTGCTAATAAGCAACTGTGAAACTTAAAACTTCATTATTCTCAAAAGCTTTTTCATCATGTACTCCCTCAGCCACTTCTTCCCAACACTATCAAAGGAGCACCTAATTCAAACAGCTCAATTCACAGGCAGCTACAGCCTCAGTGGTCAGCTGCCAAGCGAGTGACTCACACTCCCCTCCAAAAGGAAAAGACAAAAACAACCTTCCATTTCTTAAACCCTAACAGGAGAAATTAACCCTTTTATTCAGAAATAAATCAGACCTCTAATTACCTCAAGCTGTTAACTAAAGTAACTAGAAAACAGGGAAAATGTCTTGCTGCTATTTTGTTTTAAATATACTTATCTCAATAGAAGACCTTACCTGTAAGTAAATTTAAAATGGTATACGAGGAAGACAACACAAGTACGTTTTTCTTGACTTTTTCTTTAAGTCTCACCAAGAGATACAGACAGGTCTACTTAGAATACCTTCAAAAATCCACGTGTGAGAAAGAGCAGAGAACCACTCTTTCCAACCGAACCAGGCAAAGTGCAAGCCCGGCAACGGGTGAGAATCAGAGGAACCCCAGCTTCCCGATGGGGACCCCAACCCGCCAAGGGTCTGAGCCATGGCTCCTTTAAAGGCCTCACGTAAAGTTAAGGAATAAAACCAAGAGTGAAAACGCCCCACCTACTGAAGTCTGCCCTTGCTTTTAAGGCACTTTTAAAACTCCTGCTTTTGTCAGAAGCTAACCAAGTATAACGCTTTTTGTAAAATCACTTTGTAAGTATGTTCTAATCCTTAAGGTAAAATTTTCAGTGATTCCAGCTTCAAGTATGGCGTTTTACCAAAACCTCATCTTTCTAAAGTCAGTACGGAGGGGAGCCCATTTCTCATCTCCAGTGACCTAAATTACATAATCCCCCAAATTAATAGTGGTCTGCAGCCTCCCCGGGTGTGACTGGGGCGGGTCCATCCCGGGGAAGGAGGAAGAGGAAGTGGAATCGCCACCTGGAGCACCTTCGCACCCTGCAGACACTGTGGGCGTGTCGCTCCAGGGAGCAGGGAAAGTCAGCCGACTCCCCTCCACCGCCCCGGGGAGGAGCCGCCCTTAAAGCCGCCGCCGGCGCGGAAGCCCTCCCCGCCGCCCGCCGCCCAGCTCCCCGGCACTCGGCACTCGTCCGGGTGGGAAGCTCAGAGCCCGGAGCGGCCACGAGGTGGAAGCCGGGCCCGAACCACGAGCCGAACCCGAGCCACGAGCCCAGCCCGAGCCCGAGCCACGCGGCAGCTTCCGGAGCCACAGGAGGAGCGGGAGCGCGCGAGCCATCCGCGCCCAGCCAGGCTGCGCGCCCTCCAAGGCCCGCTCTCCGAGCATGGAGATCCCACCCACCCACTTCGCAGCCTCCAGGGCGGCCTCGGTGGCGGAGAACTGCATCAACTACCAGCAAGGGACTCCCCACAAGGTGTTCCTGGTGCAGACGGTGGAACAAGCCAGCACGGAGGTGAGTGCGCCCAGGGCGCGGGCTCCGCTGGCCGGTGGCCTCCGCTCGCCCGTCTCCCCTCGCCCTGCCCCACCGCCTCCGTCCTGAAGCAGGCCGCTGGCTTCCTCCCTAGGGAAGCTAAGATTTCCACATTCCGACCTCAGGTGACAGCCCGGGGCTCTCTGTCTTCAGGGTTAGGTAGACACCAGCACAGTTTCCATGGGCAAGCACTCGGCTGGTCGGGGGTTCGAACCCACCCACCAGCTTCCGGAGAGAAAGGCCTGGTGATCTGCTCCCGTAAAGATTACAACCTTGGAAACCCTGTGGGGCAGTTCTGCTCTGTCTGGCACAGTCACGAGGAGTGTCAACTCGATGGCAGTCGGTTTGGTTTAGTTATTTTGGTGTAATATACAGGGAAATGGGAAAACGGTCTAAAAGAAGGGAAGCATTTTCCTCTTTGCCCACGTGAAATCCGTAAGAACCATTCAAAGGAATCTTAAAAGTGCTGCCACGTTTCTCATCTATTACTACAGCTGGGACCACTAAAAGCCCCCATCTTCACTGCCTAAATTTTAACACCAAGCCTTACTAGGTCCTTTCACCAAAATAAAGAGGGAAAGGAAGCAAGAGAAACTGACAACCAACGGCAGAATAAAACCACTGTGAGGTGAAGCTTCGCCTCAATCACCCACACCCCTTCGTCACCCACACCTGATGGCCACCGACTGCCTTCCGGAGCTGCGAAGGGTTATACTAAATGTTTAATGCCTCAGGAGCTTCAGTAGCTTTGTTCCCATTAGACTAACATTGGAAGGCTATGAGACTGTCCCTCATTTATCTTACATAATCTTAACCCTTTTGTGCACCAGTTATTTTCAGCTTTGAGTTTTTCGTTGATATCATGTATTTTCATTAATGGAAGCACGCTGAATAATTGAGTGCGTCTGAATTTTTGGCAGGTAGTATGGATGTTTTTTCTCGCCCCCTCCCGTACGCCCACCCTAAACGTTCACTGGTACACGTGAAGTACCACTAATTATACTCCAGAGTCCACACCGGGGTCTGCTGGTACCTACGTGTAACAGAAACTTTCAAAATTTCTGTTTTTCCTACCAAAAACTCAGACTTCCTACGATACCCTGTAAAAACAACCTGCGGCACATGCCTGTTCCTTTGGTGTCCAAGGCGGCACACACTCTCACTGTACAGCAGCCTCCTGGTAAACCGCAGAGGCTGAACAAAAGGTTCCTCCCTAGAGGGACCCACGAGCACCAAAGGGTTAACTGTGGACAGGCTGTAAGAGCTGACAGGGAACAGGTATTATGTAGTATAACACTACACAAGTAGGCATAAACTGTCTTAAAATTATAAGGCTTAAAGTGTCATTCTGCAGGTCACCTAATAAACTCGCAAAGCCAGTCCTGACCCTTCATTAAGCCTCTGCACTTGGTGGCTACTAGGCTTAACTGAACACGATTTGAAGGGTACCATGGGCTTCGTGGAAGAAACCTTTCAAAGGAGTGTCCTCTTTCTCATCATCCTTAGAATGAAACGTCTAAAAATCTCTTGTGTTGAGAATTACCAGAGATCCGGATGTTAAGATCTGATGACTGAAAAAGAGTTGTGCCCTTTTATTTGTATGCTTTCATCCCATCTTTTTGTTTTCATCCAAAATAAACCTGATAGAAAACCAAACCCATTGCCGTAGAGTTGAGTCCGATTCATAGCAACCCTACAGGACACGGCAGAACTGCCCCGTAGGGATTCCAAGAAGCAGGCTGATGGATTCGAATTGCTAACCTTTTGGTTAGCAACCAAGCTCTTAACCACTGAGCCACCACCAGGGTTAGAGGACCGGCTGAATTAGATATTACATACATGGTGATTGTCTTTTTCAAGGTCTAAGGCTGCAATCTCTTACCCACACCAGCCAGCCCCCCAACCAGATGAGAATGCGTTCTTCTAACAAAGAATTGAGTTATCGCTATAATGCTTTCTTCTCTCCACCACATTTTAACTGTAGGACATTCCAGGAAGAGGACACAAGTATCGCCTTAAGTTTTCTGTGGAAGAAATTATCCAAAAAGTAAGTGAAGCGTTCTTTAGTAGTAAATAAAATCTGATTCTGAATATTCCAGATGATTCTAGCTGATCAAGTCAGAGGATTAATTTTTTTTTTTTTAAGTTGATGTGAAATCCTTGGTTCTGATAAAATACTGTCCAAATGGGTAAGGCATACAAGGGTCGGTTTTTATACTATCTTCGTGTCTTCCAAGGTCCATGAAGTAGTCTGTTGTGCTATTTAGAAAATAGATTCTACACTTCGGTTCAATTAAATTTCCTTTAAAAAGATGACATACTCACAGGGCAGTCTGAACTTACGCCCCATATGAACAGGTGAAGTAATTTACTTTTCAGTCACGATCACTTTCATTTATCTGTATATCTCATTCTGCTTTGGATTGAGCGTTTAAAGAAAGTAGGTGCTTTCAGATATTCGGGAGCAATAGAATGGCCAACTGGTGCCCCCATTCAATAGAAGGGCCGGAAACATTTTTAAATTATGCACCTTTCAGATTAATTCATGAGACAGATTGAAGAGCAAGGAACTGTAATTTGTACTATAACCATTTTGAAATTAAAAAAAGCTTGGCCTTTTGTTGAGCATAATTCAGAAGACATCAGGCTAACATAAGGGGATTCATTAAAAGGCATTGGAGCTGTTAGGGCAGACGCCTTTACAACGCGTAACTCAATGCTACAGTCTTCTAGGTACGCATTGCTGTATCCGGATTTGAGAAAATTTCTGTACTTTTGGGAGCAGAGAGTAAGCGTAATGGAAAGGCTTAAAAAGTAACCAGCATCTGCAGTAGGTAAATATAAACAGACTAAAATGTGGTCTCACAAATGGACACCCCATTAATACTGAAATATATTCAAAGTTATAAGATGTATTTACAAGTTGTGAGACTTTCTAAAAGTTTCTTTTTTAGGATACTAAAAGGATCTCTCTGGAAATTCACTAGGTCAGTTCCAATGACACACCTCTGGAAAAAGTCAGGTCTGAAGCAACGTCAGGGCTCAGTGCTTTAAATCTTCCATCTCAAAGAACCACAATCTAGATGTAAGGATCTTTTGTAAAAATGTTTCAAACAGCAAATTACAGTGAACTGCACGGCTGAAGTACTTTACCCTCCAGTGGGACAAGACACTGCACCAGAAGTCAACTTCACATTTGAAGGAGAGATTGAGAAGAACCCAGATGAAGAGGATAATGCGTTTTATCAAAGGCTCAAGGCCATGAAGGAACCACTAGAAGCACAAAATATTCCAGGTATATAAATATGACCTGGAAAAAATGTCTTTTCCCAACTTTAAGATCTCAATTATCTAAGCTCAAAATTGTTAGATATTAACATTATGTTGGAAATATACTGGTTTTTGCAAAGTTTCATTAGCAATCTAACCCAAGAAGAAAAAAAGAGGCTTTGGAACCTTAGAGCTCCATGGCTTAGTGAAGTTGTTTTTTTTTTTGCACACATTTGAAGGAAGCTAAGACATGACTCAGAATTTAGATTTGTTAAGGCTAATACTGAATATATAAAATAACTACATTATTTAATACTAATGTAAATGTTTCTCCTCCAGACAGTTTTGGAAATGTAGCTCCAGAAATGAAGCCAGTTCGACATTTGGCCTGGGTTGCCTGTGGTTACATAATATGGCAGAACTCTACTGAAAATACGTGGTATAAAATGGTAAAAATTCAGACTGTCAAGCAAGTGGTAAGTAATTTCCATAAAATACACTACTAACAGGACTAATATTTACTGAGAGTATTGTAATTGATGTAGTGCCCTTTCAGTCATTTTGTATTTAAAATCGTGAACCTGACATTTTAAAGGAGAGGTCAGTTACAGTCAGGGCCAGAGAAAGTGAACAGCTGCGGGAAGAGGCCAGAGCAACAGCAGCTGGTCCAGAAAGTCGCCTGGTTTAGCTGAGTGAGATACAACAAAAGGCCTCATCTGCCTCCAGTTGGCCTTCCTAATTACTGAGCTGGGCTGGTCAGCATTCCCTGGGCACAAACTGACCACACAGAATGGTAGCAAGGGTCAGCATTCCCTGGGCACAAACTGACCACACAGAATGGTAGCAAGGGTCAGCATTCCCTGGGCACAAACTGACCACACAGAATGGTAGCAAGGGTCAGCATTCCCTGGGCACAAACTGACCACACAGAATGGTAGCAAGGCAAAACCAGGGATTTTCCGCTCGGCAAGTTAGATCTGACTGCGCTGCTCTGCTCCCTCTGCTGGAGGAGAAAGGTCTGGCGAGCTCTTCAGGAGTTGAGGTAGGACAGAGACGCCAAGGTGCCCTCAAAGACTTCTGACAGTGTGCCCCACCTTCCATCAGCTCTGCAGGCTAATGAGGGCCGCACAACTGAAGCTGGTTATTAGGTGTTAATTTAGATTGTACTTCTTGGGTTTTTGTTCCTTTTTGCCTTTTCTTGCAATTTCAACAGATGAACTCAAGTTATAATCTGGCATTCAGGTTTTGTGCTCAGCTTGATGCAGATTGCTTCCTTTAGCAACTGGAGTTTTGTGTTCACTGTGTTTTGTGAAGCCTGCTGTGTCTCCAGAACAGTTTCACTACTCTTGCCTTAGCTTGCTGTACACAGTTTTCTTTTTATAACTCATTTAGTCATAATTTGTAAGCTTATATCTTACTTGTTCCTAGGTTTTTATTTTCTTAAATCTGATAGGATGACTACTTAAAAACTGCTTCTCTTATACCTTAAAGAGACAAGAATTCTTTGATTCTTGCTTTCTTAAGCAGTAGAAAAGAAAACAAACAAGAAAACATTCCAACTAGTATCTAATGCAAATCAAGAAAAATGGAGTGCAGAGAAACCACACTCTTAGTCAGGTCCTTAACAGAAAAGGACTTTTCCAGGTGACTTGTTTCGGCTTGTTGGCAACACACTGCCAAGGCAGCTGGAGCACTGTTCTCCCCAGGCTTTTGTAACCATGAGCTGATCCCTATAGGCCAGGGGAGGGCAGGATGTCCAATTAGAGCACTCGGAGTGGTGCCAGATACCTACCATAAATACTGTGACAACTGTTTGAGAAATAGGGCCTTTTTTCTAACGCATTTTCATGTAACATTACATCATTCCTATAGGGGAGGGAAAACTGAGATGTAACTATTTAAGGGGTACTGAGTTTCTGTTTTGGGGGCCCTAAAAAAAAAATTTATTTATTTATTTTTTTTTTTAGTGGCACAGTGGTTAAGAGCTCGGCTGCTAACCAAATAGTCAGCAGTTCAAATCCACCAGCCGCTCCTTGAAAACTATGGGGCAGTTCTACTCTGTCTGGTCTGGTTTTTTTGGGGGAGGGGTTGGGGGTGTATTATAGGGGTACTGAGACCTCAACTGAGTAACTGGTCTAGGTAACAGAAGCCATAAAACCATAATCATGATTTTCAATCCACGTTTTTAGCAAAGTATGCACAAGACAGTGCTAGTAGTTTTATGAAAAAAAGTCCTGTTAACACCTCAACAGAGGGATTTAACGGGTCTCCACTGGCCTCTGTCAATACGAAAAAACCCCACTGCTTCAGGGCATATATGTTACATATCTTTACCTATTATTAAGATCCAACATGTACGAAACCTGACTGGTTTTTATACCAATCCTAAAGGACGTTCTTTGCTGATACATTCAAAGAAAAGATTATTTCTCCTTGTAAGGAGAGAAAAGTACACTTTAAAACAGTACTTTATCTGACCCTGGGGCCACGTTTAGAATCACTGTTAACCAAGGGAGCCTCAGGAGCTTGGGCTGCCCCTTGGAGTCTAGGAATTGTTTCAACACATGGATTACAAACCTTAAAGAGCCTTGCGTAAGCACAGCAAAGCTCTGATCGTCATGGTTTTCAACTACGCAGGCACTGTATTTCTGTGTATCTGATGGTGTAACTTTACTTCCTAAGCACTAAGCAATACAGACCAAGGTTTTGCTTTAATTACATTATCAGAGAACTACATTTACCACCTCTTGCTATTTTAAGTTTCCTAAAGAAAATTTCTATTATACAATTTGTTTCCTTTCATGTAAACACTTACACACTGCTTTTCTGAACAGTGGGAAGAGTAAGAGTTGTTTAATGACAGATGGTACCGTAATGCTCCTAAGGAGCTGCCCCAATAAACCTGGACACTAAAACCAAAAGGGGAAAACACCATCTTTAAATAGAAAATGAAAAATCATGATTTCAAAATCTAATTTGGAAGAATATTTAGTATAGAATGGTTTATCTCTCAAGCTAAATGTTATGACATTCGATATTTATTTTTACCTAAATATAATCATCTACTAATGAAAGCTGATTTTAAAAATTAAAATGCCGTTCATTTTTGCCAATGATGTTAAGTTTCAAACGCCAGGTTCTTATTTTTGTCCTAGCAAAGAAATGACGACTTTATCGAATTAGACTACACCATCCTGCTCCATGACATTGCCTCTCAGGTAAGTACCACTTATCTTTATCTGATACCACGCTGAAAACTGAGCCAAGTTTTACGGCCACAGTATACTTTATTAATTTTGACTTTAAATCACAGCTCATGTAAGTTCAGATAGGCACTAGGCTGAAGTATTTATACTTGTAGCCATTTAACTTGTTTTGTGCTTCTCTTTATGAGAACTGTTTGCCTCTAACAAACACAAACAAACCCAGCTGTATGTCTGTAAATGTTTTCTGAGTTTGATCATGGCATTAGTTTTCTCTACTTGCAGGAGATGACTCCCTGGCAGATGCAAGTTCTCTGGCACCCACAGTATGGCACCAAAGTAAAGCACAACAGCCGTCTGCCGAGAGAGGCACAACTGGAATAAACCGAGACCTAAAGCCGGGACGGAGCATAAACGCGCACCAGAGACGTCTGTGCCAGTCTCTGTTGGCACCCAGTTTCAGGACCAACCCAATTCAATCCAAAAGTGTCCTCTGTATCAGTGTCTCGACTACAGACCTATACAGATTCCATAATGAAAAGTGTCACCGTGTAAAGACACCTTAATAACAATATAGACCATAATAAAGAGCTTCAATCCCAGCCTCATAATTATATTTAATTATATTGCATACTTACGGGAAAGGGGCAGTGATGGTCTCTCTAAAGGCAACCTTGGGCTTTCCCGTGATACAAGGGCAGCCATATTCTCTTTCCATTCTCTAAAAAAAGTGGGATGAGGAGGGAAACAGGAAGGTAAGTCAGTTTTCCCCATAAAGATATGTAATAAAATCTTAATTTTTATTCCCTTACTAAGGCAGAAGTGGAGCCCTGGTGGTATAGTGGTTAAGCATTTGGCTGCTAATCAAAGGGACAGCAATTCCAATCCACCAGCCGCTCCTTGGAAACCCTATGGAGCAGCTCTACTCTGTCCTATGGGGGTGCTAGGGGTCAGAATCGACTCGATGGCAGTGGGTTTGGTTAGGCAGAATTTGCTAATTTTTATACATACTAAACTGACATTTACCAGGACTTAACCAATCTTTTTTTCACAAGCAATATAAATTAATGCAATAAATAAATTTTTAATACATTTAAATTTAAAAAACTGGAAAAAAAAATCCTAAGCATTTTAAATACCTTAGGGGCATTCATTTAAATATAATAGATAAGCAAACTATAAATCCTAAATCATTTAAGCATCTTATAAGGATTAAGATACATGGTAATTAAACAATGCAAACTGCATTTACAGATTTTTATATAAATGGTTTGTAATTTAGGCTGGCTGATGCACACTTCCTCCAAATAAGCCACCCACTAAACTTTACTGCTGCTCTGTTATTACATATTCACGGGGATAATACGGGACTCTATCATGACAGCTTTTCTACCATCTTGACTTCAAAGACAGGATCGTAACGGTGTTTTTCAGTAAGTGATATACCTCCTGTATTTATTCAGACTCTAGCGTAGGCCCCACCCACTCTCTGTATCGTAACACTTTTCAGGCGTTGGCAAGACAGGGGGACAGGCGAGAAACGGCCTGAAGAGCAGGGACAGCAGCGTGCTTGCTTTCTCAGCAGGGTTCTCTCTGCAGGTTGTTTCCCTAAGGCTGGGACTGGGGGTGGATCGGTGGCCCTACTGCAGATACCCTGAGCCTTGATTCTAGAAGTCCTCAATATTTGACAAATAAAAAAAAAAAAGAGGTTTAGAAATCAAAGATAATTCATTAACACATAGCGGAGAAGGCTATTCACCATAAACAAACCGGAGTGAGGCAGGGAAGAATCACCGCTGGTTTGGTCGTAAGACTTAGAATTGTTGACATTGAACAAAACACAGACAGAAATACATCGAATTCAATTTAGCTTCCTCGTTAGTCATTACCTGAGCATAGATTTCCAGGTGTAATTCCCCCATTCCAGACACAACCGTCTCTTTGCTCTCAGTGTCAAAGTGGACTCTAAATGTGGGATCTTCTCTTGTGAACCGGCTAATACCTTTTGAAAATTTTTCTAGATCATTCTTTTTGAAAAAGAGGAAAATCATGAACACTTTATTAAGCATGATAAGCAATTAAATTTTTGAAAGAACTTTACTGAATTAAATTGAAATACACCAGCAGTTAAAAAGGAAAAATAATCCACACCCACTTCCAAGGACTGCTTCCTATGTGAACTTGGATGCCGCACAGGCAAGAGAACAGGAAATATTTAGCTAATAAAGACTTCTTTCCATACTGAGATGGGCAACAAGAGACCAAAGCTGAGCTCTGTGCCCTTTTCCTATTACACTAACAAAAAAAATGCTCATTTCTGGTTGAAAATAAAGTGGAAGGTGGAATGTGAGCTACATTTTAGAAATCCTATATATAAACATAACCAAAGGAACTAGTGGTTTACCAGAATTCTACTGTAGATTCGAGCAGGATGGTTAGGACCAACGGTGAGGCAGACGCCACAGTGAGACCTCTCCCTGGCAAACCATCTGCCTGGATGTAATATGATGCGTCTTTAAAATACCTAAATGCAGTTCTATACGTGGTAGGCGGAATCACAGTCCTCCAAAGCAGATACTGTTAAGGGCCGAGCTGTGTTCCCCCAAGAGACATGCTGAAGCCCTAACCCTCGGGACCGGGAAACAGGGACTTTGTGGATCTAATTAGCCCACATGAGGTCATACTGCAGTAGGGTGACCCTAATCCAATGTGACTGGTACCCTTAAAAAAAGAGAAGAGACACATAAACACAGAGGAAAGAGAGCCATGTGAAGACAGAGGCAGAGAGACTAGGTGAGGCTGCCGCACAGTAAGCAACACAGAAGCGTGGGAGAGACAAGGAAGCATATCCCCCAGAGCACCCAGAGAGAAAAAGCGTCACCCTGCAGACGACACCCTGAGTCTGCACTACCAGCCTCCGGCCCTGTGAGACGATAAATTCCTGGTGTTTAAAACCACACAGTTTGTGGCAATTTGTTACAACAGCCTTAGCAAACTAATACCAGACACATTTAAAGTTTTTAATGTATAAACAACCCCAAGCAGAAAACAAAACACCTTCAGGATACTGACGCATTTGATTACTCTCCATTATCGTGGACCACCAACAGTTAAATGTACCAAACAATCTCTAGATTTAGGAACAAAGAAGTATATAACTTCTTATCCTGCTTATTTCCAAGAGGAAAAAGCAAGCAATTTAGGAGCAGGCTTGGAACAATCGCACTATAGCATCTTACTGGGATTGGGTGTGAGGCTCACCTTCCCTCAAATCTGAGGAAGACGGAGTGATGCAATATTTCTACTCTATGAGAAGGAAGGGTCTGGAAAATCTTAAGATTCCTCAGGATTACATAGTAGCTGTTAGTAATGAATTCCAGATGACAATAAATCAGAATGCGTTTTGCAAATGGTAGTTCCCAGGTCACAGAGTGTTCACTCAACGCACACGTGAACCAATTTCAACACACCATGTTAACGTGACTGCTATGAATGTCAACGCAACTTGAGAACTAAACAATTACGGTTCAATAGCAGGACTAATTCAAATGGCAAGTAATGTGAAGGCAGAATCTATTCAAGGCCATTCTGGCTTTGTAAGAAGCTAATGACATCACACCCAATTACAGAATAACTACTTTAAAGCGAGAAAAACAGCTTTGTTTGCAGGCTTTCCACTTTATAACCAGATATTTACTTCATAATTGGGAGATACATCATAACCCATGGGGCAGTTAGTCCATGCGGAATTCTAACATACTTTATACACCATACACCATAACTTAGGACAAGTGTCCTCCTCTCCTATCCCTTTACAATCTGAATCCAGAAGTTACCTATACCACTCTGATGTAGGAAAGAAGTAAAAAGCAGAGTCTGGTGAATATTTTAATGCCATTAATTTCTTCAAATACACTGAGGAGTTATTAGTAGGAATAGATTGATAAATTTAAAAAGGTGATCTCGGTACCAACTGAGAAAATAGACTGTGAGATGGCTGTTATCACAAGGTACCACATGCATCACGGAGGCAGAGGAGAAAGAGCCCAGGTGTTTCCTGTGATTTACTGAGCCACAAATCAGACCCCTACCTTGTTAGAAGGCTTCATTGCTATTGAAATGACAGGATCAGGAACATGAATTGACTCCTAAAATATTTTTGAAAAGAACAGAGAATTCAAATACAATACTGTATGGGTCAGGGATGGATTGATTTTGGCATTGTACTTTAAACAGAACAAAGGACAAACATAAGCCAACGTCTTTAGGCTGGACAATATATATCTTGGTCTGTTTTGCATTAAACACACAGTTGTCTACTTACATAATTCTCCTCCCCCCAAAAAATAACCAAACCCAAAATAATTTCTCTGTTTGTTCCCTTTTTAAGGCCCTGAAGTTTACTGATACTGTCAGTTTAACACAGTCTCTATGGGGGATCCAAATGCGGAGACATGCAGTTCTTATAGGCTAACGTTGACATCTGCTGTGGTCACCATCTGACGAGTCTGTTTATTTAATCAAAATATACCAGGATCACTGACGACAGAAACAGGGAAGGGGCACTGGAGTACACACATGATTCCTCATTTAATCATCATGGCTGTCACAGGCAGGTACTATCAACCTCATTTTACAAATAAAAGAAGATACACTAGCTCGGCCAAGGGTCAGCAGTTAGTGTGAGGCCGAGGTGAGACCAAGCTGGGACTATCTGCTTCAAAGCCTGAGCACTTTCCACGACCTCCAGTCCCTTCACATTGCCAAGGCCAAGTATCTGGAGACAGCCTTATCAATAATACTTACAAAACATTCCCCTTACCAAGATTCCAAACCAAATTGTACCAATATCTTTATGGGTTTTTTGTACTGTCTTCAATCAATCAGTGTTCCTCTGTTAGGGCTGGACCAGCTCTTATATAAAAGCCCCCTTACAAATTCCTCTACCGGAAACTACCCCTCCCCTTGTGTACCCTCTTTTCTGAATTTACGAGAGGGGCCACTCTCAGAACAGATGATCGCACGGTAGTTTATTCTCTCCAGGAGGAGAAACTCAACAGGGAAGTGAGTGACAGGGATTCAAAGGCTGGAGCTTCTGAAGCTGCCTCTTCCCCTCAGGATCCTTCAGTGATGAAAAGGGGCCTCTGGCTTCCAGAGCGGAAAGGACTGGCTGTCTACTTCTGCAGGGGAAAGAAAGGACTGGCTGTCGACTTCTGCAGGGGAAAGAAAGGACTGGCTGTCGACTTCTGTAGGGGAAATAAAGGACTGGCTGTCTACTTCTGAAGGGGAAAGAAATGACTGGCTGTCTACTTCTACACGGGAAAGAAAGGACTGGCTGTCTACTTCTGAAGGGGAAAGAAAGGACTGGCTGTCTACTTCTGAAGGGGAAAGAAAGGACTGGCTGTCTACTTCTGAAGGGGAAAGAAAGGACTGGCTATCTACTTCTGAAAGATCATGGCTACTGAAAACCTTGTGGAGCACAGGCCTACTCTGAAACACATGAGGTTGCCATGAGTTGCAGTTGATTCGATGGCTACTGGCTGGATTTGTTCTGGTTTCCCAGAGGGCAGGCTATATGCGATAAGTCAGGCGGACCAGCTGCGTCTTGCGTCCCTAGTGTGATAGGTTCTGTTACGCCCGAGTCTAGTCTTAGAATCACAGTCTCGTCTCACAATTCTCCAGGGAGTTGAAGCAGCACTCCTTTGGGACAACCCTGGAGATGGGGCAGCAATTTGAGACCCCCCCAGTGGGGAGGCAGACCACAGGATGTGGAGCTGGGGATACACAGCCCAGTGTACCTACACGTGAAGATTTCCCACACACCAAACCTCGGAGGACTATGGAATATTTTACTAGGCAACATCAGGAAAGTTAGTGTACACAGAGCACTTGGCTAACTGGCACTCAAAGAGCCACAGCCGGCCCATATCTGATGTCTGTGGCATCAGTAAAACTTCTGTGGTGCTTTCCTGAAGTACTAAATGCACTACAAAAAAAAACAGGCTTCTGAAAATCAGATGATAAACAGCTTAGAAAGCAAATGACTCACCATAGAAAGGCTGCTGTTGTCTTTGTTTGTGAACGTGTCCCCACTAGCACAGTCAATGCCAAACAGTGCACAGATGTCTCCAGCATACACTTCCTCAACATCCTAAAGAAAGAACCCAAGCAACAAACCTGAGAGTGATACAAATCAAACAGGGTAATGGAATGGTAACTGCACGATACACATCCTTTACACAAACAAACATGGCAAGATCTTGCACAGAGAATCCTACGAAGGATGAACTAGACAGAATCAATACACCAACCATCAACCGTGCCAAGGCGTATTTTAAAGAGGGTCCTACTTAAACCACACCTCAGTAGACAAGATTTTACTTTAAATGAGGAACTCGGAGCATCTGTAGTACTGACAGAGTCTCACGGTTCTAAAGTTATTTCTATGGATTAAAAGCACGCTCTGTTTACATTACTACAGTCAGGAGCGTGAGAAGGGTATGACAGAAACATCCAAGGGAAAAATGCAAAGGAAGTTTTCAGAACAAAGACAGGAGAACAGAGCTCATTGTACTTAAAATAATCTTAACTTTCCACAGATGGAAGGAGTCAAAAAAACACAGGAAACCCAAGAACAAAGCACTGGTGCCTCCAAGCTTCCGAGATGTTGTCCTTTTATACTGTCAGTCATCCGTAACAGCAGTGGCTGTCAGAGGGCGTGCCTGTGTGCATGCTGCACACTCTAACATCTGCACAGCTGTGCACATCCAGCTTCTGGCTCAGGAAACAGGTGGAAATTACTCCTCCCTCTACTCTGCCCCCTGCTGCCGGTATCATAAAACAGCAACGCTCACTGTCCCATTTTGAAAAAACTTATTATTCACCTTTCAGGAGAGAGAACAGCCACCAAAAATTTCTGAGTTAAGATTTTGCTTAGACTGATATATTTCTACAGGAATACTGACCTCAATTAGGAAAGGGTTGGAGTAGGGCCACGCATACTCAGTGATCCTGCCAAGGCCTAACCTGAAGGACCACAGGCAGTCAGGGCTGATTCAGGGCTAACTCAAAATCTCAAGCCACAGGCCAGACCAGACCTTAAGGAGTTTTAAATCTTTAAATGGATTCTGGCACTAATGTAGCCTCCAGAGGGTTCTACAAGACGAATAAAATCTCTAGGGTTATACAGGACTTTCACACCTGCCTTATTTCAGGTTCAATGAAAGTAGGAAGGTAGGAAATTAGTGTCAATTTATTACTCTCACCGTTGAGAACCACGATTCCACTGTCCTAAACATCTACCACACTCTCTGTAACAAGAGCTCTTGAGGAAAGTGTCGAATAGCGTTGAGTCTCAGGGCTGTTTCTTCTCCTTAACCTTGGCACTTGAGGGAATCTAGCCAACTTACAACCAGTGGTCTAAAATATGTTCTTAACATCTGCTCATGGGGCCTACAGTAAAATGTAGGTCGGAGCTGCTTCAGTAAGAACGAAGAGGTTAGGAGAACACTCGAGTTCAACCAGAAGGAATTCTCTGGTGGGGCTCAGGACCACATTACAGATTTCCAGTCTCAGAACGAGGACCGGTACTTGCCTCCATCATGTCAGCGTGCATGCGAGCCAGGCGCTGCACCCGCACTTTCTTTCTTGTCCTCGTGTTGTAGATGGTGTCACCCTTCTTCAACTCTCCCTGATAGTTACGAACATACGTCAACTGCCCAAACCGACCTGCCTGTAAGTCAAGATTGGGCCAGGGCGGGAAGAATAAAAAAGAAACACAAGAACCAAAAATTAGGAGGAAAACATCACGACTATTCCCAAACACCCCTTCCGATTTTAGTAGTCCACCTCATGTGTATGCTTTATTCATAAACTACCTTTAGTACTAGCTAGGAATACAGACAAGATAAAGATGCCGATTCTATCTTTTTGGTATCACAATCCAAGATACTCCTGCTCCCTCTGAAATGAAAGTTCTTAGAAAAAATTTTAAAGATTATTTTTATACAGTAAGGATGTATGTTTTTACCTTCAGGTATTTTGTGACTTCAATTTAATACAGGAAGATATAAAACAAAAATTAGATATAATTATTGGAACCCACACCCATTGCTGTCGAGTCCATTCCAACTCATAGAGACCCTGTTAGACATAGTAGAACTGCCCTCCCCGCCCATAGGGTTTCCATGGAGCGGTTGGTGGATTCGAACTGCCAACCTTTTGGATAGCAGCTGAGCTCTTAACCACTGCACCACCAGGGCTCCAAGTGTTGGAAGGACAACAAAAATACCATGTGAAAAATGGTAAGACCGTGCTATATATCGAAAACAACATTTGGTAACTGCTTGTAAAAAAAAAAAAAAAAAATAGCTTGTAAAACTATTGTTAAATAAGAGTTCTAATAAGTGGCTCAACATAAAAGGAGTAATCAAGGATCAATCTTCTGAAATACCAACACCAGCCAATTAGATACACTTCTTCAAAGATGCCAGTTCTTCTCATGTTAATTTATGTGTCTAACAGAACAGCAATCAAAACCCCAAAAGGAATTTTTAAACACTTCATAATTTTAAAACCCATTTAGAAGAATAGGTAAAAATAGAAATTACTGAAAAACGATAGTAATGAAAGAAACCAACCCTAAATGATACACAAACATTAAATGCTCGAAAATTTTAAAAGTACAGAATGAACACAAAATAGACTGAACAGCCCTCAGAGCATATTATAAATACCTAAAACATAAACACATTTGCCAAAAGACAGTACAGGTGGAATCACAAACCAGTGGGAAGTACAGGATTGTCTAATCGCTGATCACCGGGCAACTTGTTTTCTATTTGGAGGCAGAAGGAGTAAATTTAGATCCTACTTCACAGCATACGCTAAAATAAATTCCAGTTGGATTAATGATTAAAAAAAAAAAAAACCAACAGAGAAAAACTATGAGAAACAGAAGTAAATATTTACTAAGAATACAGAAAGAAGAGGATTTCTGTGGCTAAAAATGAGAGAATAACTAAAGACAAAAACAAATGACTAAAGATAAAAATGAGTATAAAACTATAAACTGCTGATTGTTTAAAAACTATTAGAGAAAGCTTGTGCAAACAAATAAGTAACACGCTTTGACAGAAATAAATTAAAAAGAGAAATAGACAATTACAAAAGAAATACACCTGCATAATATACGGAACACATTCTGTCATGAGGAGTTAAAATGAAATACCACTTTTCATTTATTAAATCAGTAGTTATTTTGAGATGATGATTCCCAATGCTGATAAAAACTGACTGAAATAATTACATCTATTAATTCTGAGACTATGAAAGCAATCTGGCAATACAAACCGTTAAATGTTAAAATATTCCATACTTTTAACTCAAAAGTCACTATTCTGGGAATTTATCCAAAGACAATATTCTTAAATACGTATTTTTTAAAGTTTTATGTGTAAAAATTTTCACTGCATTGTTACTTATAATTTTTAACTTAAAAATCCTTTTTGGTCATTATAAAGGTTATAAGAAGCATACTGTAAAAGAACTTTTTTAAAGGAGGAAAAGGCCAAAAAATACAATCCCACCCCAGAACACCTTCAACTTTTCCACCTTTTTTCACACTTAAAATATCACGAACAAAAGCAATAACACCCAGTAGCAAACAAGCACACTCAGCACCCAAATCTTGATTACTAATACCATTCTCTAATACAAGAAACCACAAAAAATCCTATTGCCATCAGTCTATTTTTCTCACACTAACCCTACAGGACAGAATAGAACTGCCCCATGGGTCTCCTGGGCTGTAATCCTTACGAATGCACACTGCCACATCTTTCTCCCATGCAGTGGATGGTGGACCTTTCAGTCAGCAGCTGAGCACTTAACCACTGCATCACCAGGGCTCCTTAAAGAAATGGCGGATTCTAGGGCTGGGCAGGGAATATACAAGGTGAGTTCGAACATCTTGTTGGGAAGATATCAAAGGGACTCAGGAGCCAAATGAAAGAGCTCCCAATGGCCAAACCTGGCCAATCTGAGCAGCGGAATAAATAGCATAATACTGGATTAAAACCCAAAGTATAAAATAAATATCCATGAGTCCTCACTGATATAAATAACCTATAAAAAGAGAGAAAATCAAAATGATTTGATTAAAAAAAAAAACCAACTCACTGCTGTCAACTGCGACACATAGTGACTCTGTAGGAGAGAGTACAACTTCCCCAAAGGGTTTCTAAGGTTATAAGTCTTGATGGAAGCAAACTGCCACATCCTTCTCCGGCTGAGCTGCCCGTGGGTTTGAACAGCCAGCCCTTCGGTTAGCAGCCGAGCATCTAACCACTGTACCACCAGGGCGCCTATAAATCTGATATGGGTTTAGTACCCAGAATATATAAAGAACTTGTACAACTCACAAAAAGACAAACTACCCAACCGAGAAAACGAGCAAAGGACCTGAATAGATATTTCTTCAAAGAAGATACACAATGGCCAATGACCACCTGAAAAAATGCTAAACATCATTAGTCATTAGGGAAATGCAAATCAAAACCACAGTGAGATACCACTTCACACCCAAAACAAAAGAAAAAATAACAAGTGTTGGTGGGAATGTGGAGAATTTGGAACCCTCGTTGTTGATGGGAATGTAAAATGGTACAACCGCTGTGGAAAAGTTTAGCAGTTGTTTAAAAAGTTAAACCTAGAATTACCTATGACGTAGCAATTCCACTCGGTAGTATATACCCAGAAGAACTGAAAGCAGATACTTCTACACCAATGTTCACTGCAGCACTATTCTCAACAGCCAAAAGCTGGAAACAACCCAAGCGCTCCTCAACACGAGTGGATAAATAAAATGTGGTACACACTTACAATGGACAATTATTCATCCATAAAGAAAAATGAAGTTCTGGTAGATGCTTACAACACAGATGAACGCTGAAAACATGATGCTGAGTGGAATTAGTCAGACATAAAAGGACAAGTATTGTATGAGTCCACTTACATGAAATACCTACAACAGAAATGCACAGAGACCAAAGTAGGTGAGTGTTTGCCAGGGGCTGCGGGAAGGTGAAATGTGGCATTACCGCTCTGTGGGCACCGAGCTTCTGCCTGGGGCAACGGAACAGACAGCCACCACTCTGTGGGCACCGAGCTTCTGCCTGGGGCAACGGAACAGACAGCCACCGCTCTGTGGGCACCGAGCTTCTGCCTGGGGCAATGGAACAGACAGCCACCGCTCTGTGGGCACTGAGCTTGTCTGGGGCAATGGAACAGACACCTACCGCTCTGTGGGCACCGAGCTTCTGTCTGGGGCAATGGAACAGACACCTACCGCTCTGTGGGCACTGAGCTTCTGTCTGGGGCAATGGAACAGACAGCGGTGACGGCTGCACGTTATGAATGTAACTGATGTCACTGAATTGTACACTTAAAACTGGTTAAAATGGCAAATGGATGCTACACATATTTTAACACAATAAAAAAATGTATTAAGGTCATTTCAACATAATTTTAAAAGTCGGAATAACATTCTACTGTAGGAACGTACCTCAGCTTATTTAACCCAACTAATTCAGGGGTATTGACAGCTGTGTGTGAGATTTCACGTTTATAAGCCCAGACAAGACGAGCAAACTGAAGCCAACCTTAGAGCATTGGCTTGAGACACATTTCTAGAAGTGGCCCTGATGTGGCTGTAACAGTGATAACCTGAAAACAACTTAAGTGTCCGACACCTAGGAAAGTGTTAGTAAATCATGACACATCTATTTGATGGACTATTATGATATCAGTGAAAACAGTTAGGCCATTTACAAAAACATGGACCATATCCGCTGTGATGCTGAGTGAAAAGAACACGAAAAAACTACACAGGCAGTATGATTTAAGGAAATATTTATACTTCAAAACCGCAAAGAGAAGAGGCTGGAAGGACGTGCAGCTGATAACGGGGAACCATACCCTGAGGGTTTTGACGCAGGAACTCTATCTGTCCTTTCCACTCTTCCTATTCTCCAAATCTTTCATCAGGGGCACGGAATCATTTGTAACAGGAGTAAATTCTAAAATAAAGCTTCCAGTTACAGACGTTACATGTACTAAAAGGCAACCTACCTCCAGTTTAAAAGCCAGGCCTACAAACGGGTGGGAGTTGTCTCTTTTGGAGTTCATCAAGATTTTGGTTTTCTCTTTTGAGTCACTTAAAATAAATGAAATATAAACTTATGAGATACAGTATCTGATATTTCTTTTACATCAATTTATTTCATCAAAGAGTAAGATCTGAGAAAATGTGCTAAACATTTTTGACTCCATGCAAGTAAAGTTTCCTGAAAGAGATGGGTAAGAAGTTGTTCTCGGCGATTTGCTACTAGATACTGACAGGCTCAGTGAGGGACAACCAGAGAACTGGTCTGGTAGAGAAGGAGAAAATGGTCAGTGAGAGCTAAAAAGGTCTGCATATTAAAGCTTTTTTTTTTAAATACTACTAAAAATAGCTGGTTCCAAATGAAAAAATTTTCTAATGATAGAATCCTGGAGAGATAATAAAACAAATCATACTCTAAACCCACAAATATAGTACATGATCTGGTAACTAGTATAATAAATATCTTCTATCCGCCAAAATTGTTACCTAAATAAAAAGTGATTGATTTTTGTAAACCAATTTTGTAAATTAGAAAAACAAACCCAACACAACCAGAAGAATCGTTCCTAAATTCCTCCGTAACACGTAAGTGTTGAAGCATCTCGAGGACTCACTCGTCCTGATTGAGAACAGCGTAATTCTGGACTTCTGACGGATTTGGGAGGTATTCTAAAACCGCGTCCAGCAGAGGCTGAACTCCCTTGTTCCTCAAGGCACTTCCCACAAGGACAGGAGTAAAAGATCGGGTTAGAGTAGCTCTCCGGATGGCAAGCTACAAAACAAAACAAAAAATTAATAACTTAATCTTAAAAATTACATTTTGTGCTTCAATCAATCGCAAACTCAAACCAAACCCCAAACCCCCTGCCGCGGAGCGGATTCTGACTCACAGCGACCCTACAGGACAGAGTACAACTGCCTCACAGGGTTTCCAAGCAGCAGCAGGTGGATTTGAACTGCCAACCTTTTGGTAAGCAGCCAATCACTTCGCCACTGCGCCACCACCAATAAATAACATAACTGATATTCTCTGGAACGCTGCTCCACCAAGGCAACAATCAGGTGTCCTGTGACTTAGGACCAAGACACACACACACGAACGGACACACGCAGACTTCGTCCTCAGGGCTAAGAGGCGACTTGGCACAAGTGCTTTCCTTCAACACTCTTGGAAGGTCACTACTAATCAATTTACAAAAAAAAATATATACACAGAAAGCAGTAAAGTACAGAAGAGTGTAAACAGTATGCTGATGAATGTGTCAAATAGGGCAAAAATTAATACATACACAAAAACATCTCTGGAAAGATATACAAGAAGCTATTAACAGGTAAACTGTCTCGGGGGGGGCAGAGAGCTGGGCACATGGGAGACAGGGTGGGAAATTTCCGACTGTGCAGCTCCGTATGCTTCTTAAACGTCTAATCAATATGAAAGTATTATTTATTGAAAGACATTTAATTACCATTTTTCCTTTTTTTAAAATAACATAAATACAGAGAACCCAGCAGTACAAACTGCTCACAAATTAAGGCCACGATAGTAACAATAATGATCTCTGGGTTCTTCCTCCACCCACACTGCAGGCACCACACATGGGTCCCAGCTGGACTTCCTCACCTCCCAGTGTAAGCACCGTACACGGGTCCCAGCTGGACTTCCTCACCTCCCAGTGTAAGCACCGTACACGGGTCCCAGCTGGACTTCCTCACCTCCCAGTGTAAGCACCGTATACGGGTCCCAGCTGGACTTCCTCACCTCCCAGTGTAAGCACCGTACACGGGTTCCAGCTGGACTTCCTCACCTCCCAGTGTAAACACCGTACACGGGTCCCAGCTGGACTTCCTCACCTCCCAGTGTAAACACCGTACACGGGTCCCAGCTGGACTTCCTCACCTCCCAGTGTAAACACCGTACGAGGGTCCCAGCTGGACCTCCTCACCTCCCAGTGTAAACACCGTACACGGGTCCCAGCTGGACTTCCTCACCTCCCAGTGTAAACACCGTACACGGGTCCCAGCTGGACTTCCTCACCTCCCAGTGTAAACACCGTACACGGGTCCCAGCTGGACTTCCTCACCTCCCAGTGTAAACACCGTACACGGGTCCCAGCTGGACTTCCTCACCTCCCAGTGTAAACACCGTACGAGGGTCCCAGCTGGACTTCCTCACCTCCTAGTGTAAACACCGTACACGGGTCCCAGCTGGACTTCCTCACCTCCCAGTATAAACACCGTACGAGGGTCCCAGCTGGACTTCCTCACCTCCTAGTGTAAACACCGTACACGGGTCCCAGCTGGACTTCCCCTCCTAGTGTAAGCACAGTACATGGGTCCCAGCTGGACTTCCTCACCTCCCAGTGTAAACACCGTACGCAGGTCCCAGCTGGACTTCCTCACCTCCCAGTGTAAACACCGTACGCGGGTCCCAGCTGGACTTCCTCACCTCCCAGTGTAAGCACCGTACACGGGTCCCAGCTGGACTTCCTCACCTCCCAGTGTAAGCACCGTACACGGGTCCCAGCTGGACTTCCTCACCTCCCAGTGTAAACACCGTACACGGGTCCCAGCTGGACTTCCTCACCTCCCAGTGTAAACACCGTACACGGGTCCCAGCTGGACTTCCTCACCTCCCAGTGTAAGCACCGTACACGGGTCCCAGCTGGACTTCCTCACCTCCCAGTGTAAGCACCGTACACGGGTCCCAGCTGGACTTCCTCACCTCCCAGTGTAAGCACCGTACACGGGTCCCAGCTGGACTTCCTCACCTCCCAGTGTAAACACCGTACACGGGTCCCAGCTGGACTTCCTCACCTCCCAGTGTAAACACCGTACACGGGTCCCAGCTGGACTTCCCCTCCTAGTGTAAGCACAGTACATGGGTCCCAGCTGGACTTCCTCACCTCCCAGTGTAAACACCGTACGCAGGTCCCAGCTGGACTTCCTCACCTCCCAGTGTAAACACCATACACGGGTCCCAGCTGGACTTCCTCACCTCCCAGTGTAAACACCGTACACGGGTCCCAGCTGGACTTCCTCACCTCCCAGTGTAAACACCGTACACGGGTCCCAGCTGGACTTCCTCACCTCCCAGTGTAAACACCATACGAGGGTCCCAGCTGGACTTCCTCACCTCCTAGTGTAAACACCGTACACGGGTCCCAGCTGGACTTCCTCACCTCCCAGTATAAACACCGTACGAGGGTCCCAGCTGGACTTCCTCACCTCCTAGTGTAAACACCGTACACGGGTCCCAGCTGGACTTCCCCTCCTAGTGTAAGCACAGTACATGGGTCCCAGCTGGACTTCCTCACCTCCCAGTGTAAACACCGTACGCAGGTCCCAGCTGGACTTCCTCACCTCCCAGTGTAAACACCATACGAGGGTCCCAGCTGGACTTCCTCACCTCCTAGTGTAAACACCGTACACGGGTCCCAGCTGGACTTCCTCACCTCCCAGTATAAACACCGTACGAGGGTCCCAGCTGGACTTCCTCACCTCCTAGTGTAAACACCGTACACGGGTCCCAGCTGGACTTCCCCTCCTAGTGTAAGCACAGTACATGGGTCCCAGCTGGACTTCCTCACCTCCTAGTGTAAACACCGTACACGGGTCCCAGCTGGACTTCCCCTCCTAGTGTAAGCACAGTACATGGGTCCCAGCTGGACTTCCTCACCTCCCAGTGTAAACACCGTACACAGGTCCCAGCTGGACTTCCTCACCTCCCAGTGTAAGCACCGTACACGGGTCCCAGCTGGACTTCCTCACCTCCCTGTGTAAACACCATACACAGCTCCCAGCTGGACTTCCCCTCCTAGTGTAAGCACAGTACATGGTCCCAGCTGGACTTCCTCACCTCCCTGTGTAAACACCAGACACGGCTCCCAGCTGGACTTCCCCTCCTAGTGTAAGCACAGTACATGGGTCCCAGCTGGACTTCCCCACCTCCCTGTGTAAACACCATACACGGCTCCCAGCTGGACTTCCCCTCCTAGTGTAAGCACAGTACATGGGTCCCAGCTGGACTTCCTCACCTCCCAGTATAAACACTGTACGAGGGTCCCAGCTGGACTTCCTCACCTCCCAGTGTAAACAGCGTACACAGCTCCCAGCTGGACTTCCTCACCTCCTAGTGTAAGCACCGTACATGGGTCCCAGCTGGACTTCCTCACCTCCTAGTGTAAGCATGACTGATGGATTCCAGATGCATTTCCTCACAAGGCCCCAGTGGCTGGCAGGCTCAGAGGATTAAAGGTGGACCTTTAGCTCTGGCAGCTAGAAGAGGCTGCCAGCGATGCTGTGGTTACAATCTGCCCTATGAGAATACAGCGCCTGCATACAAGTATCTTCCAGCCCTTGTGAAGAAATATAAAACTACTGACACCCAGAAAAGCTTAAAGCAAAATCTAGAATCACCAATGCTAAACAGTGCCACACCGAAAGGCAGGATAGTAACTGGCATGATAAAAGAGGGTGTAAAAACGAACACACGCATGGGAAGAGAGCAATTACTACTGAAATTATCTTAAAAACTTGCTTCTGCTGTTCCTGGGAACCAGAAATGGCTCGGTCCCTAAGCACTCAGGCCACCCTGGGCCACCTGGTCTTACCTCTGACTTTTCATCTCTCCCTAATACGCAACTAGGGACATAAAGGAATCTCACCCACTTACACTACATGCGTAGAACAGCTGATCATATGTGGGTGGTAAATAAATACAAAGGAGGAACCAGAATTATCCTCTCAATCAGCCTAACCAAAGCTTTACTTTTCTCCCAAATGGACCCCTAGTTGCGGCCTTTCCACTGTTCCCAACAGTAACATACCCAACCACACAGTACAGAAACAAAACAACACCCATGTGCCCTGTGGGTAACCTCAGCACGGCAGGTCTGAGACTGCTGTCCTCAGAAAGGCCTGCCAGCAGGCCCCGCCCTCAGCTGGTATCTGGGAACTTGGATTTTGGGAGACTTCCCAGCACTGCCAGAACGGACAGGGGTGGTTCAGTGTGCCTAGACTGCTTGTACCAACAACGTGGTTTATGCTGAACACTCACGTTATCCTGGAAGTCTGGAGTGTCGGTAAATGCCAGGCAAGTGTCTACATGACCAGCTCCCAATAAAAAACCTGGGCACTGAGTCTCTAACAAGCTTTCCTGGTAGACAACATCTCACGTGTGTCATCACACTCGCTGTTGGGGACCTGGGTGTCCTGTGTGACCCCACCAGAAGAGGGCTCTCGGAGGCTTGCACCTGGTTTCCTCTGGACTTCACCCTACGCACCTTTCTTTCCTTTTGATGACAGGGCTTCTTATGCTTTCAACTCATGAATCACAGCCAAGACAGTGACCACACGCTGGGTCCTGTGAGTCCCTTGCTGAATCACCAAACCTGGGGTGGCCGTGGAGACTCTTGACACACACCACTTAGTGGATAAAGAACCTAGCTATCTATCTATGCCCAGGATACAACACCTGATTTTACTTGAGGTCAGCCCTGCCTTCCTGTACGGTGTCCTCACTCAACACGGAGCTGAGGTAAGGCCATTGTGACTGCAAAAGGACTGGAGATACAAGATGTGGTCCCAGCTCAAAGACAGTCAAAAGCTGGTTACTTGGCCTCCTCAGTCTCAACGTGGTATTTTCCCTGTGCGTCTGGTTTGTTATAAACCTCACAGGTGCACCTCCTCACCTACGATAACTGCTTATTGAACCTCTGCCAAGTGTACCGACTGTCTTGGCAAAACAAGTATGTCTTAGGAAGGAACCTTCTTTTTTTGTTTAAAAGAGCTGAAGAAGGAACCAAAAGAGCTTTCCAAATATTAGCACAGTGTAAGTACCAACACTTAGTCTGCAAACGTGAGCGGCCCAGTCTCTCAAACCGCCTTACTGCTCTGACACTTGTGTTTCTCTACCTTTTTAATAAGGCCACACCCAAGAAGCTTACTGTGAGTCTTTCTCCTGGAACAAACTATGACTGTTTTTCCAATTTAAAATATTATATAACTCTCTACTTAAAAAAGAAACCGTGGTGGCATAGTGGTTAAGGTGCTACGGCTGCTAACCAAAAGGTAGGCAGTTCAAATCCACCAGGTGCTCCCTGGAAACTCCATGGAGCAGTTCTACTTCGTCCTACAGGGTCACTGGGAGCTGGAATCAACTGGACAGCAATGGGTTTTTTTTCTACTTATAAAAAAAGTAACATGCCACGTCAAGTATTTTTCGAGGAAACCAATTACGTTAAAATGAATTTACTCAGGTTTCATTAATAAAGTCCATGTATAAGAGCATCATGGCCCCTCTTCCCCTTAAAAACCTCACTTGCTGGTTAATTAAGACTGATTTTGAGAGCACTTGCCTTTATATCAGAAGCTGAGGGAACTTTTTCCTCCAGGAACAGCTCTCCAAGCTGCTCGTCTGAGTTGGCGACACATTCAATCAGCTCCTGCCGGTGGTCGGCTGCCGCCGACCTCAGGTCTGCTGGAATTTCACCATACCGGACAATCTGACTAAGAAAAGACAGGTTTTATTTTGGTTTTTCAGCGATATCCAATTAAACCTATAAAGCATTGATCAAAAACATGGATTAAGGGCTGTAACTATTTTAAAGAAAGAGCTCTGATATATTTGCATTAAAATTGCGTCTCCCCCAAAATATGTGTCATGTTGGTCATGCCATGATTCCCAGTATTCTTTGGTTGCCCTCCATGTTGTGATTGTAAGTTTATGTCGA
Organism: Loxodonta africana; assembly: GCF_030014295.1. Taxonomy (NCBI): domain Eukaryota; kingdom Metazoa; phylum Chordata; class Mammalia; order Proboscidea; family Elephantidae; genus Loxodonta; species Loxodonta africana. Next base: position 75,503,285 of record NC_087364.1, on the reverse strand, counting down.
GAGGATTAGCGTGGGATTGTAACACCACCCTTACTCAGGTCACTTCCCTGGTCCAACGTAAAGACAGTTTCCCTGGGATGTGGCCTGCACCACCTTTTATCTCTCAGGAGATAAACGGAAAAGGAAGCAAGCAGGGTTAGGGACCTCATACTACCAAGAAAGCAGCACCAGAAGCAGAGTGCGTCCTTTGGACGCAGGGTCCCTGAGGCTGAGAAGCTTCTCGACCAGGGGAAGGCTGAGGACAAGTACCTTCCTCCAGAGCTGAGAGGGAGAGAAAGCCTTCCCCTGGAGGCGACACCCTGAATTTGGACTTGTAACCTACTAGACTGTGAGGAAACAAACTTCTCCTTCTGGTATTTCTGTTATGGCAGCACTAGATAACTAAAACGGCATTTAAGAAAATATCACCTTGGAGATACCATGTCTTCCAGCTATGTTTTAAAAACATGCTTACTAAAAAACTCATACTGTCCTTCACTCTAATGTTTCGTAAAATGAAAGATTTTAATAGTTTTTTTTTTTTTAACACTTACCCAAAGTCTCCATCAAAATAGACGGCTCGTTCCTCGATAAGATCTATAATACCTCTAAAGTCATTCTCCAAACCAATGGGTATCTGCACAAACGCTGCATTATAATTTAGCTTGGACCTGAAGAAATAAAAGTACACATTTGCCCCTTTTTTTCCTCCAAAAGCCCTCTGAAATGACAAAAGAAATATAAAAATAAATCAGTGGCAGATGCTAAAGAACTGGAAGGGTGTCACTGGCAGGTAAGAACAGAAGATACAGAGTAGAGTTAATAAATTTTCATCAGTAGAACTACCGGGCTCTGTGTTCCACTTACTAGGATAAGTCATTCATGTAACTAAATTTTAAATAGGAAAAACTCAAGGATAAAGCTTAGTGACCACAGATTCATCATCCTCCTGGATGTAAACCTGTGTACATAACATCTACCCCATCTATTCTTTCTGAGGCTCACTACCTCATTTGCTGCAGAGCCCGGGCTGGGCTGGAGCCCATCCGGTCTAGTTTGTTAATGAAAGTTAGAAATGGAACATTGTAGCGCCTCATCTGACGATTAACAGTCATGGTCTGGCACTGCACCCCTCCAACGGCACAGACAACAAGGATCGCTCCATCCAACACTCTCAGGGACCTTTCAACTTCGATCGTGAAGTCCACGTGACCTAAATGAGACAAAGAAGAGCAGCCTGAGGTTTTAACACACGCACTGTGAGACATTTCCTACCTCTGTGTATTACCTAAGGTTTCTAACTCGAGTGTGGGCTCCAGAGCCCATGGATACTGTCCGTGCCCCACCAGGACCAGAGCCCCAAAGACCACTTTCAGGAGATTCCAGGCCACGGGCATCTCTGGAATCAGCTGGAATACGTAGAGTAGGAACTTCCTTACTCAAAATTTATTTGCACTATTTTTAAGGGAACCACGTAAGGAACAGTGCTCGAGGTCCCAAGTCGGTCTAGTCTTCTCAATACGAACTGACAGTCACGTGTGCCAAAACGAGCCGCGGCAAGGTCAGTACCCAGACTCACCAGGGGTGTCTATGATGTTGATGTTCACGTCTTTCCACATGGTGTAGGTGGCTGCTGACTGGATGGTGATTCCTCTCTGTCTCTCCAGTTCCATGGAATCCATGACAGCACCAACCCCATCCTTCCCTTTCACCTGAACACACACACAGCACTTTACTCAGCGTTTCCTGCCCTTGCATTCCAAGAAGGGAAGGAATCTACTGAAATGGAACCTGAACATAGATATCTGACTGACCCAGTTTTCAGGTACGCCTAACTGTTAAAGCCCCTGTTTTATCTACCAGCCCCATTTTCAATGCTGCTCTCAGCAACTGCTACTGCACAGCAACTGCCCTGCTCTGAGGACCATCTCTGTCCCTCTGCTCCTGCCCACCAGCCCAGGTCAATCCACCAGCGCGTTTTCAGAGAAAAGGTCTTTGCCAGCCACACTACATGTGGATTCTGAGACCTGGACGGGGAGAATTCTGCTTGTAAAGCATATGAGTTAACAAGATGGCCTTCAACTGAAGGGATATTTTAAACTGGAGAGCTGACATTACCGTTGATGTCTTCAGGAGAGCTGCAGGATTTTTTAAAATAATTTTTTTCCGACATATGTATTTTTTATCTATGATGCTCACGCTATGTATCATTTTAAACCTTCTATTTAAAATAATGAGCATTTTCTCACATTAAAAATTATTGTTACATACTATTTTAATGGCTGCCTAAGAGTACATCACATTGACTTAACATTCTTAAAAGACAACCTGCTCAGGACACCCACAGTGATGGTCTCTAGCTGTATCCCTCAGAGCAACATTTCAAGCCACCCTGAGCGATCGCCTTCATACACGTGACTTTGGTTCAAGATCCACTGTTGCTCTTTCTTTTTAATCTTCCAAGTTTTGGGAAGTTTATTAAATCGTAACTACAAACGATTAAAACCAAGCTCCAGGTAATCTGGAATCAACCACGTGTCTACCTCGTGCATCTGTGCAATCCTGCCAGTGTAGTACAGCACTCGTTCCGTCAGTGTCGTTTTCCCAGAGTCGATGTGAGCTGAGATTCCAATGTTTCGTATCTTTTCATTAGGAACTACCCCTGATGAACACCAGCGGCAGGCCTTCCAGTTAATCTGAAAAGATAAAAGAACTCAATTCAACACTCTTTTTATAAGTGAAAACGAGCAATTAGAACAGGCTTGGCAGACGTCTTTTCTCCAAGGGATCTTAATGGGCACACAAGATCACGGAAGTAGCCCGACAGGAGAGAAGGCCTTTGGCAGGAGCTCCTCTCAGCAAAGGAGGCTATAAGAGAGGACAGAAGGGATGTATTTCCTGTGTCTGCTTTATACTGGGTCCTGGAATTAAAATGATCCAGACATAACACCGTTCTTTAAGAGCAATTTATACTTCTTTTTTTAATGAATAAATGGGTTCTTTTCTAAAAAAATTTTACCGTGCTTTTAAGTAAAAGTTCACAAATCAAGTCAGTCTCTCATACAAAAATTTATGTACACTTTGCCATATACTCCTAATTGCTCTCCCCCCAATAAGACGGCACACTCCTTCCCTCCACTCTCTTTTCATGCCTATTCCACCAGCTTCTGACTCCCTCTGCCTTCTTATCTCCCCCCCAGACAGGAGATGCCAACAAAGTCTCATGTGTCCACCTCATCCAAGAAGCTCGCAATTTATACGTTTGCAGAGAGATCTGCACCCATTAGCCCTGAAAGATGTGTTTCTCAATATAAAGGGAAATATTGAAATACCTCTGTGGATTCCTACTGTGGACTTTAAAGGCTGTTAATCCTAAAGGGAAATACTAAAAGAGACCTTGTTTATTTCCTAGATGCAAAATCAAAATCTCACAAATAAGCATTTATCATCAGAGAATTACTCTGAGAGGACTTCCAGATCTCCCAAAACAGAATTTTTTTAAAAAATTAGAGAATCTGAATTGGAAAGATCTCAGTTAAAAGACTACAAAGAAATATTACCTACTACATGTTTACTGGAAAACTTGGTGGCGTACTGGTTAAGTGGTACGGCTGCTAACCAAATGGTGAGTAGTTTGAATCCACTAGGCACTCCTTGGAAACCCTATGGGGCAATTCTACTCTGTCCTGTACAATCGCTATGAGTCAGAATTGACTTGACGGCAATAGGTTTAAATATTTACCAGAAGCAAGACATTACATCAGTTGAACGTGAGGTCTGTCTTGTACCTGATGGCCTATCACATCCATCCTAATGGATGATGGCACTGAAGTCATTATTACGTACAAAGTGTGCAAGTCTGTGGAGGGCACCAAGGTAAACTGGACAAACGTGGGCTTTGAGCTTATGGAGCTGAAAACCTAGCAATATGGTACCTGTGACCTATGGCAAACTCTTTAACAAAACCCGAAAATGGAAATGAGCCATCTGATTAGGTCTTGTTCAAAGAAAAATGCTTAATTTTAATACTCTCAGCTCCTGGGGTGCTTACTTTCTAAATATTGGTTTGTTTCCCTACCTCTTACGGGCCCACCAAACCTTAACTCTCTATGAGATGAGAAATGCTTCAGTGAGTGAAACTCTTGATGACACCAGGTGACAAGAAGGTGCCCCACAGTGCAGTGGCGTAAAAGGGGACAGATAACTCTGTCATAGATGCCAGCTTTGAAAAAACATAGCAAGGCCAATAAAATCACAAAGACAGTTCCCAACTGCTAATTTAGTGGGAAATACAGGTTTTCACTTAAATTTTGCTTTTTCCACCTCTTCCTTACTGTAGGTCAGAACCAGCAAGGAAGCTGGAGAAAAGATTTAAACGCTTTATGTAGCGGTGCCAACAGCTCCCAGGCAGTCCCCCAAAACAAGTTTCCAACTCTTCTAAACAAAAACAATAAAGTTTATTAAATTACTCACTTTTATTTTACCCTGGGGAGAAAAATCCTGTACCTTAGGGACTCAAGACATAGTATAAGCCTGTCCCCCAAAGATCTTCATATCCAAAATGCACCAGAACCACTTCTGGGAAGAATAAAGGCAGAAGAGCTTGAAAAGGGCGGGTAAAATGTCAACGGAGTCGGGGGGATAAACGCTTAGTTGGGCCAACCCCGGGGACCCCGAAGAGCAAAACAAACGAGCTCTGCACGAGAGGAAGAGCTATGTAACCGTACCCCACCCCGCGCCTCTCCAAAAAAGAAACAGTATTCCCGGTCTTCAATCCTCTACACGCCTGGTAACTGGCTACAGAAAAGGAGCGGGAGGTCGGAGCGCCAAATCAAAGGACAGAACGCCAGGGGCGGCTGAGAGGGGCCGTCCGCCCGGGGAGCACGCTGGAATGAGAAGAGCACTGGACAGTGAGTCCCAAGTCCTGGGTTCGAGCCCCGCGTACGGCGCACTTCCAGCCGTGTGACCTTCACGCCAGGCACTCCTCTTTACGGTCCATCTTCCCGGACCGCGAGCTGGGGGCCCGCCCACCCGCCTCCCAGGGCGCCCAGGGTGCTCACGAGGCGAGGGACCGGGACCCGCCGCAGGCGGAGCTGTCCGTCGGGCTCCGGGGATGGAGCGGGGGTCACCGCCTGCCCTGCCCCGGGCACAGGGGCCTCGCCTCGCCCGTACGGGTACCTGCTTCCCCTGCCGGCCCAAGGCGGCGGGGACCCACGGGAGCCGCCCGCGCCCCACAGCCGCCGCCGCGGCGCCCAGCAGCCTCATGACGAGCGCACAACAGGCGTGCAGGGCCCTCGCGTCCGCGTCTCCTCAGCCACCGGCACCGCAGCCGGAAGCGCTCAGAGTCACGCTGGCGGCCACTTCCGGAGCGAAGGCCGAGGGGGCGGGGAAACGAAGGGAAGGGGCGGGGATTTCGCAGGAAGGGGCGGGGCTTAATGCAAAGAGCGGTGGCCTGGGCGCCCTCTGTCGGCGTGGAAGAAAAAGTGCATTGCTTTGCCGGGCTCCTCCGTTTTTTCTTCATCTTCCTCTTTTTCCATATTTCTACTATTATTATTATTAAAGATGCAGCCTGTAAACATGGTTGTTTTGCCTACATTGAAATGTGGAGAAATGTTTATAACGGAATTTAAGTAAAAAAAAGAATGCCAGATTTTATTTTTGTTACTATTACAAGTATGAAAAAATAATTATAGGATACGGTCTGAAAGAGAACACAGAAAAACAAAGGCGAATGAGCTGTCAACTGCGAGCGCTTTCTCTCATCTCAAGGAGGCCTCTGTATTGTTCAGTGTGAATGTTTCATGCTCAGCCCTTGGTATTGATTCCACCTGGGTGGTTTAGAGGCGCCTCAAATTCAACGTGGCCAAAAACCGAGCTTCTGATCTTCCCCCCAAAATGCCCCCCCATGAATGAAAACTCCATCCCTCAAGGTGCCCAGGCCACGAATGTCATTCACGTCGACGCCTCGCTCTGACAGGCCTCATCTGCTGTGTTAGCACATCCCAGCCGCGCTGTCGTCAACAATACACCCAGAACCTACCTTTCTCCCACCTGCACCGCCGTCGTCTCACCTGAGTTTCCGCCATGGCCTGCTAAGGGATGTCTGTGCTTCCGCCCCTCTGCTGCCGTCCCCCTCGACAGAGTAACTGGGGTGTCCCTGTCAAGTCAGATGGCGCCATTTCTCTGAAGAAAACTCTCCAGTTCTCTCTACATTTGTGCAGGTTTGAAATTATTCATTTTTTAGAAAATGTGAAAGGGCTTCCCCTCCCACTCACAGAGTCCACAAAGCCCTGCGTGAGTGGCTCCCCAGCGTGTTCCCACTTCCCTCGCCCTTGCTCTTTCCACCTGGCCACGCTACCTCCTGGCGCTCCTCACGTGGCAAGCCTTTGGCCTTCCCCAGACATCTGGGTATCTCGCGGCTCTTCCCCTCACCTGTTCAAATAGCGTCTGCCATCCAGGCGTTCCTTGACAAACCAAAAAACCAAACCCTCTGCCATCCAGTCCATGGGGCTCATAGCGACCCATATAGGACAGAGTAGAACTGCCCTATAGGATTTCCAGGGTTGTAAATGTTTGCAAGAATGCCACGTCTTTATCCCTCAGAGGGGTTGGTGGATTCAAACTGCCTACCTTTTGGTTAGCAGCTGAGTGCTTTAACTGCTGTGACACCAGGGCTCCTTGTTCCTTGGCCAACCCTTCTAAATGACATGGCCCTCCCTTTCTATCTCCTCAGCTGCTTTGTTTTCCTTGATAGCACTTCTTAGATGTATCTTGTGGAGTGGTGGAGTTGGCCCCGACTCATGGTGACCATCCCATGCACAATGGGATCTGACTGTTGTGATCCACGGGGTTTTCATTGGCTGAGTTTCAGGAGTGGACGGCCGGGTCTTCCTTCCTAGAAGTAGAGGGCCGGGTCTTCCTTCCTGGGAGTGGACGGCCGGGTCTTCCGTCCTGGGGGTGGACGGCCGGGTCTTCCGTCCTGGGGGTGGACGGCCAGGTCTTTGTTCCTAGCCTGTCTTAGTCTGGAAGCTCCGCTGAAACCTGTTCAGCATCATAGCAACATGCAGGTCTCCACTGAGGATGGCTGGTGGCCACAATTGAGGTGCATTGTCCCAAAATCCAAAGGGGTCTCTGACATGGAAGGCAAGAGCTTTACCACTGAACCACTGCCCCTTTAGATGTATTTAGCACCGGAGATTTTACGTATCTGTCTGTCTGACTGCCTGGCTCTCCCAGCTACAACGTAAGCTCCATAGGACAGCAGCTTTGGCTTTGCTCATTGGTGTATTCCCTTGCACTTACTAGGTGCTCAAGATATATTTGTTGAATGAATGAATGACATAAAATAAGTGAAAATCAGAGGAAAATACAAGATACAGGAAAAATTGGGCTCACTGATGAATTTCTAATTTATTCTTTTTGTATAACATTCATGTAATAATTTGTAAGCTACTGTATGAATAAATGCATTAATTATTGGATATACACTTAAATTCCCATTTATAGACTTCTTAAAATTAATCTTTATTTACCATTGTATGTATTTGTTTAGAATTCATAAATTAAATATGTAATTGTGTAAATAGATAATAAAATGAAAGGTTTTTACTTTAATATTAAGACATAATTAATCCTACCTGCATATTAAATAGAGTATTTATTAAATGGAAATTACCATTTCATAAACTAGTAATTTTCTTAAGCAAAACATCATATCCATTATCTTGAATGTATTTATATATTCACATTTTTCTGTAATTATTGTACTGAATCATTTCTGTTAATCACCACTTTTAACCACAATAATCAACTTTTGTTTTCTCCGGACAGAAAGAAAACTAGAGGAGAAATCCAAGAACTGTCCAGCTAACTTTTTATGAATACACATTTTAGATTACCTTTGTACGTTTTAAGGTGGAAAGATAAAATATATATAACATTATTCAAAGCATTTGCACATTCTGTTAATTCATATTTATTCTATAATGTTTTTATATCACAATAAGGGTAAATTGAAACCATCTTAGTGACTAAAGCTCCTCATTATTTTTTACTTAGAAATTGTCCAAGTGTCCAAGGACTAACGACATTTTCTGACTTGAATACTTAACTGAGGATCTGGGTGTGATGTTTTTGCGAACACGCTGAGCTGTGGCGGTTGTGACGGTAACTTTGTGCGCCAGCTTGGCTAGGCTGTGTTGTCGTTAGGTGCTGTCGAGTCGGTTCTGACTCCTAGCAAGCCCGTGCGACCGAGCAGAACTGCCCAATGGGGATTTTTTGGCTGTATTCTTTATGGGAGCAGATTATCAGGCCTTGCTCCTGCACCGCTGGGTGGATCTGAGCTGCCAGTACTTTGGCTAGCAAGCAAACACTTAACCGTTCCCGCCACCTAGTACCCAGTTATTTAATAAAACACTAATTTAGGTGTTGCTGTGAAGGTATTTTGTAGATACAGTTAACACCTATAACCAGTTGACTTTAAGTAAAGGAGATTAACCTCAATAATGTAGATGGGCCTCACCCAATCAGTTGAAGACTTTAAGAGCAAAAACAGGTTTCTCAAAGAAGAAGAAATTCTGCCTTAAAACTCCTGCCTCAGTTTCTAGCCTGCCAGCCTGCCCTACAGGTTTTGGACTTGCCAGCCACCACAATCACATGAGCCAATTCCCTAAATGTGTGTGTCCGTAGTCTATCCCATTTCTCTGGAGAATCCTGACCAAGAAGAGATTTCAGTTCTGGAACTGGTTCTCTAATCTGATTTTTTTTTTTTTAACGGTAAATTGATTTAACTTCGACAAAAATTATGTCACCTGGCCCAATTTACCCATTCGTAATCTGATTACATTTAAAGACACTCATGACTATTTGCAGTGAGGGTCTCAGCCAAACCTCGGCAGAACCTCCAAACGTCCTAGTGGATCACCTAAGACCAGCAGGGATGAGCTTGTCATCTACAAAGCCCCATTCAATGACCCACTGCAATGAGGGAAACCACAGGTTAGACAGAGGAGCCGTGGGAGTCTGACCAAGGAAAAAGATGGCATTCCTATAGGATTTGGGGGGAAGGGTGGGGTTTAGGTGAAATGTGAATGCAGTGTTTTGATAGTCCCGGAGCAAGGCAGGGATGTGTGTAAAGAGATCAATTTTAGGTATGGACAGCAAAATGGACCTGGTCGTGCTTCCTCAGAAACAATAACGTTAAGTAAGATAGGTGTGGAGGCCTGTGCTCAGAAACCCCTTATCTGAAGTACTTCACCTGGGTTATAAACCGAGGCTGCTCCTGTGCCAAAGTGATTTAGATTCTCCAGACAAAAGTGGTATGTTTTATTCTCATCAATGTAATTTCAAACAGCAAATTGCTGATAGTTTGATTTTCGAGAACAAAGTTTCTCAGTAAGAAAGCAGCAGTCATGCAGAAAGGGGGTCGTGACGTTACCTCTGCAACGTGTCTTTGGAGGACTGGCTGCCTGCTGCCTTTGCTGGCGGCTTCATCTATGCCTGTTATTGCAGACTGATGAGGCCAGGGCCGTTTTTAAACCTGAGATCATCTTTACTTTCTCAGTTGTCTAGCTTCTGTGGAAATACCTTAGGTGGTTGTTAAACCATCAATTCCACTTCTAGATACGTAAAAAGAGCACTGAATTTGTTGAAGTTTTCGCGTTTCAAGTGCCAGTTTTGCTTAAAATCCTCCTACAGTCTCACATGACATGTAGCATAAGATTCAAACTCCTCACCCTGAGTTAGCTGGCTCCAGGCGAGCTGGACTTCGCGCTCTCTCGCTTTACCTGGTCCTGTTCTTCCTGTGGGACAGGCCCCCGTCCACCTGCTGTCTGCACCTGCTGCTCGGCACACCCTTCTCTTTGCCCTTCACAAGGCTGGCTCCCTCTTATTATTTAGGTCTCCAACTAAATGTCACCTCTCCGTAAAGACCTTCCCCGACCATCCACGCTACCACACGCACAAAACACCACCATCCACGCTACCACACGCACAAAACACCAGTCGCTCTCAACCACAGTATCATTTTATTTTCTCAGTAGTGAGCGTTTTCTATATGAAACATGATTTACTTGACTGGTTACTGCCTTTCCTGCTGTAGATGATAAAATCGAGGGCCAGGGTCCTTGCCAATGTTACTCAACTAGATTTTTCCAGCACCTAGAACAGAGCCTGGTGGCGCAGGGGTTAAGCAGTTCAAATCCATCAGCCACTCCCTGGAAACCCTATGGGGCAGTTCTACTCAGTCCTGTAGGGTCACTCTGAGTTGGAATCAACTCAACGGCAACGGGGTTTAGTTTTTTTTTTTTTTTTGGTTAGAACAGAGCCCAGCATATAGCATGCTCAAGTTATTATTGAATGTATGCATGAATACTGCTAAGTATCACATGAATGGGACTCCTGGTAGCACAGTGGTTATAGTGCTCGGCTGCTAACCGAAAGGTTGGCGATTCAAACCCACCAGCCCCCCTTGGGAGAAAGAAGTAGCAGTCTGCTTCCGTAAAGATTACAGCCTTGGAAACCCTGTGGGGCAGTTGTACTCAGTCCCATCGGGTCGCTATAAGTCAGAATTGACTCAACGGCAACAGGTTTTAACCACATGAATTAAGGTTATTCTTTCGTCTTCTTGGACTTCGACTTCCTTAACTGTAAAAAAAGAAAAAAAAAAGGCGTAGGTTGGTAAAAAACTCAAGCTGATTGAATTTAAGATTACCTAAGCTGTCTAACTGCATTTGGTAGAAATACATAAAAGTTTCTGAGGAAAAATGCCTTAGATCCCTGAGACTATGATCTAAGACACCCTAAACTGGAACTGAAGCCATTCCCGGAGACCACTTTCCAGCCAAACCATAGAGAGGCCCATAAAATAAACAATAACACCCAAGAGGGATGTGCTCCTCAGAACACTCAATTCTACGAGATGAAAAGGGCGACATTTGCCCAAAAGCAAAGACGAGAAGGCGGGAGAAGATAGAAAATCAGGATGAAAGGAAAACGGGGAACCAGGGTGGAAATGGGGAGAGTGCTGACACACTGCGGGGAATGAAACCAAGGTCGCGGAGTACTTTATGTACAAACTATGCAATGGGAAACTAATCTGCTCTGTAAACGTTCACCTAACGCATAATAAAAAATTAAAAAACAAAACCTTTAGAACACAGGCCTCAAAGAAGTCCCACAGATAAAATTCCAAGGAAAACAATCACCTCACAGAAAAAAAAAAAAAAAAAAAACCACAAGACGCAGAGGAATATGAGCAAAATGAGTTAAGAACCAATAAAAATAGACCCACAAAATCTTCAGATACTAGAATTATCCAACATACAAAATTTTAAAACTATGCTTAATATGTTAAAGAAATAAAAGAGAAACATGAAAATTTGAGCAGGAAAGAAGAGACTATAAAGAAAGACCAAGCAAAATTGAAAAAGAATCCAATAGAACTTTTAGAAATGAAAAATAACTAACATTAAAAGCATAGTAGACGGGTTAAAAATCAGGTTAAACACAGCCGAAGAGAAGATGAGTAACGGTTAAGGAGCCAGTGAAATGAATCAGAACGCAGTCCAAAAAGACACAGAGGTAGGAAATATGAGAAGATTAAAAGGCATGGAGGATAAAGTGAGAAGATCCAACAAATATCTTCTGGGACTTTCAGAGAGAGAGGGGAAGAAGCGCTATTCAAAGTAGCAATTGTTGACAATATTCCAAAATTGTTTTAAGACCTCAATGCTCAAATCCAGGAATTTTTTTTTTTTTTTATTGTGCTTTAAGTGAAAGTTTCCAAATCAAGTCAGTCTCTCATACAAAAAGCCATACACACCCCACTGTGCGCTCCCAAGCTGCTCCCCCCTTAATGAGACAGCACACTCCTCCTCTCCACCCTGTACTCCCCCGTGTCCATTCAACCAGCTCCTGTCCCCCTCTTCCTTCTCATTTGGCCACCAGACAGGAGTTGCCCACATAGTCTCATGTGCCTACTTGAGCCAGAAAGTTCACTCCTCACAACCGTCATTGTCTATCTTATAGTCCAGGCCAATCCCTGTCTGTAGAGTTAGTTGGCTTCGGGAATGCTTCCAATCTTGGGCTATCATAGGGTACGGGGACTATGACCATCAGGGTCCCTCCGGTTTCAGTCAGACCATTAAGCCTGGTCTTTTTACAAGAATTTAGGATCTGCATCCCACTATTCTCCTGCTCCATCAGGGATTGTCTGTTGTATTCCTTGTCAGGGCAGTGATCGGTGGTAGCTGGGCACCATCTAGTTCTTCTGGTCTCAGGCTGATTCATGTGACCCTTTCCCTGTCTCTAGGGCTCATATTTACCTTGTGTCTTTGGTGTTCTTCATTCTCCTTTGCTCCAGGTGGGTTGAGACCAATTGATACATCTTAGATGGCTGCTTGCTAGTGTTTAAGACCCCAGACACCTCACCAAAGTGGAATGCAGACCATTTTCTTGATACATTTTGTTATGCCAATTGATCTAGATGTTCCCTGAAACCATGGTCCCAAGACCTCCGTCCCTGCTACTCTGGTCTTCAAAGCTTTTGGTTGTATCGAGGAAATTTCTTTGCTTTTGGTTGTCCAGTTGTACTGACTATCCCTGTGTTATGTGTTGCCTTTCCCTTCACCTAAAAAAATTTTTATCTACTACCTAGTTAGTGAATATCCCTCTCCTTCCTCCCCGCCCTCATAACCATCAAAGAATATTTTCTTCTGTGTTTAAAGTTTGTCTGGAGTTCTTATGATAGTGGTCTCATACAATTTTTGTCCTTTTGCAATTGACTAATTTCACTCAGCATAATGCCTTCCAGATTCCTGAATGTTATGAAATGTTTCACAGATTCTTCGTTGTTCTTAATCATTGTGTAGTATTCCATTGTGTGAATATACCATATTTTATTTATCCATTCATCCGTTGATGGACACCTTGATTGCTTCCAACTTTTTGCTATTGTAAACTGTGCTGCAATGAGCATGGGTATGCATACATCTGTTCGTGTGAAGGCTCTAACTTCTTTAGGCTATATTTCAAGGAGTGCAATTGCTGGGTCCTATGGTAGTTCTATTTCTAGCTTTTTAAGGAGTTGCCAAATTGATTTCCAAAGTGGGTATACCATTTTGCATTCCCATTAGCAGTGTATAAGTGTTTCAGTCTCTCCACAACCTCTCCAACATTTATTATTTTGTGTTTTTTGGATTAATGTAAGCCTTGTTGGGGTGTGATGGAATCTCATTGTAGTTTTGATTTGCATTTCTCTCCCATAGCTAATGATCATGAGCATTTCCTCATGCATCTGTTAGCAGCCTGAAGGTCTTCTTTGGTAAAATGCTTGTTCATATCCTTTGCCCATTTTTTAACTGAAACCCAGGAATCTTAATGAATCCCAAGCTGGCTAAATAAAAAGAAATCCATACCAAGATTCATCCCAGGAAAGCTGCAGAACTTCAAAGACAAATAAAAACATTTAAAAGCAGCCAGAAAGAAAAATGACAGAAGGAACAATCATTAAAGTTGTTGTTGTTGTTAGGTGCCGTCCAATTGGTTCTGACTCATAATGACCCTGTGTACCACAGAATGAAACACTGCCCGGTCCTGCGCCATCCTTACAATCGTTGCTATGCTTGAGCCCATTGTTGCAGCCGCTGTGTCAATCCACCTTGCTGAGGGTCTTCCTCTTTTCTGCCGGCCCTGTACTCTGCCAAGCATGATGTCCTTCTCCAGGGACTGATCCCTCCTGGCAACATGTCCAAAGTATGTAAGATGCAGTCTCGCCATCCTTGCTTCTAAGGAGCATTCTGGTTGAACTTCTTCCAAGACAGGTTTGTTTGTTCTTTTGGCAGTCCATGGGATATTCAATATTCTTCACCAACACAATTCAAGGGCATCAACTCTTCTTTGGTCTTCCTTATTCACTGTCCAGCTTTTGCATGCATATGATGCGATTGAAAATACCATGGCTTGGGTCAGGCGCACCTTAGTCTTCAAGGTGACATCTTTGCTTTTCAACACTTTAAAGAGGTCTTTTGCAGCAGATTTGCCCAATGCAACGCGTCTTTTGATTTCTTGACAGCTGCTTCCATGGGTGTTTATCGTGGATTCAAGTAAGATGAAATCCTTGACAACTTCTATCTTTTCTCCATTTATCATGATATTGTATATTGTGAGGATTTCTGTTTTAGGTTGAGGTGTAATACATACTGAAGGCTGTGGTCTTTGATCTTCATCAGTAAGTGCTTCAAGTCCTCTTCACTTTCAGCAAGCAAGGCTGTGTCATCTACATAATGCAGGGTGTTAATGAGTCTTCCTCCAATCCTGATGCCCCATTCTTCTTCATATAGTCTAGCTTCTTGGATTATTTGCTCAGCATACAGATTGAATAGGTATGGTGAAAGGATATAACCCAGACACATACCTTTCCTGACTTTAAACCAATCAGTATCCCCTTGTTCAGACAGATCTATATACAGGTTCCTCATGAGCATAATTAAGTGTTCGGGAATTCCCATTCTTCGTAATGTTATCCATAATTTGTAAAGATCCACATAATCGAACACCTTTGTATAGTCAGTAAAACACAGGCAAATATCCTTCTGGTATTCTCTGCTTTCAGCCAGGATCCATCCAACATTAGCAATGATATCCCTGGTTCCACGTTCTCTTCTGAATCTGGCCTGAATTTCTGGCAGTTCCCTGTCGATATACTGCTGCAGCTGTTTTTGAATGACCTTCAGCAATATTTTGCTGGAGTGTGATATTAATGATATTTTTCTATAATTTCCACATTTGGTTGGATCACCTTTCTTGGGAATAGGCATAAATATAGATCTCTTCCAGTCAGTTGGCCAGGCAACTGTCTTCCAAATTTCTTGGCATAGACGAGTGAGTGCTTCCAGTGCTGCATCCGTTCATTGAAATATCTCAATCGGTATTCCATCATCTCCTGGAATCTTGTTTTTCACCGATGCCTTCAGTGCAGATTGGATTTCTTCCTTCAGTACCATTGGTTCCTGATCGTATGCCACCTCTTGAAACGGTCGAACATCAACTAATTCTTTTGGGTATAATGACTCCATATATTTCTTCCATCTTCTTTTGATGCTTCCTGCGTCGTTTAATATTTTCCCCATAGAATCCTTCACTATTGTAACTCGAAGCTTGAATTTTTTCTTCAGTTCTTTCAGCATGAGAAACACTGAGTGTGTTCTTCCCATTTGGTTTTCCGTTTCCAGCTCTTTGCACATGTCATTATAATCCTTTACTCTGTCTTCTCGAGCTGCCTTTTGAAATCTTCTGTTCTTTTACTTCATCATTTCTTCCTTTTGCTTTAGCTGCTCGACATTCTAGAGCAAGTTTGAGTCTTCTCTGACATCCTTCTTGGTCTTTTTTTCTTGTCTCTTCAAAGACCTCTTGCTTTCTTCATTTATGATGTCCTTGATGTCATTCCACAACTCATCTGATCTTCAGTCATTAGCATTCAACATGTCAAATCTATTCTTGAGATGGTCTCTAAATTCAGGTGGGATATACTGAAGTATTAAAGTATCAACAAATTTTCTCATTAGTAACACTGTAATCCAGAAGCCAAGGAAATACTGCATTTAATATTACTTGGAATAAGAAACCCTGGTGGCATAGTGGTTAAGAGCTACAGCTGCTAACCAAAGGTCGGCAGTTCAAATCCACCAGGTGTTTCTTGGAAACTATGGGGCAGTTCTACTCTGTCCTATAGAGTTGCTATGAGTCAGGGTTGACTCAAATGCAGTGGCTGGTTTGGCTTGGAAGAAAATCATGGTCAAATTACAACTCCATAACCAACAAACTAGTGTCTAAGTAGTGGGTTAAATAAAAACAATTTCAAACAAGAAAACAAAAACAAAACCTGGTTCTAAATGGACTTCCAAAGAATGTACTTCAGGCAGGAAGATGGTGATCCCAGATGAACGGTCTGAGATGCAAGGACAGTAAGCAAAAAAAAAAAAAAAAAAAATTGTGGGTACATCTTTTTTTTTGATTCTGTGAAAGAATATTTGAAATTATTAATTTGTATACAACCAACGAATCCAACTGTCCCAGGAGAAAGAAGCTTGCTCTTTGGACTCTGCGTGACTCATTCCCTCCATGCATTTTGAGACCACTCACTTTTCCTCTTTCTTTGACCATAGCCCCCTCCCAGTGCCCCTTCCTCCTGCACGCCTGGCCTCAGCTGCCACCATGACTGACTAGAGTAATTGGCTGAACAGGCCTGGATGATTCATGGCAACTGGTTATTGTCTAATAGCCTCAGTCTTCTTGTTTCTGCTTTCAGACTTGTAAGCAAGCACAATGACAGTGAGATTATGTGTGTCTCTTTAAATGAACATGGCTCTGCCACAAAGCCCAGGGACTTCAGTGCAGCCAGAGCTTCTCCTGGGTGTAGCCGACCCTGAGCCAGAGCTTTCCTGGCTGTAGCCGACCCTGCTTAATCAGGTGGCCATAGGCAGTACTGTGAATGTGTATTTACACACAACGAGGTAGGCTCAAGGAACACTAAAAATTAATAGGACCCTATACCCATCGCTGCAGGAATAAGAAAGTTTCTTTTCATTCCAGCAAAGGAAAGGGAACAACTTAACAGGTTAAGGGTAATTACACCTATTTACACTCCAAGTATTTCCATTTATGCAACTTAAAGAGAAGTCAGTATATACACAAACCAGGGAAACAAACACTTTAGTTAACACTTCTTTCTAGGAAATTGCCTGTTCTCGACTATTTGGAAGGCTGGCGAATTTTAGAAAGGCTTACCACTGCAGAGTTCAAACAAGTTCCACTGCTTCTCGCTGCCTTCACCCACATTTGTCAAATAGTAGGCAATAATAACCAAAAAGAGTATGTCATACACAGCACACAGTAGATGTATACGTCATACACAGCACACAGTAGATGTATATGTCATACACAGTGTACAGTAGATACATGGCATACAGTAGGCGTATACATCATACACAGCATATAGTAGGTGTACGCGTCATACACAGCACACAGTAGATATATACGTCATACACAGCATACAGCAGGTGTATGCATCATACACAGCACACAGTAGATGTATACATCATACACAGCATACAGTAAGTGTATACGTCATATGCAGCATACAGGTGTATACACCACACACAGCACACAGTAGATGTATACATCATACACAGCATACAGTAAGTGTATACGTCATACAGAGCACACAGTAGATGTATACGTCATATGCAGCATACAGGTGTATACACCATACACAGCACACAGTAGATGTACACGCCATAAACAGTATATGTCATACACAGCACACAGATGTATACGTCGTACACAGCATACAGTATATGTCATACACAGCATACAGTAGGTGTATATGTCATACACAGCACACAGTAGATGTATACATCACACAGCACACAGTAGATGCATATGTCATACACAGCATACAGGGGTATACATCATACACAGCATACAGTAGGTGTATCCATCATACACGGCACACAGTAGATGTATATGTCATAGACAGCACACAGTAGGTGTACACGTCATAGCACACAGTAGATGTTCACGTCATACACAGCACACAGTAGGTGTACACGTCATACACAGCACACAGTCGGTGTATACGTCATACACAGCACACAGGTG
This sequence comes from Loxodonta africana, assembly GCF_030014295.1. NCBI lineage: Eukaryota > Metazoa > Chordata > Mammalia > Proboscidea > Elephantidae > Loxodonta > Loxodonta africana. The sequence goes on along the minus strand of NC_087364.1, from coordinate 75,485,648 downwards.
TATACGTCATCCACAGCACACAGGTGTATACGTCATACACAGCACACAGTAGGTGTATATGTCATACACGGCACACAGTAGATGTATACGTCATTCACAGCATACAGTATATGTCTGTCACATACAGCATACAGTAGATGTGTATACATCATAGCACAAAGTAGATGTGTATACATCATACAGTGTACAGTAGATGTACATGTCATACATAGCGTACAGTAGATGTGTATCATACACAGCATACAGTAGGTGTACAAGTCAAACACAGTGTACAGTAGATGTACACATCATACACAGCACAGTAGATGTGTATACATCACACACAGCATACGGATACGTACACGTCATACACAGCATACAGTAGGTGTACAAGTCAAACAGTGTACAGTAGATGTACACGTCAAACAGTGTACAGTAGATGTACACGTCATATACAGCACATAGTAGATGTGTACACGTCATACACAGCATACAGGAGATGTATATGTCACACAGAGCATACAGGAGATGTATATGTCACACAGAGCATACAGGAGATGTATATGTCACACAGAGCATACAGTAGATGTACGCGTCATACATAGCACACAGTAGGTGTATAGGTCATACACAGCACACAGTAGGTGTATACATCATATATAGCATAATGCAGCTAACTCCCTTCTGCTTCCTCTCTGCAGCCAACTAAGGCTCTCCTCTATTGACAAGATGCTAGGATAGCATTTTAAAACAACAATGTTGTAATTTATATTCAGTCTATACTGTGTTTGGTTCTCCACTCTTGCCTATCTGTGTTTGGTTCTCCACTGTTGTTGTGGGCCTCTGAGTCGATTCCAACTCAGTGACCCTGTAGGACAGAATCAATCGCCCCATAGGGTTTCCTAGGCTGTCATCTTTACCAGAGTGAACTGCCAGGTCTTTTCTGCAGGTTCGCAACTAGGCAGCAATACATCCCCATCCCCCCCACTTTGTCCTTGTTCGTTGTAGCTCTTGTTGTGACGACCAGGAAGGCTACTGGTATATAGTCCAATGAGAGCCAGAGATGCTATACATACCCTGCAACTCGAGGGGCTCTCTTAAATGAAGAACCTGCCACTCTAAATGCCAAGAGTGTCTTTCTCAGAGAAACACTGCTAGGTGATGATGGTGGGAACCACGTCTTTATATTTTTATTCCTCTAGCATCTACGCTCAGTGCTTTACACTTTTTATTATGTCTATCAAAATAATACCTAATTAAAAAAAATTGTAATAGTATAACTTTTTTAAAGCTGTAAGCTAACTGGATACATAACACAGTATAAATTTTGAGATAAATTATTCAGAATTTTATTAACATCACTCTGGTATAATGTTTGTCAGTGAAAAGTAAAACTACTTTTAACATTTTCCGTACAACTGTAATTATAGATGATAAAACTAGCTCCATCATTCAATCTTAAGAAGTTTAAAAGATACACAGCCGTAGGAAAATAATTGAGAAAGCAAAATCAGCATCTGAGCTTTAAAATTAAAGTTTTACAGAAAGTTTGAACATTTATTCACATTGTTGAAAATCAATGACTTATTCCTAAAGTGGAGGAAATACAAAGATAGCACTTCCAAGAACATTCAGATATCTGAAGAAAATTGCAAAATACATTACTGATTTAAAAATAAGAGGTTGGTCTAACATATATTACCCAGCACCATTACTTTTTCTGTGAAAACAACCAAAACTAAACAAATGAAATGCATGGTGATTTATTTTTTGCCGATTTTGACAGATGATCCTTTGATGTTGAGTTTGTCCACAAAGGCGTTTGATCTTTTTCCACTCTCAATGGCTGGACTTTGGCGAGGTTTCTCCCTGGGGAATACACATGTGAACATTAATACTGTCCACAAACGGTCAGTGTTTATACTGTAAATCAATACAAACATGTTTAAAACCACTGCAACTTAAGGTAACTCAATCGCTCTGAAAAACATAAGGCAGACAGTTTCACTGTCTCAAATATTTAGGAGAGCAGGAGATGTTTACCGGAGCTAGATTGAACTATTTACGGTTTAGGCCACACTGTCCAACACGATAGCCGCTAGTCGCATTATTACATTTAAATTAATTAAAATAAAATAAAAAAATTCAGTTCCTCGGTTGCACCAGCCACATTTCAAGTGGGAATCAAAATAGCCACATACGGCCAGTAGGTACTTTAGCGGGCAGCATAGAGTCATAACATTTTCACATTGCCGAAAGTTCTATTGGCCATCACTGGTTTAGAGAAAATGCCACTGTGAAGGCCACAGATTTACATGTTGTCCATAAAGAACATGCTTTCTCCAACTGAGACCCAGATTTCACATTCAAATTTAACACTTAGGTTTTAATCAGTAAACGTGTCCACGTGAGACAAGTATCATCTAAAATTAATACGGGGCAAGTTTTCAAGTTCATTCTGTAGAAAATGCAGGGGAAGGGCCTCTAAATTTTTAAAGAAGTATTTTAAAAGAAAGGATGCTAGCACTTAAACTCTGCCGAAGGCTTCGGATTGACTTGATACCCACTTGTCCATGGCTACCGCTGGCTCTGTGAAGCCTTCCACCTTCTGCAGCAATCCTCCACTCTCTTACGGCCTAGAACAGATTTCTGTTTTAAGGCTTGGTGAGGCCTCTCTTTCGAGTGTAATTTCAACAGGAATTAGGTATTACTTTCAACTTTTTCCCCAGAGAACCAAATTAGACTGTAAATCTCCAGAATATGTACCAAATGTGTAATGTGGTTTCACGACATTTATTTTGCACAGATACTCCAAAAAAGGCTAAACTTCTCTCAAAGTTATTCCAAAATATCTAACACACACGAATCATGGCATTTCCCATATTCCACATACCACTACATATTCTACAAGTGTCTAAAAATCCATTTAACATTAAATGCTGAATTTTGACATGTTAGGGAAGTTGTTGAGCCTTCTAAATACTCCCAACCCCTTTATTACTTCTCTAGACATGACTATCTTTATCTGGTGTGAAACGTATGCCTTTAAAAAAAAATGCCTTTACGTACATCCAAATTAAAACCTCTTTCACAAGAATAATTCTATTATAGTATATAACTTTTCCTGAGGAGGACTTTGGCTCCTGACTATCCTCTGAGTCATAGTTTAGTAGTTATTAATCCTACAGTTCTAAAATATTGTTTTTAGATACAAATTTAAATTTTTGTGTAACATTCAGATTTAATGCAAAATTATTGTTATCTTTCGCAAAAGATACTGTGGATACAGCTTGGATGTTCGTCAAAACTTCTTGCTAACAGAAGTTAAAATTACCTAACTTTTCCTCTAATTCTTCTTAAAACGAACCAGTATTTTACAAATAATCTTTACCTTCTTTTAAGTTCTCGGGACCCTGAATTCTCGGGACCAGCACCTGGCATCCTGGCGTTTTCTAGATGATGCCATCTTCCGCCTGGTTTGTGCTTCAAAACCTCATTTTGCCACTCGTCATCAAACGCGTGAGCATCACCTACGTCCAACGTCAAAACCAAGTCAGCAGGTACCAAGGTGTTAACTGTCAGTAACTGTCTTGGTCCCACACACCTCATTCTACGCTGGTGCTCCCCTCAGCCTGATCTCAAGATAAAGGCAGGAAGCTATGGATGATCTGGTTTTATTATCTGATTTGTTCACTCACCTGCCTGAATATCACATTATTCTACCCAATGGACCCCTTGACCCAATCACACTGGCCTATAAGTCTCTATTTCTGGGTAATCCCACAGCGACCACACTGTCCCTGAGTACTTGGACTCTGACACTCCGCCTGCAGCTAACACTTCTATTGACCTCCTCGTCTTCCTGTCTAACTTGGCCTCACAACTCTGCTGTCAATCTCCTAAGACAGGCTTTTCAACTTAACTGTCACCTTTTGTTGTTATGAAGTGGGTAATCTGACTTCCCAAACACCACCAATACATAGGGGATCACACCCGTTCTTTCAGGCTGCCTTTAGAACAATGTGTTCCTTCAATCATTTTTCTTTCACATGTTAATTACTGGCAAGTACTCTATATATTGAAATATGATAAAATTAAAGGTTAAGATTTTAAAAAGGTTAAGATGTTGTGATTTCTATAAAAATTTTTATCAAACTCCAACCTTAAGAGAATTTCATTTTCTAAAATGATAAAAGTAATTTTAACCCTTTACCACGATAAATACTGCTATTCAAAGTATTTTTTGAAAGGGGATGAATATAATTTAAAGACTCTAATGGATGCTGAAAAGCCATAAATGCCTTGAGACTGAATATAAAACTCTAGAAAATGGATAGATTTACTAATGCTACGTACAGGATATACCATACAGCAGAAATCTATACAGAATGATTTAAATAAATTATTCCTATTTATGATAAACTTTCAGGTAACCATTAAAAATCATGTTAAAAAATAGCATCACAGGTAATTGTTTACAACTATAATTAAAAAAATAAAAGTGAGTTAAAATAAGCACATCATACAACTATAAAATCCTAATTCTGAAAAAAGTATGTGCTTATATGTATAATATAGAAAAACTTTTAAGAAAAAATATACTAAAACAGTTTTTTTGGGTTGAGATTACAGATGATTTTTATTTTCTTCTTTATACTTTTTCAAATGTACTTCCTTAATAATCAGGAGAAATATTTAAAAACCCAATTTGCCTACTGATAGCTTTACTAAATAAACATCCTAAGGATTGTATTTTCCAAATATAAAATAAGGAAAATAAATGATACCCTACCATTGCTAAAATTCACTATAAAAAAGATTTATTATGCAATGAGGAAACCACAATTTTATTTCTCTGAGAAAGTGTTCCCTATACATATTATGTTCCCTATACATATTATGTATAGGGAACATTTTATTAAATATTTCTACAAAAAAAATGCTAATCGAGTTCTACAAGCAAAGCTGTGATCTGGAAAGGAAGCAACGCGCTTCTGTAACGACTTACTTTCACTCATGTTGATGAACTCCTGATTGACCTCCTCATCACCAGTCTTCTTGTTCTTTGACTTTTTAATGACATGAGCTCGATCACGGATATGATGACCAACAGCCATTTTCTCTAACCCACTGTCAGAATCTCTCAAAGTTCTCCTGGTTTCCTTTATCTGTAAATGTAAAGCAAATAAAAATTATTTAGTTGTAATTTAAATAATACATAGAATGGATTTAATTCTAAACTCTTCAGGGCCTGTTTACTTAGAGAATTAGGGCCATGGATCTACTATGGACCTACAAGATCATCTATAGATCCACCACCAACGTGCAGTAAAACTGTGGTAATGTGTCTCTGATATTTCCTGAATGCCCTAAAAATTAAAATTTCTAGGAAAACGGAATCAATACAATTTAACCTTTGTCCAATCTGTAATCAAATATTAAAACAAAGAATAACTTAATTACAGAAAACTTAGTGCTTTCAGCACTGTCCTTGCCCATGTAACAGACAGAAGCTCACGCTGGCACTCCCACAAGTAAGAGCAACTAATTCTTCAACAGTCTTGCTGACTGACTTGAACCTCATGGCTCCCACCTATCAACTCTTTGAGAGTATTGCTAAGATGTTTATGATAGCCAAAGACTAACATATTTGTTGTGGGACATAAGAAAAAACATATTTGTTGTGGGACATAGAAAATTATATTCTGTTTACATTTAAGATTTTATATCACTTATAGAAGCCTTCGTGGTATAGTGGTTAAGCACTCAGCTGCTACCCAAAAGGTCAGCAGTTCAAATCCACCAGCTGCTCCTTGGTGACCCTATAGGACAGTTCTACTCTGTCCTACGGGGTCATTATAAGTTGGCATTGACTCGATGGCAACGGATTTGGTTTGGTTTTTGTATGGCAGGAGCATCATTAAAAGGTACATATCTATATGGAAGAACTAAAAAATGAATGATTTCATACCCATCAGATTGGCAAACCTAAATCTTGGTAGTATAAGGACTAATGAGGATGTGGAGAGATGCGACCTCTCATACCACAGTTGGTGGGCGCCAACTCTTCCAATCACTGTGGACAGTAATGTGGTAATTTCTAGCTAAACATGAAGGTACACACACCCTACAACCCAGTAATACCACTCCTGGACTCTAGGGAAACTCACACGTTTGCACAAGGAGGCATATAAGGATGTATTTGTGAAAAACTGAAAATACCTAGTTATCTATCAACAGGAAAATGGATCAAACATTGTGATATGTTCATATATTGGAATACTATATAGAAGTTAAAATAAAGAAGCCAGGGCTACGCACATCAACTTGAATAAATCTCAGAAGGATATTACTGAGCAAAGGCAAGGGCAGAAGACACGTAGTGAAATATAACACCAGTTATATTAAGCTTTGAAACCTACAAAACAATCTGTTGTTTATGAGTCATACATATTTAACAAAATCAAATACACATGAGAACGAGAAACTCCAGATAGAGGAAAGTGGTTTTCTTTGAGAAGACAGTGAGGGAGGGAAAAGGGGCTGAGGAGGAGAGCGCTAGAAGCTTTAGCCGTGTCTGTAATGTTAACAAAACAGAGAGAAAAATATTATGATTTGTTTCAACAGGGACATAAGAATATGGGTGTCCTCTACATCCTTTTTGTATGCTTGAATTATTTCATGATTTTAAGAATTCATTTACTTCAAATATAAACTAAAAGGCATTTATTTCATGAAGCCAAGACTTCTTTTAGCATCTACTTACCTTGTCAGCATGTAAAGGTAATAAACGTAATTAGATATTTATGTGAAAAAAGGCTCACAGGGAGAGGGGGAGACAAAAACGCCATAAACTAAGTAAATACAGTTAAGTTTTTATGTTTTTCAGTGACATGTGTCTCCACTCCCCCAACCCCCCTCCCCATGCACACACCACCAGGTCAAATTTTTGTGACTGAAATTTGATCTGGGTGATCTCTCACTGCACAAATGTACAAAACTCTAAGAGTTCTTAGGGAATACTCACTCCTCCTGGAGCCCTACGAGTCTGAGTGGAGGCCTGGAAAACCTTTGGTGGTTCATCTCCTACTTTGGAATAGGTCATAACTGAGGAAGAACAAAATGAATGTCCGTTTGGATCCACTGAAAGCTGACCCTAGAGATAAATGCATTATTGTCAATTCAGAGTCTAGTCAAATATGAAGAATTAATGTCAGAAGGATTCAATTAAGTAACAAACTTAGCTAGGAGTCCGGCTAAGGATAGATTCTGTCAGTATGGCGTATTGAAATGGCAACCTAGGGAGCTCCTAGCCTCTCTCCATTCTCAGCAGCAATCCCCACTCTCCTTGTGGGGAGTACCAGCAGGTGATTTACCCGGAGAGCAAGTCTGCGGCTTCGTTTAGGTTTAAACACAAACGGTGTGCCTGAGACCTGTGACGCTTTCAGTCAGCGGCTGACCTTGTGAGCAGTTCAGCAACATGGAGCCAAGACGCTTCACACCCTCGGTGGATACCAGATTACTACATGACTAAATCATTAATAACGCCCTGCGTTTGGACGTTCTGACAGGAGCCACAGAATCCAAATCAACGAGTACAGTGACGCGGTACCTCTTCAGACAAAGTCACATTAGTGCTGCCTCTGATGTTAACACTGTCAGTGGGAAAGTACTAGTATTAGCAGTAGCTTATCAACGTCTGGGTTGTATGGATCTAATCTGGTACATAAATATCCTTCCTGAAATGTCTAAGTTTTTAGAGTATTTTTTAAACATCAAACTTAATTCCATATAGATGCTACAAATCCTTTCATTTTAAGCAGGCAGGTTATAAATAAAAAGTAGTTTCTGAAATCAGTATTTCTGAAGTACAATGATTAGTATTTTTGAAATACGAACTAAAATAGAAAATATTAGCTGTGTAAATAGAATGATTATTTTTTCATGAAACTTTTGTGTCAGGTATATTTATTTATAAAGTATACAGTATTTATGTACTGAGTAATGATACTAAGTATATTTTTTTAACCACTGTGGACCATGGTTAAAAAAAGTTTCAAGCCACTATAATATAGGGTATTAATAGAGGAAAACAACATTCTCATCAATTTATTTTTGGTACTTACAAAGTTTCTTTGCATTTCCTGCATACTGTTTCGCATATTTAACATCATTCGGTCCATCGCCTGAAAAGGGCTGACATCTGTACACTACAGGATATTAGGAAGTATGTTATTAGCTACAAGTACAACACAAAAGAAACAAATCAATCCCAAAACAGAGCCAAAATTTTCCCCCCAGATTCATGCTGTGGGATCTCATGCAGCAATCAACCAGGCAAATATAATTTAAAGACTAAAAATAAATCAGAACACACACAAAAGCCCAAATAGCCAGCATATCAATGATTATGCAGTTACTATAAATAAATACCCCAAACCAAACCCACTGCTGTCAGGTGAATTCCAACTCATAGTGACCCTACAGGACAGAGCAGAACTGCCTCTAGGGTTTCCAAGGCTGTAAACTTTTACGGAAGCAACCTTTCGGTTAGCAGCCAAGCACTTTAACCACCAGGGCTCCTTAAATAAATAAATAGATACACTAAATGATGTATTCTGGTCTGGGACAGTTCTAGCATAAAAGAGTCTTCAAGTTTTTCATCCTTCCCTCTCAATACCCCAGCACACAAAGATCACATTGGCACCTCCACCAGTACTGCACGGTTGATAGAAGCTGTCCCTTGAGCAGCCAGCCCTCTTCTCATCACAGCAGGGTCCGGGCAGCAGGGGCCAATCCACTCTCCTAATAGGTCTTCAGTTGGCCACCTACCACCACAGGCTCAGTGGGGCACCCCCTCGAGGCATTAAACACGCTCCTCCACAAGAACAGCCAAGGCTGCCTCTAGAACAGTGGTTCTCAACCACGAACAATTTTGACCCCTAGAGGACATCTGGCAACAACTATACAAATAAACCATGGACTGCCAGAGGAACGAACAAATCAGTCTTAGAAGAAATACAGCCAGGATGCTCCTTAGAAGCAAGAATGTCGAGACTTCAGCTTGCTTACTTTGGACACATGATCAGGAAAGATCAATCACAAGAAAAGGACATCATGTTTGGTAAAGCAGAGGGCCAGTGAAAATGAGGAAAACCCTCAATGGGATGGACTGACACGATAGCCACAGCAATGGACTCAAACACGCCAACAACCGTGAAGACGCTGCAGGACCAGGCAACGTTTCATTCTGTTATACGTAAGGCTGCCATGAATCAGAGCCAGCTCAGTGGCATCTAACAATGTGTAAATTTTGGGTTGTCGTAACTGGGGTTTGGAGGGATACTACTGGTATCCAGTGACTTATCGAGTCCAGGGATGCTGCTAAACATCCTGCAACGCACAGGACAGCCCCTCACAACAAAAAATTATCTGACACGACAACTAAGAACCCAAGAGACAGAAAGGGCCACATGAACCAGAGACCTACATTATCCTGAGACCAGAAGAACTAGTTGGTGCCCGGCCACAATCGATGTCTGTCCTGTCAGGGAGCACAACAGACAACTCCTGAGGGAGCAGGAGACCAATGGGATACAGACCCCAAATTCTCATTAAAAGACCACACCTAATGGTATGATTGCGACTAGAGGAATCCCAGAGACAATGCTCCCCAGAACTTCTGATGGCACAGGACAGGAACCATCCCCGAAGACAAATCATCAGGCATGAAAAGGACTGGTCAGTGGCGGGGAGAGAGATACTGATGAAGAGTAAGCTAATTAAATCAGGTGGACACGGGAGAGTGTGTTGGCAACTCTTGACTGGAGCGGGGATGGGAAGATAGAGAGAGAGGGAAGATGGCAAAATTGGCACGAAACGAGAGACTGTAAGGGCTGACTCAATAGGGGGAGAGCAAGTGGGAGAAGGGAGTAAGATGTATGTAAACCTACATGTGACAGACTGATTAGAATGGTAAATGTTCACTTGAAGCTTAATAAAAATTAAAAAAAAAAAAAAATTATCTGGTCCACAATGTCAGTAGTGCCAAGGTCAAGAAACCCTGCTCTAGAATTGTCTGCTATCGATTTCAGGTTTTATCACTGGGATGCCCACCAGAAAACAAAAGTAACGCACATCATAGCGTGTCATCCAACGCACTGGCTCTCATTATAAAACAGAGCGCGTCATCTGGTAAAAGGAGCTCCACTGCCCAGAGAAGGCTCTTCTCATCCCGTAACGCACCTGCCTCAATAAGGAGTTCTTCAGCTCCTATGGAGTTTCTTTTGCAGTGTGCCAAGCTGGGTGCTCAATACAAAATTATCAAAGGCCTGTTTGTCTCCCTGCTTTCTCTTGGGTTTTTACTGCCAGTAACAATGGAGAATAGGAGGGAAATCCAGCTCTCTCTTCAGAGGATACTTACTATACTAGGGAACAACAAAGGTACATTTAGGAGATACAGATATATTTTGGGGTATGCAGAGCAGAATTAATCTACATTTTAGAGATTCAACACAATTCAGGAAATATTCTGAATATTTTGTTTTAACTTGGTTGAGGATCAGAGCCTCAGAGACATAGCCATTCTAGCCATAGTCTTTGTGACTTCCACACAGTGATGCGGTGGGACCATGCGAAGAAGGTGTATGGAACCCTAATGAGGTGTGGTGGTTGGTGTTGTGTGTTGGCTTGTCTAGGCCATGATTCCCAGTATTATGTGGCTGTCCTCCACTTTGTGATCTGATGTAATTATCCTCCATTTTATGTGTTGTAAATCCTAACATCTATATGTTAATAAGCAAGGATTAGTGTGGGGTATATCTTTTTTTTTTTTGTAGATGATATGATTGTTTACTATGAAAAACCCAAGCAAATTAAATGTGGCTGGATGCAAGTTAAATATTAAAAGTGGGGTATATCTTGAGTTACAGCCTTGTAGGAGGGTGTGGCTCAAGTTCCACCCTTACTCAAGTCACACCATTCCCTGGGGTGTGGCCTGCATCCAATGTATATATGTGGGTGTTCTGGTGGGGCTCTCTCTCTGCATCTGGATCCTGCATCCTGCTTGCCATCGTCTGGCCTCTGGTTCTTGGGACTTGAGCCAGTGGCCTGCCACCTGACCTGTTGATTCTGGGATTCATCAGCTTCCACAGGCCCATGGGCCAGCAGCCTCTCACCTGACCTGATTCACCAGCCTTTGCAGCCCTGTGAGCCATCAGCCTATCTTCTGACCTGCCAATTTGGGTTCATCAGCTCCTGTGGCCACGTGAGTCAGGAGAAGCCTATGCCTGACCCACAGAGTTGGGACTTGCCAGGCTCCACAACCATGTGAGCCATTTTGTTGATAATGGTTCATGAGTTCTGTGAGATGTTGCAGCAAATTATGGAACCCAAAGATGGGAGGGAGAGTACTGAGGAGAGGAGTAGTTGATATTAGAGGCGATGGAGTGGGACAGCAATATGGAACGGTTGGACGTTTGGTACATCTTTAACCTCAGCCTCATAGGAACCAGCTCTGTGCTGATCCTTATAAAAGAAATTATTCACTTAAGACACAAGAGATGGAAAGGCCAGCTCGAGGAAAGAAAACAGGATGATTAAAAGATTGGACACTTGAGTATATTCTGTCCTTTTCTTTTTTCATGGTCAAACTGGCCAAAAAGCCTTATCTGCCCTTGCTCTGGGGTGGCCCAACACCTTGCAGTGACAAAAAGTGGGGGTACAAATTGAAGCTGAGATTTCAATGGGATCTCAGGCCTTCAGAAACTTTGTACACGTGCTCTTCTCTGTGCTGAGCGCATTTTCTCCTGACTCAGCTTTGTCCCTTCTCATTATTTAAATATCACCTTCTTAGAAAGGCCTTCTCTGACCAACCTACCTAAACTAAACCCTACCTCACCACCTCTGCCTCTATATCATTACCCTGCTTCATCTCCTTCAGACTACTCTATCTGAAATTATTTTGTTTATGTGTGTCTTCCCCCTCTACAATCGCCGTGAGGGCAGGGCTATCTTCTCTATCTTACTCACTTACACAATAATTCCTGGCACAGAGAAACCAGAAACCAAACCCATTGCCATTGAAGCAATTCCGTCTCATAGCCAGAGAAGGGGCTCCATAAATAATTGCTGAATGAATGAACAAATTATCTCTAGCTCAAACCATATATCCAACTGTTTACCACAGATGCCTCAAAGCAAAATAGCCAAAAGTGAAGCGACTGTTTTGACCACGCACCTCGTATCTGCATCAATGCCCTGTCCCTTAGCTTCGCAGCATTCTCATCTACCTGATTCTTCACACCAGAAAAATGGAAGTTATACTTACATTTGCTCTCTTACAACCTAAGCAATAATCAAGTTCTACCCATCCACCTCTTCAGCTCTCTCATTGAGATAATTTCTCTTTATTACCATTGCCATTACCCAAGTAGAAGCTATTACTAATACTTAATGCTTCAAGCTAATGCTTACTTTGTGCTTCTTCCTCTCTGCAGCCACAGTGATCTTTTCAAAACGAAAATTGGACTCTAGTACTACATTTTCACAAAATCTATCAACTGCTTCTCCTGCTGTTAAGATAATGTCCACATTCGTGACTAGGGCCTAAAGAAGTCCCTGGTTATCTCTCCTGCTTTATCTCCAACTCGCACTCTAGGGCCAAGTAATCCGAAAAGTCTGCTGAGCTCCCTAACCTCCAGGTCTTTGCTGTTCTCCTTCCATCCTCTGCTTTCCCTGGCTAACTCCTGTTTATCCCCAAGGTTTGGGATGCTTTCCCTGACTGACCTCCACCGCTGACCTGTCTCTTCCTAAATGTCTGGGTTAAGTGCTCTTTTCTATGTTTGCTCCTACCAGTGCTGAACTTCCTGGCCATTTTACTGATAATTCTGGGTTATAACTGCTTTTTTCCTTCATCATTTGTCTCCCTAAAATGTGGCTGAGAAGAACAAAAGTTACATGTCAAACTTTAGGGAGACAAATGGTTCTGGCGCAGCACAAAAAAATCAAAAAGAAACTTTATCGTGAGTGCTTAGACACATCCACAGCAAATGTCCCTAATTCATGCTATTCTCCTCCACTCCTCAGAAAACGGAATCAAAGCCCAAAGACACATGGGTGGGAGAAAAGCTGGCTGCCGAGCAGTCACACTTGTGCATGGGCAAGGAAAAATAACACGTACAAGTTGGCAGAATTTGAGAGAAAACAACGAATCTGGGCTTTGTTGTGCTCATTCATCTACAATCTGATAGTTGTCTACCTTTTGGGGAATCATCGTAAGCATGAGAGTCAAATACAATAACAGGAATTCCTTTGGTAAATCAAGTGAGTATTCACCTAATAAAATCTACTTTTTCCTTTTGAAGGCTTACGTATATTAGATATGACCTACCTTCAGAAAACATGTCTAAACAGTCTAAAATAAATTTAATACATGGTGCAGAGGTTCTCAAATACTAAAAAGACATTATGGAAGTCAGTGACACTTCATGCCAATCCAGTCAGCTTAAGTTAATAAAAAAAAAAAAAAAAAATTTTTTTTAAGTTAATAATGAATGAATAAATAAATATTTGTCAGCAAATACTGCCAAAATGGTTTCTCATGATACGAACCAGGCCAACAAAACTGCCAAAAGGCACAAGAGAATTACTCATTGCCTAAAAAATAAAAAAAAACCCAATTAATTTTGGTTAAGATATTTATTTCATAATACCTGAAAAAGAAAGAAATGCAGTACATAGTCACAGAGCTCAGGGCTAACAAAACTACAGAACCCTTTTAGTCAAATAGAACTCAACATATATTTTTTAGATTATCTGCTTATAATTCATTGTAGAGCCTGACAAGAAGAAAAGAGATTTCTGCAGGCAAATAGGAAGCCCACATATCACTTTTAAATATGACTAGTATTTATTAAAGACAGCTGAAAGAAAAAGTATTTGCTATGGATTAAGATAAATATTTCTCCAAGGAAATACAAAGTTCATACGAAAATTAATTAAAACATAAAGGTACAATAAGATTAAATCATCTTTCCTTTGCTCAACTATCCCATATTTTTAGATCAATTAATCTTATCTGAACTTATTACAAAGAAAAATTTTATCATTAATAAAATTTCAAAAGATTACTAGAGATACCAGATATAAATTTAATGAATGCCTCCTAAAAACTTAACTTAGACTTCAGAAACGTCCATATACATAGTTTTAAAAATATTTATTCTTTGACAGGCAAAACAAGGTTAAGTGTAATAGGTAGAATAATAAAAATTAATAATTCACAAATTATATTCCTCAACAGGTACAGATAAATAAAAATAAAATTTTATACAGACACTTAGAAATTAAAAACTTTCACTACTTGCAGATTTTATATGTTGAAAATAAAATTTGAATTCCGGGGCAAAAAGTATATAAAAAGTTTTACCATCATTCACTGATAATTTTCTCCCTGTGTGTAATTTATGTTGAAAGAGACTGTGTGTTTATGTTAAGTTGTATAATATATACTGCATGATACACACTCACAACGGATACCTGGAACAGTAATTCCCGGATGCACTTAAGAAGATATACAAGAGCCACCAATAAAATGCCTATTTCTATTTCTTTTTACTAAAAAAGAAGGAAGAAAGGAAGAACAGACTTTAGATTGACTCTTGTACCATCACTCAGTCTAAATGTTAGATCCTGAGTTATAAGATACCTCATTAAATAAATTAATGTATTAAATTATCTAGTTTTTAACAAAACTAGTCCTCACAAAATGGACAAGTGGTTTAAAATATTCCCATAAAGAAATCAGGTACTAAAGAAAATGGTGATAATGCAAACGTAAGAAAATGACATAGCTGATACTTCTCCTTTTAGTACGAGTTTTTCTTTCTTTTTTTCTTTACCTCATAATGTGGCTGACAAAGACAACTATCCAGAAATTGGCAAAAAATAAAGAAAAAATTAAGATGGCTATTTGAAATATGGATTTTCATCTACTATGCTTAAAAATACACTATGAGAAATTATCAGATAATAGGACTGTTTTATAACCATCATGATAATTGGTGATTTTTTTCTTCTACAACATTTAAGATAAAAGCAAAGATGTCATTTTGATGGCTAACAGGTGCTGACCCAAGCCACAGTCTTTTCAATCACCTCATACGTGAAACCTGGACAATAAAAAAGGAAGCCCAAAGAAGAATAGATGTGTTCAAACTGTGGCATAAGCGAAGAATATTAAATGTATCATGGACTGCCATAAGCGAAGAATATTAAATGTATCATGGACTGCCAGGAGAACGAACAGATCAGTCTTAGAAGAAATATAACCAGAATCTCCTCAGAAGCAAAGACGGTGAAGCTTCCTGTGTTTTACACAAATAACACGTGCCTTCTACATTTGTCTGCCAACTGCCCACACTCCCCACAAGATATTTTTGTAACTAGACTATTTGCATAGAAATATGGTACTTTGGACACATCAGGAAAGACCAATTGCTAAAACAGAACACCATGTTTGGCAGAGAGCCAACAAAATCAAGGGACACCCTCAGTGAGATGGACAGACACCACAGCACGACAACGGATTCAAACAGTATGAGGAGGACAGAGGGCCGGGCAGCGTCCTGTTGTGCTGCATGCATGGCTGCCCTGAGTCAAAGCCAATGCAACGGCAACAATACCAGTATTATTTAAGAACATCGAATACCAAGAAGTTGCTAACATAATAGTAAATAATTCAATGAGATAATTAGACTTTCAGTTCTAAGACGAAGCTCATTAAAAAAAAAAAATCAGTATAATTCAAGTTAAGGTACCCCCAATTCATAACAGATGAAATCTGGTGCTTGTTTCTTGAGAAACAGTGATACGACATAGTAATGTATTAAACGCTTTGAAGATGACTAGGTACAGAAAAGTGATTGAATTGTTTTTAATAATACGTAAATATATCTTTACATAACAGCAACCACAACAAATATATCTTTAGAGGTCTCGCTTTAAGAATTCCGTTTGTATTTTGCTTGTCTATGGAGTGCTTATTTATTTATTTTAACCTTTTGTTGTTGTTGTTGTTGTTAGGTGCAGTCCAGTCCGGTCCTACTCATAGTAACCCTACGTAAAACAGAACGAAACACTGCTGGTCCTGTGCCGTCCTCACAATCTTTGCTGTGTTTAAGCCCATCATTGCAGCCGCTGTGTTAATCCATCTCGTTGAAAGTCTTCCGCTTTTTTGCTGACCCTCTACGCTACCAAGCATGATGTCCTTCTCCAGGGACTGGTCCCTCCTGGTAACATGATAAAAGTATGTGAGATGAAGTCTCACCATTCTTGCTTCCAAGGAGTGTTCAGCTGTGATTCTTCCAAGACAGATTTGTTTGTTCTGGCAGTCCATGGTATAGTCAATATTCTTCACCAACACCATAATTCCAAGGCATCAATTCATCTTCGGCCTTCCTTATTCATTATCCAGCTTTCACATGCATATAACCAAAAAAGCCCATTGTCATCCAGTCAATTCCAACTCATAGGGACCCTACAGGACAGAGAAGAACTGCCCTATAGGGTTTCCAAGGAACAGCTGGTGGATTTGAACTTTTTGGTTAGCAGTCATAGCTTTTAACCACTGGGCAACCAGGGCTCTCCTCACATGCATATGAGGAGACTGAAAATACCATGGCTTGGGTCAGGCATGCCTCAGTCCTCGAGGTGTGTATTTGCTTTTTAATAAACAGGTCTTTTGCAGCAAATTTGCCCAGTGCAATGCATTGTTTGATTTCTTCACTGCTGCTTCCATGGGAGTTCAACTGTGGATCCAAGTAAAATGAAGTCCTTGACAACCTCAATATTTTCTTCATTTATCATATGTTTTTTTTTGGTCCAGT
Organism: Loxodonta africana; assembly: GCF_030014295.1. Classification (NCBI taxonomy): domain Eukaryota; kingdom Metazoa; phylum Chordata; class Mammalia; order Proboscidea; family Elephantidae; genus Loxodonta; species Loxodonta africana. The sequence goes on along the minus strand of NC_087364.1, from coordinate 75,468,783 downwards.
TGTGAGGATTTTTGTTTTCTTTACGTTGAGGTGCAATCCATACTGGAGGCTGTAATCTCTGATTTTCATCAGCAAGTAAGGTTGTGTCATCTGCATAATGCCGGTTGTTCACGAGTCTTTCTCCAATCCTGATGCTGCATTCTTCTTCATATAGTCCCAGCTTCTCAGGTTATTTGCTCAGCATACAGACAAAGTATGATAAAAGGATACAATCTTGATGCACACCTTTCCTGACTTTAATCCACGCAGTATCACCTTGTTCTGTTCTAATGACTGCCTCTTGGTCTATGTACCGGTTCTGAATGAACACGATTAAGTGTTCTGGGATTCCCGTTCTTTGCAATGTTATCCATAATTTATGACAAACACAGTTGAATGCCTTTGCATATTCAACGGTTAAGCATTGGGCTGCTAACCAAAAAGGTCGGCAGTTCAAATCCACCAGCCGCTCCTTGGAAACCCTGTGAGGCAGTTCTACTGTGTCCCATAGGGTTGCTATGAGTTGGAATTGACTCGACAGCAATGAGTTTGGTTATTTAGGTTTAAACATCTTTCTGGTATTCTCTGCTTTCGGCCATGACCCATCTGACATCAGCAATGATACTCCTCACTCCACGTCCTCTTCTGAATCTGGCTTGAACTTCTGGCAGTTCTCTGCTGATGTACTGCTGCAGCCACTTCTCAATGATTATCAGCGTAATTTTACTTATGAATGGTATCAATGATTTTATTCGATGATTTCTGCATTCTATTGGATTACCTTTCTTTGGAACGGGCACAAACATGGATCTCTTCCAGGTGGTTGGCCAGGGAGCTGTCTTCGACACTCCTTGGCATAGACAAGTGAGCACTTCCAGTGCTGCATCCAATTGTTGAAACATCTCAACTGGTATTTCACCAATCCCTGGAGGTTTCTTTTTCACCAACGCCTTCAGTGTAGCTTGCACGTCTTCCTTCAGTACCACTGGTTCTTGGTCACACAGCTCCTGAAATGGCTGAATGTCAACCACTTCTTTTTGGTACAGTGACTCTGAGTATTCCTTCCATCTTCTTTTGATGCTTTCTGCATCATTCAATATTTTACCCGTAGAATCCTTCAGTATTGTAATTTGAGGCCTGAATTATTTCTTTTGTTCCTTCTGCTTGAGAAACCTTGGGGGAGGGAATCACTTTACACCAAAATAGCTTACCACATAATGGCTCACTGCTTAATCAAAATCTTTATTGTAACACTTATTGGTTACGAAAACAGAGACAACTTAGTGTAAATCTTTATTAAAAGTTAGAACAGACTAGGACAGAACTAGCATGCTCAAAAAGCCTGTTGTTTTCTTGGCTCCGTGTTTTTTCACATTTACCATCAGCAGCCCTTTTCATTTTCTGCGGTCTGTTGCTCATTTTTTTTTTTTTGTATATGTGCATTTATCGATATAAATTGACCTCTGAGCACTGCTTTTGCTGTGTCCCAGAGGTTTTGATAGGAAGTGTTTTCATTCTCGTTCCATTCTATGAATTTCTTTATTCCCTCCTTAATGTCTTCTATAACCCAGTCTTTTTTCAGCAGGGTATTGTTCAGTTTCCAAGTATTTGATTTCTTTTCCCTAATTTTTCTGTTATTGATTTCCACTTTTATGGCCTTATGGTCTGAGAAGATGCTTTGTAATATTTCGATGTTTTGGATTCTGCAAAGGTTTGTTTTATGACCTAATATGTGGTGTATTCTAGAGAATGTTCCATGTGCGCTAGAAAAAAAGGTATATTTTGCAGCAGTTGGGTGGAGAGTTCTGTATAAGTCAATGAGGTCAAGTTGGTTGATTGTAGCAATTAGGTCTTCTGTGTCTCTATTGAGCTTCTTACTGGATGTCCTATCCTTCTCCGAAAGTGGTGTGTTGAAGTCTCCTACTATAATTGTGGAGGTGTCTATCTCACTTTTCAATTCTGTTAAAATTTGATTTATGTATTTTGCAGCCCTGTCATTGGGTGCATAAATATTTAAAATGGTTATATCTTCCTGGTCAGTTGTCCCTTTTATCATTATGTAGTGTCCTTCTTTATCCTTTGTGGTGGATTTAAGTCTAAAGTCTATTTTGTCAGAAATTAATATTGCTACTCCTTTTTTGCTTATTGTTTGCTTGAAATATTTTTTTCCATCCTTTGAGTTTTAGTTTGTTTGTGTCTCCAAGTCTAAGGTGTGTCTCTTGTAGGCAGCATATAGACGGATCGTGTTTCTTTATCCAGTCCATGACTCTCTGTCTCTTTATTGGTGCGTTTAGTCCATTTACATTCAGCGTAATTATAGATAAGTATGCGTTTAGTGCTGTCATTTTGATGCCTTTTTATGTGTGTTGTTGACAATTTCATTTTTCCACTTACTTTTTTGTGCTGAGACGTTTTTCTTTGTAAATTGTGAGATCCTCATTTTCATAGTATTTGACTTTATGTTTGCTGAGTCGTTATGTTTTTCTTGGTTTTTATTTTGAGTTATGGAGTTGTTATACCTCTTTGTGGTTACCTTAATATTTACCCCTATTTTTCTAAGAAAAAACCTAACTTGTATTGTCCTATATCGCCTTGTATCCCTCTCCATACGCTGTTGCTCATTTTTGTTTTCCATGTTCATCCCCAGTTATAAAACACTGACTGTTAGAAAAGTCAGGTTGAAATAGAGAGGTTTTTTTCATTTGTCTTTGTTTTCTTTTAATTAACCGACTGACTGACTTTTGTTTACCTGTAAGTTGTTCAGAGATAGATATTCACTTGCCAAATGTATTATACCCTGGGGGAAATAAGAAGAATCACATCTCACCAGTGCAAATTAGACAGTATAAATTATAAAATTACAGGAAAAAAAACAGAAACAAGTTTTGGCTAAAAGAGAGAATGAGTTCCTTTGAAAATCTGCTGTAACAGGATGAAACTCTGTATTTTAAAAAATTATTGCTTCTCTTCAGCTGCCCAACAACAATCCTCAGTGGTCTTGACTGGCAAAGGGATTTTTAGTTTGAACAAAACAAAACAAAAATGCTTTAGTGTTGGCTTCATAAAGATAGCTGCTACATTATAATACAGTAAAGAGAAATGTATACTACTTTATATTTTAGGGGTGAGAGGCAAGTAAATGTTACCAAGCAGTATTTATTATTTTAAAAACTGCTAAATTTATATATTCAATGTTTGTTAAAATGGTTGATACAGTAAAAATACATTTCCTTTTATTTAGTAGGTAGATCAATACTGCAGGTTTTCTTATAAAACGTTTAAAGAGATGACTATTAAGTAAGAACTAAGATGACAAGTTCACATACCTGCCTGTTCTTGTTGCCATCAAGTCATCTCCAGCTCAGGGCAACCTTAGGTGTAAGAGAACAAAATGCTGCCCAGTCCTGTGCCATCTTCATGATCCTTGATATGTCTGAGTTCACTGTGGGAGCTATGGTGTCGATTTGTCTCACTGAGGGTTTCCGTCATCTTCCTTGGCCCTCTACCTTACCAAATATCTCTCTTTCTAGTAATTGGTCTTTCCTGAGCACTAAAGATTAGTGCTCTTTTTTTTTAGCACTGGTTAAAAAAAGCTAAAAGCTTTGGAGTCTAATTGAATGTCTATAGTCATGCTGTCCACTAAAGTAGCCACTAGCCACATGTGACTATTTATAAATAAATTTAAAGTAATTAAAAACTCAGTTCCTCAGTAGTACTAGCCACATTTCAAGCACTCTGCAGCCATATGTGGCTAGTGTTTACTGTGCTGAACAAAGCAAATTTAGAACACATCCATCATCCTGAAAGTGCTATTGGACAGCACCAGTCTACAGAATTAAAAACACAGCTGCTGTCGAGTTGATTCTGACTCATGGCGACCCACGAGTGTCAGGGTAGAACTGGGCTTCACAGGGTTTTCAATGACTGATTTTTCAGCAGTGGACTACCAGGTCTTCCCGGGCACCTCTGGGTAGAACTGAACCTTCAACCTTTTGACTAGCAGCTGACTGGGTTGCTTGCACCACCCAGGGACTCCCTATAGACTTTGAAAAACCATGGCCCTCAAGGTGATTCTGACTCATAATGACTCTATCAGACAGAGTAGAACTGTCCCATAGGGTTTCCAAGGCTGTAATCTTTACGGAAGCACACTGCCACATCTTTCACCTGGAGTGGCTGGTGGGCTCACACTGCCAACCTGATGGTTAGCAGCCAAGGACTTTAACCACTGCACCACCAGGGCTCCTTCTATAGACTTTGGCCTACACTAATAAATGATTCATAATCTTAGACAAAAGTTGATTATTATGGCACCTATATTGGACAAGGTAGCAACAATTCTTAGTTTTTCATTCAAATGTCAGTCGTGGCCTTCTTTTGTACTCAAGATTGTTTTCCTACTTGACTTTTCTTACTCAGTCATCACATTTGTGCAACCATATTAATTCAGCTGTGTTTTCCCCCTTATTTTCCCCCCAAATACTTGATGAAAAGCTGCTTTGGCAAGGTAAATATAATATAGTATGAGGGCAGCTAACAATGCAAATAGTTCTAAAGTATGAAATGGTAACAGACTACAGTTTCACAGAAATTTATCTATTTGGTCATATGTCTTATTCTAGGTCTTGTTAAACATTGAGGTATTTTAAGCACAAATGCTATGGAAAGAAACGTTTACTTCTGCTTCCCATGGATGGCCAGCAGAGTTGCAGCTTATACGTATAGACACTTTTAGTAAGAACTTCTCAGCTGAATTATGAATAGGCCTCCTTTCTGTGTTACAAGTAAGGGATAAAATCATCATTTCTTGGTTCTTCCACCAAGAAGAGTAGCCCATTTATGTGCAGACACATAAAGAGCTATATACACCCACTCCTCCTCTACTGACTGCCTTGTTTAGGTGACACTTTGCTTTCAGAACCATCGTGAAAAATCTACTATTTAACTATTTTGTGATTAATGACGTACATCTGGCAGTAAGGAATGCCAAGTGCTCTCCTGTGGCTCAGTGAGCTCTGCTGTGTACCCCTCTGGTAACTGCAGGCATAATAAACTTACTTTTCGTGCTGTCCCTGATCTTTCCCCATTCACCCCTGATCTGCAATCCTACACATGTTCCCCAAAGGCCAAGACACCTCTGCTGGTGCAAGCAGTCACGGGTTAAAACTGTCGTCTGTCTCTGACAGCTCCATTTTGCCAATTCCCCACTTCCGAGTTGCTGGCAGTTGCTGGGGGACACAATTTTGCCTAGTACCAGCTGTCACTTGCCACTGGCTGTGGTGCCTGGAGCCGGCTCCAGAGAGGTGACCCGGCAGATTCAAGCTCCATCTCCACAGCACAATCATGGCCGTTGCTGTGGCTGCTTTGGCCTGAGTCCTGGTCAGGAATGTGAACATGCTGCTTGGGCGTTATATATTAATATATATGAAACGTAACGTGAAAACTACTTCCACTTAAATGACAAATGTAATTTTATTTATCAAACCTCTCGGAGTATTTAAAATGTTTTGCTCTATTTCAGCTCCTAATTGCAAAGAGAAAACATGAAAATGTACTTTAGGCAGGAATTTTTGAAATTCCAGCTTTGTGTGCACGGTAAAAAGAAAGATTCTGGAAGGTTCCCAATTGACCAACGCAAAGTTTACAAAGTTCCAAATACCGACATTTCAGTCGTGGAGATTCGTCTTTACAGAAATCCTGTGGATCTGCTATCCTTAAACTAGTGTTCCAGGTCTTATAAAGTAACAGAAATAAAACAGGCAAGTAGAAAAACAGTTAAGATGTATACACATATATATATACACATACACACATACAGACGTATATATACACATACACACAGACATATATACACGTACACACGGACACATATATACATGTATGCACACACATATATATACACGTACACACACAGACATATATATATACACATACACACATACATATTTTTTTCAGTTGAATGTGTTATAACGCCCCAGCTTTGCTGCTCAAGCTTTTGAGACCTAATTTTCTGAAGGTCCAAGGTAGCTACACAGACGATCAGAGTTGCCTAGTCCAATAAAGCATTACACTATAGCTTTGGCTGTTAAAGTAGGGGAAAAAAGGGGGTATATGGGATAGAAAAGATATTTCTTTGCCTTTTTAATTTAAGACATGAGAGGAATAAGATGAGAAATATATATATATATATATTTTTTTTTTTTTAAAGGAAAAATGATTGTTTAAGTTTGGCTTATAATACATGAGACTATGGTCCTAAAAGTTTTGGTAGCACAGTGGAATTCAAACAGCTAACAATTTATCGTTAATGGATTCAGCTATCCAACAGGCCCTTATATAATGGTCATTTCTATACCACAAGTATTAGTCATAGCCTATCATCACAGATCTATGCTGTTAACACTCGTCCTCACATCCCACAGAGTCTTCTAATTCTCCTCACACTAAAGAGCTTACGCCGAAGGAACCTTCACCATCATCATGTCTTCTGTCATCACAGATCTATGCTGTTAACACTTGTCCTCACATCCCACAGAATCTTCTAATTCTCCTCACACTAAAGAACTTACGCTGAAGGAAACTTCACCATCATCATGTCCTCTGTCATCACAGATCTATGCTGTTAACACTCGTCCTCATATCCCACAGAGTCTTCTAATTCTCCTCACAATAAAGAACTTACACTGAAGGAACCTTAACCATCGTCATGTCCTCTATCATCACAGACCTATTCTGTTAACACTCATCCTCACATCCCACAGAATCTTCTAATTCTCACACTAAAGAACTTATGCTGAAGGAAACTTCACCATCATCACGTCTGCTGTCATCACAGATCTATGCTGTTAATACTCGTCCTCACATCCCACAGAATCTTCTAATTCTCCTCACACTAAAGAACTTACGCTGAAGGAACTTCACCATCATCATGTCCTCTATCATCACAGACCTATTCTGTTAACACTCGTCCTCACATCCCACAGAGTCTTCTAATTCTCCTCACACTGAAGAACTTACACTGAAGGAACCTTCACCATCATCATGTCCTCTATCGTCACAGACCTATTCTGTTAACACTCGTCCTCATATCCCACAGAGTCTTCTAATTCTCCTCACAATAAAGAACTTACACTGAAGGAACCTTAACCATCGTCATGTCCTCTATCATCACAGACCTATTCTGTTAACACTCGTCCTCACATCCCACAGAGTCTTCTAATTCTCACACTAAAGAACTTATGCTGAAGGAAACTTCACCATCATCACGTCTGCTGTCATCACAGATCTATGCTGTTAATACTCGTCCTCACATCCCACAGAATCTTCTAATTCTCCTCACACTAAAGAACTTACGCTGAAGGAACTTCACCATCATCATGTCCTCTGTCATCACAGATCTATGCTGTTAACACTCATCCTCACACCCCACAGAATCTTCTAATTCTCCTCACACTAAAGAACTTACGCTGAAGTAACCTTCACCATCATCATGTCCACTGTCATCACAGATCTATTCTGTTAACACTCGTCCTCACATCCCACAGAGTCTTCTAATTCTCCTCACACTAAAGAATTACACTGAAGGAATCTTCACCATCATCACGTCTTCTGTCATCACAGATCTATGCTGTTAACACTCGTCCTCACATCCCACAGAGTCTTCTAATTCTCCTCACACCAAAGAACTTACGCTGAAGGAACCTTCACCATCATCATGTCCTCTGTCATCACAGATCTATGCTATTAACACTCGTCCTCACACCCCACAGAATCTTCTAATTCTCCTCACGCTAAAGAACTTACGCTGAAGTAACCTTCACCATCATCATGTCCTCTGTCATCACAGATCTATTCTGTTAATACTCGTCCTCACACCCCACAGAATCTTTTAATTCTCCTCACACTAAAGAACTTACGCTGAAGGAACCTTCACCATCATCATGTCCTCTGTCATCACAGATCTATGCTGTTAACACTCGTCCTCACATCCCACAGAATCTTCTAATTCTGCTCACAATAAAGAACTTATGCTGAAGGAACTTTCACCATCATCACGTCCTCTATGGTCACAAATCTATGTTTTTAATACTCTTCTTCACATCCCACAGAATCCTCTAATTATCTTTACGATAAAGAACTTACGCTGAAGGAATTTTCACCATCATCATGTCCTCTACGGTCACGAGCTCTTTCTCTACCATCGGAGATGCTGAACAAGTCTCTTCCAAAAGGTTCAGAAAAACTTCTCATCATCTGTCGCATACTTTCACGGTGTGCCATAAAGGAATCACTGTTGAGAATACATATAAGCACGTATGATTATGTGTTGAAATTTAAATAATGAGTTTGCAGATAAATACTACAAAGAATTATTTTGGATTAACACGCCTGTTAAAAGATGTCAGTTTAGGAGAATAGAATGATTTCATAAAGACTTGCTACCTGTAAATATATATGCAACTTAAGAAATAATGTTCTGTTATCTACTATAATTCACTGTACGGTCGCTATGAATTGGAATTGACTCAGTGGCAATGGGTTTATAATTCACTTACATATAAAAATAAAAATACACCATTATTTATTACTTACTGTATAAAAATTGTAAATACAAATAACACATCTCAGATGACTTATACCAGCACTAAAGGTATTTAGAGACCATATCAAGAATACATTTAGCACATTGAACACTAATGACCAAAGACCACACAACTTGTGGGATGACATCAAGGACATCATACATGAAGAAAGAAAAAAGTCACTAAAAAGGAAAGAAAGAAAAGACCAAAGTGGATGTCAAAAGAGACTCCGAAATTTGCTCTTGAATGTACAGTAGCTAAAGCAAATGGAAGAAATGACAAAAAGAGCTGAAGAGAAGATTTCAAAGAGTCGCTCGAGAAGACAAAGTCAAGTATCATGATGAAACATGCAAAGACCTGGAGTTATAAAACCAACAGGGAAGAATACACTAGGCATTTCTCAAGCTGAAAGAACTGAAGAAAAAATTCAAGCCTTGAGCTGCAATGTTGAAGGATTGTATGGGCAAAATATTGAATGATGCAGGAAGCATCAAAAGAAGATGCAAGGAATATATAGAGTCACTGTAACAAAAGCAATAGGTTGACATTCAACCATTTCGGGAGGTAGCATACGATCAAGAACCAATGGTACTGAAGGAAGAAGTCCAAGCTACGCTGAAGGCATTGGTGAAAAACAAGCCTCCAGGAATTGACAGAATACCAACTGAGATGTTTTAACAAAAGGATTCAGCGCTGGAGGTGCTCACTTGTCTAAGCCAAGAAACTTGGAAGATAGCTACCTGGCCAACTAACTCGAAGAGATCCATATCTGTGCCTATTCCAAAGAAAGGTGATCCAACAGAATGCAGAAATTATCAAATGAAATCATTAATATCACATGCAAGTAAAATTATGCTGAAGATAATTAAAAAACATTGACAGTGAACTGCTGGGAATTCAAGCTGGATGCAGAAGAGAACAAGGAACGAGGGTGCCACTGCTGATGTCAGATGGATCTTGGTGAATGCAGAAAATACCAGAAAGATATTTACCTGTATTTTAATGACTATGCAAAGGCATTCATCTGTATGGATCATAACAAATTATGGATAATATTGCAAACACTTAACTGTGCTAATGAGGAACCTGTATATACACCAAGAGACGGTTGTTCAAACAGAACAAGGGGATACTGCATGGTTTAAAATCAGGAAAAGTGTGTGTCAGAGTTGTATCCTTTTACCATACTTACTGAATCTATATCCTGAGCAAATAATACAAGAAGCTGGACTATATGAAGAAGAACACGGCACCAGCATTGGAAGAAGCCTCATTAACAACCTACGATATGCAAGTGATACAATCTTGCTTGCTAAAAGTGAAAAGAACTTGAAGTACTTACTTATGAAGATCAAAGGCTACAGCCTTCGATATGGATTACACTTTTAACATAAAGAAAACAAACATCCTCACAACTGGACCCATAAGCAACATCATGATAAATGGAGAAAAGATTGAAGCTGTCAAGAATTTCATTTTACTTGGATCCACAATCAATGCCCACTGAAGCAGCAGTCAAGAAATGAAATGACACATTGCATTGGGCAAATCTGCTGCAAAAGACCTGTACATTGAAAAGCAAGGGTATCACCTTGAGGACTAAGGTACGCCTGAACCAAGCTATATTTTTAACAGCCTCATATGTATGTGAAAGCTTGACAGTGAGTAAGGAAAACCGAAGATGGACAGATGCCTTTGAATCAAGGTGTTGGTGAAGAATACTGAATATACAACGCACTGCCAGAAGAATGAACAAGTTTTTCTTGGCAGATGTACAGCCTGAATGCTCCTTATAGCAAGGATGACAAATCTTCTTCTCATATACTTTGGACATGTTATTAGGAGGGACCAGTCCCTGGAGAAGAACATCATGCTTGGTAATTAGAGGGTCAGGAAAAATGGAAGACCCTCAACGAGATGGACTAACACAGGAGCTGCAACAACGGGCTCAAACACAGCAACAATTGTGTGGATGGCGCAAGACGGACCAGCGCTTTTTGTACTATTATGCATAGGGCTGCTGTGAGTTGGAGCCTACTCAACGGCACCTAACAACACCAACAACAAAGGAAATGCCAAAAAAAAATGGAACCTGAAAAATATTGCTTCTGGGTAAAGGCTGCTTTGGGCAGTACACAATATAAATTCTAGTGAGGACGAATAAAGAATGTTGGTTTGCTTTTCAACTCTTATTTATTAATAATGAAAATTGAGAACTATGGCTACGTTATGAACACTGTTAAGGTACAACACATGTTTTAACAGGCAAAGAAAGACAAAGCTCCAGATCACCTCTAAGAGGTCAACTTTTAGTTTCTAAGAACTCTAAATACCAGAAATTGCCATATGGTAAAAATGTCTGCTGTGTCTTAAGATAGTATTTCTCAAACTTTTTTGAGATTACTAACCAACAGGTTATTTTTTTTTTTTAACCAACAGGTGAACCGGTTAGAAATGCCAATTCCTGGCCCCTGCTCCTAAAGATGGGATCCCCTAGTGGTAGGTGAGGTTTGTGGATAAAGCATCCCTGGTGATCTTGACTCCAGTAGTCCCCCAACCAGCCTTTCAGGAATACTGCCCCTTCTGTAGTTGTGGTATGTGACTTAGTCAGAATTTGATCTCGAGAGTGGAGACCCTCTAAATCTTATAGGGCTTGGCCACAGTAAGGAAAGCCAGGATAAGATCCAATTCTCCTTCCCCCTAGTTATGTGATATAAAAACTGGCACACCACTTTTCTCCCCTGGTTAATAAATAAGTACAACTAGGTAAAGCAAAGAAGGAAATGCTCTATGACACAGGTTTCTGCTTTAAGTTAAAGGTTGGGGTCCTGGTATTGCCTTATAACCACCTCGGGACTATGACTCAGGATCACTTGGTCATGAGTCGACTCCCAGCCACCACGTAGCCAGGTAATTAAAACCCCAGAACCAATCCTGTAACCTGTTTAAACCTGTAATTATGTATGCTAGTCATGGTCCCTTCCCTGCTTCTATAGTCCCACCTATGACAGTGGTGAATTGACCTGCTATCAATCACGACCTTGTGATGATTTTATCCTCTGTGGTATGTAATGGACAACTTGACTGTGACTGGGCAGGTTCCTTCGCCTCTGAACTAGGTACATGCTGATGGTCTCCCTCATTCAAATGATTGTCTTAGTCCCTTAAATCAGAGTCTGGGGTCTTTTTCCCCTTTGACAACTCAAACCTCCCTTCCTGAACTAAGTTTCCATAGCTGTAAAATGAAGACAATATCATACATCCCTACTGTCGAGATTAAATAACATATCTGAAAGCACAAAGCACAGTAACAGGACCATATGTTGGAAAAATGTTAATTTCCCTTACCTTTTCTTCTTAATTCACGTACGGATGCCGTTTCCTATACTCTATTATTAAGTACCTCTCATGGAAAAAAGTTATTTAAAAGCACATATAGCAATTATCATGTTCAGGACCTATTCTATGTGTTTTTGCAAGTACTGACACTCACTCTTATCAGATGTTACCTCTTCTATCCCAAACTCCATTCAAGAACCTAAAATTCCTATTGCCTACCACGGCTGTTTTCCTACTTTGTTCCAGTTGGAAAGTCACTGACTCACTGATCCATTACTTATTGCTCATCCTAGAGCTTAATGCACGCCATGACTGGAGTCCACTCTACCAGGTCAACCTTAGTCTTCTCTGCAGTCCAATAAAGTCCCCCAATTGCTCTCCCACCTTTCAGTCTTCTCCACCTCAGCTCATCCTCCTTAGGTCACCCTTCTCCCTTCTACTCCAATTACGAAGGCCTAATGTCATCGTGAGGATGTTGAAAAACTTCTGTCTTCTTCCAGTAGTTCTAGGCAGAAAGAGTTTTTCCTTTGAACTCTACACTATTTTTACACACAAATATAACCCAAGGAAGCTCAAAATTTATTAATATATTACTTTGGAACTAAAAAAATGTAATTGCTTTATGTGCAAAAACCTCTTAAATCCAGTTATGCTATTTAGTAAGATCAGCAAATAGCTTAGTGGGACTTACATTTGTGTCTATACAGGTTGTCTTAATTCAGTTTTCTTCAGGTATGCTTTATATACAGGAAAATTTACCAGACCAGATGTATAATATATACACACCCCCGAAAAGTTTCTTCTTGTCCCTTTGTGGATAATCGCTGTTAGCTGCCACAAAGTCAGCTCTAACCCCACGGTGACCGCGTGTATAGCAGGATGAGACGCTGCCTGGCGCTGCGCCATCTTCACGATCGCTGGTGTATTGCGGTCCGTTGTTGCGGCTGTTGTGCCAGTCCATCTCACTGAAGGTTCCCTTTGGCCCTCTACCAAACACGATGTCTTTTTCCAGTGACTGGTCTTTCCTGATGATCAAACTAAGCAAGCTGAAGCCTCACCCACCTTGCTTCTAAGGAACATCTATTTCTAATTCTAAGACTGCTTTGTTCGTTCTTCTGGCAGTCCTATTCTTCGCCAACACCACAATTTGCATGCATCAATTTTTCTCCTGTCTTCCTTTTTCATTGCCCAGCTTTCGCATACGTATGAGGAGACTGAAAAAAATGACGGCTTGGGGTAGGCGCACCTTAGTCATCAATGTGACATCTTTGCTTTTTAAACCTTTAAAAAGGTCTTTTGCAGCAGATTTGTCCAATGCAATACATCATCTGATTTCTTGACAGCATGTTCCACAGACACTGATTGTTATCCAAGTAGAATGAAATCACCGACAAGTTTAATTTTTTCTCCATTTATTAAGATGTTGTTTACTGGCACTGTTGTGAGGATTTTCATTTTCTTCACATTCAGGTGTACGCCATACTTAAGGCTGTAGTCTTTGACTTTCATCATTTTGGCAAGCACGATTGTGACAACTGCATATCGCAGGTTACTAATGAGTCTTCCTCCAATCCTGATGCCGTGCTCTTCTTCCGACTTCATGGACTGTCTGTTCAGATTGAGTAAGTAAAGACATCAGCCTGCCACACACCTTTTCCAATTTTAAGACATGTATTATCACCAGAGCCCTGGTGGCATAGAGGTTAAGAGCTCAGCTGCTAACCAAAAGGTTAGCAGTTCCAAAACACCAGCCGCTCCTTGGAAACCGTATGGGGCAGTTCTACTCCATCCCACAGGGTCACTATGAGTCAGAATCAACAGGACAGCAACAAGTTTTTGGTTTAGCAGTCCCTTGCTGTGTTCAAATGACTGCCTCTTGATTCATGTATAGATTCCACATGAGCCCAATTAAGTGTTCTGCAATGTCCATTCTTCATAATACTATCCATAATTTGTTATGATCCATACAGGTGAATGCCTTCATGTAGTTGGATAAAACACATGTAAACATCTTCCTGTTAGTCTCTGCTTTCAGCCAAGACCCATGTGACACCTACAATTGTATCTCTCACACCACTTCATCTTATGAACTGGCTCGAACTTCTGGCAGTTTTCTGCTGATGTACAGCTGCAGTCATTTTTTAATTATCTTCAGCAAAATTTTGCTAGCATGTGATATTAATAATATTGTTTAATAATTTCCACATTCCATTTGATCCCCTTTCTTTGGTATGGGCATGAATCTCTTCCAGTCAGGCAGGTAGCTTTCTTCCAAATCTTTTTTTTTTCCGCCAATGCAGTGCCATTTACTGGGGGAGGGGGACCGAGGTTGGAGGCTGCCTGGGCCTCCAGCACTGGGAGGTAGATGGGTCAGATATGGTGGGTGCACGGACTCCAAGCATCGGTTAGAAGCAAGAGTTAGGTGTACAAATAGTCACATGGATGAATCTTAAGTACAGTGCTGACAAAAAAATTATGGAAAAAAATGAGATCTAAAACATGATCAAGTTTACATCAGTTAATAATATCTGCAGGCACCACTGAGAGACCAAAAAGACAAGCCACAGAGCAGGAGAAAATATTCACAACACATACCGACAAAGGACTTGTACCCAGAATATGTAAGAACTCCTGCAAAACTATCAGAAGACGACAAAGTAAACCTCCAGATTTCTTGACACAGATGAGTCTGCATTTGCAGTATTACATCTGCCTTTTACACCATCTTAGTTGGCGTCCCACCAATTCCTGGAAGCTGGTTTTTGCTAATGCCTTCAGTGACACTTAAACTTCTTCCTTCAGCACAGTGGTTCTTGATCACACGTCACACCTCCTGAAACAGATGCGCAACAACCAATTCTTTCTGACACAGTGACTCTACATTCCTTCCATTTTCTTTTGATGCTTCCCGCATCACTCAATTTTTTTTGCCCACAGAATCATTCAGTAAGGCAACCTGAGACTTGAATTTTCTCTTCAGTTCTTTCAGGCTGAGAAACGCTGATTATGTTCTTCCCTTTTGGTTTTCTTTGCACATTTCATCATAACACTTTACCTTCATCATAATACTCCAGCCACCCTTTGAAATCTTCTGTTCAGCTCTTTCACTTTATCGTTTCTTTTGTTCACTTTAGCTACTCTAACTAAGCTTTACAGCAAGTTTCACAGTCTCTTCTGACATCCATTTTGGTCTTTTCCTTCTTTTTAAATGATCTTTTACTTTCTTCATGTATGATGATCTTGATGTCTTCTCACAACTCTTCTGGTCTTTGATCACTAGTGTTTTAAGTGTGTCAAATTGATTCCTTGGATGGTCTCTAAATTCAGGTGGGATATATTCAATCTAAAGCCAATTAAAGGATTGCACTTTGGGAAAAACTACTTGGTTAACTAAATTAGATTACTTCTTTGCAGTTCAGAAACAAAACATTTCAGCGATGGAATTTTACCACAAGTAAAGCACTAGGTCTCAACAGTTCCAGGAATCATAATCTAGTCTTCTATTCAAAAAGCAGTGCCATTTTTCAGGCACACTTGATAATAATACAAAGTATTAAAATAAAATAAACAAAAGATGAGTATTCTCTAATAAGTCTAACAGAGAAGCTTCTACAGATCTGTTCATTCTCATGCAGTACCAAGTGTAACAGGTCCTTTGCATACTTGGCACACATGATAAATTCCAGCTGTATTAGGACCACTGCTGGTCCGGATGATTGGACACCACATTACAAAGCAAATGTTTAACTTCCTGACTAATAATTTATGTTATAAAGAATTACAACATGACAGTACTTGTCCCCATTTGCTCTCCTGCTGTAACTCTCTTGTCCTCTATACACCTATAAACCTGTGTACTTGGACATGCTGCTCTACTTTTCAGCCTTCTGCTCACTGACAAGCCTCACACAACGTCATAAAAGGAGAGTGCTCCCTAGTGTGCGCAGGTTGAGGATACTCTTATGCAACAGAATGCAAAACTTTCAACAGGAGTCCAGAAATTAAACGTATGCCACTGTTCTCAACAAAATTAGTAAACAGGTCTCTCAGAGTAAAAAAGATTCTCTTTAGTTGAATTTTGGGTATTAACTGGAGAATTGTTGCTTCTGTACTAAATTCATTTACGAAATATAATAAAACGAAGACACAAGAGCATTAGGCTTATTCAGGCATTACGGTTATTTCATCCTTTCCGATTAAAAACAGACTATAACATATGAAGGAACAAACAAGATACTGTACATAAAGTGCATAAAAGAATCATAAATACGGTTCACATTTTCCACTAATTCTTGTAAGATTTCTTGTTGTTTATGGACAGGAATAAGGGGGACAGAAAATTTAAGACCACAATTTCTAGATTGTGAACTTGTTACAAGTTTCGGAGTCAGTATTCCAGCGGAATTATAGTCAATAAGCACTGTAAGGAAGTCATGACAATTTAGAAATTAAATAGATCAACAGCATATACCGAGAAGCTTATGAAGAAAGGGAGTTATTGTATGCTTTTTAAAATCAACATCTCAAGTCAAAAGTTACTCTAAAATTAAGGAAATTAGAAGTTGGTATATGTATCTCCTTACTTTTTACTTGAGAGAACAGTTTCAAATCATTCAAAGACTCATAAATTAGGTGTGTAAGGAATAATTTCTAATTCTCACCTTAAGAACCAAATTATTTCAAAGTATTTCATACCGAAATGATACCTAATGCCAGGTGATAGCAATGGCATTGTGGTTATGTAAGAAAACAATAACCATATTTGTCAAAGATGTATTTGAAAATACACAGGGG
This sequence comes from Loxodonta africana, assembly GCF_030014295.1. Taxonomy (NCBI): domain Eukaryota; kingdom Metazoa; phylum Chordata; class Mammalia; order Proboscidea; family Elephantidae; genus Loxodonta; species Loxodonta africana. The sequence goes on along the minus strand of NC_087364.1, from coordinate 75,452,089 downwards.
TGGGTGAGATGATAAGCCTAGAGTTTGCTTTAAGACATATCAGAGGCAGCAGCAGCAGCAGGGATAAATAAAAAAAAAAAGCAGGTGTAAATTTTGAAATTCTGGGTGATTGGTACAGGTTATTGTTATATTGTTCTACTTTCGTAGTATGTTTGATATACTTAATAAAAATTTTTTAAAAATAAAGAAATAGAACTACACGGGGTTGAAGGATTGTATGCTACCTGATGTTTTAAAATGAGTGATTCAAAAGGGAATCCTTTTGCTTAGAACTCTATACTCACTTGACAGTTACAGCTCTAAGTATGGTTACAAGCATGGAGATTAAAATGTTGGTTCTTATTAAGTCAGCTTTTCCTTCAGATATGTGGATGAGATCCAACTGGAGTGAGGAGGAAAAAGAATGCACCAGGGAACACTAGATTTTGTTCTGTGAGTAAGTGTTAAACAGGTAAACAGCTATTATTTTCCTATAGAAACACAAAATTCAGTGGGATTTATTTTTCTGATTGCATTATAACTAGGCTAAAAATTACAAACTACATAAATGTGGCCCATTAAAAATGATGCACAGGTTAATTTTTTAAAAAATTATTATTCAAGTGGAAACAGTTACTTACAGCAAACGCTAAAAAACATTAAAAAGAAATTTTTTTTGAGGGACATGAACTAAGGCTGGCTGTTGGAAAAAGCACTAAGACAGAAGTAGGCCCCAAGTCTGGATTCTGTACCTGTCTGAACCATACGGGAAGAAATCTGGCTGACTCTGAAGTGAGTTCAACTCAGGTCTACCCAACAGCTGCTGGAGACAAGGCATGAAGATTTTCCTTGTTCTAAGCTTTCTCTTTCATGAAAGCCAAAAACTTTGTGGTAGCAAGAAGCTATTTTGGTATTTTTTTTTAAATTAACCTAACCCAGAGTTTCTTTTCTTAGGTGAAAAGTTAATAGCTTTTTTGTATTTTTCTACCTATTCATATTATTCTCTTTCGAAAATAATTGTCCCATTCTTCTAGGAAAACAAATTGGCATTATCATGAGGCTTTAAAAAACTCATACTCTATAAACTAGTAATGTCAGGTAATAAACTAGTCTAATAACTTAAAATATGGATAAAGATTTGTATGAAAAATGTTCTTTGCTCATGCACAGGATGCAATATTTCACAAATATTAAAGTCAAGCTTCGAAGAACTGTACTAAGGCTGGAAAATGCTCATGGTGTACACTGAGGAAAAACTGACCATTTAGCCATAAAGTTTGGTCCCAATTTGGTAAAAAAAAATGCCATATATGGAAAATGTAAATAAAATACACCAACATGATAACAGTAGCCAGCATCTCGCGGTGCATGTTTTCCTTTACCAAACTTTGTAGTTTTCAGGTTTTCTGTGAGGATGCATTTTCATTTAAATCAGGGAAAAATTATTTCTCATTTACATCATAAACACTTGTACTCACCATTAGGATGACCATACTTCCTCTTTTAGGATTGCTGACACAAACTGCAATAAAACTAAACACAATTTGTCCCCAAACATGCTTTTTACACTTATTATTTACCTGCAGAGTATATAAAAAGTCAGGAAAAATAGCTGTCTTCCCCAACTCCAAAGAATAAGTTCCTGCTTTTAAGACTCTGAAAACTATTTGCCAGAGTTACACTTTTCTTTGGCCTGAACAAGAATATAGTTATTTGTGCACCTAAGCATTACTTTATTCTTTATAGATAAGTTTCTCAGATAATTGACATGGCAGTCCTGTTATCAAAGGAAATTCCTCCCTTCCACTACACAAATGGCAAAAACTTAGCCAGCAGATTGCTATGGCTCGATCATATAAAACGTTCCCTAGCTTCAATGAATTGGACTGATCAACACTTGAGAATAAGTGAATGATAAAAAGCTAAACAGCTATGACTTCCTATAGAAATGACAAAATTTAGTGGGATTTATTATTCTGATTGTAACTGGGATAAAAATTACAAACTCAATGTGGCCCATTAAAAATATTGGCCAAGTTAGTTTTTTTGGTTATTAGTGTGCAAATTTTGACAATAAAAATAACACACATGATATTCATAAGAGGGGCTTGAGGGCAGGGGCCATGACTTCTACATCTTTAAAATAAAGTCCACAGGACTAGGCACATAGGAGAATACCGAAATACTTGAAGAATAACGGAGTTATATTTCCATAAGGCAATTCCAGGAGCCCTGGTGGTTGTCTCCTCACCATTAATTCTCAAGCCACCTTTAGTAAATGATCAGAATGAGAGATATATGTGGCAGAATACTACTTAGAACTAAACTATGTCATCCGGTGAAATCTCTAGTACAACTCTACATCTAAAATAAAACACACGGCAACCTTGAACACTGTTCACAAAAGCTTAGCTAACAAGGTGATTTTATTTCCTGTTTTGAGAATGTTCTCTATCAAGAAAACATCAATCAATGCCAGTCTTATACATGGGATATATTTACTTTCAACTCAGTCAGTGAATAGGTCAAAGCAGTATCCTTTAATAAATTCAAGTACATCTAAATGTCAAATAAATACATTTTTAAATTAAAAAATAGAGATCGTACATATGCAAGTGTTATCTCCTTCTGAGAGCAAGGAGGTGGGAAAAGTAGCGTCCTGCGAATACACTCAGGGGTACTTTGACCAAAAACTGGTAATCACACACATTGTGCCCACATGAGAGTTGGAAGACACAAGCAAAATAACCATGATTTATGATTAAAAATAGAGCTGACAGACACACCAACCTGCTTAAACCTTTAATCTCTAATACCCTGATAAGGGGTAACATATCTATCCTTTGAAGACGTGCCTGATCAAAATCCCATTTCTACAGCGCAGAAGATTCAGGGTTCATGTTTCTTACCAAGTAGAAATTTTTGAATTGTAAAACATATCTAAATTTTTATACTAAATAATCAATGTTCCTTAGGGTACAAGATAGATGCCAAAAGCATTTTAACCTCAAATCAATTTTCTTATATAACCAAAAGGTCAGCAGTTCAAATTCACCAGCGCTCCTTGAAAACCCTATGGGGGAGTCCTATTCTGTCCTATAAGATTCCTGAGTCAAAATCTACTCAACGGCAACAGATTTGGTTTGGTTTTGGTTTACAGCTCAGTGGTTGACGGCTACGGTGAGCTACGCCTGCTAAACAAAGGTCAGCAGTTCAAATCTACCAGCCACTCCCTGGAAACTCCATAGAGCAGTTCTACTCTGTCCTGTAGGGTCACTATGATTTGGAATCGACTCCACAGGAATGGGTTTGGTTCTGGTATATATTACCTACTTAAACATATACATATACAAGTGTTCTTGAGAGAAAACTTCATGCTATAATGCCTGGCCTGTTTGTTTTTAACCAAGTTACAAGTATTATTTACTTAACAAATCCGACGGTACTGTATACTTAAATTTTCACGAAATAGTTTCAACTCTGAGACATAATAACAAAATTTTACAATTTACAATTATGTAACAAAATACCAACCTTCAAAATATTACTTTAACATTTTCCTATAACTTTCAGACAAAACATTTAACATATACTGTTATGGGAAAGTAAACATTAAAACTGAATATATTTAGAATTTAAAACTACAGATTTAATGACTATTTATTAAATTCTTTTGCTGTTGTCAGATGCTGTCGAGTCGGTTCCGACTCACAGTGACACTACATACAACAGAACGAAGCACTGTCTGGTCCTGCACTGTCCTCACAATCGTTGCTATGCTTGAGCCCACTGTTGCAGCCACTGTGTCAATTCACCTCACTGAGGGTCTTCCCCTTCTTCACTGACCCACTACTTTACCAAGCATAATATCCTTCTCCAGGGACTGGAACCTCCCGTTAGTATGTCCAGAGTATGTGAGAAGTCTGTCCATCCTCACTTTAAGGTGATTTCTGGCTATACTTCTTCCAAGACAGATTTGTTCATTCTTCTGGCAGTCCATGGTATATTCAAAATTCTCAAAGGCGTCAATTCTTCTTTGGTCGTCCTTATTCATTGTCCAGGTTTTGCATGCACACGAGACAACTGAAAATTACATGGCTTGGGTCAGGTGCACCTTAGTCCTCAAGCTGCTTTTTAATAAAGAGCTCTTGTGCAGCAGATTTGCCCAACACAACACATCACTGGATTTTTTTTTTTTAATTAATTTTTATTAAGCTTCAAGAGAACATTTACCATTCCAATCAGTCTGTCACATGTAGGTTTACATACATCTTACTCCCTTCTCCCACTTGCTCTCCCCCATTGAGTCAGCCCTTTCAGTCTCTCGTTTCGTGCCAATTTTGCCATCTTCCCTCTCTCTCTATCTTCCCATCCCCCCTCCAGTCAAGAGTTGCCAACACACTCTCCAGTGTCCACCTGATTTAATTAGCTCACTCTTCTTCAGCATCTCTCTCCCCCCCACTGACCAGTCCTTTTCATGCCTGATGATTTGTCTTCGGGGATGGTTCCTGTCCTGTGCCATCAGAAGTTCTGGGGAGCACTGTCTCTGGGATTCCTCTAGTCGCAGTCATACCATTAGGTATGGTCTTTTCATGAGAATTTGGGGTCTGTATCCCATTGGTCTCCTGCTCCCTGAGGAGTTGTCTGTTGTGCTCCCTGACAGGGCAGACATCGATTGTGGCCGGGCACCAACTAGTTCTTCTGGTCTCAGGATAATGTAGGTCTCTGGTTCATGTGGCCCTTTCTGTCTCTTGGGTTCTTAGTTGTCGTGTGGCCTTGGTGTTCTTCCTTTGCCTTTGCTCCAGGTGGGTTGAGACCAATTGATGTATCTTAGATGGCCGCTTGTTGGCATTTAGGACCCCAGGCGCCACAATTCAAAGTGGGATGCAGAATGTTTTCATAATAGAATTATTTTGCCCGTTGACTTAGAAGTCTCCTCAAACCATGTTCCCCAGACCCCAGCCCCTGCTCCACTGACCTTTGAAGCTTTCATTTTATCCCGGAAACCTCTTTGCTTTTAGTCCAGTCCAATTAGGCTGACCTTCCTTGTATTGTGTGTTGTCTTTCCCTTCACCCAAAGCAGTTCTTATCTACTGATTGATCAATAAAAAACCCTCTCCCTCCCTCCCTCCCTCCCCCCTTTGTAACCACAAAAGTATGTGTTCTTCTCCGTTTTTTCTATTTCTCAAGATCTTATAATAGAGGTCTTATACAATATTTGTCCTTTTGCCTCTGACTCATTTCGCTCAGCATAATGCCTTCCAGGTTCCTCCATGTTATGAAATGTTTCAGAGATTCGTCACTGTTCTTTATCGATGCATAGTATTCCATTGTGTGAATATACCACAATTTATTTACCCATTCATCCGTTGACGGACACCCTGGTTGCTTCCAGCTTTTTGCTATTGTAAACAGAGCTGCAATAAACATGGGTGTGCATATACCTGTTTGTGTGAAGGCTCTTGTATCTCTAGGGTATATTCCCAGGAGTGGGATTTCTGGGTTGTATGGTAGTTCTATTTCTAACTATTTAAGATAACGCCAGATGGATTTCCAAAGTGGTTGTACCATTTTACAATCCCACCAGCAGTGTATGAGAGTTCCAATCTCTCCGCAGCCTCTCCAACATTTATTATTTTGTGCTTTTTGGATTAATGCCAGTCTAGTTGGTGTGAGATGAAATCTCATCGTAGTTTTAATTTGCATTTCTCTAACGGCTAATGATCGGGAACATTTTCTCATGTATCTGTTGGCTGCCTGAATATCTTCTTTAGTGAAATGTGTGTTCATATCCTTTGCCCACTTCTTGATTGGGTTGTTTGTCTTTTTGTGGTTGAGTTTTGACAGAATCATGTAGATTTTAGAGATCAGGCGCTGGTCGGAGATGTCATAGCTGAGTATTCTTTCCCAGTCTGTAGGTGGTCTTTTTACTCTTTTGGTGAAGTCTTTAGATGAGCATACGTGTTTGATTTTTAGGAGCTCCCAGTTATCTGGTTTCTCTTCATCATTTTTGGTAATGTTTTGTATTCTGTTTATGCCCTGTATTAGGGCACCTAGGGTTGTCCCTATTTTTTCTTCCATGATCTTTATCGTTTTAGTCTTTATGTTTAGGTCTTTGATCCACTTGGAGTTAGTTTTTGTGCATGGTGTGAGGTATGGGTCCTGTTTCATTCTTTTGCAAATGGATATCCAGTTATGCCAGCACCATTTGTTAAAAAGACTATCTTTTCCCCAATTAACTGACACTGGGCCTTTGTCAAATATCAGCTGCTCATACATGGATGGATTTATATCTGGGTTCTCAATTCTGTTCCATTGGTCTATGTGCCTGTTGTTGTACCAGTACCAGGCTGTTTTGACTACTGTAGCTGTATAATAGGTACTGAAATCAGGTAGAGTGAGGCCTCCCACTTTCTTCTTCTTTTTCAGTAATGCTTTGCTTATCCGGGGGTTCTTTCCCTCCCATATGAAATTAGTGATTCGTTTCTCTATCCCCTTAAAATATGACATTGGTATTTGGATTGGAAGTACGTTATATGTATAGATGGCTTTTGGTAGAATAGATATTTTTACTACGTTAAGTCTTCCTATCCATGAGCAGGGTATGTTCCTCCACTTAAGTATGTCCTTTTGAATTTCTTGTAGCAGAGTTTTATAGTTTTCTTTGTATAGGTCTTTTACATCCTTGGTAAGATTTATTCCTAAGTATTTTATCTTCTTGGGGGCTACTGTGAATGGTATTGATTTGGTTATTTCCTCTTCGGTGTTCTTTTTGTTGATGTAGAGGAATCCAAGTGATTTTTGTATGTTTATTTTATAACCTGAGACTCTGCCAAACTCTTCTATTAGTTTCAGTACTTTTCTGGAGGATTCCTTACGGTTTTCCATGTATACGATCATGTCATCTGCAAATAGTGATAGCTTTACTTCCTCCTTGCCAATCTGGATACCCTTTATTTCTTTGTCTAGCCTAATTGCCCTGGCTAGGACTTCAAGTACGATGTTGAATAAGAGAGGTGATAAAGGGCATCCTTGTCTGGTTCCCGTTCTCAGGGGAAATGCTTTCAGGTTCTCTCCATTTAGAGTGATATTGGCTGTTGGCTTTGCATAGATGCCCTTTATTATGTTGAGGAATTTTCCTTCAATTCCTATTTTGGTAAGAGTTTTTATCATAAATGGGTGTTGAACTTTGTCAAACGCCTTTTCTGCATCTATTGATAAGATCATGTGGTTTTTATCTTTTGTTTTATTTATGTGATGGATTACATTAATGGTTTTTCTGATATTAAACCAGCCTTGCATACCTGGTATAAATCCCACTTGATCAGGGTGAATTATTTTTTTGATGTGTTGTTGGATTCTATTGGCTAGAATTTTGTTGAGGATTTTTGCATCTATGTTCATGAGGGATATAGGTCTAAAATTTTCTTTTTTTGTAATGTCTTTACCTGGTTTTGGTATCAGGGAGATGGTAGCTTCATAGTATGAGCTGGGTAGTATTCCGTATTGTTCTATGCTTTGAAATACCTTCAGTAGTAGTGGTGTTAAGTCTTCTCTGAAGATTTGGTAGAACTCTGCAGTGAAGCCGTTTGGGCCAGGACTTTTTTTTTTGGAAGTTTTTTGATTACCGTTTCAATCTCTTTTTTTGTTATGGGTCTATTTAGTTGTTCTACTTCTAAATGTGTTAGTTTAGGTAGGTAGTATTTTTCCAAGAATTTATCCATTTCTTCTAGGTTTTCAAATTTGTTAGAGTACAATTTTACGTAGTAATCTGACATGATTCTTTTAATTTCATTTGGCTCTGTTGTGAAGTGGTCCTTCTCGTTTATTATTTGGGTTATTTGCTTCCTTTCCTGTTTTTCTTTAGTCAGTCTGGCCAATGGTTTATCAATTTTGTTAATTTTTTCAAAAAAACAGCTTTTGGCTTTGTTAATTTTTTCAATTGTTTTTCTGTTCTCTAATTCATTTAGTTCAGCTCTAATTTTTATTATTTGTTTTCTTCTGGTGTCTGATGGGTTCTTTTGTTGCTCACTTTCTATTTGTTCAAGTTGTAGGGACAGTTCTCTGATTTTGGCTCTTTCTTCTTTTTGTATGTGTGCATTTATCGATATAAATCGGCCTCTGAGCAGTGCTTTTGCTGTGTCCCAGAGGTTTTGATAGGAAGTATTTTCATTCTCGTTGCTTTCTATGAATTTCCTTATTCCCTCCTTGATGTCTTCTATAACCCAGTCTTTTTTCAGTAGGGTATTGTTCATTTTCCAAGTATTTGATTTCTTTTCCCTAGTTTTTCTGTTATTGATTTCTAGCTTCATTGCCTTGTGGTCTGAGAAGATGCTTTGTAATATTTCGATGTTTTGGATTCTACCAAGATTTGTTTTGTGACCTAATATGTGGTCTATTCTAGAGAATGTTCCATGTGTGCTAGAAAAAAAAAGTATATTTTGCAGCAGTTGGGTGGAGAGTTCTGTATAAGTCTATGATGTCAAGTTGGTTGATTGTTTTAAGTAGGTCTTCCGTGTCTCTGTTGAGCTTCTTACTGGATGTCCTGTCCTTCTCCGAAAGTGGTGTGTTGAAGTCTCCTACTATAAATGTGGAGGTGTCTATCTCACTTTTCAATTCTGTTAAAATTTGATTTATGTATCTTGCAGCCCTGTCATTGGGTGTATAAATATTTAATATGGTTATACCTTCCTGATCAATTGTCCCTTTTATCATTATATAGTGTCCTTCTTTATCCTTTGTGGCGGATTTAAGTCTAAAGTCTATTTTGTCAGAAATTAATATTGCTACTCCTCTTCTTTTTTGCTTATTATTTGCTTGATATTTTTTTTTCCATCCTTTGAGTTTTAGTTTGTTTGTGTCTCTAAGTCTAAGGTGTGTCTCTTGTAGGCAGCATATAGATGGATCGTGTTTCTTTATCCAGTCCGTGACTCTCTGTCTCTTTGTTGGTGCATTTAGTCCATTTACATTCAGCGTAATTATAGATAAATAAGTTTTTAGTCCTGTTATTTTGATGCCTTTTCATGTGTGTTGTTGGCCATTTCATTTTTCCACATACTTTTTTGTACTGAGACGTTTTTCTTAGTAGATTGTGAGATCCTCGTTTTCATAATGTTTAACCTTATGTTTGTTGAGTCGTTACATTTTTCTTGAGTTATGGAATTGATATTCCTTTTTGTGGTTACCTTATTATTTACCCCTATTTTTCTAAGTAAAAACCTAACTTGTATCGTTCTATATCGCCTTGTATCACTCTCCATCTGGCAGTTCAATGCCTCCTATATTTAGTCCCTCTTTTTGATTATTGTGATCGTTTATCTATTGATTTTCATGATTTCCTGTTATGTGTTTTATTTTGTTTATTTATTTATTTTTTAGAATTAATCTTACTTTGTTTGTTTTTGTGCTTTCCCTATTTGAGTTGTGTTGATATCAGGACGTTCTGTTTTGTGACCTTGTATTGTGCTGGTACCTGATATTATTGGTCATCAGGCCAAACAATCTCCTTTAGCATTTCTTGCAGTCTTGGTTTAGTTTTTACAAATTCTCTAAACTTATGTTTATCTGTAAATATCTTAATTTCTCCTTCATATTTCAGAGAGAGTTTTGCTGGATATACGATCCTTGGTTGGCAGTTTTTCTCCTTCAGTGCTCTGTATACGTCGTCCCATTCCCTTCTTGCCTGCATGGTTTCTGCTGAGTAGTCTGAACTTATTCTTATTGATTCTCCCTTGAAGGAAACCTTTCTTTTCTCCCTGGCTGCTTTTAAAATTTTCTGTTTGTCTTTAGTTTTGGCAAGTTTGATGATAATATGTCTTGGTGTTTTTCTTTTTGGATCAATCTTAAATGGGGTACGATGAGCATCTTGGATAGGTATCCTTTCATCTTTCATGATGTCAGGGAAGTTTTGTGTCAGGAGTTCTTCAACTATTTTCTCTGTGTTTTCTGTCCCCCCTCCCTGTTCTGGGACTCCAATCACTTGCAAGTTATCCTTCTTGATAGAGTCCCACATGATTCTTAGGGTTTCTTCATTTTTTTAAATTCTTTTATCTGATTTTTTTTCAGCTATGTTGGAGTTGATTCCCTGGTCCTCCAGAAGTCCCAGTCTACATTCTAATTGCTCGAGTCTGCTCCTCTGACTTCCTATTGCGTTGTCTAATTCTGTAATTTTATTGTTAATCTTTTGGATTTCTACATGCTGTCTCTCTATGGATTCTTGCAACTTATTAATTTTTCCGCTATGTTCTTGAATAACCTTTTTGAGTTCTTCAACAGTTTTATCCGTGTGTTCCTTGGCTTTTTCTGCAGTTATCCTAATTTCATTTGTGATATCTTTAAGCATTCTGTAAATTAGTTTTTTATATTCTGTATCTGATAATTCCAGGATTGTATCTTTATTTGGGAAAGATTTTGATTCTTTTGTTTGGGGGGTTGGAGAAGCTGTCATGGTCTGTTTCTTTATGTGGTTTGATATGGACTGCTGTCTCCGAGCCATCACTGGGAAACTAGATTTTCCAGGTAATCAGCTAAAAAAGAATGCAGTCAGATCCCTATCTGAATTCTCCTTCTGGCTCAGGGTATTCGGATGTTAATGGAGCCGCCTGGGGAGGGTGGGGGAGGGATCAGAGAGCTAGGCGTGTAGCACCAAAGAATATAGAGCTGATCCCCGCGTTCACGCTCCGCCCCCGTCCGCCAGAATCCCGGCAGGACGGCTCCCTGGCTGGGACGCTACTCTCCCCGCTCCAAGATCAGTCACTTCCTCCCGGGGATTTCTCCCTCCCGTGCGCCGCACCGCTTGCGCGAACTGAGTGGGCGTGGCCCTCACGAACATCTGGGCCCGCCCCCGGGGTCTATTCAGGGGAATGCGCTCACACCTCGCCCGCTCTCGCCAAGATCTCAGCATGCCGGCTCCCCGGCTGGGACACTGCTCTCCCCGCTCCAAGACCAGTCACTTCCTCCCGGGGATTTCTCCCTCCGGTGCACCGCACCACTTGCGCGAACTGGGTGGGCGTGGCCCTCATGAACAGGTGGGCCCGCCCCGGGGTCTATTCAGGGGAACGCGCTCACACCCCGCCCGCTCTCGCCAAGATCCCAGCGGGACGGCTCCCCGGCTGGGATGCTGCTCTCCCCGCTCCAAGACCAGTCACTTCCTCCTGGGGATTTCTCCCTCCAGTGCGCTGCACCACTCGGGCGAACTGGCTGGGCGTGGCCCTCATGAATGTCTGGGCGCCCCCCCCGGGGTCCTTTTAGGGAAATATAGCTCATTCCCACGCTCGCGCCTCGCCTGCTTCCCGCCAAACTCCCGGTGGGATGGCTCCCCGGCTGGGATGCTGCTCTCCCCGCTCCAAGATCAGTCACTGCCTCCTGGGTGCTTCTCCCACTGGCTGCGCTGCTACGCCGCCCGCGCCAACCAGCTAGACTCCCTCCCGGGATGGGTTCGGTGGGGGGGTAGGGCTGGGTCCCTTGTCTGTGCCGTCTGTCCCCCTGGGCTCTGCCCCAGCCCGGGCTCCGAAGGTCACCTGCCTGGTACGCTGGCTCTTAGTTCTGAAAACGATCGCTGTCTGCCCGTATTTGTTTGTTCTCTGTTTCTAAGTCTGTGTTTGTTGTTCAGAGTTCGTAGATTGTTATGTATGTGATTGATTCACTTGTTTTTCCGAGTCTTTGTTGCAAGAGGGATCCGTGGTAGCGTCCACCTAGTCCGCCATCTTGGCCCCGCCTCCATCACTGGATTTCTTGACTGCTGCTTCTGTGGCCATTGATTGTAGATTCAAGTAAAGTGAAATTCTTGACAACTTCAATATTGTCTCTGTTTATCAAGATGTTGCTTCTTGGTTCAGATGTGAGGATTTTTGTTTTCTTTATGTTGAGGTGTAATTCATACTGAAGGCTAGTCTTTGATATTCGTTAGTAAGTGCTTGAAGTCCTCTTCACTTTCAAACAAGGTTGTGTCATCTGCATATCACAGGTTGTTAATGAGTTTTCCTCCAATCCTGATGTCGAGTTCTTATTCATATAGTCCAGCTTCTCGGATTATTTACTCACCATACAGAATGAATAAGTATGGTGAAAGGATACAACCCAGACACACACCTTCCTGATTTTAAACCATACGGTACCCCTTTCTCTGTTTGAACAACTGCCTCTTGATCTACCTACAGGTTCCGCATGAGCACAATTAAGTGCTCTGGAATTTCCATTCTTTGTAATGTCATCCATAATTAGTTATGATCTACACAGTTGAATGCCTCTGTGTATCAATAAAACACAGGTAAACATCTTTCTGGTATTCTCTGCTTTCACCAAGATACATCTGACATCAGCAATGATATCCTTCATTCCACAACCTCTTCTGAATCCGGCTTGAATTTTCAGCAGTTCCCTGTCAATATATTGCTGCAACTGTTCTTGAGTTATCTTCAGCAAACTTTTACTTGCATGTGATGTTAATGATATTGTTTGATAATTTCTGCATTGTGTTGGATCACCTTTCTTTGGAATGGGTACAAATATGGATCTCTTCCAGTTGTTTGGCCAGACAGCTGTCTTCCAAATTTCTGAGGATCAATGATTGAGCGCTTCCAGCGTTGTATCTGTTTAAACATCTCAACTGGTATTCCTTCAATTCCTGGAGCCTTGTTTTGCACCAATGCCTTCAGTGCAGGCTTCTTCCTTCAGTACCACTGGTTCTTGATCATATGCTACCTCCTGAAATGGTTAACACTGACAAATTATTTTTGGTACAGTCACTCTGTGTATTTCTTCCATTGTCTTTTGATGCTTCCTGCATCATTCAATTACTTTGCCCATTGAATCCATCAAAATTACAACTCGAGGATTGAATTTTTCTTCAGTTCTACAACTTAAGAAATGCTGTGTGTTCTTCCCTTTGGTTTTTATCTCTGGGTCTTTGAACATGTTATCATAATACTTTAACTTCGTCTTCTTGAGCTGCCCTTTTAAATCTTGTGTTTAGTTCTTTTACTTCATCATTTCTTCCATTTCGCTTTAGCTGCTCTGCATTCAAGAGCAAGTTTCAGAGTCTCTTCTGACATCCATTTTCGTCTTTTCTTTCTTTCCTCTCTTTTAAATGACCCTTTGCTTTCTTCATATATGATGTCCTTTATGTCTTCTCACTACTCATCTATTATTTGGTCAATTAGTGTTCAATGCGTCAAATCTATTCTTGAGATGGTCTCTAAATTCAGGTGGGATATATACTCAAGGTCCTATTTTGGCTCATGGACTTGCTTTGATTTTCTTCAGCTTCAACTTGAACTTGCATAGGATCAATTGATGGTCTGTTTCACAGTCAGCCCCTGGCCTTGTTCTGGCTGACAATATTGAGTTTCCCCATTGTCTCCTTCCACAGATGCAGTCAATTTGATTCATGTGTTTTCCATCCGGTGAGGTCCACGTGTATAGTTGCCATTTATGTTCTTGAAAAAAATGTATTTGCAGTGAAGAAGTCATTGTTGTTGTTCTCGTCAGATGCCGTCAACTCGGTTCCAACTCACAGTGACCCTATGCACAACAGAATGAAACACTGCCCAGTCCTGCGCCACCCTCACAACTGTTGCTTTGCTTGAGCCCATTGTTGATGCCACTGTGTCAATCTATCTCTTTAAGGGTCTTCCTCCTTTTCACTGACCCTCTACTTTACCAAGCATGATATCCTTCTCCAGGGACTGATCCTTCCTGATAACATGTCCAAAGTATGTGAGACACAGTACAGCCAGAGTGCTCCTTCCAAGACAGACTTGTTGGTTCTTTTGGCAGTCCATGGTATATTCAATATTCTTCACCATCACCACAATTCAAAGGTGTCAATTCTTCTTCAGTCTTCTTTATTCAACGTCCAGCTTTCACATACATGTGAGGCGACTGAAAACATCATGGCTTGGGTCAGGCGCACCTTAGTCCTCTCCTCAAGGTGACATCTTTGCTTTTTAGCACTTTAAAGAGATCTCTTGCAGCTGATCTGCCCAATGCGTCTTTTGATTTCTTGACTGCTGCTTCCATGGCTGTTGACTGTGGATCCAAGTGAAATGAAATCCTTGACAACTTCAATCTTTTCTCCGTTTATCGTGACGCTTCTTATTGGTCCGGTTGTGAGGATTTTTGTTTTCTTTTTGTTGAGGTGCAATCCATACTGAAGGCTATGGCCTTTGATCTTCATTAGTAAGTGCTTCAAGTCCTTTTCACTTTCCGCAAGCAAGGTTGTGTCGTCTCCATAACGTAGGTTGTTAATAAGTCTTCCTCCAATCCTGAGGCCTTGTTCTTCATATAGTCCAGCTTCTTGGATTATTTGTGCAGCATACAGACTGAACAGGTACAGTGAAAGGATACAACCCTGACGTAAACCTTTCCTGAATTTAAACCATGCAGTATCCCCTTGTTCTGTTTGAACAACTGCCTCTTGATCTATGTACAGATTCCTCATGAGCACAATTAAGTGTTCGGGAATGCCCATGCTCTGTAATGTTATCCATAATTTGTTATGATCCACACAGTCAATGCCTTAGAATAGTCAATAAAACACAGGTAAACATCTTTCTTGTATTCCCTGCTCTCAGCCAGAATCCATCTGACATCAGCAATTGGTCACCGGTCATTGGTCTTGCAAAATCCTATCATGCGATCTTCGACAGCGTTTCTATCACCAAAGCCATATTTTCCAACTACCAATCCTTCTTCTTGTTTCTAACTTTCTCATTCCAATTACTTTAGTTATCAATCCATCTTGATTGTATGTCTGATCAATTTCAGACTGCAGAAGTTGGTAAAAATCTTCAATTCCCTAATTTTCTGCCTTAGCGGTTGTTGTGTAAATTTGAATAATAGTCCCATTAACTGGTCTTCCTTGTATGAGTATGGATGTTATCCTATTACTGACAGTGTTGTACTTCAGGATAGATCTTGAAATGTTCTTTATGATGATGAACGCTATGCCATTCCTCTGTCATTTCTGGCATAGCAGGCCATATGATTATTTGATTCAAAATGGCCAATACCAGTCCAGATATCATACCAGATATCAAAGTTTATGCGTTCCATTTCATTTTTGATGAGTTTAAATTTTCCTAGATTCATACTTTGTACATTCCACGTTCCCATTATTAATGGATGTTTGGAGCTCTTCTCATTTCGAGTCATGTGACATCAGCAAAGGAAGATCCTGAAAGCTTAACTCCATCCACGTCATTAAGGTCAACTCTACTTTGAGGTGACAGGTCTTTCCCAGTTGTATTCCGAGTGCCTTCCAATCTGAGGCGTTCATCTTCCGGCACTACATCAGACAATGTTCTGATGCTATTCATAAGGTTTTCACTGGCCATTTAAAAAAAAAAATTTTATTGTGCTTTAAGTGAAAGTTTACAAATCAAGTCAGTCTCTCACACAAAAAATTTATATATACTTTGCTATATACTCCTAGTTGCTCCCCCCTATTGGACAGCACACTCCTCCTTCCCTCCGCTCTCTATTTCTGTGTCCATTCGGCCAGGTTTTGACCCCCTCTTCCCTCTCATCTCCCCTCCAGACAGGAGCTGCCCACGAAGTCTCATGTATTTATTTCAAAAAAATTCACTCTTCATCCATATCATTTCCTATCCATTGCACAGTCCAATCCCTGTCTGAAGAGTTGGCTTTGGCAATGGTTCCTGTCTTGGACTAACAGAAGGTCAGGGGACCATGACCTCCAGGGTCCTTCTAGTCTCAGCCAGACCATTAAGTTTGGTCTTTTCACAAGAATTTGAGGTCTTCATCTCACTGCTCTCCTGCTCCCTCAGGGCTTCTCTGCTGTGTTCCCTGTGAGGGCAGTCATTGGTTGTAGCCAGGCACCATCTGGTTCTTCTGGTCTCAGGCTGATGTAGTCTCTGGTTTATGTGGCCCTTTCTGTCTCTTGGGCTCATAATTACCTTGTGTCTTTGGTGTTCTTCATTCTCCTTTGCTCCAGGTGGGTTGAGACCAATTGATCCATCTTAGATGGCTGCTTGCCAGGGTTTAAGAACCCAGACGCCACTCTCCAAAGTGGGAAGCAGAATGTTTTCTTAATAAATTGTATTATGCCAATTGACTTAGATGTCCCCTGAAACTATGGCCCCCAATTCCCCGCCCCCAGCTATGCTGGCCTTCAAAGCATTCAGTTTATTCAGGATACTTCTTTGCTTTTGGTTTAGTCCAGTTGTGCTGACCTCACCTGTATTGTGTGTTGTCTTTCCCTTCACCTAAAATAGTTCTTATCTACTATCTCATTAGTGAAAATCCCTTTCCCTCCCCACTCGCGTAACCATCAAAGAATATTTTCTTCTCTACTTAAACTATTTCTCAAGTTCTTATAATAGTGGTCTCATACGGTATTTGTCCTTTAGCAACTGACTAATTTCACTCAGCATAATGCCTTCCAGATTCCTCCATGTTATGAAATGTTTTACGGATTCATCATTGTTCATCATCGATGCGTAGTATTCCATTGTGTGAATATACCATAATTTATTTATCCATTCATCCGTTGATGGACACCTTGGTTGCTTCCATCTTTTTGCTACTGTAAACAGTGCTGCAATGAACATGGGTGTGCATGTATCTGTTTGTGTAAAGGCTCTTATTTCTCTAGGATATATTCCAAGGAGTGGGATTGCTGGATCGTATGGTAGTTCTATTTCTAGTTTTTTAAGGAAGCGTCAAATTGATTTCCAAAGTGGTTGTACCATTTTACATTCCCACCAGCAGTGTGTAAGTGTTCCAGTCTCTCCACAACCTCTCCAACATTTATTAGTGTTTTTTGGATTAATGCCAGCCTTGCTGGAGTGAGATGGAATCCCACTGTAGTTTTGATTTGCACTTCTCTAACATCACTGGCCATTTTTTTTTTAGAAGCAGATCGGCAGGTCCTTCTTCCTTGTCTGTCTTAGTCTGGAAGCTCCACTAAAACTTGCCCAACATAGGTGACCCTGCTGGTATTTGAAATATTGATGGCACAGCTTTCAGCATCACAGCAACACACAAGTCACTACCATACGACAAACTGATAGAAGAGTGTTAGTCAATTTTTTTAAATGTTAGCAATTTGACCAAGACATTTTATCAGTCCCAAATTATTTAAATTAAAATAATTCAAATTTTATATACAAGTATTTTTTATCTCTCCACTTATGGATAATTAGTCAATTAGTAGAGTGTGCTTTGACGACTCTCCTTGATTCTGAATTGATTATTTAGAAAATGATTAGCGTCCTAATCTGGAAATGCCAACATCAACAATAGCATTTGTTACCTGCAAATGCTAATTACTTTCAGCAATCAACTGAATGCTAGATTAACTACAAGACAGAAAGTAAAGGACACTAGACCATCATTTAAAGAATACTGAACACATCCTACGTGTTCAACATTAAGGTAGTGGCTAAAGAATCCAGTGACCAGACACTCAATGCTAGCAAACCAGATGCTGTCAAGTTCATTCTGACTCATGGTGACCATACGTTTGTTTGTCAGAGTAGAACTGTGCTCCACAGGGTTTTCAATAGCTGATTTTTGTAAGGAGAACACCAAGCCTTTCTTCCAAGGCACTTTTGGGTGGACTGGGACCTCCAACCTTTCCATTAGCAGCCAAGTGGGTTAACTGCACCACCCAGGGACTACCATAATGCTAGCAAGAGCCTCAATGTTTATATGAAAGATGGTGAGCATGGGGCATGAGTTTCACTTCCTTTGTTTTTTCCTTACATCAGGGGATGCTTCAATAGGTGTTTTTTTTTTACCTTTGTGAATTTCTTAAGTTTGAATTATTTTTAGTAATGAATACTATTTTGTTTGGGCTTGAGGCAATCAAAGATTACCTGAAATAAATATAAACTGATACTGTCTTTCCTTCCTACCCTCAAAATTGTGTTTATATATAACTGTGAAGCAAACAAATTATAGGCATGAATCAGTTTTATGAATTAGAATTATTTTATCTTAAATTTTTACAACATGGATTCATGCATCTGAAGAAGGCTACAGTGCCTGAAAGACGACTAACTTGTAGCTGATGATCCTTTCCATCCTAAACACAGGGAAGTGTTCTTTGATGTAGGGCTACTATTTGTGGCCTGTTACTATTTCTGACCCTGACTCTTGGGTTCACTGCCTTTCCTCAGAAAAAGTCACCCAGCAGTTTAAATTACACTTCTGCTTGACGTTTTATAGAAGGTACTTACTACACATTCACAGCTTAGTTAAGGCCATTGCTTATGCTGGTATATTCAAGAATATAACCAAAGAAAGGTTTCTCATAATCTTCTTAACTGTTGCCCCTTGTATTGGTGTCACATTTAATTTCTACCCCTTCAACAGCTCAGCTAAACTACGGATCTATTTAGTGCCCACTCTAAGAGGCTTTTAAAAGAGCAAA
This sequence comes from Loxodonta africana, assembly GCF_030014295.1. Taxonomy (NCBI): domain Eukaryota; kingdom Metazoa; phylum Chordata; class Mammalia; order Proboscidea; family Elephantidae; genus Loxodonta; species Loxodonta africana. The sequence continues at coordinate 75,433,713 of NC_087364.1, read as the reverse complement.
TGATAATACAAAATTTTAAATTTCTTCACCTTGTTCAAATGACTTAACCACACCTTAACAAATTAACTAAAATGCACAACAATAAATTTGCCTGAGTTCATATACTTCTTAATTATAATGAATAACTTTTAAAATAAACTGTTAATCATTCTATTTTTTCCTACTGTTTCTCCTCTTTCAATTGTTACTTCTCTGTCCTTTGGTTTTAAAATAGTACTAACACATATAAACCAATATAATATTTGCTTTTGAGAACAAACAAAAAATTTGTGAAGTCAGCTGTTGACAATCTTTTTTGTTTGTTTGTTTTTTAATGGCACAGAATCGTATACAAACAAATCCAAACCGGTTGCAGTCCAGTCGATTCCCACTCATAGCGGCCTTACAGGACAGAGTAGAACTGACCCACAGGGTTTCCAAGGAGCGGATGGGGGATCTGAATTGCCGACCTTTTGGTTAGCAGCCGTAGCTCTTAACCCTAGAGACCTTAAAGGATCAAAATAAATTAGGACGCCAAGGCAAAATTAAACTGGCAAAGCGCTTTGACCAAAAAAGTATCACAAAGCTTCTCTTCTTAGGGACCCAACTAGACCATGCTACTATGCTTACAAAAGACAAAAACAATAAAGGAAACTAGATCACACAGAGAAACGACTAATTTATGGATGCCTTCTTTCTTTCCAATCACATTATCTCACTGGACCTCTTCACAGGATAATGACACTTGTTTTCCTGAGGTGTTAAATGCACCCTTCTGTCTTCTTCTTTGCCCTATTTGTACATTTGACAGAAAAAGAAGTCTCTTTCCAAAGGAGGCTAGCTTTACCACAAAGAAAACAAAGTGTACCTGGCAACTTCCAAGCACTTGGCAGTGTGAGAAAGCACAACTCTCCAACTTCCTTGCGCTTTCATAAACACACCCCTCATTCATGCAAAGTGCTCCGTCAAGAATCAAAATGGTCCTCTGCGCATAATTCTCGCCAGAAATTTCCACCCACACAGCAAGCTGCCACCGCCTGCAAGGCCCCTGCGGCTGAGAGGGCAGGACTCCGAACTGGGAAGCAATGTTGTGGGGTCGCCCTTAGTCCCGCCAAGGCTAGAGGAGCCCGTACCCCCGGTGTCTGTGTGTGGGGTGGCCTGCTCCCGCCTTCTAATCTTCCTCTCTGTACCCCACGCCCCCCGCAGCCGTCCTCTCCCGCCTCACAACCCCCCAGCCGTCCTCTCCTCACCTCACGACCCCCCAGCCGTCCTCTCCTCACCTCACGGCCCCCCAGCCGTCCTCTCCTCACCTCACGGCCCCCCAGCCGTCCTCTCCTCACCTCACGGCCCCCCAGCCGTCTTCTCCCACCTCACGACCCCCCAGCCGTCCTCTCCCACCTCACGGCCCCCCAGCCGTCCTCTCCTCACCTCACGACCCCCAGCCGTCCTCTCCTCACCTCACGACCCCCCAGCCGTCCTCTCCCACCTCACGGCCCCCCAGCCGTCCGCTCCCACCTCACGGCCCCCCAGCCGTCCTCTCCTCACCTCACGGCCCCCCAGCCGTCCTCTCACCTCACGACCCCCCAGCCGTCCTCTCCCATCTCACGGCCCCCCAGCCGTCCTCTCCCACCTCACGGCCCCCCAACCGTCCTCTCCTCACCTCACGGCCCCCCAGCCGTCCTCTCCTCACCTCACGACCCCCCAGCCGTCCTCTCCTCACCTCACGGCCCCCCAGCCGTCCTCTCCCACCTCACGGCCCCCCAGCCGTCCTCTCCCACCTCACGGCCCCCCAGCCGTCCTCTCCCACCTCACGGCCCCCCAGCCGTCCTCTCCCACCTCACGACCCCCCAGCCGTCCTCTCCCACCTCACGGCCCCCCAGCCGTCCTCTCCCACCTCACGACCCCCCAGCCGTCCTCTCCCACCTCACGGCCCCCCAGCCGTCCTCTCCTCACCTCACGACCCCCCAGCCGTCCTCTCCCACCTCACGGCCCCCCAGCCGTCCTCTCCTCACCTCATGACCCCCCAGCCGTTCTCTCCCACCTCACGGCCCCCCGAGCCACCCTGTCTTCACCTCCCGACACCCCCAAGCCATCTTCTCCTCACCTCACGACCCTCCAAACTGTCCTCTCCTCACCTTACAACCCCCCAACAGTCCTCTCCTCACCTCATAACTGTCCCAGCCGTCCTCTCCTCACCTCACGACCCCCCAGCCGTCCTCTCCCGCCTCACGACCCCCCAGCCGTCCCCTCCCCACCTGACGACCCCCCAGCCGTCCTCTCCTCACCTCACGACCCCCCAAGCCACCCTGTCTTCACCTCCCGAACCCCCCAAGCCACCCTGTCTTCACCTCCCGAACCCCCCAAGCCATCTTCTCCTCACCTCACGACCCCCCAGCCCTCCCCTCCCCACCTGACGACCCCCCAGCCGTCCCCTCCCCACCTGACGACCCCCCAGCCGTCCTCTCCTTACGCAGAGGACGGTTACCCAGTAAGCAAAGCACGCACGGGCTTCCTTGTGCTTACGCACTCATCTTTGACCTTGGATGCGGTGACAAACAGGTGAAAGCGTGCACTACGCATTAGCAGGTAAGCACGAGGAAGCCCGTGCGTACCTTGCTGGCTGGGTAATCCCTCCCTGTCCCCACCTCACTCATCCCTAAATCCTCTTGTCTCCTCCCTTCCACGCCCCCGAATCCTCCTCTCCTCTCGCTCAGGCCGCCTCCCCTAGTCACCCCGCATTCTCTCTCGCCTCTGAAACTCCTTCCCCCCTAAGATCTCCCCCACGGGGTCCCCGGGTTCCGCGCGAACGCGGGCTCCCACCGGCCCCGACACTCACGAGAAGAAGGGGTCCTCCTCAAAGCTGCTGCTCAGCATCCCGAACATTGCGGGGTCCCCCGGGTGGCCGCGGAGGCGGGCGGACTGGAATCGATGTAACTGGCCGCAGCCGCGCCAACCCTGCCTCCCCGGCGCCCTCAACGCTTCTCGCGGGGGCTTGCGCAGCGCCCGTCGGAAAAGGCGGTGCGCGGCGCTGAGTCGTCCTCCTATTGGGCAGCGGCCCATGACGTCACCAAGAGGGGGCGGGAACAATGCGCCGCTGCCATGACAACGGAGCTCAACAGAGGCGGCGAGGCTCTGGCCAGGCGTCGGCTGGGTCACCCTTCACGAAGCCCCCTGAGGGATGGGAAGGCTGGTGCTCTGGGTTTCACGCACCCAAACGTTAGAGTGCCCTCTGTATGACCTTGGGAAAGTCGCCCTCGGCTCCAGTCTCCAAGCCTCTTTTCGGAACAGGGAGTTGGGCAGAAATTTGGACGATCCGCAAAGCCCCATCCACCGGCCATGTTCTGTGATACTCGGGAAGGGGTCTTACATCCGAAACACTCTGTGGTGGTTGGTCAAAAGTGGCGGACAAGTAATGAGAAAAAAATGTACAAAAAGTTTTGGAGTATACTTCGCCAACAATGTGTTCAATGCTTTAAAGAAAGGCGATGAGGCCTATCAAATTTCAACACAAATATTTTGTGAGTCGAAAACTCAAAGCAATGCTTCCCAAAGTTGGAAGCATTTAAGTAATATGCAGACATGGCATTAAAAAATAAGTCAGACAGTTGCTCTCTTCTCAGTCCTCTTCCCTTGTCTCACTATTTCATGGAGCGAGTCTCATGTTGATGCCGTTTATGTCTAACATCTCTCCAACGTTCCTATTTAACAGAGCGGGACTCAGGCACAGGGCCTGTAGCAAACAGCTATATCCAGTTAAAATTCAATTGCTATATATTTTTATTTCCATTGTATTGTATTTATGGCAGAAGTGTCTGGATGTTGCTAACAGTTGACAGTGCTCAGCTTCAAACTGTAAGGCCGGCGGTTCAAATCTACTTAGAGGTGCCTCCGAAGAAAGACCTGGTGATGTACTTCTAGAAAATCAGTGGTTGAAAACCCTGTGCAGCAGTTCTGCTCTGACACACATGGGGTCGCCATGAGTCGGAATCAACTCAATGGCAACTGGTTTTTATTTATGGCAAGTGGAACTGGTTTTAAATTTAAAGCAGCTCTGTACATTAATAAAAAAAATCGATAGCCTTTTTTAAGTGGAAAAGAGCTAATTCAAAGAAATAGTACAAGGGGAATTTGGACATGGGAATAAAATAAGTATGACAGCGGTACACAAATTACCGAGTTTTGGAAAACATTGTCCGGAGGCCTGCCAGGGCCAGAGAACAGGTGGAGGAGAAACTGGGAGAAGAAAAGGAGGAGATAAAGAAAAGAGAATGACAAAGGTGTAAGAGAGAAAATGCCCCTGCATGCCCACCTTCAATTCTGTGGGCTCCCCAGCTTGCTCTAGGGGGCTGTCCAGTGGAGATGGAGGGGCATCCATGGTCCATCAAGGCCTCCTGGGATCTGGCCAGAGGGTGGCACTCTGCCAGCGTGAAGAAGCGTGCAAAGCCTGATTTGGAGGTGGCAGCAGGAGTACTTGTGGGTTATTTTGGGAGCCTGAAATTCGATCCTTTAGCCAAGTTCTCTGGCAGCCAACTTCCCCTGAGACTGGGGCATGAGGTAGAGCAGACTTCACAGCCCAAATTAAGATGGCATAGCTCTTGCAGAGAATAGGATATTTGCCTCTCCTCAGGCCTTACCATGAAACTCAGAGGGCATGCACATTATCAGGAGAGTCCTAACTTAGTTTTCCTAGCCTCGGCTGCAGTTTCAAGGCAAAATTATTTTAAAAGGTCAGAAATTATTTGCTGTTTAAAATAGTATAAAAAGCCAAAACCAAATCCGTTGCCATCCAGTCAATTCCGACTCATAGAGATCCTACAGTATGAGAATAAGACATTAAGGAGGCCACACTTAAAAAACAATAAAAAAAAAGGCCTTAAAGTTAAATGTAATAACTTATTGGTGATAATGATAGCATTAAAACAGTTGTGGATTAAGGCAAAATAAAATAATTTGTGAGACATTTTCATTTCTTATTTCCCATAGGAATTTTTCTTAGAATTACACTGTTAAAAAGTGACAGCTTTAGTACAGCATAAGTTAGGCAGGAGCCTCTGAACGCTATGAGTTAGAATCAGCTCTACGGCAATGGGTTTGGTTTTTTTTGTTCACATATATGCAGAAGCTGGACCATGAGTAAGGAAGACCAAAGAAGAATTGACACCTTTGAACTGTGGTGTGGGAGAAGAATATTGAATATATCATAGACTGCCAAAAGAACAACCAATCTGTCTTGGAAGAAGTACAACCAGAATGCTCCTTAGAAGCAAGGATGGCAAGACTACGTCTCACATACTTTGGACTTGTTATCAGAAGGAACCAGTCCCTGGAGGACATCATGGTTGGTAGAGAGTCAGTGAAAGAGAGGAAGACCCTCAACGAGATGGGTTGACACAGCGACTGCAACAATGGGCTCAAGCCTAACAATGACTGTGAGGATGGCACAGGACTGGGCAGGGTTTTGTTCTGTTGTACATAGAGTTGCTATGAGTTGGAACCAACTTGATGGCACCTAACAACAACATTCTGGGCATTGAGGATACAACGCTCCTGACCCTCTTAGAGTTTGCATTCTAGCTGACAGCTCTTTCACCAGCTAATTCTTCAATTATTGTTGCTACAACACTTCAGAATTTTCAAAATGCTTTTGAAGTCATTATCAAACAAGCTTATGAGTGCTGGACTTGTAACTTAATTATAGCTCTCTAGAGTGATTGCGTCAGGCTATCATAAATGTCTTTTCCACAGCTAATTTCAGCGTGTCTAGAGTCTCTTTTTCCTAAAACTGTGTGCTGAGGCACTCTAGGAGTAAGACTCAGGGGCATCATGGGATTTAATGTTTTTGAGAGAAAGAGAAACTCGACATCTGTGCAAAGCACTAGCTTGAGGTAGTTCACGCTTTCAATATTAGATTGAGCTGCATTTCCTTAGACGATGCCATATCTTTAGGAAATGTTTGAAAATTGCAGTAATGCAACAGTTAAGCACTCAGCTACTAACATAAAGATTGGTGGTTCAAACTTACCCAGCGACCCCATGGGAGAAAGACCCGGCGATCCACCCTGGTACATGTCACAGCCTAAAAAACCCTATGGGCACTTCTGCTGACATGGGGTCACTATGAGTCAAAAGTCACTCGATGGCACCACCTCACAAAACCCAATGTGGACCAAGAAACAAGGGCGGCAGCCTTCGATCTGTTTCCAAGGTTTGAGGAGTTGTGCAGCACTTGACTGGCACACACCCATTGTTGTTGTTGTTGTTAGGTGCCGTCGAGTCGGTTCCGACTTGTAGCGACCCCGTGCACAACAGAACGAAACACTGCCCGGTCCTGCGCCATTCTTACAATCGTTGTTATGCTTGAGCTCATTGTTGCAGCCACTGTGTCAATCCACCTTGTTGAGGGTCTTCCTCTTTTCCACTGACCCTGTACTCTGCCAAGCATGATGTCCTTCTCCAGGGACTGATCACTCCTGACAACATGTCCAAGTATGTAAGACGCAGTCTCGCCATCCTTGCTTCTAAGGAGCATTCTGGCTGTACTTCTTCTAAGATAGATTTGTTTGTTCTTTTGGCAGCCCATGGTATATTCAATATTCTTCGCCAACACCACAATTCAAAGGCGTCAACTCTTCTTTGGTCTTCCTTATTTGTTGTCCAGCTTTCACGGGCATACGATGTGATTGAAAATACCGTGGCTTGGGTCAGGCGCACCTTAGTCTTCGGGGTGACATCTTTGCTCTTCAACACTTTGAAGAGGTCCTTTGCAGCAGATTTGCCCAATGCAATGCGTCTTTTGATTTCTTGACTGCTGCTTCCATGGCTGTTGATTGTGGATCCAAGTAAAATGAAATCCTTGACAACTTCAATCTTTTCTCCATTTATCATGATGTTGCTCATTGGTCCAGTTGTGAGGATTTTTGTTTTCTTTATGTTGAGGTGTAATCCATACTGAAGGCTGTGGTCTTTGATCTTCATTAGTAAGTGCTTCAAGTCCTCTTCAGTTTCAGCAAGCAAAGTTGTGTCAGGTGCATAACACAGGCTGTTAATCAGTCTTCCTCCAATCCTGATGCCCCGTTCTTCTTCATATAGTCCAGCTTCTGGTATTATCTGTTCAGCATACAGATTAAATAGGTATGGTGAAAGAATACAAACCTGACGCACGCCTTTCCTGACTTTAAACCAATCAGTATCCCCTTGTTCTATCCGAACAACTGCCTCTTGATCTATGTAAAGGTTCCTCATGAGCACAATTAAGTGTTCTGGAATTCCTGTTCTTCGCAGTGTTATCTGTAGTTTGTTATGATCCACACAATCGAATGCCTTTGCATAATCACTCAAAAATGGCTGCAGCAGTATATCGACAGGGAACTGCCAGAAATTCAGGCCGGTTTCAGAAGAGGACGTGGAACCAGGGATATCATTGCTGATGTCAGATGGATCCTGGCTGAAAGCAGAGAATACTAGAAAGATGTTTACCTCTGTTTTATTGATGTTTATTGACACACCCATTACTAAGCGGTTATTTAAGAATGATATACAAATATTTTTTTCTTTCAATTTAGGTATATTATTTTTTTTAAAAAGACTAATGAGTTTTCAGGATATAAACAGTTGTTTGGATCTTACTACTTAATAAAAATGTTAGGTATTTTTTTAGGCCTGGGGTGGGGGAAAAATGACTGAAGTATTAAGGGCCTCAGGCACTATGTTTGGGGATCTGTCTTAACCCCAAAATCTTTCAAAAAAATTTTTTTTTAATTTGAAGTTACCTGCTATACCCATTTTCTCTAAGAGGTATGATTCATTTCTTTTCAGTGTTTACCTTCTTTCCAGCCAGCTGCCTTACCAGTCTTCTAACAGGTTGGCTTTATACCCTTTTGGGGAAATGGCCCCTAGAGATTGAGCGACTTGTCTAATAAAACCATAAGTCCCAAGCTCTTCAAACCCTCTGTCAGGGCTGCCTCTAATCCATAGGGTACCTTTTTTCAAGTTAGAAAAAAATGCCTCTCCTTTAAGATACTTCCACTCATGGGAAAAATTCTCTTAATAAGTATACGAATCAACAATGTATGAATTCTAGGAATGGTGCCACCTTCGGTGTTGCTCCTTCGTCCACAGCAGCCCTATTCCCAACCCTGAATTCTTTCCGCTAGACAGGAGTTAATGAGTACCAAGCTCTATCTACAAACTTTTAAGCAAGGAATGTAATTTTATTTTCTTACAACTTAATCTATATTCTGGGCTCCCATTCCATCGGGAGCACCCCTCATTCCCCAGGGAGACAATGCCAAGGCATAGTTGGCTGCCAGCCAGGCTGTGTCCCTTAAGGCTCCCTATTCCCCTCACTGGTGGAGACCAGGGATGCTAAAAATGTCGCTAAGTGTGGCGCACTCCAGCACACCACAGAATTGTCCTGCCCTAAATGCCAATACCATACCTTTCCTTTTGAGATAGCACCCTCTCTACAGCAAGTGTTTCATCTGGCGAAGTAAAAATCCGAGGAAAATTTGAGTTCACGGAGGGAATTTTCCAACGTTAAGTTCTCCTTTTTGGTGGCTGCTGCTGCAGGCAAGGGCCAGGAGAGGACGAGAGCATGAATAAGCAGCAGACGTTTCAGTTACATTTACTCTTTACAGCTTGTTTTCTCTGTGGACATTTCACAAACTTGCACAAGTTGTAAATGAATCAAATTTTGTTTGGAAAAATACAGAGAAGTATCACCTTCCAGAAGCCAGGCCCATAACCCAGAGGTCAATGGATCAAAACCATCCTCTGCCATGGGCTTTTTTTTCTTAAGCCCTGGTGGTGCAGTGGTTAAGAGCTTGGCTGCTAATCAAAAGGTCAGCTGTTCAAATCTACCAGCTGCTGCTTGGAAACTATGGGGCAGTTCTATTCTGTCCTATAGGATCACTATGTGTCTGAATTGACTTGATGGCAACTTTTTTGGGGGGGTGGGTTTGGGACAGGAGGTTTGCCTTTGTGGAAAGATAGTTTAGGGGCTCTTGGGGGCAGAAGCTGAGGCTCCAGGCTCTGGGGTGTTAAAGAGACTGTTTTCTTCCCCATTGAACGGACTTAGACACTTTGTTGCAGGTCGGCTGCCCCTAGATGGATGGATTGACTCTTGGGTTCTCAATTCTATTCCATTAGTCTATGTGTCTGTCACTGAACCAGTAGCAGGCTGTTTTGAGTGCCATCTGAGTCGGAACCGACTTGACAGCAGTCATTTTTTTGGTGGGGGGGGCGGCGAGAGGGAGTTAGAGTAAGCTTTGAGATTGGGAAGTGAGAGACTTCCTACTTTGTTCTTCATCAATATTGCTTTAGCTATTCAGGGCCTCCTTCCTTTCCATATAAAGGTGAAGATTAGTTTTCTCATTTCATTAAAGAATGATGTTGGGATTTGGCTTGGGCTTGCATTGTATCTATAAGTCTCCTAATTTTTTAAGTTAGCAAAACCCAAACCAAATCCAGTACCGTCAAGTCGATTCTGACTCATAGCGACCCTATAGGACAGAGTAGAACTGCCCCGTAGAGTTTCCAAGGATCACCTGGTGGATGTGAACTGCCGACCTCTTGGTTAGCAGCAGTAGCACTTAACCACTATGACACCAGGGTTTCCTAAAGTTAGCAGCTAATTAAAAAAAAAAACTATGTGAGCAGACCAACAAAACAAGACCCTGGGCTGACTCTAGACCTCAGGCTGCCAGTCTGTGATCTTAATTACTGTGGGTGTGGCTTTTCATGGCATAAAAAGAACACCCGAGCCCAGTAACATCCACATATTGGCTTCTGATTGTAATTCGAAACTCTGAGTTGACGGAGAGACCTGTGAAGGCGTGACACCCAGCAGCAGCTTTTTGTGAGCAGACACCCGTTACCAACCACATCACTGACTGCCCATGTTTTAAAATTTCAGGGCCATAGGGCAGTGGTTTTGTTACGGTGGGATACCTGGATCACAAATTAATGTTTTCATTCAGTCTGCAAAAGTTTATCACATGTTCATCAGGTTCTGGGTATTATATTACCTTTCTGATTATGTTCAGTCTTCGAGTGGACTTGAAATCGTCTTGCCTTGTCCTCTAAAATGCTTGTATTCCAAGTTGCTATTTCTTGAAGACTGTCCTCCCTGCATAGGTTTGGCAAAATTAGACTCTAATAATGTATGCCATAAGATATCAAAAACCATATATCCATTAAAGGACTCTGTTAAATGTAATTGGTTGTTTCCAAGATTTTTTTTTCCTTTGATATTTGCTTTGTCACCTGCCATAGTGCCACAGGTTTTAAATAAAAAGCTCACTAGGTGACATTTCTAGAAAATGATTGGCCTTATTTTTTCCCCTTTGTTATGGATTAAATTGTGTCCCCCATAATATGTGTTGTAAATTCTAAACTCTATGTTTGTGGTTTTAATAACATTTGGCAATGGGTTGTCTTAGTGAGAGAGGATCCATGTAGGGTGTGTCTTAAATCAATCTCTCTCAAGAAATAAAAGATTCAACAAGCAAGTGAGGGAACAGAGATGGAAGAAGATAGACACCATAACACAAGAAGATTGCCAGAGAATCAAGGAATAAGGATCTTTTCCCAGAGAAACAGAGAGAAAGCTTCCCCTGGAGGTGGTGCCCTGAATTTGGACTTCTAGCCTTCTAAACTGTGAGAGAATAAATTTGTATTTGTTAAAGGCAACCACTTATAGTATTTCTGTTATAGCAGCACTAGATGACTAAGACACCCTTCAAACCATTTTGGTTTCTGTTCAGACTGGGCATGTACTCACGGTGCTTAGAAAAGAATTTTATTTATCTATCAAAAAAAAAATTTTTTTTTCTTATCTTAGCTTCCCAGGGTTATCATAAAAAAATACCACAAAGTAGGTGGCTTTAAAGAATAGTAATTTATTGTTTAAAAGTTTTGGAGGCTAGAAGTCCCAATTAGGGCATCAGCTCTAGTGGAGCGTCCTTCCTTGTCCATATCTCTGGGTGTTCCTTGGCTTGTAGATGGATCCTCACCTGGTCTCTCCCCCGCGTGTGGTCAGTCCCTTTTTATAAAACACCACTTGGAGGGATTAGGACTAGTACCCACCCTAATCAGGTATGACCTCGTTTGACCCAACTGGTAAAAGAAAAACTTTTTCTTCAGACAAGGTCATGTTCACAGTTACAGGGGTTAGGGCTTCAACTTATCTTTTTGGGGACACGATTCAATCCATAACAGTGTCTATTACTAAACTACACAGACGATAATCAGAATGGGCACGGAACAAAATTCTGACTTAACCAGTATACGAGACTTGAAACATAAGCCAACAATCAGCCAACAAGCCATAAGGTAGATGACCTCACAGAATTTATGGCACGCATTTTGGGCATTAGCCTCACTCCATCTTGCCTTTCTACTCAGTCTCTCCTTCGCCTCATTTTCTTCATCGACTTGTTGAAAATTTCTATTTTATCTGGTTGTGAGAATTTTTGTAAAACACCTGATGCTTGCCTGGAGCAAAGATTTGTAGGAATACATAAATAAAATAATAAAATAACCCCTGCGAATTCGATGGTGATACTGAGCTCCATCTGAGAGCCAAGTCCTCAGGAGATGCTTTCTAAGTTGATGAAGTGCCACTGTGGACCTCCGAAGGCGTCTCTGACTGCCCAGATCTCTTCACACCAAGCATCTGCATGAATTATAGCTCTTCAGTAAAGATAAGAAGGCTTCGGCAAGAAGTCGCCCCAGTGCCATAAGGCCGTCAGACTGGAGGGCATCTCACACGAGATTAATGATGTCTGCACGGTAATATAAGAACACTTAGCAGAACTGAGATCATGAATTCTGCAGAAAACTGCCAGCACTCATTTATTTGGAATTAATGTTACTTTTAATTAAAGTCCTAAGGTAGGTTCTTCCTGGACTAATGAGATCTACAGTGATTTCCTTTGGGGATTAATTTTCTTTTTTAATTCTCAGTGTTTTGATGACTACAGCTCATTCGGTGTTACTCACGGTGGCTCTGAAGGGCGTGCCCACTCCCACCTGAAGGCACCAAACGACCTGGGTGTGTTTACACGGCTTTCTCATGTTCTAACCGCATTTATCATCTAAGCTAAACGCTCTTACAAGTTTGTCTTTCTAACTTTGCTTGAAGTTACACGTGGTTTACTTGTGTATCTCCTTCATAAAATAAGAAAACCACTCATGATGCGATAAAGCTTCATTCTGATAAGCAAAATGACAGGTAAGAAAAATCAGGAAATCATATCATTATTTTTTATTACTTCTGGTTCGGTGCTAGCACTGTGCTGTGCTTTACACACATCAACTTTAATCCACACAGGAACTCTGCAAGTAGGAATCACTGCTCCCATTTACCATATCATGAAACAGAGGGTCAGGAAGCAGAGAAGCTTGCCAAAACCAAGGTTCAACTCTATAATTCGCATTCACAGCACCCGCCATATGGCATCTCTACTGACGCGGCAGTCACCGGCTTTGAGCGGTCCTCTGTCATCATCAGTAGTCATCAGCATGGGGCTCAACCAGATTTTCGGGGACTCAGGAGGGCTAGGGTTCTGGTGACTAACGGGCAACAACCCAAAACTCTGTGAGGTAGAAAGCCATTTTATTATGCTCACAGTTTGTTTGGGTACAGAATTTAGCCAGGGTCATGGGAAAGATGAATACCCTATGACCTAGTCATTCCGCTTTCAGGAATCTGTTGTTACCGCTGCTGAGTCGATTCCACCTCGTAGAGACCCCATGTCACCGAGCAGAACTTCCCCATGGGCTTTCCTAGGCGGTTGCCAGGTCTTTCTCCCGTGGAGCTGCTGGGTGAGTTCAAACCACTGACCTTTTGGTTAACAGCTGAGTGCATAAGTACTGCACTACCAGGGCTCCTGGTTTTAAAAAGAATGAGGCAAATATAGATGTATGACTTTGGGAAGATACCCAAGATATACAATCAGGAAAAAAAAGTTAGGTGCAGACCAGGATGACTGTCGTGGTCCCTATTATGCCTAAGGGAGCCATGTATAAATCTCTCTATAAGCACAGGCCAAGACTGAGGTCTGCTCACAATGGCCACACAGCAGGGAGCAGTGCAGCAGGGGCAGAGCACCATGGCCACACAGCAGGGAGCAGTGCAGCAGGGGCAGAGCACCAGGGTCAGGCTTCTTCCTATTCAAAACGTGGTTGCATACGGATGGCTCTTCATTTCCGTTTGTTTTCGTATTTTTCAATGGACAGAGTCACTTAAGGCTTAATTCGGGACATACCTTAAATTTTGTGTATGCTTTTATCATGCTATTGCCTCTCTGTATAGAAGGCTAGCAAATGGTGCATTTAATAAGTTATATGTGGCCATCTGCTAGCTGGTATATTTAAATTAGATAATTTATAGGAAACATACATTTATAAATGAATACTCAGAAAAACTTGAAGTACACAACAAAGGTAATTAGTTTAGTAAAACGGTGGGTTCATACTTAACAAATTTCGTATTTGAATTGAATCCAATATTCAAATCCTCTGTTGACACTTAAACATTAGGTTTTTTTTTTTTTTTTTAATCTCCCAGGGTGAAAATACATTTCAAATCCCCGCTGCCTTTCGTTAGTAAAGTGATGGAGATTTTTGTCAGAGATCAGTCTGATTATGGAATTCTAAAATAGATTTTTTAACAAATGAAAGAAAAAGCACAATATTTTTATATTTTACATTTTTACATCTCCACGGTCTGTGTAAATATCTTTCAAAGGGATTTAGAAATTAATGTGAACAATGTCTCCTGGAAAGGGCATTGCACAGTTATTAGAGCAAGATAAAAAATATTGAGAAATTGGAACTTCAAGTTCAGGACACCAAATAAAAACCGAGTCTCTGGTATTTTCCAGGCTGTGGCAAATCTAACCTATTTTCCAATCACCTGTCAGCTCCCCTTATTAATTATAATGAAGGTAAGCCAAAGTCTCCAAGCACCTTTGCTGCAAATGGCTCCCCGGACCTTTGAGACGAAAGCATGGGTGTAGAGGAACAAGTGTTAATGTGACAACGGCTTTCTCCCTGAAGGTTCAAGTCTTCTTGGTGGGACAGCTATTAAGTAGCACGGGGCTTGCACACTACTTCCGCTCTGTGGTAGAAATAGTAAATGAGTTATCTTCTCCAGCTCAACGAGACTTACTACACGGAGGCGGTGGTGGCTCAGTGATAGAATTCTTGCCTTCCACGTGGGAGACCAGGTTCAATTCCCAGCCAAGGGACCTCACGTGCAGCCGCCACCCGTTTGTCAGCGGAGGCTTAAGTGTTGCTACGATGCCAGACAGGTTTCAGAGGAGCTCCTGGACTAACAAGGACTAGGAAGGAAGGCCTGATGAACTACTGCCGAAAATCAGCCACTGAGAACACTTCCACAACAAACCTTGGGGATGGCACAGGACCGGCAGCATTTCGTTCCGCTGTGCATGGGGTTGCCATGAGTCTGGGGCTGGCTTGAGGGCAGCTGACAACAACGACATAACAGAAAGAGAACAGAGAAAAGCTACGATGCAGCTAATAACCCAGTCATGGGACACGTTTTTAAAAATCTACCCAATCTCTAACACAGTAACTTAATCCATTGTGCTGGTACACAGAAAACGTTTACTTATTTCTCAATTAGTTTTGTTTTTCAATTCCATGTTAACCTTCCAACATAATTTTCATGGAACACGTAAAGGTAGACAGACTGCGGCTATTGACCCTTTTCAAGACATAGGATTTCGGCAGTTGACTTTTTTAAAGATTATGATACAGCCTGCACTATCCTAGGATTTTCACACTGTAGGGTTTAAGCCTGAGACCATGTTACAAGATGCTGAGAAGGAGGGTCCGTTCAGCTCATGACTCTCTGAGAACCGCACCAGATGGTTCTGCCGTTCCTTCTTGAGACCTAAATATAAAATGGCATACTGTTGAGTTTAAAGTGCTGTCTTACCATATCGGGGAAACTTTACTTCTGAAAAACTGACCTACAAATTTGGAAGGAGGGCAATCAAAGCTGCCCATGGGCAGGCCCTGAATGACCACGGCCTCGTCATCTGAAATTAATATTTGTAAACCAAAAAAAAAAAATTAGGCCAGAAAAGAAGGTCCCTACAGGGCTAGTAAGATCCTTGCTCAGACCCTAGCCTCACTGTTGTTAGTCCCAAATGCAGCAGAGATGATGCTGCGAGTCCGCTTGCCAGAGACATCTGAAGATGAAATCAGGGAGGCCACGCTAATTTGGTTATAAAATTCATTTGTTTATTTTTGTACTGGCTCCAAACAGCTTGAATAATTTAAAGAACCAGCTTGCTAAACAGACTGGGATCCTTAGTACACATCCATCTGAGACAGACACATCTTTTTAAATTTAATTTTTAGTGGAAAAAAAACACATTAAAACATGTTCCCATTTAATAATTTCTACATGTTGTTCAGTAACATTGCTTATGTCTCTCACATTATGTCAGCGTTCTGGTTATTTCTGCTCTAGTTGTCTCACCCTCGTTAATTTAGACTCACTGCCCCCTAAACTTCTCATCTATGCTTCAGAGTTACTGTCACCATTTTGGTCTCGTATAATTTTTCTTTTAAAAGCACAAAACATAAGGATGACATTCTTTACTTTTTGAGCTGCAGTGTTCATTTTGTTTGTTTAAAGATGACTTCAGGGGGTGATTTCATTTCAAGGTCTGAAGAACACGCTAGGGCAGTTGTCTCGGAGCACCTCCAGCCACAATGGATCCAGTAAGTCTGGATTCTTTGGGAATATGAAGTTCTGTGCTATACTTTTCCCATTCTAGCAGGATCCATCTATCGTGTCAGACAGACAAATGTATTCTTCCTTCTTTTAAAAATATTTATAGAGAACCTTTGTGTTAGGCATAGTGCTAGATTCTGGGGATACAATGCTAACAAAAAATAACTTGGACATATATTATGACAGGACATGTTCTATGATTTAGAAAAAAACGAGCCAACTATAGCTGAATGTATTCCTCAAGGTCCATCCCTACACTCCTGAGAACAATGACAGAGTGAAGACAATCAGAGAATTCATCAAGTGTCCTTTCTTATTCCCATTTTTATTTCTGCTGTGCTGTAAAGATTCAGATGTTTTCTTATGACATGGTTTTGCTTTTCTGTTATTCTATAAAGGACTTCCAAAGAGTGAGGCTTACAGAATAGCATTTAAAAATTGTATAAATAATTCAAACAATATATCAACTGAGTATGGCCAAAAGCTGGTTTTAAATCTCTTTTGTAATACTCACAAACGATTTTGGGGTGAGAGGAGTAATATGAGGGCGAGGATTCCTAGTTTATTGTTGTCGTTGTGTGCTGTCGAGTCGATTCCAACTCATAGTGACCCCGTGCGACAGAGCGGAACTGCCCCATAGGGTTTTCTAGGCTGTAATCTTTACGGGAGCAGATCACCAGGTCTTTCTCCCCTGAAGCTCCTGGGTAGGTTCAAACTGCCAATCTTTCAGTTAGCAGCTGAGCGCTTAACCATTGTGCCACCAGCACTCCTTATTTTAGTGAAAAAATGTCCCATGTCCTGTTTCATTTCTAGCCTTTGTTGCTATGTTATTCGCTCACTTATGGATTTCCACTTGATGCTAAAACCAAAGGATTACGACGGCAAATGCACGGACAGCAGAAGACAGCATAGGTAACAGGGACCTGTTACGGACTGAACTGTGCCCCCCAAGATATGTGATGCAAATCCTACCATCTATGCCTGTCGTTACAATCCCATTTGGGAATGGGCTGCCTTCGTTATATGAATGAGGCAGGATTAGTGTACGGTGTATCCTGAGTCGATCTCTTTTGAGATATAAAAGAGATTAAACAAGCAAGGGACAGAAGCAGAGATGGGGGAAGAGAGATGCTAAGCCACACGAAGATCGCCCAGGACCAAAGCTCAGAAAGACAAAGCCCTTCCTCCAGAGCCGACAGAAAGAAGCCTTTCCCTGGAGCTGACACTCAGAATTTGGACTTCTAGCCTCCTAAACTGTAAGAAAATAAATTTGTTTGTTAAAGCCACTCACTTGTGGCATTTCTTTCATCTTTTTAATTGTGCTTTAGGTGAAAGTTTACAGCTCAAGTTAGTTTCTCATATAAAAATTTATACACATATTGTTATGTGATCCTAGTTGCAATCCCTATAATGTGGCAGCACACTCCCCTTTCCCACCCCAGGTTTCCCATGTCCATTCAACCAGCTCCTATCCCTTTCTGCCTTTTCATCCTGCCTCCGGACAGGAGCTGCCCGCTTAGTCTTGCATAGCTACTTGAACTCAGAAGAAGCACACCCTTCACGAGTATTATTTTATGTCTTACAGTCCAGTCTGACCTTTGTCTGAAGAGTTGGCTCCAGGAATAGCTTCAGTTCTGGTTAACAGAGAGTCCAGGGGCCATGTCTTCTGGGGTTCCTCTAGACTCAGTCAGACCGTTAACTCTGGTCTTTTTACCAGAATTTGAGTTCTGCACCCC
Organism: Loxodonta africana; assembly: GCF_030014295.1. Taxonomy (NCBI): domain Eukaryota; kingdom Metazoa; phylum Chordata; class Mammalia; order Proboscidea; family Elephantidae; genus Loxodonta; species Loxodonta africana. Next base: position 75,416,226 of record NC_087364.1, on the reverse strand, counting down.
ACTTTTCTCCTGCTCCATCAGGGATTCTCTGTTGTATTCCCTGTCAGGAAGGTCACTGGTGGTAGCCAGGCAACATCTGGTTTTTCTGGTCTCAAGCTGATGTGGCCCTTTTGTCTCTGGGGCTAATATTTTCCTTGTGTCTCTGCTGTTCTTCATTCTCCTTTGGTCTAGGTGGGTTGGGACCAATTGATGCATCTGAGATGACCGCTTACTAGCTTTTAAGACCTCAGGCATGTGGCATTTCTTCTATAGCAGCACTAGATAATTAAGACTTAAAACAACAGAAATTTATTCTCATCCAAAGACTTTATCAAAAGAGTAAAAAGACAACCTATAGACTGGGAAAAAATTGCTGGGAACAATACATCCAATAAGGGTCTAATATTCAAAACCTGTATAAAACTTTTACAATAAGAAAAAGACAAATAACTCAATAATAATAATAAAAAATGAGCAAAGGACATGAACAAACACTTCACAAAAAGGATATTCAGGTGGCCGACAAACCTAAGAAACCTTGCTCATCATCATTAGCCATTGTTGTTCTTGTTAGGTGCTGGTGTTAGGTGCTGTTGTTGTTAGGCGCTGTTGTTGTTAAGTGCTGGTGTTAGGTGCTGTTTTTGATAGGTGCTGTTGTTGTTAAGTGCTGTTGTTAGGTGGTGGTTCCAACTCATAGTGACCCTATGTATGACAGAATGAAATGCTGCCCGGCCCTGCACCATCCTCACCATTATTGTAGCCACCATGTCAGTCCATCTAGTTGTAGGGATCTTCCACTTTTTCAATGACTCTCTACTACTTTCATGGAGTCCTCGTGGTACAGTGGTTAAGCACTTGGCTGCTAACAGAAAGGTTGAAGCCACCAGCAGCTCCATAGGAGAAAGATGCAGTAGTCTGCTTCTGCAAAGTTTGCAGCCTTGGAAATCCTATGGGGCAGTTCTATTCTGTCCTATAGGGTTGCTAGGAGTTGGAATAGGCTTGATGGGAGTGGGTAACAGTAGTCATTAGCCACTAGTGAAATAAAAATCACAATTACAATGAGACACTACCTCATCCCTACTACAATGGCAATGATCAATAAAACAGAAAGCAGCAAATAATGCCGAGGAAGTGAGGAGTTTGGAGCCCTGACACACTGTTGGTGGGAATGTAAAATGGTACAACTATTGCAGAAAACAGTATGGGGATCCCTCAAAAGATTAGAAACTGCACCACTTGACCAGCAATTCCACCCCTAGGTAGGTATACACCCTAGGGACCTTGAAGTTGTGACACGAGCAGATACGTATGTATGCCTATGTTCACTGCAGCACCATTCACAATACAACCCAAGTTAACCCAACAGATAATGGACAAACAAAATATGGTACACACGCACAACGGAATACTACTCAGCCTTAAAGAAAAATGAAGTCCTGAAACATGCCATAACTTGGATGAACCCCGAAGATATAATGTAAGTGAAATAAACCAATCACAAAAGGACAAATATCGTGTCGTCTCACTTAAATGAAATGATCCGAAAAACCAAACCAAACCTACTGCCGTTGAGTCAATTCGGACTCATAGCGACCCTGACAAGAACAGGTAAAAAAAAAAATATACAGACACCAACAATCACTAGTCCTTATCAGGAGTGGAAGGGGGAGGAAGGGGGAATCAATCTCTGGGAAGTAGTGAGTTTCTGTCTATTGTGATGGGAAAACTGGCATTGACTAAGGGTGATGGATATACCACTTGACTAACGTAACTGATATCACTAAGCTATGGTGTTATATATTATTTCACAACAACGACAGCCCCTCTCCCCCCTCCCCCAAAAGGCTGCACCTGTTGATACTACTTAAAAAAAAAAAAAAAAAAAAAACTACTTAGGAACAATTAAACACCTCATGGGACTAGACTTCTTGGTTTGAAGCTTTACGGTCATGGTTTTGGGGGTCTATCCAGTCTAATGTTGTCTTCAGAGTTTCTGTTCTACCTCTTAGTTCAGTAAGTAGTGCCTGGGGTCTTAAAAGCTAGTAAGCGATCACCGAAGATACAACTGGTCTCTATTTGCCTGGAATAATACAAGGAGGCCCAGGAATCAGAGAGGGAAAGGGACTGCAGGTCTAATTGCCTCCATGAACTACCACCTCCTTTGCCATGAGACCAGAAGAAATGTTGGTGCCTGGCTACCATTACTGAATGTTTTGATCAAGGACCCAGTAGATGGACCCTGATCAAAAGCAGGAAAAATGCAGAACAGAACATCAAATTCTTATAGAAACCAGACTCACTGGATCCACTGAGGCTGGGGAAAGCCCCGAACCTATTGCCTGAAATAATCTTTACCTTGAACCAAAACTATCCCATCAAGTCATCTTAAAGCTAAATGACAACATTAATACAGAATGTTGACTTTGATCATTGTGCTGTTTTACAGAATTATCTATAAGAAATCAAATTGACAAGAGTCATTCTAAAGCACAGATGAGAACTTTAAGGGGCACAGAGAGTAAAAGTTAATGGTGGTGACACAACATGGGTAGAGATAACAGGAATGGTGACACAATGTGAAGAATGAAACCAACGCCACTGAGCTACACGTAGAGAAGTTGTTGGATGGGTACATGTTTTTTTGTTGTGTGTATTTTTACCAAAAATTAAAAAAGAAAAAAATCCTGGGGAACCACAAAAACCAAACCAAAAAAAAAAAAAAAACCAAAGAGAATTTTGGGGAGGGACCTAAACAGAGGCAAATGAACTGTATCATTTTGTACCAAAGCAATGCTTGCTATAACAGAGAGAGATTAAAGAGCATCAAAGAGTATCGGGGAACAGATGCACAGTGCTCCACATTGCCCTGCAGGCCCTTACCTGCAGATCTAGTTCTTCCTTGGAGGCACTCAAAGTCTCTGTTCAGCTACCACTGCAGAACCTCGTGTTGTCTTGGCCACACGTGGCAGCGATGGCAGCTGTTCACGTTAGCAGCCAAATGAAGCAGATTCTCCACCAAGGGAAGAAATGGCCAGAGAAAGCCAGAGGAACCTAAAAGTTTGCCTGGATTTTTGATAATGTTGAAAAGGTGGGGTCACTCGGGTGGCTCACGAGAGGGCCTCTGTCCCTGGGCTAGCAGGAAGGTGGAAGTGGGTGGCTGTGAGTCCTGTGACTCCATGAGCTTTCTTATCCTTTGGTTATTAGTTGTGATCTCTTCCATGAAGCCTTCCTTAATCCTCCACCCAGGAGCAATTTCTCTCTTCTCTGCAACCACGTTCTCTCCTCTGCCACTATGTATTGTATTTCTTACATCATTTACACACCTGGAAGGAGCCCTGGTGGCTCAGTGGTTAAGCACTTGGCTGTAAACTGAAAGGCTGGCTTGAACCACCCAGCTGCTCCACGGGGGAAAGAGTTAGCAGTCTGCTTCCATGAAGATTATAGCCTTGGAAACCCTATAGGGAAGTTCTACTCGGACATGAAATTGACTCAATGGCAAAGGTGTTTTTTATTTTTTTACATGTCTGGTCTTCCTAACTAAGCCTCTTGAGACAAAATCCCCACTGGCTTCACCCCTGAATCTCCCGAGTGCCCTGTACAGTGACCGGCACAAGTAAGGTGCTCTAAAAAAAAGTTATGAACAAATATGTAAATTCAACTGTGAAGCAGGGACGCAGACCTGAGATTCCTCAGGTACGTAGAGGCGGACCACCAACTATGAGCAGGTAGGGTTTCTTTGGGCCTTGGCAGGGAGGGATAGCAGGGAAGGCAGGGGCAAAACTGGGATGGGATCTATGAGCCATGGCAATTCAGGCACACACATAGGACATAAACTGATGTTGGGGTGCAGCTTTTCAAATCATTATCCATGCAACTATCTGTTCCACGCTTCAGCCAAACGGCCACCGTGTCAAAATATACCTTGACATAAAAACACCACCATCACCACCAACAATAAAAAACACACCTTTTCCATGAACAGGCTTTCTTTTATGTCATTTTACTGAAAAATCACAGTAGGCACACCCGCTATTCACATTTCACATGCTAGGCTACTGACGTGGGTGGAGGATGACTCAAAGGGCCCTGTGCTCATATCCTTCAGTCTCTATCTGCCTCTGTATTTAGGGTTGCCAGGAATATGGTCCTCTTGCATTCTCTCTGAGAAGACACTCTCAGTAATCAGAAATGAAAATACAACTTGTATTATTAGTATCCATCATTCTCTAAGAAATTGACATTTCAAAAAACACTCTGAGGTCTCATGTAAGTCCAAATTGTTATCATTAGTCAAGTGACATGAGAGGGATTGCTCTGGTTTTATGGACTCATTATGTTAGGATATTAAAGGAAGCCAGGATGCATCACCTAGCTTGAGCTTGGTGACGTGTCTGATAGCATTCTGTGAAGTCTTTCTCATTAAATCTGATTTGGCTTGTATAGTAATATTGTGGTCTCCAGCAGGAACGAAGGTAAACGAAGTTAATAATACAACAAAATGAATCAAGCTGGGAATCAGGAAGGAGGGAAGTAAACCCTGAGTTCCTCCAGGGACCAAAGTTTAGTTCATTTTAAAAAGTAACTTGATACTCTATTCTCCATGAAAAAGTAAGCTTTCAAATAAAAACCTATGGCAGTTATAGCTTCTGGATTTGGGATACCTGCCACAGAGAAACACATAATTAAAATAGATCATAACATTTTCACTGTTTTAGAGACGAGGAACATCAGGGCATACTGAGAGAAACTGCCAAATTCGGGCTCTCTGGAGAATCACTGGAAACCCTGGTGGCGTAGCGGTGAAGTGCTACGGCTGCTAACCAAGAGGTCAGCAGTTCAAATCCACCAGGAGCTCCTTGGAAACTCTATGGGGCAGTTCTCCTCTGTCCTATAGGGTCGCCATGAGTCGGAATTGACTCAATGGGCCATGGGTTAAGGAAAAAAGAGCACTAGAATGGGAAAACATGTTTATATGAAAACAAGTATTTTGTCATTAGTCTATTTTCCATAACTTTTGCAATTGAGTGTAAGCTTTTCAACAGAGATTAGTTCCAGAGATATAAAGAAGATGACATTAAAATGTCCTATATATTAGTAATCCTCCCCTAGGACTTTTTATGCTGGTCTGAACTAGTCTTCAGACACTAAATTATAGCGGGCCTGGACCACAGCACAGCACAGCACAGCACAGCAAAGGGAGTACTCATGTCAACTGTTGAGAACTAGTTTTGGAAAGCGAGGCCCAGCGGTCCTTATCTCTGGCATGTTCTGTATGGAATACAGGGCTGATTTCTGTCCAGCTCCTAGAGAAAGGTTTTCTGCCGTGACAGATGCCCCATCAGAGCCACCCTTAGCTGCCTTCCTCCAGGGCTGATTTCTGTCCAGCTCCTAGAGAAAGTTCTTCTGCCGTGACAGATGCCCCATCAGAGCCACCCTTAGCTGCCTTCCTCTACAGGTGGCAGCAGCCGGTTAAGGTGAAGCGAGAGTTCTTACCAGTTTTTGCAGAAATGATTTTCCCCATCTTGTGCATCTGGCCGACGCTTAGGTGGAGCATAAACATGTGATTTCTAGAAAGATAAACTGAGATCTTCTAACAAGAAGAAACGGCGTAGGAGACGCTGATCTCTAAGCAAAATCACCAATTTATTTAATTTTCAAGAAATGTTTAAAATAAATGTATTAGCCTTTTAAGTTTAACATGCTCATTCTTAGATTAGTGTTTCTTTTAAATTATGCCTAAAATTTGTAAAAAGGTGAAATACAGGCTTAAAAATGGTTTTATAATACAAGGTAAATGAAATCTCGTATTTACAGGATATTGTTTGATTCTTATATATGCATGACTAATCAAAATTCTTTAAAGGAAAACTTGACTTTTTTCAAATTTTACTCAGAAACACTGCATTACATCTTTAATATCAACACAGATATTTTATGATTAGCTTTAACAGTATAACATTTTCACGCATCTTAAACTTTATACTAGTTTTAAAATTCACAATGTTTGCTTGACTTCAAAGCAACAAATAGTCAAGCCTACCAAAAGAAAAAAAAAAATTTTTTTCTTTACCCAAATGGGAAAAGAATGAAATGAGATTACCCTTTTATATAATCAGCTAAATTCTTTTTAAGAGCAAAAAGTTAATACGGGGATTTAAACTTTCTAATGTTGCAGTCATCTCAAACATATGCGTATTACTCAGGCCACAGGACTACCCATTAGCCTTTCTTGCCGGAGAGCAATTAATCTCTTGAACCATTTTTCCTCAGCCTCTGCTTTCTCAATAAATAACTGAAACAAGAAAAAGAAAAAAGAAAATGTTATTGCCTGCCAATAACTTAGATTTGACCTCATACGATACAAATATCTTTAGAGAATACCTATTTCAGGACAAAGTTTGGACGCTGTTAACTCTTGTCGACTTCTTAACTGAAGTCCATCTATTCAGAATTAACAATGTTCAGAAGCTCCTGGGGTCAAAGGACTAACATCAACACCACTGGCTAACAACACTGCACCTCCGACTTGTCAACGTTGTTTCCTGTAACTATTCCTAGAGACAGAGTGGAAACACCATCTCACAGGTGACAAACAAAACAGGATGTTGGTGACATGCTCCTGGTCAGTCAACAACCTAGAGCTAGGCCAGAATGAAATCTTTTACTGCCTGATTTAAAAAAACTCTTGTCTTTGCCTATTTCTCTTAACCATAAGAAAGAATACTTGTAGAAGTCAGGCAAAATGAGTTGGGGTATACGGGACCCAAATACACGTGACCACTCTAAGGGCTGGGGGTCAGGTCAGCTCTCTCACTTTAGCAAATAGGAACACATGAATCTACTTCCTTCACCATTCTTGTGCCAGCTCCAAAGGACAACAGTTCAGATTAATTTCCATCAACCAGATTTCAGGCGACATGCTGAAGGTTTAAAGGGTCTTACGTTCGGATGGGCCAGAGAGTTGTCGTCTTGGTACTTGATGGCAGTAGGGATGTTGCTGGGGTCTATTTCTTTTTCAACACTGGGCGGATCGGCAGCTACCGATGCTGGTCCTGGTGCTGCAGGCGCTTGCTTCACTTCACTGGGTTCCACTGACTGAAGATGTCATTAACGGGAACACAACATGCAGTTAGAATTTCACTTCAAAAGAATTTCTGATTTTGAATAATAATTGCTCAGTTTAGTTTCCTTTGAGATGATACCCATCTCAAAAACATCCCGGGTTTCTGAATGAGGAACAGTTACCCCTAAACACAATCCACAAAAAAGGTTGCGAAATGTTTATCATCTCTTATAATTGGCATATTTTTCTTAAGAAATCAATGCTTACGAGTCAGTATTTTTGAAATATTAGCTTCATATATCTAAATTCAGAAACCCATCATGGTGTAGTGGTTAAGAGCTATGGCTGCTAACCGAAAAGTCAGCAGTTGAAATCAGCCAGGCGCTCCTTGGAAACTCTACGGGGGCAGTTCTACTCTGTCCTATAGGGTCGCTATGAGTTGGAATTGACTCAATGGCAGTGGGTTATATCTAAACTCTATCACTCAAAGAAAAGCTTGCAACAAATCTCCAGCATTTAGTTTGCTCTCTTTAGGTAGCAAAAGCAAATTCAGAGGCTATTTTTTAAAAACGGCTTTATTAATATACAGTTCACATACCACGTAATTCATCCATTTAAGGTGTAGAATTCAGTGGTCTTAGCATTTCACAGAGCAGGGCAACCAGCAGCACAGTCAATTTCAGCACGTTCTCACCTTCCCCTCCAGACTTCCCCGGCAGTCACTCCTGTTTTCCCCAGCCCTCCATCCCTAGGCAGCCACTAATCTACTCTCCGTCACCGCGGATCTGCCTGTCCTAGGCAGTTCATATAAACGGATTCATACAATACGTGGTCTTTCGTGACTCGCTTCTTTCACCGAGCATAATGTTTTTTCAAGGTTCACCGATGTTGCAGCTTCCATCAGTACTTCATTCCTTTTCGTGGCTGAGTAATATTCCATTGTATCAACATTCCACATTTTAATTATCCACTCATCAATTGGTAGACTCAAGGGTTATCTTTTAAGGCTACTTAAGAAATTTAAAAAATATAGAAGTTGAAAAAAACATATATCTTTGGCAAAAAATAAAAATAGGATTTTTGTGCCATCTTGTAAAGTTCAGACATTCAATTCTTGCCACGTTTACTGAGCGCTCACCGTGCTAATCCAGTGAGGCTCACAACATGGTTTTTGGAGCCCTGGTGATGCAGTGGTTAAAAGCCTGGCCGCTAACCAAAAGGTCAGCAGTTTGAATCCATCAGCTGCTTCTTGGAAACTCTATGGGGCAGATCTACTCCGTCCTATAGGGCCGCTGTAGGCCAGAATCAACTCGATAGCAACGGGTTTGGTTTGGATTTATGCTGCCTTGCAGAGAATGACAGAGCAGGTCATTCTGCATATCTCAGCCTGGCTTTGATAGGACTTAGCCAGGAGGCTGGCTGTCCCTGTGAACTGCCTTGAAAAAATGCGGAGTGCTGTTATTCTAGGTTGCCAAAGATGTGGATCCCACATGTTCAGGGGGCAGAAATGACATCCTGTAATTAAAATCTAGGAATCTCATTCTGTTCTGACCTACGAGCACATTATAAAATTTTTTTCTGGAGGAGTTGTCAGGTGTCGTCAAGTCGGTTCCAACTCATGGTGACCGTGTGTACAACAGAACAAAACGCTGCCCGATCCTGCGCCATTTTCACAACCGTTGCTACGTTTGAGCGCATTGTTGTAGCCACAGTGTCAGTCCATTTCGCCGAGGGTCTTCCTCTTTTTCGTTGACCCTCTACTTTACCAACAATGAAGTCCTTTTCCAGGGACTGCTCCCTCCTGACAACACGTCCAAAGTACGTGAGCTCTAAATATGAGGTTCCTGGGTGATGCAAATGGCTTGTATTTGACCACTAACCTAAAAGTTGATGGTTCAAACCATCCAGTGGTGCTGTGGAAGGCAGGCCTGGCTATCTGCTTCTGTAAAAATTACAGCCAATAAAACCCTATGGAGCAGTTCTACTGTGTAACGCATGTGATTGCCCCGAACTGGAATCAGCTCCACGGCAATGAGATTTGGTTTGGTTTTTGGTACCCAAATATAAGAGGAAGGTCTCAGAAGTAAGGATCACACAGCATGGAAGTCATTTGACAATAGGTAACTAAAGACTTTGTGAGGAAGGCCATCAGCTGCTTCTTTATTCAAGTGAGGAAAACTGTAAGAAAAATTTTACCTTGACTATAAAACAAAACCTCAACATGGCCACTGTCAAACATCTGGCCCTGAGCAGCACTGCCACCTGGTGGTTCAGTCTAGAAAAGTCAGTTTTAGGATGTGCTTCAAGTAAAAAAAAAAAAATTTTTTTTCAAGTAAAAGAACAAATGGCCACACCAGATGGGGTTACTTACTTCCCTTTTGAACACAGGTGGGTATCTGCCAGATACAGTAATTTCAGGGTTGAATAATTGATACTAAGCTGATTTGGGGAAGCAGTTTGAAAATAAGCTGCATTTGGCTCCTGGGGCTGATGGTACAGCAGGGGCCATCACATTCTCTATTTACTCAGAAAGAAGAAATATGATTATAGAAAGCTGAACGAGTTTAATCGATATGTGTCGCAGGAGACACAATGTCTAACATGTCACTGGTAACAGCTCCCAGCTTAGTTAGTGGAATTAACACAGACAAAGACTGGGTATACCAGCTGAAGGGGTGCCTAGCACAGAAGTCTTTCTCAGAGATATAAACCTTATACCAAAATGTATAACACTGTCCAGGAGAGAAAGATGCTGAAACTGAGGTCGTGGGTAATTTGATCCCCAAGACAGTTAATCTTTTTTATGGATCAGAGGTAACCTATCAGGTCTCCCCAGGATCTGGGTGAAATGTCCTCAAGATAATTTACTCCTGTTTCCTAGGTCATCGCTTCATAAATAATTCAGTGTACTGGGTATCCTGAGTCCCCATGTTAGAGAGTAGACACAGATATTTAGAAGCTGGAAAGGGGTATCATTTTCTATATCGGTAAGTCGTCCCTTGTTCCAGATTACATTCAAGTGTGAATTTACTCACGGTTAGTCCATCGCTCTCTTTGGATCATCCTGAAGTGCAGTAACTGATAAAGTCCAGTTCTGGATAGCTAAGACTCTGGACGTTCACCAAGGTAAGTGCCGTCTTCTGAGATATTGTAGTATGTCCCTTGTGGGTGCCATTTCCTATCTTTCGATGTGTGCTTTTTTTAAACTTCAGCAGGGAATGTGCACGGAGTTTACAACCATGAGAGGTGTTTGATTAACAGGAAAAACATGGGCTCTGGAGTTAGAGAAATTTGGTTTGGATGTGGATGTTGTTATTATAAGCAGTTTGGGCACGGGTTATAAAATCTGCTGAGCTTCCGTTTCTTTATCTATAAATAAGGGTTACTGGGATATTAGATAAGAAATTATATACGTTAAATATCTAGTATTAAGGGTAGTCATTATTATTTTAGTTAAGCTGCCTGAACATTTAAAGAGTAGGAGTAGGACCCAACTTGCGTTACAACATTTCCTTAGTGTTTCCAGAGGGCTAAACGGATAAACTGGTCCAAAGCTGGTATCAGTACATGAAACCAGTAAGTTACTGTGTAAAGCTGTGTGAAGTAATTTTTAACTATTTGGTCACTAAACAGGCGACCAAACATCAAATGAGGAGAATTTCAGGGTCTACAGACTGCACAAAAATTATATAAAACAATCTCTGACCCAACCGAAATGAGAATCCTTGGATCCGAATTCCTCCTGAAGGAGCCACAGGCAAGCGCGGCGCCCGTTCTCCCAGCAGTCGTAGCCGTATGTGCAGCAGCAGTGGTGACAGCGTTTGTTTCTTGAGTATCTGCTACGTGCCAGCACTTTGCTGACTGTTCTGTGTAAGGTATCTTGGCCTTCCTTACGAAAGCCCTTTCCGTGGGTATTATCCCCATTTTAAGACAGGAGAGCCCTGAACTAATGAGCCTATAAAGGACACGTGGTTCATAAATGGCAGAATCAGAATTTGGGTCCAGATTTGACTCGACATCTCATGTTTTAATGACCACTGCCTCCCAATTGCTAAGCCCCCAAGATTTACTGTAATGTGGTTTTGATTTTAGAGTAAAGAAATAAAAATGTTTGCAAAATATTTTAACTAAATACATTTCTAAGTAGCTTCAGTTCACAGTGCTGGATTAATAATATTTCTAAGTTGGTTTTACTTCTCTGTCATTTGTATCCAACCAGGAGAGAGGGCTAGCCAGTTCTGGGCTTTCCAGAACTGATTTTATTTTTTCTGTGAAATGTTGTTAATGGAAACCTCGTTTAAAAGATGGCCGCAACAGAAGATGAATCTTCTGGACATAAGTTTGTGAAGGGTGCTTACAGGGGCCTGCGTCCGTCTTTGTCCCCTCAGTCCTTACTGGTGGCCTATGAATTAGAGGGACAAGGAAAGCTATGCTGAAGGTGAGAGAAAATTTCGACGTGACACTAAAAATCTATGCCAAACTTAAAGAAAGCAAACAGAAACAAATTATTAAAATGATTAATAATGGTGATCCTTTTGATCAGAGGTGTAGGTGAAATTCCTTTATATGATCCCATACCTCAAACCAAAACTTGATGCCATCAAGTCAATTCTGACTCATAGTGACCCTATAGGGCACGGCAGAACTGCCCCCATAAGGTTTCTAAGGAATGGCTGGTGGATTTGAACTGCTGACCTTTTGGTTAGAAGCTAAGCTCTTAACCACTGCGCCACCAGGGCCACACCATCCCATTGGAAATCACTCAACTACACAGAGTTTTGTTATAAATTTGGCAAGAAGAGTTTTTCTGTGGATTTAGTCAGTTATCTTACGATGACCTTAGAGCCTACACAGAAATAATCTCTCAAAACTATTCTAGGGGATGTACTGTGGCAAAAACATTACTAATCCTGGGATCCAAATATGGAAACATTAGTACATTTCAAAAGACTTCTGTGGTGAAGCTAGATATGTGAAGAATTTCTGTGTTTCCCAGTAAGACGTCTGTCTTACCGAGGAGCACAGAGACGTAGGGAAATAAGGGGCAGATCAGGGTAATGTAAATGGTGTAAGGTGTTTACACTTAAGACAGACCGACGCCAAGAGTAGGAGAAGCCTTAAGAACTATGCTTAGCTTACAGAATTTACACAGCAATATCAAATAATTTAGATTCTTCATTGCTGTTAGCTGCCGTCAAGTCAACCTGGACTCACGGCGACCCCATGTGTGCAGAGTAGAACCGTCCCACAGGGTTTTCAAGGCTGTGACCTTTGAGAAGCAGGTCACCAACCCTGTCTTTCAAGGTGCCTCAGGGTGAGTGTGAACCATCTGCACCACCCGGGGAAGCCAATTCAGGTGCTACAGTGTATTATTTAAAAATAAACATTTATTGGGTCAGGAACCATGCCAGATGTTAGATAGTCAATGTATTTAATCCCCAGCAACTCCAAAAGGTAAGTATTATTAACTCTACAAATTAGGAAACTGAGGCCCAAAGAAGTTGAGAGAGCTTGCTCAAGACCATAAACCATGGTAGAAAGGGTAGGGTAAGATGTGAATCCAGCTAGCTCTTGAGTCCAAAGTCCATGCTCTTCCCAGGAAGGTCAAGCAGGCTTTTAATTAATTTATTTGCTCGCTAATTATCGGAAGAGCTACTAATAGCACAGAAGAGAGGCACTGAATTAAAAATAAGTTTAAAGAGACTTATTAGTACCTAATACCACGCAGGAAAAAGTTGTTTAGAAAAAACCCCAGGTTATTAACTATGGAGAAATAAGTATCTCCATAGAAAGAAAACACTGGTTTATCGTAAGAGAATCTAAGGGAACTGTTGGCTGTCAGGAGAACTTCAGAAAACACGTACTAGGAAAGGAAGTATTAATTAAATCACAGTTCCACTGGGTCACGTGGAAGGCCACACAATACACAACACTAAGAATTAAAGACGGTGGGCAACCATATTTATGTCAATTTCACAGCTCCAGTTTTCAGGAATTGTAGTGGCAAATCACAAAAGTTTCAAATGAAACCAAGAAAACGAGGAGGCAGGGACCACGGATTATCCAGCTCTGAGTGCCAACGCTGCACAACCTCAGTTCATGTCTCCTCAAGGCATTATTTTTAGAAGTGCACAGTAACTGAAAAAATACTCCTCTCACTCGTAATAAAAGAAATGCTAATGGAAATGACAGATCAATTTTCACCTATCAGGTCAGTCAACATAGAAGTCTGATAGGACTCAGTGTAGACCAGGGTGAGAGGCAGACCCCCCCCGCCGCCCTGCACTTCTGGGTTGAGTTTGAATTGTAGGATGTGTTTGGAGGATGACTTTGGCAGCATGTACTAAAATAAACAACGCTGACCTTTAACCAACACTCCACCTTGAAGAGTTTATCTCAAGATGATAATAATGGATATTTACAAAGACATGTATAATAGTTCCAAACTTATGACCACTTAAATATCCAATCATAAGAACAAATCAATGAATTATGATGCATTTATCAGCAGGATATTATGCAGCCACTCTGTACATTACCAAATGTAGAATCTTTTTGAACAAGTGGTAACTATAACCAAGTCTTCATCACATGTATGTTATTAAAAGAATACACACATTTCATAGTAAAATGTCTTTTCCTACTCAAGGAACATAAACAAATCCCTAAAAGCAGTCCTGTTAATGAGTGAAGGAATACGTGAAATACTCCACGTAAGTGAAATGCCAACTAAAGCTCCTTTTACTACAGTTAAATAAGTGATACCCATCTGGGCAAAATCGCATAGTGCTCTTGTTCTTAGCTGTCGTCGAGTTGATTCCGACTCATGGCCACCCAAAGCATGCAAGGTACGACTGCCCCATTGGTTTTTCAAGGCTGTGACCAGCAGATGCATGCTATTATTTGGGTAATGGTTTTATTTTTAAAGTCCTTTTCTAACTTTTTTCTAACAATGTCCGCTCAAAAAGTAGATGTGTACATTTGAAAAGAAAACTGTATATGCTCATGAAATATGTATTATTACCCTTATAGAATTGCCATGTTGATGATGGCTCACTTTGTCTTTTCAGTGAATTTTAAAATAAAAATGTTATCAGATACACTTATCTTTATGGTGTATTTCTGCACAAGTTAAACTTGAATGGGTTCTCATTCTCTAGCACGCCTGAACTTTCTCGCCCTACGTATCCGTGAGAAGGAGCACTCGCATTTAAGTAAAATCCATTAAAAAGCATCTCTTCAGTTGGAATCCAAAGGCTTATTCAAAATGCCTGGATGAAAACTTACCTTTTTGACTTCTTTACTTGATCTGAATGTCTGCTGAACAAAAGAGTCACTTTCAATAGCTTCAATTTCTTTTACTCTTTTTACTTGTTCTACCAGGGTGGCTTGGTCTAAAAAAAGAAGGTAAAATGTCAGTGTATTTTGGGGTAAGCTTGTTAACAACACTGCACCTAAGCAAAGTGCTTCTTTCTAGGAAAAAATTTTACTACTTGTAAAATTTAACTGGATGAAAAGAAAAGACATTACAGTTAAGCTATAGCAAAGAAACTTCCCTCCCCCACGAGATCCACAATTATAACATTCCAACAAACAAAGACGCTCATCTAAAACCTAAAATACTGCTAAGAAGGCACTGCTGTCATGATCCTAGCTTATCTGGGATAATCTGGAGGGAGGTTTTTTTTTTCTTTAAACTTCTAACTTTTTATTATGGAAGTACACAGAAAAAGAATAGAGGCACAAGGAACCCACCTGTACCCATCATCCAGCTTCTATAATCATTAATTTCTATTATTCTTATTTAATCAATCCCTCCCCTGCTCCCTTCCCCCCCCTTTTTTTTTTTTGGGTGGACCTGGACTATTTAAAAGTAAATCCCAGACAGCATACCATCTCACTCCTAAATATTTTAGTATGCATCTCTGATAAGGACTTAAAAAAAAACTTAATTACAATATCATTTTCATACCCAACGAGATCATCAATCATTCCTTAGTATCATTTTATTCAGTCCGTATTTAATTTTCATTGTTTGTCTAAAAAAGTGTCTTTTTTTTATAGTTGGTTTATTTGAATCAGGATCGAAACAAGGTTCACATATTGCACTTCGCTGATAAATCTTTTAGTCTCTGCAGAAGAAAAGGCCTGGTGAACTGATTCATAAAGCTTACGGCCAAGAAAACCCTTTGGAGCAGTTCTAATCTGTAAAACATGGGGTCACCAAGAGTCAGGATCAATTCAATGTCAATGGGTTTGGTTTTCTGTATTTTTTTTTTAAGTAAAACTTTAAACTTCATTCAGAGAGGTCTGCATTTCCATCCCAAACTCTTTCCCTCCTTTCTCCCCCAGTCCATTGATAATCCTTTTATTAGGTTTTGGATTATCCTTCCATTGTATATTTCTGAAAACATAAGCATACATATTCTCCTTTTTCTTATACAGAATTAGCCTACCACGTGCTCCTAGGCCCACTACTTTCCCACTTAACAGTATCTTTTCACTGTTCCTCCACAGCAGTAGAAAGGCTTTTCATCCTATTTTATAGTGGCACCAGGAATCTATTTTATGGCTTTAAGATAGTTTTTGTCGTCCCCCCTGCCCCCCATGCCCTACTGATGGTCATTTTTGAGTTGCTTTCTGTCTTTTGCTATTACAATTAGTGTTTTAATAAATAGCTGCATGCATATGTCATTTTATATTTAAAATGCTCTAAGCTGATGTAAATACATAGTTGAATTAGGACCAACTGTGTAAAAATTGGCACAGTGCTTAAGAGTTCAGCTGCTAATCAAAAGGTCGGCAGGTCGAAGCCACCAGTCACTTCTTGGAAACCCTGTGGGGCTGTCCTACAGGGTCACTGCGAGTAGGCACTGACTTGACGGCAATGGGTTTGGGTTTTTTTTTTTTTTTCCGGTTTTGTGTAAAAATTTTGGGATTTTAGACCTTCTGGATAATAGCTGGATTTATTTTCTAAAACATAACTGTAATAACTAGTTTGAGAAGAATGTGGAGTTATTGGCATCAAAGTAATTTTTTACACCCTTGCAGATCTAAGCTGAAAAGGTTAAACGTTATAGAGAGAGAGAGCATAGAAGTACTTCGGTTTCCTAAAAAGGCTAAATGTCGTTACAGAGATGCCACAGCCCAAAGCTCCATCTTTGGAAGAACACATTTTCCTACAGAAAAGCAAGTACTGTCAAAGTATCTTGGAAGAGCAGTAGTTCTCCACACTTTAGGATAAAATCTCTGGATTTAAATGATGCAATGTACTGACTGAACAGTGAAATGAGAGAAGACTCTTTGCCAGGTAATACCATTAACACATCCCACACCAGTGGGCAGGGTTTTATTAGTTACACGTACAACCGCACTAACACAGCAAAGAAAAATCATCACAGATACCATTCCACGGGATCCAACTTTAATTTCTTTGTCAAAATGGAAACATTTGTCTGCGTAGTTTTAACTAGTCTCTCTAGGATTACCTCATAATCTCTAACTCCCAACCGAAAGACAGCATTTCTGACTTCAGGATCATGTCTCAGATGTATCGACCGTTTGGCCCCTTGGATTTTTTTCCCTAACAGCCTCTCATTTGGATTTGCAACGCGCATCGTTAGAATTAAATGTCAGAGGTGAGCTTGGAAGCAGTACTTGATGTCTAAGGCTTGCAGAGTTTGTAGCTTTAAACCTGGACATATGACCAGCTCCTAATACAAATAAAACTGTTACCACGGAAGCTGGCCAGTGGGTCAGTACGTGTGACAAAGTAGCAGTGGGTAAATTATAAAGTGAGGAAAGAGAAAGGTCAGAGAAAAGTAAAACATTATTTTCTTTGTGCTTCTTTGAAAATCACGTCGGGATCACTGAAGTGGTAAGGTGGATGGGAGAATGCCACTTTACCTGACTTACTGTAGGAAATAAACCAACACAGCTTTTATCTTCAATGTGGGAACAATTTCACTGGTTGTAAGACAGTGATATTTAAATTAAAATTTGAAAGACTCACAGGAGATTTACATTTTCAGCCCTATAGTAGCTTAGGTCCCTGCTGTCTGAAAACAACAGGCATTAAAAATGCCTTAAATTGCTACACATTCACAATTTTAATCTCAATGTATACAAGTATATGTGTTTAGAATAACCCTGTCATTTTTGGAAACAGAGTAAAAACATATCAAGAATATATTTTAAATTGTTTTAAGTTCAGTTTCTTAAAGTACGCATGCCAATTTGTCATTTACAAATCCTGTACCAATTTTAAGATTGGGAAAAATACAAATTTAAGCCAGTCGTTGTTCATACACTCTCCATTGGTGCCCAGCACGTAATCAGCCCCGAGGTAAAAGTAAAGACAGTTACAGGGAGAATCACAATTACAGAAGGTTCTTAGACGTGAACATGGTAAACATTCAGGAAGCATAACCCATTGCACTTGATGCTTTTTGATGAACACATTACTGGTAAATAAAATGACTTTCATATGTTGTTTGTCAGATGTCAGTAGAAAGGATACATATTTCATAGCAAAATAGAAAAATAATGGAGTCTGAAAGCTAAATCACGACAGACAAAAAAAACAAATATTAACTCACTGCATGGAAAATCACTATGTTCCCCTCATGGTGAAAAATTAAAGTGAAATATTTTATTAGTTACTGTTAATATTATTTTAGAAAAATCAGGTTCTTCTGCCATCTGAAGTTATATTTGATAATAACAATCAATTTCCATGATGTAACATCTTTAGAATTTTCTTTTAAAACATTACTATATGGCACTCACATTTAAGATCAGTAAGCAAAGACAACAAGGCCCACTACAGGCCTTCCATTTGACAAGACAAAGTTTTCACCTCTATGTACCTGGTTTGTAGGTTACGAACAGAAACCACCGAGCCCCTCTGGACTGGCAGTGACGTTCGGCTGACAACAGCAGATGGCACTGTTGTACAAGATGTAACCACGGGACAACCGTCAGCCTGAGTCCTCGCGAAAGAGCTCTCAGACACACACACAAATCTCCTCTTCAATGGACTCCTTTTGAATATTAATATTTGATGAATTTCCCCAAAGTTAAAATGCATTTTATGTTAAAAAGAATTTGGGTCAGTTGGCCCCATAGTTATTGAGTTACTTACGTTACTTTTCTCTTCCAGGAAAAAATGATATTTATATACGAATAGTATTGCTACTAATACATGAATAATACAAAGGAATATCTTATTTTCAGATTAAATTGACTCAAATTGTAGCCAAGATGGAAACATCCACGAAATTCCTTTCTGTGGTACAATACAAAACCCACTGCCGTGGAGCTGATCCTGGCTCACTGTGACCTTCAGGACAAAGCAGAACTACCACACAGGGTTTCTGAGGAGTACCTGGTAGATTTGAACTGCTGACCTTTTGGTTAAGCAGCCAAAGCACCTAACCACTGTAGGCACTGAAAAAACAAAACAGAACAAAAGCCCTTGAGGTATAAAGCATTTTGAAGTGCTTTATAAGAATGAAAAAAGTAAAACGCAACCACAAAAACTTGCATGTAAAGTTGACTGTTCAATAAAATGTGTAAACACATAAAACATCCCATAAAGCTTACTTGGAATTCTCAAGTTATTAAAACAATTTCTCATGGACACAAATTTTAACAAAACACAGCCAAATGTTTCTCTTTCAGGACAGACCATTTTAAATAAGTGTCTTTTATAAAGCATGCAAAAAATACATTAGGGACCCATCTCAGAGCAACATTTTAAGGTTGTTCACAAGACCCGGATCCTTGGGTGCAGATTTCCAGAAGCGACCACAGTGACATGCAGGATGAGAAAGCTTGTTGGGTACAACGGAGCTTATCTAGTAGTCTTCTGGAAGCTTGTGCTACAGGACCAAGTCATACATCCGGGCTCCCGATGTCTCTTAACAACGACCTCCCTTGATAACAACGACCTCCCTTGGATGGGGCCCAAGACGAACTTGCCTGATATTAAACCACTACCCATATCAGATTAGGAATAATGTGACTGTACCCACGAAGAGAATTCCTAGTAAGTGCACATGAACTTGGTATCAGGTTAGGCTTTATTAAACGAAAAAAGAAAACCCACAGAGAATGGCTCAGTTAGCAACTCTCACCTGTTCTGAATCCTTCCGGTCACCTAGGGACGTGGCTGAAGCCCACCTTTGGGCGATGCCTTCCCTTGCAGTCAAGAGAACGGGGCCTCCTCCGTGACTCACTTGGCTCTTAGCACACGTGGCCTTGCACTGACGCTAACCTTGCCACAAGCGGAGCTCCATCTGGCTTTGTGTCAGCTCCAGGACTTAGCGTCATGAGCTCTGCTACTCAGTAGGCAGTCAGTACCCATCTGCTGGGCAACTAAAAAGTCATGGCATTAAAGTAATCATTAAAAAAATTTCATGGGGGGAGATGCCAAATTACATAAGCTTTTTTGTAACTTAAAAAATTGAATGTCTTTAAGTAGCTAGTTTTAAGAACTCTGGGTCCAGACTGTCAGGGTCATACGGCTACATACTACCTGTATGACCTTGGGGCAAACGGTTTAATCTGGGATGGCCTCAGTTTCTCATCTGTGGCATGGGGATAATATCCTAAACATCACAGGCTGGGAGACTTCCTCCCTCCCTTCCTTCCACATACCAGCAATTTAGCAACAAACAAGACAGTTTTTTTCCTCATGGAGCTTATGGGGAAGGTAAAAAATAAACAATATAATATCAAAGAAAATAAATCCAGGTAGAAGGCTAGAAACGAGGAACGGGGCTATTTCACTTCAGGAGGAAGTCCCTGAGATGGTGACATTTCAGCAGAGAGAAGAATGACGTCAAGGAGCAAGCACACGAGCCTGGGAAGTGACACCTGAAAAGAGCTCAGCACAGGGACGGAAGCCAAAGACGCATTCAGTAAAGGACAGGTATCGTTAGTAACGCTACTAAAGTGCTAATTTCCTGCCATTTTGACATGGAAATTGGCTAAAAAAGTTGTATATAAACCTCTAAATTTCTGATAGTACAGTTTAAAGCTGGAGACCTTTTTTGAGTTCAGCCAGGTCCTGTTCTGGCCCACGGCTGCTGCGTCACACCTGCAGGGCAGCAGGACTGGACGAGGAAGCAGGGAGGGTAGCAGTGGCGAGCAGGCCTGTGCACACCTCTGAGGAGGCACAAAAGGCCCACCGAGCAGACACCCGCCGAAGGCTGCGGCTGAGTGGGGTCCGTGCTTGGCTGACACAGGGCTTAGCTTGGCTCTAGCGACGCAAAAGATGAGAGGCCCTAACAGCTCCTCACAGATGTTCCACAACACAAACTACCCAAAACACCATTTTCATGGTAGAAATCATGTTTTAAATAAAGCAAACCCGTTTTAGTTAGTGTCTGTAGGTCCACAGAAACTTGTGTTCTGATCATCAGTGTTTGGGATGCCTTTCTGGTGGGGAAGGTCAGAGAGGCTTAAGCTTTCACTCTGATGGCTGCTAAAGGGCCAGAGGAACTGTACTGGTGGCAGCAGTGACAACGGCTTACTTTATGACACTCTGTATCAGCACCTTACGCAGAATACCTCATTTAACTATCATAAAACGCAGATTAAAAAGAAAAAACCCGTTGCCGTTGAGTCGATTCCATCTCATAGCGACCCTACAGGACAGAGTAGAACTGCCCCATAGGGCTTCCAAGGAGCAGCTGGTAGATTAGAGCTGCCAGCCTTTTGGTTAGCAGGCAAACACTTAACCACTGCGCCACTAGGGCTCCAATACCCAGACAGGTATTGTTATGATTCTCACTTTAGAGATGACAAACAGGCTGGTACCTAACTTGGCCAAGGTCACATGGCCAGCTGTTGGTGGAGTGGGATCCAATCCCTGGATTCTTACCCAGTCATTGAGTCCCAGTCAAGTGAGTTTTTCACCCACTCCTGCCAAGCAGTAATCCTTTCTTCACCCTCCTCCCATCCACTTCTGGAAATAGTAAGTGTTCCTGGTGTTGTTCTTACTCTGCGTTTTAATGCATGTTAACTCAGTAGGATGCAGTCTAGTTTTATCTGTGGAGGAGATGCTACATATGTGTTTATTTGTTCTCTGGGATTAACTAGAGCTAGATTTCCAGAATCTTTCACATTTGAAAAAACTTTCTAAAGAACTATACATGTCACATCCCCAAAACTGTTATACATGAATAAAAAGCATAGTTATTAGAAAACCTAGCATTCTTTCACTTAAGCCTACAAACACCCTGATCAATAAATTATCACTTTAGAGCTATTCTTTCTTTATTGTGCAACAACCGTTGTTACCAAAAACTAGAGTGGCTTCTGTGAATTTGTCTGAGCCAACAAAAGCCCCCTGGAATACTCGCCCCCGCTGCAGACCTGGCCTCCACACTGAGCACACTTCTCCCTCCTGATTTCCCTCCGTTCTCTGCAGAGGCTTTGTCGATGTTTAACAACAACAGAACCAATTTGTTTGCACTCTATTCAACAAGATTTGAGGTTTTCTGCTCCTTCTCCTTCAATCAGGTTTTGGATATTTAGACTAAAAGGATAACAATTAGGAGAACACACTGTAAAATTCCAGAAAAGTTGGGTTTTGAAATGTAACGGCAAATTACAAAAGAATTTATGCTGTATTTTCTCTGACATTATCTCAAAATGCACTTAGTGTTAAATGAACTGTTGGTCAATATTTTTACCTGTTCACAATATATCCATTCTCTGAATAGCCAACTACTGCCTTATGCTTCTTTCAAATACAGTCAACATGGGTAGTCAGACCCACTTTAATAGAGTGATGAGAAAAAATAATTTCAACAGAGCTGGAGCTACTGGAAGTTTTCTTATTTTAATAGGGTACAAGGAAGGAATACCATTTGGGGTGTATCAGATTCACAGGGCAGAATACTGTCTGCAGTTACTGCTTGCTGTCCATTTTAATTCTAGAATTCTCACTGACTCTAATTAAAATTCTGTAGATGGAAGAGTTGTATGTTTCTAAGGAACCTGCAATGAATGCTGTCTGCCAGCCATCTCCAAACACCCCATAACCACACACGGCTTGCCTGTCAGGAGAGCTAACGCAGGCTTCGCGGGCACACCACATTTGTCACTGTGGCTAATATCAGAGATATGCAGCTCTTTTTTCTTAGCACACAAAAGCAAGATATGTAATTCAATGCTCAATTTACCCTTGTCTCGCAGGAGATTTTTCCCCGCTAATTGATAGAAATTAAGCCATTAATCAAGCCACTAGCCATCATTCAAACCGGGGAAGATGAATACAAACTTTCATCATAACCACCTTTCCCATTTTAGTGTTCATTAGCATTAATTTTTAATGTAATTATGCTATTCTTTTACGCTGAGCTCATAAATTACTGCTCTTTTGTTGCTGGCTGGCCTTGTAAAATCCAAACTAATGCTTTGTGCTCTGATCTTAAAGGCAATTACTAGGTTCTTCTATCTTTTATATCTTTGCATCCACAATAACCTTTATACACAATGAACACACATGACTGGCTGTGCTTGTTTTTTTACGTCTCTATATAATCTCTGTGGATACATGGGTTTTTGTTTTCTATATAATCTCTGTGGGTATATAAATGTAGTCAAACGTGTCTACTATAAACATATACACACATCATACCTAAGGCATTACAAAATAGAGCTGTTACTACGAAAATAAGATCTTACAAATTCATATTTGTAATTTAGGTTCAAATATATAGATTGTTATGGTTCTCATGATCAAAATGTAATGCCTTATTGTATTAAACTTAGACCCTTTATAACAAATTACAGAGGAAAGAGGAATAACATTTTTACGCAAATAACGTGCACCGTCTACATTTGTTTGCCAACTGCCTGTGCGGTATGCTCATAAGCACACTCTGCCAATTTTTTTTTTTTACAGCAACGTGTAAAAAATCTGGCATAGTGATGCATATGAAAACACCCTGTAGGGGGCCAGTGTGGTTGGCAAACAAACGTAGAAGGTGTGTGTTATCTGCGTAAAATGTATATCAGTAGTGGCCGGCTATGACAAACATTTGCGAGGGTAAAACAACTACTGAAAATAAAGAATAACTTTGACATTTCAAAATCCCTGGTTCTTTACCTAGAATTATTATCTCAGGTTTAAATCCTTAGTATTATTATTTTTTAAAAGTTGTGCTGGAATTAGAACATCAACGAGATGGAAATGAAGAGTATTGAACGATCAAAACACCGTTTATCCAGAAGTGTGTTATAAACTCACATGATAATTCCGCAATCTTTTATTTTACAGGGTATACCCATCAGTTTGCTGGAGAATGACAACGAAATGAAAAGACAGATTTCCCAGAAACAAATACTCAGCCCAGAGGCAACATATCCCCTCAATCCTCTGTCCCACAGGATGTGCCCAGATGAACCCTCTTATATTCCCTAAAAGGCCCTGGAGCCCTGGTGGTGCAGCGGTTAAGAGCTCAGCTTCTAACCAAAAGGTCGGCAGTTTGAATCCATCAGCTGCTCCTTGGAAATCTTATGGGGCAGTTCTGCTCTGTCCTACAGGGTTGCTATGAGTCGGAATCAATTCGACGGCAAAGGGTTTTATGCTCATTCCCAGGTGCAGAGGAGATAAAAAAAATCTTTTTTTCTCTCGTCATACCAGTAATGCCTCTGCTTTTGCTTGCAAGTTTATGTTTTGGCGGTGCAGTAGCTAGGAAAAAGGCGCATGTATGGCATTACGGTTAAAGAAATAAAACATACTGGGGAGTGAACCAGCAGCCATGGGCATTAATGCCAGCCTGATTACCTTCTGGACTGCATGGCTGCAGGCTACCTCTAACACCATGGGACAGGGCTGGGGGTGAGGAGTATATTCAGGAGTCTCCTACCAAAAAAAAAAAAAAATGTTTTATGGGAATACAAAATGGTGCAGCCATCGTGGAAAACTGTTGTCAAAAGTTAAACATAAAAACACCATAACCAAAAAAAAAAATCCACTGCCGTTGAGTCAATTCTGACTCATAGCGACCCTGTAGGACAGAGTAGAACTGCCCCATAGAGTTTCCAAGGAGCACCTGGAGGATCTGAACTGCCAACCTTTTGGTTAACAGCTGTAGCACTGAACCACTACACCACCAGGGTTTCCAAAAAACACCATATGACCCAGCAATTCCACTCCTAGGTATATGCCCAAAAGAACTGAAAGTCATGACTCGAATAGACACGTCCACCACTGTCCACTGCAGCACTATTCATAATGGCTGACAGACACAAGCCACGTGCCTATCAACAGAAGAATGAATAAGCAAAACGAGGTTTGTACATATAATGGAGTATTATTCTGCT
This sequence comes from Loxodonta africana, assembly GCF_030014295.1. NCBI lineage: Eukaryota > Metazoa > Chordata > Mammalia > Proboscidea > Elephantidae > Loxodonta > Loxodonta africana. The sequence goes on along the minus strand of NC_087364.1, from coordinate 75,391,841 downwards.
ATAAAGAGATCCGAAGTTCTGATAAATGCCACCACACAGATGAACCTTGACAACGTTATGCTGAGTGAAATAAGCCAGACACAAAAGGACAAATATTGCATGATCCCACTTTATGAAATATCTAGAACAGGCAAATCCACTGAGACAAAAGAAGAGTGGTGGTTACCAGGGGATGGGGGAAGGCGAAGGCGAAATGGGGAGTTAAAAAAAAATTGTTAACTTGTTAAAACACAAAGATGGTGATAATAGGTTCGACTTCCATGTATGTTTCCCCCCAAGACCAGTTCCCCATTCGTCTTCATCTTTAATAGAAAGTCACACGTGGATTAGAAGCAATGAGATTTAATTCCATAAGGACTTGACTGTCTAAACCAGTGGACTTGTTAGGCCAGGGTAAGCAGATGCCCTAAGTTCCACTCCTTCGTGACCTGTTCCTTTGTGATGTCAAAAGCAAACAGGTGCCTAACGAATTTGTATTTGAGCTTTAACGTAATCAGTACAAAGTGGTGAGTTCTAATACCTGTTAAAATATTACAAGCACTTTATGTTTGTGCCCCTAAGTTTAAAGAAAATAGTCCGCGGCTCCACATGCCTTAATTTTCCCTGAATGTATTGATAAAAATACTGGGGTTCAGAAACAGGAAATGAAATGAATTCAGACAACATGCATTTCACATCTATACGTGCAAGGTGCAAGACGAGGTGCTGGAGGTTTCTGGACGCACATGACATGACATAGCTTACGCCCTCTCCGACACCAAATGGAGCTAACTTTTCTTTGCAACTTTTGTTCATAAGATACTGTGAGCTGACTATCATGGTTAGGTACATGGATGTGTCATGCTTACAAAGCACCTCTGTGTCCGTTATTTCACTTGATCTTGAAATAGCCGTAACCGTTGGTAACAAAAAATACCTGTTTTCGACACTGCACTTTTGGTTCCTGGGCCTCTGAATCTCTGAGAGCCTAAACAATGAATACCTATGATTGTGTATGCTTATACATTTCACCACCTTTATATACAATTTTGATCTCTTAAACCGAGATGGGATAGGAAGGATGATAGAAGATAGTAGAAGATATTGATTTCTCTTTCCTAAAAGCAAGGGTATTTTACTGAAATATTAATCAGGTATGCTGTGGCTGTTGTCAGGTGCTGTCAAGTCAGTTCCGAATCATAGCGACCACTGTCTGGTCCTCAGCCACCCTCACAATTGTTGTTATGCTTGAGCCCATTGTTGCAGCCACTGTGTCAATCTATCTCGTTGAGGATCTTCCTCTTTTTCGCTGTCCCTCTACTTTACCAAGCACGGTGTCCTTCTCCAGAGACTGGTCCCTCCTGATAACATATCCAAATTATGTGAGATGAAGACTCACCATCCTCATCCTCGAGGAGCATTCCGCTGTACTTCTTCCAAGACAGTTTTGTTCATTCTTCTGGCAGTCCATGGTATATTCAATATTCTTCGCCAACACCATAATTCAAAGGCATCGATTCTTCTTCAGTCTTCCTTATTCATTGTCCAGCTTTCACATGCATGTGAGGTCACTAAAAACAAGGCTTGGGTCAGGCACATCTTAGTCCTTAAAGTGACATCTTTGCTTTTTAACACTTTAAAGAGGTCTTTTGCAGCAGATTTGCCCAAAGCAATGTGTCATTTGATTTCCTGATTGCTGCTTCCATGGGAGTTGATTGTGGATCCAAGTAAAATGAAATCCTTGACAACTTCAGTCTTTTCTTTGTTTATCATGATGTTGCTTATTGATCCAGTTATAAGGATTTTGTTTTCTTTACGTTGAGGTGTAATCCATACTGAAGGATGTGGTCTTTCATCATCAGTCAAGTTCTTTAAGTCCTCTTCACTGTCAGTAAACAAGGTTGTGTCATCTGCATATTGCGGTTGTTAATGAGTCTTCCTCCAATCCTGATGCCCCATTCTTCTTCATATAGTCCAGCTTCTTGGATGATTTGCTCAGCAAACAGATTGAATAAGCATGGTGAAAGGATACAACCCTGATGCACACCTTTCTCGACTTTAAACCATGCAATACCCCTTGTTCTGTTTGAATGACTGCCTCTTGGTCTATGCACAGCTTCCGCATGAGCACGACTAAAAAAACGACTAAGTGTTCTGGAATTCTCATTCTTCACAATGTTATCCATAATTTGTTATGATCCACAGAGCTGAATGCCTTTGCATAGTCAATAAAACACAGGTCAACATCTTTCTGGTATTCTTTGCTTTCAGCCATATTCATCTGACTTTAGCAATGATATCCTTTGTTCCACATCCTCTTCTGAATCTGGCTTGAGTTTCTGGCAGTTTCCTGTCGACGTACTGCTATAACTGCTTTTGAATGATCTTCAGCAAAATTTTACTTGTGTGTGATACTAATGGTAAAATCATAAAGTTTATCATACTTCAAATTGCATTTCTAAAAATGAGCATGACGAGGTATAATTTATGTATAATAACCACACTCATTTTAAAGCACATATTTGGCGAGTTTTGACAAATGTATACACCTGCATAACAAACATCACAATCAAGATATTTTCATCACCACCAAAAATTTCCCTGTGCCCCTCTGCAGTCGATCCCTGTGTGAACCCTGACCCCAGACAATCATTGATTTGCTTGCAGCCACTATGAATTGATCTGCATCTCCTAGAATGGCCTACTTCTTCATGTCTGACATCTTTCACTCAGCATGATGTTTCTGAGATTTATCCGTGTTTTGGGTGTATCTTCATTTATTCCTTTTATTGCTGGTAGAATTCTATTACATGAAGAGCCACATTTGTTTATCCATTCACCTGCTGATAAGCATTTAGGTTGTTTCAGGTTCTGCTTTTTAAAAACTGAAGTTGCTATGACATTTGTATATGTCTTGGTGGGAACATACTTTTTCACTTCTCTTGGTTAAATACCTAGTATTGTAACGGCTTTTTGGGTCTTGGGCTTGTACAGTAGATACACGTTTAAGTTTGTAAGGAACCACGGAACCATTCTCCGGAGTGGCTGTGCTCCTTCACACCCCGACCAGCAGTGTGGACAGTACCAGCTGCTCCACACTCTCACCAACGCTCGGCGTCACCATGCTGTAACCTGTAGCCCTTTGAATAGTGTGGGCTGGCATCTCACTGTTGTTTTAATTTGCACTTCCCAATGACAAAGGATGCTGAGCATTTTTTTCATGCAATTATTGGTCATCGGTCTATCTTCTTTTTTTGTGAAGTGTCTGCTCAAATTTTTATTCATTTTTTAATAGGGTTGTCTTCTTATTATTGAGTCATGAGAGCTCTTTAATTACTCTTAATATACATCCTTTGTCAGACATACATAATGCCAATATTTTCTCCTATTCTGTGACTTGCCTTTTTTTTCCATTAATGTAAAAGTTTAATTTAAAAAAGTCCAATTTATCATTTTTTAGAATGGGTCATGCTTTTTGTGTCATATTCAATACCTCAAGGCTGCAAAGGTTCTCTCCTGGGTGCTCTACCATTTTAGCCACTACCTTTAGGCCTAGAATCCATTTCAAGGTCCCTGGGTGGCACAAATGGTTTGAGGTTGGCTGCTGACCTACAGGTTAGTGGCTCCAACCCGTCCAGCAGTGCTGGGGAAGAAAGTCCTGGCCATCTGCTTCCGTAAGGATTACAGCCAAGAGAACCGTAAGGAGGAGTTCTGCTCTGTAACACACGGGGTTGCCCTCAGGCAGAGCTGACTTGGTGGCAATGAATTTGGGTTTTTTTGGTTACGACCTATGTCAAGCTGATTTTTGCATATGATGCAAGATACAGGTCAGTGTTTACATCACCTCACAAGGCTGTCCAGCATTTCAGCACCATTTGTTGAAAACAATTTCCTTTCCTCATTGAACTCTCTTTGTATCTGTGTTGAAATTTAATTGACCATATACGTGTGGGTCAATTTCTTATCTTTCCAGTTTGTTCCATTTATCTACATATCTAAGTTTACAATAATCCGCAGTCTTGATTACTGTAGTTTTATAGTAAGTCTTACAATCAGGGAGTGTAAGTCATCCAACTTTATTATTTTTTTTTAACTGCTTTAATTATTCTAGGTTGTCTGCATTTTACATAAAATTGATTCTTAGTAAAAACTTTGCTCCTAGTCTTTAAGCTGAATTTTAGCATTAGGATGTAAAATGTCGTATACACTGAAATTCAATTTCAGGAATAATTTGAAATACAAATGATTAAAAAAATTAGAGACTCTCCAAGTGTTAATTATTTAACTAGTTAGACACTATGTTTAAAATGAGGGGGCAGTGGTGGTGCAGTGGTAAAGCTCTCGCCTTCCATGCAGGAGACCCAGGTTCGATTCCCAGCCAATACACCTCACGTGCAAACACCACCTGTCTGTCGGCGGAGGCTTGAGTGTTGCTGTGATGCTGAACAGTTTCCAGCGGAGCTTCCGGACTAAGGCAGATGAGGAAGAAAGGCCTGGAGATCTACTTCTGAAAGTCAGCCAGTGAAAGCCCTGTGGGTCACAGCAGCCCGATCTGCAACTGAGCACAGGGATGGCACAGGACCAGGATCGGGCAGTGTGTCGTTCCAATGTGCACGGGGTTGCCAGGAGCTGGGGGCCACCTCAACAGCAGCCGGTAACAACAGCACTTAAAGTAAGATTGGAAAGCCGCTGTCAATTACTTACGTCCACTTTAACAATAGTTTTTTTTTTGAAACTGATCAAGTTGCGAAAATGTTATTTATCACAAATAGATACTGCTATTGCAAATTTTCATTTTTATAGCGAAAAACTGAGCCATATTCATGCTTCTTTATAAAAGGAGGTGCCACATAAGAAAATAATGATCTAAATGACAAAAAAAATGTTGATGACAAATCTTTTTTTTTGGTCAGTGAATGGTGTCTGGAAAATGTATGAGGTGTCACTGATGACAGAAAAATCAGATGGGAGAATAAAGGATGGCAGAGTAACAGACGGCAACTTTTCTGGGACGTGAAAGAACAAAGTGAGTTTAAGGAACCACGTGAGCGCATATGTTTAGGAGTCTGAACCATGTAGGGAAATTTCAACTGTCCAGGCAACAGAGCCGGGGCACGGAGACCCCAAGTTGAATGGTTCAGTAATTTCCACTCCTCAGTCACCACTTAAGAAGTGACCTACATACACATCCTGAACCGCGCACTCAAGTCTGTAATCCTAATCTCCTCTCTGTTTGGTCAATGAAGCTGCCGATGCTTTGTCTTCGTTACCGCTCTTCCCTTCAAAGAAACGCAAACGAGTTTCTTGGTTTTTAATCAAGAAAAGCCCTACATACCACGTTATCTATATGACTGAAGTCTGGTGGGTTCTGTGTTAAAATACTGTTGGTCCAGCTATATCAAGGAACACATATGATTCTTATTTAACTTTGGACAGACATGAAATCTTGACAATGTAATGTAAGTCAGAGATGGAACCCTAGTGATGCAGTGGTTAAGAGCTCGGCTGCTAACCAAAAGGCCAGTAGTTCGAATCCACCAGCTGCTCCTTAGAAACCCTATGGGGCAGAGCAGTTCTACTCTGTCCTGTAGGGTTGCTGTGAGTCAGAACTGACTTGACGGCAAGGGGTTTGGTTAGTTTTTTTTCTTTTAAGTTGGAGCTATAAATTGTATGTATAGTTGTATGATTTTTTCAATTAAAATAACCTGGTAGGGTAGGCTAATGATTTGATCTTTAAAATTCTACTTTAAGAGAAAAAGTGTAGCAAACTTTTAAGTTGGAAACCTCATATCAGTGATGATTACAGCCTTATAAAAATGGAGAAAAGTTTCCATATTTTAACCTGTTACCAATACATTACGATATCAACAAAGCAAATTGCAGTATTGCAGTCCACCTCCACATTCGCTGGGTGACACCGAGACTCCGATACTCTGTACAGAGCCATGTGGACATGGTGAGCAGCAGAGTGTAAACAAAGAAATAAAGGTATTCACAAATGGGAAACAACACATATGCTAGCCCACTCCTCTGTGACTTGGAAAGAAACCAGCTATAGGAACAAAGTAATACTAGTATTATCTTCTGTTAGTAGTGTTCCTTCATGGCAAACATACGCTTCAAATCATAAAGCCGCAAAGTGACAGGCAAATCCCGTTCTACTGGCGGGTGAAGTGAGCGACCGTGAAAATTTGTGTTCTCAATCCTACTTTCACGACTGTACTATCTGAGGCAAGTCCTCCCATTAAGTTTCTAAGATACGGTCTATCAGACTTCAAATGTGATCTCTGGAAGGAAGTAATGCTGGGCTGTTGGTTCCACAGAAAAGAACAGGGCCGTGTAGGACTGATCAGTTTGGAGAAAGGAAACATCCAGGGGTGAGGGACTGATTGAAACATCAGGACTGAGTGGACACCCTGCCCTGGGGTACGGTAGCACAAGGGGCTCTAAAGAAGTGAACGGAGGGATGGTACAAGACAGGAGATGGCAAGAAGACCTCCACAGCTTTCCGCGCTTACACACAGATCTGGTGACAACATCCCCTGTCAGCTGGGAGGTCAGTGGCTTAGGGCGCAATTCTAACCATGAGAACCTGATTTCTCAGCACTCTATTCTTCATACATTTCAAGTCTTCTGGGTTAACACCAACCGCCAATAGGTGACTGGTGTTCTGAATGTCTGTGATCTCTGGGAAGGGGGAGACGGCAATGCTAGTGGCAATCGCTGCGTAGTAAAAAAAAAAAAAAAAATTTTTTTTTTTTTTTTATGTATCTTAAAAGCTGAACAAAAAAATCTATAATGGGTCCAAACAAACAGAGAAATGTATAAACCTCTGAAGGTGTATGTACCAATTTGAAGCACCTGTAACTGGAAAAATCAGGGAATACTAGTTACGTTGGACAAGCCTGACGTTTTACTCCAAACAAAAAATGGAAAAAACGTAGGAACAAAATCCCAACCCAGGAATGCTAAGTAAGAATGATTAAAAATATAAATTTTATATGCATGCACACACATACACCCAAGGGACACACTTCCAGGCTTACTTAAACTCATTTAATAATCACAAAAACGATATCATATAACAATATTAGCACTAAAAATAAACCTTTGAAAATGAAACCACTGCAAATCCACAATTAATTTTAAACATTTCAAGAACCGTTTTTACAGGCTGACTCAGGGCTTGATCCTGGCAGCCAGATGGACGCGGGAGGTCAATAACCTAGAAGCCAGGAGACAGTGGTTACTCAGACAGCGCAACGAGCCCCTGGAAGCAATTACTGTCCGACGCATCAGAAAGCCATTTGGCCAAAACAGTCAGAAAATGGATTTAGAGGATAAGTTGCAGCGTCTCCCTCTGGCCCCCGCCATTAAAAATCTTGTACAGTAAACACATTCACAAAGCCAGTTTCTTCCTCAAACAATAATTATTGACTCGAAAGAGTCTCTGTCCAAAAGTGACGACTACAGGAATGAGATTCTTCTACACAAGCTTACTTGTTCCTCCACGGGGTGACTGCTGGGGAGAACTTATCTCTTGACGTCCAGTCAGGGACACCGCAAAGCTGTAAGCTCTAACAGAGCCTGATCTGATCCAAAGGGGTACTAAACATCCTGAAATGTTGCTACAAAACTGAAATGGGTCAAACCAGCACGAAACGGGGACCCAAGCAACATGTTTGAAAGTCTGAAAAAGCACAGTGCTTGGATCACACCAGGCACTCACAAGACATTCAGTCAATACTTGCTGAGTGCGGGGCTGAACACCGGCTACCGTCGTCAAAGAATCTGGTATTCCTTTACTGGGGAAGGAAATTGCCTGGGGACTCTTTCCTTTTTTAAAAATTTCCGGGAAAGTGGAAGATACTTGTTTATCTTTCTCAAGAATGTCTAGAAGAGTACTTAAAATCCATCTTTCCATTATACTTGAGACCTGCTAAATGATGGTCCTTCCCAGGAGACGGACTGTATTGCTTCTTCTTCTCTGACTCTTCGGCAGCAATAAGTACGAGTGACCACTTGTCCTTCTTATGCTGGCTTCCGTGACACCACATATCCTGGTGTTCTTTCTCCTCACTGGTCACTCCTCTTCTTTCTCCCATACTAACTCCTCTAACAGAGTCCTGGTTCCCTGGTCACTCCTCTTCATTCTCCCGGACTAACTCCTCCTCTAACACAGCCCTGGTTCCCTGGTCTCTCCTCTTCATTCTCCCGGACTAACTCCTCCTCTAACACAGCCCTGGTTCCCTGGTTACTCCTCTTCATTCTCCCGGACTAACTCCTCCTCTAACACAGCCCTGGTTCCCTGGTCTCTCCTCTTCATTCTCCCGGCCTAACTCCTCCTCTAACACAGCCCTGGTTCCCTGGTCACTGCTCTTCATTCTCCCGGACTAACTCCTCCTCTAACACAGCCCTGGTTCCCTGGTCTCTCCTCTTCTTTCTCCTGTTCTAACTCCTCTAACACAGCCCTGGTTCCCTGGTCACTCCTCTTCTTTCTCCTGTACTAACTCCTCCTCTAACACAGCCCTGGTTCCCTGGTCTCTCCTCTTCAGTCTCCTGTACTAACTCCTCTAACACAGCCCTGGTTCCCTGGTCTCTCCTCTTCAGTCTCCTGTACTAACTCCTCCTCTAACACAGCCCTGGTTCCCTGGTCACTCTTCATTCTCCTGTACTAACTCCTCTAACACAGCCCTGGTTCCCTGGTGACTCCTCTTCATTTTCCCGTACTAACTCCTCCTCTAAAAGAGTCCTGGTCCCTGGTCACTCCTCTTCTTTCTCCGTACTAACTCCTCCTCTAACACAGCCCTGGTTCCCTGGTCACTCCTCTTCTTTCTCCCGTACTAACTCCTCCTCTAAAAGAGTCCTGGTTCCCTGGTCACTCCTCTTCTTTCTCCGTACTAACTCCTCCTCTAACACAGCCCTGGTTCCCTGGTCACTCCTCTTCTTTCTCCCGTACTAACTCCTCCTCTAAAAGAGTCCTGGTTCCCTGGTCACTCCTCTTCTTTCTCCGTACTAACTCCTCCTCTAACACAGCCCTGGTTCCCTGGTCACTCCTCTTCTTTCTCCCGTACTAACTCCTCCTCTAAAAGAGTCCTGGTTCCCTGGTCACTCCTCTTCTTTCTCCAGTACTAACTCCTCCTCTAACACAGCACTGGTTCCCTGGTCACTGCTCTTCATTCTCCTGTACTAACTCCTCTAACACAGCCCTGGTTCCCCGGTGACTCCTCTTCATTTTCCCGTACTAACTCCTCCTCTAAAAGAGTCCTGGTTACCCGGTCACTCCTCTTCTTTCTCCGTACTAACTCCTCCTCTAACACAGCCCTGGTTCCCTGGTCAGTCCTCTTTTTTCTCCTGTACTAACTCCTCTAACACAGCCCTGGTTGCTGCTCACTCCTCTTCTTTCTCCTGTACTAACTCCTCCTCTAACACAGCCCTGGTTCCCTGGTCACTGCTCTTCATTCTCCAGTACTAACTCCTCTAACACAGCCCTGGTTCCCTGGTCACTCTTCATTTTCCCGTACTAACTCCTCCTCTAAAAGAGTCCTGGTTCCCTGGTCACTCCTCTTCTTTCTCCAGTACTAACTCCTCCTCTAACAGAGCCCTGGTTCTCTGGTCACTCCTCTTCATTCTCCTGTACTAACTCCTCTAACAGAGCCCTGGTTCCCTGGTCACTCCTCTTTTTTCTCCTGTACTAACTCCTCTAACACAGCCCTGGTTCCCTGGTCTCTCCTCTTCAGTCTCCTGTACTAACTCCTCTAACACAGCCCTGGTTCCCTGGTCACTCCTCTTCTTTCTCCTGTACTAACTCCTCCTCTAACACAGCCCTGGTTCCCTGGTCACTGCTCTTCATTCTCCCGGACTAACTCCTCCTCTAACACAGCCCTGGTTCCCTGGTCTCTCCTCTTCAGTCTCCTGTACTAACTCCTCTAACACAGCCCTGGTTCCCTGGTCTCTCCTCTTCAGTCTCCTGTACTAACTCCTCCTCTAACACAGCCCTGGTTCCCTGGTCACTCCTCTTCATTCTCCTGTACTAACTCCTCCTCTAACACAGCCCTGGTTCCCTGGTCTCTCCTCTTCATTTTCCCGTACTAACTCCTCCTCTAAAAGAGTCCTGGTTCCCTGGTCACTCCTCTTCTTTCTCCAGTACTAACTCCTCCTCTAACACAGCCCTGGTTCCCTGGTCACTGCTCTTCATTCTCCTGTACTAACTCCTCCTCTAACACAGCCCTGGTTCCCTGGTCACTGCTCTTCATTCTCCTGTACTAACTCCTCCTCTAACACAGCCCTGGTTCCCTGGTCACTCCTCTTCTTTCTCCTGTACTAACTCCTCCTCTAACACAGCCCTGGTTCCCTGGTCACTGCTCTTCATTCTCCTGTACTAACTCCTCCTCTAACACAGCCCTGGTTCCCTGGTCACTGCTCTTCATTCTCCTGTACTAACTCCTCCTCTAACACAGCCCTGGTTCCCTGGTCACTCCTCTTCTTTCTCCAGTACTAACTCCTCTAACACAGCCCTGGTTCCCTGGTCACTCTTCATTTTCCCGTACTAACTCCTCCTCTAAAAGAGTCCTGGTTCCCTGGTCACTCCTCTTCTTTCTCCAGTACTAACTCCTCCTCTAACAGAGCCCTGGTTCTCTGGTCACTCCTCTTCATTCTCCTGTACTAACTCCTCTAACAGAGCCCTGGTTCCCTGGTCACTCCTCTTTTTTCTCCTGTACTAACTCCTCTAACACAGCCCTGGTTCCCTGGTCTCTCCTCTTCAGTCTCCTGTACTAACTCCTCTAACACAGCCCTGGTTCCCTGGTCACTCCTCTTCTTTCTCCTGTACTAACTCCTCCTCTAACACAGCCCTGGTTCCCTGGTCACTGCTCTTCATTCTCCCGGACTAACTCCTCCTCTAACACAGCCCTGGTTCCCTGGTCTCTCCTCTTCAGTCTCCTGTACTAACTCCTCTAACACAGCCCTGGTTCCCTGGTCTCTCCTCTTCAGTCTCCTGTACTAACTCCTCCTCTAACACAGCCCTGGTTCCCTGGTCTCTCCTCTTCAGTCTCCTGTACTAACTCCTCCTCTAACACAGCCCTGGTTCCCTGGTCACTCCTCTTCATTCTCCTGTACTAACTCCTCCTCTAACACAGCCCTGGTTCCCTGGTCTCTCCTCTTCATTTTCCCGTACTAACTCCTCCTCTAACACAGCCCTGGTTCCCTGGTCACTCCTCTTCTTTCTCCAGTACTAACTCCTCCTCTAACACAGCCCTGGTTCCCTGGTCACTGCTCTTCATTCTCCCGGACTAACTCCTCCTCTAACACAGCCCTGGTTCCCTGGTCTCTCCTCTTCAGTCTCCTGTACTAACTCCTCTAACACAGCCCTGGTTCCCTGGTCTCTCGTCTTCAGTCTCCTGTACTAACTCCTCTAACACAGCCCTGGTTCCCTGGTCTCTCCTCTTCAGTCTCCTGTACTAACTCCTCCTCTAACACAGCCCTGGTTCCCTGGTCACTCCTCTTCATTCTCCTGTACTAACTCCTCCTCTAACACAGCCCTGGTTCCCTGGTCTCTCCTCTTCAGTCTCCTGTACTAACTCCTCTAACACAGCCCTGGTTCCCTGGTCTCTCCTCTTCAGTCTCCTGTACTAACTCCTCTAACACAGCCCTGGTTCCCTGGTCTCTCCTCTTCAGTCTCCTGTACTAACTCCTCCTCTAACACAGCCCTGGTTCCCTGGTCACTGCTCTTCATTCTCCTGTACTAACTCCTCCTCTAACACAGCCCTGGTTCCCTGGTCACTGCTCTTCATTCTCCTGTACTAACTCCTCCTCTAACACAGCCCTGGTTCCCTGGTCACTGCTCTTCATTCTCCTGTACTAACTCCTCCTCTAACACAGCCCTGGTTCCCTGGTCACTCCTCTTCTTTCTCCAGTACCAACTCCTCCTCTAACACAGCCCTGGTTCCCTGGTCACTGCTCTTCATTCTCCTGTACTAACTCCTCCTCTAACACAGCCCTGGTTCCCTGGTCACTGCTCTTCATTCTCCTGTACTAACTCCTCCTCTAACACAGCCCTGGTTCCCTGGTCACTCCTCTTCTTTCTCCAGTACCAACTCCTCCTCTAACACAGCCCTGGTTCCCTGGTCACTGCTCTTCATTCTCCTGTACTAACTCCTCCTCTAACACAGCTCTGGTTCCCTGGTCACTGCTCTTCATTCTCCTGTACTAACTCCTCCTCTAACACAGCCCTGGTTCCCTGGTCACTCCTCTTCTTTCTCCAGTACTAACTCCTCTAACACAGCACTGGTTCCCTGGTCTCTCCTCTTCAGTCTCCTGTACTAACTCCTCTAACACAGCCCTGGTTCCCTGGTCACTCCTCTTCATTCTCCTGTACTAACTCCTCCTCTAACACAGCCCTGGTTCCCTGGTCACTCCTCTTCATTCTCCTGTACTAACTCCTCCTCTAACACAGCCCTGGTTCCCTGGTCACTGCTCTTCATTCTCCTGTACTAACTCCTCCTCTAACACAGCCCTGGTTCCCTGGTCACTGCTCTTCATTCTCCCGGACTAACTCCTCCTCTAACACAGCCCTGGTTCCCTGGTCACTCCTCTTCTTTCTCCTGTACTAACTCCTCCTCTAACACAGCCCTGGTTCCCTGGTCACTCCTCTTTTTTCTCCTGTACTAACTCCTCTAACACAGCCCTGGTTCCCTGGTCTCTACTCTTCAGTCTCCTGTACTAACTCCTCTAACACAGCCCTGGTTCCCTGCTCACTCCTCTTCTTTCTCCTGTACTAACTCCTCCTCTAACACAGCCCTGGTTCCCTGGTCACTCCTCTTCCTTCTCCTGTACTAACTCCTCCTCTAACACAGCCCTGGTTCCCTGGTCACTGCTCTTCATTCTCCTGTACTAACTCCTCCTCTAACACAGCCCTGGTTCCCTGGTCACTGCTCTTCATTCTCCCGGACTAACTCCTCCTCTAACAAAGCCCTGGTTCCCTGCTCACTCCTCTTTTTTCTCCTGTACTAACTCCTCTAACACAGCCCTGGTTCCCTGGTCTCTCCTCTTCAGTCTCCTGTACTAACTCCTCTAACACAGCCCTGGTTCCCTGGTCACTCCTCTTCTTTCTCCTGTACTAACTCCTCCTCTAACACAGCCCTGGTTCCCTGGTCTCTCCTCTTCAGTCTCCTGTACTAACTCCTCCTCTAACACAGCCCTGGTTCCCTGGTCTCTCCTCTTCAGTCTCCTGTACTAACTCCTCTAACACAGCCCTGGTTCCCTGGTCTCTCCTCTTCAGTCTCCTGTACTAACTCCTCTAACACAGCCCTGGTTCCCTGGTCACTGCTCTTCATTCTCCTGTACTAACTCCTCCTCTAAAAGAGTCCTGGTTCCCTGGTCACTCCTCTTCATTCTCCTGTACTAACTCCTCTAACACAGCCCTGGTTCCCTGGTCACTCCTCTTCATTTTCCCGTACTAACTCCTCCTCTAATCAGTCCTGGTTCCCTAGTCACTCCTCTTCTTTCTCCTGTACTAACTCCTTCTCTAACAGAGCCCTGGTTCCCTGGTCACTCCTCTTCATTCTCCTGTACTAACTCCTCTAACACAGCCCTGGTTCCCTGGTCTCTCCTCTTCAGTCTCCTGTACTAACTCCTCCTCTAACACAGCCCTGGTTCCCTGGTCACTCCTCTTCATTCTCCTGTCCTAACTCCTCCTCTAACAAAGCCCTGGTTCCCTGGTCACTGCTCTTTTTTCTCCTGTACTAACTCCTCTAACACAGCCCTGGTTCCCTGGTCACTCCTCTTCATTCTTCCGGACTAACTCTTCTAACACAGCCCTGGTGGCGCAGTGGTTAAGAGCTCAGCTGCTAAGCAAAAGGTCAGCAGCTCAAATCCACCAGCCGCTCCTCGAAACCCCTACGGGCAGTTTTACTGTGTCCTATAGGGTCACTATTAGTTGGAATCAACTCGACAGCAATGGGTTTGGTTTTTTTGTTGTTGTTGTTTTAGCTCCTCTATTTTTTTTTTTTAAATGTTGGACTGACCCAGCTCACTCCTGGGAACCTTTCTTTCCTCTACTTATATTCTTTCTCCTAATGACCTATAGCTATAAATATCATCTATATACCTGATGGAAGGAGCCCTGGTGGTGCAGTGGTTACAGCACTCAGCTTCTGACTGAAAGGTCATTGGTTTGAAACCACCGGCCGCTCCTCAGGAGAAAGATGTGGCGCTCTGCCTGTGTAAAGATTTATAGCCTTGGAAATCCTATGGGGCAGTTCTGCTCTGTTCTACAGAGTTGTTATAAGTCTAAATTGACTCAACGACAACGGGCTTCATTTTTTTTTTCCTGGTTTACATGCTGATGACCCTCCCATCTTTAGCTCCAACCTTGATATTTTCCCCAAACTGCAGATTCATATCACACCTTCACTTTTTCTCTCACTCCTTAAATTCACATCATCACTTCTCACTGGCTTTCTATCACATTTAGAATAAAATCCAAACTCTAACTTAACAAAGCTCAAATAATCTTTCTACTAAACTCTTAAACCAAGTCTCTAACTCTTGTCTTAGATACATTGGCTTTTTTGGCAGCTCTTTAAGTCCTCTAAGCTTATAGAAGCTGTTCCTTCTGCCTGGAATGCCCTTTGCATAGCTGGATCCTTCTTGTCATTCAGACTTATCTTAAATGCCAGGACCTCAGGAGGCCTTCCCAAAGCACGCATCTATGACAGGCATTGGTCACTCTTTCTAACAATCAAGAGACACTAGAGATACCTCTCAGTTGTGAGTCTATTACAGGAGTCCAGGCAAGACACGATGAAGACCCAGGCCAGGGGTAAGAGAGAAGATGGAGACCTATTTTGGGTGTAAAATCAATTTTTTTTTAAACTCAAACCTTCAATCTTTTTTTTTTTTCTGGGGTGCTTTTTAATTTTTTTTTTTATTGTACTTTAAATGAAGGTTTACAGAGCAAACAAGTTTATTGTCTTGTCTTGTGACACTGGTTGCCAACCGCACGATATGTCAGCACTCGCCCCTTCTCAACCTCGGGTTCCCCATTACCAGCTTTCCTGTCCACTCTTGCCTTCTTGTCCTTGTCCCTGGGCTGGTGTGCCCCTTTAGTCTTGTTTTGTTTTATGTGCCTGTCTAATCTTTGGCTGAAGGGTGATCCTCAGGAGTGACCTCATTACTGAACTAAAAGGGTGTCTTGGGACCATACTCTCGGGGTTTCTTCAGTCTCTGTCAGGCCAGTAATTCTGGTCTTTTTTTGTGAGTTACAGTTTTGTTCTACACTTTTCTCCAGTTCTGTCTGGGACCGTCTCTTGTGAGCCCTGTCAGAGCAGTTGGTGGTGGTAGCCAGGCACCATGCAGTTGTGCTGGACTCAGTCTGGTGGAGGCCTTCGTACTTGTGGTCCATTAGTCTTATGGATTAATCTTTCTCTTTTATCTTTAGTTTTCTTCATTCTTCCTTGCTCCTGAAGGGGTGAGACCACTGGAGTATCCTAGATGGCTGCTCATAGGCTTTTAACACCCCAGATGCTACTCACCAAAGTAGAAAGTAGAACTTTTCCTTTATAAACTATGTTATACCAATTGAGTTGGATGGTCCCCGCGACCATGGTCCCCATAGCCCTCAGCCCAACAATTCGGTCCCTCAGGGAGTTTGGATGTGTCTATGGAGCTTTCATGACCTTGCCTTGTACAAGTTGTGCTGGCTTTGCCCATACTGTGTACTGTCTTATTCGTCACCAAAGTTACCAATTATCTATTGTCTATTTAGTGTTCTTCCATCCCCACCCCTGCCCTCCCTCATAACCATTAAAGATTGTTTCTTTTTGTGTGTAAACCTTTCCCTGAGTTTTTACAGTAGTGATCTCATACAGTATTTGTCCTTTTGTAATTGACTTATTTCACTCTGCATAATGCCTTCCAGATTCATCTGCAATCAACAGAACTTTTGTGGAGGGTGATGGCGAGAAAGAAATCAGGGCTGACTTTCAAGTTTCTAGCTCAAGTATCTAGATAAATAAATGGTGGTGCCATTTACTAAGATAAGGAGCAAAGAGTTCAGTTTTAAAGATGATGACTCTGAGATGTTTGTATGACATCCAAGTAGATACGTTTAAAAAAAAAGTACAAGTTTAGAAAGTCAGGGCTGAAAATGTAAAATTGGAGGTAAAAAGCATTCACATGGAATTTATACCACTGGAAAATGATAAGATCACTCAAGGAGAAAATATATAGAGAGAGAAAAGAGAATGACTGCATTTCAGGGAACACCCACATCTGGAGACTGGGTAGAAGAAAAAGAGAAAGGGCTGGCCAGGGCTGTCAGGAAGACCAGGTAAGTATTCTGCCATATGAATGAGGGAGTATTTCGAAAAGAAGGGCATAGCCAGCTATGCTGAAGGCTGCTGAAAAGGTGAATATAATGAGAATAATTCTACTAGGTTTGGCAAAGAAGAGAGTATTGGTGATCTTGAGAAAAGCAGTTTTAGTGGGGTGATATGATAAGTCACATTGGAAAGGGATATTAAGTTTGAACACAGACTTCTATTTCCTGGGTTATGAAAAACAAGATTCTTTAAATGATATTTCTGCTGAACAAAACAATATATAATAAAGATAATATATTTTAAAAATAAAATTAAATATATTACTAAGATTACAAGAAATACGGACTCCACAAGGACCAAAAATGAAGTGAACAGTCCTAAGAGCCCTCTAACCCATAAAGAAATCAAATCATCTGCTAAAACTTCTTCTGTGAAGTAAATACCAGGCTCAGAAGATTTTATAGAAAAGTTCTAACAAACAAACCTTCAAGGAAAAGATGATTCCAACATTACACAAACTCACTTGTTAGGTAGCACAATCTTGCTACCCAAAGCAGTCAAGAACAACACAAAAAGAAAGACAGAGAGAGAGACAGAAAGAACGAAAGAAAAAGAAAAGTTATAGGTGTAACTCATGAACACAGATGCAAAAAGGGTAAAAAAGCTTATATGTATACATACATACACATGTATCTACATACATACGCATATACACAATATACACATACATATCCACACATATATACACACATGCATGTATCTACATGTATACATGCACACACACATACATACATACATAACACACATACATACACACAGACATGAATAGTTTATGCATAAACACATGAAATCAATGAGTGTAAAAAGGATAATCTTTCCTGATCATGTTGGATTTAGTCCAAGACTCACAAATTTGGATCAACAACAGATGTATTAATGTAATTCATAAGACTGTCTGATTAAAGAAGAAAAAATAAACTAAAAAACTGAACACTAACAAAATTCAACATTCTTTTGAGAGTAATAACAAACTAGGGATGGAAGGAAACATCTCTAATATGAAAAAGGGAATCCACTAAACAAAAAAAAAAAAACCCTCTAAAAAACAAATGGTAAATCAAACACCACACTTAATGGTGACATGTTAAAACAATCCCTTTGTGATCACAAACACGATAACGGTGACAGCTATCACGATTTCTGTTCGGTACTCAGGGTCTTAGTCGAGTAGGATAAAAGAAAAGAAAATGACATAAAAATTGGAAAGGAGGACACAAAAAGTGTACTATTAACAGACCATCTGATTGTGTAGGAAACCCAGAAGTACCTACAGATAACTTATCGATTAGGAACAAAATCAATATTCAAGAGTCAACTGCATTTCTGTACATCAGCCAGGAACAGAAAATGTAATTTTAAAAAAAGATACCATTTTAATAACATAAAAACATAAGGCATCTAGAAATAAGTTCAACAAATGAAGTTTCGGTCTTTTCAGGAGAAAACTATAAAACTTTATTAACAAAAACTACAGAAGAACCTAAATAAATATGAAGAACTATAGCATGTTGAAGGATAACAAGACTCAATATCATAAAGATGCTGCTTCTTATCAAACCAATCCATGGATTCAATGTAATTTCAGTAAAAATCCTAGCGTATCAATTGGTTAGTCAGTCTACTTATTTATTTATTTAGTGAAACTCTTTCTCAGGTTTGTATGGAAGACTTAAGATCAAAAAATAACCAAAATATTCACAGAGAAGAGAAACGAGGTGGGAGACTTGTCTCAGCAGATATCAAGACGTACTATAAAGGTAGCGACACGTGGACTATTAATGGAGGGATAAATAAATTGAGCAATACAACAGAACAGAGAGCCCCCAGCAGTGGTCCACATACTTTGGTAAACTTGACTGATGACCGAGCTGGCACTGCTGATCAGTATTCAATGACTGATTTGGGGATAAAGTTTCCAAGGCCGTAATTTTTACGGAAGCAGAGTGCCACATCTTTCTCTTGCAGAGCAGCTTGTGGGTTCAAACCACCGACATTTTGGTTAGCAGTCGAGCACTTTAACTGCTGTGCCACCAGAACTCCTCTTGGACCACGATACTGCACCATACATAAAAATCAATTCCAGGTGGATTGAAGATTTAAATGTGAAAGACAAAACTATAAAAACTTTTAGAAGACAGTATAAGAGAATATGCTTATGACCAATTAGGAAAAGATTTTTGAAACAGGGCATAAAAAAGTACACAACATAAAGGAAAGGACAATAAATTTGAAGACACAAAAATTAAGATCCAAGAGAACATAACTCCAACACAAAATTGACAAAGAATTAGTAAAAGGTAACCCAATATAAAAATGCCTTAAAAACTTGAGTAGGTACATCCCAGATGAAGGAATACCTACTAATGACCAGTACTCAGCCCCATTAGTTATCTTGGAAACGCTGACTCAAGCCAAGATCAGATACCACCTTACAGTCGCTGCGCTGTGCTGCTAGGGCAGGCTGTCAGTGTTATAGTAAAGAGTCAGTTCTGAATCCAATGTCATGGAATAAAATGATTTTTCCATGAGTAATTATTAAGGGGAAACCCTGGTAGTATAGTGGTTAAGAGCTATGGCTGCTAACTAAAATGTCGGCAGTTCAAATCCATCAGGAGCTCCTTGGAAACCCCATGGGGCAGTTTTACCCTGTCCTATAAAAAAAAAAAAAAAAATTTCTAGGGTCGCTATGAGTTGGAATTAACTCGACAGCAATGGGTTTGTTTTTTTTTTTAAATTATTAAAGATTCTGATGACAGTGCAACTTATTTGGTAATATCAAAGACACCATCCAAGACAGGCAACATTTTGTATACATTATTCTTTTGTCTTTAGCGCACAGATTATTATTTTCCCACTTCAATTTGGCAAAATGATTCGTCTCCATAATGTATGATGAAGAAAGTCGGTGTGGCGCACACCCATGAGGTAGTAACGCCTGAGGTGAGGAGAGCAGGGGAACATCACTGTGCTGAGCTCACAAGACTATGCCTCAGCCTGGAGAGAATGTTACAGAGGAGAAAATCAAGTAGAGGGCTGTCACGGTATCGATTTTCATGCAAGTAACGCGTGCCTTTTACGTTTGTTTGCCAACCACTTCCTCCCCCGTGCAAGGTATTTCATAAATACGCTACACTAATTTTTTACAGCAACATGTGGAAAAAAATTTCGCATAGTGGCACTTAAGAAAATATCTGTCAGGAGAGGGGAGAGGGAGCAGTTGGCAAACAAACATAGAAAGCACGCGTTATTTGCGTAAAAATACATTAGTTAACTTTCCCATGAAACCTCCCCGGATTGTTATTATTTTATAGTTAATTTTATCTTGTTGCTGTTGAGAATAAACACAGCAAAACATACTCCAATTTGGCAGTTTCTACGTGTACAATTCAGTGACAGCGATTACATTCTTTGAGTTGTGCAACCATTCTCACCCTTCTTTTCTGAATTGTTCCTCCCCTATTAACATAGACTCATTGCTCTTTAAGGTTCCTATCTAATCTTTCGAGTTGCTGTTGTCAGTTTGATCCCACATCGGTAGATCTTAATAGAGCACAATGCTCAAGGCAGACATTCTTTACTGGTGAAGCTAAACTTATTGCTTGGTTTTAAGAAGACTTCAGGGGGTATTTTTGGTTTAAGTCTTAAAGATTATCTCAGAGCAATAGTTTTCAGGGGTTTATCCAGCCTCCATGACTCTAGAAAGGCTCGATTCCATGAGAAATTTGAAGTTCTGTTCTGCATTTTCCCACTTTCAATCAAGGTTCTTCTATAGAATCTTCGATC
Organism: Loxodonta africana; assembly: GCF_030014295.1. Lineage (NCBI taxonomy): Eukaryota > Metazoa > Chordata > Mammalia > Proboscidea > Elephantidae > Loxodonta > Loxodonta africana. Next base: position 75,371,697 of record NC_087364.1, on the reverse strand, counting down.
AAAATGTTCAGTAATGGTAGCCAGGCACCATCTGGTTCTCCTGGTCTTGTGGCAAAGGAGGCAGCTATTCATGGAAGTAATTAGCCAAACATTCATTTCTTCCTGCTGTTCCCGACTCCTTCTTCCTCTGTGGCTCCAGGCAAATACAGACCAATTGTTGTGCCTTGGATGGCTGCTTGCAACGTTTTAAGATCTCAGCCACTACGCAACAAACCAGGAGGTAGAAGACAAGCATTAAACACATTTTTAGGCCAATTAACTGGGATGTCTCATGACACCATGACACTGAAACTCCAAACCAAAAAACCAAATACCATGAGGTGTTTGGCTGCACATAAGCAGCCTCGGCATCTACTCTTTTTTTTTTTTTTTTGGTAAGTATATCTATCACACAACTTTTCCAGGTCAACTTTTCACAGGTGTACAATTTATTGACAGTGATGCCTAGATTAGTTTAATTGTATCCTCTATCCTATAGAGACCTTAGGGAAATATCCCAACCCAACCTGTGCTAAAAGTACCCACAGACACTGGTAACAACTGGAGGTGACCACCAGCAGCTTCCTCCTAAGTGTTATGCACAGTTATAAGGTAGGATTAGTGTTCACTTTCAGCTGAATGTCACTGACCCATGGGGAAAGAACAGAACACAAAAGTAAGCAAATCATGTATACTTACATTGATGAATAACAGAACGTGTCTCAGACAAATGTAAAATATCTCATTTATATGTATTTTAAAAGAGGACAAACAAAACATTTATTACGTAGAATAAACCTAACACCGACTTTAGTTATATGTGTAGACAGTTAAGGAAGAGAAACAGAGGCTGGTAGAGAAACAGGCAAGAAAGAGGGGAGCGGGGAGATAAGCGTGACATAACAGACATGCTAAAAAACCAGGAAGGAGGAATATAAAGAAAAAGAGGAAGATGAGATAGAGGACAGGGAAAATAAACAGGATGGGAAAGAGAGGGAAGATCTCTTGCCTTGTGATGGCTGCCAGGTGACTGGAGCCATGAATAGCCTGGTTATCACAGCTAAAGCTCTCAGAAGTGAAGACCAAACAAATTTAATACTCCTCACCCAAGACTAATTTAAAACAACAACAACAAACCCACTCAAAAATCCTTAATGCCCTGTGTCATGGATTGAATTGTGTCCCCCCAAAATATCTGCCAATTTGGCTGGGCCATGATTCCCAGTATTGTGTGACTGTCCACCATTTTGTTATCTGATATGATTCTCCTGTGTGTTGTAAATCCTACTTCTATGATGTTAACGAAGTAGGATTAGTGGTAGTTATGTAAATGAGGCAGGGCTCAATCTACAATATTAAAGGTTGGGTTTTAAGTCAATCTGTTTTGAGATATAAATGAGAGAAGGGAGCAGAGAGGCAGGGGTACCTCATACTGCCAAGAAATAAGAGCCAGGAGAATACTGCATCCTTTGGACCTGGATCCCTGTGCTGAGAAGCTCCTAGACCAGCAGAAGATTGATGACAAGGACCTTCCCCCAGAGCCGACAAAGAAAGCCTTCCCCTGGAGCTGACACCCTGAATTTGGACTTCTAGCCTCCTACTCTGTATTACATGCCTCTTTGTTAAAGCATCCACTTGGGGTATTTCTGTTATAGCAGCATTAGATGACTGAGACACCTGTATTAAAAACTGAGATATTGCAAGAATTTTTATTAAAAGTCTTGGGTTAAAATTTGAAAAGCCAAGCATTCTTGAAAATTTTCCTCTTATTTTTTTTTTTCCTCAGTAGAGAACAATCCTAATCATGCTACAAAACAAAAAACAGTCACATCTTATTTCACACACAAAAAGGCCATCTGCTTCCATCAAGCCACGCTCCTCTTTCACGGACCTTCACGGTGCTGATACTTATGCTATGTTTTTAGAACAACAGATATTTATGTCATCTTTAAAAATCTGCTCTCTAGCCCAAACAAATTTCTGGAGGATTTTTCTTTCCTCTTCTTTTTTTGTTGTTAAAGGAGGATTTGTAATAGTCTGCATCATTAGCCTCTATTTTTGGAGCACATCGTCTCCCTACACGATCACCTGGCTGCTGCCATGCAAATCTTCACTCAATTCTCCATTATTTGAGGAGCCATGTTCTTTTGCCTCTAGTTTTCACAAATGGTGTTCCCTCTATCTGGAACGCTCTCCTACCCTTTTCATCTAGATAACTCTTACTTGTTCTTTATCTTCCGGCCTGGAATTTACCTTCTCCAGAAATCCTTCCTCAAACCTGTATGTCTGATTAGGGACTTTTCTGTGAAATTCTCTAGCATGGAGTGCTCAGGGTCCTTCTCTCAGCCTGGAATGTCTATCATGAGTGTTCACCATGTGAATTTTTTACTTCTGCAAAATTCAGCTCAAACACTATACCCTTCACAAAACCTTCTCAGATCCCTCCTGACTGTTTCTTTGAACACCTAACGTGGCATTTACTTTGCTCTACTTGTATGACAGTTTTTTATTTTCTGCCCCACTAGATGATACACTACAGAAGAGGCCAGACACATGCACTCCCACAGTACTCAGCACACAGTAGGGACTCAGTAAGTGCAAACTGAGTAAATGGACTGATAAAATTAATCCTAGGGTGGAATGTGGCCCGAGAGCTACAGCCCTGCTTATACAAGACAAGGCTAAGCCAGCAGCGGTGCCTCCAGGGTGGTAGGTGCTTCCGAACGGGTGGACCACAAATTATAAGCAATAGGAAACCCCACAAGCCAAAGAACTGCTTCATGAAAAAGTGCTGTGCTAGCTATATAAAGTCATAAATAAAATAGTATATTATATAAAATTTCTGGCAGTGATCTGGTAATAGATTTTGACTGAATTGATTACTCACTGACAGTACCCAACATAGTTCTGCAGATGCATCAACTGTGTAATGAACAGCTATTAAGTTTATTGATTTTCTGATTTCCATTGATAGCTAACAGGCCAAAGCTACACATCAATATTTGCGTTGCGAATACCCAAGAGCTAACAATTTTGACAAATGAAAACCTCAAAAGTCTAAACAGTCCAAATTAATGGAAATTTGAAGGCCAAACCTCAGAATTGAAATGAAATACCTAACAAATGAAACCAATACACTTAATAACTCAGTTAAGTCATTGTGATAATTTCTTTCCTCTAAAAAACTTTGTAAGTTTCCTTTATGCCAACGATGGAATAATGTCATAACAGGTATATTTTCTATTTCCTTCCACAATCAAAATTTTGAATTTATATAACCTTTAGCTAACACCTGAATAAATTTTACAACATGCTTTTTATATAGTTAGTTCTGACCAAATCCTTGTAACATTTTGGCATTGCTTTTTTCATTTTTACACGAAGAACTAAAGTTTAGTGGGGTGACGTGATATGGCCAAGGTCAGTCACCCCGTAAGTAGAAAGTACGTGAATGAATATAGGTCTTTCAATTAAAAAAATAATATGAAATAGTGAAGGACCGTTTTATCCTTCCAGTCTTAACAACATTTTTTATGGCATATTACTTCCCATTTCTTGTCCACGGCCTTACACATTTTTATAGTATATATTTTATTTAGTATTCTGCTTTTTTGACCCTACTTAAATCCTCTGAAAGGAGCCCTGCTGGCACAGTGTTTAAAACACTCAGCTGCTAACCCAAACATCGGCAGTTCAAACCCACCTGCCGCTCTGCAGGAGAAAGATGTTGCAGTCCACTTCCACAGATTGCAGCCTTGGAAACCCTATGGGGCAGTTCTACTCTGTCCCGTAGAGTCGCTATGAGTCACCTCAATGGCAGTGGGTTTTCTGGTTAACAAATTCTCTTAATGCCACAAGACCTTCTCTGGGAAAGGGTGATAAATTTTCAAAGGACTCAGCTATCTCAGTGAATGTTTTCATGGATCCCTGCTACCGCTTTAATATTTCAATGGTTTCCAAAGTGTGGTCCTCAGAGTAACAGCATCAGGATTAACTGAAACTTGTTAGAAAGGCAGTTACTTACCAGTTCCCACCCCAGGTCTACTGAATCAGGAACTCTGCGGGTGGGGCTCAGCAATCAATCTCTAGGCGACTGTCATGCACACAGAAGTTGGAGGAACCCTGGCCTATCCTGTTCAAACAGAAATCTTATCCCCCAGGTTGTGACAACATTGGCAAGACGTGACAAACACATAAAACCAGCATTAAGTTCTTATCCACAGGAAGGATAGCTGTTCCTAAAAAAAATGTTAAGTAACAAATGTTCCTCCAGACAGATATGACCAGGAATGTAACACTAACAGTTAATATTCGGGGCAAAGAAGTGAGGCAAGTGGCCTACCTGGGCACAAGTAGCACAAAAAAACAGACATTTCCCAGGTAACACTTCTTTTACATACACACTTGTCTACACAACATAACACAATGTGTGTGTGCGTTTACACATGTATATGCGTGTGAGTAATTTTGGTATTAGAGTGACCCTTCTTACAATGCTGATTTAAGTCAGGGGTTGGCAAACATTTTCCATAAAGGGTCAGAGAGTGAACATTTTAGGCTCTGCAGGCCATACGGTCTCTGTGGTAACTACTCAATTCTGCCGCTGTAGTGAGAAAAGCAATCATGACAGAATGTAAACAAATGAGCGAGGCTGTGTTCCAGTACTCCTGTATTTATACAACCAGAAGTTGGGTTAGACTTGGCCCTTTGGTTTCTTGACCTCTGATGTAAACCGTCATTAACACATCACCGGCACCTGATCTCCCAGAGTGACTCAGAGCAAACGGTGGGTCCACAATCAGGAACCAGATTCTGCATGAATAATTCACATTGGAGCTACTGCTTTATGGGAAGAAAGTGCACATAACGTGATAAATTAGGACTGCGTGCATACCTTTAAAACTATCCACAAAACTAAATTTTTAATTTCTATTTAAATTAAATAGAAGCTTTTTGAGGGGAAAGATGATAAAAGTGCCCGTTGGTACCTAACAAGTTAACTATACCTAACAGGGTAGCCGTACCTTACAAGGTAGCCGTACCTAACAGGGTAGCCGTACCTAACAGGGTAGCCGTACCTAACAAGGTAATCGTACCTAACAGGGTAACCGTACCTAACAGGGCAGCCGTACCTAACAGGGTAGCCGTACCTAACAGGGTAGCCGTACCTAACAAGGTAATCGTACCTAACAGGGTAACCATACCTAACAGGGTAGCCGTACCTAACAAGGTAATCGTACCTAACAGGGTAACCGTACCTAACAGGGTAGCCGTACCTAACAGGGTAACTGTACCTAACAGGGTAGCCATACCTAACAGGGTAGCCGTACCTAACAAGGTAACCGTACCTAACAGGGTAGCCGTACCTAACAGGATAACCGTACCTAACAAGGTAGCTGTACCTAACAAGGTAACCGTACCTAACAAGATAACAGTACCTAACAAGGTAACTGTACCTAAGAAGGTAACTGTACCTAATAAACAGTCACTAAGTATCTGTGGACTTAACAACGTGTGGGCTCCGTGACAATGGAAATACTTCATCCTGTGTACTGTTGTTGTTTAGGGCCAAGCTTTACCTTTTCTGTATGGGTGCTGAGACATAAAAAAAATAATAATATACAAAAAATCAAGGGTTTGGAGCATATAAACCAAGTTTGAATCCTGGTTCTGGTACATGCAAGCTGTGTGACTAAGGAAAATTATTCGACATTTCCAAGTCTCTCAGTTTTCTCATTTGCAAATGTAAAAGGTAAGTAAACAAATAAGCTTAGTGAGTTCTTGTGATCATTAAGCTAAGTAAGAGAACACACATAAGACACAGTGCTTGGCACTTAATAGGCTTCTTTGCCCTGACTGGGCCATCCTGTTCTTTTGTTGGCTAAGTGTGCTCTAAGAACATAAAACATCTTAATTTTTCCCTAATTCTCTTCAAGATAAAAAGGAGAATACTATAATATTGAGATAAAATGGTTTCATGAATTGTGTACTAAACATTTTAAAAATCTTTTTTTTTTTTACAATCCATCTCATTCTTGTCTTAAATCTTTTATGTATAAAACAATCTATTTTCCTAGTTGGGCCCATGTATGGAACACATATTTTTTAAAAAAGAGTTGTTTTTGAAGCAACTCTAAGGGAGGTATGCAACAAAAGTACTTCCTATTTCTCTGCTCAGTCCTCTCTTTCTCTTCTCATCCCACAACAGAAAACAAATTACAAGAAAACCTCAAAACATGAATGAAGGACCTGACTGAAACCACTTCAAAGGTTTCCAGCCCTGGGCTGGGAGAATTGTTGAGAACCTTGCCTCCGATGCAACTCAACGTCCTCAGCAACTGCTTCATTGTGAGCAGTGACCTACTGCTTCAGCTCAGTAGGTGATGGTTAGGGCTTCCTGCAGCATTTGTTAAAAGGGATTTAACAAACTCCACTTTACTTCAATCTGTTTCTGAGACTCTGCAGAAAATAAAGACGCTATTGTAAACCCCCTTCCCCCGGTCAGGTCAGGCACGACCACCGAGCGGGGTGAATGAACACACGTACTAGGCTGCCCCTTCCTGTCTGCTGCTGTAGTCGGGATGGGTGCTCTGCAGTGTCAGTTTCCCTGACAAAATGGCTACGTTTCCAAACAAGGTGACAGAGCTTCTTTCTCTTAACCATAGCCTTGAAACACTTTCCTCCCCTTGACCTGGTTTTGCTTTTGTCCCTATACCAACACACATTTCTGGAAGAGGTTGTGTGTCTGTATCTGAGTGTGTGTGTGGGGGGGGGCGGGGGGAGATATGAACTCTTAAGCTGTAAAGTAAGACGATGAGACTGTTGGACTAGATAAGACCTTTAAGAGTCCTTAGAGTTCTAACTTTTTATGACTTAATTTTCATGGAAAAAGAGGAAATAATAAAATGTTAAATTGGACAGGTATCTGAGAACAGAAGTCAGGACAAAACCTCAATTAACCAGAACCTACTGGAGTCAGAATCAACTCGATGGCAATAGGTTTGGTTTGGTTTTACTGGCAGTTGGTGGTGGGGGGATAACAAGAGAACCTCCCCGCCCCCCGGCCTATTTCTCGAGTGTGTCCTAGAACGGAACATATTTAGATGGGTGCCCTAAACCATCTGCAGCTTTCCATGGACTATTCTGTAACGAAAACCTAATAGTAGCTTTGGCCAGATTTGTTCAAAGCTGCCCAGTCTTAGAATAATGGGAGTACTGTTTGATTGAAAAATATACTACGGCTTTACAAACTGTCTTTGGTTATTACCTAACACTGATAGGAAAGGCTTATGTTAAGTACATGCAATTTACAAGTTAAAAAAAAACTTCATAAACAAATGATACTGACATTTGAGAAACTCTCTTCAAAATACCATTAAAATATTCTGTTTTCATATTCTACAAATAAGACAAAATCTCTGGATAAAAAACTTTCTACTCAGAATATTCTACTCAGGATGTTCCAATCCATCCCATGAGGTACCACAAATCTGCTCACTGTGGTATGTGCTGTGATCACACATGGAAATGACACTGAGCTAACTTCACTCTCATTATTTATGAAATCCTGTTACCTGGAATGACTATTCAAATGTACAAACAAAAGAACGACAGTTCACATCATCGTACGTTGATTTTGGTTCCTGTATGGGGTGTCCTTTTTTGTAACATTTTAAATAGGTAGGATCATTTAAAGAATTACATTAAAATTAGTTTGTTTTTGCTACGCTTATTTTTTAATTGTTAAGGTAGTAAAGAAATAGATTTTCCAATAAGAAGCAGCAACAGCACTTTGGTTTCCACTGTGACCAGTTCAGTTTATAGTTACCCAATAACTCCCTTTAGTTTCTTTCAGGACGTAATAGGTAGTGTTCTCCAGATTTTCTATAAGAAAAAACTCACTTTCATATACGTCATATCAATATTCCCTAGTTCAGAAATTCAACTACATTATCTTTCAGAAGGTTAATAAGATACCAATCCCATTTCTTGTTTTACTACACTAATCATCCTAAATTTTTTAATCAAAAATGACACTAAAAAGTGGTAAGTTTATTTAATAGAAGATTAAAATACGTATTTTTTTAAAGGAATGACTGAATTTGACCCTAGATTAATAACTCAACCAACAATATTATATGTGAAAAATATTTTATCATATATATCATATTAAGTTCTAAAATAAATTAATTTGAAATACCTACCCATTCTCTATTTTTTGTACATGTTTTAAAGTGCTATGGCACATCAGACCCACTATAGCTTATTTTTTATTGTTCTATACATCTGTCTAATTTGTTCCACATTCTTTTTCCTTATAAAATGTCAATAAAAAGATTAAGCATATGTACACAAAGATCATAGCTAACGCCAGATGTTGAGAGGGTCTCTTGAGACTGGAGGTCCCACACCAGGTGGTGGAGCCAGCCTAATGAAGCAGCGCGCCCACGAAGGATACAAAGGGTGCACTTGGAGGGACCTGCTCTCATTTGGTTATTTATGAAAGCATACGAGAGGGTTTGAAATCAAAGCAAAAATGGCATGAAATCAAAGCATTCTCATCTATACAGGAGACTCTTCTATGAATAGTTTTTAACTTTCTCTTCAAAACTAAGACTGAATTAAAAAATCTTTTATGTATGCCTTAGTGACAAGATAACATTAAATTTATTTCCAACTCCTCTACCAAGTGGTAGAAATAAAAATAATCAACTTTTCTTTAAGTAGATTAAAATACAAATACAATTTCTTTAAACGTATTATGTGTCCTATATTGAAAGACTTAAAAATTGGAGTTCAGGTCAGTGCCATTACAACAAACTTCAGTAAATGGCTGACCAGGAAGCATGACCTTAGGCAATAATGAATGAACCTGAGAGCATTTTAACATATTTTCTTATCACCAAGTGAAGCACTTTAAGTTATTACGGCGAGGCTGCATGACCTCATGCAATTGAATCATGCTAGAGCCAAACAGGCTAATGTCTTTGATAGCAATTAGATAAAGGCAGGATGTAACTTTTACTTTGAGAAGTGTTAAACAAAGCGGCTCATCTCCTGGCTTAACTTGGTTAGAAATGAGCTACTCATTAAACAGCAGGGGTTAATGTGGGAATGGCCTCTTTCACCTGTCAAAAAGAAAATTAATTTTACTTAAAAAAATTATTAGGAAATTTTATTTCTATAATGGACACTTTGCTAGGGTTTCTAAAGCTTCTAATAACATCTTGATATCTAATATCTCAGCAACTCCTCTTTAATGGCTAAAATTTCCAACATCTCAGCATTGGTTCAGAAACACCCTCTTTTGTCAGTTATCTCAGCTGAATGTGGAGGTCACAACAGAGAAATTAAACGATAAAACAGTACAATAAAGTAACGTGACACAGGTCCTAATATCATCTTCCATCAAATTTAAGATGCCACTGACTTTGGTACACATCTCTTCAATAAAAGGAATAAAAAGCTGTCAATTAAACTATAGCACAATGCTTTCTTCGCACTTGGAATTTTTTATACTTATTAAAAAGGGGTCTTTTAGATACAGACTCTTAAAATTATGTATCATCCTCACATATCCGTAAAAAGACAAAGGTAAGAGAAGCAAAATGGCTAAGGTATTCCTAAAACTTCTTCACACCCAAAATTCAACTCTTTTCAATCTTTCAGCTTAGGGTTGTTGGTGTCCATGATTTTCCTCACAATAATGTTCTTTTTGCCATCAAGAATATTTGTGAGGCGGCCTTTCTTAAAAGGGTGTTCCACTATTGTCTCTGGGGGTTTCTTCCAAGCTACTGACACCTATTCTGTAAGTTTTATGCTGGTACTTTCTTGATTTTATCAGAAGGTGAGTGTAAGGTTTTCAGATGACAACCAGGGCCCACATTCCTTCTTCCAGTGGTCCTTAAATGTTTTCTTGACTACCAGTTGAAGGCTTATTATGGTTGACACTTCATGCTACCAGAAGTAACGGCCAAGATTTGTCAATGCACAGGTAATAACATCAGAGTCCCAACTACTGCCTGGCTGACAGTAATTTTAAGATGGCATTAATTGTAAGACATACTCTGCTTTCAGATATGTTAAAAATATGAAGGAAAAAATGTGTGCTTTAATATCAAAGAAATATGCTTTGCTACTTTTCAGGGATACACAGCTATTTTGATTGAAAATCTTGGCATTTTCAAAAACTATACAATCAAATGTTGAAATGAGCAATGACTGGTTAAAACAAGAAAGAATATGATTAAATACGAACACACGACTCTATATCCATCCATGTAATACGCGGGAAATGATGTTTGTAACTGTTTCCAAACGTTTGTCTGTGCAGTGCTGCTGGCTGAAAATCAGAGTCACCCGAGAAACTTTAAGAAAATGTATAGTATAGGCTCTTGGGCTGACTCCTTTACAGTTCTAAAGAATTCAAGGCTGCTGAAATCTAAATGTCCTTTAAACCACCCTCTGGTGATTCTGACGTATGCCAGGTTTGGGAGTGCTGGTTTCCAGTGTGGCTGGGGAAGTCAGGGTGGCGGTCTAACTGTGGTGTGGACTAGTTAGCTGTAATAGTAAAGGCAGCTCTGGGTGTAAGTCAGGACAGGAATTGTCAAGTTCCAGCTCTGCTACTTACCGGCTGTAAGGCCCTGAGTAAGTCACTGGTCCAGCTTCCTTGCTTATAAAATGAGAATAGCACTTAATTCACAGGGTCACTGTGGAGCTGCAATTAGGCAGGCTTTTTTTGTGTAGGCAGGAGCACCGGGAAAGGCACATGATACGAGCTCAGAAGAAGTGCTCTCAGGGCCCCACTACCCCCAGGTTTACTCCAGGCCGTTCGTACTGACAGATTTGAAAAATGTGAGCAATTTCCTCCACGCGTTCCCCAATTCTCTCAGCGGCAAGTCATCTCTCTTCTCACAGTCACCTGTATCTCTTTACAGGAGCTGATTTCTACTTTGTTTTATATTTATTTATGCACGTGACAAATCTTCCCTAATAGGCTGCAAACTTTTTTTTTTTTTTTTTTACAAGAAACTTGCCTAATTTATCTTCACAGCATTTAACACGGTGCCTGGAACAGATATGGGGTTTTGCTAAAGAAGGGATGTGACTGAAACAGCAAGGCAGTCATCAATTTCCATATTGACCTCTCCCTTTAAAGAGCCATTAACTGTGAGAGGTCACCGCTGCTCAGTCAACACTGAAGGCCGGTAAGGGACACCAGAATGGGATTCATCAATTAGCCACTGGATCAACTAACAGAATGAAGGACATTTGAAGAAAGAGTGAGATACAGTAAAATCCACAAAAGCCAAAGCTGTGTAAGGTGGAAACCTGTCAGAGAAGGAAAACTCAACTATTTTCCACTACAGAGAGTGATAGAAAAGTGGTAAGACTGCACCCCGTCAAAGGAGGAAAATGTGCGAGACCCGGAAAAACAGGGCAGGGCCCTCGAGCTCCGGCTCTCACAGGTTTCACTGCATTTGTGCTTTCTCAGTCTGAAAATGTCTGCAGTGTTTCTGGAGGAGGGATGAGGACAGGGTACAGAGCTGCTGTATGTCCGAGATATAACCATCAGTATGGCTGCTAAACAGTTAACACGTTTTTCTTTGATGCTTATAAATAAGTCCTTAAGGCCACATCCTCTCTAAATTCTTGTAAGTTCTGTAATGGTATCTTACATGTGTATAAAATAAAATAGGGTAGAAAGTTCTTTTTTAATTAAAGTTAGAATTTTTTTCTGTAATTTTTATTGTTTGGGGAGAGATTATTTAAACAAACTTTTAAGTCAGCGAAAATCACTTAAAATCATCTAATTTATAAGTCAACCTGTATTTCAAAAAATCTTCCAAATGACTAAAAATGATCCATGAATCTTTGTAAAAATAACTTTGAGGTGGTAAACTGATAAACTGAGATGGTAAAGAGAAAGAAGCTGTTAAATGTGGGAAAAAATAAAAACCACAACAATTCATAGATCAGACACTGATGAACTAAGTCAAAGATTCCTGAATGGCAAGTGTGATCTACTTCTAGCCACATCGGTTTAATTCGTAGAAAAAAATGTGATCAGAGGCAGAATTCTGGCATTATACAAAGCCTTGGTGCTTGCTGAGAGAATGGATGCTATTAATAATCTTAAAATATCTATATTATTATATCATATGTGCAAGACTTAAAAAGACAGACTCAGAACTAAGCTCCACCTTATGTATACATAGTAAAATACCTGCTTTTAGCACCATTGTTTCAAAGGGATTGAAATATTTCATATTTTTTCGAAATGAAAACATTTGCATATTACACACCTGGAATTATTCTGATAATTCGCTAAAAGTGCAGTCTACAGTTAACTTCAGGTGATGACTGATGACGTAGCCAAGTGCGCTTCTGAGTTAAACGAGATTCCGGAAGCACCCTACAATCTTCATGCTTAGGCTGTTGTTGTTGTCGTTAGCTGCCACGGAGTTGACTTAACTCATGGCGACCCCATGCGTTACACAGTAGAACTGCTCCGTAGCGTTTTCTTGGCTGTAATCTTTACAGAAGCAGATCGCCAGAGTGGGTTTCAACTGCCAAGCTTTATGGTCGCAGTCAAGTACACACTGTTCATGTTACACAGGAACCTCCATTCTTAGGGAACTGGGGAAAACAACCGGAATCTTTCTGAATTCTACAGATAAAGGTATTGATACCATGGACGGCTAATGAGTAAATATTAGGGAACTGAAAAGAAACGTGGGGTCTGTAAACTTAGGATCAGGTTACATTCACTCAACATTTTAGTAGACTACTTAGCTTTCAAATAACAGACTGAGAAAACTGCCACATAGAGAACTTACATCCTATTTTTACTAACTGGGCTTTATTAGCCCTGGGGAAACCCTGGTGGTGCAGTGGTTAAGTGCTACAGCTGCTAACCAAGAGGCTGGCAGTTCGAATCTGCCAGATGCTTCTTGGAAACTCTATGGGGCAGTTCTACTCTGTCCTACAGGGTCGCTATGAGTCAGAATCAAATCGACGGCAATGGGTTTTGGGTTTTTTTATTAGCCCTGGTGGCAAAAACAAAAGGTCAGCAGTTCAAATCTGCCAGGTGCTCCTTGGAAACCCTATGGGGCAACTCTACTCTGTCCTATAGGGTCGCTGAGAGTTGGAATTGACTCTATGGCAACGGGTTTGATTTTTTATTTTATTTTACGTCCTAGTAAAATACATTTGCTTCCTATAACTGGAAAACCTAAAACTAGAACCGTTCTGTTTTATTTAAGAAGTATGTAAAATATTTAAGCAAGTTACTGATGAACTTTCTCGCTATTCTTATTAGGTTTTAAGCTACCCACAATTTGTGTCTATTATTTATCTATATCCCTGTTTACAGCTAGTAATTAGTAACTTCTATGAAATGATACCAATTATTTCCAAAAATTGCTCCAAGAATTTTAAATCATTTTGGAATCAAGAGTTGAGTATTTGATTTAAAAAATTCTACCTTTAAAAAGCACAGAAATATACTGCCGCTAGAGAGAACTGCCTGAGAGACTAGAATGTATGTATTTTTAAAACTCGTAGGCACAGCTTCATCATAATTTTCTCACGTGACTGGTTATTCGTTTTTACGTTTTACAGACCTGCAAATATTAATGACAGTCTACGTGGATTTCACTCCATGTCTGAACATCTGGATACCAGTGGTTTACTTATTTTCAATTTAAAACTGGTAGTGAAATTCTCTTAATAACCAATACCATATCGCTCGTTTGTACTCCCCTTCTTTCTGCCCACGTGGGCCTCACTTCTAAGCCCATTCAAAATGATGTTTTCCAAGCGTGTGCCACGTGACTTGTTCATATAAATGGAGCAAATTAAACTGTCCCCACACATATCCTATCACATTTGTAGCCCTGATTTCTCTCTTTAACACGTGGCCAAGACACCGTATTATCTGCCTGCGGAGGTTGACCTCAGGATATTAGATTCTGCCACACGGCTCTCTTGTACTGAACCGAGGGGAAACACTTAATCGCCCCTGCCTTTTCAGGAAAAAATCAACTTTAAATTTGCCATGATGAAAAATCAATAAACCAGTAATTGCTTGGCTTATCACTGCATGGAGGAACAAATTGGGAAGCGAAGCTTAGCGTCCACACAGATTTCAGTGAGACACATGGAATTTCAGGATCACTACACTAGAAAAGGAAGAGGTCTCAGAGTGATAATTAAATCTACTCATGCTGATTTTCTGCCAAATTTATTTCCCAAGAGCTTAGAAAAATGTTTCACTGCCTACTAGTCAGGCATAACTAATCAAATCAACAACACACCAACATATACAAGAAATAAAAAATGCAAATTCACAGCTGTAAGAGCATCAGAATATGTTCCTCAGAATGAATATTAATGTAAAGATACTTCCAAAATGAAAAGAACTTATTTCTGTCTTTTTAAAGATTAAAATTTTATTTCTTTTCCGTGAAAACGGCCACAAGCATGTTTATTTCATCAGCCAATACAACACTGTAATTACTTCATAACCTTTCCTTCAACTCTAGATTGTAAATGTTTTCAAGTAAGCCGCAGTATTTAAAAATAAATCTCAAACTGTCAAACATTAAGTGTTTCTGATTTCCAGGATGATCCTTCTAGCTCATTTTACTTGGGTCTTAACTCTGTTTTGCTAATGCAAATAAGTGCGCCCACACATAAATCAGTCCATTATTCCTATATATTTCCATCACACTGAATGTGAATTACCAGACCTCTTGTCTAAATTTAAGCTTTACAAGTAGACACAGATGATCTACTGTCTCTGGAATAAAGTGAGAAATACGTATCACCCTCACCACAGGGCAAACACACACCAACTGAAGATATTACAGGAAATGTTTGGGGATTTAAAAAAATTATTACTACTACTAATAGACCTCATTTAACGCAGCAAATTAGCGTAGTTCCCATGGAAGTGAAATGTAATCAAACTCAAACATTCATGTGGAGAGGAAAAGGAAGGAGAAAGCTTTTTCTTTTTCTTTTGTGGGGGAAAAAAAAAAAGGATTTCTTCTGTGTGTCCTTCAACTGGCTACTGGGACTATGATAATTAAAACATTTAAAACAGCACGAGCCCCCCAGTCTCTAATCTGAAGCCCAGGTCAGCTGTCTGTAGATTCTAATTTGTCTTCCATTTGTATTCATGACAAGAAAATACTGAATATTTAACAGCAAACCGGCAGGAGGGGGCATTATGGGCTTCGAGGTTAAATAATTTGATTTCTGTGCAGATTACATGTAACATCCAACATCTAATCTCACACCTGATTTGGCAATACGATTACAATAAATATAATGCAAGGGCACTATAACCCAAAAGTGGGAAAATAAGAACTTTTTTTCTTTAGGTTGAGCGACAAAAATTCTATTTAAAGTATTAAATTTGTTTACCATACTTCTAAGGTCTAACATTTCAACAATAAAGGTGAAAATGTCTTCACAAAGCATGACAGTTGATGAGGAAAGTGCGTAACGTCTATCTTCCTTTTATGGAAAGGGAAAATTCCATGGTATTGAGCTCACTAAAACGCAGCGAGATTTGCAAACGGAACAGAGGGATGTGGAGGGGACGTTCCCAGTGCATTCTCTTGCCTTCAGAAAGGACCTTATGGAAACAGAAGCTTTGTTTTCATCTAAGATGAACTTCCAACTGTTGAAAAATCCAAGAGCTGTTTTAAAACTGCCTGTTTCTTAATGTTAGGCAAAAGAAGAACAATTAAACAGAAAACTAGAAATTGAAAAAAACAATTTTGTTATGGCCCATGGAGTTGATCATAAATGTTACAAAATAAAAATTGAATTGGAGAATAATATTTCTTAGATTAAGATTTGTTACAAACGTAAGATATAAAGATCTGATTTATTTCATATTAAAATATGCCGAACTGCAAATACGCTTTGGTTTTATAATTATTAATCTTTTATTATTTTTATTTACTTTTAGGATAAGACCCTGAGCACTATACCAATATCAGTTTTCTTCCTCTGCTAAGTAGTAACTATCTCTTGGTAAATGTAAATTTTATCACACTAATTTGCTAATTCACTATTGACATAGAATTTAATAATTTTAATAAAACTGAGGACAAAAAAAATAAGCACATTCAGACTGTAAATGGAAAATATAACACTAAAAGATTTTATTAAACGGCCCTTCTAGATTGATAGGATGTAACGCCACATTTTAAAAATGAAGTGAGTTTTCAAACTCCTTGAGGAGTAGTCATCCTTCAATTTTTCACTAGTACCCCAGCTGTGTAACCACTCTGTCAGACCCTGTGCTGGCCAGTGGACGTACCAAGGTGAGCACACATTCTGTTGGACTGCACTTTTTAATATCGTTATTTAAATGATAAAAGTCAGCCAAAGGAGCGTAGAAAGAAACCTAGGGCACTTCCCAGAAGTTTTCAACCTTTGTTTGCATACAGGTTCGCTTTAAAATGATCCCTTTGTTTTTTAACTTTCTTTTGCTTGATTCCTGTCTTTCTGTAGTTCATCACGCAGCAGATCTGGGGGCTTCATGGCACTGTCTCTTTCAGCAGCCAGCGACTTCAAAGCGGCTGATACGGTGATGCTAAAAACACAGCTTCAAATGCTGTTGATGAGCGGAGCTCCAAACTCACAGAGCTTTCCCGGCCATGTGATTTAGCTTCCATTCTTTGGTGTGATTTGTGTAATTCACCAATTTGTGACTCAATTTTCCAACCATGAGAAGAGAGGGCTGGACTAGAAAGTCATTGGTTTATTTATCCATTGTGCAAGTCTTTAAGGAGTGCCTCCGATTTGTCTTTTAGTTTTTTTTTTTCTTTTTCCGATTTGTCTTTTAGTGTTCTGCTAAGTGAACAGAGTAGAGCAGGTGACTTGGGAGCCCAGAGCAGGGTCCCCACTCCACTTGATGGGGCTGGGAAGTGCTGGGAAGCAATAAGACAGCTTTACCTAATACCTAACAGGACTAAGATATACATTAAACAAAGAGCAATCTAGGATGATGAAGGAAATTGGGGAAAAGCTTCTCTGGGGCTGAGTCCAAGGAAAATACAAATGGCACTACTTCCTGGTAAGCACAAGCCAGCAATCCCCAAGCAGACTAGGATGTTTAATTTAGAATAAAGCTCGAGCATCTCCTTCCTCAAAAAGCAGGGTACTTCTCTGCTTCTGAGGCCTTTTCTAAGAGGTCAGGGCTGTACTGCCTCCTAAACTCTTGTTCGAAAGTCTTAATTCTATCGTTTTAGATTTAAATTAGCAGTTTCGTAATATCTGTCCCGTTTCCCCGAGATTCACTGTGCTCCTCCACAAAGGTAACTGTGTGCTTTGCTCTGGAATGCAGCAGTCTCTATTTCTGAGTATGCAGATTACGACACTCCTGGGTAGCCACTTCGTGACAATGAATGAAACCATGTTGGAAGGTATACTGGTAGGTAATACTCTGTAACCACTCGTGAACTTTAAATATAAGCTAAAACAGATCAGAAAATTGACAAGAAAGTCGTTTATGTGAAAATAGAACTAAAGCGGCATTCTTCCAGGAAAAAAAAAAAAAAACAATACATATGCACTTACGGTTTTTGTGATATTCACGTTCAAGGTAAAATAGTTTATAGATAAATCCATGCAAAATGCACAGATTGAACACAGTCTCGGTAGACTGCAGTTTGCCCAAATGCCAGTTACTGGTCAGTGGACTAAGATGTTTGTAATATTTCTAATTTACATCTGAGAGACTGCAATATAAAAATGAGAAAACAATTTGCTCACCCAGAGGACTCTCGGACCCAATATAAAAGTTATTCTTCAAATATCTACATAGGCATTTCACTATATAAAAGGAAAATGTATAAAAATATCATTCTGACTTTAAATACATTAAATTCTAGATTAATTAAGCGACTGGATAAAGACTAAACTAATAAGTCTAGAAAAACGCTAAACACATTTTCAAAATGTAAAATTGGCTGAGCTTTTGAATTTTATGACTTCATTCCTTTTAAAGAAATTCAAAACAATTTGTGTTAATTTATGAAGTATCATCTGACCCGTTTTCGCTGAGTCGGTTCTGACCCATAGCGACCTTATGGGACACAGTAGAACCACCCCATAAGGCTTCCAAGGAGTGCCTGGTGGATTCAAACTGCCAGCCTTTTGGTTAGCAGCCACGGCTCTTAACCACCATGCCACCAGGGTTTCCATGAGGTATCAAGGTCTTTCCAAACTAACTAATTCTAAAACTTCGAAAATAGTGCAGATTTCTTTAAATTACACCTAGAATTTTACTACATTCAGATATATTAACAGATTAAAGACAAACAAATTCACTGTGGTCGAATAGATTCTGACTCATAGAGACCCTACAGAACAGAGCAGAACTGCCCCATAGAGTTTCCAAGGGTTGATTCAAACTGCCGACCTTTTGGTTAACAGCCATAGCTCTTACCTACTGTGCCACCAGGGTTCCATATTAACAGATAAAGAACTTTAATTCTCAGGGGGAAAAAGCCCTCATTTCCTGTTTTGAGATTTCTAAGCCTTCCCTCCCCCTGCAGTTTTGCTGCTAGAAGTCAGTCCTGTGTCTAAAGGTGAACACCCTGAGCAATGCACGTGAAAGGTGAACTTGAAGCTGCTAAAAGGTTACCCTTGACTTTTGCTAAGGAAAACATTCTTGAGAACAGAAAACACTGAAAGCTTGAAAGCAAGATGTGCAATTTAAAAATTGAAGAGAAAATGGGGGTAATCAAAATTTCAGGAATAGTATTTGATACCTCCCGGTTCAAAATCTGCCAGCAATAAGGCAGTGTGGATCAGTGATGGACCAGTTAAATGAGCCATTTGAGAGGTCTATCAGCAACAGGACTGCCCAGCAAGTCTGTGCTGTCTACTGCAAAACAGGACAGGTAAAACGACCGTCAGTTCAGTGCAGACATCACTAGGGGAAAACATGATCGTCAAAGGTTCGGCAGGAATGACTACGAGGCAGAGGCTGTGAGATACAGGGAATAGAAAGTACAAAACACAGTTTCCATGGTCAAGGGTCAGTTGAAGAGATGAGACTTAAAGAATAGGACTGATTTTAAATAAACACACCAGAACACAAGTGTTTTCCCTCAGACATCACTTATTCAAACGATGTAGACACTGTCCCAACACTTAGATTTTCACAGTTTTTATCACATAGCCAACAATGTAAACATCATCAAACACGCAATCCTGGGAGGGTAGAACGCATTTCTGCCAGCATCGTTAAATGTTTGGGTCTTATCTGTGGGGTATCAAGCTTGGTTAAACTGTTTTTACTAAACAAAACCTAAGCAAAACTGGGTGAGGCTATAAAGTCATAAATCTTACTTCACTGTATGCCTTGAAAACTGACTTCACTGAAGAAGACCATAACTTGGATTCATTAAAGCCAATTTCATTTGCAACGAATAAATATAATACCATCTCGTTATTAATTACAAAATAAATGGTACGGAGGAGTCCCTGGGTGGTGCAAATGGCTAAATGCTGCATTAATAGCCGAAAGGTTAGCGGTTCGAATCCACCCAGAGGCACCTCAGAAGACCGGCCTGCTTGTCAAAGCAACACCACAGCTTTGAAAACCCTATGAGGCAGTTCTGCTCTGCACACATGGGGAGCCACTGGTTGGAAGCGACTCAACAGAAGCCAAGGACAACAAATATCACAGAGCAGTGGTTCCAAATGCCAAGTTATGGTTTGGTGTTGGCTGGCTGAATGACAATCACTGGGCTTGTCCTGACTTTCTGTCTCAGGTGAGGCCTGAGATTCCACACACTGCATTTAAAAAGCTGTCAGGGATGTTCTGATGACCGCATCCACAAGGCAATGGCTTGTTTTCTTTGTTTGACGTAATCTTATTATTTCAATAGAATTAGCAAATTCCGAAAATACACACATAAGAACTAACTCATGATAGAATGCCATATGATGTTGACATCTTTTATAAATTTCTTTATTCTTCTTGTTGATTTTTTTTCCTTTTATTGTACTTTAAGTGGTTTACAGAAAAAATTAGTTCCTCATTAAGCAATGCATTGTTTTGTGACACTGGTTGCCAACCTCACGACACGTCAACAACACTCCCCTTCTCGACCTCGGGTTCCCTGTTACCAGCTTTCCTGTCCCCACCTGACTTCTCGTCCTTGCCCCAGGGCTGGTTGCCTATTTAGTCTCCTTTTGTTTTATGGGCCTGTCTAATCGTTGTCTTAAGGGTGAACCTCAGGAGTGACTTCAGTACTGAGTTAAAAGGGTGGCCAGGGGCCATGCTCTCAGGGTTTATTGATAAGTTTTTTATGCTTAATTTTTCCCTTTTAACTCCAGTCACCATAGCACGCCCCATTTTCAACCCCTTTCCTTAGATATATTTCTTTCAGAAAACATCTGATGAATAAATCATTACTGAAAACTTCATGTTAAAATTGAAAATAAAATGATTTCTGATTCATAATCATTCTACTAACTAGCTTTTCTCACTACTTAAGATATTTACTCAGGTTTTGACCTTATTAGTTAAGGCTACTGGGAAAAAAAAGAAATCGGTGGCAAAGGAAAAGAAGGCTACGAAAAGTGAGATCTCATCTCTGCAGACACTGCAGACTGACTTTACCGATACAGAATAACTCACAACAGGTAACATACGTCTCTACACAGATGCGAAGGGTGAACATCTAAACAAGTACACTGATACCATAGGAACTGCGGGGGTAGAGAGAGAGGAGCAGGTAAACTGAGTTTCTGCGTGACGTTTAAGACGGCCTCAGTTTTATTATGTCTGGGTTTGATTTTTTTAGTTTTAGTAAATCAGGAGCTTTTCTTACCCTCTGCCAGCTCTGCAAAAGAAATTACTACTGCTGTTTGTATAAGCTCATAGATGTGGTAGAGAATATGGTAATAATGTAAAATGATTCTGATATTCTGGAGAAAATGCTAGTATTTTAAAAATTGCCAAAGTGGTTGTAGTGGTAAGATGCCATATAATACAAATTCACAGACGTTAGTTGGTAAATGATCCCAACTTTTACTACTTGCATTTTTTGTCTCTCTTATCTGGAAGAATTATTAAACAGATGTTATCAAACAATTCAAAATTTAAGAATATGGATTTTAATGGAGTGAGAGTTATCAAGTAAAAGAGGAAACCACGAAAGAATTACGTTTTTTGAAACGTGTCCGTGTTCTTCCTTCAAAACTGCTCAAACGTCGTCTTAGAGGCCTTTCCTGAACCGCCCCCCCATGTCTCCGTCTGCTCAAACGTCATCTCAGAAGCCTTTCCTGAACCCCAGCCCTGTCCTCCCCATGTCTCCCTCTGCTCAGATATTATCTTAGAGGCCTTTCCTGAACCCCACCCCCGTCCTCCCCATGTCTCCCTCTGCTCAAAGGTCATCTTAGAGGCCTTTCCTGAACCCCACCGCCGTCCTCCCCATGTCTCCGTCTGCTCAGACATCATCTTAGAGGCCTTTCCTGAACCCTACCCCCCGTCCTCCCCATGTCTCCCTCTGCTCAGACATCATCTTAGAGGCCTTTCCTGAACCCCACCCCCTGTCCTCCCCATGTCTCCCTCTGCTCAGACATCATCTTAGAGGCCTTTCCTGAACCCTACCCCCGTCCTCCCCATGTCTCCCTCTGCTCAAAGGTCATCTTAGAGGCCTTTCCTGAACCCCACCGCCGTCCTCCCCATGTCTCTGTCTGCTCAGACATCATCTTAGAGGCCTTTCCTGAACCCCACCCCCGTCCTCCCCATGTCTCCCTCTGCTCAGACATCATCTTAGAGGCCTTTCCTGAACCCCACCCCCGTCCTCCCCATGTCTCCCTCTGCTCAGACATCATCTTAGAGGCCTTTCCTGAACCCCACCCCCATCCTCCCCATGTCTCCCTCTGCTCAGACATCATCTTAGAGGCCTTTCCTGAACCCCACCCCCATCCTCCCCATGTCTCCGTCTGCTCAGACATCATCTTAGAGGCCTTTCCTGAACCCCACCCCCATCCTCCCCATGTCTCCCTCTGCTCAGACATCATCTTAGAGGCCTTTCCTGAACCCCACCCCTGTCCTCCCCATGTCTCCCTCTGCTCAAAGGTCATCTTAGAGGCCTTTCCTGAACCCCACCGCCGTCCTCCCCATGTCTCCGTCTGCTCAGACATCATCTTAGAGGCCTTTCCTGAACCCCACCCCCGGCCTCCCCATGTCTCCCTCTGCTCAGACATCATCTTAGAGGCCTTTCCTGAACCCCACCCCCCGTCCTCCCCATGTCTCCCTCTGCTCAGACATCATCTTAGAGGCCTTTCCTGAACCCCACCCCCGTCCTCCCCATGTCTCCATCTGCTCAGACATCATCTTAGAGGCCTTTCCTGAACCCCACCCCCCGTCCTCCCCATGTCTCCCTCTGCTCAGACATCATCTTAGAGGCCTTTCCTGAGAACTGCCCTCCTCCTCACCTCTCCCTCTGCTGTGCTTCCCAGCACCTACCATCGCCTCACCTGTCACACAGGTGCCTGCTTTATCTATTACCTGTCTCTCCTGACTAGAACTCCATGTCGTCTCTTCTGTTGTACCCCCAGGGACAGAACACTGCCAGGCATGTAGGAGGTGCTCAGTAAATATTCGCTGGATAAATGAACGACAAACAGTTGCTATTAATATTATCAGAAGACAGCAAGGGGCACCAGAAGAGAGCGTCACAGGGAGACTTGAAATTGTGAGGAAGGGAAAAAACTCCAGAGACACAACATATTTGTCTGGCAAAGAAGAGGGAGACCTTCCCAGCTTTCCAACCTTAGGGAGCAGCACTGAGAAGGCCTTGAGGGAGGAACGGGGTTGTTTTTTTTGAGCAAGGAAAGAAGGCCAACTTAAGCTGAGATGAGTTGATAAGTGGCGGGGGCTTGCTCAGGCCCTTGGAAGGAGAAAAGAGACTGGAGCACAGGACAGTTGGTCCTTTCCATGCCTGCAATGGTGCAGACCTGCTCAGCTGAGGAAGAAAGCAGTTGGCAGCATGACCCAAAGAAGTGACCTAATGCCTATCACTCAAACTTGTCAGAGTGTAAGAATCAGCTGCAGATTTCTGTACCACACCCCAAGCCTGCCGAAGCAGAATCTGCAGGGGCAGACGTGATTCTGGTTCAGTGAGTGTGAGACAGGCCCAGGATTCTGGATTTCTAAATCTAAAGCTTCCCGCTGCCTGTAATGGCTTGGACACTGCACTGAGGGGCAGTCAGAGGGCAGGAAGAAGCTTGTAGAGGCGGCTGGGCCTTGCTCTAGACCTGGACGCAAACTTCCACTCGGCTGCTGGGGGCACTGGACAGCTTCTCTGGAGCCTGATGGAAAGTTTACACTCATCAAGAAAGCTGGTATTTTAGAGACTGAAGGATATTTTTGGAGGGGCTCATTTTATTTTATATGATTAGCATTTTAAAAAATAATGCTTTATTGAAATATAATTTACACATTATAAAATTCACTCTCTTTAACTGGACCAATAAGCAACATCATGATAAACAGAGAAAAGGCTGAAGTTGTCAAGGATTTCATTTCACTTGGATCCACGATCAACACCCATGGAAACAGCAGTAAAGAAATCAAAAGATGGATCGCACTGGGCAAATATTCTGCAACAGACCTCTTTAAAGTGTTGAAAAACAAAGATGTCATCTTGAAGACTAAGGTGCACCTGACTCAAGCCATGGTGTTATCAATCACTCATATGCACGTGAAAGCTGGACGGTGAATAAGGAATTTGTCATTCCCAGCTAGTAGAACACATGCTTGTCCGATTCAAAATATACAATACCAGTCCATTTCAGCTCACTAAGGCCCAGGATATTGACGTTTATGCATTTCATTTAATTTTTGATGACTTCCAATTTTCCTAGATTCATACTTCACACATTCCATGTTCCTATTACTAACGGTGTCTGCAGCTGTTTCTTCTCATTTTGAGTCGTGCCACATCAGCAAATGAAGCTCCCAAAAGCTTTAATCCATCCACATCATTAAGGTTGACTCTACCTTGAGGAGGCAGCTCTTCCCCAGTCACCTTTCGAGTGCCTTCTAACATGAGGGCTTCGTCTCCAGGCACTACTATATCAAACAATGTTCTGCAGCTATTTATAAGGTTTTCACTGGCCAATTTTTTTAGAAGCAGATTGCCAGGTCCATCTTCTTAGTCTTTCTTAGTCTGAAACCTGTTCACTAAGGCTGACCCTGCTGGTATTTGAAATACCGGTGGTATAGCTTCCAGCATCACAACAACATGTAAGCCACACAGTCTGACAAACTGACAGATGAGAGGTGTACCTAGCTTAATAAACTCTAATCAAAGATGTAATGAAATATGTCAACTGTATATATATATATATACACACACACACATATATACACATATCATTTATAAACTGTAAATTTCACATTAGCTAGAGCTTTAACACATAGTTATATCCTAAGTAAGAACACTTAATTTCTTCTAGAAGTTCACAAGTACTTCCAGGGAAACGATCTATAATCAGTTCAGAATTATTTATAATGGTCACACAGAATGCCAATTTAAAGAAATCTAGTCGTTTCTAATTTTGAACGGCTTAATTCCATTTTCTATGACCACAGTATATGAATTTGCCTTTAAAAACTTGTCTTAAGAAAATTCCAAAAACATGTGAGGAATTTACTACCTCCAGTTTAACTGTAATCACGGGCTAAGGCAAGGTATGAGAGCGATTTGGATTACAGGAGAAATGTAGGCAAAACTATGCCAGAGCAAAGTTTTTCATTAGTAGGCAGAATAGTAAAAAAAAAATCAGCGTGGATAAATATGGTTTTGTAAATTTTTTTCGTTGTACATACCGAAACACATGTATAAAAAAATCCAAAAACCAAACCGTTGCCGTCGAGCAGATTCCAACTCACAGCGACCCTCTAGGACAATGCCCTAGAGAAAATTGAAAGCATGCAGAATTTTTTCTTTTCTTTCTTTAGCAAGAGGCTTACTTAGGTTGTTTTAGAAAGGGAAGACTTATGATTTTCAATCTTCAAAGGATATGGTAGTCAGGGGCATTTCTGACCTTAAAGTTCTCAGAAAGATAATGAATAGAAAACAATCTCTGCCTGGAATTATGAAACAACCTGTTTTTAAAAGTCGACTTGATTAAAAAATAAATCATCTATAAATATGCTGGGTAGGAACAAGGACTGGGTAAAATTAAATAAGATAAGAATTACTAAGAACACCAAAAATGTTGCTGCCACGCAACATCGTTTTTCATTAAGCGATTATTTTGGTGTTTACTTAATGATGGGTAACAGAGTGGAATCGTTACACTGTGTTTACATACACAAGTGTTTTTGTTCTTTTACATAAACTACCCCAGTGTGTATTTATCTGAGAAAACTTGAAATGCTTTGGGTCTGAAGCCTAATGAGCATCCATGTTACCGTGGAGCCCACTCTCCCTGGGTCAGCAGAACCACAGCAGGGCTTGGTCCACATACCAGCAATTATGGCTGCATCAATTGGATAGGATTCAACAAGATGACTGAATCCTCTCTGTTCCTCTAATCCCAATAATTTCTTACCATTCCCAATGTCTCTGAAGCAGTCTTCTACAGCCTTGGAGAGTCTGAGTCATCCTAGCTTAAAAATTCATAGAAAACTCTGCTACATTAGATTTAATGTCAGTCTATAGAAAGACAAGGCAGGTATCTGAGTTGTCTGTTTCTTTTAGTTACACAGGTATTAGATCAATTAAGGCTTTGTCACAAAGGCAAAGTTTCTTCCTTTGAAACCAGAATGAGACGCCGTTAACTTGAAGAGGAAGCAAGGAGCTGTCTGGATCCCATTATCCTTATCGCCCCAACTCTAGGCACTGGTACACCACCATCACCATTGCTTCTGCTCCAGCAGTAGCAGCTGACCTTTAGGGAACACTCAGTACGTACCGGGCTCTGTGTTAAGGGCCTTGCTGTTGTCATTATCTGGTGCCACTGAGTTGGTTCCGACTCAGAAAATGACTGTCATGGATAGAATTGTGTCCCCCAAAAATATGTGTCAACTTGGTTAGGCCATGATTCCCAGTATTGTGCGGTTGTCTGCCATTTTGTGACTTTGCTACATGTTATAAATCATACTCTCTGCCTGTGGTTAAAGAGGATTAGGGTGGGATGTAATACCCTTGCTCAGGTCACATCCCTGATCCAACGTAAAGGGAGTTTCCCTGGGGTGTGGCCTGCACTGCCTTTTATCTCTCAAGAGATAAAAGGAAAGGGAAGCAAGCAGAGAGGGGGGACCTCACATCACCAAGAAAGAAGCACCGGGAGCAGAGCGCTTCCTTTGGACACGGTGCCTGCGTGAAGGAGCTCTTAGTCCAGGGAAAGATTGACAAGGAGGATGTCCCCCAAAAGCCGACAGGCAGAGAAGGCCTTCCCCTGGAGCTGATGCCCTGTATTTGGACTTCTGGCTACTAGACTGTGAGAGAATAAATTCCTTCGTGAAAGCATCCACTGGTGTTATCTCTGTTACAGCAGCACCGTACGACAGAATGAAACACTCTCCAGTCCTGTGTCATCTTCACAATTGTTGCTCTGTTTGAGCTTGTTGCAGCCACTGTGTCAATCCACCTCGTTGAGGGTCTTCCTCTCTTTCGCTGATCCTCTTCTTTACCAAGCATGACGTCCTTTTCCAGGGGCTGGTGCCTCCTGATAACATGTCCAAAGTACATGAAACAAAGTCTCACCCTCCTTGCTTCTAAGGAGCATTCTGGCTGTACTTTCAAGACAGATTTTTTCGTCCATGATATATTCAATATTTTTCACTAACACCATAACTCAAAAGCATGAAGAATATCCATTGGTATAATCCAGGTCTGCCACTGATAACTTCACTCAGTTTTTTGCCTGCGTCTTTATTTCACCTTCATTCTTGAAGGATATTTTTGCTGGGCTTAGAATTCTAAGTTAGCAGTTATTTTCTTTCAAGTCTTTGAAGATATCATTCTATTCTATTCCTACTCCAGTGTTGCCATTCAGAAATCACTTTCCAATCTTAGTATCTGCTCCTTTGCATATAAACTATTTTCTATGCTGTTTTAAAATTTTCTTTTTGTCTTCGGTTTTTAATCACCTTTACTATAACGTACCTAGGTGTGATTTTATTTTATATATCTGCTTGGAGTTTGCAGTGCTTCATTAGTTTGGAGCTTGATGTCTTTTGACAGTTTTGGAAAATTCTCAGCTATTATCTCCTCAAACTTTGCTTCTCCTCAACCTCTCTTCTTCTGGGACTCCAATTACATTCATGCTAAATCTTTTCATCGTGTCTGCCTTTTAACCTCCTTCCTGAATTTTTCTTCCTTTTGTATGTCAGTGCTTCACTGAAGATGTTTTCTTTTAATCCTTCTTCCAGTTCTCTAATTCTTCTTTCAGCTCTGTTTAGTTTGCTGTTAAGCTCCAGTGAGTTTTTTATTTCAATTATTTTTCAGTTCTATAATTCCCCTTTAGTTCTTTTTTATAGTTTCTATTTTTTTTGCTGAAATTTCCAGTATTTTATTTTATTTCCATGAACAGATTAAGCAGTGTAATGATAAAGTCTTTGTCTAACAACTTCACTATCTTGATCCTCTCTGAATCTGTTCCTATTGAGTGGTGTTTCTTTTGGTCTTCTTGTTCCTTGTAGTTCTTCATCTTTTCTTGTCTTCTCATATGCCTGGCTATTTTTAATGGGTGTTATATAGAAAAAATTGTAAAGATTTATAATCTGATGTTTAGGATAATGTTACCTTCTTCCAGAAAGGATTTATATCTGCTACGGTAACTGGCTAGGGACATTACAGATCCTGAATCATCTTAATTCAATATGGAATTGAGATGATTAAAAGCTCAGCTTTGTTCCCTATTGGGGGCCTGTCCATTTCTGTTTCATCCCTACTTTTAGAGTATAATTCATTAGGATCTTATCCTAAAGCCTGGTTTTACCAGAGTTTTCCCCTCCTTGATGGGTCCTGAATCCTAGTGTTTGTTCCTCTCACCCCATGAGTCTCTCAGTAGCTCTCCCCAGAGTCTCAGCCTCTCAGTTGCACCTTCCAGAATTGGCAGATAGTACTATTGGAATCGTCTCTAGGAGACACTGCTTCCAAATTCTGAGCTTGCCTTCTGAATATTCTTCCTTTCCTGGAACTTGGATGCACACCTCTCCATACCTTAGTAACTCTCTGATGCCTTCGAACATACGTTTTTAATATTTTTGACCAGCTTTTTCATTTGTTCTCAGATGGAGGTGAGTTCAAATGAGCTAGTCCATGGTTATCCTCATCCCATACGTTTTGATATGTGGTACTTTCATTATGGTTCAATTCTTGACATTTTATCATTTCTACTGTGATTTCCTTTTTATCTATGAACCAATGAGAAGTGCTGGTTGAAGTATATTTGAAATTAATAAAGAGTAACAACTAAAATTTTATAAAGTTTGTAAAATGGTTTCTTATCTACTGTGTCAAAACTATAGTCTTAGGAATGGTAGATAAGTGATTATCAGCCTTGTTTAACAGGTGGGCAAACTGGGTTCAAAGGGACTACGTAACAACACACAGATTGATTCTTTATTTGAATTTACTCTATTTTATTATTTGTTTTCATGTTTATTTTCTGTGAGGGCAGGGGCCCTGATTTTCACTGTTCTATTATTATTCACATAGCTTACTGTTAATAGTACTCGGCAAGTAGTGGATGTTCAGTAAATATTTTTTTAAAAAATTAATAGAAGTTACTAAAGAAATGAATGATAAAAAGATGACCAATATGCTTTTTCGTATTGCAATTTTGAATAACAACAGTTTATATTCAGAAGTACTATGCCATTTAAATAAAAACAAAATCCATTGCCGTCGAGTCAATTCCGACTCATAGTGACCCTATAGGACAGGGTAGAAATGCCCCATAGGGTTTCCAAGGAGCAGATGGTAGATTCGAACTGCTGACATTTTTGGTTACCAATCAAGTTCTTAACCGCTGCGCTACCAGGGCTCCTGTCTTTTAAATATTATATATAATTTAATATTTATAACAGTTCTAGGCAGATTTTACCATCTTTCCCACATTAGAGACACTGTGGGATTAAGTAATTTATTTGGTCACAAAGCCAGAAAATGGCAGAGGCAGGACTTTGAACCTCATTCTCTTACTTCAGCTAAAAAAACCTAGGGCTGTTTCCACTACACCAAAATTAACTCCTTATATTGCAATGGCTTCCCTCAGTTACTCCCAGGAGTGCACACTGTAGGGTACTCACCATGTACCTGTCCGCTTCCTAATGTTTAATTTACTTGGAAATATCTGACTGAAAAGAAGGGCTAAAGCTTTGAGTTGGTTTTTAAATTTGTGTTTGTAAAGAACAGA
Source organism: Loxodonta africana (assembly GCF_030014295.1). NCBI lineage: Eukaryota > Metazoa > Chordata > Mammalia > Proboscidea > Elephantidae > Loxodonta > Loxodonta africana. Next base: position 75,342,291 of record NC_087364.1, on the reverse strand, counting down.
AATATTTAAATTGATAAGGAAATACATGATAGTTGGACACTGGAAGCCTAACCATGGTTACAGATATCAGTATATCTGCATTCCATGTACTTGTACAACTTGCTTAAAGTCCGCAAAATGTGATCCATTAGGAATACAGCTGAATGTATACAAAGCAAAAGCATTACTGCTGAGCAATTAAGACAATAAGGAAGGATTTCTTGCTTTGTAACAAAGTTAAAAATTAATTAGCACACATTTGGAAGTATTGGAGCCGGGGAAGCAATAGACGATGCTATATAGTATGACAGATAAAGGTATATATAAAAGAAAGATTAAAAGTATTTAGCAATCATGTTTTTGTAGACATGGAATCACGGGAACTATAAAGGACAAATCACTGCTTAGGGAAGTAAAAGACAGATGGCTAAGCTGAATGATTGGGTGTTCTTAAGGGATTTTTGACTAAACAGGAACTTGAAAAAATACAAAATAAAGCAACACATTCAAGCTAAACAAATTGCTTTTCTTTAAAAATAGTCCTCTAATATTCAAATTAACATAAAACGTTAAAAGACTATGTGGTTCTCTGTCATCAAGTCGCTTCTGCCTCATAGTGACCCTATAGAGCAGAACTGCTTGATAGGGTTTCCTAGGCTGTAATTTTTATGGGAGCAGATTGCCAGGTCTTTTCTCCCGTGGGGACTCCAGTGGGTTTGAACTACCAACCTTTCAGTTAGTAGCTGGGTGCTTAGCCAATACGCCACCAGGGCTCCTTTAAAAGACGAGACAGATATATTTTTAAAATACATTATAAAAGACGTATGACTATTAAATCTGATATGCAGGAAACACAAATTTCCTAAAGAAATATTTTAAATCTAGTAAAGAAACTACCCAAAAAAGTAAGACAAAGGAGGAAGGAGAGCAAATTTTCAAACGCTTCAATCTAAGAAAGAAACAATATTGCGTATTATAAGGTTAGCCAATTCGGGACGGGGGCTAGAAGGTCAATCCTCACTTCTCTCTAACCCACTTACCTCAACACGGCAACTGGAAAAACAGTGACCCCTAATGATATTCCTGCGCTTGTCAACTTCACCCTTTTCAACTTCACTCCAACCCTTTCAGAAAGGGCCTCCAGAAAAAATAAAGGATACCTCAGAGAACCCCAGCCCTACACTTTTCTCTGGGTCTTTGGTGAGGAACCCCAGTGTAAGCAGGGAAGGGATTATAACAATTCTCTCTCAGAGTGAGGGAAGACCAGGTGCTAAGTGTGCTTTATGCAAGGGACCTCAACACACTGGCATGACCATAAAGTCTGGGAAGGGCACCTGAGAAACTAGATGCTGGGTGTGGAGAGGAAACTTGCATAAACCAGCCAGCTCCCTAGGGACAAAAGCAGATAGTGGTGTAGGAAAAGGACATAGCTTCTATAACAAAACATGTCTCTCTCTGACTGGAGTACCTCAGCTGCTGGGTGTCTCTGAAACTCATTGAGGGCAACCTCACCTGGGTCCAGCTCTAGCTGAGGATGGGAAAACTTTAGAGTAAGCAAATGCTTCCGAGCCGGGGGCTAGTGGGGGTGAGGGAAACATAAAGGACAGGGAGAGACAAAATCAAATCACCTTAAACTTGAACACTGATTTTAAGGGCTGCATACAGGCTGTTTAAAGAGGAAGAACACTGTGCCAACTCAGGCTTCCTGGGCTTGTATCTCGGTCTCATCATTTCTCACCATTCGACTCCGGCGCACGGCAACCCCATGTGTGTCACAGCAGAACTGCGTGCCAGAGAGTTTTCAATGGCTGATTTTTCAGAAGGCCTTTCTTCTAGGGTGCCTCTGGGTGTACTTGAACCCCCAACTTTGAGTTAGCAGCCAAACACATTAATCATTTGTACCACCCATGGTGCAAAACAGAGCAAATTATTAAACACTCTGTACCTTAGTTTCCTGTCTGCCCTGTAGCACACGGGTAATAACAACACATGCCTCATAGAGTTCATGGGGACTGGGTGAGTAAAAATACGCAGATTACTTAGAACATTGCCTGGTACTTTCTTTTCCTTTAAGCTACTAGTACTCTTTACCTCCACGTCCACCAAAGGATTAACTGAAAAAACAAACAGTGAAATTAAGGCCAATATTTTTTTACTTTTTGTCGCTCAGTAGTGGCAAAAGATTTGATGAATTTACACTTGAACAAATGAGATTTGAGGATTACTCCAAGACCTCCCTTGAACTGATTCATGTTATGTTGATATTACCACTGTCCACCATCCCCATGAATAATTTAGAGTGGGCTGCCTAACACTTGTTGAAACAAAAATATTTGAAATAAAAAACTAACAGATGGGTAGAACTATTCTGAATAAACACAGTGGAAAAGGAATTCAAAAGCTACTATACTTAACACCACAAATAAGAATTCAGATTAGAGAAAGGTCAAAATGCAAAGAAAGACTATTATAAATGTATTTAAAACATAACCCATTGTCGTTGAGTCAATTCCAACTCCTAGTGACCCTATAGGACAGAGTAGAACTGTCCCATGGGGTTTCCAAGGCTGTAAGCTTTATGGAAGCAGACTGCCACATCTTTCTCCCCAAGAGTGGCTGGTGGGTTCCGACCACTGGTCTTTTGGTTAGCAGCCGAGAGCTTAACTGTTCAGTCACAGTTAGAACCCTTAAATGCACACTATGTTAAAGATAAGAATAAAACATAGAAAATCTAAGCAGTTATGCTCAAACATTCAGTAATAAAGAAACTGAATGAAGAGAAAAGGCTGAAATGATTTTTAGTTACATGTTTTAAAAGCACAGTTGTAACATGTTTAAACACATATAGGGAAAAGAGAAACTGAAAGTGAAGCATTTATTAAGTCAAAGCAGAAAACAGAAAATAGAACTGAAAGATTTAGTACTGTTCATTTTTCCCAAAAATATAACCTAGAACTTTTAAAAAGTATTGATTTTTACAGAAGGAAACTATAAGCCTCAACTTTAAATACTTAGTTGACCTTTACTAAGTGATGATAAGCTTTATAGAATTCAACGGATGTGGAAAGAGTTAGAAAGTAGATGGTCCAAGAAAGAGTGCCCACCACCAATATTCAGTACATGGAAAATGCCTCAGCTACACACAAGGACAATGAAACGCACTCTATGGGGGTCCTGCAATTCACAAGGTAGAAGGCAAAGTAGTCACCCTGGATGAGTTTTGGTGTGTAGCCTGACCTTTATCTTGGATACAACACTTGCAAACATAACTACGATATTGATTTAAGAACACTCAGAGGAAAGAATTGCGTAATGGTCAGAATGAACGTGTAAGGCACAGATCTTGCTACGCTAACACAATGGCTTTTTCTGAGATAACAGAGAGTGGATACAGGGAGCTGGGTAGACAACATTTATCTACATTTTAACAATGCTTTCAACCCTGTGCTGCATATCAGCATGCTGAGAAATTAAGAGATGAATTGTATAAACGATGTGACAGAGTGAATTACTAGCAGCTTACAGACTGGAAATAAAGGGTTATTCTTCTTTCAGGTGCAGACGTACGTGCATATAGACACGCTGATGTATTTCAGGTTTCAATTTGCAGCTAGACTAATCATATGAAATAAAATAAATGTAGCTTATACACTAATCATTTTCAGGCAAAGGATCATTTGATAGCATCCAAGTATCTCAACAACTCATGAGAAAGAAAATTCTGGAAATAAAACAACGACGACAAAGAGACTAGCTATTTACTTTCACTTAAAAAATATAAGCAAAGGAAATCTACTGAATGAAAAAGAAAACACAGTGTCTATTAGAAGTACAGGTCATGCCTTCTACGGCACCAGCTGAATTTTTCTTCAGCATTTGTGTTTTAACTTTTCTGTTCGATGAGCCCAGTTAGGTTGGTAAATCTGTCTGCGCATTCCCTGGTTTGTTTTGCGCGGCTGTAACGCACCCCAGCAGGAGCCCAATGGGGGAAGGTCCTGTCTTAGAAAAGGGACATAACAAAACCCAGGGCCCAATTCAGACTCAGAGAGACCCTGTAGGACAGAGTAGAGCTGCCTCATAGGGTTTCCAAGGCCGTAATCTTTATGGAAGCCTACTGCTACATCTTTCTCCAAGGGAGCAGCTGGTGGGTTCGAACTGCCGACATCTGGGCTAGCAGTCAAGCGCTTTAACTGCTGAGCAACCAGCGCTCTGACATAATAAAGATGGGCTCCATTTTCAACAATGTTATTTGGAATCAACTGCAAGTCAAAGCTTAGCTATTTAAGCATGGACTTAGAAGAATAGAAGGTAAACTGACCATTCATTCATGCCATCCTTCATTCACCCATTCAGGAAACTGAGAACCTACTATGTGCTAGGCACCACGGATATAACAGTGAACAATCTAAACTCTAAGGCCTCTATAATTCTGGAGTTTACCCTGTAAGATAAAAGACTTGTAAAGACGCTCATTGAAATAGCTATGATGGGAGCCCTGGTGGCACAGTGGCTAAGCAGTCCACTGCTAATCAAAAGGCCCACAGTTCGAATCCACCAGCTACTCCTTGGAAACCCTATGGGGCAGTTCTACTCTGTCCTGTAGGGTTGTCATGAGTTGGAATCGACTCAATGGCAATGGGTTTATGATTGGAGGAATGCTGCTTTTCCAACAATTCTTATGTATTAAAATGGAAAAAGTTACTGTGTATCAGAGGCTAAATACAAGGTCAGCTGGGCTTAGTGGAAAGTAAAAATATTGGGATATTTTCAACAGAATTATAGTATAACTTTCAAGTATCTATAGTTACTTGAAAATTTGTAGAGTATCTTTTTTTAAAGATGCTTAAAACTAATTTACTGAAAAACAGAGACTAATAATAATATCAATTGTCAACATGTAAATGAGAAGTTCTTAAGTATTCAAAAAACAGTTTCCTTAAATAGTTCAAGCATTCATATTACATTTCTTCACAATAATAAATCACCCGGCAATTTCAATATCCGTGGTTATCATCGGTGCCATTCTTTTTCAGCTGATTATGACTTCAATTAAGATTTGAATTAATGGCATTAGGCTAATAACTACCATACTGTACCTTCACTGTGTTGGCTGGTAATAAGAACCACACTTGTGATTTACAGTACACCGGGCTTTATAAGGGTCATTAGGCCATTAGTTACATTGATCAGAATACCACACCACACAGCAGAACTAAAACACTGTAATTTGCTTAGACTGTTTTGCATCTAGTAACACATCTGTGTGTACACAGCACGAGCAGAGCTAAAATCAGGTAGATTGCTCCCCCTTAACAATACCAAGATGTGAACTTTAGAGTCAAAAGAAGAGAATTCTACTGATGATTCTTGCCACTGGAATTCACTTGTTTTCTGGATATACCATAAAATTAGTCGATCCAGGACAAGAGCATAAAGTCAGGATTTCTAGGGGTCAAATGAGCCCAGGCTGACAGTCAATCTTAGCACGCCACTACACGCTCACATGTTTAAGTTAGTCCACGTTTAGTTTAAGGCTATTTATTTGCAGGGTTCTGCCACCTAAACCTACAGAAGGTTTTCTGGATTTGCTTTGGGGGCTTGGCTCTGATCGGTACTGCCTTTAAGCAGGCTAAACTATCACTCAAACATTTTTGGTTCTACTAAATCTCGGCTTCCCAATGGAAGCTGAAAGTACAAATTTTTTTTTTTTTTTTCTGGTTGTCACAGTAAAAGAAAGGTACTGAGGTAAAAACTTCAACTTTCAGATTTAGAAAATAGCATTCAAAGCCAGGATTTTGGCACAAATTATCAGGGCTTCAGCTTCTTTTAAGCTCACGGAGGAAGTGGTCACTCCGCTAATCAGCCAGTAAAGATGACTGTCGATCCAGGCAGATCACCCACTTAACTCACTGACCAAGACTGGCCTGGATCTCGCTTTAAGCACTATAATTCAGAGCAGTATACAGGAAGCCTCCGTGAAGGAAAAGGCAACATTTTCAGTCACGTAAATCTCAGGTAGCAAATTAAAAGGAAAATAAAAGTTTGTTAGGGAGATAAAAACGTTTTAGATTTGTTTACATTATAATTTGGGGGGGATGGCTTCAGTGTTTTCAAGGGGGAAGAACAAACACGTAATCCATAAAAATTAAGATGAATTTCTGAATTTGAATTATGACTATTTCTCACATTTATTTTATTATTACTTAACAGCTTTTTAAAAAGACCTGCTGGCAAGAGACATTTTCTTCATCACCGCTAAAACACTGTTAAAAGTTAAATCTACTTCTATGATTTATGTGGATAATTTGTTAACTATAATAATAAAAGTCAGAAGGAAACAAACCAGCTCTACTTTATAATTTTCTGTCTTCCCCACTTCCCAGAACATATAGTAGGATGTCTATAAACTAATTTCACGCTAGGAAACATCCAGGACCTTAAACACAGTTTGATATTGTCACAGTTTGGGTTCACGAAGTAGGCTGAGGTACCCCTGAAGCCATCTGATTATACTCCACGGTCTATGGAAGGAATGGAGAGAATCACGCCAAAGCATGGCCCTAACTACAAAGATTGCTTTGGAAAAAACATACACAGGCCTTTACCTTCCTCCTTTCTTCGTTTTGCTTCTTCCTCACTTCTTTCCTTGGCTTTCAGTGCTTCATCAGCTTTCGCTGAAATGAAAAACAATGAAATTTCGTTTATTTTATGCCCATATTGCAAGTGGAAATGCTGGGGAACGTGGGAAAAAAAAATCATCACATGTTTTTTGTGAAGGAGTCAGAAGAAAGAAACAAAGTGGTTGGAAATTTCAAATACACATTTTAGAACCTTTATTCAGAATAAACATTTAGAATACTTATTTAGAATCTTTGAACTTAATTCACTACAATCTCCGTACAAAAGAGAAATCAACTCTAAGAACATCGGTTTAAACGGTGGCATAGCTGGGAAAGGCTGCTGAGGACGTTACTGGTGACCCGATGTGTCAGTGCCACGCACCTGTCTGAGACTCGGGAGGAAAGCTCTTCAGCTACCATCCATATTTTAAATAAAGAAGCTTGCAATATCTATGCAGTAGTATCTAATTAAGTAGCATATTATTGTTGTTTCATGGCACATCACAGCTGCAGTTCTTTATTCATGTTATGACAGCATTTGGTAAAAAGAATCTTTTTCCCTCTAGAAGCCTCTTCCCTTATTACTTAATTATCTACTAGTTGCTCAACTGCAGGGGTTTTCACACACTTTACTACAGATGTTAAAGAAGATTAAAAATACACAGCACAGTAACAAGGGACTATCAATACACCCTGTAAATTAATTACATTTCTGTTCTAGCACATCATTTATTCCAAAGCACTAACGTCTCTGAGGAGCGATTCCTCCTTACTGCCGTTCCACTGCCTGATGAGTGAACCAAGTGCAAATAAGTCTCTAACAGCATTACGGCTGATGAAACATTAAGTTAAAAAAGTATTGCCTCACCAAAAGGAAAAGAATCAAACTGTGCCACGTTAAACTTTGGATGAGCCTTTATTATAATGATAACAGCCATGTAAAGTGTGATTTAAAAAATAGACAAACTTACACTTTGGCTTCTGGCTGCATATATTTTTCCTGTACAAAATCAACATATCATTTGGAAAGCACAAAACCTGGTTTAAAAGGAGACTTTAAAGAAAATACATGCTACATACATAATTATTTTTCTTCCAAGTATGATTTTTCTTCACCATCAATATTGACACTTTCTTAAAACATAAAACTTATATAATGGTGTTACGAAGTGCTATATCCAATTACGCAGACATCTGTTTCCAGTTACAAGCTTTTATACACACTTAGACTGCATTTAAGGTCATGAAATATTAAAACTTTTATGCCACTCTGTATCACTGCGAGAATCTATTAAATTAGATAATAAAAACAAACCACCAGTAAGTCTAAAGACTTTTACTTCATTTACACTTTATTCTCCCTGGTAGGAGGACAGGGATAATAGAAATCCCATTTAAATTCAATTTTGGTTACATGTGTAATTGTAGATATACCCCTTGAGTCATGTAAAATGCCCAGCTTATGTTTCTTTCAAATTATCCCGTTCAGATTCACATTCTACTCCTTACAACCATCTTCAATATGTATTAGCAGAGCTCATTAGGCTGAAATTTAATAATGCAAACATCAGGCGGATTTCAAGAACCTCCATCAACAACGTAAGATGGATTGCTTATATACAGCTCTTGGGCCAACTGGGCACAATTTAAATTCAATAAACTACTCTGCCTAAATCTGATTTATCTATTTCACTATGCGGCTTCGTCCTTTCTTACTGATTTGTTGCTCTACGTGGACAATTCACTGGAATATTGTTTTATGTTTCTTTTTTTTTAACTGCAAATGGCTCTTGCACTATGGTTAAATATCGTATGTAATTTAGCTTGATGCTGTCAATCAAGACTCCCAAGTATGTATGTGTGCAGATGTGTGTGTATGTGTATAGATATGTAAAATCTTTTGAATAACGCTGAAATAGCATGTTGTTGTTAGGTGCCGTCGAGTCGGTTCCGACCCATAGCGACCCCGTGCACAACAGAACGAAACACTGCCCGGTCCTGCGCCATCCGTACAATCGCTGTTATGCTCGAGCTCATTGTTGCAGCCACTGTGTCAATCCACCTCGTTGAGGGTCTTCCTCTTTTCCGCTGACCCTGTACTCTGCCAAGCATGATGTCCTTCTCCAGGGACTGATCCCTCCTGACAGCATGTCCAAAGTATGTAAGACGCAGTCTTGCCATCCTTGCTTCTAAGGAGCTTTCTGGTTGTACTTCTTCCAAGACAGATTTGTTCCTTCTTTTGGCAGTCCGTGGTGTATTCAATATTCTTTGCCAACACCACAACTCAAAGGCGTCAACTCTTCTTCGGTCTTCCTCATTCATTGTCCAGCTTTCACATGCATATGATGTGATTGAAAATACCATGGTTTGGGTCAGGCACACCTTAGTCTTCGGGGTGACATCTTGCCCTTCAACACTTTGAAGAGGTCCTTTGCAGCAGATTTGCCCAATGCAATACATCATTTGATTTCTTGACTGCTGCTTCCATGGCTGTTGATTGTGGATCCAAGTAAAATGAAATCCTTGACAACTTCAGTCTTTTCTCCGTTTATCATGATGTTGCTCACAGGCCCAGTTGTGAGGATTTTTGTTTTCTTTATGTTGAGGTGCAATCCATACTGAAGGCTGTGGTCTTTGATCTTCATTGGTAAGTGCTTCAAGTCCTCTTCACTTTCAGCAAGCAAGGTTGTGTCATCTGCATAATGCAGGTTGTTAATGAGTCTTCCTCCAGTCCTGATGCCCCGTTCTTCTTCATATAGTCCAGCTTCTCATATTATTTGCTCAGCTCACAGATGGAATAGGTATGGTGAAAGAATACAACCCTGACGTACACCTTTCTTGACTTTAAACCAATCCGTATCTCCTTGTTTTGTCTGAACAACTGCCTCTTCATCTATGTACAGGTTCCTCATGAGCACAATTAAGTGTTCTGGAATTTCCATTCCTCGCACTGTTATCCATAGTTTATGACACATGGGGGACTGACAGACACGGGGGGCGGGGGTGGGGACACATAGCATAGATAATAATTAATTTTAAAAGCACAAATTTAAAAGTTTTACCAATAATCAATATGTTTTCTACAAAAATGAATGAATTTATCTGAAGATAATTCATTTACTCAAATTGAGTCATTAGGATAAACTCCTCATTGATTATTAAGGGACTCTTTTTTTTCTAGAAGAAAAATCTATTTTTCTTTCTGTCACTATGATTTAAATGTCAATAAGGGAAGAATTCATGGTCATTCATATATGATTTAGTTTTTCCTAATGATTTTTATATTCGGTAAAAGGCAGCAATCCCGTTTGACATATGGGGATACTGAATCTCTTTAGCAGCGCCAAGGAATTTGAGCCCAAAGAGCATGACCGGTAAGCAGCAAGTCCCAGTCTCTATGACTCCTGATGGCTACCTTTGGAATTTACAGCAGGATCTACTCTAAAGCAGCTCACGTATCAAAAGGACTTACACCTTCCACTAACCCTGTGTATAACTTGCAGTAACTTGGCTCTTCCCAGCTCCCACGCGAACAGTCCCTCCAGGCTTCGTTTCCATTACTACCCAACCTGAACCCCAAAATACCCATTTCAATTCCACGCATGTGGCATGCTGAGTAGAACTGCCCCACAGAGTTTCCTACAACCTGTAATCTTTACGGCAGCAGATCGCCAGGCCATCCTCCCATGGAGCCACTGGGTGGGTTCAAACCATCAAACCTTCTGCTAACGACCAAACGCTTACCGCTGTGCAACCAGGCCTCCTTTCCATGCTCATAAACACCCTCGTTTCTCTCATTCTTTTAACAATCTGTTATCAACACATCTGGCCACTTTTTCTATTTATAGTATATAAGTACAGTGTATAAATGCCATTGGCTCTACTAAAAACCATCCTCATGTCCTGTAACGAACTATGCTTTCTCTCTATAAACGTCAATACCCTCACATGCCATTCCCAGCTCCTTATATCTTCTCATCCTCACTCCTGTCCACTCCCAGACTTTTACATTCACCTCGTTTCAGAAAGTGAGCCCATCCCTTGTGCTTCACAACTTGTTCCCATCCAAGTCCTTCAGGATCCTTTCTGATTCTCCAGGTTCAGACTCTCTCACCCTCAGACTATAAACACAGGTAAGTCTTACAAATTCTCTACAGTACTTACTCTCCTTTCAACCAGGCCACTGTCTACTCTTGTTCCCACCACCTTTTCCCTCACAGGCTCATGTAATGGTCCCTAAAAGCGCTGTCATGGCCAAGTCTAATGGCTACCTCAGCTTCTGTATTTTTAAAACAGTTAACCAACAACATCTTTCTCATAACATGCTCCTAATTCTAACAATTCTTTGTCAACCTTTTCTTTTGTCTCTTTCACCCACATTTTACTTCTTGGAGTTCTGTTCTTGGGCAGTCTACAGAAGGTCTAACATGTAAACTATATGTCTATCATAGCCATGTTTCTCTCTGGCTCCAGCTCTAGTCCCTCTCCTGATCTTTAGAACTATTTTTCCACTCACTTCCTGATGCTTCCACACAGATATTTCAAAGTCACGCCCATGACTGAACTCACAGTCTTTCACTCAAACCTGGTCCACTTCTTTTGCTGATTCGTATTTCACCAGTCACTCACTCTCTCCTGCTGGAAATCTTTGTGACACTCTCCTTCAACTCTTACCCTCACGCTGCATCACTGATTGGCTAGGAATTCCATCAGATTCTACTTCATAGTTTATCTCTGGAATCTACCCACTTCTTTTCAATTTCACTGCCAATACTCACACTCAGGACCTCACCTCTTTTCACTCTGAACAAGAAAGAAGCTCCTGTTTGTACTTCTGATCCTGTGCCCTCCGATGTAACCTTCACATTACCACCAGGGTAAGGAATGTGCTTTGTTGTTTGTTTGCTTTTGTGGCCCCAGCAGCCAAGTACAGTATCTAGGACACAGAGGTACTCAATATTCAAAGAGTCAGTAAAATAGACAAGCCTTTGGAGCATCTGATCAAAGGGGGGTGAAAAAAAAAAAGGAGACCCTAATAAACATCGTAAGAAATAAATAAAATGACATTACTAGAGATAGAGGAAATTTTAAAAATTAAACAATATACAAATATAAACACAGACAACCGTATGTCAAAACACTGGGAAATCTAGAGAAAATCAATAATCGTTTAGGAAAATAAGAAGTCGTAGAACATCTAAAAAGTTAAAATTAAACTTCTATTTCAAAAAATGTTTCTAGGCTACCCAGTTTTATGTAAGACTTCTACCAAACTTTCAAGGGACCATGAATGGCCCAAATACATATTAAAAATGCACTCAATGTCACCAGTACTCAAGGAAATGCAAATTAAAACAATGTTATAAATTTTTGCCCAAGAAACTGTTTAAAAATAAAGACTAAAAATAACATGAAGTGTTAGCAATGATATAGTGAAATAAATTCTCTCATACCCTGGCAGTAGGATATAAACTTGTGAAGTAGTTTTAGAAGGCTCCTGGACTTGCGGACAACATCAAATGTACATATACCCTTGATTTATCTAGCAATTCTACTTCTAGGATATTATTCTATGAAAATACTTGCATGTGTATACAAAGACACACATACAAAGATGTAATTCTTTTTGTAATTAAAAAACAAAACAAAACAAAACCAAGAGAACAACCTAAATATGGGTGAGGATAAATAAATGACAGTATAAAATTATGAAATACTATAAAGCCATTATAAAGAATGAGATAGATTTGTATCCATTGATATGGGAAGATCTTCAAGACAAATATTAAGTTAAAATATCGAGTTGGAGAACAATGTAGAATACGATCTCATTTACTAAACAAAACAAGGTGCGTGAGTACATGTGTAAACGAACAGGGCGAAGACAGAAGGAAGGCATGAAAAACTGCTAGCGTACTTGGCTACACCAGTGGTCTTCCCACCTTATTAACTACCTTTATTTAAAAACATACATACGTACTCCAATATTCCATCTGTAAAGTTAAAAAACAAATTATACTTTCAAGATGGTGAAGAAGTTTCCTGATGCACTTACATATATTTTGGAGCCCAGAGAGGATAAACAGTAAATAAAAGTATTTAGGAAGGGTTAATGGTGATGGCTGAATAACATGATAATGTAATTAATGTCACTGAACTGTACATGTGAAGACTGCAGAAATTACAAATGTTCACTTACTTATATACTTTTACCACAATAAAAAGCTTTTAAAAAAGCATTTAGCAAAATGTATGTTGTTGTTAGGTGCTGTCGAGTTGGTTCCGACTCATAGTGATCCTATGTACAAGAGAACAAAACACTGCCTGGTCCCAAGCTATCCTCACAATTGTTGCTATGTTTGAGCCCCTTGTTGCAGCTACTGTGCCAATCCATCTCCTTGAGGGTTTTCCTCTTTTTCACTCTACCTTCTACTTAACCAAGCAGGACGTCCTTCTGCAGGGACTGATCTCTCCTGATAACATGTCCAAAGTACGTGAGATGTAGTCAAGCCATCCTTGCTTCTAAGGAGCATTCTGGCTGTACTTCTTCCAGGCAGATACGTTCATTCTTCTGGTAGTCTGTGATATATTCAATATTCTTTGCCAATGCCATAATTCAAAAGGCATCAATTCTCGTTCGATCTTCCTTACTCGTTGTCTAGCTTTGGCATGCATATGAGGCAACTAAAAATACCACGGCTTGGGTCAGGCACATCTTACTCCTCAAGGTGACATCTTTGCTTTTTAACACTTGAAAGAGGTCTTTTGCAGCAGATCTGCCCAATGCAGTATGTTGTATGATTATTTCTTCACTGCTGCTTCCATGGATATTGATTGATTATAGATCCAAGTAAAATGAAATCCTTGACGACATTAATATTTTCTCCATTTACCATGATGTTGCTTATTTGTCCAGTTGTGAAGATTTTTGTTTTCTTTGTATTGAAGGGTAATCCATACTGAAGGCTGCAGCCTTTGGTCTTCATCATTAAGTACTTCAAGTCCTGTTCGCATTCAACAAGCAAGGTTGTATCATCTGCTTATCATGGGCTGTAACGAGTCTTCCTCCAATTCTGATGCTGCATTCTTCATATAGTTCACCTTCTCGGGCTATTTACTCAACGTACACATTGAATAGGTACGGGAAAAAGGATACAACTCTGCCACACACCTTTCCTGACTTTAAACCATGCAGTATCCCCTTGTTCTGCCTCTTGGTCTATGTACAGTTTCCTCATGAGCACAATTAAGTATTCCGGAATTCCCATTCTTTGCAATGTTATTCATAATTTGTTATGATCCACACAACTGAATGCCTTTGCATAGTCAAAAAAACACAGGAAAACATCCTTCTGTTATTCCTCTGCTTTCCTCCAAGATCCATCTGACATCAGCAGTGATATCCCTTGTACGTGATTCTGAATCTGGCTTGGACTTCTGGCAGTTCCCTTTCAATGTACTGCTGCAACCACTTTTGAATGATCTTAAGGGAAATTTTACTTGTGTGGTGATATTAATGATGCTGTTGGATCACCTTTCTCTGGAATGGGCACAAATACGGATCTCGTCCAGCCGGCTGGCCAGGTAGCGAGCACTTCTGGCACTGCGTCCATTTGCTGAAACATCTCAGTCGGTGTTCCACCAACTCCTGCAGCCTTGTTTTTCACCAGTGCCTTCAGTGTAGCTTGGGCTGCTTCTTTTGACACTGTAGGTTCCTGATCATACGCTACCTCCTGAAATGGCTGAATGTCAACCAGTTCTTTTTGGTACAGTGACTCTGTGCATTCCTTCCATCTTCTTTTGATGCTTTCTGCACCATTCAATATTTTGCCCATAGAATCTTTCAGTACTGCAATTCAAGGTTTGAACTTTTTCTTCACTTCCTCCAGCTTGAGAAATGCCAAGCGTGTTCTTCCCTTTTGGATTTCTACCTCCAGGTCTTCGCGCATGTCATTATAATACTTTACTTTGTCCTCTCAAGCTGCCCTTTGAAATCTTCTGTTCAGCTCTTTTACTTCATTTCTTCCACTTGGTTTAGCTGCTCTGTGTTGCAGAGCAAGTTTCAGAGTCTCTTCTGACATTCATTTTGGTCTTTTCTTTCTTTCCTCTCTTTTTAATGACCCCTTGCTTTCTTCATTTGTGATGTCCTTGATGTTACTGTTTGGTCTTCAGGTATGTGTTCACTCAAAATATATAGTTCTGTTTATTTCAGTATAGTATAATTCTGAGTGCTTTTTACACTAAGAAAAAGACGCTAGGGCATTTTATAGGCACTGCTGTATCAAAATGTTCTAAGTGAGAGTGTAAAGCTGGGTGATCTGTAGTCAGGAGACTAGTACTGCTTCCAGTACTGCCCATCTCATCCTTCACATGGGTACAGCCTTTGCTGGGTAAGTTATCAAAACACCTTTGAGAAAATTCTCTGACATTTCATTCTTTCTTACTACATTTACCATGAATGACACTGACTTTATTTGGTTTAAATATTATCAAATGTTTTAAAAAGTCCGAGTCAGTCAAAGAGATAAAATATAAATTAACAATAAAATGTAATTTCCCCAAAGAATTCTAAGTATGGGTACTCTATCTAGATAAGTTATTGTTATGCATATCTTATTAATGAGAGATGAAGGGCCCAAGAAGGTTAAATATTTTGCCAAGGTCACAATGGCCATGGTACGGGGCTTGTGAACTCCAGTTAGGTATTGTTTTTAGCCTGTCTCTTACCTCATCTAGAAGCAAAGAGTAGCCAGAAATACAGCCTAATGAGCCCCTTTCCATGTACATGTTATTGCTTTATCAAGAAACTTTTACTTGAATATGTGTTATTCAAAATCACATGGAACACCTGAAGAAGCCTCTGCTTTGGTATCAACCACTCATACACGCTTATTTTTTCATACATTTAAGGTGGCATTAGAAAATGTATCTAGAAAGTTTCTCTTGGACATATCATGTTAAGTCCCCTGGGCATCTGTGTGTGGGAAACATTCAATAATCCTGAGATTTTCTTCCCCATTTCCAAAATTCAGTAGCTCATCTAAAGTGGAAACGTAATCAGCAGTGCTATTAAGAGTAATTCTGATCCCAGAGTGTTGTTATCTCCATGCTTCAATAACCACCATGTGTCTGAAACGTACTGCTGGAGTGAATGACGGTTCTAAGTAAGAAAGTGCCTAAAGAAAGGCATTATTAGTTTGTATTCGATGTGTTTGTGAGAGAGATGTTAGCAAAGAAGAGAAAGGCGCTGTTTACATTTACAGTTTCATTTCCTTCGAAATTTCATGTGAACAGTTAAGGCAATTTTAATTTTAATCTAGAGGAAGAAAAACCAGACGACTGTGAAGTCTTAGCTCGGTCTTGCCAGAATCTCTCTCTAGGTCTTAATGGAAAGGGGTAATATAGGTGTCTCCTGGAAGACGTGCAAGAGAGTAGATTCTGAATCAATTTTCCAAGTCTATCTGTTCATCTGGTAGCAAGTACCATGACTTCTTTGTCCACTGAAATTTTTAATGCCCCAGGAGGAAAAAACGGGCGAGTGGACCATTATAAGTATGGAGAAAACAACTTTT
The DNA here is from genome assembly GCF_030014295.1 of Loxodonta africana. NCBI lineage: Eukaryota > Metazoa > Chordata > Mammalia > Proboscidea > Elephantidae > Loxodonta > Loxodonta africana. The sequence continues at coordinate 75,326,120 of NC_087364.1, read as the reverse complement.
AGTTACTAGCTTCTAAAAACAAAAAATGTGGTGATCTGTGTTCTATGAAAAGAAACATAAGGGAAAATGGTATAATATTGGATCAAGGACTGGCATACAAGCTTCAAAGTAAATAATTATAGATCTAGCAACTTGGTTTAAAAAGCATGAAAATTTTTAAATCAAGTAAATGGAATAACCAGAAACATCAGAACTGCAAAAGCCTGCTTTTTCTTTATATGTTTAAAAAAGTAAACCACCAGAGATTTTTAAAGGTATGTGAACTTAAAAACGAGAAAAAATTAGAACAAAATACTAAGTTTGTATTAGTTAAGAAAATGCAAACAATGACTTACCTAGGCCATCCCAACAATAGCACAGCAGATAACATAAAAATGCACTAGCTATCACTACGTCAAATTCATTTAAAAACTGACGTATGAACACAGCTGTTGCTTCTGCATATTTAAAGGCTATGTACCTGTGGTCACAATATTAGCTGCGTCCAGGTGCCTCTGCCTCCTCCGCTGTGCACCCAGCATAGACATGAGCTCCACTGATGACAAGTTCTTATCACCTACTAACCTGTACCACTAATAAACACCAGCAATACCAACATATGAGTAAAAACATTTAGTCATGCCTAACAGCTGAAATGACTATTCCCAATCTACCCTGAATACCATAAAGGTCAACAGTAACTACAAGTAAAAAAGTTTCACAAATACATAATTCCTGCGGCTGAACAGCTACAACAAAAAAGAAAGCCATTGTTCATTATCAGCAAGTGCTCTATAAATATTATTTTTGTGGATTACTTTATAAGCAGGCTCTTTTTCATTAGTTCCTTCATCTGTCTATTCAAAATGGATTTACAAAACAGATGACAGAAAAATTCAGGAACTACAGAATACTGTATCCCTAAAATTGTGCTAAAACCTGAGGACTGAGAGATGAAGAAGTTCATAGACTAGAAGTTGTGTATACGGACTTTGGAAGCATAAAGGAAGAGGACATGGTCAAAGACCCGGAGGAGGCTATGCTCTTGAGCTGCCTATTGCAGGGTAACTAAGTGTTAGCCAGGAAGTCAGGCCAATCATTCGGCTCATGGAGTCTCAAAAAACCGGCTCAATTATATTTCATTTTATGTTTCCAGTCAAGTTCAATGGGGCTCTGGAATAAACAGCAGTAGAAAGGCAGGAGGTATGTTATCACAGACCCAAAGGGAAGCTTGACCAGGAAAGCTGTGTTCCCAAGGGGTGCTGTCTACTGCCAGGGAGACCCTACCGATTCAAAACAACCTCGAGTCAAGAGAGAAGCTGCAACACAAATCTTATGCAGTACAATCAAATTCTCAGAAATCACAAATGCCTGGACCTAGAGGGAGCCTTAGAGACCCTCTGGCCTCGCCTTACTCACAGCGTGTTCCAGGGAACGTTCGTTCCTCTGACGGCCCACTGGCTCTAACCAGGGTTCCACGTGGAACAAGACTGGACAACGCAACGTGACCCTCCCCTCGTGGAGAGTCTCGACGTCTGTTGGCAAACTCCGAGACACTCTACAGTAAAGAAACTTGTTCCCTGAGCTTAGCCCACGTGCCCCCGCTTTATCTTACTACAGAACCACTCCTTCCTGTACTACGAGTAAACAAGGAATACACTCAGGGAGATTCTCATCTAGTCTGTGCTTTCCGTCATCTTATTTTTTTTCCTAGCTCTGATTTCAAGAGGATGAAAGATATTTGATCATTTAAAATATTTTTAAAAACTCCCATTTGGATGGCTGGAGACACAGGAAACATTACTTCCAAAGCACAGTTATTCTGGAATCTAGAAATGCTTTGTTATATATGACTCAGAAGGTCCTTTATGTTTATTTCTGAAAGTTGTTCAGATAATAATAGTAAGGGATGGTGATGTTAAAATATTGTGGATTCTGAGATGACAAGTAAAAAGTATGAAATGATATCATATCTTTTAATTCCTTTCTCTCTTACTTTTTTTTTCAGGCACCAATGTGGGAGTATAAATATTCAGAACGTATCGAATGATTTGGGTTTGTCTGCTTTTCATCACTTCCCCTTTTGTATACTTTGTACTAGTTCACACAGTAAAAGCTTCTTCTTTCACCATTTTATCCTGTGTCATGTCTTCTGGATTTTCTCTTAATTCTTATACCCCCACGTGGGATTTAAAGATTACCCAAACTTGCCAGGGTTTACTGTACGTGCCCTTCCTTTTTGCTGCTGGGGAAATTTCAATGTCATTTATTATAAAAGCTTCGACGCTCCAATTCACTGCTGAGTGGCACACCAAGGTTGTCCAACAGACGTGCTGGTCTAACGTGGCTGTGCGCAGTGTATCCTCATCGCCTCACTCCTACAGACAGACGTGCTGGTCTAACGCGGCTGTGCGCAGTGTATCCTCATCACCTCACTCCTACAGACAGACGTGCTGGTCTAACGTGGCTGTGTGCAGTGTATCCTCATCTCCTCACTCCTACAGACAGACGTGCTGGTCTAAAGTGCCTGTGCGTGGTGTATCCTAATCGCCTCACTCCTACAGACAGACGTGCTGGTCTAACGTGGCTATGTGCAGTGTATCCTAATCTCCTCACTCCTACAGACAGACGTGCTGGTCTAAAGTGCCTGTGCGTGGTGTATCCTAATCTCCTCACTCCTACAGACAGACGTGCTGGTCTAACGTGGCTATGTGCAGTGTATCCTCATCGCCTCACTCCTACAGACAGACGTGCTGGTCTAACGTGGCTGTGCGCGGTGTATCCTCATCGCCTCACTCCTACAGACAGACGTGCTAGTCTAACGTGGCTGTGCGCGGTGTATCCTCATCGCCTCACTCCTACAGACAGACGTGCTGGTCTAACGTGGCTGTGCGCAGTGTATCCTCATCGCCTCACTCCTACAGACAGACGTGCTAGTCTAACGTGGCTGTGCGCGGTGTATCCTCATCGCCTCACTCCTACAGACAGACGTGCTGGTCTAACGTGGCTGTGTGCAGTGTATCCTCATCGCCTCACTCCTACAGACAGACGTGCTGGTCTAACGTGGCTGTGTGCAGTGTATCCTAATCTCCTCACTCCTACAGACAGACGTGCTGGTCTAAAGTGCCTGTGCGTGGTGTATCCTAATCTCCTCACTCCTACAGACAGACGTGCTGGTCTAATGTGGCTATGCGCGGTGTATCCTCATCGCCTCACTCCTACAGACAGACGTGCTAGTCTAACGTGGCTGTGCGCGGTGTATCCTCATCGCCTCACTCCTACAGACAGACGTGCTGGTCTAACGTGGCTGTGTGCAGTGTATCCTCATCGCCTCACTCCTACAGACAGACGTGCTGGTCTAACGTGGCTGTGTGCAGTGTATCCTAATCTCCTCATTCCTACAGACAGACGTGCTGGTTGCTGGTCTAACGTGGCTGTGTGCAGTGTATCCTAATCTCCTCATTCCTACAGACAGACGTGCTGGTCTAAAGTGCCTGTGCGTGGTGTATCCTAATCTCCTCACTCCTACAGACAGACGTGCTGGTCTAACGTGGCTATGTGCAGTGTATCCTCATCGCCTCACTCCTACAGACAGACGTGCTGGTCTAACGTGGCTGTGCGCAGTGTATCCTCATCGCCTCACTCCTACAGACAGACGTGCTGGTCTAAAGTGCCTGTGCGTGGTGTATCCTAATCGCCTCACTCCTACAGACAGACGTGCTGGTCTAACGTGGCTATGTGCAGTGTATCCTAATCTCCTCACTCCTACAGACAGACGTGCTGGTCTAACGTGCCTGTACGCAGTGTATCATCTCCTCACTCCTACAGACAGACGTGCTGGTCTAACGTGGCTGTGTGCAGTGTATCCTCATCGCCTCACTCCTACAGACAGACGTGCTGGTCTAACGTGGCTGTGTGCAGTGTATCCTCATCTCCTCACTCCTACAGACAGACGTGCTGGTCTAACGTGGCTGTGTGCAGTGTATCCTCATCGCCTCACTCCTACAGACAGACGTGCTGGTCTAACGTGGCTGTGCGCGGTGTATCCTCATCGCCTCACTCCTACAGACAGACGTGCTGGTCTAACGTGGCTGTGTGCAGTGTATCCTAATCTCCTCACTCCTACAGACAGACGTGCTGGTCTAAAGTGCCTGTGCGTGGTGTATCCTAATCTCCTCACTCCTACAGACAGACGTGCTGGTCTAACGTGGCTATGTGCAGTGTATCCTAATCTCCTCACTCCTACAGACAGACGTGCTGGTCTAACGTGCCTGTGCGCAGTGTATCATCTCCTCACTCCTACAGACAGACGTGCTGGTCTAACGTGGCTGTGTGCAGTGTATCCTCATCTCCTCACTCCTACAGACAGACGTGCTGGTCTAACGTGGCTGTGTGCAGTGTATCCTCATCTCCTCACTCCTACAGACAGACGTGCTGGTCTAACGTGGCTGTGTGCAGTGTATCCTCATCTCCTCACACCTACAGACAGACGTGCTGGTCTAATGTGGCTGTGTGCAGTGTATCCTAATCTCCTCACTCCTACACACAGACAGTCGTGCTGGTCTAACGTGGCTGTGTGCAGTGTATCCTCATCTCCTCACTCCTACACACAGTTGTGCTGGTCTAACGTGGCTGTGTGCAGTGTATCCTCATCTCCTCACTCCTACAGACAGACGTGCTGGTCTAATGTGGCTGTGTGCAGTGTATCCTAATCTCCTCACTCCTACACACAGACAGTCGTGCTGGTCTAACGTGCCTGTGTGCAGTGTATCCTCATCTCCTCACTCCTACACACAGTTGTGCTGGTCTAACGTGGCTGTGTGCAGTGTATCCTCATCTCCTCACTCCTACAGACAGACGTGCTGGTCTAACATGGTTGTGTGCAGTGTATCCTAATCTCCTCACTGGCACAGGCACGTCTATTCCCAACACTCCTGGTGGAATCCACGAGCATGCCAAAGTCAAGGAAGGAATCAAGCAGATCCCGTTACAATTTAAGAAGAAAAAGTTGATAGCTTTTTGTTTTTCTAATGTGGAAAGTATTATAGTGTTCTTCATGCTATATTTCTCTTTTTCAATTCTGGTAATGCCTGATACTTACCCAACTTGCCATTCCATAACTTGAACTAAAGGCTTACCTATGGCAATTAAGATGTCATTTTCAAAATTTAGAACAAATTTTGAAAATAAACCAATAATAACACGGGGATATATAACTGTAGTGACATCTAGTCTCTGAAAGAAAAGCTGTACCAGATTTTTTTTTCTTTTTTACAGGATGGTGATACGGAATATAAAAATAAGTTCATCGTTCTGTGTTCCTCTGACTTACTGCACATCCGTCAACTCGATGCCAGTTTGAAGTCTGTGGGCCACCAGTATAAGCCCCATTCCAGGAAAGATGTTTCGGCATTTCAGAAAAACTCTGGGGTTTGGAGCTACAGAGTTACTACTTTTGAAAGGAATCGTATCCTAGGCTCCACTAAGTTGTTTGCAATGCTTATTCTCTTCAGTAACTCCAAACACCCTATCGATACGTATTTTTAAAAAGTAACTAAAGGTAAGAAATTCCTGTAAAGTAATAACTAAAGTTCAGAAATGGCAATGCTCAAATATATGTCCAAAATCAAGCATCAGATGCAATAATTTTCTACATCGAAAGTTATGCCATATTTCTTTCCCTAATTTTTACTTTATCTCTTACTTTTTTTTTTTTTTTAATTTAAGTAGAATCATGTATTTTTATTCACACATTTTGTTTTCATGGCTTTAATTCCTGGAAGGAAACAGACACTTAAACAGGCCTACTGTGTGTCTGTCACTGTTCCAAGTATTCTAAGGTACAGGTATTTCTTACGACCCCGAAAAAGTTTCAGAAAGGCGTAATGATTTGCTCAAGGTTACATACGTAGTAATATTACAGCCAAGGGCTATAACGGTCTGCCTGCCCATCTTCCCGTTATAATGACTTTTTAAAAACTAGTGGAAATCATATAAAACAAATCTAATTCTATCAGTGCTTCTAAATAAAGGACAGTAATTTATTATTTTTCTAGTTAGAGGTGAAGTCAGGAGAGTAATGAATGAACTGTCCTTTGTTTTAAGGTAAGTATGAAAGCAAATAATTTGGGGTGCAATTGCTGTGTTATTAATATTTTGAAGCTGATTTTCTTTCAGGAATATTCTAATATTTATGTACATTCCATGGTTTTGATTGCTTCACTTCAGAGACTCATCACTTTGGTCTGAGACTGACAGCTGGATTTCAGTGCCTTAACGCATACGACTCCATACTAAACGTGCGAACACCTCTGCTAAAACACTGACTTCTACTGCTGAGCCCACAAATTTCCCCCAAAGGAGCTTTACGCCGTGTTCTGATTTCATCCTGTTAAAGATAGGTTTTAAATGCACTTTTTATATACTACATCCTGATAGAGGGTTTGTGTCATTGCCCTAATTGGGCTGTCCCTACCATGTTACAGAATACTGCAAATGCAATTCAAAGTGATAACACAGCCTTCCTCGGATGACGAACTGTGGCCCTTTGTAGGTGTGGCCTGGTATTAGAACAGTCAGGGAGGCTTCTACTCCCCTAGATCTGTGAAGCAGCCCTGCTGGCGCAGTGGTTAAGTGCTAAGGCTGCTAACCAAAAGGTCTGGCAGTTTGAATCCGCCAGGCGCTCCTTGGAAACTCTGTGGGGCAGTTCTATTCTGTTCTATAGGGTCACTATGAGTCGGAATCAACTCGACGGCAGTGGGTGGGTAGATCTGTGAGCGAGCCCTGCTGGTGCAGTGGTTAAGAGCTCGGCTGCTAACCAAAAGGTTGAAAGTTCAAATCCACTAGCAGCTCCTTGGAAACCCTATGGGTTGGGTTAGATCTGTGAATACTAGATATTTATTACTAGGAAATCAATATACTTCATTAATAAAGCATACTATATATGGAAATATATGGTCTTTAGTATCCTTTATTATTTTGATGATAGACATTTACGTCTACATATTTTTATAGATAATAAAAATACATATCAAAAAGAAGAAATTCATATATTCAGAAAAATAGAAATACATTATTCTTTTTGAAATTTTTCTCTTATTTCAATTCTACTTGTAGTACTGAAACAAACATAAACACTTGCAATAACATCAGAGTATAAAAAGCAGAATCAAAGAAACAAATAAAATGAAGATCTCAGGCAGAGCTGTTTTACCAGGATATGGTGGTGAGACTTTGTCCCCCCAAACTGAACAGACTGCTCACCAGCTCTCTCATTTATAGGCTTACACCACTCCTGGCTGTCCCGTCAACCATCAGTATTTTATGACACTAGGTATTTTCAAGTTGGCATTAATTTACCGTACCTTTTTTTTTTTTTTTTCTAATGTAGTGGTTCTCAAACTTCAGTATACATAGGCATTCTGTGGAAAACCTGTGAAAACACTGATTGCTGTCCCTGGGTTTTGGGGTAGGGCCCAAGACTTCTGCATTTTCAGCAAGTTCCCAGGCAGTGCTGATGTTGTTGGTCTAGGTCCTGCACTTTGAGAAGCAGCAAGTTACAGTAACAGAGGGGAGCACACAGGTTTATTACGAGCTGGGAGAGGCCATCTGTTAAATGAAATATCAGCTGTTCCAAAACCTTCATCACGTCACGCGGGCCTTGTGATTCAGCTGGCCAGGAAGCTTTGCCCCAGGAATTTTTCACGAGTACCTACGGAGACCACAAGACCTAGGTGTTTGGTTTTTCCTGTAGGCGACTGCTACAGATCACGGCCTGTCGGTCAAGCACTTGGAAATCCAGCATGTATTAGTTGCTGAATATGGGGCTGTCTTTACTATGGTACAGGAGAAGATGAACTTAAGTCATGAAAAGGTTTCAGAACTAGATGCAAATCAGATACCAATACAGCAGACTCAGAAGAGGGGAGTTAACATTGTTTTTTAAATGAAGGACTCAGGTGTCTTAGTGGAAGGCATACAATTGGGATTCAAGAAGCCACATTCTTGTGCCAATTACACAACTGTCCTATTGGTAAATCTGAAGGAGTACCTGAGTTATTCCAATTGCAAAATGTAGGTAATACCATCAACCTTTCTCTTTTCTTTGGGACAATTTATGAAAGGACTGCCCATTGGTCAAAGTATGGAAAAAAAAAAGTCATTTCTTTTTATTCTGCCAAGATAAGGTAACTGATCTTTGAAAAATTTAATAGATTTTGTCTCTTCAGTTCATTACTTTAACCCCAACACTCAAAATTCTGCTATATATAGTAGATGTTCAATAAATATTTGACTTAGCGTATACTGCTAAGAAGCCAAGAGGTAAAAGTATATCTCATACCCCAGATGAAGAGAAGCTTAGGCACCGAGATTTACAGGGAACAGCTTAATGACTGAAACGTGAATCTTTAATAATTTTGGTTGGTTTGATGACAGCGCGCTTGGACCAGCTCCTTCTCCTTGTCTCAGGACACCCTGGGGACTGGAAACTAAGTAAAGATACTCAAACTACTTGTCTGGGGGTGGGGTGTTACTTGACTTGGAACAGTACTACTTTTGCAACGCGAGCTTAGTGGAAGCCATCTTCCCAAGAAAGTACACTGCACTGGCTCCCTAAAATGGTCGGGAAACATCACTTCCTTAGCACAGCCTTCCAGACCCCGAACCAAGTGGTCCCAGCCCACTTCTTCATTCTGCCATCACTCCATTCCGTGTCCTTTACATTCCAAACACTAAGAACTCATTCTAATTCAGGAAATAAGCCACGTTCTTTCACAATTCTGTGCCTCTCCGGTTCCCTAGGTTTGGAAGGCTTGCTCACTTTCTCAAATGTTGCATTTTATGAGAATCCCTTCCCAGATCTGAAGAGTTAGTTGCTCTTGTATCTCTTTTGGAGTAGTACAGTAGCTAATCATATTACATTGTAATTGTTTCATGTATTTGTCTCTTACTTTTGCATCCTCAAAACTCAGGTCAGTACCAATGAATGCTGCTAAATTAAATCCTTAGCAAACTGTTTTCAATTTTTCAAAAGATGAAATAAAACGCTAGTTTAAAAAAATGAGCTAAAATACGTGAAAACATTTATAACTTCAAAAGAGCAAAATAGCACTTGTATACACTGATGTCTGGTCAGAAGCCCCGGAGAAGTACAAATGGCTAACATGCTCGGTGGATAACTGAAAGGTTGAGGGTTCAAGTCCACCCAGAGGTGACTCAGAAGCCTGGCAATCTACTTCCGAAAGATCACGGCCGCAGCTCTACTGACACACGGTGGGCTGCCACTAGTCAGAGCTGACTCAACAGTGACTGTTTTATTAAAGACATTATATTTATGGAAGATGTGTAAAATTATCTATGCACTCTTATTAAAGATAAAAAAAATACGAGTATTTAATTACAGTAATTACTGTCTGTATTAAAAGTACATGCATCTGGACTGTTTATGATACAGTTTATACTTTCTTTTATTTAACCTATTCACAAGTTTTTAGTAGTGAATCCTTTCCTTGACACAAAATTTTATTTAGGGAAATCTGCACTAAGTCTGTGTAATGATATTTCTGAGAAAACGCACAGGATATAAAATAGGCCTGCTTTAAACTCAAGTGAGATTTAAAGAGGATAGATAACTAGGATGTGGCTGGTGTGTGAGAGTGTGTGAGTGAACGTGTGTAGGTTTTAACCAGACCCTTGAGCTGGATTTTTCCAATTAATGGTTTAAAGAGAAAGAGAAAACTTAGACGAGAATATGTTAATGTTTATTTTTTTGTTTCCTGGGTGTGCTCTGTGACAAGCTCTGTACCTCATACCTGCTGTATCTATATTCCTAGCCGTCTACAATGCTGGCGGTTCACCTGGCCTGTAGCCTCCTCCTGGACACTTCACCGTATCGGCTGCTAACCGAAAGGCTGGCAGTTCAAACCCACCCTGCAGCTCTCCTCTGTCACATGGGGTCGCTGTGAGTCAGAACTGACTCAGCGGCACCACCAACAACAACAGGTCTCAGGACTCCGTCCCTCCAGTACTGCCAGTCGGACATGCGTCGTTCTTCCCTTCTAGGCTGCCAACTCCTCAAGGCCACACACCTTAAGATTTCAGTGCAGTGCTGTAGGGGGCCGAGCTCGTGAGCACCTTAATCAATGTTCACTGAAATAAATTGAAGATTAACACCGAAAATGACGGCTCTGAGGAATAGCAGCATATTAAATATTTAATTCTGTTCGTGTTACTTAAATACTTTAGAAACGTTTGTGGCAAAAAGATACTCTGAAATTTATCAGTATCTCAGAAAATTACATTAATCACCACATTTCATTCCAGTCTTATGAGTGTTAATATTCCAAATATATAATCAGGTATAATGCCTCAAAACTTCTAATTTCAAGATTATATTAATTTGATGTATGTTTACACATATGTGTATGCATTGATAAATATGTCTATCCACAAGTTCTTAAGAATGAATCTTTCTTTCCCTTACCAAAAAAGAAAAAAATCATTTAGAGTATAATTCGATATTTAAGTTTAGAAGCATACACACTTTAGAAACTTCTCTTTCCAGAATATATTTAAGAGCAATCAATCCTACGAATTTTCACAGTAATCAAATATCACATCAAATAAGAATCTTCAGGACAGAAGTCTTACACTTCTTTGTACACAATAAACTTAGATACATAGCGAATACTTGTCTTCCACTTGGATGAATTACTTTCCCTGATTTTTAAATATTAGGTACCTATATCATTGTATCAACGCAAACCAATAACTCTGACGACAGTATTCTTATCTCTGCCAGCATTCTGAAAGTTTGGGATTTAATAACATTACAAAAATAAAGGCCTGGCTGAATGGTTACCATGCAAGACTTCTCACTCAAACACCTCAAACACAGACTTAAAAACAGATAATTTAGCGTGGTGTCAGTCTGTACTACAGCTTAGTAGGCCTAGCATTTTTAACACAATACAATTTTCATTTCAAATGCATACATGTGGCAAAGTGTTTCAAAAAATACTTCTGCATTGTAATAAAAGGTAAATAACCTCATCAAAGAAAAACATCAGTATATTTTACCATAAAAAGACTAAAAAAATTAGTTTCAGATGTTTTAAGTGTTTTGTGCCAAGTCTTCAGTCTAATTTTGTACCATCTATTTTCAGTAATTTCAACTTTTCTAGAAAGCACATCACCTTGTAAAATCTTAGAAATACAACCAGAGGAGCGTAATGTTAAAACTTTACCCAGGTACTGTTTTTTGTTAGAGGCAATGCCTTCAGAGAGTAAGTGAGCAGAAATATTTACATTTTCACTAATAGTATTTCAGTCTTAAAATTCCTATACACCAAAATACGATGACTAAACCAACCTTCGTGAACCTGGACCTTGGTGAATTTCTAGGGGCATGCGCGGCAGTTAGAGACACAGTGGTAAGCACACAGCTCCTGAGTTTCGCTAGGTGGCGCAATGAGAATAACTGATCTTTTCTGTTTCTCCTGTTGTCTATTGGAATGTTAGCAACTGGAGGGACTGAGGAGGGCAACGGACCCAGTACCAGAGGGCTTGGTAGGATTTCTGCCTAAACTGGAGGGACAGAGGAGGGCCAGGCACCCAGTACCAGAGGGTTCCGTAGGACTCCTGCCTCAACTGGAGGGGCAGAGGAGGGCAACATACCCAGTACCAGAGGGCTCTGTAGGATTCCTGCCTAAACTGGAGGGACAGAGGAGGGCAAAGCACCCAGTACCAAAGGGCTCCGTAGGATTCCTGCCTAAACTAGGGGGACAGAGGAGGGCAAAGCACCCAGTACCAGAGGGCCCCGTAGTATTCCTGCCTAAACTGGAGGGACAGAGGAGGGCAACATACCCAGTACCCGAGGGCTCCGTAGGAGTCCTGCCTAAACTAGAGGGACAGAGGAGGGCAACATACCCAGTACCCGAGGGCTCCGCAGGATTCCTGCCTAAACTAGAGGGACAGAGGAGGGCAACATACCCAGTACCAGAGGGCCCCGTAGGATTCCTGCCTAAACTAGAGGGACAGAGGAGGGCAACATACCCAGTACCAGAGGGCTCCGTAGGAGTCCTGCCTAAACTAGAGGGACAGAGGAGGGCAACATACCCAGTACCCGAGGGCTCCGCAGGATTCCTGCCTAAACTAGAGGGACAGAGGAGGGCAACATACCCAGTACCCGAGGGCTCCGCAGGATTCCTGCCTAAACTAGAGGGACAGAGGAGGGCAACATACCCAGTACCAGAGGGCCCCGTAGGATTCCTGCCTAAACTAGAGGGACAGAGGAGGGCAAAGCACCCAGTACCAGAGGGCCCCGTAGTATTCCTGCCTAAACTGGAGGGACAGAGGAGGGCAACATACCCAGTACCCGAGGGCTCCGTAGGATTCCTGCCTAAACTGGAGGGACAGAGGAGGGCAAAGCACCCAGTACCAGAGGGCCCCGTAGTATTCCTGCCTCAACTAGAGGGACAGAGGAGGGCAACATACCCAGTACCAGAGGGCTCCGTAGGATTCCTGCCTAAACTAGAGGGACAGAGGAGGGCAAAGCACCCAGTACCCGAGGGCTCCGCAGGATTCCTGCCTAAACTGGAGGGACAGAGGAGGGCAAAGCACCCAGTACCAGAGGGGTCTTAGGATTCCTACCTAGAGTATTTTCTATCTACTTACACTAGAATTTATTTCCTTTATAATAACAACAATTTTTAGCACAAAGTAAACTTCAGCACAACTGATGATTTTCTACTTTCCCACTGGCTTTTAAACACAGAGACAGAAAGTGTGAGGGACTTTTAGAGAAGGCACTGGGTAACAAAAATAAATAATACAGGCACTAATTTTTTTTACTTGATTGAAACCCTACCTAAAAAATCATCTAATTTAGAGGTAAAAATTGCTAGAAAATCACTTCTTATGGATGTGAAAGCATGATGTGCGGATTTTATAGTACACACCATTCTAGCAGCTCTTGCAGCAATATTTTTAAGGATCTAGAATAGAGTTCAAAAGGGACAGTCTAGGAGTGAGAACTGGACTCCAGGTCTGGCTCAGCACTGATCTAATTAGTGGCCTGGGCTACAGTTTCCAGAACAGTCAAATGACAAGTTGGATTCAGTTAGTTTTAAGGTCTTTTGGAGTTTCAAAAGACATAAGTTTCTGCCAAGACATAAGTTTATTTTATTCAATACCTTTCTAAGAATTAAGTTTAAATGTACATTCTGCTTTATCGAGGTCAAGAGGAAGATTAAAATGTGAATAGTTAATCTTAACAGATATCAGATCCAACATTAGATGGAAAACATGATTAAGGTCATTACTCCATCTAGCAAGAACCACACCCAGCAACATACTTGTTCTTCTCTTTCTGGACAGGGTAATTTTCAGAATACCTCTTAAATACTAAAACTTCAAACTATTGTTATTCTATTATTCTGTCTAGGTTTTACCAATCTCATGCTTTAAACTGCCATACCCTCAGAGCCTCCCAACCACTGGCCCACGAATAAGTCCTAGGTGTGTTAAATGTGGGTCCTCTTGGCCCTCAGGGTGACCAGGCAGGGCTGGAAGTGGCTGGAGTTCCAGAGATGGGGGCCTCCGGCTATGTGCAGCCCACTGTGCCAAACAAATGTAACTCACTGGTGTGTCGTGACTTGAGAAGCACTGTACTATAGGACCCCTGCATTATGGTAATCCCACCTATAATAAATGACTTGAGAGACCACTCGAAAACACTGAAATGTCTCCCAGTAACTACGAGTCGGAATCGACTCGACGGCAGTGGGTAACTGTCTCCACAGTTAACTTGCAGACTCTTTTATCAAGTTTCGTATAATTGCAAAATTTCTGGCTGAAATTAATTTCACAAAACAATATGAATACTGATGACTAATAATTAAGAAGATATTTTAACATGAGGAAAATATGTACAGTTCCTGTGTTAAATAAGCTAATTTATCTAAAACCTATTTCATAGTAAACAAACACGTTATTATGTGTGCCACAGAATATGTTCTTGGCTCATCGATTTCAACACTGAATTAAACTGCTACAGATTTTTAAGCAATCTTTTCGCCATGCTTCTAATATGGAATACTAAATATAATCTGTAAGAATGAAGGTATATAATAAATCAAGTTATTAAGTTAACTTACAAAGTACCCTACTGACATATAACTATCTAGGTTGAATTATTATGTTTTAATTTGAAAATGTACTTTGTAAGTAACTATGGTGTATATATACATATACAGACTCTTTCACTCTGTGTGTACATATGTATATATTATTTCTAGAAAAAATATTTTTATTTAATTCATAAGATTAGGGCTGAAGTCGGTGTTACCAATAATGTGAAGGATATAATGCCTGAAATTACGAAACATGTGATACGCAACATGCAGTGTCCGAGGCTAGTGTATACTCTATGAATTGGAACAACAAATTCAGAAACAATACGTTAAAAAACGTGTTAGATCTAGAAATTTTCACAAAAAGCCTCTGTTCTGCAAAACTACGAAAGCTAATCTCAATAAAATGAGTCAAATATTAGACAAGCTCCTCTAGAGAGACGGTGATAGCGCTGTCAGTGGTACCAGAAAGATTAACATTCCAGTCATAGATCTTTAAGGAAAAAAAAACCACACCAAGGAGGGACAATGGCCGCTGGGAAGCAAAGGTAAAAATTGACAGATAAAATGCAGGAATGGCAATCAGCGCAAACCTCCCCAAAGACTCTCGGGTGCTGGTTACTGCCTACTGTATTAAGACGGCCTCTCTCTTCACTTAATGCTTATTTTCATCACTTTGCTTAAAATATTGATAATCAATTAGGGCTACGTCTGTTTTGCCACAGAATCTGTGTCACAGTCTATCAGACTGTCAGGGCCAATTCAATCCTCATTCAAAGTTAATTTTTTCCTCCTAAACCTGCCTTTGGAGGAGTCATTAGGCGCAGAACATGGCCTGAGGCACGATCACCTATTCTCTTTCATTAGCGGCAGGCAGAGAAGGTGAGGGGGATTATTGGAACTTTGGAATGATCACAAAGCGACGTGCTGCCTGTCAGATCCCGCCAGCATCTAATTCATCTCGCCAACTCACCAGCACTCTTTGCCAAGAGTTTTCAATGGACATTATTCATGAACATCTGTGACACGCTGAATATTCTGAACGGGAAATGATGAAAAAGCAATGCCCTTTTTGACTTTAAAATTAATTCTATGGTCAAAACAATTAAGGCTATAACAAACATGTTTTGTGATGTTATTTTTAGCCAACTAAGATATGTTTCAGAAGCAAAACAATTTACGAAAGGTAACAACACAATTATATAAAGGAAAATTAATACATAAAATTCTCAGTATTAAGCCATTAAAAAAAAAAAAAGCCTATTTTATCTACATTAGGGATGACCAGGTTTTTTTTTTTTTCCTGCCCCCAAAAAAGGTGGGTTCAAAATTCATAATAATATTTAGATTTTTATTTAATGTGAACATCTTGTTTAGCAACATACAACAAAATGAAATGCGGAGTAGGATTTAACACAGGGCAATTTAGATAAGAGAGACTCTACTTGAAACTGACAATTGTCTTTGTAAACGGGAAGAGATCTCCCAAGTATATCGCCTTTCGCAGCCACAATATTGTCTGTGCATCTCAGTTGTAACAAGTGTACTGTGGACAGAGAGTTGACAGTGAAACTTAGTGCAATAAAAGGGATAAGCTACACAACTAAGTAAAAAGTAAAGTTTTTGAACAACTCGTTTTTATTCTAAAAGATATCAGTAATTTTTTTAATAAAAAAAAACGTGGGTTGTTTAAAATGTCTTGTTCTTTAGCATGTCCAACCATTTCCAATTTGGAATAGAGAAACGATGTTAGTTGCTAACACAAGAGACCAAAGTAGTGCTTTGCTAAGCATACTTTTCTATGGAGATTCATCTGCGAGTTATTTAAATCTGTACTCAGAATACCACGCTGAGGACATCAAGATTTTCAGCACTGTTATCAAAGCCACAATGTTCTAGCATCTTAAAATAATTTTTACTAGGGACTAGCCTCAGGAAATCACTCGATCAGCATCTCCTAAACTACGTGCCATATAATGAAGTGCTAAAAGGGTTCAAAGGTACTTGGCAAATACTTGTTTGAATAAAACTAAACTGCTTCTTCACTGAAGAACTCACTGGAACCTAGGATATGCTAATCTGAATTACAGCCCTGAGGCCAAAGCGAGGTGGTGATTCCCAAACTTATTTGACCACGGAACCATTTTCTGACATCATTAGAATATCAACAGGTTTTCCTAACTTTCACTGGTTAAGTTAACCATTCCTCTTCTGTCTACACTGGACTTGATATTCTACCTTTTTACTTATTTATTAAAAAAAAGTCTACTGAGAATATACTGCATACCAGGCACTGTGGAGACGACAGGATTACGGTAGTGAACAAGATACTGATCTCAAGTTACGCACAGCCTAGTGGAGAATGTTTGGTTGTTAGTTGTCTCCGAGTGGATTCCAACTCATGGCCATCCCACATGTGCAGGATTTTCAAGGTTCCCATAGGGTTTTCAAGGCTGTGACCTTTCGGAAGCACACCACCAAGCCTGTCTTCTCAGGTGCCTCTGGGTGGGTTTGAACCACCAACCTTTTGGGCTAGTAGTCCAGTATTTACCATTTGCTCTACCCAGGGATTCCAGCAGGGCAGAGAATTGATTTATTTCTAGGTCTGTCTTCCCACTGTGCCTGAGAGTAGGAAATGTATCTTATTCATATCTATGTCTTCCCAGGGCTAAGCAACTGCTAAACAGTAGAAACTCAACAAATACTTGTTAAACTGAATTAGAATTTGGTTTTTCCTATATTGTTCCAATGAGTTCTTTCTGATCTGAACACTGGTTTCCCCCTCCTGCCGTCTTTCCTCTCTCCATGGTTAACATCCACCATAACCAATGATGTACATTGGGTATATTATGTAATATGAAGCTAGAGAGAGGCTAAATTTTAAGGAAAAACACAAATATAAAGCAAGACCGGCATGTCAGCTCCACTTTAAAGACGGCGGCTGCCTTGAGCTCTGTGTCAGGAAGGATTCTGCTGCGTGCCTGGGTTCAGGGTGAAAAGTGTCATGAGCAATTGCAAATGACTGCCATCCCTGCTTGTGAGTTCTCATTTCTGAAAGATTCATAACGCAAAAGAGTTTTGAGAGCAACAACTACGGTTACCACTTCTACCACTGCTCCTAATACCACCACTACCACCACTGCCATCGTCGTCATAGATTCAGGAAACAAACTTCTCTAGCTATCTTAAGCAAAAATGGATTAAACGCAGGGAATTGGGCACCTATGAATTTGCTGAAAGGGCTGAAAGCACGGTCTCTGAGCTTGGTCTTCAAGAATGAGGCCCAAATCAACACTGCAGAACTGGCCTGCTCCACCACAATCCGGAGGGTGAGCAATCAGGAGACCGGCGCTTGACCTGAAGGGTACACGGACACCCCAGCACCACTGCAAATCAGGAATCCACCACTGCCTTCCAGGCTGCAGAGAGCTGACAACCAGCCACTGAGACACTCCTGGAGACGTACCAGGTCTCCACAGCTCTGCTTCTAGCAGCAACAGATGAGGCTGCAGAAAAATGCCGCCACCTCACTCCCACCTTCAAAATTCCATGTCAATATGTCCAACTGGTGGAGCCTCCGGCATATCCCGCATTTTAGATGCAAAGGATTCTGGAACACGTAGGTTTTAGCCTTCTGGCTTCTGCAGGACAGGAAGGCAGACTAGGAGAAGGTGAGAATATACGTTATGTGCCAACTCACAATTCTGCTACAAGACTCAACATTTACTGAACGCTTAACATGTGCCAAGCATCTTTGTATGTATTTTACATGTATTAATTCATTCAGTGCTCATAATAACCCCATATGGTTTTCATACTTATTTTACAGTTGATGAAACCAAGACACAGAGAGGTTAAGCAAATTGCTCAGGCTCACACAGTTAGGACAGGGCCAAGACTCAAAGCCTGGTTGTCTGTTTCCTAAGAGTAGCAGCCTTATCTCTTTAGTAGATTAACAAAGATGAGAAAATTCATTTAGAGTCTGCTCTTTTTTTTTTTTTTTTAAACTAGGTGGCATTTCAAAAACATCAGTAGGCTAAAGACCACTACAACAACCTGGCTACAGGTTCACTAGACTCATCTGTGTACAGAGATGGAAGCTTGACGCCTTTCCTAGAGGAAGGCAGAATAAGCAAAAAACTATTGTTCAGGCCAGGGGGCAGGGGGCGGGGGGAGACCTGAAATACGTTCCCAGTGGGAGATGGTGTTAGATTCTTTTCCACCCGCAGTTTCTTAGATGGAAATACAGTAGTACGTCCCAAGGACCAAAATTAGACCACATCCTTTGATGCAATAATTTCACTTCTGAAATATAAGTCAAAGAAATAAGTTTAAAATGGAAAAAAAAAAAAAAAAAAGGTATGCATGACAACATTCATTGAAACATTATCTTAATAGAAATAACAACAATAGAAATATTCAAAAGGCAAATGGCTAATGTTATCTACCCTGGAGAGGTATACAGGCAACAGAATTATGGTAATTGAAATTATAAAACAAGTTAAGAAAATGCTTCTGATGTAAAAAATAGAATTTAAAAAATGAATTTATATGATAGAAACATACAGATAAGGAAAACGTGAGAAATACAACCACATTTATTACACAGTAAATTTCCATATGAAAGTGGATCTCTTTCTGAGCTCTGTGTCTCATAGATCTGACTGGTCACTGCTGTACCAGTAAGCACACATTTTAGTCTCTGAGAACCTCATTATTCCACCCTTAAATTTTTTCTGGAGGGGGCTATGATCATGGAATTATTCTTCTAAATAAACTTCAGCGTCTTTTTTGTTAAGTTTCTCCCCTGACCCTAATAACAACAAAAACAACCTCCAAATAAACAACATAATCCTGTTGGGATTTGAATTGTTGCATAATTCATTACTTTGGAGAAAACTGAAATTTTCATAAAACTCAATCCTCCCACCTAAGAATACGGTGTTTTCATCATTCGAATCATTTGTATCTTTCAGCTAGGTTTGCTAGTTACATTCATCTACACTGCCAACTCTTTCATTCAAGATCCCTTTTCGTTTCTACTCCCCTCTTTAAACACAATTTTTTTCAGGGTGTTATCTAAACTCTGTCTCGGTTTCTCAACATCTATTCATTCCTCGGAAACCCTGGTGGCACAGTGGTTAAGTGCTATGGCTGCTAACCAAAGGGTCAGCAGTTCGAATCCACCAGGTGCTCCTTGGAAACTCTATGTCGCAGTTCTACTCTGTCCTATGGGGTCGCTATGAGTCAGGATCGGCTCGACGGCACTAGGTGTGGTTTTTTGGTTTATTCATTCCTCTGTCTATTCCAATATGTCTTCTAACTTTATCACTCACCCAAAGCTGCTCTTCCATGGCTTCTATATCACTTAATTCATAGAACATTTTCATTGTTTTTTAAGTGTTAACACATGGAACTTGCTCCATTAGTGAGTACATGTGCATGCAGGGAAATTCTTCAAAGCTTTTGTGTGATGAGACTTTTCAGGCCTTGCCTATGAGGACAGACAGACAGACAGAGAGGGAGGGGACTGGAAAAGAAGGAGAGCAGAGAATGAGAATGAACGAATGTGTGTGTTTGGTTGGGCAAGAGCCAGTGAACAACCTTGACGTATTTAAAAGGCTGATGATTTAAGAAAGTCAGAGTAAAAGTTGCTGCTACCGTAAAGGGCTGAACTCTGAGCAACACTGGTCTCCTTTTTGCTAGATTTAAACTATCTACTCTGTATCCTTGAGATTTCAGAAGACTTAAGTCCATTTTGTGAGGAGCTGGGCACTATCATGTAACGTGTTATATCAGCAAATCTATGCAGACAACGTGAAGGTGGAGCATCACTACCTGCTCAACCTACAGACAGAGCGTCACCCCTGGAAACGGCATCGCTTCAAATAGTTTATGAAATAAAGATCACAAACTCCATGATTCTAGGGTGGAAAATAACTTCTTTAGACCTAATTATTGTTAGGTTAAGGTTACTCAATGTGGATCAGTATTACAACTAAGAGCACTCTTTTCGTCACTTCTTTTAGAAGAACAGAACACATAAACAGAATACTCGGGTTTTGGATTAGTTGCTAATAACCTGCCGCCTACGATGGTGAAGACAATTATTTGCCTGGGTTCTCATCCTAACTGGCCACTGTCTACTTCTGTGCTGTGTTCTTACCCTATGACCATATCTGAGATCCAGAGGGTCAGTTTTTCCAGCTGATGTAGAAAAAACACACACACACACACACACAAAAGATGACGCCCAAGGTTAGAGCAGTAAATACTACTGAGTGAGGTCCTTGTAGATCACAATAACTTCACAAGAAATCTGTGTAAAAATCTACATGCTAAATATTTCTTTCACGCCTACATTTATACTGATTGTAATCACATTCTAACAATTACTTAACTTTGATAGAAATACAATTGACACATTTCATTGGTTTTGTAATAACCCTCATTAAAATGTGACCAAAGCTAGTCCCACTGGGTACTAACAGCAGACTCTTACCAAACAGGATATAAGCACAATTTAAAATTTTCCTGTCGGCTATTTTGAAAGTATACCTTATTTTTATTTGACATTTAAAAAATGCATACCCTATGCCTCTGTATATAGTCTACGTCTTTATCAAGGCACAGACTCTAGTTGACGTCTACAGCGTTTACATTTCTCGTAGGTCTTTCGTGCTAGAAAAATAGCCTTGAATGTCAAAAACCTCAAACCCATTTCTCCCTGGGACCCAGTAATGTTTTCTTATAAAATTATTTTGACTAAAAACTCAGGAGGTCTGTTTAAAAACAAAACAAAAAACCAGTTGCTGTTGCGTTAATCCCAGTTCCCAGCCAGCCCATACGGGTCAGAGTGGAGCTGTGCTCCACAGAGTTTTCAATGGCTGATATTTTTGGAAGTAAACCGCCAGGCCGTTCTTCCAAGGCACCTGTGAGTGGACTCAAACCTCCAGCCTTTCACTTAGCAGCCAAGCATGTTAACCATTTATGTCGTCCAAGGATTCCATCTGTTTTAAAGGCAGGGTAAACCACAATTTGAATTCACAGAGGTAGGACCATAATATAATTATAATAATATAATGATTACTATAATAATTATTATACTATAATAATTACTATACAATAATCATTACATATATTATATCATATCATATTATATTATAATTCTTATAATAATTACAGTTACAACAAACTTGCTGTTGAGAACTAGATGTACTAGTAAAAGAGGCTTTGAATAGTTTTGATGACAGAAAGCTATAATTTGGCATTTATTTAATCTCAAGTTTTTAATCAGGTGAACAAATGATTCTTGGTCAGCTCCCTGGGAAGTTACTTTTCTCGAACTTGACATCTGATGGCAACATTACCGAGAATTTTCCAGGACCATAGTAGGTAATTACTAAGATGGAATATGAAATGATACGGAAACTTCTGTTCTTGCCCAGGGTTGTGAAACTTTGAGAACTGTTCTGTTCACGTCCTGAGGTGGGCACACCACTGGCTTTGCCTAGACGTATCCTCTCTTGGCCTCCTTCTGGTGGAGGTAAGGGGCTAGATATCCAGGAGGGAGTACTCATTACGCTTCTCGGTTTCCATAAAAAAACATCAATCTTATTTCATCTTTAAATTTAAGAACTCAACTTTTGAGTCAACCAGAGTATCTATACTTCAGGCCTTTCTGAGAGCAGGAAGTCTGAAATGGTTCCTATTCAGCTATTATAAAAGCCTGGCTGAGAGAAATTTCACATAGAAATAATCGTAAAGAAATGCATACTCTCTACTTCTCCAGATACACCAAGTTTTACTTCGATTTAAGCAGATCACGAGAGTGCTATATACTTGGATCATATTTTTTTAACCAACTGGATTTCATTATATTGCTTTTGTATGGACATGTCCTTGCCTTTATTGATGGGCATTGAAAGTCAGAGGTACATGAAACTTGTTATTGCATTTCTTGGAATTACGATGGTATCACATAGTGACGATGATGCTAAGACAGTAACAACAAAAGACAGCATCTGAAGGCTTATCGTACCTTGTTTAAAAAGAAAATCCCCTATATGAAGTCCCACGTGAGAACTCCCTAATTTAGGAACTCTTTTAGGAAAAGCTTTGCTGCAAAACTTGTATGTCCTCTCTGACGCTCCATTTTTGGCTTTGGTTGTTGGGAAACCCAGGACCACCACAACTCTACAGGCGCTTCTGACCTGGGAATTTTGTTCTGTTTTTCTCCTGCTCTTTACTAATTACTCTAATGAGTATTTTTCCTTTTTCTGATTTTTCAAAATCCATACATCACCATTTTATTACTTTGCTGTTGAATCCTCAAATAATTTGTAGAAGAAAAAGAATAAATGAAGACAAATAAAAATGAATGATTAATAAGTTTGTATACATGGAAAAACTGAGACAGTAATATTCTCCCTGTTGTTCTGATGAGCAAATGAGCTAAAGAGCATCAGACGTCCAGCCCCGGGAGGTGGCAGGCTCTCATCTCATCTCAGTGCCCCTACCCAATCACTCTCTGCAGACGCACTATAAAACTTCACAAAGGACCTCATCACTCACATACTTAATTCTCATCTTCTTTTCCATACTGAAAACTGTTCTACAGGAAACCATAAGCTTTTTCCTCACTCACCATATTGTCCCCTTTGGGAAATCTCTGAATCTTTCCACAGAGGTAGGTAACTTCTGACTTCTATAGAAAAACTACAGAAAGGTTAAAAGAAGAGAAAAGGAAAACAATTTGTGGGTGAAGAAGAGACTCCTCAAAAACGAATGAAATGCCTTCAGATAAGCAGAATGACGCGAGTGTCAAATAACTCTGGGAATTTGGGGGCAAAGTTGGGAAACAGAGAGGATTATGCTTCATGGTGATACGGCATGTAAAAGAGTTTCTAAAAACTGTAGCTTTCAGCTTGGATATCCACTCCAAGTGCACCGATAGTAACAGCATGGAGAGCCACGTTGAGAATTCTGAAGTTACATCTGGACTCGGTGTGAGGAAGTACACTCTCAACTAGCAAGATGCCATAGATGCAGCCTAGAGGAGTGGGGACCAAGGCTCCAGAGATCTGCCATCCCTGATCTACAAAATAAGATGGTAACAACGACGAGGAAGGTAAGAGAACTTCAGTTATTATAGTCAACGGAAGGTGCAAGAAACAGATACAAGATCAAAGAGAGGAAAAAAGTGATGCAAAGATTTTTCTGTTTTACTCATATGTACCTTCATACTCCCTTTTTTAAAAATCTTCATAGACATTCTAAAGATTTTATTTCTATGCAGAAAATACCAAATGGCTTCCCAAATTCTGGGAACCATTTCCAGCAATATTTATTCCCTTAAGTATGTTATTATGAAGAGAGGAAAAGTTAACCCTTGTATGTGAGTTATCTATTGCTATGGAATACACCAACCCAAACATACACTTAAAACAACCACCATCATTTATTTAACTCATAAATTTGCAGTTTGGGTGGGGCTCAGCCAGAAGAGCTTGCCTCTGCTCCACGCAGCATCAGCTGGGGTCACACAAAGCCTGGACTGATGTGATGGGTGGGACCTGACGTGACGGGTGGGGGCAGGAATCCTTTGAAGGCTTGCTCACTCACATGTCTGACGATTGTTGCTGTCAGCTGGGAATTCAGTTGGAGTCATCAGCCAGAACACACGTGGCCTCTCCCTGTGTCTGTTTGCTTCCTCACAACACGGAGGCTAGTCCTCAGGAACAAGCGCAGCAAGAGGCAGGAAGTGGAAGCTGTCAGTCTCTGCAGGCCTGGGTCTGGGATTTGGTACAGTGTCACTTACGCTGTGTTCCGTTGGTCAAGGAGTCACAGAGCCCAGCTCCAAAGTGAGGGAACACAGACCCACTCATCGATAGGAGAAGTATCAAAGAATTTTGTGGCATGTTTTAAAAGTGCCTCAAGTTTATGCTATCAAAATAGTTGCAAGAGGTGCCAACAAAGAGAGAGTAAAAGCGAAAGACCAAGAAAAGTAGAAAGTAAATAAGTCAGTCTATAGAAAATATCAATAGGATGATATTCAAGAGATGAAATTACTGAATAAAAGAAGCATTAAATCTCACAGCACAAGCCACAGAGGTATCGCGCACGTGTAATAAATACCCACAGATCTTCAGGGTAAAGGATATGCTCTGAGCACTTAGAATTGTTTCTGACATATTAAAGCAAAATTCTAGATATATCACATCTGAAATTCCATGAAACTTTAAAATAAAGGGCTTATAAGAAATCTAATAAGGCAAAAACAACCTGGGAATAGTTAATCAGTGCAAATCTATACGACTTACATATTTTGATGTCACATACTACTGTGAATGAAGACTTCATGACCCAATTATGATACTTTCTTTTAATATAGCTCAAAACATTAGTCTTGCCAGCCTCCTCAACATGTTCAAGAAGCAAAGATGTAAAATGATCATATCTGTCTGAGCTAACAACTGACACTTTTTGCTTTCTTTCTATAAAGTTCTGGTTCGATCAACTCACGTAACAGTATTAATTAACAAAAATAAAAGCCAACCTTTATCGAGTTGTTATGTACGAGCAAATTAAGTGCTTTACATATGTTAACTTTCTTCATGCTCATTATTAACACCCTGTTTTTACCAACAAGGAAACTGAGGCATGGAGATCTTCAGTAGTAAATTAGAGAACCCAAACTAGGCAGCCTGACCCCAGAGCCCAAGTAAACCTGTTACGTTCTGTAAAAGGCAAAGAGTCGCGTGCAGCTTACTGGAAAGGCATTCTTCATATTCCATGAAAATAACAGTTGTAAAATGCACCGTGGAGACTCTCAAGCTGGGTCATTTCATTAGACAAAAAGTAAGTGAAATAATACAGTTCAAAATGGGCAAAACTCAGTTTAGCAATATACACTTAGGTGTTAAAACTAGAAGGAAAAGCAAGGAAGTGATCACCATAATAGAGGGGAAGGTGACAGTTACGACAGGAAGGGGAACATGGGATTTCTGAGGTGCTGGCTAAGTTATCTTTCCATCTGAATGATGTAATGCAGGTATTTGCTACATAAAAAATTTGATGATCTGATCATTTACATTACATACTTTTCTCCAAGTGGACTGTATTTCATGTTACACAAGGTAAAAGAGAAAAACTTCAAGGGAATTGTTAAATGCTAAATAGGTGAAATTCCACAAGAGGTGAATGATTTAAAAAAATAAACAGACAAACAAGGAGATAGACAGGGGGACAAGGAGATGAACAAAGAGAGGGACTGGGGAAAGAGGTATTTAGTAAGCACCTACTATGTACTAGGAACTACCCTCGGCGTTGAGGACTTGGTATAAAGGGAGGCCTTGTCTGACTTCCTAAAAGTCTAAGAGAGAAATGTCAAATAAACAGAACTTCTATTTAATTAAAAACAGTATTGAGTGCTAAAAAGAAAAGTTCATGGTGTTTCAAGAGACACTGACATGACCTAATGTGAGGTGTCAGGGAGGCTTCACTGAGGTATAAAATTTAAGCTGAAACCCTTATAATAAGCCTAAATCAGTCTGGGAGTGAGGAGATGAGTATTTCAGGCAGATGGAATAACAAATGCAGAGTTCCTGAGATGAGAAGAAGGTTGGTGTAACCAACATCTAAAAGCAGAGCAGTGTGGTTAGGCTTTAGCAGAGAGTAGTTCAAGGTGAGGCTGGAGAAGTAAATGTGAGCAATCCAGGGAAGGCCCTGTAGCCATATTAATTTTAACTAATTTCATCCTTGGGGCAAATGGAAGCTACTGAAAGGTTTTGTGACAGGATCCAATTTACAGTGTAAGACGATGATTCTGGGGTAAGACTGTGGGAAGGTGAGTTAGAAGTCTATCGTGGAATACTAGTTAAGTGCTCGGCTGCTAACCAAAAGCTTGGTGGTTTGAACCCTCCCTGCGACTCCGTGGCAGAAGGACCTGGTGATCTGCTTCCGTGAAGATTACAGCCTAGGAAACCCTATGGGGCAGTTCTTCTCCATCCCATGGGGTCTCCGTTTGAGTCAGAAACGGGCACAAGATGACGACGGCCTGCCTAGGATAAAGGCAGTGAAAACAAGATAGGCAGAAAGATTAAACTTTATTTTAGGAAGCACCCACAGGGTGCGGTGAAGGAAGAGAAGCGGCAGTGGAGGGGCCGCCAAACTGCTGGTCTGGGCAACTGAACAGATGGGTACAGCATATATTGTGATGGGGGGCACTGGGAGAAGAGGTTAGGGACAAGAGTAGGAAGATACAAGAATTCAGGACAACCTTGCCTGTTGGACACATTCAAGTAGAGAAGTCAGACAGTTAGCTGTAAGCCTGAGGCTCAGAGGAGAGGTATAGGCTGGAGACATGCATTTAGGGGCTGCTGTACACAGATGACATCTGAGGCCTTGGGAATGAATGGATGAGAGAACTTAAAATGAGAATACAGAGAGGAAAGAAAAGTTAACAACAGGGCTGCTCCACTAGGAGTTAGGCAGAGAAGTAGGAGACTGAGAAGGAGTTTATTAAGGAATTAACTCTTTCTGAATAATTACCAGTAAACTCATTATTAACTTTTGTTATTTTAATATCAATTATCTAATACTTATTAATAACCAGTAATGAACCAATTATCTAATAATTAGTTACAATTATTTTAATAACAAATTGAGTATTAATTATCAGTGAATAATAGCAATCTACAGCATGGAGGACAATTACCTAGTTAAATGAACCAGGGCTCTAAAGATGGCACAAATACAATGATAGTTTTTTTTTTTTAGTATAATGCTCACACATTGAATATAAACCAAACCCAAACCCAGTGCTGTCAAGTGAATTCCGACTCATAGCGACCCTACAGGACAGGGCAGAATTGCCCCACAGGGTTTCCAAGGAGCGGCTGGTGGATTTGAACTGCTGACCTTTTGGTTAGCATCTGAGCTCCTAGCCATTGCACCACCAGGGCTCAATATTGAAAATACTATTTTTCCTAAGTATTGATTATGTAAAATTCATACTTTTATGCAACAATGTTCAAAATGGAATTTATCCTTCCTCAATCCTGTTCATTGTCCTACACTTTACCTTATTTAACCGTATCATCACATACACGGTTTTACCTCTCCTAAACTCAAGTATCTTTATATCTTATACAATAGTAAATGCCAAAACGACATTTTTCATTTGCCCTGTCTTACTTCTCTTATTACTGTTTCTGGATTTCATCACCCCATTGACAGGATAACTCATCATTAACCTACTGTCCCCAAACTTAACTTTCTAAAGCACAGTTCAGATCACACAGAGCTCTCTTTGCTGATACAGGCAATAGCTCCCTACAGCCTATAAGCTTTAATGAGCACCTACTACGCACTAGTCACCCTTCTAGAATGTGGGATATTTTACTCAATAGGCAAGACCCCAGCCTTTATGGAGCTCCCTTGCTCACAGTAAGTCTGATGCTAAATAACTAAATGGGCATAAGATATGATGTTCGGGAGTGGTGAAGGCTATAAACAAAAATAAACTAAAGAAAATAAATAGATAAATAAATCAAACAATGACAAACATAAAACATCATGTCCCTCCACCTTCAATTCTTCCGCTATCAAGTTTTTTGCATACCTGTATTTACTACCTCATGTCCGGCTGTCTTTCAGCAACAACTCTAACCTTGCACATTGAATTCAAATCCATCATTTCTTACTAAGTCATCGGTGCTCCAAAAAGAAGTCAAGAAAATTTAATCCAATCTAAATGATTATTGGAGTGACTAAAATGAAAATAAAATCTCTAATATGCTCATTTTTTCCCTGCTCTGGTTGTCTCTGCTTATTCCTTAGCTACGACACATGGTCTTCAGTAATGCTCATGAACTAGTTAATATTTACCAAGATGGCAAATGGCCACGCTGTGTCTGTATTACCACTGCTCCCTGGCTAGGTGGCCCGTCACCTTTATCAGGAGCCTCAGTGGCCGGCAAAATGGTAAGTCGCGCTTGTGTTTACGCTCTGATTTCCAAACATGACTGCTGTACTTTCAACACGTCTTTGATGACTAAACCCACTGCGGTCAAGTCGATTCCGACTCACAGCCACCCTATAGGACAGAACAGAGCTGCCCCATAGGGTTTCCAAGGCTGTGATCTTTACAGAAAAAGACTGCTGGTGGGTTTGAACCACTGACCTTTTGGTTGGCAGCCAAGTGCTTTAACCCCTGAACCACTAGGGCTCCCTCTTTGATGACTAAAAGTGCCTAAAAGTGACCATAAATAGGTAAATTGTAATATTTAGGAAACAAGTGTTAATACTGGCGCAATCAGCCAGCTGATCAAAACCCTAAAGTCAACCTCAGCGTGGAAGGAGGGCCTGGTGGAATTCCCATTTTGAAGAAGCTCCGAGGGGTGCTGTGGTGTGCCTGACTGACCAATCCCACTTCTCCAACACAACGTCCTGACCTCTCAGAGCAGCGACCTAACCTGCAGGATCAGACGGGCAACAGAACGCAAAGCCAGGGTAGAATCCAGGACAGCTGCCCAGTCCTGCCAGGGCTTCTGTCATTGCTTGTTCGCATTACTCATACTGGTCTTGTAAAGTTAAAAAAAGATCACTTCAGGAATTCTTAAAACCTAAAATGTGCTAGTCTGCACTGAGATTCTCTAAACGAAGTATGCAGGTTTTTTTTTTTTTAATGTAATTGGGGACGAAATTTTGTTTTATTTACCTATCTTTAAACGGAACAACACAGTGGAGCTTAAATCTGACTCCTTTATTTTCTACTCACTTGGACTTCATTAAAATGCAGTCATAATAAGCCCAGTGTGCACAGTTTACACACTTTGAAGAATCTCTGAATTGATTTTACTAACTCAGTAAATAATGTAAATTGGGAAGCCATTCTTAATTTCCAGGTAGTGGTAGGCAGGTCCCATGAGTTGGCTCACCATCTAAGTGTGGTGTTCTGACCACTCAGGAATACTGGTCGTTGCGTGTACACTTCGACACATACAAAAACAAACCGTATATATTTAAATCAGGGATAAAATAAAGCAAGCTGTGACATATCTGTTATACTACATCTTCATGAGTTTTCTTTACTGTATCCACATTCCTAAAATTAAATGTCCCCCCGCCCCCCCCCCCCCATTTCATGATAAAGGCATTTGAAATCTGCTTTTCTGGTAAATATGCTTAAATTTTTAATTCTTCCTTTGACAACGAGACTATTTGATTTCAATTGCTTTAAAACAAACTCTAAAAATCAATACCAAAGAGGACAAAGTAGTTTTGAGAATGTGGTAAAAATAGGTACTAAAATGCTACTGGTTATAGAGGCTCTGCTGTGAATAGGTCAGCTCAAGGTCCCAGGTAAACATCTTGTTTGTATCCTGAAGCCTTGTTTTCTGCATGTCTTATTCTCCCAGCAGGTCCTCCTACTTGGGTCTAAACATCGGGCCACTGCACCCTATCGATCTTCTTTAAATCTCCAGAATAATAAATTTCAAGGCAACACTGCAGAAGCCGACTAAAGCCCTTTAATTACATCACTGCTGAAAGGAAATCATTGATCAATGGCATTATGGGAAAATAAACTGCCCCCCAAACCAGATCAAAGTCAATAAAATAGCTGACTGGCTGCCCCAGTTGGGACTTCCGCTAGATTAGTGCTCTTGGTCAAGCCAAAGAGACGATTCTAACACATGCTGCTTACTGCCTTTTTGAAGCTCTCCCTGGCAGGTGTCGTGCTCTAAGCATGTTTTTTGATTACTCTAATTAAATATAATATTATCAACAGATCTTCATATTGATTCTTAAAATCCCCCCTTCTACATGAAAAATTAAAAGCCTAGAGAGGGGGGTCTCATAGGACACGAGGTTATTTTAATGATTTTAGTCCTTTATCAATTTTCTCAATGTTGTCTTATTCTAATATTTATCAATATCAAGGTACCAATTACCTGGAGGTATTGTACTTAATATGCAAATGAAAAATTTAAAAACTTCTTCTTCCTAAAATTAGATAAATCCTTCTCAGGTTACACAAACTCACATTCCTTGGTTAAAGTCTGAGTAAATAATTTTTCCTACTAAGTGTTGCTAAGTACTATACTTTATTGATGGTATTGTTTAAATACACTGTTCAATACATATAGTGAAATATGGCAAAGAAAACTGTGAAAACATTTTGAGGAAGTAGTTTTATAATAGCTTATAAACACTTGGTTATCGTTTTGAAATAGGCGAGATTATTTAAATATTTTAAATCCTATTAATTCTACACTTGCCCATTTCAAAACGTTTTCTTCTGCTGGATTAGAAACAATACCCTGCAATCAAATTCAAAAACCCAAATGTCTCTTCAAAAAGGAGAAAGTAGAAATTCACAACACGAAGATCATTATATGTTTATTTACATGGTTTTCATGTAAACTGTCAGCCTGTACAAATAACGAAATGGAAGATTATCTTTAAAGTAAATGTGAGAATTATGACAACATATCAGAGGAAACCTGAAATCTCGGCTGCAATGACTCATTCGTGGATGTTACTTTAACTGCCTGACCCAGGAAAAGCTGAGAGCCATGCCTTCTTGCCATTCTACGTTTCTTCTTATTCATTCCCTATTCCCTCAGGTGGTTCTCGCTGCTGATGCCCAAATGTCATCAACCTGTTGTTCAGCCGTCTATGAAAAGGCTAGCCTGCTGGCTAATTTACCAAGGGATTAGAGCCCTGAAACCACTTCAATCTGCTACTTTGTTTCCATGTAAAAGCCTTACCCAGGGCACCAGTTCCCTCATGCTGAAATTGAAAATCTCTTTAAAAGAAAGAAAAATTCAATATAAGAACTGTTTAACAGAGAAACCGCATGCCAAAAATGATATCCCGTACTCTTTAACAGTGGTAAACGCCATTCTGTCAGTCCTCCAGTCCAGCATCATACACTGAAAAGAATTTCAGATTTGTTTACCAGTTCATAAAATTAACAGAAGTAACACAAGTGCCAAGGGTGGTATGGGGAAAAAGAAACCATGTGGATTACTGTTGAACTGTACGTAGATATACTTCACAACACTGAATTAAAACTCATATTTGTATGTCTTTTGTTGAGCAACAAAATATCATGATAAATGCATTAAATCACGTCGGAAAATGGAGATGCCAAAAAACAAAAAGCTCTCTAGTACCTCATCTAATAATAATAAAGATCTAAAGATTCATAATTCTCAGAAAAAATGATACACACAAATAGCAACTAATTTTTTTACAGTAAAAAATCTGCTAGCTCAATTTTATTATCAGAATAAGCTTAAAGTTGCTACATTTTGTACAGAAAATATTTAGTTTTTTCTCTTTCTGCTAGAGTTTAATAATTTATAGTCCAGTAATAATGTTAGTGATTTCTTCCTTAATGACTTTTAACGAAGACCATTACAATGGTTAGCACAAAATCTGTGTTAAACGACTACAATACAAGCGCATATTCATAAACAATGGATCTCTGGTATACCACGGAAAATGTGTTTCAACAGTAACTTCAGTGTTATCAGAATTAAAGCAAAACTGTACATTAAAGAGAATGAATTTCCATTTTAAAGTAATCTCAGTTTTCTCTTTAATTTTATTCCCAGGTCAGTTGCAAAGAAATTTCAGTAAATTTAGTAGACGATCCATTATTCCCTGATATTTCACTGATGTTTATTTATTATAACCCTGAGAAATAGGGAATAAAAAAGCAGAGCAGCAGAACAGTTGACCCAATAAGAGCTAAATTATGAAGTCTTTTATAGCTTGCAGCAGTGACCTGGAATAGATCATTCAGAGGGGGGAGACAAATATTATTGTTTCTCTCTTCATTTCTTTACTATCGTGACTAGTGTCCCTTGCACCTACTGGGGCCAACAGCACACATTTGCTGGAATGAAAATCAATGCCAGCAATGGATATGTCACTGCCAAAGGCTTAAGAGAAAATAAATGTGCTCCAAGTTAAAATCTGTGTGATATTCAAATTCAAAGCACTTCACGTAAGGGCAGGACACTCAAGGTCCCATTTCAATCACAATTTTATTATAGCGACAAATATGAAATTCTGACTGCCAATAAAAATACTGAATTTGATGTACTTCTGTGCAAAATTCATGGCCTTGGAAGATATTCTGCAAGCTGTCACCCCCAAGGACCATAACGGATTTGTCTTTACAGAAAAATGTTTAGAGTATGAATTACCAAATGTATTTTATGTACGTTTTCACATTTTAAATCAAGAAATATAAATTACTTTTCTTAGTTGGCATTTATTGACAAAATTCACATTAAGTGGAATTTTGAGAAGCTCCTTAATCAAGTTTTGTAATAATTATTAAACAAAATTATCTGCTTAGATTGCTCATATAATATAAATACATATATATTCATAATACTAGGAGAAATTAATAATTTGAATTTTAGTTTTTAAGCAAAAGAGAAAATAGTTTATTGTTTTTCATTTCTTCTACATAAGTCAAGCAAAGATGTCAACTAGAAAAACAGGGTGGTTTTTCACGTTTATATCATGGTTGTGCATATTTAAAAAACAAAAACTTATGCACAACTGCTAAATTTTACTTCTGATTAAAACAATGTTTGAAGTAAACACATATTACTGGTTACATTCTTTTTATCGTCACAGAAGTAATCACCTTAAATTTTTTTATTTTGAGAAAATGCTGAGAATAAACTCTACAATGAAAAATAATTTCTACCAACCCTCATAATTCACCGAAGACCGGACTGCGCCTGTGTCTCTGGAAAAGGAAGCAAGACTTCGGACGCAAAGCTTCGGCAAACTATTATTACACGCTTTTCTAGTCCATTAAAAGAACGTAATTTAATAAGTTTATAGTTTCTCAAGAAAATCTCATTCAGAGAAATTTTATGGCCAGCTATCTAAATAGTAAATACCTATTATCCTCTCAAAATGAGTTTTTGCTTGCCAAGGGCAAACCCATTGCTGTTATTGTAGAGCTCTGCCAGAGAAACAAGAAGTTAAAAAGGTTATAAAGATACGATTAACGTCATGAGACTGCCTTGTCAGGACTCAAAAATGCTTAGTAATTGAGGATTTTATTCAAACTGTATTAGCACCCATATAAACCACACAGTTAATATGATGCTTTAGGCTTTATTACGTTGCAGCCCAGCAAAATCACCTACAAACAGCTGAATACTGTAAACGCATTTGCTAGAGAGCACAACTCACTTTATCATCTGGGTCCAGCTTGAGTCTTTGAGGAAAACGTCAATAACATACATACAGCTTAAAGGCAAATCTAGATCCAACCAATGAGAACAACAGAAAGAAGTATAAATAACAACTAATTGGTCCAGGCGGTGTGTGTCTTTGATAGAAGTATCTGGTAAGCAAAAGGCAAATGCTCTTTATTTAATTCATATATTTTAAGTTGAAAAAAAAAAAAAAAAACTGCTACAACATAGCTTATATTAATGTTCATTAATATATGAAAACGATGACTGATTACATTAAAAGAATACACAATAAAAAGTATAAAATAATTCTATCATATTACAATTTCAGTGATTCACAGAAACAAAATGATCTTTCTTCCTAATATTCTCAATTCAGAGCTACTGAACTAATCACAAAGAAAAATATTCTACTTTAAATTATTTTTAATTAAAAAAATATACACTACAACGTTTGAAGTTATTCACCTGTCAACTCTAAGAACTATATAAATAATAATTATTTAAAGAAAATCTTGACAGATATATTTGCCTTAACTTTTTGAATATAGATGATACGGTGCTATACCTCCCTTCTTCAGATCACTGTCAGTATAAACAGATACACAAAGTTAAAAGAAAATAACCTGATGAAGGTCTCTTTCATCTAAAATGTCTTGCTTTCAATAAATCAAATAGAAGCAAAGTAGCAGAGACAAACAGAGCTTTCGGTGTTACTAAGGTGCTTTCTGACTGGGAAAGAAACTGGATGGTCAAATTTAGGGACTGATACGTTGACAAATGATGGGAGTATTGAAAATAATTAAACTCTAGCTACACTTACTCAAGGTAGACTCCTCTAACCCAAACAGCCTTTCTGCTTTCACAACCCAGATCTGGCATCACCTCCTCCATTCACCCTCCCCAGGTCTGGCATCACTTCCTCCATTCGCTCTCCCTAGATCTGGCATCGCCTCCTCCATTCACTCTCCCCAGGTTTGGCATCAACTCCTCCGTTCACTCTCCCCAGGTCTGACATCACCTCCTTCGTTCACTCTTCCCCAGGTCTGGCATCACCTCCTCCGGTCACTCTCCCCAGGTCTGGCATCACCTCCTCCGTTCACTCTCCCCAGGTCTGGCATAACCTCATCTATTCACTCTCCCTAGATATGGCATCGCCTCCTCCGTTTGCTCTCCCCAGGTCTGGCATCACCTCATCCATTCACTCTCCCTAGATATGGCATCGCCTCCTCCGTTTGCTCTCCCCAGGTCTGGCATCACCTCCTCCGGTCACTCTCCCCAGGTCTGGCATCACCTCCTCCATTCACTCTCCCTAGATCTGGCATCACCTCCTCCGCTCACTCTCCCTAGATCTGGCATCACCTCCTCCGCTCACTCTCCCTAGATCTGGCATCACCTCCTCCGTTCACTCTCCCTAGATCTGGCATCACCTCCTCTGTTCACTCTCCCCAGGTCTGGCATCATCTCTTCCGTTTGCTCTGCCTAGACCTGGCATCACCTCATCCATTCACTCTCCCTAGATCTGGCATCGCCTCCTCTGTTCACTCTCCCTAGATCTGGCATCACCTCCTCCGTTCACTCTCCCCAGATATGGCATCACCTCCTCCGTTCCCTCTCTCCGGGGCGGGCATCACTTCCTCCATTCACTCTCCCCAGGTCCAGCATCACCTCCTACGTTCACTCTCCCCAGGTCTGGCATAACCTCATCTATTCACTCTCCCTAGATATGGCATCGCCTCCTCTGTTTGCTCTCCCCAGGTCTGGCATCACCTCATCCATTCACTCTCCCTAGATATGGCATCGCCTCCTCCATTTGCTCTCCCCAGGTCTGGCATCACCTCCTCCGGTCACCCTCCCCAGGTCTGGCATCACCTCCTCCATTCACTCTCCCTAGATCTGGCATCACCTCCTCCGCTCACTCTCCCTAGATCTGGCATCACCTCCTCCGTTCACTCTCCCTAGATCTGGCATCACCTCCTCTGTTCACTCTCCCCAGGTCTGGCATCACCTCATCTATTCACTCTCCCTAGATCTGGCAACACCTACTCAGTTCACTCTCCCCAGATCTGGCATCACCTCCTCCATTCACTCTCCCCAGGTCTGGCAGCACCTCCTCCGTTCACTCTCCCCAGGTCTGGCATCACCTCCTCCATTCACTATCCCCAGGTCTGGCATCACCTCCTCCATTCACCCTCCCCAGGTCTGGCATCACTTCCTCCATTCGCTCTCCCTAGATCTGGCATCGCCTCCTCCATTCACTCTCCCTAGATCTGGCATCGCCTCCTCCATTTGCTCTCCCCAGGTCTGGCATCATCTCCTCCGTTCACTCTCCCTAGACCTGGCATCGCCTCCTCTGTTCACTCTCCCTAGACCTGGCATCACCTCCTCCGTTCCCTCTCTCCGGGTCGGGCATCACTTCCTCCATTCGCTCTCCCCAGGTCCGGCATCACCTCCTACGTTCACTCTCCCCAGGTTTGGCATCACCTCATCTATTCACTCTCCCTAGATATGGCATCACCTCCTCCGTTCACTCTCCCCAGGTCTGGCATCACCTCATCTATTCACTCTCCCTAGATATGGCATCACCTCCTCCGTTCACTCTCCCCAGGTCCGGCATCACCTCCTATGTTCACTCTCCCCAGGTCTGACATTACCTCCTTCGTTCACTCTTCCCCAGGTCTGGTATCACCTCCTCCGTTCACTCTCCCCAGGTCCGGCATCACCTCCTATGTTCACTCTCCCCAGGTCTGGCATCACCTCATCTATTCACTCTCCCTAGATATGGCATCACCTCCTCCGTTTGCTCTCCCCAGGTCTGGCATCACCTCCTCCATTCACTCTCCCTAGGTCTGGCATCACCTCCTCCGTTCACTCTCCCTAGATCTGGCATCACCTCCTCCGTTCACTCTCCCTAGATCTGGCATCACCTCCTCCATTCACTCTCCCTAGACCTGGCATCTCCTCCTCTGTTCACTCTCCCCAGGTCTGGCATCACCTCATCTATTCACTTTCCGTATATATGGCATCACCTCCTCTGTTCGCTCTCCCTAGATCTGGCATCACCTCCTCCGTTCACTCTCCCCAGATCTGGCGTCACCTCCTCCGTTCACTCTTCCCCAGGTCTGGCATCACCTCCTCCGTTCACTCTCCCTAGATCTGGCATCACCTCCTCCGCTCACTCTCCCTACACCTGGCATCACCTCCTCTGTTCACTCTCCCCAGGTTTGGCATCATCTCCTCCGTTCGCTATCTCTAAACCTGGCATCACCTCCTCCGTTCACTCTCCCTAGACCTGGCATCACCTCCTCCGTTCACTCTCCCCAGGTCTGGCATCACCTCCTCAGTTCACTTTCCCCATGTCTGGCATCACCTCCTACGTTCACCCTCCCCAGGTCTGGCATCACCTCATCTATTCGCTCTCCCCAGGTCCGGCATCACCTCATCCATTCACTCTTCCTAGACTCCCTACTAGTCTCTTTCTTACACTCCACACCTTGTATAAAGGTCCATCAGTACAGT
Organism: Loxodonta africana; assembly: GCF_030014295.1. Classification (NCBI taxonomy): domain Eukaryota; kingdom Metazoa; phylum Chordata; class Mammalia; order Proboscidea; family Elephantidae; genus Loxodonta; species Loxodonta africana. The sequence continues at coordinate 75,289,249 of NC_087364.1, read as the reverse complement.
TAGCATAGTGAATGTCTTCCTACAGGGATTGTAAACTGTTCATTTCCATATTCTTGGGTTATTTTACACATGATAAGGGTTCACTAAGTGGTCACTGAATTGGCAGGTGAGCCATGATCTTCTCTGAACTGACAATCAGGTAGTATCTGTGTTTCTGTGAACTGGCTAGGGACCTTATCATGCAGTTTTCAGTGGATCTTCACATCTCTTTTTATTACATATAATTATTAAATACAAACATAAACCACCTTTACTTGAAGAAAAATCTAAAGTGATTCAGACATGATGCTTCTAGAATCTGCACACTTAGTCCATTAAAGGTTGATATATGCGAATTATCAATCCTTAACTTTAGGAAATAAAAGAGAATACTGAGAACATGCCAGGCCTCCGCCGCTTCAGTCATGTGATCTATTTCCCCCAGGCTTCTTTCTCTTTCCCATTTTAATGCATAAGTAAATAAATGAATAAATAAATAAATGGTGAGGGGAGCTCGTTTATGGTGTCAGTCTAAAAAAACATATTACCCTACCAGTGGGGCTGAGGAAGGGCTGTGAGTAGAAAAAGGCAAAGGGTTCTCTATCTGATGGTATCTGGGATGCTTTTTCTCTTTTCCCCAAAATTCAAACATCAGACATCTTTGCCAGTTGTATAACTCTACAGTATGTGACCCTGTAAGACAGAGCAGAACTGCCCCACAGGGTTTCCAAGGAGCAGATGGTGGATTTGAACAGCCAATCTTTTTGGTTAGCAGCCACTGTGCCACCGGTGCTCCATCACAAAAGATGAATTCTAGTATTTGTCGGCAAATCTGATGAAATATCTCCTTGGCGTTCTAACATTTAAACAAGGTTAGTGATTTACTTGCGCTATCCTTCACCAATGTTATCTCTATGTATCACTTTATTTTTGAAAGAAGACGGACTTTTTTTTTCCAATTCCAAAAATATTGGAGAAAATAAATAATATGGAGGTGTATAAAGTAAAATCTGAAAGTTTCCATCTTGCTGCCACTTTGCAGGGGCAGCTGGTCTACAACTCGGCATTAAAGGAGGCAATGCTACACACTGGGTAAGAAACGACTCTAGGCCAGACGTCCAGAGCAGCTTCCTTTAGCGACAGAATGTACCATTCTGCGCTGCCCAAATAAGCCGGCTACCAGCCACAGGTGGCTACTGAGCATTTGAAACGTGAATAGTGTGACATTTTTAATTAATTTAAATTAAAATAGCCACATGTTGCTAATCCCAGCTTCAGCCTCTACTGGCTGTGTGACCTCAGGCAAATAACATGTCTATGCTTCAGGTCTCCCATTTTCAAAACGGGGATAATAGTAACTATCTCAAAAAACTGTAGAAAGGCTTGGATTATACAATCCATGTAAAGATCTTAGACGTGCCTGAAAACCTGGCTTTACATACCCACGCTCTTTTCATGGTAAGCACACACACACACGTGTATATATATGTGTACGTGTATGTGTGTGTGTAGGTATATGTGTGTATTTGTGTATGTATACACACATACACCTGTGAGCATACGCACATGCGCACACAGACACACACACACACGGCCTCTGGATGGTACAAACCCTTTGCACTTAACTACTAACCTAAAGGTTGGTAGTTCGAGCCCACCCAGCAGTGCCAGGGAAGAAGGGCCTGGTGGTCTACCTCCATAAAGATTACAGCGAAGAAAACTCTATGGGGCAATTTTACTCTGTAACACATGCAGTTTTCATGAATCAGAACCGACTCAATTGCAATGGTCTTTGCCTGTTTTTTTGGTGGAATTTATACACACACACACACACACATAAACCCACTGCTGTCGAGTTAATTCTGACCCATAGCAACCCTACAGGACAGAGTAGAACTGCCCCATAGGGCTTCCAAGGAGTGGCTGGTGGATTCAAACTGGTGACCTTTTGGTCGGCAGCCATATCACTTAACTACTGCACCACTCATAGATAAATATACACACACAAAGATAAACATATGTAGATTTTCATTTCTAAAAATGAGATCACACTATTGATAAACCAAAAAAAAAAAAAAAAAACCATACCCATTGCCTTTGAGTCAATTCTGACTCATACCGACCCCATCGGGTAGAGCAGAACTGCCCCATACAGTTTCCAAGGAGCACCTGGTGGATTCACACTGCCGACCTTTTGGTTAACAGCTGTAGCTCTTAACCACTGTGCCACAAGGGTTTTCATACTATTGATAATACCCTGAAAAGTAATATTTTCAATCAACAATAGATACCCTTCTATGCCAAGACATACAAATATTTATTAAAAGCTTCCTATGACCCTGGTGGGGTAGTGGTTAAAGTGCCTACGGCTGCTAACCAAAGGGTCGGCAGTTTGAATCTGCCAGGCGCTCCATGGAAACTCTATGAGGCGGTTCTACTCTGTCCTATACGGTCCCTAAGAGTCCGAATTGACTCGATCGCAGTGGGTTTGGTTTTTGGTTTGGGTCCTATGCATTTAAGGAGCCCTGGTGGTACAACGGTTAAGTTCTTGGCTCCTAACTGAAAGGTCAGCCTTAGAACCCACCCAGTGGCTCCACAGGAGAGAAGATCTGGTGATCCGCTCCCATAAAGATTACAGCCCAGTAAACCCTGTTCTACTCTGTCATACGGGATCACTATGAGTCGGAATCCACCACCAACAATTATGTGTTCAATATTCTGCTAGGTGCTGCAGACACAGTACTGAACAAGTTAGACACAATCCCAACCTTCACAACCATGGTGAGGGCTAGGGAAGGGACACTGTCTTAGCCATCTAGTGCTGCTATAACAGAAACAACACAAGTGGATGGCTTTAACAAAGCGAATTTATTTCCTTACGGTAAAGCCCAAATTCAGGGTATCGGCTCCAAGGGAAAACCTTCTCTGCTAGCTCTGGAAGAAGGTCCTTGTCCTCAATCTTCCCCTGGTTGAGGAGCTTCTCAGACGCAGGGACCCCGTGTCCAAAGGAAGTGCTCTGCTTCTGGTGCTGCTTTCTTGGTGGTATGAGGTCCCCTACTCTCTGCTTGCTTCTCTTTCATCTCTTGAGAGATAAAAGGTGGTGCAAGCCACAACCCAGGGAAAATCCTTTTACACTGGATCAAGGATGTGGCCTGAGCAAGGGTGTTACATCCCACCCTAATCCTCTTTAACCACAGGCAGAGATTAACCACAGGAAAATCACAAAATGAAGGACAACCACATATGGCCTAACCAAGTCGACACATACTTTTGGGGGACACAATTCAATCCATTACAGACACCTACCAGAGATTATGATAGTCAGGGAATGCTTCTTAAGGAAGTGAGGCTTTTCTTTCATCGTCATACAGTCCATCACTTTCTCCCCACTCAATGTCTCAAACTATCTCTAGTTTTCCTGCATCACAGAGACTCACGCTCCTCTGAGCCTGAATCTCTTATGCCCCCACATATCCATCTCTTCCCTCCTCCACTCCTCTTTCTCTCACTCCCATTACAGGGCCTCACTGCATGCCTAACCTTGCCTGCCCTCACCCACCCCCAGTTCACAGCCACAGGCCATGAGACAAACACACCCCATCCCTGAGCTTCACCCACCCGAGTGTCCATCCCACCCCAACCCCACTGTACTCTAAGCCTCAGTCCATCTCTGAACCTCGACCATCCCTGAGCGTCTCTCTTTCTCTAAAATTCCTCACCAGTTTCTAAATCTCAACACAATGCAATTTTTCTAGCTCCTTGGGAACAATTTTGAGTCACAAGGGGGTGGCATTTAAGACGAAGGCCTTTACATGAGTCAGCCATGCAGAAAGCAGAGAAGTATGACAGAGAGAAGAGCAGGATCAAAGGCTCTGATGTGGGAGAGAACACACTGCAGTCGAGGGTCTGAAAGAAAAACTGTGTGACTGATCAGACTAGCAATTTATTTATCATTTCTCCTATTACTGGACATTCAGATTGACTCCGATTTTTAACTCTAACATACAATGCTGCATTAAGTACTACTGATATTTCTGAAAAGTACATTTCTAGAAACTGAATGCTGGGTCATTTAGATTTCATTTGGCATTGCCAACTCACTGGCAAAAATGAATCATGGAATCTTAGACAGTTTTTCCATCTTGAGTGTATGTACAAAATAGTACAACCTAGAGATGAAATTACTGCATCAGTATTTCACACAGAAAGTACATGTGCTATGTTATGGCTAGAGGCCAAGACGAAAAAACTCCATTAATTGTTTTTATCAAGTTCCATTATCTTCTAGATTGTGTTACTTACGTTGGCTAGTCAAAACATTCTAAAACAAAGGGCAACCAAGTTCTAGTGTGACTTTGCCAAATGCTTCCCTCAGGATTGATTTGGTTATGGATAGCTCTTGGTATTACACATAAACTAGCAAATCAATTCTAAGAGAATTTAGACATATCAGGACACTAATCTTTAAATCAATTTTTTAAATAGACAAAATAATATGGTAAGTACAGTGTTGTGGTTAAAAGCATGGGTATTACTGGCCCACCACTATCGCTTACTAGATGTTTGACCTTTCTGAACCTTGTTTCCTCATATGTAAGATGCGGTTAATAACAGTGTCACTTCAGTAGGGTGAATGGGCAAATTAAATAAATTAATCCAAGGAAAGTGCTTGTTACAATTCCTGAGGCATCGAAAGCACTCAATGATCTTTCTACTGTTGCTGTTATTTTCTCTGCACTTAGAATCAAGTTTGCAGCAACAATGTACATATGAACTAGAGGGGGAAGTAGCTTCAGATTCCTAATGTCATACTCTTGTGTCCTTCAGGTATCTCATGCTTACTTTTATTCTTAGTCACCACTCTACACTACAGGTTTGCTACAGGGACCTCCTGGCTGCATGTGTTGCCATAATAGCATGTATGCAGCTAACCAAAAAAACTCAAACCCGTTGCCATCAAGTCAGTTCTGACTTACAGCGACCCTGTAGGGCAGAGTAGAACTGCCCCATAGAGTTTCCAAGGGGTGTCTAGTGGATTCGAACCATAGACCTTTTGGTTAGCAGCTGTGGCACTTAACCATGGCACCACCAGGGTTTGCATGCAGTCCTCTGTTGGTGATACGGCTTCCATGAACTGGTCCATATTGTTTAGTTAATGTCACTATCACAGTAAAGCAGGGCTTTTACACAGAGCGAAAATATTACCACGTGAACTTTTCTCAGACTGCGAGCATGTTCCATAGCTCAACTTGCTCATCTGGGTCCTTTCCTTCAGAGGACTGTCTTTCCCTCAGCATGGTCAAACATCACAGATGCTTGTTTCCCTGGCTAACAACAGCAAAAAAAAACTACAGGGAAGATGTACTCTCATTTAAAAAAAAAAAATCAAAAACCAACCCACTGCCATCAAGTAAATTCCAACTCATAGATACCCTACAGGACAGAGTAGAACTGCCCCATAGGGTTTCCAAGGCTGTAAATATTTATGGAAGCAGACTGCTACATCTTGCTCTCACAGAGCACTTGGTGGGTTTGAACCACTGCCCTTTCTGTTAGCGGCCGAGCATTTAAGCACTGTGCCACTAGGGCTCCTTAAAAAAAAAAAAAAAAACCACCCAAACCCCAGAAAGCAGTTTACAATTGGCATTTCTATGAACTGCTTATAAAGTACAGTTGGCATTTCTGTGTCTGACTTGGGCAACAAATTAAATATTTTTAACTATTATTTTTTATTGTAGTTAGCTGAAACGAGGTATCTTTTCGTGGACGTGGAGTTCATATCACGTTAGGTATGAAGTCAGTAAGCAGTAAGGCTCCTTGCTCTTGCTTCTGCTGGTAATTTTAATAACGCTTCAGTAAAGTGTCATGGTACCCACGTTAAAACACAGTGGTTGGCTCTAATAAAGAAACGACTCTTCGGAATTTGCATAACAGACGAGGATCCAGCTGGATGAAGATTATCCTCTCAACCACACAGTTAAAGGGGTCACTTGTTCCTTACTGGGGAGGGGCAGCAACTGGTATGAGAACCCATTATGTATAAATTTGTAAAGTGTAGTAAGTAGACATGCAGAGGACATATAATTAATGTGTACTGTGGAGGGTGAGCTCAGTTACTCCTTCACGTATCTTTTTTGCCAGCTTCATCTTAAAGTACTCTTTCACGATACTGCTTGCTTCAGTTAACAGAATTAGTAGATCCTATTTTTTTTTTTTTATCTTGATAGGAGCATCTATCTTGGTTAAGAGCTTGGCAGCTAACCAAAAGAACGGCAGTTCAAACCCACCAGCCACTCACTGGAAACCCTATGGGGCAGTTCTACTCTGTCCTGTAGGGCGGCTATGAGTCAGAATCAACTCAATGCCAACAGGTTTTTTTTTGTTTTTTTTTTTTAAATCTTACTATTAGAATTAAATCTTACTATCAAGGTTCCCTAAACAGGCAAAGGCAGGAAAGCAGCGTCTCTTTCAAAATTCTGGCTTAATAAGGCTTATTTCTCACTGGTGTGCTTCACATTATAAATGATCATTACATTATATTTATAATTCAATGGATTTGCCTCCAGTGACATTCTATGGAAAACATCTAAAACTATATATTTTTGAAGTGTCAAAATTTCATTTAACTCTGATTTGACCCATAAAATACCTTTTCCATGAGTAAAAAAGTACCACTATATCATCTTTCTCATTCCTGCCCAGGCCTGAGCACATGTAGGCTCCATTCGCTGACACTCCCCTCCCCGCCCCAGAGATAACCGTCTTTAAGATCTTGTTGGTCAACAGTCAAACCCCTGAGATCCCAGTCAGCTCCTGGCAGAGAAATACTGATTCCACTTTACAAGAACGCTGGCTTTCCGATACCTCTTCATCAACGTTTTACTTTTGGCACGTTATTACCAGGGAGTCGTCTGAGCTTGGCAGCCTGGTACGTCTCTTCTTCCTCCTGGCAGTTTGTAAGTATTTTCAGCTAGAATACTTTCAACCAGGGCTGAGAACTGGCTCTGTTCCAGTTTGAAGCCCTGCTGAGAACCTGCGTTTCTAACAAGTTCCCAGGCGATGCTATGCTGACGCTGCTGGTTAGGGACCAATTCTGAGAACCACTAGAAAAGCAGTGGTTCTCAAAACGTAGTGTACGTAAGAATCCGGGGGTCTAGTTTAAATATGGATTCTGATTCAGTCTATCTGGGGTGGAGATGAACATAAGAAGACTGTCCCCCCACTAACAAGCTCTGAGATGAGAGAAGACTCAAGAGCAGGAGGTGACAAGAAACGTGCTACTGCGCGGCGTTTGATTATTAATTATGACTCATCCCAATTTCAAACTATCAAAAAGACAGGTGAAACTGAGGTAAAAGGATTAATTGCTTACAAAGTATAAAGAAAAAAAAGTAAAAATAATTATGAAGGATATGGCTAGCCCTGAGGGACGTGGGGGTGAAGAATGAAGAACGGAGCTCTACAAAGTACATGCCGCACTTTAATCATCACAGGGCACGTTACAAACCCCACTGCCGTCGAGTCAATTCTGACTCATAGCGGCCCTATAGGACAGAGTTGAACTGCTCGGTAGAGTTTCCAAGGAGCGCGGGCACATTAGGGACTCCTAATACCACTAATTCACTCTTCTGTCTCTTCTCCAATAAAGACACACCTTTACATGTAACCTTCATGTCACTTCACAGAGAAGGATGTATGCAATTATAATTTGTTCTTCAAAGACAGACCTATCTCTTCTATGACTCAAACATCAACCAATTTTGGAGAATCACTGGAATATATTTAATGTTACATTCAGTGTTCTTCAATATTCAGTCGTCTACATTTATTCCTTCAGATAACGTCACCAGGGAGGTACCAAAATTACAATGCACACAAATACACTCACGACAAAAATATAGCCATATACTGAGATGAGAAACCTCACCTGTATATAGCATATACATTTTTGTAAATTAAAATCAGAAACAACCATTTTCTTTGATCAATCACTAAGAATGCTACGTATGCCTGAGCTTCAATAAACCTCTCTACTTCCCAGTTTCCTTATCTGTACTCCGGGGTCTGTGATGCTGTTCTATGGATTTCATAGCATTGCTGGGAGATAAGAATCACCATTCGTAAAGCTATTAGTACAGCTCCTAAACCAAAAACCTGTTGCGGTTGAATCAATTCCGGCTCATAGTGACCCTGTAGGACAGAGTACAACTGCCCCATAGGGTTTCCAAGGAGTGCCTAGTGGATTCAAACTGCTGACCATTATACCACCGGGGCTTCCAGTATAGCGCCTAGTAAACAGTAAATGCTCACTATAACAGCTACTATGAAAAGAAATACATATTTGTATTAATACTATCATTACATTCACCTTTTTTGTTTTAAGATACTTATTATTGTTACATAAACTGTTACATATAAACTGCCACAACATGGACACATGCGGCTCCTCACCGTAACATTCTTGGTTGTCTACTTCCCTCATTGGGATCAGGCTTGGGGCAGGTCCAAGACCACTAGCTCTGGTTGTGCAGGGTAAACCCGGCCCTGGCTAGGCCCCACTTTACTGGGCTTACTTTTTTATCTTTGAATTCACTACTTATCCATGGACAGGCTTTTGGTACAGTATTTCCCTTTGGCCCTGTGGGTCACTTGGCCTCAGGCCCTGAGTTACTTGATCTGGCCTGCCCAACACTCTCTCAGCTGTCCTACCATGGAAAGGGTTAGAAAAAGAGAACTCTCTACTTTTGGCCAAGGGTCCTGAAATTACAATCCTTTAGTCATACCTCTCTAAGAGTGCTGTCCATGTCTGTTAGCTGAAGAAATTCTGCCTAAGCCTATTTAACAGATCAGATGAAAAAGTTTTTCCAGGAAGGCCTAGAACAGTGGTCCTCAATAAGCCCAGTTACTGTCCCCAGGGTGCTCTGGAAATTTGTGACGACGTCTTCAGGCGGGGAGAACAGAGTGTCAAATGGCACTGAGCAGGTGCAGGCAAATGATTCTAGATGTCTTGGTGCTCTACAAGGACTACCCCACATCCTGCACGACCTTCAATTTCACATACATGCAGGCGATAAACCCTTTTATAATTATTTGGTTCTGGAACCTAATTATATATAATCACAAGGTATTTTGTGGCATGGCTTTAATTCATGCTGAATCTTCCAGGATGCAAGTACTGAGGGAAATGAAAGAATATTATATCTTCCTTGTTCAAAACTGTCTAAGAGTTGACCAGTATTTTAGGAGGTCACTTTTAAGGGCAATGTCATGCATGGTATATAAGTTGCCATGATACAAAACACGTGCACATGTATTAATCTGCACTTATAGTTATTGCATATGTATGTGTATTCTTTTTTCAAAATGTAAAATATAAAGAAAAAATCAGTAAAATTATTTGAAATTGGGTTTTATAGTTTCACCTACAATTAAATAGTTACCAATATACCTATTATGGCCAAAGCATTTTTTCCAACGAAGCAATGGACTGTCGAGACAGGCACCTTTTACAAAGGAATAGTGTAATGTTTTGCCCTAACACTCGCCTTAACATTCTGCTTCCATTTCTCCATGATTTCTATACGAAATATTCACTATAAGCAAGTCTGAACACCTGACTACACCCTTTTGTTTTCCGGCATGTTGTTGTGTGCTGTCAAGTTGATTCCAACTCACTGTGACCCCATGTCACAGAGCAGAACTGCCCCATAAGATTTCCTAGGCTGTAATCTTTATGGGAGGTGGGTAATCTTTATGGGAACAGGTCGTCAGGTCTTTTCTCTCAAGGAGCCACTGGTGGGTTCAGACCACCAACCTGTTGGTTAGCAGCTGAGCACTTAACCTCTGTGCTACCAGTGGTCCTATTGAGTGATATTACCACCAGCAAATTAAGAATTATTTTTCTGGAGCTACAGTTAAGTTTATTACATTGTTTAAAGTGATTTCATCATATTTAGGAATCACTTTTATAAAATAAAAATTTATCTCCAATTTTATAATTAAAATCAGTGAGAAGATTAATTCATGGAAGAAAAAATTACATTATATTTAATGTCCAATGAAATACATCTATTCAGATAAAGTAAAGGAAGCTTCCAGAGCCATCAGGTAACATCTGACAAAACCCAGCAGAACGGAGCACCGTGCTGAGGAAATGCTTCTTCTCCATCTGTTTATCTGTTTATTTCCCTGACAACCTCCTCGTCTTCCTCTGGCACTTCCAGCACTTTTAACCAAGTTTCTGAACGTGCCAAAATGACCAATGATGCCTCTGCACTTTCCTTCTGTTATCGTCATAGCTATTTGCTTTGTGCGTGCGTGTGTGCAGGAGTCTGTGTGTGCCTGTGCGTCTGTGCGTATCTGGTGTTTCTGAAATGTCTTAAGAGCCTCTAGTGAGGCCACATAACCAACTAATTTTGAGAAGGCTCATTTCACAAAACATCTTATGGGCCAAATTAAGATTTTTTTTTGAAACATTTTTAAAATAATGAGACAAGGGAGAAGATACCCTTTTCCTTTCCAAGTAAATAATATCCCTGGGTCACACACTAAGAGGATTTTTTTACATTTTGTCTGGGTTTAGGAGGGATGCAGTATCAATATTTATAAATATTTTCTGTAATTGAAAATGTGCTTTTACTCCTTTATTTCACAGTAGTTTACATGATTGATAAAGACATTAAGGGATTTTTAAATGCAAACACTGTAGACAACCACTGAATTTGGCGCAGATGGTTTATACTAGCTGGCTTAAAATAATTCTGAAGTTCCCAAACTGCCTGGTCTGTGTTCCAGGCCAAAAGCTGGAGTGTCCCCAAACCCCGTGTGATACATAAATCCCAGGGGAGTTAGGGAGCTTCTCTCACCTGAGATTTAATAATTAAACACGAATGACTGCCTTTTAATTGCCCTGTAATACTCAGAGGAAAGAGACAGGTTTATCAGAGATAATCCTGATATTTTTATTTCTCAGATACACGGCGAAAGATGTCTCTCTAATCACTCCGAGGACATACGTGGATAAATGACTGGATGGCTACATCGTAACTTGGCATTAACAGTTCATCTTAAAAATTATGAAAATATTGTACAAGAAACTCATGGTTTATTCTAAAAAGTTTGGAACATATGGTATGTGTAATTGAAAACTGAGAGCTCACTTTATGTGCTTCACAATAAATACTCAATTAGGTTAAAAAGCAGAAAATTCATAAAACAAAGAACCCAAACTTTCTCTGTCGCAGACCTCTGTCATTCACTAACTCAGTGTCAGTATAATCTGGGACACTGAATTCTCACATCCTTTCTCTGACATCGTTTTTATAGACAGCACAATAATTTGATTTTATCTTATCACAAACCTACCAATACGGTGAAGTCACCCAGGACTCCTCTCACTTCTCCGGACTTCTTAATGTCGGCACAAAACGAAACCAAACACTCTATTTTCTTTTTTCCCATGAAAAAGTCACTAGGGAACTTAATTTCACATGTGATTTTGGGTTATATTATATTTTGTTACAAAAACCAAGAAACAACATGTGAATTTCTCACGAATGAAATTTCACTATTCATTGTCATCTGCTCAGACATTCACGTTACTTCCACGCATAAGCAACAACGCCTTTTTTCCTGTGGCTTCATCTGATAGCTAATGAAATCCCATTCTTTTTTTTTTTTTGGTCCCATGAACATGACTCGAATTGTTGTGTTTAGACAGCTTTGTTAAAACTGTCAATTCGGAAACTTAAGAATAAATAGTTTCTAAAACAAGTAACTAACTCAAATTTTTATATATTAAAATAGATATTACATAAACCCGCTGCTGTCGAGTCAATTCCAACTCATAGCGACCCTACAGGACAGAGGAGAACTGCTCTGTAGTGTTTCCAAGGAGCACCTGGAGGATTTGAACTGCTGACCTGTTGGTTCACAGCTGAGCTCTTAACCACTGTGCCACCAGGGTTTCCAGATATTATATAGATATTGTAAATATTCAGACACTTTCACGGTAGGCTTGGGGGCACTTAATGGGAAGAGGACATACCCCTCCTTCCCTCTTTCCACCCCTATGTCCTATAGATAGAGAGAGAGATTCAGACACTAAATGACTAGCTATAATAACAATGAATATGCAGAGGAGGTGGGCCATTTTTAAAAATTTTTTTTAGGGGGGAAGGGTAAAACAAACTTGAATTCTTATAATATTGCTAAAGTCAAAGAAAGAGATAACTCCAAAGTTATAAATATGCTGCAGTGATAGACCAATCGCTGAATACGAAATTTAATTACTGAGTTATTTCTTTTAGGTGAGAGCACAAATGAGAGGCTAATGACAGCAAAACAAGGTCAGCCCAATACGACAACAAAATTTAAATATGTAGATTGACTTAAAATGTCTATATGTAGATACATAAACATTTACAGACAGTAAGTCTCAAGACCATCTCAGTACGTAATTTTTGTAACTAATATCAAATGAATGCACTGTGAACTGAACACACGATGCCACCCCGACCAATAAGACAGACAGAAAGGACATACCAGAGTGCTTCCTTACCACTGCTGAACCTCAGAGCCAAACTCGTTGCCATGGAGTCGATTTTGACTCACAGGGACCCCTGTACTTCGCAGTAGAACTGCGCCCCATAGGATCTTCTTGGCTGCCATGAGTCAGAACCGACTCAATGGCAACTAACGACAAAAACCTGACGGAAGCAGATTGCCAGGACTTTCTTCTGCGGCACTGCTGAGTGGATGGGAACCACCATCCTCTCCGTCAGTAGCTGAGAAAAACCGTTTCACCACCCGCCACCTCATCACTCCTACCACCTCAGCATAAACCCACCTGTTTTATTTAGGTTTTAATCACAGCCCAAATTCCATTTTTTCTTTAGAGGACTACAGTGTCGACAACACCTAACAACCCAGTCAAAGGCACTCTCTACTTAAAAAAAAGACCTACCTAGAACTACGGAGACAGCGACTACACTTCCTGTTTTCAGTAATTCCGTGCACTGTAGTATTTATATACTAAAATATCAGATTTCTCTAAGTACTAAAATAGCAGTATTTCTCTTGGCATGATACCATTATTTTGTTATCTTTTAAAAGCTGAAATGTGATTCACATTTTGAGACATTTCCAGAAAGTTACATACTGTAATACCACCCAAGAAGACAAAGCCTCCTGGCCACAGACAACACCATCTTCCTCATCTCCATTAAAAAACCCTTCCAAGGTACTAGTATTTTAAGCCTCATTTCCCTGTTGCTGGGTTACTAGTGAGGCTGAGAAATGTGGATTTCCTCCAAGGCCACCTCCGGAGGCTTCTGAAGGAGTCACTTGTTAAAATGGGGGTGAAGAGACACAAGCAGGAGGAAGGGTGCTGGTCTGGTTCTAACCCCTTCCCTGAGTCCCATCACTTTCCTTTCCCCGAGGCTAAATTCCCACTGCCCTGCTATCCTTTTCTCCTCCAGGGTCAAATCCATTGTCTTAGTGCCTGACCCTGCCTTCCTCGAGATAAATGATTTTAACCAGGACCTTCTTCCCCAGTCATTCCACAGGACCAAGATACACTAAAAGGACCAAGAAACGTTACTGACCAGACAGATCTTTTCTCAAGACTGTAAATCACATACTCACAACAGAATACAAACCCAGTGTTCCTGGCTTATAAACTCTGTCAATCAGATGAATTCTAACTTTTAATCCCACCCCATCCCGCCACCCCCCCCCCCAAAAAAAAAGTAACTGCAACAACTTGGTCATACTGGAGGGTCTCAGTTTCTTCATAGCTGTGTGTTGTTCCTATAATTTGGCTTTGAGCAGGTATCTCACCACAAGGCCCACGTTAACAGTGGATTAGCTAGAAGACTCTATTAAAGAGCCTTTTAAGGTGGAAATACTGTTCTAATTAGAGAATGAATTAATTGGATAATCAGAAATTTGCTTTATAGGCAAGGCTAAAATGTATTAAGCAAAGATAACACAATTTTTTAAATATTTAAAACTACTGAGTTAGAACTTGTCTATTAAATAAAATATTAGAAATCCATATACTATACTTTTACTATTTTAATTTCTTTCTGAATAAATTAAGAAATACTAGGTAAAACAACAAAAGCAATTATACAAACGGCTCATCACCCTGAAAGGTAAAGATGATACAAAGTTAAAAGATGTTAAACTGCTTTAAAAAAGGACTCCTTTCTAAAGCACTACTCCATATGCTTTGTGAAACATACAAAACCTTAGAACTTTTATCCACTCAATACCTTGTAATCATCTCTAAATCTAATGGGACCCAAACGCATTTCATCAGAGATGAAATTCTTCAATGACTGCTAAAATGAGAATCAAAAAATTATTATAATCTAGTAGTGTGGCTTGCAGCAAGCATTAATCAGAAGTCATAATAAACCCACATGCTTCTTTAGACAGCGCATTAGTCAAACAGTTTTCCATGATAACGACATTGACTAATGGGTGCTGAGTTAGAAGGGTCAATCATAAACTCATCAAATGCTTCATTTAATTTCTTAATTTGGACAAACACAATTTGTTTATGGGAAAGATATCAGGTGTTCCTGAATGAATAATGGCTGTGAAACCAAACTCCATTAATCAGCTCATGATTACAAATGACTCAGAGATTGTTTATTCTAATTTCATTCATTTGGGTCAACAAAGAAAACATGAGCAAATGAAACCATTTGGAAAAAAATGGCACACTTATTTCTCCATATTTAATAAGGCAATGATAAATACTCCTTCAATAACTGTATCAAAAGGACTTTATTACTCAGGTTGAAACTATTCCTTTTTACAACTGAGTTGCTAATGCCATGATTTATAATGACACCAGGTAAGAAAAAAGACAACAGTACACTCTTCAAAGGTACCAAAATTCCACTCCTTTTAGAAGACTTCTTTCTGATTCCTCAGGCAAACGCAGTCACTCACTCTTCTGGGCTCCCGCTGTACCCTGTGACTTTATTCTTTGCCTGACACATACCAAACCCGCTGCTGTCGAGTCAATTCTGACTCACAGTGACCCTACAGGAAAGAGCAGAACTGCCCTGTAGGGTTTCCAAGGAGCAGCTGGTGGATTTGAAACGCCAACGTTTTGGTCAGCAGCCATAACTCTTACCCACAGCACCACCAGGGCTCCATCGGACACATAGTAGGCTTCAAGTATGTATAAAATAGGCAAAATACTACGCTACGTTGTAAGCATTTGTTTACACAGCTTCCTTCTAGACGACACTGTGAGTTCCAAGCAGGCAGGTGCAGTGTTTCAGGAATCTCCATGTCCCCATCGCCTAGCATAAGGCCTAGAAGTCCTTGGGTGGTGCAAACGGTCAAGTGCTCAGTACTAACCACCAAGGTTGGTGGTTCAAATCTACCCAGAGGTGTCTCAAAAGAAAAGCCCGGTGATCTACAGTCACTGAAAACCCTACTAAGAGCAGCTCTAATCTGAAATAAACGGAGTCACCATGAGTCGAAACCGACTCGACGGCAACCGGTTAAAGGCCCGGCACAATTCATTTCCATTCAAAGCAGCTGCAGGGAAGAGCAGTCTACTGTGCAAAGCTCTGATCAACTAAAGAAATTCAGGGGCGATAAAAACTGGAGTGTTCTGCGTGATTCTGAAAGTACTCAATAAAGGAAGTAAATGTCATCATCTTTTTAATTACCGAAAGACAGCTGTCCTCCCTCTGCCTTCTCCCTGCAGTTACTGAACGGGCTACCAGGCTTGGCACTGAGCTACCCAGCACCACTGGCGAGCCAGCGGCCACGGGGTGCTGTGCTGCTGGGTCAGCTTTATTGGCCTCACCTGATCCACCCTGTACCCTCCTCCACCCCATCCTGGTTGATGAATTACAAACTGCATCAACTAGTTCACTTGTCTTTGAGCTACTGATTAGGTCTGGCCAACAGGAGACACTAAAGAGAGATCAACTAGAGGTAAGAGGAGAGGGGTTGGGTTACTCCCTGCTCGCCTTTCTCTACTGAAGGCTGTTTTCTGTCCTAGTGGCCCTGTCTCACACAGCTCTCGCCAGGTTCCAAGACTACCCCCTCCACTTTCCCTTCTCAAGCTACAAGTGGCAAAGGCTCACCACTGTTGCTACGCCAGGAATCTGGATGGTTCTCTGAAATCTGCCCAAACCTTTATTAATAGCCCCTTCGTCCAACTATCTTCTATTATTCCTCCGAGTGTGTCACCCACCTCAGCTGCCACACCGAGCTGTACACAGCTCATCCTTGGCTCCCACTCCAGCCCTCGAGGTCTCAGGCACCTCTGTAACCTACAGGCAGTTGGCACAGTACTGGCTTGTCCACACTGCCCAGCACACTGGTCCTGAAAACTGTGTCTCACGAAGTGTAGGCTCCGCTTTAGGGAACTGCACGGTAACTTGCCGACCTTTTGCTTAGCAGCCGAGCACTTAACCACTGTGCAACCAGGACTCCTTTTATGTTCATATAGGACATCAGAAATTATTTCTGATTTATAAATAGCTCACCTAAAATTTTTTCTAATGATAAAGATAATAAACATTCACACCCATCAACAGATGAATGGATAAACAAAATGTGGTACGTACATTCAATGAGATGTCATTCAGCCATAAAGAGAAATGAAGTCGTGATGCCAGCTATGACATAGATGAACCGTGAAAACATTATGGTAAGTAAATGTCAGACACAAAAGGACAAATATTGCACGACTCCACCTACATGACATGCCTAAAACAGACAAACGTACAGAGAGACAGAAGAGGATTCGTGGTTACAGGGGCTGGAGGGAGCGGAGAAGGAGGAGTCAAAAAAAGTAATAAACAGTCACGTGCAAATATTGTATTATTTTTTCCTCTGAACTTTAATATCCATTCTTCTAGCTCCGTAAAAACTCTTGTTGGTATTTCCATCAAGACTGTGTTAAATTCGCAAATGACTTTAGAAAGAACTGACACCTAGGTGACGCTGAGATATACTACGGGTGTCTTTGCATTTAATCGTGTCTTCTTTTGTATCTTTCGAGAATGGTTTAACATTTTCCTCACAGAAGTTTTAAGGTTTTTGTTATATTTATTCCTCTGATACTATTGTAAATGGGATTTTCTCTGTCATTATGTCACCTGATTATTATTTTTGATATGAAGTTTATTAATTTCTGCTGTTGTGAGGTACCTTTGAGTGGATTTCAACTCACAAGCACTCCATATGACGGAGCGGAACTGCCCCATAGGGTTTTCTAGGCTGTGATGTTTATGGAAGAAAATAGCCAGGTCTTTCTTCCACAGAGCCGCTGGTGGGTTCAAACTGCCAGATGAACAGTTTTGTACATGTTTTGAAGGCAGAGCCCCAGGAGTTGCTCATGGATCAGCTGCTAGATGGAGAAGAAAGAATGGCATCAGGAATGACCTGAAGGGTTTGACCTAACTAGAAAGGCAGAGTTTCCATTTACTGAGTCTGTGGAAACTGGGAGAAGGTAAGTATTAAGAATCAGTTTTAGGTATCAGTTTGAGATGTCAGACATTCATCTAGAGATTTCTGATAAGGACGTGGGTATGAGTCCAGAATGGAGATGGTATCGGGGAGTCACAGGCATGTATTAACTACTGTCATTTAAAGCCATGAGACTAGATGAGATTATCAAAAGGAGTATATTATAGTCAGAGAAGAGACCAAGTCCAAGGACTAAGCCTGGGGAGCCTGCAACACTTAAGAGGTACAGTGAAGGAGAAAAATCAACAAAAGGGACTGAGAAGCGACATTCTACAGTAAAGGGGAAGCACACAACTGTGTGTCAAATGCTGCTGGGACAGAAGAGAACCGAGAGCAACATAATTATCATTTCTGGAGTCCCTGGGAGGTGCAAACAGCCAAGCCCTAGCTTGTCTACTAGCCGAACGGTTGGTGGCTCAAATTCTCCCAGAGGTACACTGGAAGGCAGGCCTGGAAATCTACTTGCCAAAGGTCATAGCCTTGAAAACCCTAAAGAACAGTTCTACTCTGCATACATGGAGTCGTCATGCGTTGGAATCAACTAGACAAAACTAACAACAGCAGCAAAGGTAACCAAAGCCTCTGGTACAGAGCACTCAGCAGGTTTCAAGTCATTTCCATCTCCACTCTGAGGTATCACTAGTGATCTTGGTAAGAGCAGTCGGAGTGACGTGAGGGGGAGAAAAGCTTGAATGGATTCGGTTCAAGGGAGATTTGAAGAGAAATCAGAGACAGAGTCTGCAGATAATTTACCTTGATTATTTTTGCTTTCAAGAGCTAAAAGTGATTTTCCAATCTCATAAATGAGCCTGTGACATAGTTAAAAGAGCTTATATCTCCATTTTATTGTGCCAAAACAAAAACAAAAACACATTGTTAAGGGTTGTGTCTAAGAGCCCAACACTATTTAGCAGTAAGATCAGAATCAGATCGTCTGGTATATGTAAGTCAGGATCGGGTGGTCTGGGGTAGGTAGGTCAGGACCAGGTGGTCTGGGGTAGGTAGGTTGGGATCAGGTGGTCTGGTACAGGTAGGTCAGGATCAGGTGGTCTGGTGCAGGTAGGTCGGGATCAGGTGGTCTGGTACAGGCAGGTCAGGATCAGGTGGTCTGGTGCAGGTAGGTCGGGTTCAGATGGTCTGGTACAGGTGGGTTTGGTTCAGGTGGTCTGGTACAGGTAGGCTGGAATCAGGTGGTCTGGTACAGGTAGGCTGCGATCAGGTGGTCTGGTACAGGTAGGCCGGGATCAGGTGGCCTGGTATAGGTGGGTCCGGGTCAGGTGGTCTGGTATAGGTAGGGCATTGCACGATTCTCATTCCGTCCCACTTTCATGTCACCTGTCACCTCTGTAGGCCTCTGTGTACTCAATTTAAAATAATTTCATTCACAAAGCAGAAGATGCAGTCTGACTAGCAGACTCTCCCTCTGTCCTTCCCACGGATGGATCTTTGTCTTCAATCAGGTGGCTGATTAAATCCCACTTCAGAAAGGACTTCCCGGATCACTACTATATTGCCCTCTTCCACTAACAATCCCACTTTTAAAAACAATTTTAAAAATACCAATTCCTTAGAAGCCTGTCTTTCAAAACCACTAGGCAAAACTGAGAGACGACGAGCATTTTAAGCATTACTCACGAGTTGCAGCAGAAGGAATTAATTACCTCATGTGGAATAACTCTGAACCAATAAAGAGTACACAGAAGTGGACGCTACTATGTCACATGAAAATTATAAAGCATTTAGAGATTCTAATATATTCCTCCCATGAGTACATCAGAAACCACTAAATACAAAGTGTTTAATTCAAAATAAATGCTAAGAACTAAATACAAATTCCTTATTTTAATTCAAAACTGAGAATTATCTTTGGTGAACATATATATCATATCGTTAAACATGCTAGAGTCTTTCAACAAGATAACATTCCGTTAAAGTCTGTTTAGATGAAATGAATATACTAAATATACCGCATGGGAGTAGGGGATGCTAGCCTGGAACCTTTTGTGCAACATAAATTTTCCAACACAAGGTCTGATTAAACCTGAATATATGAGGGTTGGCTATCGAAGGAAATTAGGTGTATCTTACTTGGTTAAAAACCACAGGTCCAAATATCTGGGAGGGAGTTTTTCTGGCTATCGAAGGAAATTAGGTGTATCTTACTTGGTTAAAAACCACAGGTCCAAATATCTGGGAGGGAGTTTTTCTTCCTAACTTGAAAAAAAAAAAACTTGAGGATGGGTAAAAAGGAGTAGAGAGAAAACACTGAGAGGACCAAACTTCCTCCCCTCCCCTTTCCTCTACTCTCCCCCATTCTCTTTTTTGCCACACTCTACCTCAGTTCCTATGTGAATTTATCCATCTCTAGGATCTAAATTAAATAGTAGTCCTATATGAAAAGTTTGGTTTTGGATATTTTGTGAACTGCGCGCATATAAACAGAAGCAATTAAGATGGGCTGCAACTGTGTGTACAGAGAATACATTCCCACTTACAACCACACAAAGAAAAAAATACTCAATTCATTTCAGTACTGTGATGACCAAATTTTTCCCTATATTCACAAAGCATAACACAGTAATGACCAATGTACACATAATAAAGTTGGTTTGATGTTTTCAATTAGAAGAACATGGAAATGGAAACCATAAGGTGTAAGAGACACATCCTGGATGATTATTTTCAGAACAATGGCCAACTCCAATTTGCTCTACTTTAAGCGTTGCTCATTAAAAATACTGGAGAAATTACTATGGAACAATACTCTGATATTTCCAGTAAGAAAAAGAGTCCAAATTTACTTTTAACTCCTAGTTTATGATTTAACTTGAATGGCTACATAAATACCTATTATACAGGTTACCAGTGACATTCATTCGTTTGACCAACCAACTATGACTAAGCAAAGGATTCTAACATCAGGGTACTGTGCTAGTTACCAGGGAATACAAAGTTGTGAGCCTTATAGCTTAACAGAGAGAATCCTGCATGTAAATGTTCTAATATAGAACTTATAATTGCTACAATATATGTAAAACAAAATTTTAGAAAACCAAATCCAACAATATATATTAAAAAAAAAATACATCATGTCTAAGTGGTGTTTTCCCAGGATCATATAAACACGGTTAGTTAAACTTTTGAAAAGTTATCAATGAAATGCCACTTATCAGCAGACTAAGAAAGAAAATACGTAGGATTGCCTGAATAGATGCAGAAAAGGCATTTGACAAAATACAACACTTATTCCTGATTAAAACTCTAAGCAAACTTGGTAAAGAAGAAAAGTTCCTCAATCTGAAGAGGGTATCTATAAAAGGCCTACAGTTAACATCTTGCTTAATGGTAAAACACTGAATGCTTTGCCCCTAAGATCAGGGACAAATGAAGCCTATCTACTCTTACCACTTCTATTCAAAACTATACTGGGAGTTCTAGTCAGGGCAATAAAGTAAAAATAAAAATAAAAGGCATCTGGATTTGACAGGAGCAAATAAAACTTTTTATAGGTGACATGATTGTCTATATAGAAAGTCCCCCAAAATCTTCAAAAAACTAATAATTTCTGAGTTTAACAAAATTGCAGAATGCAAGTTTAATATTAAAAATTGCATTGTATTTCTAGATACTAGGAATGAGCAGTTAGAAATGGAAACTAAAAAAAAGACGTAATATTTATAATAGCACTCAAAAGCATAAAATAATTAGGAATAAACCTAACAAAATACATGTGAGATCTATTTGCTAAAAACTATAAAACACTGAAGAAAATAATCAAAGGCCTAAGTAAACAGAGAGTTACACCATGTTCATGCATCGGAAAACTTAGTATTGCTAAAATGTCGATTCTCCCCAAACTGAACTGTAGAGTCAATGTAGTTCTAATTGAAATACCAGCTGGATTTTTTTTTGTGGAAATCAAAATGCGGGTTCTAAAATTTATATAGAAAGAAAAAAGAATTAGAATAATCAAAGCAATTCTTAAAAAAGAACAAAGAAGGTTGGTGAACCAAGTACAGTAAATACAAAGAAGCCTTCATCAAGACACATTGTAACTAAACTCCTGAAGACTACAGACAAGGAAATAATCCTGAAAACAGCAAGAGAAAAACACAAACAATTCATAAGGTGTTGTCAATAAGATTACACGCCGACTTCTCCGCAGAAACTTTGGAGGTCAGGAGGCAATGGAAAGATGTATACACACCAGTGAAAGAAAAGAACTATCAACCAAGAATTCTTTATTAGGCAAAACAATCCTCCAAAACCAAGGGTGTACTCGAGACATTCCCAGACAAGCAAAGTTGTGGGAAATCGTTACTACCAGACCTGCCACGCAAGAATTACTAAAAGGTGTCCTTTAAGGGGAAAGAAAAGAACACTAGGACGACTATTCAATCCGGCACATGTGGAAGAAAACTAAAAACTAAATGGGAGATCTCCAATAAAGGTAATGGTACACGCAAACGAAATGGCCTGTTGCAGGGTATTTTCAGTGGGTACATTCAGTTGTTGCATACTACATACTTCATATCATCAAATGTATAAGAAATAAGTACAAACTAAGCCTACTGGACACAGAATGTATAATTATAAGTGATACAATAACAGAGATGGGGGGGACAGAATGAGGGCTAGAATTTTAAAATGTTAATATTTTATGTTACTTACTGTTTATATGTTAACTGTTGGCATCAAGGTAAAATAGGTCATCGTAAACATAAGATTTCAATTGTAATTTTCACGGTAACCACTAAATACTGTTTAAAGATATACACAGAAGGTAAGAAGGCAGAAAACCAAATAGATACAACAAAAGAAAGCAACTTAACACAAACAACAAAATTGCAAGAAAGGTAGGGTAAAGAAATTATAAGACACACAAAAATCAAGTAACAAAATGACAGAAGTACGTTCTTTCTTATCGATAATTACCTTAAATGTAAAAGGATTAAACTCTCCATGCAAAAGGCAGAGAGTGGCAGAATAAATAAGAAAACATGACATCCATAAGCTGTCTACAAGAGAAACACCTTACACCCCAGGATATAAACAGACTGAAAATTAAAGACTGGAAAAGAATATTCCACGCAAATAAAAACCAGAAGACAGCGATGGTGACCATGTTTATATCAGACAAAATGATTTAAGTCAAAATCATTTTAAGAGATAAAGAAGGACATTATATATTAAAAAAGGGAGACAATCCATCAAGAAAATATAACAATCACAAATATATATGCATCCAAATACACCAAAATATATCAAACGAACACTGAAGAAACTGAAAGGAGCAACAGACAACCCTACATTAACAGTACGAGACTTCAATACACCACTGTCAATACAGGACAGAACTTCAAGAAAGAAGATCACTAAGGATATAGGGGACTGTAACAACACCATGAACAGATCTAACAGACATATACAGAACTCTCCACGCAACATCAAAATGATACACATCCTTCTATAGTGCACATGTGACATTCTCCAGGATAAACCACATGTTATTATTTCCCAGGAATATAATTAAGGTTCATTTAACATTTAAAAACCAATCAATGAAATGCATCATATCAGTAGACTTAGGAAGAAAATACGAAGGATCATTTGAATAGATGCAGAAAAGGCATGTGACAAAATACAGTATTTATTCCTGATTAAAAATTAATGAAACAAGTCTCAACAAGTTTAAAAGTACTAAAATGATACCAAGTATCTCCAACAAAAAAATACTAGAAGTCAATAACACAAGAAAAAATAGAAAACATATAAATACATGGAAACTAAATAATATACAATTAAACAACCAATGGGTCAAGGAAGAAATCAAGATGGAAATTAAAAAATACTTGGAGTTAAACAAAAATGAAAATACAACATACTAAAACCTATGGGATACAGCAAAGGCAGTCATCAGAGGGAAATTTATAGCCATAAATGCCTACATCAACAAAGAGGAAAGTTCTCAAATCAACAGTCTAATGCTACAACTTGAAGACCCAGAAAAAGAACAAACTAAGCCCAAAGTTACCAGAAGAAAGAAAATAATAAAGATCACAGCAGAAATAAATGAAACACAGACTAGAAAAACAATTGAGGAAATCAACAAAACCAGAGTTGATTCTTTGAAAACATCAAAAATTGACAAACCTTAAGCTAGAGTGACAAAAAAGTGAGAGGATTTAAACAACCAAAATAAGAAATAAAAATAGGAGACATTAAAACAGATCCAACAGAAATACAAAGGGTCAAACAGAATATGTTAAGTCGTCCAATCTAAGAGCACAGAACATCTTTCCATATATTTAGATCTGCGTTAGTCTCCTGCAGCAATGTCGTATAGTTTTTATTGTATAAGTCCTTTACATTCCTGGTAGGTTTATTCCTAGGTATCTTATTCTTTTGCAGTGTTATCCAGTTTGTTATGATCCACACAGTCGAATGCCTTTGCATAGTCAATAAAACACAGGTAAACATCCTTCTGACATCAGCAATGATATCCCTGGTTCCACGTCCTCTTCTGAAACTGGCCTGAATTTCTGGCAGTTCCCTGTCGATATACTGCTGCAGTCATTTTGAATGATCTTCAGCAAAATTTTGCTTGCGTGTGATATTAATGATATTGTTCTATAATTTCCACATTCGGTTGGTTCACTTTCTTGGGAATAGGCATAAATATGGATCTCTTCCAGTCAGTTGGCCAGGAAGCTGTCTTCCATATTTCTTGGCAGAGACGAGTGAGGGAATTCCAGAACACTTAATTGTGCTCATGAGGAACCTTTACATAGATGAAGAGGCAGTTGTTCATACAGAACAAGGGGATACTGATTGGTTTAATGTCAGGAAAGGTGTGCATCAGGGTTATATTCTTTCACCATACCTATTTAATCTGTATGCTGAACAAAGAATACAAGAAGCTGGACTATATGAAGAAGAATGGGGCATCAGGATTGGAGGAAGACTCATTAACAACCTGCGTAATGCAGATGACACAACCTTGCTTGCTGAAAGTGAAGAAGACTTGAAGCACTTACTAATGAAGATCATAGGCCACAGCCTTCAGTATGGATTGCACCTCAACATAAAGAAAACAAAAATCCTCACAACTGGACCAATGAGCAACATCATGATAAATGGAGAAAAGACTGAAGTTGTCAAGGATTTCATTTTACTTGGATCCACAATCAACAGCCATGGAAGCAGCAGTCAAGAAATGAAAAGGTGCATTGCATTGGGCAAATCTGCTGCAAAGGACCTCTCCAAAGTGTTGAAGAACAAAGATGTCACCCTGAAGACTAAGGTGCTCCTGACCCAAGCCATGGTATTTTCAATCACATCATATGCATGTGAAAGCTGGACAATGAATAAGGAAGACCAAAGAAGAGTTGATGCCTTTGAATTGTGGTGTTGGCGAAGAATATTGAATATATCATGGACTGCCAAAAGAAGAAACAAATCTGTCTTGGAAGAAGTGCGGCCAGAATGCTCCTTAGAGGCAAGGATGGCGAGACTGCGTCTTACATACTTTGGACATGTTGTCAGGAGGGATCAGTCCCTGGAGAAGGACATCATGCTTGGCAGAGTACAGGGTCAGCGGAAAAGAGGAAGACTCTCAACGAGGTGGATTGACAGTGGCTGCAACCATGAGCTCAAGCATAACAATGATTGTAAGGATGGCGCAGGACCGGGCAGCGTTTCGTTCTATTGGGCATAGGGTCACTATGAGTCGGAACCAACTCGACGGCACCTAACAACAACAACAGCATCTTATTCTTTTAGATGTGGTTGTAAAAAGAAATGCTTTCTTTTTACTGTGCTTTAGATGAAGGTTTACAAACTAATTTCTCATTAAACAATACACACTTTTTTTTGTGACATTGGCTGCCAACCCCACAATGCGTCAACACTCTCCCCTTCTTGACTTTGGGTTCCCTATTACCAGCTTTCTTGTCCCCTCCTGCTTTCTCGTCCTTGCCCCTGGGCTGGTTGCCCATTTAGTCTCGTTTTGTTGCATGGGCCTGTGTAATCTTTGGATGAAGGGTGAACCTCAGGAGTGACTTCATTACTGAGTTAAAAGGGTGTCTGGGGGCCATGCTCTTGGGGTTTCTCCAGTCTCTGTCAGACCAGTAAGTCTGGTCTTTTTTTGTGAGTTAGAATTTTGTTCTACATTTTTCTCCGGCTCTGTCTGGGGCCCTCTATTGTGATCCCTGCCAGAGCAACTGGTGGTGGCAGCCAGGCACCATCTAGTTGTGCTGGACTCAGTCTGGTGGAGGCCATGGTAGTTGTGGTCCATTAGTCCTTTGGACTAATCTTTTTGTCGCCTCTTTAGTTTTCTTCATTCTCCCTTGCTCCAGATGGGGTGGGACCAGTGGAGTATCTTACATGGCCGCTCACAAGCTTTTAAGACCCCAGACACTTCTTGCCAAAGTAGAATGTAGAGCATTTTCTTTATAAACTATGTTATGCCAATTGAGCTAGATGTCCCCCGAGACCATGGTCTCCAGCCCTCAGCCCTTGATTTCCTTTTCAGATTTCTCCTTGTTGGTGTACAGAAATCCAAAAAATTTGAAAACTTAGATGAAATGGACAAACATATAACCTACCTAAATTAACATAAAAGGAGGTAGAAAATCTCAACAGGCCCGTAACAAGAAAAGAGATTGAATCGGTAATCAAAAACTTTCCAACAACAACAAAAATTCTAGACCAGATGGTATCACTGGGGAGTTTTACCAAACATTCAGAGGAAAATTGACACCAATCCTATACAAGGTCCTACAAATTATAGAGGAGGAAGATATATCCTCTAACTTATTTTATGAAGCCAGCATTACCCTGATACCAAAGCCAGACAAAGATATCACAATTAAACTACAGACTATATGCCTCATGAATATACATGCAAAAATTCACAACAAAATACTAGCAAAAAGAATTCAACAACATATTAAGAGTTATACACCATGGCCAGGTGGGATTTATCCCAGGAATGCAAGGATGGTTCAACACTAGAAAATTAATCAATTTAATATACCACATTAATATAATAAAAGGAAAGAACCACTTGATTATCTCACTAGACACAGAGAAGGCATTTGATAAAATCCAACACCTCTTCCTGATAAAAACTCTCAGCACGGCAGCAATAGGAAGAAAGTCCCTCAGCATGATTAAGGGCATATGTGAAAAACCGACAACCAACATTATAATCAATGGAGGAAGACTGAGAGCCTTCTCCTTGAGAACAGGAACAAGACAAGCATTGCCTCCTATCACCACTTCTATTCAATATCATACTGAAGTCCTAGCCAGAGCAGTAAGGCAAGAAAAAGAAATGAAAGGCATACAAATTGGAAAGGAAGAAGTAAAACTCTCTCTATTTGTAGACAACAAGATCCTATATATTAAAAATCCCAAAGAATCCACAAGAATGCTTCTAGAACCAAAAAAAAGAATTCAGCAAAGTTGCAGGATACAAGATCAAGACACAAAAATCAGTTGTGTTTCTATACACCAACAAGGAGAAATCCAAAAAGGAAATTAAAAAAAAAAATTACATTTACAATTGCATCAAAAAGAATGAAATACTTAGGAATAAACCTAAGCAGGAATGTAAAGGACTTACACAAAAACTATGAAGCATTGTTACAAGAGACTAAAACAGATCTAAATAACTGAAAGACATTCTATGCTCTTGGACTGGAAGACTTATGATTGTGAAAATGTCAACACTACCCCAAACAATCTACAAATTGAACACAATCCTGGTCAAAATTCCAACAGCATTTTTCACAGAAATGGAGAAACTAATCCTCAACTTTATATGGAAAGGCAAGAGGTACTGAATTGCCAAAGCAATTTTGAAGAAAAACAACAAAGTAGGAAGCCTCACAATTCCCGATTTCAAAGCACAGTACACAGCTACTGTAATTAAAACAGCCTGGTACTGGTTTGGAAACCCTGGTGGCGTAGTGGTTAAGAGCTAGGGCTGCTAACCAAAGGGTCAGCAGTTCGAATCCACCAGGTGCTCCCTGGAAACTCTTTGTGGCAGTTCTACTCTGTCCTATAGGGTCGCTATGAGTCAGAATTGACTCGATGGCGCTGGGTTTGGTTTGGTTTTTTGGTGGTACTGGTTTAATGATAGACTCATAAATCAATGGAACAGAACTGAGAGCCCAGAAATAAGTCCATACATCTACAGCTGAATGATTTTTAACAAGGGTACTAAGAACAGTCTGTTCAACAAATGGTGCTGAGAAAAATGGTTTTCCACATGCAGAAAAATGAAGCAAGATCCACGCTTCACCCCATACACAAAAACCAGTTCAGAATGGATCAAGGACCTACATGTCAAGTCTAAAACCATAAAGTTCTTTGAAGAACATACAGGAGCAAAGCTATGGGACTTAGTTTTTTTTTTTTTTAAATGGCAGATTAACAAATACAACAACAAATGTGCAAGCAGTAGAAGACAAAATAGGCAACTGGGACCTTGTAAAAATTAAATACTTAGGTTCATCAAAAAGACTTTATCAAAAGAGTGAAAAGACAACCTACAGATTGGGAAAAAATCTTTGGGAAAAGTTTATCTAACAATGGTCTAATATCCAAAATATATTTAAAACTACTAAAATTCAATAACAAAAAGGCAACCCAATCAAAAACGGGCAAAGGACATGAACAGACACTTCACCCAAGAGGTTATCAAGCAGCCAACGAACACATGAAAAGATGCTCATTGTCATTAGCCATTAGCGATGCAAATCAAAACTACAATGAGCTACCACCTCACCCCTAGTAGAACAGCAACAATCAGAAAATAACACATGTTGGTGAGGATGTGGGGAAATCAGAACCCTTATGCACTACTTGTGGGCATGTAAAATAGAACCAAAAAAAATAAAAAGAGAACTACCACACAACCCAATAATTTCACTCCTAGGTCTACACCCTAGGGGCCTAACAGTAGCGACATGAGCAGACGTATACACATCCATGTTCGCTGCAGCATTATTCAAAACAGTAAGCAAAAGAAACAACCTAAGTGCCCATCAACACACAAATGAATAAACAAAATGTGGTACACTGATACAACGGAATACTATTCGCCAAAAAAAGAAACAAGTCCAGACAGATGCTACAACATGGATGAATCTCACAAAAGGACAGATACGGTATGATCTCACTTATATAAAATGACAAGAACAGGCAAATATATGGAGACCAATGGTTATTAATAATTGCTTGGGGTGGGAGAGGGGAGAGACAGGGAATCTTTCTCCTGGAAGTAGTGAGATTATATCTGTGGTGATGGGAAAACTGGCAACCATTAAGGGTGGTGGTTACACAACTTGACTGATCTAAGTGATATCACTAAGCTGTACACCAGAAAAGGGGAGAAACAGCATCTGCCGTGTTATATAATACTGCAACAACAACAGCAACCAAAAAGGTTGCAGTTGCTGATACTACTTAGGTACAAATACCTCGTAGGATTAGTTCTCTTAGTTCGAAGGATTAGGGTCATGGCTTCCTGGGACTCTCAGTTAATTGGCCTAATATTGTTTTTAAAGTTTCTGTTCTACACCTTAGTCCGGTGAGTAGTGCCTGGGGTCCTAAAAGCTTGCAAGCACCAAAAGCAAAGAAGTTTCTGGGATAAACTGAATGCTTCAAAGGTCAGCAGAGCAAGGGCAGGGGGTTGGGGACTATGGTTTAAGGGGACTTCTAAGTCAATTGGCAAAATAATTCTATTATGAAAACATTCTGCATCCCACTTTGAAATGTGGCATCTGGGGTCTTAAATGCTAACAAGTGGCCATCTAAGATGCATCAATTGGTCTCAACCTACCTGGATCAAAGGAGAATGAAGAACACCAAGGTCACACGATAACTATGAGCCCAAGAGACAGAAAGGGCCACATGAACCAGAGACTTACATCATCCTGAGACCAGAAGAACTAGATGGTGCCCGGCCACAACCGACGACTGCCCTGACAGGGAGCACAACAGAGAACCCCTGAGGGAGCAGGAGATCAGTGGGATGCAGACCCCAAATTCTCATAAAAAGACCAGACTTAATGGTCTGACTGAGACTAGAGGAATCCCGGCGGTCATGGTCCCCAAACCTTCTGTTGGCCCAGGATAGGAACCATTCCCGAAGACAACTCGTCAGACATGGAAGGGACTGGACAATGGGTAGGAGAGAGATGCTGATGAAGAGTGAGCTACTTGTATCAGGTGGACACTTAAGACTGTGTTGGCATCTCCTGTCCGGAGGGGAGATAGGAGGGTAGAGAGGGTTAGAAACTGGCAAAATTGTCACGAAAGGAGAGACTGGAAGGGCTGACTCATTAGGGGGAGAGTAAGTGGGAGTTTGGAGTAAGGTGTATATAAGCTTATATGTGACAGACTGACTTGATTTGTAAATGTTCACTTAAAGCTCAATAAAAACTATTAAAAAAAAAAAAAAAAAAGGCCTGCAAGCAACCATCCAAGATACAATGTTGTATTTTTACAAAAATAACATGCGCCCTCTGCACTGTTTCCTGACCATGCCCTAATCCGTGAGGCGCCCTCACAAGCACCGCCATGCCAATCCTCTTCCACATTTTGCTGTTAAAAAAAAGAAAAAACTAGCATAGTATATTCATGAAAATACCTCCTGGGGTGGGTGCAGCTGGCAAACAAATGTAGAAGGTGTGTGTTATTTGCATACGCACCCAATAAAATGGTTAAAATTAAAGACAAAAAACCAACGCCACCCAGTGATGTCAAGGGTATGGAGCAACAGAAGTGCACAAAGGTTCGCCCACTTTGGCAAACAGTCTGGCAGTTTCTTACCAAGTTAAAGCTACGCTTACTATACAGTAAAGCAATCCCATTCCTAAGTATTTACCCAATAGAAATGAAAATGTATGTTCACACACAGGCTTGTACTCAAATGTTCATAAAAGTTTTACTCATAAAAGCCATAAGCTGGACATAACCCATCTGTCTACCAGGTGGTGAACGGATAAATACGCTGGTACAGCAACACAGTGGACTACTACTCACCAATAAAAAGAATGACCCTCGTAACTACGCGGCAAATCTGAAATGCGGACTATGACAAGTGAAAGGCTACAGAGGCCACAAAAGACTACGTACTGTATGATACCATTTACACGGCATTCTAAAAATAGCAGAACTAGCGTGACGTAAAGCAGATTAGCAGTTGCTAAGATCTGGGGGGGAGGGCTGACTTCAAAGGGCTACGAGGGAACCTTCTGGAGTAATGAGAATGTTCTTCACCACGATTTTGGTGGTAGTTACATGACTGCATACATTTGTCAAAACCCACTGAATCTTATACAAAATACTGGGGAATTTTATCATATTTAAATCAAGCCTTTTCCAGACCACTTCAAGTTGTCTTCATAAATATAAAACAATGAGAAAACAAAGACAAGCCAAAAACAAAAAAAACTTTTTTTTTTATAGATATTGTGAATGGGAGCTCCCACCATGTATTCAAATTAATAATTGCTAGAATATAAACATTAAAACTTGATATAAATTGGACTTCCTCAAAATTAAAACTTGCTCTGCCAAAGACCCTGTTAAGAGAATGACAAGACAAACCACAGACTGAGAGGAAATATTTTTTTTAAATCCTACCTCCCAGAGACAATGACCACTATTAACATTTGATGTACATCACCTGGACATTTTCCAATGTAAACAGTAACTTTTAGTAAAATCTAAACTAGGGTCAGAATTTTCATACTGTTTTAAGAGTCTCTTTTTCAAATTCCAAAATATACTGCACATATATTTCTATTTTAATAAATACACCCTGGTCACTGAAAAACAAAAAAAAAAGCCAGGCTATGCTATGATCCTCCAGCTGCGAGTGAACACCAAAAACTGCTGCGGCATAATTTTTGTTTGTTGCTGTTGCCATTAATTATTTGAACTTTTGTAAAACTTGTTTTTTAATTAATATATAACTCAATTAAAGTCACAGGTCTTGGATTTTCTAAGGAATATGTTTTCTACTTCTCCTAAAAAATATTCAAAGAAATTCTATATAAAAATAGAACAAAAATTTAACATTTTCAGGATGACGTGACATCTAAAAAATAACTTAACACTAAATAAACAATAATAAACGGATTTTTTGGTAGGGAAAAGAATTATTTGTTTCCATCAACTCTTTGTAAATTTAGGGAAATATGCTATACTCACACACCAAACGAGCCACTCTATTTAAACAGTTCTTTTTTTTTTTTTTTTAATGAAAGAAAAAAGAAACCCCAGGGTCTAAAATGTAATGAGTGATCCTATTAGTTCCACCAGACTAAAATCATACAGTCTACGTATGTGGTCTTTTCAGCCACATCTGTCACCAACCATTTTACACCACAAAATGCAAAATACTGAGCGATGATTTACTAGACGAGACCTGGGAAAGTACCCACCATTGGACTCACCCCTAAAAGAAAAACTGGCTTGTAGGAGGACAGGTAACAGAGTCCTTTGTAGAGCAAACTCAGGACTTAGCATTTTAGAATCGAGTCCTAATATAGTCCAAGCAACAAAGAGAAAACGAAAAAGAAGAAAAGCACTAAATATAACAGAAAAACAAAGCAAACATTAAAAATGACTTTCTTAAAATTCAAGTATTTTGCTTGGTTAGAAAACAAGAACCATTTATTAAAAAATATTTAAATATGGAATATATGTAAAGTGCTTAAAAAACATAGTAAATGCTCAATAAATGGAACTCATTACTTCAACTACTTCATAAATCACATTTGATTACGCATTTTATATACTGATCTGCTATTCCTTTCAAAAACTCTTAGTTACACTAAAACGAAATTTTTACTTAACATAAAACACATAGTCTAGAAGAAATCTAAATTATCTCATTGACTTAACATCTGAAATCTACATGAATTACTTGTCAGTAAATTTCTTTACATAATGTCACTGTACTCTTATTAAAAAAAAAAAAAGACCTATAATTTCTCTTATAAGAAAAAGGTTGGGTTTTTTTCCCAAAATTTCTAATGGCTTAAATTAAGAAATATTAAAGTGTTTAATCCCCCAAAAACTCATTACGCAATTCTGCACTAAATTATTTACAGTAATTCTAAAACCACTGGAAATAAACTGCACCTCTGATAAACAAACAAGCACTCAAACCTCACACACTCGTCAGTCTTTGAACAACGAAGTCGGGGAAAATAAATTCACAGACACCCAAGTGAATTGGCAACTGTAAGTGACAGAAGTCCCCCTAAATCCCCTGTTTACACTGGGGATTAGTCGAGTAGATTTGGAGTTGCAAACTGAACAGTCCATGGTCAAGGGAACCTGCTCCCTGTCAGCCCGCAGGGCATAAGGACAAAGCTTGGTCCTGGTAGGAAGTGACCCATAAACATATTCCTACCCAGGATTTACACAAAGCCAGTCTGCCTCACTGAAACTCCATATGACCATTAACTGGCCGCGAGGCCTGCCAGGAGGCCTAATTACAGGTCTACAGAGCCCAATAACAAAAGCTGAAGGGCTTTGGCCTAGGGATGATCTGCTTTTCACTGACTTGAGAGAGTCCATATAGAGGACCCAAAAGAAAGAGGTTTAGCTTTAAAAGTCTCCCCAGAGGTCCAGCATTATGCTCGAGTCTAGAAAGCCCACATGCAACATACTTCAGTTGGGCTTAAACACACCACCCTCTCGAAATTAACATTCAGCTACTGTCTGTTTAACATCTGCTCAAAGATGGCCAGTTGCTGTGATACTGTTAGACTCTCGCTGACAGCTTTCTTCCTACTAAATATTATCAGGAGAAAGTAACTGCCATTCAAATATAAATGTGTTACACGCTATAACAAATAACATACTTATAAAAAGCAATTATTTACTTAATTCTCTTTAGGAAGCATTAATTATATTTGTTTGGATTTTAACACAAAGCCAAAAACCACAGTCATAACTAGAAACTGGAAGTCAAATTAACATTATCAACTTGATTTCGCGTTAAAGATACTCAATTTTATGTAGAATTTCTTAAGTTTGCATAAAATACGCTTAATGGGGAAAAAAGCTTTAACCAATTCCTGAGTCAATTAAATAATCTCTGGTTTTATTCATCTGTCCCTTTTGGAAAGCACCATGCTTAATTCTTGATAATTTTCTCAGCGCTTGCACATGCTGGCATGAACAGGGTGTGTGGCTCCACCAACTCTGGAGATCTAATAAAAACTACTCGTACTTGCTCACATTTCTAGAACACTCAGGCTATGTGCCAGGTGCTGTTCTACACACTTTATTATAATAATTTCTTTGGATCTCATGACAGCTGTATGAAGTGTATACCATTACTGTTTCCATTTCATAAATGAAAAAACTGAGGGTCAGCAGGCTTTAAGAACTTTTCCACGGTTTCATCAGTAAATGGCAGAACCCAGGAAGCCACAGTACTGTATCGCCTCTCATAGGAATGGCTAACATTTACTGAACACCCACCATGTACCAGGTACTGTGCTAAGTGCTTTATGAATGCCAATTCATCTAAACCCTGTAACAACAATCCCATTAGTTAGGTACCATTAGTGTCTCCATTTTACAGAGGAGGAAACTAAGGGACAGAAAAGGGGACATGATCTGCCCAGGGTCACAAAACCTGTCAGAGGATCTGGTTATGAATCTAGGCTACCAACACACAGTCAAGCGGAAGCCCACATGGGTGAAATGAAGTTTGAAAACAATTTATTTATACGGAACATACATTAACTTTTCAACCACGTGCTCTATTTTTTAACATTCCCCTAATATAAAAGCCTCACTCATGATAAGTTAGCCCATTTCTCTGAGCCACAGATCAGTGGTTGGCTTTAAACCAGAATACCAGAGTGGGTTTCTGTGCTCCCAGAAACAATTTGGTGTTGTCAAGGCAATCTCATTTACAATTCTCAGAATCTCAGCTATTTAGAGTTAGACTGAACCTCAGAGAAGTGCTAGGATTTCCAAGATCACCTGGCTATGCAGAGGAGGGTCAGGATTTGGCTGAATCGAAACCAAACTAGTCGCCGTTGAGTAGATTCCAACTCAAGGCAACCCCATGTTTTTCAGACTAAAACTGCATTCCACAGGGTTTTCAGTGGCTGTGACCCTTCTGAAGTGGACCAGCAGGCCTTTCGTCCAGAGCACCTCTGGGTGGATTTAAACGGCCATCCTTTTGGTTAGCAGCCAAGTGTTTAATCATTTAACTCAGGGAGCCAGGACTTGTCTACCAGGTACTCAATGGGTACCGAAGAGAATAAAATCTCAACACACTGCAGAAGAACTGGGATAAAGAGCCCTGGTGCTGCAGTGGTAAAGCGCTCAGCTGCTAACGAAAAGGTCAGCAGTTCGAACTCACCAGACACTCTGCGGGAGAAAGATTTTGCGGTCTGCTCCTGTAAAGATTACAGCCTTGGAAACCCTATGGTGCAGTTCTGTGTCCTACAGGGTCACCATGAGTAGGAGCTGACCCCACAGCAAGGGCTGTGCTTTATTCCTAAGCACAGCTTATCATCTGGTCATGGCGTACGTCCGCGTATAACCAATCTACGTTTTTACAGTACATAATCAGCTTCTATCTCAGCAAGGGCCATCAAAATGTCCATCCCTAGTTAGGTTTAAGAATTACATAAGACAAAAACACTGGAGATCATAAAACATTACCCTAAGTTTTTCAGTTATCATAAATGTAGCTATTATAAACACTCTTTCCCTTTCTTTTTCTATATATATTTATACATATATACATACATATATATTAGGGTGGTTATGAGTCGGAATCGACTAGATGGCAGTGGGTATACATGAAAAAAGAACTTTTTTCCCTGACTTAATCTTTAATTCTTCTATATTATCAATAAAAAAAAAATTATTTCAGAATTAAAGGCTTTTTTGAAGACAGAAATTATTTTCGTGTAAGGTAATCACAGAACTAAATCTAACAAACTCAAACCAACCAAAGCCCCTGCTGTTGCGGCGATTCCGATTCAGAGCGACCCTATAGGGCAGAGTAGAACTGTCCCATAGGGTTTCCAAGGCTGTGGTCTTCACGCAAGCAGACTCCCATATCTTTCTTCTGTGGAGCAGCTGGTGGGTTCAAACCGACCACCTTTCAGTTAGCAGCTGAGTGCTTTAACCACTGAACCCCCAGGTTTCCTTGACCTAACAAAAAAAAACTAAAAAAAACAAGTATATGTTTGGGAACATTTTCTACAACCCGGCAGAGCTCAGGGACTTGATCTCTAAGTAGAAATAGCGCAAGAGTCAGAAATCACTGGACTTGAGACAGTCCTGCCACTTAGGAACTATGTGATCTTTGACAAGTCACTTCAGTTTCCAGAATATTTGTAAAATGGAGTTAATTAGCTCTCCGTGCAGTGATGTGAGTCAAAGGATAAAAGACCATGAAAGTGCTTTGAAAACTATAAAGCAATACAAAGGGCTGTAGAAATACTCAGGAAATGAATGTATTATTACAAAAGAGATTTTATGATACAGCTGATTTACTCTATACACACTATTTCTTGTTACAACATTAGAGATAATTTTCATGGTTTCATGTGTCAAGAATTCTATTAAAAGTAAAATACTAAGGAGACTGTGGAGAAAATGGTATCCTGAAACCATGCTGTGAAAAGTGTTGTCTTCGGATGATGGAAAAATGTCTATGCTTTGGGAAAATCTCTCCCCCGTTTTCTTCTTCAGACCCTAACCATACTTGGAACAAGGTGATGCCATGTTTTTGCGGAAGTCTTGGATAAAGCTTGGAATGGTGCAGGAAGTCAGAGGTCGGTAACAGGCAACGTGACAATGACAAAGAAATCCCTACTGTCTTCCTTCCTGCTCCTGTGTGACAACCGCACTTACCATCTTCTCTGTCATGGACTACGTACAGCTTACATTTAAACACATTACTGTCACACGCCTTTTACTCTCGAAGCCCGGGAACTTTCCATACATTCGTTTTAAACTCTACCCAACATTAGGTAAAATGAACACTCCAGCATCTAAAGGTGTACTTGTCAGAGATCTGGATTTCTCCACAATGATTTATTCTCCAAAGATTAATGGCAGCATTTTACTTGGTATGGTACCACTACCAGAAAAAAAAAAAAACAAAAAAAAAAAACCCCTTGTCGTCGAGCTGAGTGCGACTCATAGTGACCCTACAGGACAGAGTAGAACTGCCCCACAGGTACCACTACAGGTGTCATTAAAACTGCTGGGAAAGATGCAGAAATTTTAGGTATGTCTCCTGCCCTTCAGAAGCATATTCTTTCATTAGGAAGACACATCTAACACTCAGTAAACAATAAAATGTTAACATCAGCAGTGGATGAGTCAGTATCAGCACAAATGGTGTGCACAGACCAGGACTAAAAGAATCCAAAGAAGGAGGGAAAGGCTGTGTGCTGCAATGCCAGGGAAGTCAGTGGGAATTCGACATGACACAGGATTTAGTGTTTATAGAGCGGAAGAAGAAGGAGGAAGACATTGCTAGAAGAGAAAAAAACAAGAGCAAAGACTCCCAGGTAGAGAAGATGATGGGAACTCAAAGAACAATGAAAAGGAGTACAATGAGGGGCCTAGGAGAAAAAGTTAGAAGTCTGTGGCTACACTGCACAGACTTTGGACCTTAAGCACAGGTGTGTAAAACTGATGCTGTAAGCAACTGGGAGCTACCGATTAATTCTGAGCAAGGGGGCAGAGTGACCAAATGATGGCTTAGAGTCACCCAGCTTATTGCTAAGTGCTGTGCGGTCTGTTTTCAACTCACAGCAACACCATAAGACAGAGTAGAACTGCCCCATAGGGTTTTCTAGGCTATAATCTTTACGGGAGCAGACTGCTAGGTCTTCACAGGAGCTGCTGGGTAGGTTCGAACCGCTGACCTTCCAGTTAGCAGATGAGTGCTTAACTGTTGTGCCACCAGGGCTCTTTGAATCATCTAACAGTAGTGTCAAAAGAAGCATGTGGAAAAAAACTGGTAGCTACCATCGGCCAGGCTCTAGGCTAGGCCTTTCATGTGCTATGATATTTGCCCTCAAGATAACCCTACGAGGCAGCTATTATCCTCCCCACTTATAGATCAGGACGTTATGGTATGCAGAAGTCCCCAAACCGAAATCCTTTCAAACAGGTAACTTAGAGGTGTGACGTGGAGCATGAAGGCAGTAAGGAGCGGCAGAGGACTGGAAAATACACACATGTGCCATGACTGATAGAGAAACAACTGTTCTGGCTAAGTGATGAACATCAAGGTGCTCAAGGTCACAGAACTAGTAAGTGGTGGAAGCAGGCTCAGAACCTTCCACCACCCATGGCCCTCTCTCTGGGTATGTGACACAACTGGAACAGGGGACTTCAACAGGTACTGCAATAACGTTTGGTGTCTAGACTAAGGGGATGGCAGCGGGGGAGGCAAGAAAGGAATAAACGTAAGAAATATTTCAAAATAAGAATCATTTAGCCTACGTGAGCGAATGACTATAAAGGAGCCAAAGACAAACATTTCAAGGTTTTGAACCTAGACAACCAAGACAGTGGTTTAAGTACCAAAAATAAAAAAGAAATCATGGCAAAAGGGTTTTTAATTGAATTTTTTCTCAAAATCACAGGATAAATCATTAGCTGAGACTACATCTTGAAGATTCAGTTCTCATGTGTTTATACAATTTTGCAACGTTCCATGTTCTATGGCAATTAAAAAAAAAAAAACCTTCGATATAATCCTAACTTCGTATCGCCTTTGAATTAAAAGTTAAACAAAAGACATGGAATTCAATTGCAATTGTAAAGTAGCAATGAATACACAAAAAAAGATTCTATCTGAATCTGAAGACTTGAAATAGCAAAGTACAAAAATGTAAACAATTTACTGCAAAGAAAATACAATCATAATGAATGCAATTGAATCTCTGACTTCAAATTCATGTCTGATACAATAAGCATGACGTCCTACAGTTATACTGTGCTTAATATTATTTCACGTACATACACACCTTTTAAAAACAAACCACTAGTAATCATTGCTAAATGTTCTACATGTATTTTAATTCTCATCCAAAAACATTATTAAAGTTCACTAATATAATGAAGTTTTAATATAATAAATGACAATGTAATAGTTATTTATAAAACTTTTTTCCGGGACTCACAGCTACAGCAAAGGACTAAATTTCTATATATGACCCCAATCTGTCAGTTAAGGAGCCTGGTGGCACAACCATTAAGCACTCGGCTGCTAACCAAAAGGTTTGCAGTTCAAACTCACCCAGCAGCTCCGGGGGAGAAAGAACTGAAGTTACACTTCTGTAAAGACTACAGCCAAGGAAACCCCACGGGACAGTTCTGCTTTGTCACACAGGGTCACTATGAGTCAGAGCCTATCTGACAGCACCCAGAAAGAACAACACAACATCAACCAGGTTCTGCGAACTGCGAGGCTGAAATAAACACTGCTCTGAAAGTCCAGCATAAGCCTGAAGTCTTTCCTGACCCGTTTTTAAAGTTCCAAAGTTGAGGGTGCTTTCCCTGGGGATGCAAGTCAGCTCTGATGTGGGAGAATGGGTGCTGCCAGGCCTGCCATCAACTTACCCCTCACCCTGAGGACTAGACTAGACCCTAACTGCCAGGCCTTCTCGTCAACTTACCCCTCACCCTGAGGACTAGAAGTGACCCTAACTGCCAGGCCTTGTCATCAACTTACCCCTCACCCTGAGGACTAGACTAGACCCTAACTGCCAGGCCTTCCTTTCAAGCTACCCCTCACCCTTAGGACAAGACCCTGTCAGACATTCCCATCAAGCTGCCCTTAGCCTTAGGACTAGACTAGACTCTAACTTCGAGCCTTATCAGACTAGCAATCAAGCTCTTCTTATCTTCTCTCCCTTTATTTCATTTGCTTATTTTTAATAATACAACGAACACTTTTAATTCATCACCAGAATGTAAAACTAGAACCTTCACAATAAGTTCTGCTTTTACCAGTGTGCTCCTTCCCTACCCATTTGTCTGCCTCTCCTCGCCAAAGTCACTGTTTTTATTAAAAACAGTACTGGAAGTTTTTCAAAGTGGTGTAATATATTATGTCATATTATAAACAATATATTCATGGAACTGGCATCAAAAAGCAAAGTCCTGTAAAAACAGTAAATGAACCAGTGGCAGTAAAAAGTGGCACAATGCTTTTATAAAACAATTTAGGAAAACGCATGAAAAGCCACTAAAATATTATCTCTAACCTCATCAGCACGTTTCTACAGTAATCAATCCCACAAAAACAGTCTAAAATATGGACAAAACAATACTCAAGAGGACGTTCACTATAGTGTTAGTGACCATAGAGAAAAGCTGGAGAACACACAAATGTTCACTAAGAGAGAAGACGGTTAAATGGATCATGCTGGATCTAAGCTAAGGTCTGTCCCTTGCTTATCTAGGTCAATATAAGATTTTTCATTTGAAAATTGTCATAGTATTTTAAATACTCCTCCAATCCACAGAACCTAGCTCCTTATCCTTAATATAATTTAGAATGTTAAATTAAAAAAAATGAGGGGTGACAGCTGTGACCAGTATAGGCAAGTTACACGAGGTGCAGACTGGCAGATCTGTTTCATAACGTGCCTCAAAGTCACACGAAAAGACCAAGAAAACAGTATGACACCATGAAATAAAATTCCTTATTAACTACATTAACAGGAAAAAATATTTTCTGGGTGGTTAGATAACAAATATTTCCTTTTAAAGCAACAGTTTGTCGCTACTGAAATTACAAACTGGGAACATTTTTAAAAAGCAAAATGCCACTGAATAAGAATGTAAAATACGTCAGTGATGGAGAACTGTGTTAATTAGCTTTATCCTACAGTATATTTATTTGTGAGTCAAAATACAAAAAACCCAGTAGAGCAACCAAAATTTGAAGAAATCATGTTTTCTATGTAATGAAAGATATAAATAAGATTAATGCATAAGATATAAGGAATTTTTAAAGCAACGTGGAGAGGTGTAGAGACTCCTGGTCAAAATTTAAATATTTGTTTATTAATTTTTGTCTTTACATGGCAAGTTATTTCTACAAGTGACTCACAAAGCCAGTATTTCATCCATAATGGTGTTCTCAATTTTTACACTGTACATACTCTGGGTAGGTGTGCAAGGAGCTCGTCTAAAAGAGCCCTGAATCAATACACACATATGTATTTTCTTAACACAACTACTATCATTTGGTAGTCTGAAGTTACTTCTGATATTAAGATACAATTCTCATTTCCCACTAAGTTGAAATTATGAATTCTTTACAGGTCTTTAAAAAGCAAATAATTGTAAGAAATATGTATTATTTCGGTGACATTATTCTAATCCTTCCTCAAGCTTTCTCTTAGCAACCTCTCACTTGCATAAA
Source organism: Loxodonta africana (assembly GCF_030014295.1). Classification (NCBI taxonomy): domain Eukaryota; kingdom Metazoa; phylum Chordata; class Mammalia; order Proboscidea; family Elephantidae; genus Loxodonta; species Loxodonta africana. The sequence goes on along the minus strand of NC_087364.1, from coordinate 75,248,295 downwards.
TTACATACGTTTTTGAAGAGCATATTAAGATTCAGAATAAAACCAATCCTTAGAAAAGATAACATGGATCTTATACATTTTTTAAAAGGTAAAGTATTTAATGTCTACATGAATCTGAGTATGATGGCTAAAATCAAAGTCTTAGCATTATTATGCCACTGAGAAATAAAACAGTCTGCTGTAGCAAGAAAGGCCATGGTCAGTAATTGTCCTGAAATATGGCAGAACTAAGCAGCTTGCAGGGATAACCTGAGGGAAATCAGATAGGAAGGGATCGAGTGTGTGCAGCACTGGCTGTAACCGCAGTCAAGAAAAGGGAATTCAAAGCAAATCACTCATCTTTTCCTACCCCAGTGTCTATCATGTAAAGAAGAGCAGGGACGTTTTGTTTTCATGAAATAATAATAAAAATTAAAACTTAAAATTGAAGCCAGTTGTGTAAGCAAAAAGGCAAAGAATGGCCTTTTACCATTACACTGCACCAATAAATATTTCAGGTAACATAGAGCCATACATAAAATCCAGGTTTCAGAAATGTGTGAGGATATACGAAAATAAGAGTTTTTTTCTTTGACTCCCTTATAAGCATGCCATCCAGCTTGAGGTTTATTTAACTGTCACTGTATTTTCATTTAATAAAATTAATTGTCAACACTCACCAGCAGCTTCAAGAACCAGCTGTAGTCTGGCTTTGGCCTGTTCAGCTGGTGGCTAAAAAACAACCAAAAAAAGACATTTCAGGAAACTCAGAGAACTTAATATCAATATCTACCCATATCGTCACATAATCCCATCACAGCAGCTCAGAAGTCAAATCGCACTTTTCATCAATATGATGCCAGAATTAAGCTCTTTCACTTTTTTTTTTTTTTTTAGTAGAAAAGGTTTGCTACCCAACATTGTACCAGTAAGCAATAACATAAATAACTGCTATTTTTTCCCTGGGTGAAGCAAATGGTTAAGGGTACAGCTACTAACCGAACGCTGGAGATTTGAATCCAACCAGAGACGCCCGGGAGAAAAGCACAGCTCTCCTCTGAAATACACCGGGTTGCCATGAGTTGGAATAGGCTCACTGGCAACTGGTTAAGCTTTTTTTTTCTTTTTCAATAAGGTAAACCCCACCGATTTAATAACATATATCCTCAAGTTGTGTTATTTCTTTGCATATGAGGTACCAAGTGACCTATCAGAATTTGAATAGTAACCTGACACCCAATACATCAGGCAATCCTTATCCTATACGTAAATATTGTTTGCTTTCCTGTGTTTGAAAGGAGCGTTTGTGGTGAAGACCAAGCACTGTGTGAGTCCCATGGTTTCAGTTCCTCCTAAGTGTCCTAAAATTGTTCCTCAGCAAACCCTGATCCAATACCAGTGATAATGCTGAAACTATACTATTTTTGTACCAGTGATTTCATTTCGAGATTTTTGGACAATGCATTGATGGTATCCAAAAGATAACACGGATTGTATCAAGGTTACGATCTTTTCATGAAAGATCTCTTAAAAACTGGTTTAATACTTAAGACTTTACTTCATAATCCATTCATAAAGATATCAGGATATAACAAAATCAGCCCATTTTATATATGAAAACCATCATTTTATATACGATAATTCACTATTTGAACATTTCGCTGCTCTTGAAAACAACCACTTTAATCAAAACAATTAAATAATTGGATGAACTGAATGAAAGGAGTGAGGGAGGCTGGAGGCAAGGAGACCAGTTAGAGGACAATGAAAGAAGCCAAGTTAGGGTAAGCTGGGCGGCAGCAGTGAGGGTGGGTGGGATGAATTAGAGTTGAGAAATATTTATTTGGTAAAACGAAGGGACCGACTGGACATGAGAGAAGGGGAAATTAACAAAAAGAGAACTCTGTCATATGTTTGCAGGGAAAAGTATGAAAGCAGGCTTTATAAAAATATGCAGTATTGAAAATACATGATGTATCAAATTAAAATATCAAAGCAAAACATCAATACAAAAAAAAAAACCCAAACTTGTTGCTATTGAGTTGATTTCAACTCAGTGACCCTATAGGACAGAGCAGAACTGCCCCATAGGGTTTCTAACAGGCGCCTAGTGGATTCGAACTGTCGACCTTTTAGTTAGCAGCCACAGCTCTTAACCACTATGCCACCAGGGTTTCCAAAACAGCAATAGAACACTGTAATATCTACTGAATATAATCTCTAACAACAGCTATAAACTAAAACGTCTGTAGGGGTCAAGCAGTCAATGCAAACACTTATTATGATAAACGGCAACCAACTGTGACATCAGTACCAGGGGCCACAGGAAGTGTGGAGAACTGTGTACCACATGCCCCAGGCAAAGGAAGCAGCTGATATCCAGCTTCCACCCATCATTCTCATGCAGAAATATAAGACCCCCGTTAAAAGAAAAATTTGCCGTCGGTCAATTCCGACTCATAGCTACCCTATAGGACAGAGTAGAACTGCCCCGCGGAGTTTCCAAGGAGTGCCTGGTAGATTCGAACTGCCAACATATTGGTTAGCAGCCCTAGTACATAACCACACGCCACCAGGGTTTCCAGTGTAAGACCAGGACTATAAAACTGGGTGATTTTTCACAAGAATTAAGCCACCATGAGAATCCAAGTGCAGAATACAGTACTTCTACAGGTCAGGTTAACCCAAGGCAGACAACTGTCCATCTGCTATATACCTACCACACACAGTGAGGCCTGGTGCTATGAACAATGTACCATGTACCTAGCACACACAGTGAGACCTGGTGCTGTGAACAATGTAACACATACCTACCACATTACAGCGAGACCTGGTGCTGTGAGCAATGTAACATGGACCTACCACACACAGTGAGACCTGGTGCTGTGAGCAATGTAACACACACCCACCACACACAGTGTGACCTGGTGCTGTGAACAATGTAACACAGACCTACCACACACAGTGAGACCTGGTGCTGTGAGCAATGTAACACACACCTACCACACACAGCGAGACCTGGTGCTGTCAGCAATGTAACATGGACCTTCCACACGGTGAGACCTGGTGCTGTGAGCAATGTAACACACACCTAGCACACACAGTGAGACCTGGTGCTGTGAACAATGTAACACATACCTACCACACACAGTGAGACCTGGTGCTGTGAGCAATGTAACATGGACCTACCACACACAGTGAGACCTGGTGCTGTGAACAATGTAATACGTACCTAGCACACACAGTGAGACCTGGTGCTGTGAACAATGTAACATGGACCTATCGCACACAGTGAGACCTGGTGCTGTGAGCAATGTAACACGGACCTACCACACACAGTGAGACCTGGTGCTGTGAGCAATGTAACACGGACCTACTGTGAGACCTGGTGCTGTGAACAGTATAACACGGACCTACTGTGAGACCTGGTGCTGTGAACAATGTAACCTAACTAGACCGACAAAGAAGGAGATGACGTTCTGACTAGCAGGTCCTAAGCAAGCTCAGAGTTGGGAAGCACACATTTCAGTGTCCTGGTAGGCAGTGTTCTTTGACAGGAAAATCTTAGATACTTTATTAGTTAAGATTGTTCACGAATAAGAGTTTTATGCATATTACAAGAAAATATTTTTAACTATTAAGAAATATTTAAGACACAGAAAAATGTGTACCCAACATCCAGTAAAATATTAACAATACAGTAAAGACTCTCAACCCACAAAATTCCCCTCAGCAGCATCTGCCTCACCCCATTTGTAACCACTAACTTGAAAACTTGCTGTTTACCATTCCTAAGATTCTTGGTGCTGATGTTTATGACAAAAACACTTGTGAAGACATATTTGTGTGGTGGATTAATTACTTTTGTGTCTAGCCTTTCTGCGTGGCCTTGTAACTCCCGCCAGGTGACTGGGCAGGACTCTGTAATAGGGTAATCGGGGCCTATCAAGGGGATTTACATTTAATGTGGTCACTGACATACTGGCTTTAACCTGCTACAATGCTATTTTCTATTTGTCCCCTTTTCCTGCCTCTCTCAGATCAAGTAATTTATGATTTCATTTTATATTCTTTGTTGATTTATTAGCTATAACTCTTTGTTGGGTCATTTTAGTTTTTGCTATAGAGTTTATAACACACATCTTTAATTTACCACCATCTATTTAAAAAAAATTTTTTTTATTTTCCTTATACCACTTCACATATCCTTCCAGTACCCTTATATAAAAAACCTTAGAGCAAGTACACTTCCATTTCTTCTCTCCTGGTCTCTATATCACTGTTGCCATTGCTGCCGTATATTGCTATAAACACAGGTCAACAGATTACCATACTTCTAGCTACATTTCATTTTCACAGTTAGTATAATTCTATCCCTTAGGCTCAAGGTCTAATCCTTGATATTACAAGTAGTTCTAAAGTAGATTTATCTTGCCTCTAGAACTTAGCACCAAGTTGGTTTTCATAAAGACCAATAAAAGAAAAATTGTATCAAACATTTCATCTAAAGTGTTAAAGGGACATGCAAAAACTTTTAAATGCTATTTTGTTTATTTAAAAAGCAGGGCCCCTGGTGGCACACAGTGGTTAAGCACTAGGCTGCTAATCAAAAGGTTAGCAGTTCAATACCACCAGCCTGCACTGCGCAAGAAAGACGGAGCAGTCAGACTCGGGAAAGATTTACAGCCTTGGAAACCCTTTGGGGCAGTTCTATCCTGTCCTATAGGGTCACTATGAGTCTGAATTGACTCAACAGGCAGTGGGTTTGGTTTTAGGGCTATTTAAAAAAACAGATAAAGATACCATTATCTGTATTTTAGAAAAGAGGAAGTTAAACTAAAGAGGTGGAACGGAACCCGAGGCTGCAGCACCCCTGCAGGCCTGTGTGAGAGCCCACAGTCACAATAATACAATCACACCCTCAGTGACGCTGCTCACAGGCCACACGGGTTAGAGAACAGGGAAAACAAACAGTGACCAGTTACATAATTCACCACTCACCAGCAAGGCACGTCACCATGGCCATATTTGATGTAACCTTTGTTCATTTGTTTTATAATAAACTTCCAATAAATAAAATTTTATATTTCTCCAAACAGAAAAACAAAGCAGTTTCAGACTGTTTATTGCTATTATTATTACCTGGTAACAGAAAGGTTAGAGGTTTGAATCCACCCAGAGGTGCCTCAGAAGAGAAGCCCAGTGGTCTACTTCTGAACAATGAGCCCCTGAAAACCCTCTGGAGCACAGTTCCACTCTGGCACACATGGGGTTGCCCTGTGCTGGAATCAACTTGACAGCAACTACGTTCTCACTGTCGCCACAGAAGCAGTTCTCAGCTCTCCTGCTCACCTTAGCTGAAATGCGTGTGCATCACTATTTCACCCCTGCCCTCCCAAATATCCATTTATTTGCCAAGTCCTTTAAGCGACTGTCAAAATGTCTCTCTTCTCTGTCTTTCTACTCCTACACCAACCCCAGAGGTCAGGTTCTCATTACCGCCACCTACAACAGGGGTCAGCAGACTACAGCTCAGGGCCAAATCCCACCTGCAACCTGTTTGTGCACTGCCTGTGAGCTAAAAATCATTTTGGCTTTTTTAAATGTTTAAAAACAAAAATCAAAAGAAGAATTGTATTTCATGACATGTAAAAACACTACACGAAACTCAAAGCTCAGTGTCCACGAAGTTCCACTGTAAAGCAGCCACCCTCATTGGTTTACAAACTGTCTGTAGCTGCAGTAGCACCGTAGTTGTGATGGAGACCACATCACCCACAAAGCTGGAAGCACTTGTTATCTGGCCCTTCACAGGGAAAGGTGACCCTGATAGAGACCACGCTAGCTGTAGTCTAACAGCTTCATTCATCCTCTCCTTTTCATTACACAGCCGCCGAAGTTACCTTCACAAAGCAAGCTTCTAATGAGAAATACCTCAGTGACTCTCCACTGCTTCCAGGGTTAAACATAAACTCACCATTTTAATTTTTAATGCCATCAATAACATCCTCAGCTTATTTTTCTGTCCTCATTTTTCCACTACTTCTCTCACCATACCCAATGTTCCAGCAATACACTGCCCTTCACTGTGTCACAACCATGTCCCAAGTTTCCGCCCTCTGCCTGCACTCAGGAGCCCTTGATGGTGCAAACAGCTAACGCACTCAGCCACTAACCAAAAGCCTGGAGGTTCGAGTTCACACAACGGCAACTTGGGAGGAAGTCGTGGTAATCTACTTCCAAAAAATCTGACATTGAAAACTCTACGGAGTGCATTTTTACTCTGACACACACGGTATCTTAATCATCCAGTGCTGCTATAACAGAACTACCACACAAACGGAAACTTATTCTCTCGCAGTTTAAGAGGCTAGGAGTCCGAGTTCAGGGTGCCAGCCCCAGGGGAAGGCTTTCTCTCTGTAGGCTCTGGCGGAAGGTCCTTGTCGTCAGTCTTCCCCGGTCTAGGAGCTTCTCAGCACAGGGACCCTGGGTCCAAAGGTCAAGCCCTACTCCTGGTTCTGCTTTCTTGGTGGTAGGAGGTCCCTAACTCTCTGCTGGCCTCTCCTTTTACATCTCAGCAGAGATCAAGAAAACCTAAACTTATAGATTGAATCCTGCCTCATTAACATAACTATCTCTAATCCTGCCTCATTACATCATAGAGGCAGGATTTACAACACACAGGAAAATCACATCAGATGACAAAATGGGAATCACGGCCTAGGCCAGCTGACACACATTTTTGTGGGACACAGTTCAGTCCACAGCACACGGGGTCGCCATGAGTCAGAAGCGACTCCAAGGCGACTGGTTTTTCAGGGAGCAGCTTTCACTCACACATAACCTTCTACCACCTTTCTCTACCTCCGCCTGGTTGGCTGAACACAGTATGGGCAGACTCATGACTCTCAGGTACTCAAAATCTCCGTGACAACGCTGCAGACTATTTCTCTATTTTTTTAAAGAGTGCCTTTTTCCTTCATTTTCTAGCCCATTTTTGGAGTCTCGATACTTAAACCACTTTTTAATGGAACTTGAAAGAAAGGCTAAGATTTAGAAAGAAGGAAGCTATGAAAGTGAAGCCGATGAAGCAGAAATTCTGTCCTCTCTGAGAAGCCCAGGCAGGCGGGGAAACAAGGGAAGAGGTTCGGCTATTTTAACGCAAGGTTAGACCTATGCAGCAAATGGGAAATGGAAAAAACAACAAACTAAACCATCATTTATTTCTAATGGTTACAAAATTATGCCATTAGAAATGTTTACTTAACATTCTCGTGCTGGAAATTTAGGCCGTGTTTTTTGGACAGCTGAACGAAGAGATTATCTACAGAAAGGGAAAATTATGGGTTTTTATACACATCAGTTGTTAAGCCTCTCAGATATCTTAAAACACTTCCAGGCAAAGCAAGTTATTTTTACTAATATCTCTAGACAGGGCACTGAGGTTAAGTAAAATTAGATTCAATAATATAGCTGTGTTTATATTTTAAAAAGAAAAATAAATAATTATTAAAATTCCTAAATTTTTTCTAAAATGAAAGCATGTATGCTGATTTACAAGAATAAACCTTCACTCAGCAATAACTGCACTCGTTAAAAAAAAAAAGAAAACAAATGCTGGCAAGGTTGTAGGGAGACTGGAACTCTCATACACTGCTGGTGGGAATGTAAAATGGTACAACCACTATGGAAAACAGTACGGTGCTTTCTTAGAAAGCTGGAAAGAGAGATACCATACGATCCAGCAGTTACGAACAAGCACCCCGTGTTCAGTGCAGTGTTATCTACAAAAAGATGGAAACCACCTCAGTGCCCATCAACAGACGAGAGGGTAAACAAGCTGTGGTACATACACACAACAATAACAATAATGATGAATCCATAAAACAACTGACGACATGGACGAATCTGGAAGACACGCTGAGTGAAATTTAAGTCAATCAAAAAAAGGGCATACTGCATGAGATCACTATTAAAAATAGTCAAGAAAAGGTTTACACACAGAAAAAAACATTTTTGATGGTTACCAGGGGTGGGAGGGTGATGGAGGGAAAATCACTAACTAGAGAGTAGACCTGTGTTAACTTTGGTGAAGGGAAAGGCCGTCCTCAATATAGAGTAAGTCACACAGCAGGCAAGGGAAGGCCCTGAGAGGTACTCAGAAATAAACAGCAATGTGGTAAATACTATATCACACACAGTCCTACAACAGTAATAACAAACAATAATTTCTAAGTGAATATATAAGTATATAAAAAAAAAACAAAACCAGATCCATAGCCATCGAGTTGATTTCGACTCATAGCCACCCTACAGGACAGAGTACAAATGCCCCCTAGGGTTTCCAACTAGAGGCTGCTGGGTTCCAACTGCTGACCTTTTGGTCAGCAGCCAAATGCTTAACCACTCTCACTGTATGTGAGAGGGCACATACAGGCTTGGCTGTGGGTATTTCTATACACATATTGTATGTGCTACACGTATATTCACACATACAATAGAGCACACGGTGCCACGGTCATGGAAACATTCTAGACACAGCCAAAGACCTCAAGGGGCTGAGTTATTACTGGGCTTGAAGGGTAAGGACCATAGTCTTGGGGAACATTCAGGTCAACTGGCATAACACAGTTCCCAAAGATAATGTTTTACACCCTACTTTGGCAAGTAGTGTCTGGGGTCTTAAAAGCTCATGAGCGGCCATCTAAGATACAACTGTTGGTCTCTTACTGTCCAGAGAAAAGCGAAGTGAAGAAAACTAAAGACTCAAGGTAACAATTAGTCCAAAGGATTAATGGACCACAGGGACTACGGCCTCCTCTAGCCTGAGACCAGAAGAAGAAGATGGTGCCTCGCTACTACTACCGACTGCTCTCATCGGGATCACAACTGAAGGTCCCGGTTAGAGTGAGAAAAAAATGTAGAACAAAATTCAAATTCATAAAAAAGACCAGACTTACTGGTCTGAGAGAGAATGGAGGAACCCCCGAGACTATGGCCCTTAAGCATCCTTCTAACTTTAAACTGAAGCCATTCCTGGAGATCGCCTCTCGGCCAAACAACAGACGGGCCTATAAAATAAGCAGTAACACCCATGAGGAAAGTGTTCCTTAGAACAATCATCCATATGAGACCAAGAGGGCAGCATCTGCCCAAAAGCAAAGATGGGCAGGCAGGAAGGGGCAGGAAAACCGGACGAGTGGAAACGGGGAACCCAGGGTGGTAAACGGGAGAGTGCTGACACGCCGCGGGGACTGCAACCAATGTCACGGGAGAATTTGTGTATAAACCACTGAACGGGAAATGGATTCACTGAACACTTTCACCTAGAGCGCGCGCGCACACACACACACAATAAACCTTCGTCATATGATAGGGTTCTAAACTCTGTTGTATTATCTTTTCAGGGAGGGTGGGGAGGCACCTTCCCAGCCATCTTCTACTTCTGCTACCACAATTTAAGGTACCAGCACATCTTTCAGTCCGTAAACACTAACGTTCTAGGGTGTTCAACCAGACATGTGGTTTTAAAACTAACCAAAAGGTCAGCAGTTTGAGTCCACCAGCCGCTCCCTGGAAAGCCTCTGGGGCAGTTCTACTCCGTCCTGTAGGGTCACTATGAGTTGCAACCGACTCAATGGCAACAGGTTTGGTTTTCTTGCGTTGTTGTTGTTAAATTCCTTTCCTGATCTTGTGTTAACTCCTTTGTAGTACGGCACCAGTTATTTCTCAGAGACTGTTATGTGACTGCTTTCTCTGCTTCTTCACTTTGTCCCTCTCCCTCTGTGACATCTCGTGACGACAACAAATCACCTGGAACAGCCTACCTCTCCACTTTGCTTTACCGACTTCACGCACATTTTCAACTCTTTGACCGAACCACTCTCGCATTATTCCAAGCTATAAGGTTTCTCTGAATGTGGTTACTTTACTCTGCTTCTAGCAGATCTTTCAAAACTACTCTTTTAAAAGCTTTTTCCTTACAAAAGGATGAAGGCTCGAAGTACTAGAAAGTTTTTTAAAACACACTTTCTCCTCAAAAACATTTATCAAGTATCTGCTGTTGGGAACACTGTGTGCTGATGGGAAACAGCCAGTGACGCTGATGAACCTCGGAAAGGTCAAATAAATATTACACGTATTTGTCACTATAAATGTGTTAGAGAAAATAACACACTTCGTTTCAGTGATTTGCTAAGACGCTATCCAGACAGAATATTTTCACAGAGGGCATGTTTCATATGTGCCCGACGGACTTATGTGGAAGAAGGACAAGGGCAGAAACTGGCAGGATGGCCGAAGGAGTGTGTTCCAGTCTTAACGGTGCTACTTTCCAGCTCCGTAATCCCTAAGAACTTTATTTTCTTCACCTATACAGGCACGTTCATCACTGTTTTTGAAAACAGAAAAACATTCCCAAAAGGAGAATCGATGAATACATTATGACCCAGACCCAGGCTGGAAATAGCGTAACAGCAAATTTTTCAAATGTTTTGAAGACATTTAATAACGTGGAGTAATGTTAATACGGAAATCCTGGTGCTAATCTAAAGGTCGGCGGTTCAAATCCACCAGGAGCTCCTCAGAAACCCTATGGGGCAGTTCTACTCCATCCTACAGGGTTGCTATGAATCAGAATCGACTTGATGGCAACAGGTTTGGTTTGTTTGTTTGTTTTGGTAATGCTAATATCATATTTTTAGAAGATTTATAAAAAATAATTTAAAAAGAAAAAATACCTATACTAGAAATGGAAAAAATGTTAACAATATTTATTTTCTTTCTTATCCTTGATCTTACCTGTATTTTACAGATAGGATTTGAACGTCTGAATCAGAGAAAAGGGGTATTACGATAAAAGGAAAAATCTTTAAAAAGATAAATTTAAAAAATGTTGTAGATTATTTAATTTTTTGTGTTTTAGTATAAAAGATGTTGATATCACATATTTTAATTTATGACATTAAAATTTGCTTTGAAAAATACAAGAAATATTTAAGTTTTGACTGTAATCTGATGTCTGACACCCCTATCTGCTACTACCATGAGGTTAAAAATATATTTTTTTAAGAGGTGAATGATATAACAGATAAACGCACTAACCTTTCCTCTCAAGAGGCAGGGATCAAGAAATGGCTTAAATAATAAGTGAAAATGAGGTAGATGATCAAATACTGGTTTTTAGTTGGCATTAGTCTAATGACAAAACCACGTCACAAGTCATCATAATTAATGACCTCTGCTTAAGGAAAGCCCAAAACTACGGGTGTTGTTAGTCACCATTAAAAAGTATTGGAGAAACTTGATGTCTCATCTGAGTCGCCACTTTTCTTTTAGAACTATAATGCAGAGCCAAAGAAATATACATACATATGATGAAGACAGTATTTCATTCCCAATCTGATCCCTCTCTCTTTCTTACTAGTCCTTTTCTGACCTGTCCTTGCTGAACAAAAAAAAAAAAAAAAGAGGTAAATTAAGCCCTATTTTGTTAATGAAAATTGTCATACTAACAAAATCCTGTATCAAAAGTGCAGCTTTATACACTTTTCAAATTAGCTATTATAAAAGGGCAATTAAATAAAACCATTGCCACGGTAATTCAGGGATGATAATCACAGATCTTAACCACACAACTAACTCCCAGTTTGCCTTAAGAAAAAATGTGACCACCGTATCAAAATGGCAGATAATTTTTCATAGTCTTGTAAAATGTCACTATATTCAAGATTGGTTTCTGCATATATTTTGTTTTTGTTTGCTCTTTAGGCCATCAAGAACAAAACATTTCAACAAGAAAACTGAACATACTTTTTAAAAAATGTAAGGATAAAAAAAATAAACCACATGAAATACTGATATTTCATCATTTTTTAATTACATGCATGGTAATTTCCTTTGGTTCAATCAAGCAAAACAAGACAGGCTCCACACGGGGGCAGGACCGACTCTTTAGGCTTAGAAGCAACAGTAGACATCACAAAGGAAAGAGATTGATGGTTCTGCCTGCATAAAAATATTCAATTCTAGATAAAGAGTACCCAGCAGAGTTAAAATAAAATGGCAACACAGCGACAATAAAATTATTAGAAGCAAATTTTACCAAGAGTTAACAGCTTCATTTGGAAAAAAAAAAAAACTTCCTATAAATTGATAACAAAATGACTAAATCATTTAAGAGAACAAAGGAACAGAAGACAAGTCACAAATATCCAAATTTGCCTCTTAAATTTCTCTGGTAGAATTCTCTATGTCATTATTACTAACATATGCAAATTAGAACAATGTAAATGATAGGCACTGCTAGTACCTATAAAACTGGTAGTATTATCAAATGATGCAACAGCTATGGAAAGTAATTTGAAATTTGTTAATGGAGCCGTAAAAGTATTCATATTCTTTGAGCAAATATTTCAACTTCTGAGAATTAGAAGAAAATATCTAAAATATGAAGACGGTATGACAATTCAGATGTTTAGGAAACATCCTTCAAAAGACTGTGGATCGTCTCGCCCCAACAAGGCTGGCATTAACCCAAAAATATGAAATAATAAACGTTGGAGAGGCTGTGGAGAGCCCGGAAGACTTACACACTGCTGGTGGGAATGTAAAATGGTACAACCACTTTGGAAATCGATCTGGCGTTTCCTTAAAAAGCTAGAAACAGAACTACCATACGATCCAGCAATCCCACTCCTTGGAATATATCCTAGAGAGATAAGAGCCTTTATACGAACAGATATATGCACACCCATGTTTACTGCAGCACTGTTTACAATAGCAAAAAGATAGAAGCAACCAAGGTGCCCATCAACGGATGAATGGATAAATAAATTATGGTATATTCACACAATGGAATACTACACATCGATAAAGAACAGTGAGGAATCTGTGAAACATTTCATAACATGGAGGAACCTGGAAGGCATTATGCTGAGTGAAATCAGTCAGCTGCAAAAGGACAGATATTATAAGAACTTGAAAAATAGTTTAAATTGAAAAGAACACATTCTTTTGTGGTTATGAGAGGGGGGAGGGAGGCAGGCTGGGAAAAGGGCATTCACTAATTAGACAGTAGCTAAACCACTTTAGGTGAAGGGAAAGACAACACTTAATACAGGGGAAGTCAGCACAACTGGACTAAACCAAAAGCAAAGAAGTTTCCTGAATAAACTGAAAGCTTCAAAGGCCAGCATAGCAGGGGCAGGGGCTTGGGGACCATGGTTTCAGGGGACATCTAGGTCAATTGGCATAATAAAAAATATTAAGAAAGCATTCTGCATCCCACTTCGAAGAGTGGCATCTGGGGTCTTAAACACTAGCAAGCGGCCATTTAAGATGCATCCGTTGGTTTCAACCCACCTGGATCAAAGGAGAATGAAGAACACCAAGGACACAAGACAATTACGAGCCCAGGAGACAGAAAGGTCCACATGAACCAGAGGCTACATCATTCTGAGACCAAAAGAACTAGATGGTGCCCAGCCACAACCAATGACTGCCCTGACAGGGAACACAACAGAGAACCCCTTAGGGAGCAGGAGAGCAGTGGGATGCAGACCCCAAATTTTCATAAAAAGGACCCCGGTGATCATGGCCCCCAGACCTTCTGTTACTCCAGGACAGGAACCATTCCTGAAGCCAACTCTTCAGACGTGGATTGGACTGGACAATGGGTTGGACAGGGATGCTGGTGAGGAGTGAGCTACTTGGATCAGGTGGACACTTGAGACTATGTTGGCATCTCCTGCCTGGAGGGAAGATGAGAAGGTAGAGGGTGTTGAAGCTGGCAAAATGGACATGAAAAGAGAGAGTAGAAGGAGGGAGCAGGCTGTCTCATAAGGGGAAGAGTAATTGGGAGTATGTAGCAAGGTGTATATAAGTTTTTCTATGAGAGACTGACTTGATTTGTAAACTTTCACTTAAAGCACACACACAAAAAAGACTATGGATCAAGAAAAAACCTAGCATACTCCTTAGAACACTCAATTATATGAGATCAAAAGGGCAGTATCTGCCCAAAAGCAGAGATGGAAAGCAGGAAGGGGTAGAAAATCAGGACAAAAGAAAATGGGGAACCCAGGGTGGAAATGGGAGGAGTGCTGAGACTTTGTAGGGAATGAAACCAGGGTCATAAAACACTTTTTGTACAAACTATTGAGTGGGAAATTAATTTGCTCTGTAAACTTTCACCTAAACCACAATATATATGTATTAAAGAAAGAACCTAAATCTCCAAAAATAAAGAGTTACGTATATCTACTTCATAAGATAGCCCTGTATCTATTAAAAAAATGACAATGTTCAAATTTCCAAGTATAAAATTGCCTACCAATCAGAAAGTGATCAGGTACTATATATTAAGAACATTTAAAATATTCAAACGTTCTGACCAAAGATTTTCGTTTTGCGAATCCAGCCTCGAGCAAGCATTTAAGACAGAAAGATCTGTGCACAAGGATATTAATTACGTTATCTACATGAGGAAGTGACTGAAAGCAAAACCAGTAAACGTCTAACAATGGAAGAATAGTTCACTTCATTATACTGATATACCAAAGTGTAACAGCTTTAAAAAATATTTACTAAAAATCTTAATGACATAGAAAACTGCCTTATTTTTGCACAAATAACACGCGCCTTCTACGTTTATAACTGCTCCCTCTACCCACGAAGTATTTTGGTAAGTGCTTCTTTGCTTTCAGCCCGGATCCATCTGACATCAGCTATGACATCCCTGGTTCCACATCCTCTTCCGGGTCCACCTTGAATTTCTGGCAGTTCTCTGTTAATATACTGCTGCAGCTGCCTTTGAATGATCCTCAGCAAAATTTTACTTCCCTGTGATATTAATGATATTGTTTGATAACTTCTGTGGCTGGGTCACCGTTCTTGGGACTAGGCATACACATGGATCTCTTCCAGTTGGCTGGCCGGGTAGCAGTCTTCCAAATGTCCTGGCATAGACGAGTAAACACCCCAGTGCTGCATCCATTTGTTGAAACATCTCAACTGGTATTCCGTCAATTCCTGGAGCTGCTTTTTGCCAATGTCTTCAGTGTAGCTTGGACTTCTTCCTTCAGTACCATCGGTTCCTGATCATATGCCACCTCCAGAAATGGATGAATGTCGACTACTTCTTTTTGGTAGAGTGACTGTGTATTCCTTCCATCTTCTATGGATGCTTCCTGGGTCGTTTAGTATTTTCGCCATAGAATCCTTCAATACTGCGGCTCGAGGCTTGAATTTTTTTCTTCAGTTCTTTCAGTTTGAGAAATGTTGAGTGTGTTCTTCCCTTTGGTTTTCTACCTCCAGTCTTCGCACATGTCATTATAATACTTTGTGTTCTCGAGCTGCCCTTTGAAATCTTCTGTTCGGCTCTTATACTTTGTCATTTCTTCCTTTGGCTTTAGCTATTCAGTGGGTATTAGCTGAAAATAATATGAAATATTACTTTTCTAATGGCAAATGGCATATGTCAAATTAATTTGGGGGACATCAAATCTTTAAAGAAAGTTAAAGACAAGACTGCAAAGTGAACAGTTAACCATGAGTGATGTTTTTGGTATGTAGGCAGAAACTAAGCTAAAATTTCCAAAACCCACTGCTATCAAATCGATTCCAACTCATAGTTACCGCGTAGGATCTCCAAGGCTATAAATCTCTATGGAAGCAGACTGTCACATCTTTCTCCTTCACTGGGGTTGGTGGTTTTAAAACGCGAACCTTTTGGTTAGCAATAGAGCTCTGTTACCACTGCGCCACCAGGGCTACATGATAAATTAAGAACGCTTCATAAAACATTTAGAAACCCATTGACTGAAAAATTTAATGTCAGGAAGATAGTTATCACTGAAAAGGATAGTGTACTGCTGTTATTGTTAGGTGCCCTCAACTCAGCTCGAACTCAGCAACCTAACGTACGACAGAACGAAACGCTACCCAGTCCTGCGCTGGCATCACAATCGTTGCTATGTTTGAGCCCACTGCTGTGCTGGGTCAACCCATCTCGTTGAGGGTCTTCCACTTTTATCACTGACTGTTTACTCTACCAAGCATGATGTCCTTCTCTAGGGACTCTTGAATTTCGGGAAGAAAGCTGTCCACGATACCCCCAGTTATTGGAAACTGCCAGGGTAGTATTGGGTGCACCAGCCACTCAGGTCAGTGTGGAGAGCTCTTTCTCAGGCTTAAATTCATCTTGTGAAACCACAGAGATAGCTTAAATGGAAAAATATTAGAGGACATACTTACATGTAATTATGGTCTATTTCAACAATGCTTTCTTAATGAACTGTATAAATGTGATGAATTAGATACATAATTGTAATAAAATGTTGATTTTATATAAAGCTATGACACTTCTTCAGCTTAGAACTGGGGTGAATATTAAAGTATTAAATATTTCATTGTGCTCTGCCTTTATGTACTAATGTGTTAGTTATGATGGCCCACATTGTATTTCTAATAGTTTGTGAATAAATTCTTATCACTTCCACATGCATATCAAGTGTTAGTAGTGGAATGTTGCCTACATCAAAATCAACTTCGTTTTCAGTGTATTTTATGGTATTAAGGTGACAATTTCCTGCTAAAAATGTATTTCGAATCTTCAATTTAATATTTACACACTATGTTAGGAGTGTTTTTATCACAATACTATTTTCAAAGGGACTCAGTGCTGCACTGAATTCTAGAATACTTGAAAAAATAGAAATTTTTAAAAATAATGTATTTTACATCTTTTTTTGTATTGAACTGTTTTGAGAGCCAGTGATTAAAATAGAACCTCTCTGTCACTTAGACTTATTTATTAAAGAATGTGTAGAAAGAAATGGTTTCATATTGCTATGTCTAAAACCAATTACAAAATCTTGGGATGAAAATAATTTGAGTTAATACAAAATGCAGTATTATTTTCAAAATAAGAAATGAATTTGATAGCCATATTTCTTCAGATGAAAATCCTCCAGGTTATCCATTTGCAGAATATAAACTTGAGATTGGAAAGTGAAAAACAGGTTTGAACCAGTTTGAACAGGTTCAGGCATGGTCGACAAAGCAAATTCTGAACAGAAATGAATTTTTAAAATTTTGGTGAACTGGAACTACCTGGAAGGAAAAAACTTACCCTGGGAAGCCCCGCTGGGTGTGGGAAGGGGTATATTTTAGGACACTTTCAAATCCAAAGCAAATCTTCCCAGAGAGCCGCTTGTTGTCGTTGTTAGGTGCCATTGACTCAGTTCCGACTCACAACATTCCCCCTGTTCAGCACGATGAAACGTTGCTCAGTCCTGCGCCATCCTCACAACCATTGTTCCGTCTGAGCCCACTGTTGCAGCTACTATGTCAAGCCATGTCATTGAGGGTCTTCCTCTTTTTTGCCAACCCTGTACTTTACCAAGCATGATGTCCTCCTCCAGGGACTAGTCCCTCCTGATAGGAGACAAGGTCTCGCCACCCTGGCTTCTAAGGCGCATTCTGGCTATACTGTTCCCAGACAGATTTGTTTGTTGTTCTGGCAATTTCATGGCATGTTCAACATTCTTCGCCAACACAGTAATTCGAAGGCATCAGTTCATCTTCAGTCTTCCTTATTCATTGTCCAGCTTTTGCACACATGAGGCAACTGGAACACCACTGCTTGAGTCAGGCGCACCTTAGTCCTCAAGGCGATGGCTTTTTCACTCTTTAAAAAGGTCTTTCAGAGCAGATTTGCCCAAGGCTATATGTCTCTCCATTTCTTGACTGCTGATTCCATGCCGTTGGTCACGGATCCAGGTAAAAGGAAATCCTTGACAACTTCAATATTTTCACCGTTTATCACGATACTGCTTATTGGTTCAGTTGTGAGGAGTTTTGTTTATGTTGAGGTGTAATCCATACTGAACACTCAGTAAGTGAGTGTTCCAAGCCCTCTTTGCTTTCAGCAAACAAGGTTGTGTCAGCCGCATATCGCAGGTTGTTAATGAGTCTTCCTCCAATCCTGATGCCTGTTCTTCACGTAGGGCAATTGTTTATCAAAGAAAAATCACCTATGAAATACTCTACTTAAATTAGTACGTCTGATAGAACACTTTGGGTTGAAACGTGCCTTCTTTCAAACAACAAATGGTTTCTAATGCAAACTCCTACAGGTAAATTGAGGCAGCCTCTAAGAGCCACAGAAACCTTGGTGGCACAGTCGTTAAGGGCTACAACTGCTGCTAACCAAAAGGTTGGTAGTTCGAATTCACCAGATGCTCCTTGGAAACTCTATGGGGCAGTTCTACTCTGTCCTATAGGGTCACTATGAGTCGGAATCCACACTCAACGGCAATGGGTTTCTAAGAGCCACCGGAAAGGAGCCTCCGAGAGCCGAGGGGAACACTCTCTGGAGAGGGGTGATTGTTCAACTTCCTAGTGAAACGTTGGTCACTTTTTGTAAACACTGTCAGGTGCTAAAAATACAGACTTACAAACTCCCATCACAGAATGTTTTTAAGCATTCGGAAGATTAAAAATTGTAAGCAGACATCAACCTGGGATAGTCCAGACAAGGCTGTGAGGGCGGTTTCCAGCAGCCCCTCCTTCCCGGCCCTTTCTCAGCAGCCCTTTTGGCTCTTCCTATCCTTGGCTCTTCCATTAACAGTGTACCCATGGGAACTCTCAGCTGGCTGAGCAGCGGGAAGAAGTGCCCACTCTGAGCCTCCTCTGGTGGTCAGTGCAGCAGGGAGCAGCGAGGCGGCCCTACGTACGGTTCAGGTGCTCTCCGATTATTTCCTCAGCATACAGACTAAATAAATTTGGTGAAAGGACACAACCCTGACACACATCTTTTCCAATTTAAACCACGAAGTAACCCCTTGTTCTGTTCCAAGGACGGACTCTTGGTCTATGTACAGGTTCCTCATGAATGCAAGTCAGCATTCTGGAATTCCCATTCCTCACAATGTTATCCATAATTTGTTATGATCCACATGCATTTGCAGTCAATACCACACAGGCTAAACACCATTCTCGTATTCTCGGCTTTCAGTCAAAATCCATTTGACATCCGCAACGCTCTCCCTCATTCCACATCCTCTTCTGCATTGGGCTTGAATTTCTGGTAGTTCCTGTAGATATACTGCTGCCACTGTTTTTTAATTATCTTCACCAAAATTTTATTTGTGTGTGGTATTAAGGATACTGCTCGATAATTTCTGCATTGTGTTGGATCACCTTTCTTTGGAATGGGCAAAAACATTGATTTCTTCCAGTTGGTCGGCCAGGTAGCTGTCTTCCAAATTTCTTGGCATATATAAGTGAGTGCTTTCAGCACTGCATCCATTTGTTGAAACATCTCAACTGGTGTTCTGTCAATTCCTGGAGTCTTTTTTTCATTATTCCCTTCGGTGCAGCTTGGACTCCTTCGGTACCATCGGGTCTTGATCATATGCTACCTCCCAAAATGGCTGAACGTCGACCAATTCTTTTTTGTACAATGGCTCTGTGTATTCTTTCCATCTTTTTGATGCTTCCTGCATCGCTGTACATTTTGCCGATAGAATCCTTAAATATTGCAACTCGAGGCTTAAATTTTCTTCTTCAGTTCTTTCAGCTTGAAAAATGACAAGTGTGTTCTTTTTTGGTTTTCTAACTCTAGGTCTTTGTACATTTCATTACAATACTTTACTTTGTCTTCTTAGGCTGCCCTCTGAAATATTCTGTTTAGCTCTTTTACTTCATCATTTCTTCTATTTGCTTTAGCTATTCTACATTCAACAGTAATTTTCAGAGTCTCTTTTGACAGTCATTTTGATCTTTTCTTTCTTTCCTGTTTTTTAAATGACCTATTGTTTTCTTCAAGCATGATATCCTTGATGTAATCCCTCAACTCGTTTGGTCTTCAGTCATTAGCCTTCCGTGTGTCAAATCTATTCTTGAGATAGTCTCCGAATTCAGATGGGATATACTCAAGGTTGTATTTTAGCTCTCAAGGGCTTGTTTTAATTTTCTTCAGCTTCAATTTGAACTTGCATATGAACAACTGATGGTCTGTTCCGCAGTCAGCCCCTGGCCTTGTTCTGACTGATACTGAACTTTTCCATGGTCTCTTTCCACAGATGTAGTCGATTTGATTCCTGTGTTTTCCATCCGTTGAGTACCATGTGTATAGCCGCTGTTTACATTACTGAAAAAAGGTATTTGCAATGAATTGTCTTTAGTCTTACAAAACTTTATCATGTGATCTCTGGCATTATTTCTATCACCAAGGCCATAATTTTCCAACTACTAATTCTTTTCCTTTGCTTCCAACTTCTGCATTCCAATTACCAATAATTATCAATGCATCTTGATTGCATGTTTGATGAATTTCAGACTGCAGAAGTTGGTAAAAATCTTCAATTTGCTATTCTTTGGCATTAGTGGTTGACGTGACAATTTGAATAATAGTTGTATTAACTGGTTTTTCTTGTAGGCATATGGATGTTATCCTATCAATGACAGCGTTGTACTTGAGGACAGATCTTGAAATGTTCTTTTTGGTGATGAATGCAACCCCATTCCTCTTCAATTTGTCATTCCCGGCATAGTGGACCATATGATTGTCTGATTCAACACGTCCAACATCACTCCATTTCAGCTCTCTAATGTCTAGGATATGGATCTTGATGTGGTCCAATTCATTTCTGACAATTTCCAATTTTCCTAAATTTATACTTTGTACATTACATATTCCGATTATTAATGTATGTTTGCAGCTGTTTCTTCTCATTTTGAGTTGTGCCACAGCAGAAAAAAGAAAGCTTGACTCCATCCACGCCATTAAGGTTGACTCTACTTTGAGAAGGCAGGTCTTCCCCAGTTGTATTCTAAGTGTCTTCTAACCCAATGGGCTCATCTTCTGACACTATATCAGACAATGTTCTGCCACTATTCGTAAGGTTTTCACTGCCAATTTTTTCAGGAGACTGCCACGTCCTTCTTCCTAGTCTGTCTTAGTCTGGGAGCTCTGTTGAAACCTGTCCAACAATGGTGGCCCTGCTGGTATTTGAAATATGGTGGCATAGCTTCCAGCATCACAGCAACACCCAAGTCACCAGGGTATGATAAACAGACAGATGAGTGTGGAGATAGTTGCTTTATAAATGTATTAACATTCTTGCTACAACAATAGTCTTCTGAAACTATAAAATTATATGAAGATCATGGGTTAAAATTATGAAAGGTGCATTTAACATTATATTCCTATAAGGTTGTCTGACCAGGCAATTCACACAATAGAGAAACCTTTACGTGAAAACCAGAAAGTTGGGGCTGGCGTAACATCACATACTAATTTACCCTGTTCCATTCTGAATGTGCACAGGGTCCCAATCTTGGGAGAAGTCTGAAGCAGTACATATATGCATATAGTTCATTTTATTAGTAAAGCCACTGTACTATAAAATTCATTTCACAATTTGCAATTGTTAATAATCACGCACCAACAAAAGAATGTAGCTGCATACAGAAAAAAGTCATGATTGGAAATACAATATTAAGTGGGTGTTTTGGTCCACTCAATATTCTAGTCACCAACACACAGCATGGACATAACTGGATGAGAAACACTGAGCTTAAATTGTATTAAATTCACTCATTTCAGGGCTTGCCTGGTCAACCTTGGAATGGGTCAATCTGAAACCTAGTATGGGACCAGGAAGTGGTCTGGAAAAGAAGTCATTCCTCAGAGAAGAGTGAGTTCAAGGAGACAGGCTGAACCTCATAACAAAGCTTTCACTGTCAGATGTGTGACTTCCGCGTTCAGAGTACAAGTCTGTCACTCAATTTCTCTCTGATCTAGGCTCCCACCCTGGCTCCTCCCTACACCTTGAGTCTTATTTATGGGTCCTAGGAGGAGAGGGAAACCCTGCTGGTATAGTGGTTAAGTGCTATGACTGCTAACCAAAAGGTCGGCAGTTCAAATCCAGCAGGTGCTCCTTGGAAACTCTACGGGGTAGTTCTCCTCTGTGCTATAGGGTTATGAGTTGGAATCGACTCGATGACGACGGATTTGGTTTGGTCTGGTTTTTTCTGGGGGAGAGAGGAGTGGGAATAAAAATGCAAAGTTATTTTCACTGTAATCTTCTTAAAAGCCCCTCACGGTACACGGCATTCATGCTTAGGTGCCCCTCCCCTGAAGAGGCTGTAATGTAAAAAGGGAGAAAGGTTCTCTTGCCAAGTTCTGACAGAAGCTCATGCGGGAAGGTCAGTCACAGGGCCTGGCAGACACAGAAACGCCGTCTCCACCTGGCGATGCTTAGTGGGACCAGCAGTAGTATGGGGCAGAAGAGGGTCAAAGCAGAAGCAAACAAACAAAAAAAAAAAAACCAAATCCACTGCCACTGAGTCAATTCTGACTCATAGGGACCCTACAGAACTGCCCTTTAGGGCTTCCAAAGTGTAATCTTTAGGGAAGCAGACTGTCACATCTCTCTTCCATGGAGCAGCTGGTGGGATCCAACCTCTGATCTTCTGGTTAGC
Source organism: Loxodonta africana (assembly GCF_030014295.1). Lineage (NCBI taxonomy): Eukaryota > Metazoa > Chordata > Mammalia > Proboscidea > Elephantidae > Loxodonta > Loxodonta africana. The sequence continues at coordinate 75,225,825 of NC_087364.1, read as the reverse complement.
AGCTGAGCGAGACGTGAGAGCCTTTTCTTCTTGGACACTGGGACCTGTACGTGGGAACACAATCCTCCTCAAAACTGCTAAACACGTGGGGGACACTGACATCGACCTTGACTAGAAAGCCAAAAGCCCATAAATCATCTCTTGCAAAAAGAAGGCTATAGGTCTATCCCAACACCGTCATTGCAATCAGGTCAAAGTAAACAGCAGGAAGAAGTCTAGAATGTAACCAAACGTACACAACGCTGCCTGTGTCCCTGTGTGTTGCTAGGATGCCGTGAGTGGTAACACCTCGGTGGGTTAATGGTGCCACCTCAACCTCTAAAGCAGTCCTCTCCTCGGGGAGTCCAAGAGGCTGAGAACCCCTGATATGGACCAAGGGGAGCCCCCAAGTTCCATGGGAATTTTTTCAAATGGAATTTTGGTGATAATTTGAAAACTAAACAGTAATGTAAGCATGTAAGTGCTTCGCTTACTATCAAGCAGTTCAGCACAAGTTCGGTGCCAAGGTTTACATCTGTGTTCACATCCGGTTTGGTGCCCTGGATCCCCCACAGCACTGGTGTCTGATTTTAACGTGTGGGTAATACACAGGCCTAGCTGCTGCTAAGGAGGCCTGTCCAAACAGCAGATGACAACACGGCCCCACACCCACTGCTGTGCTCACCATACACTTCCTGGCAGTTGTAAAGGCAAACTGACTCTCATTGCAGTTATAATTTGCAACTGAAACACCTTCACGAAATACTAAGTCTTTAATTTGTCAAGTTATACAGTAAATTGAGAATCGTCAATTTTCATGAAGGTAAATCAAAGTACTATTTGATTTAGTACCGATAGTACTATTGTGGGCCACTGAAAAAAATTGGGTTTATCATGTCAAAGCTTTGCACCAAGAGCAGGCCAGGCAATGTCACAGCACTCCTGTACAAAAACGAGGACTTCTGCAGTAGACTGGACAGACAGACGTGCTGAGAGAATGAGGTACCACGTGATACGGGGTAGGGCGGTCAGACAGGCCAACTGGGGAAAAATAAACGAGCTACAGCAACGTTTTCGTACTCCAATTTCTGATGTTTTGCTGTTCTTTACACAGCAGTATGTGTAGAGGTAAAATGTCTAGTAAGAATTCTTGTTACTTTTTTTTTTTTTTAACTTTTCGGCATTTTATCTCTGGTTGTATCATTAATATGAGATCATCAAAATAACGATTCAGAGATTAAAATAAGTCTATCAAATTAGAGAAATTAAAATGTTAATGACAATGAGAGAAATCTCAAAATAATTCAGGCAGCATATGAGATACAAAATATGCAGGTAACTCAGTATACTAAAAACGTGTTCTGGAGCCTAGACTGTCTGGGTTTAAATCCCAGAGCCGACACTGAAATTAGCTGTGGGATCCTGAATAAGGCATTTGCCTATCTGTGCTTCAGTTTTCTTATCTACAAAATGGAGATCATAACAGGATATAAAATTCCTACTGTAATGTTGGAAGTGAGATCCAAAATATTTAAAAAAAAGTTCTGAAGCCAGGCCACCTGGGTTCTATACCCCAATTCTCCTTATCATATGGTGTATTATTGCAGGGTTTTACTGTAGCTACCTGGTAGAATTGTTGTTGTGAAGTTTAATGAGTGTGTGTGTGTGTCTGTGTGTGTGTGTGTACATCTCTATCCATCCGTCCATCTATCCAGGTATCCGTCCATCCGTCCAACTGTCCGTCCGTCCGTCCATCCACCCACCCACCCACAGTGCCCAGCACAGAGCAAAAGTTGTGTGTTGCCTAGTATTGTTACTATAATTTCATTATCAGTGTTACAGTTTTACAGTTGTGTGAGAGTTATGAATTTCAGAAGCTTATGTCTAGTTTTTTTTTGTCTAGTTATATATACACATTAAGCAACATTGTCGCAAAGTACCAAACTCTACAAGGTGGCTGAGAAAGGCTGGAGAAGGGAAGAGACATAGGATTTTTCTCTTTAAAGAGAGTCCATACAGGACTTGGGGCTCTGGTGGTGCAGTGGTTAAGAGCTACAGCGTGCTATGACTGCTAACCAAAAAGGTCAAGCAGTCCAAATCCACCAGCTGCTCCTTGGAAATCCTGTGGGGCAGTTCTATTCTGTCCTATAGGGTCACCATGAGTTGGAACTGACTCTACAGCAACAGGGATTTTTTTTTTTTTAAATGCATGACTCAAATTCAAGGAACTCTATTCTTCTTTATATTATTTATTTCTACCACACTGTGTATCTTAGACTATGTTTGTTTTAACCATAATGTGAAATGTATAATTTCTGAAGCTCCTCAGAGCAGTGGCCACCTGGCACCAGAGCAACGCTTACTAACATCTGGTGGCCTGCTCTCCCCTCCGATCACCTGTCTGTCTGTATCTACAAACACTGTAGCAAACACACACCTCCACGGCACCACAGCTACTCGTCAGGTAACTGCTCAACATCGGCCCTATCAAGTGTGGTTTTATTTCTTCTGATTTAACTTAAATATTATACACAGTTCTGTTTAACATGTAAAAATACTGCTGCAGAAGAAATGCTGCCAGTGACTGCAATAAAAACAAACAAAAACACAGAAGCCAAACCAGTTATCGCTGAGTCAATTCCAAGTCACGGCTCCCTCGTGTACGTCCGCACAGAACTAGCTCCACAGGGTTCTCGATGGCTGATTTTTTGGGACGAGATCACCAGGCCTTTCTTCCTACTTAAACCTCCAACCTTGCAGTTAACAGGTGAGCACAGTAACCATCTGCAACAATGGACAGCAAACATTTGCCGCATCTGCTGAGAACAAACAGCACCACCACTCTCCTCACTGGCCGCGGATTCCCACCGGAAGGCAACTGTCCACGGTTTACAGATGTCTTGTTTCGTTCTCCTTCTACGATCTTCAAGGTTCCATGAAAGCTTTACCAGTGTCTGAAACAAGTGCTATCTAAATCAGAGAGCGCCCATCTGTTTTTAAAGACGGAAACGATATGAGCGAATGTTCTTCTGTATGTGGGGTTAGATGGTCTTTTTATAGCAAATAATAATAACAGCCATCTTAGTTTTTAATTTTTCTAAGAATGAGCTGAGATATAAAGAAAACCATATACCAATGGTACACATTTTCTGTCACTACGTCAAGGTACAGTTTTGCTTTCCCTTGCTGTGATATCTGACTAAATTACATCGCTTTTTTCCCATAATGTGATGGTTAGTTTATCTTGTGTAAATTCATGAGAAAATGTTTCATAGTTGTGATATCCTAAAAATATGATCAGTGCTCCATGTGGGACCCTGGATAGTGGTTACAGTTTGGATAACACCCAATAGGTGGCACTGTGCTCACTAGGTAGCAAACCCCATAAAGGTCTCATTACAGGCACAAATGATTGAAACCAAATATCTTGAGTAGATTTGAGTAATCAATCAGTCTAAAAATTTTTTAAATTAAAAAATAAATACTTCATATTTACAGAATCTGAAAGAGAAATTTAAGGCAAACCATTTACTTAGTCAATCACCTAACACGTTCATTTAGTGCCTACTGCAATCAGCTGCTGACCAAAAGCTTGGTGGTCCAAACCCACCAGCCACTCTTCAGGAGGACGACATGGCAGTCTGCTTCCGTGAAGACTCACAGCCTTGGAACCTTACACGGGTCACTATGAGTTGGAATCGACTCGAGGGCCAAGGGTTTGGTTTTTTCTTACTGCATACTAGGGATACAAGAGTGAATATTTCCTGATCACAGACAATTATAAAATAGTGTGATATGTAAAATAATTAATAGTGAATGCACAGAGATGTACGGGGCTCACTCCGACGGCGGGGTAGATCAGTAAGTGTTTTTTGCAAAGGGGTTGGTTCCTAAACTGGACACAAAGGATTTGTGGGGGCACTGTGGGGGAGGGGTTGTTGGTACCACATTTTAAACAAAAAGGAAAGCAACAGCAAGGATAAGAAGGTAAGAAATGGTATAATGCAGAAAGTATAAATCAGAATGTGGCAAGACATGAACCTGGAAGAGGAGGTAGGCAGCACTCAGAGCAGCTGCTGGACTTTGTACCTATTTGTTTAACGTGTCCCTCCTATTAGTGAGGTTATCCTTCATGAGGGTAGGAGTCATCTCTCACGGTCTGGTTCACTATGCCATACCTACCACAGAGCCTGGCACATAGCTGACACTCCACAAAAATTTCATGCAAAAGTATTTCTGAAGCTCTGAGGTCTGTTCAGACGCTGCTTGGCTGATTACTTTCACCAGGATCAAACACTACTTCAGGCCACACTCTGTAATACCCACAAGAGATGCCGCCTATTCATTAAGTACCACATCTTCCGCAAACAATGAGCCCACATAAATAACGTGCCCGCACACGTAAGGCACAGCATCGCTCGCTTACGAAAATAGCCAGGGAGGTTATGTGGCAGGCGAAAAAAGTATTACGTGCGAATTTTTTGCATAAAAATACATTAATTTCGCTTTATTTGGAGCCCTGATGGCAAAGTGGTTAAGAGCTATGGCTGCTAACCAAAAGGTTGGCAGTTCGAATCCACCAGCCGCTCCTTGGAAACTCTACCGGGCAGTTCTACTCAATCCTATAGGGTCACTATGAGTCAACCTGACGGCAACGGGTTTGGTTTGGTTCACGTTTGGTCGGGTTTCCTTAGCGACAGTTTTTCTCACCAGGGCAGGAATGAGCCTTTTCCACGTGTCAAGTTAGAAGTAATACCCAGTGTAGCAGGTGCTCCCTGCTCACGTCAGCTCTCTCTGTCTGGAACAACTAAAATAACATTCCATTAAAAGTAAGGGGAATTCTCCTTCAGTTTCTTAGCCTTACCAGGGTTTCTTCCATGTCTCCTTGCTTCCTCCTATTTCATGCATATTAACTTATCCATACTGTAGTTTAATCTTCCCTTCTCAAGGCTACCTTAACCTATCACAGTGGTTGGTCAATTCTCTGAATAGTTCTCTTAAAGAAAACTTTCTCCACTTCCCCATTTTCAAATATTCCTTACAACAGACGCGTGGAAGGAAAGAAGCACACAGAGGGCTGTTTTTGTGAAAACATACCTGGGCTTTCTTGAAATTTGAAAGAAAAAAACTGAATATAAACTAAAGGAAATAAACTGATTTATTTTAATAAATCTAAATGTAGGAATCTGAACTTAAAAATTAGGCTACACTTTTATTCAGAATAAATATTATTTTAAAAACAGCTGTTTTGGAGCATTTAGAAGATTAATCCAATGGATTTTTTTTTTTTTTTTACCTTTAACATGTACTTTGCGTAACATGCATGCTAGGTGGTATGGTACTAGGTATAAAAACATACCTATCCTTAAAGAATTTACACTGAAATGTGGTAGGCAAGATATGATTATAACTATCATAAAGTCTTCAAGTATTAATACTATTAGAGAGGTATTGTAAATTGGTATGGTAGTTTGAGGTATGGAAAGAATCAGTTTGATTAGGAATGGGGGAGATAAGATGTCTTGGTGGCACAGTGGTTAAACGCAATGGACTGCTAACTGAAAGGTCAGTGGTTTGAAACCACCAGCAGCTGCATGGGGGAAAGACGTAGCAGTCTGCTTCATGGAGATTCACAGCCTTGGAAAAACTATACAGTCACTCTGAGTCAGAACTGGCTCGATGGCAACGGGTTTGGTTTTTTGGTTTACCTTATGGAGGAGGTAGAATTTAAGCTGGTCTTTGAATAGCAGCAGGTAGGATATAGTCATGTAAAGATGTAATTTGTAAATATATCTTTCAAGAACAAAAATACTACATAAAATGAGTTCCCAGTAACAAACTCCCAAGTATCAGAAGATGCGCTGAGATGAGACAGACATGTAATGGTAGTTAAATTTATTATGAAAACACCAAGTCAAAACAGCCACAATGCCGTAACTAGAAATGTAGTTAGGAAGTCTTACTAGGTTACCTACCTAATGAGATCTGCATGTTCGGAACTGGGTTAAACACTACTGTTCAGATGTTTCTAAAGCTCTGCTGGCTAAAACCTCTAAATAAAAATTATCAACGGCTCTGGTAAAAGCTAGAACTTGGATTTTAATAAGTGCCATTTCTGTCAACGTATAATTTCTTCTAGAAATATACACTTATATAGAAACTTGAACAATCTAGGGAGGTGCATCAGTGTAAATATTTTATAAATTAAAATAAAGGTAGTTTGAATGAATGAAGGATGGAAGGAATAAATGATGCTGGAAGAGCGCTAGAGTAGATGTTAAAAGAAAATTCAATGTAAGCTTTGCCAAATAAGATGTGGATAACAATGTATTAGATCTAGTTACAACATCTCAGTAATTAACTTTTAATAGATGTCATAATATTTTCATTATGTTATTTTATATATGATGTTTCTATAACATCCTTTAAATGGAAACCAGGCGTTCATCAAACAATGAGTACCGATTTGTATTATGTTAACATATTTTAAAAATTGCTTCTCTAATTTATCAAACTTTCATAATGTTACTGCTTAACTTTAGAGTAAATCTGAATATATGATTACAGACAGGCAGCTAACAAACTTATATCTACTATTCACCGCTAGTGCTTGATCACAAACCCCTTAAAAGACAAGGTACAAAGAATGTCTGTGTAACCAATATCTTTCTTCATTCCAGGGAAAAGCAAATAAAAGAATTAATTTTATAATAAACCAATGAAAAGAAATTAAACATAGGTTTATTGTGGTATAGATTTAAAATATTTGCTTACTAGATTTAAAACATTTATTTTGCAGAGGCATCAAACACCCTCTAAAACAATGCTGAAGAAACCCACCTATAACTGACTCTCACTTCAAGAACCTCAATGAGAGAACACAGCAAAAACGAATATTATGCAGGGTAGGGCGGGTGTCTGAGGTGTCTGATCAATTGTTTCGCTAATTAAGAAAAACATTTTAAACATTCCCCAGGAAAAAAGAAGGTATAACATTTTTAATGGCATTCTAAATTATCTATCTAAAATATTGGAAAGTATCTATTAACAATTAATATCTATGAACTTAATTGTAAACCTGATAAATACTACAACTGACACCAAAGTATCTGAATAAAGCCATTTCCAGAAATCAGAAGAAAGATTATAAGAATGCTTAAAGACTCCTTTGTATATCACATATTCAGATAGCTATTTGATAAACAGTTTTGACAATATATAAATAAAACTTTGCATTCCTGCAAACATTACTAGCAGAGAAGAGGGTAAACCATGTAATTATTTACAAGAGCATATCGGTATAAAAACTGGGACTGTGTGTGTATTACATTTTTGAGAGCTCAAACACAATATATTAAATATTGCATGCATCTGAATACATTCATGGTGAACTTTAGTTGGTCTTCTGTAATTTCCATCACTAAGATTCCATTTTCAAAAATATTTATTAAATGTCTTCAAAGTATTAAATGCTAAAATTACTTTTATCATGATCTAAAGAAACAGAATATCGGGCCAATGATTACAAAAATTAATTTCATAATGAAACAGTTATTAATTTAATTTTGAGTACTTGAAAATATGTTTAAAACTTGGAGGTTTATAAAAGCAGATACCACATAAAGATCCCTTAGATATATTTTTTCACAATATGCACAAAAACAGAATATGAAATCAGCAACACTTTACACGTTCTCATACTTCAGAGAGCACTAACAGCATTTTACTAGTCGAAAGCACTTTATCTTCATGTCTCTATGAGGCAGAGTTGGTGCATAATAATGTAATTTATATTGCCTAAATGTTATTTTGGGAGCATTGCATCATTTCTCAAACTTCATGACCTTTACAATTTTCTAAACTTTTATTTCCCTCATTATTCTGAACAGATTTCATTACATATTTTGAATGTAAACAACCCTGAATAATGATGGGGACCATCACGTATGTACGGCTCTGACAATCGAGCACGGAGCCGAGATGGAAAACCAGCGCATTAATTTACCTCTCATCTGCGGTAACTGCACTCCCATAAAAAGTTTTATACTCAACTCACATAAATCATGTAGAAGAAAAATGAGAAAATCTGGTGGCTAACTCATCTTCCACCATTCTGCGAAAATGAAATTCACTGAAATACCTATCAAAACTGCAATCATCAAGAGATAATGCCTTCTTAGGTCTATCTGCACTTTCCGATTTAATTTCCTCCATGCCCTTGACACCCACAGATACCATTAAGATTAAGCGCATATAGTAACTGCGCAGTTTTCAGATTTTGATATATGGAGCCTAGGCACTAAATGTAATATCATCATTTGAAAATTAATGCAATATTTCTTTTGTTAGTTTTTTGACTCAGAAAGCAGGATGAATACTTTGGTGTCTCTCAAGTAATTTCCCCATCAGAGTGACACGCAATTATGAACAGATACGCACCTGGTCAGAGGTCAGTCAAATTACTACATCATTTAATGAGCAGAGAGATCAAAACGTAGCGCACTGTTGCTGCCGAGAGACGCCGAGCGGCCTGCTACATCAGATGTGATGGAATCATTAGAGTAATAAGCACGAAAATCTGTTTGCAGATTAACCCGTGGTCCCACGCTGCTTTCATCTAATGGGGCACTGTGGAAATCTTGTCAGCTTTTCATCAGCTACGATCAAATTACTGAAATTGCGTACAAACCACCGGTGCAATTGGAAACAACATGTACAAGTGCAATTTCTTTATGGTGATGCCAAAGAAAATAACAGACTTTATCTTTAACAGTTTTATTTACTATTCGGCACCTGATCATTCCGGTGGTCTGTGTACAACAGTTCAAAATGTATGTAGGTACCTGCTTCTTCTACGTACCAGCAGAACAACGGTCGATCTACACTATAAAGCAAATATTATCATCATTAACTACAGAGTAAAATACAAAGCTGAAGTGCTACACACGAAAAATGGCTACAGTTCTCAGAAATTTCAACCCAAATATTTAGCCACTTAGAAATGTAAAACTACCTTTTAATAAAAGCCCATCTTTGCTGTTATTAAACTAAAAGAGTCCACTAAAAAAGAAAAAAATCGAAGCGGAACATCTGTTCAGTTTGCTTGCAGGTACATGGTGCTCTGTTATGTTAGTCTTATGTGTCTAAAATTTCATAATGAAAATTTAGACATTAAAGCAAAGTTCTTAGGAAAAATAAATAGAAAGTATATTTTAGTTCTTTCCTCTTTCTAGAATAAAACTGGAAAGGCAAAAAAAAACTACATTCCTGGAAAGAGTTTCTAAGTAACTGGCCTCCTGCATGTTTTTCATTCTAGCAGAGCCCTTTGAATTTTACCTTCCTAGGCTAATGTCATCATACTCTTCTTAGCATAGATATTATTAAAATATTTACAGCAAATAAAATAATATAGTCTCTCACCCAAAAAATGGTTCTGAATAAGCTCTCTTTATCTACACATAATTTTATATACAAAAAAATGGTTTACAACTCCCTAGTACAGCAACAGAGACATCTAAGTCTATGGCCCTCCATCTCAATTAAGTTGGTCATAAGTAAGCAGTTACTTAAGGATAAAAGACTTTATACGCTAAGGACACAAAGATTTTTCTCTCAAGGAACCGTAATATTTCCGAGCCGGAAGGACCTTGGAAACCACCTAGTCTGTTCCCTACTTTCCAAATGGACAAACGGATTTTCTATAGGCTGAGCACCAGGGCTAAGACTAGAATCAACCCAACCCCAACACAGTGTTATCCAGCACCCTACTACCTTTGCAAACAACAGCACTATAGAAAAGTAATTTTTTTAGTGCACGGTAACATTTCCACATGCTCACTACAAAGCTGTACACATCCAGACTGCGGGAGAGTCACTCTTGAGTCCACGGGAAGCTCCGGATTTCAGCATCTGGTTTTCACAATTCACCCCACTGGGCACAGAGGATTTAAGTCAACTGAATCCTTCTCTCCCTTTTGAACAAATAACTGTGGTTACTTTCCTAAACAATGTGATACCAAGTTACTTCACTCAGTTTCCGAACAATTCAGTAAACACTACTCGGTACTTAAAGAACTGGTCCCGAGGGGACACAGCCGAATATTCAGTGAAAAGGTATCAACGAGGAAATAGAGGACATTAGGATACAACACACTCCAAGATACTACAAAAAGAACTAGAGTAAAAGCTCAGGGAAATCTAAAAATTCCCATCAGCAATAAAATGGAAAATTATTTTAAAATGCTACACACTCCCTTTCAAATCTAATACTCTTTACTTACTTGCTTTTTTCAAATATTAAACAGAATTTTCTTTAATAAAATACCCCATTGTTTCCCCTCTATTGGTCACTGCAGATTTCATCAGAGCCTTGTTCTTTCACACACTGTAATCAAGGTAATCCTTAGAAGACAAATTATGTAGCCCCCAAACTTACCCTGTAAATGCTTTGAATAAAAATGATAGTATCATTAACTTCCAATATTTTGACTGAATTCCAGCAAAAGCCACTTAAATAAACTGGCAATAGTATTAACTTCCAATATTTTGACAGGATTTCAGCAGTTCAAGCGTATCCATACACACACTGCACCCAGCACTAAACAAACAAAAGTGTGAGTTGTAAAGCCTCAGAGTAGGATTCTACTTTTATAAATAAACAAGAAGTGAAGTGATACGAGCCTAAAACGTCTCAGAACAGAGAAGGGTATGGGAGGATGGGTACTAAACGATCAGCGACAAACTGGTGGCACGCAAGAGAAGACACATTCAATTTTTCTTTACATATACATATTTACTGACCTGTCACAATGAACACGATTTCCTTTATGCCTTTAAAAAGTATATAATGAAATTTTAAAAAGGGAGAGGATGTGACCAGATAAAGGGCAAGTTTTCCTCACAACTCTATGTACACTGGAATTGAGATATTCTGCTTTTAGCAATATGAGCTTACTTACATAACCAGAAGAGTTACGTTTTTCTTTCTCTCTGATAGTAACGGTACACTTATAGAAGGTCTTATGCTTCGATAAATTTTCACACACCATTTTAACAACCCCGTGAGAGGGAAGAAAATGAGAAAAGTAAAACAGAGATGGTGAGTGCCTCGCTGGAGGTCACACAGCGAATCCGCGTCTCCTGGCTGCTTGTGCAGCGGTCTTGCTGACATAAACATGCTGTGTCTGGTAAATACTGATTGTCAGTTCAGTAGCAAATGGCCATGAGTGAGGCTAAGGCTCTTCTTCTGTGGCCAAGGCATTCGCCATCGTAACTCTTCGTGCTGTCATGGTGGGGTAGGAGGCAGTCCTGGTAAGGTTATGGTTAAGAAGTTCATCTCTAAACTTGAAGAAATCAGATCCTAAGTAAGTCCCTGAAATGACCACCAGGTGCCACACGACTTCCTAACACTAATTCCTGCCGCAAAGAAGGACCTGTAGTATCCTGAACTACAACGTGGAACAACATACAAAACTTCGGTACTCGCGTGCTCTGGTGGTCTTGATGCCGTCTGGCTTTCAGACCCTTGGGTGGTGGTAGGTGCGGGTTACTTTAATGCACTTGGAAATTCAGTTTTATTTTAATCAGCTTTAATAACCACAGGTACATAACATTCAGAAAACAAATTTTATCTAGATTAAAAATAAATCTGAGACTATTAGTAACATGAAAATTGCACGACATCAATTTCCAAGCTAGCTGGCCACCATTTTCCACGACACCATTGTGTCCTTAAAATGTGACAGACAGATCCTTCTTTGGGAGGGGGGTGGGGTGAGTTGAGGGATGGCAGCAAAGAGGCTCAAGTTTATGGTGTTTGGATGACTGGGTAGTATTTGTTAATCATTCATCAGAGAAGCAATTTGTCATCACTTGTAAGCCATCGACATGTTTCAGAGAAATGGGTCGTGGACGTCGGCACTGTTTGTGACCAGAATGAGCTCCCCACAGATGGAAAACCTGCAAACTCCCTCAGAAATCACAACAGCCACACGACATTAACAGTTAATCCACACAAAGCCGTTTTAATTTATACACATCCATAAGACACGCTTGCTTGTTAAAAGGAGAGAGAGAAAGATTTATGAAATTGGTCTTCAGGGAAGAAGAAAACCTTCCTGCTGTTTTATCTTATCATCACAGTTTGAGGAAAGTGCCTGTTTTTACATGCTCATTTACCTCAAACCTCCCGGTACCGGCTTAGGTAGGAATAGACGAACACACTGAGAGGAGAGGAATCTGTTATGTTTAAGTTCTCAAACACTGATGTGGGCCAGTAACTATCCTTCATCACTGTTTCAGGGTTTTACAGAGAACACAGGTAACATCAGTGTATTCTGAGATAACTACATTCTCAAACTCGTTTCGACAAATGTCAAAAACATTTTTTGAGAATAAAATGGATATTATAAAAATACAACTTGAGACATTTAAAAATGTAACAGACGAAGGACAAGTGAGTTGAGAACGGGGTTCGTACTCCCACCAAGTCCGAGTTGACACTGTACGCGTTAAATAAATCCTCCAAAGTATGACGATAGTACATAAATCGTGTTTATCCTTGTGTTAAATAAAACTATTGGTCTGTGAACTGAAATACAGTCATTTGATTTGCAAGTTCTATGGAAAACAGCCTAAAACAGAGGACAGGACTTTTATTAGTACCTGACAGAGTTATTGATGAGTGTGTAACAGCAACGAGCCTGCCTACCTTCCTGGTGGCATCTCTGGGCTAAACAACCTATTAATGACAGTGCTTTTCAACACTTAAAATGGTCAAGGTGTGCTGCCTGACCACAAGGACAAGAAGGTCATCGCTCTCCAACGTTACACAGTGTAAGCAACATCAGTGAGATCTCTACGGGGAGAGGAAACCCACAGGTGCGGTTCCAGAGTTTTGCTACTCAGCTATTAAGAGAAAGCAAATTCCACCTAAAGTTATAAACACTTCTGACCATTTTTACCAAAAGATTTATTATCATTTATTTGATTTTCTGCCTGAGGGTAAAGAAGGTATTAGTCCTAGTGTCCACCTACAGCCCAGAAAAATACAACTTCTGAAACCAAAATAAAGGGGGGGGGGGGGGGGGAAGGGTGTCTCTGCTGCTCCTGCAGAGAAAGGCGATGAATTTGCCCATCTGTAAACCTGCGGAGCACCTGTCTCTCTGGGTTGATGGACACCCAGCCAGTCATCCTCAGTCTGCAGAGTCACATTTGATCGGTGCATGCGAGAAGCATCTAGCTCCATCATCAGACTCAGACGGCCTGGTTCACCTGATCCACCCGTTTTGCCAACCAGTGCCTTTCAACATATTGTAATTCCTGGCGGGCCCTGGACCAACAGCATTAGAATCACTTGGGAGCTTCTTAAAATGCAGAATCTCAAATCCTATCTCAGACCCAAGAATCATAATCAGTATTTGAACCAAATCGCCAGGTGATTCACAAGAATGTTAATGGGAGTGAGGCACTGACCTAGAGCACCCTGTCCCTTACCCCAACCCATGTCCACCCCATCTGACTTTTGGAGTGAAGCGCTGACCTAGAGCACCCTGTCCCTTACCCCAACCCATCTCCACCCATCTGACTTTTAGAGTGAGGCACTGACCTAGAGCACCCTGTCCCTTACCCCAACCCATCTCCACCCATCTGACTTTTGGAGTGAAGCGCTGACCTAGAGCACCCTGTCCCTTACCCCAACCCATCTCCACCCACCTGACTTTCCAGAAGAGAGGAGGGAGGCTTTAGAAACACCACTCTGATCCAGATAATTCACTTTATTCCTGCCAAAGGGACACAGCACAGCAGTACTTCTGCCAAGCCAGAAACAACCCACAAAACTACGTTGACCTTTAGAATAAAAGGTTATTTCACATAGTTTAGCCTAATATTTTCTGATCTCACTCTCTCTCCCAAGATGAAAGCATAACATCCTTTTATAGCTTACTTATACTATAAGAAAAGCTACACTGTAATCATACCGCAAGGTTCTAACTATTGTACCTTTCCTTTATTGCAAAAACAAAAATGCATGTTATTATCACCAATTCTACCTGAGTGAATTAAAAATCTTCTAAAAAGTAAACAATATAATCTCCATTCAGTACCTCAATAAGGGCTACTAGTCCCTACATCCCTATACTCTCCAGAATTTTTAAACATAAAATATAGGAAAACATACTCAGTTCTCTTTGGATAAAAGAGACCTCACAGGCAATTTTCTTCATCTTTGTCGTTGTTAGGTGCCAAGGAGTCAGATCTGATTCGTAACAACCCTATGTATAACAGAACGGAACAGAACACTGCCCAGTCCTGCACTATCCTCACAACTGTTGCTATGTTTGAGCCCACTGTGGCAGCCACTGTGTCAACCCACCTCATTGAGGGTCTTCCTCTGTTTTGCTGACCCTCTACTTTACCATGCATGGTGTCTTTTTCCAGGGACTCCTCCCTCCTGATAACATGTCCAAAGTACAGGAGAGAAGTCTCATCATCCTCTCTTTTAAGGAGCATTCTGGCTGTACTTCTTCCAAGACAGATTTGTTTCTTCTTCAGGCAGTCCATGCTATATTCAATATTCTTCTCCAACACCCTAATTCAAAGGCACCGACTCCTCTTCAGTCTGCCTTATTCATCCTCCAGCTTTCACAAGCATATGAGGCAACTGAAAACACCATGGCTCGGGTCAGGCGCACCTTAGTCCTCAAAGCAACACCTTTGCTTTTTAACGCTTTAAAGAGGTCCTTTGCAGCAGATTTGCCTATGCATTATTTATTTGATTTTTTGACCACTGCTTCTGTGGGCATTGATTGTGGATCCAAGTAAAATAAAATCCTTGACGGCTTCAATTTTTTCTCCGTTTATCATGATGTTGCTTATTGGTCCAGTTGTGAGGGGTTTTGTTTTCTCTTTGTTGAGGTGTAATCCATACTGAAGGCTGTGGTCTTTGATCTTCATTAGTAAGTGCTTCAAGTCCTCTTCACTTTCAGCAAGCAAGGTTGTGTCATCTGCATAACGCAGGTTGTTAATGAGTCTTCCTCCAATCCTGATGCCAAGTTCTTCTTCATATAGTCCAGCTTCTCAGATTACATGCTCAGCATACAGACTGAATAGGTATGGTGAAAAGATACAGTCCTGCCCCACACCTTTCCTGGTTTTAAGCCACACAGCATCCGCCTGCTCTGTTCAAACGACTGCCTCTTGGTCTATGTGTAGGTTCCATATGAGCACAATTAAGTGTTCTGGAATCTTCATTCTTTGCAATGTCATCCATAATTTGTTATGATCCACACAGTTGAACGCCTTCGCAGAGTCAACAATACACAGGTAAGTTTCGTTCTGGTATTCTCTGCTTTTAGCCAAGATCCATCTGACATCAGCAATGATACCCCCTCATTCCACATCCTCTTCTGAATCTAGCCTGAATTTCTGGCAGTTCCCTGTAAATGTACTACTGCAACCATTTTTGGATTTTCTTCAGCAAAATCTTACCTGCGTGTGATATTAACGACATTGTTTGATAATTTCCACATTCTGTTGGAACACCTTTCTTTCTAATGAATACAAGGTATGGATCTCTTTCAGTTGGTTGGCCAGGCAGCTGTCCTCCAAATTTCATGGCATAGACGAGTAAGCAATTCCAGCATTGCACGTGTCCATTGAAACATCTCAATTGGTATATTCCATCAATTCCTGGAGCCTTGTTTTTCACCGATGTCTTTGGTGCAGTTTGGATTTCTTCCTTCAGTACCGTCGGTTCTTGACCATACGCTACCTCCTGAAACGGTTTAATGACAACCAATTCTTTGTGGTACAGTGACTCTGTGTATTCTTTCCATCTTCTTTTGATGCTTCCTGCATCTTTCAATATTTTGCCCATAGAATCCTTCAATATTGCAACTTGAGACTTGACTTTTTTCTTCCATTCTTTCAGCTTGAGAAATGCCCTTTTGGTTTTCTATCTCCAATTCCTTGCACGTGTTATTGTAATACTTCGCTTTGTCTTCTCGAGCCACCATTTGAAATCTTCCGTTCAGCTCTTTTACTTCACTGTTTCTTCCATTCCCTTTAGCTTCTCGACATTCAGGAGCAAGTTTCAGAGTCTCTTCTGATATCCATTTTGGTCTTTTCTTTCTTTCCTGTCTTTTTAATGACCTTTTGCTTTCTTCATGTATGATGTCCTTGATGTCATCCCACAACTCATCTGGCCTTTGGTCATTAATGCTCAATGTGTCAAATCTATTCTTCTGGTGGTCTCTAAATTTAGGTGGGATATACTCAAGGTTGTCCTTTGGCTCTTACAAACTTGTTTTCATTTTCTTCAGCTTCAACTTGAACTTGCATATAACCACAGCTGGCCCATTGCCTTGTTCTGATTGATGATATTGAGCTTCTCCATCATCTCTTCCCACAGATGTAGTCAATTTGATTCCTGTGTATTCTATCCCATGAGGTCCTTATGTATAGCTGCCATTTATATTGTTGAGAAAAGATATTTGCAATGAATAAGTTGTTCATGTTGTAGAATTCTATTATGTGATTTCCAGCATTTTTTCTATCACCAAGGCCATATCTTCCAGCTACCGATCCTTCTTCTTTGTTCCCAACTTTCTCATTCCAATCACCAGTAATTATCACTGCATCTTGATTGCATGTTTGATCAATTTCAGACTGCAGAAATTGGAAAAAATCTTCAATTTCTTCATCCTTGGCATTGGTTAGTGCATAAATTTGAACAACAGTCATATAAACTGGCTTTTCTTATACGCATATGGATGTTATCCTATCACTGACAGTGTTGTACTTCAGGATAGATCTTGAAATGAAAGTCTTGAAAGCTTTATTCCATCCACGTCATTAAGGTTGACTACTTTGAGGAGACAGCTCTTCCTCATTCTTATTTTGAGTGCCCTCCAGCCTGAAAGGCTCATCTTCTGGCCCTAAATCAGACAATGTTCTGCTGCTATTCATAAGGCTTTCAATGGCCAATTTTTTCAAAAGTAGACTGCCAGGTCCTTCTTCCTAGTTTGTCTTAGTCTGGAAGCTCTAAGCAAAACCTATCCCCGTGGGTGACCCTGCTGGTATCTGAAAAACTGGTGGCACAGCTTCCAGCATCACAGTAACATGCCAGCCACCACAGTACAACAAACTGACAGACAAGTGCTGGCCTACATCTTCAGAGCACCGTTCATAAAAAACAGCCAGGCGCAACAACACCACCTAATAACCACACACTTCCATTCCTCCAGCCCTTCTGTGTTAACTCTAAGGTCATATCAGAATGCCTTTAATCCAAATATGATTCTGTATCAAATAAAAATAAATTATTTCCTTAAATTCATTAAAAAATCTAATTAAGCACAATGTTATAAGCTGTATTTCCACTCATTTTCTCTAAATCTTTAAATATGATATAAGCACTAAGCTCTTTGAGGTGCTTTGTGTTTAGTCTTGCTGAGGACTCCTGCAAGCCTTAGGATTCAAGTTCTATTCAACAGTGATTTCCCACATTTTCCATTATGAATTTCCCTTTCTGAAGTAAAAATTTTCACAGCCTTCCATACACCCACTAACTGATAGTAGTTATAAGTTTAATATATAATCAAAAGATACTATAAAGCTATAATTGCTTTACATGAATTTCATCTTATCAATCAAAATAGCAGCATAATATATTTGAAAAGAAGCAGTATGTATGAGTGAGTCATACTTACCCGGCTTAATATTCACACAGTGCTCTGTGAAGCCTCTGCACTAATCCTGGACTCCTCTGCCTCTCTCCTCCCCTACAGGAATCTGGAGCTCACAGGTTTATACCCACTACCTTCGAGTCGATTCCGACTCATATAGCAGGGACATTTTTCAAACTTTGCCAAAGCCCTGTTTTCAAAGCAGTGGAATCCTTTCTTCTAAGGTAATCTTAATGGAACCCAAAGATATAAAACAAGTTAAAAAAATAAGAGCTACTTTGGTTAGGATTACGAGGAAAGGCTGAGCCTCATTTTCCAGCAGCTCCCTTCCCAGGTGACACCTGGCACAGCCTTTAAAGAACTTAAAAGCTGTCCAGAGGACACCAGTTCACGGTGATAAGACTCCAAGCCAAGTGATTACCAAAACAATAAACTTGTCCGTATCACCAGTCTATACTTGCCTTTGATTTTATTGTGTCTTTTTGTTTAATGGACTCTCGTTTTTACATTTAACTTGAAAAGTATTTTATTTAATTTGTTTTCTATTTTCCAATGTTACAAATGTGAGAGACACAGAAATAATTCAGACAAGGTTTCTACCCTCCAAAAAGTCACAACTTTTCTTTTTAAAATCTAAGTATTGCTATGCTCTGTTTAAATAGACTGTGGTACATACATACCATGGATTGTTGTTAGCTGCTGTCGATTCCAGCTCATGGCTACCTCGTGTGTGCTAGAGTAGAACCGTGCATAGAGGGTTTTCAAGGCTGAGACCTCCAGAAGCAGATAGCCAGGTCTGTCTTCTGAGGCGCCACTAAGTGGATCTGAACAGCCACTTTTTTGGCTAGTAGTCAAGCATTTAACCCTCTGCACCACCAGGGACTCCTTACCATGGATTGCTACAGAAGAACAAACTTTTGATACATGCAACAACTTGGATGAATCTCAAGGGCATTATGCTGAGGAAACACAGCCAATGACAAAAGGTTACATGCTGCATGATTCCACTGACATAATGTCTTAGAAACAGAGAACATATTAGTGGTTGCTAGGGGCTATGGAAGGACAAGAACAGGGATGGTGAGAGGGAGGTGGGTATGGTTATAAAGGAGCAGGGGGGATCCTTGTGGTGATGGAACAGTTCAGTATCTTGACTGTGGTGGTAAACACACAAACCTAGAGATGTGATAAAATTGCACAGAGCTAAATACATAAATACACACACATAAGTGTAAGTAAACCTGGGGAAATCTAAATAAGATCGCCAGATTGTGTCAATGTTCATATTCTGGCTGTGATATTATATCAAACCAAAAACCAAACCCAGGGCCGTCGAGTCGATTCCGACTCATAGTGACCCTATAGGGCAGAGGAGAACTGCCCCACAGGGCTTCCAAGGAGCGTCTGGCAGATTTGAACTGCCAACCCTTTCGTTAGCAGCCGTAGCACTTAACCACTACGCCACCAGGGTTTCCTGATATTGTATCACAACTTTGTAAAATCTCACCTTTGGGGAAAATTGTGGAAAGCGTACACAGGATCTCTCTGTAGTATTCATTATAACTATACACAAATCTATAATTATCTCAATGAAAATTCAATTAAAACATATTTATTATTTTCTAGTCCTACCACTGTTCCTTAATTTTACTCAATTAATTGTGAAGAATGCTTTCACAAAAATCAGTATTTCCAAAAGAGATCAGGTGATGAGTGGGTACACACAGCACCACACTGCCCTGCACCTCTCTGCTTCTGCTTTATCAACAAGCTCTGCTTTCCTTATTAGTAAGATGCTCAAATCACCTTTGGCAAGTTAGATATTCAGTGAGCGGAGTAATCTTTAAAAAATTATAGATTGTGGCGGAAGAAAACTCTGCATTTTATTCCTACTTCAACTTCATAGTTCCAGCCATATAATCTAAACCTGTCTTCATCTACAAGATAGCAACTTAAAAGACCTCAAAGGACCATTTTGAAGACTAAGGTAACACACTGTATGTGAAATCCTTTAAAAATGGAGATATCAGTGTATAAATTTGCATTTTATTCTATAAAATGTTGACGAGCTGGGGCTAGAGGTCAAACTGTCATTCCTAAGAATCTGGGGAAAGGAATGTCCCAGGCTTGAGAACAATGGCAGATGCCGGATCCAAATCTCCCACACACCCTCAAAAAACCCCTTAAGATCGAAAGTCAGACAGATAATACCACACCTGCAGCACTACTAACAGACAGAGAATAACACAAACTCTAATTTACAGGGAAATGGAGAAACAAATACCAAATTCCCAAAGAAGTCCTCCAGCGGCTGTAAGCCTGTGAGTCAGACAGCAGGGGAGGGCAGGCTTAGGAGACCATGGAAGGAGAGGCAAGAGGAGTTCACAGACGAGGCACAGACAAAACCCATCCCCAGAAAGATGAGCCCATCCCTCACATGCCAGCGCACTGAACAGAGGGCGGGGAGCTGGTATTGGCACAGCACCTGCCGGAGGGAGGAGCTCGAAAGAGAATGGGCCCACAGGAGGTAGCCTCAGGGGCACTGCTTCTGGGAGAAAGCCAGATAAACGGAACATGTGAGAGTGAAGAGAAAGCAGCAAGTAAGAAACTGAAAGCCCTGAAGAGCATTAAGATACGTCACCGTCTCCCATTCCCTACCCCACCATCACCCACTGAGGTAACTACCCCTCACGGGGTCACAGCCTTGGAAACCCCCTGCAGCAGTTCTACTCTGTATGCACAGGGTTGCCAGGAGTCGGAATCGACCGAGCGGCAACTAACAACCACACTACAGAAGAGGGCGTGCTTGAAGCTCGGAACCCTGCCCACAGAACTGCAGAATTAAAAACAACAAAACCCATCTCCATACAAAGCCACTCTAGGAGGAAAACAGAAAATGCAAACCAAAGCATTCCAGTAGATGAAAAAAAAAATAAAGCCTCCCCTAAATACAACCACCAGGCTCAAGAATCATTTGGAAGGACACAAAAAGAAAATCTTGAATCAGAAATTCAAAAAATAAAAATACCAAGGAAATGAAAAAAAAATTTCAGAAATGAAAAATAAATTATAAGGTGGCCAAGGATGAATAAATGTAAATGAAAATTTAATAAGAAATAATAAAAACAAAATAACCAAAGAATAAAAACAAGACAAAGTAGTAAAAAGAGTCAGAAAGAGGTTGAAATAGAAGACAAACAAAAAAGCATATAAAATTGGAATCCCTGAAGAAGAAAACAAAATAACAGTACAGAACAATATTTAATACTATAATCCAAGAAAGTTATTTCTGAAAATGAGAAAACTTAAATCTATGTTTGCGAAACCACTTTGCACCAGGAAAAACTAACCAGAAACGATCAACTTGGAGAATTACCCTTGTAGAACCAGACTTTAAGGACAATGAAAACATCCTCGATGCCTCAAGGCAAAAAGGCCAAACTACCTACAGCCCAAGCCTACTGCCTTCAGGCAGATTCCAACTCACAGTAACCCTACAGGACAGAGTGGAACTGACCCACAGGGTTTCCAAGAAGCGCCTGGTGGATCTGAGCTGCCGACATTTTGGTTAGCTGAGCTCTTAACCACTGCACCACCAGGGCTCCAAATTAAGGGTAAGATAATAAGGCTGGTACCAGAGATCTCAAGAGCAATAGATAAAGCAAGGCATCAGTGGAATAATATTTCCAAGAAATTCAAGGAAAGAAAATGCAAGCCAAGGATTTTATATCCAGTCAAGCTTTCATTCGTGAATCGAGACCACAGAAAAACAGCCTGGAATGTGCAGGAACTCAGGAAATGCTGTGTGTAGTATTTCCTGAGGAATGAGCAAGAGATAACTGGTTTTATCCAAACAAGAGATAACTGGTGATATGTCAGCAAACAAACTCATGTTGAGTACTTCATATATTTAATTTTAGAGCTGATTCTAAAACAAGGGTGACAGCATGGGTGAAAGAACAGTACATAAACAGTCTACCTTCTGACAAAGCAGCAAGAACATAACAAAAAGAAATGGGATGAGAAGGAAGACAGAAAGGGAAAGCCCCAGAGCAGCGCTGCCTGGGGTGACGGTAACAGGTAGGAATGAGGGTACTGTTAAAAGGTCAAGCCGTTGTTGCTGGTGCTGCAGAGTCCATTTAACCAATGGCCACACCATGTGTGCAGAGCAGAACTGCTCCACAGGGCTTTAAAGGTTGTGGTCTTTCAGAAACCGACTGCCCGGCCTGTCTTCTGAGGCGCCTCTGGGTGGGTTTGAACCTCTAATTGTTCAGCTAATAGTGAAACATCTAACTGTTTGTGCCACCAAGGGACTCCAAAAGATTAAGCAGGAATATCAAAAAATTCTTACGAAACCAGATGCCGTCGAGTCGGATTCCTATTCATGGTGACCCCGTGTGTTGCTGAAAACTGTGCTCCATAGGGTTTTCGTGGCTGTGACCTCAGCAAACAGTCTTGGAAGATAGAGATAGTGTCTCCCTCCAGCCAGACAGCAGACAGGTATAATACAGACACTCTCTTTCTCTTGGACAAAGGCTGGGCCAGTTTTCCAGCAGCCCCTTAAAGGTTGGGGTTTCCTAGTGTGACAGGAACCAATGTAAACATGAAGCTTACGCTGCCTGCTGTGCTGTGAGTAACAAAGTGTTCTCTCTCCAGGCGAATCTCAGGTCTTCTGCCAGCATCCAAGACGCTGTGGCAGGCTTCCAAGAAAGGTAAAGTCTCAAACCTTTCACAGTTCTTGACAATAACAAAACAACATACCCAACAGAGGAAGAAACACAGCAAATACAATGATATGCACAGGAATTATGGGGTGATTTTCAGGATACATTGTTAGGTAAAAAAAAAGTATATAAAATATAAAAAAAAGAAGGGGAAATAAGAGTATGTCAATGAAACTGGCCACCTATAAAAGGTGTAGAAGTGGCTAGAAATGGAGGAAATAACACTTCTCAGGGAATACCACTGTGCATACTTGTAACTATAGAGTCGCTATGAGTTGGAACTGACTCAATGGCAGTGGGTTTGGTTTGGTTTGGATACTTTTAACTTTTGGAAGAATATTAATGTTATACATATTCAAACATATAATTAAATCGACAAGAACAGGGACAAAGGCACCTAGAACTGAAGGTGGACAAAAACAAATGAATACAGCCATATTTCAAATGAATAACGTAACTGCGCTGCACGGCACTAGAGGGTCACTATGAGTCGGAATCAACTTGAAGCAATGGGTTTTTTGTATACTGTAGGGGGGGAATGCAAATAAATCTTTAACTCTTTTTAGTAGGTTTGTTTTTCACAAGGTCTGGATGTAGCAATTCTAAAACTATTTTATGTGTAGTATATGGCTGAGCAAATGAGTAATGTTGATGCTGTTCGGAGCCTCAGGGTTCTCATTTTGTATGAAAGGCAACACAAACATGAAATGGGGGAAAGCAAGGAAAAACTCAGTGGTTTGGATTGGAATAGAAACTGTCTTAGTCATCTAAAGCTGCTATAACAGAAATACCACAAGTGGATGGCTTTAACAAAGAGAAATTTATTTCCTCACAATAAAGTAGGCTAAAAGACCAAACTCTGGGCATCAGCTCCAGGGGAAGGCTTTCTCTCCCTGTGGGCCTTCTCATCCATCTTCCCCTGGACTAGGAGCTCTCTGTGCAGGGGTCCCCTGGGTTCCAAAGGACACTCTGCTCTGGGCACTGCTTTCTTGGTGGTGTGAGGTCCCCCACTCTCTGCTTGCTTCCCTTTCATATCTCTTTAGAGATAAAAGGTGGTGCAGGCCACACCCCAGGGAAGCTCCCTTTACATTGGATAAGGAATGTGACCCCGGTAAGAGTGTTACAATCCCACCTTAATCCTCTTTAACATAAAACTACAATCACAACATGGAGGGCAACCACACAATTTGGCCTAGCCAAGATGACACATATTTTTGGGGGACACAATTCAGTCCATGACAGAAGGTATGTATGATTCATGAGTTCTTAAAAATCTATCTATCTATCTATCAACTATTTATCTATCATCTGGAGCCCTGGTGGTGCAGTGGTTAAGAGCTACAGCTGCTAATCAAAAAGGACAGCAGTTCAAATCCACCAGCCGCTCCTTGGAAACCCTGTGGGACAGTTCTACTCTGTCCTATAGGGTTGTGATGAGTCAGAATCGATTCGACAGCAATGGGTTATCTATCTACCTATCTATCGATCATCTATTTATCTATAATCTACCTACCTATATATCTATCATCTACTTATCTATTATCTATCTATCAATCTACTCATTAACCGTTTATCTATCATCTATCTCTGGGACTGAAAAGTTCTAGCAGTAATGAATCTAGAGACAATGAGAATATCACACAGCCAGATCTTGATTTCTAAATACCATTTCACTTTAACAAGAAATAAGGTACTGTGAACAAATGCCAAATTCCAAGGATGGGACAGAGAAGGTATAAGATGAGCCTGGAACATCTTATTGTGCTATAAAATAAGGAAGCATTTAAAAAAAGAAAATAGATGACAGCATGTCAAAAGGACACAGAAGCCATCTTGAAATGATTCTTGCTCGACAAATCTGGGACAGTTTGTGCATCAAAATAATTGAGAGTAACCGACAATAACCCATTTCATAAAACAGAAATCCATGAGTCCTTGTTCAAGATAAATAGATACATAAAGAAAGAAAGAAGGTCGAGCTCTTTCTTACAGAACAATGCTGACTGCTAAGTGTGAAGGAAAGGGAGAGTTGGGAAATCTCCACTGTGCAGTCATCAGGCAAGAATCACCAATGGGTGACAGCATAACAGCCTTCAAAGGTTCTGTCTAGAGCTTTAAACACACATGAACAGTGGACAAGGATAGTGGTAAGTTTCTGAAAATAAAATAAAACAGTATTCAGCAACATATAAAAAATTTAAGTTGAGAAGAATAGCATGCTAGACAGTCCCCAGGAGAAACTGTCAGTGAAGGAAAAATGAAGGACAAAGGCTGAATCAAGGGCTTGAGAGATTGTGACGCTAAGTTAACCAAGCCGTTGAAAGAGTTCCAGGGAAACACAGTCCACCTAACTCCCTGCTCTTTCTGTGTAACCCACCGTGGCAGGGTTACACATTGCTCTATACCAAGAAGTGCCCATAAACAGTACAAAGACAGTGTGACTATATACGCGGTCCTGTGGCTAGTAAGACATGCTGCATCTTTTTCTTAATTTATTTAAATTTATATTGACTTCTTACCTCTCTTGGTACAGTGCTAATTCTGTATGACAGTTCAAATAAGGAGTCTGGAAAAGACTAGATAAAGAGGAGACTAACTCCTAATGTGGGATGCTCTTCTCATTTTCATTTTATACTGCGCAATTTTCAAAACCGGTCTATTAGATATACTTCTAATTGTATTTGGCTATACTGTAAACTCAAAGAAGGGTTACATGTGCTACAAAGCAAGGGCTACAAGGTATACAGTCAGCTTGAGGGGGAAAGATGCAAACGTAACCTCAGGAACCACAGGAACTGGACAGAACAGGTTTCATTAATGTTCAACCAGTTAACTGTGACTTTGTCTCCCTCTTAGGGAGTTATGAGGAATATCATTGACTTTACTAAGTATTATCAGTACACAAAGCTACACACGCACACACATGTATGAATATACTGTTAAGAGGTTACACGTACGCACTTGATTTGGAGGATCAATTTTATAATGTCAAGTTATGGAGTCTTTCAAACAACTTAGATAAAATGCATTAAAATCATGTTCATCTCACTATCTATGTGCTAATCCAGCCTCTCCCATCAACTAAAGCACTTTGCCTTTGAAACACGTTTGCCGTCTACGACCCAGATCAAAATTAAATGTAACTATAGGGTCATTTTTTTTTTTTTTTAATAGGGTCGCTATGAGTTGGAATCGACTCGATGGGAGTGGGTTTGGGTTTTGGTTTAGGGTCAAGAATAGAGAAGAATAACTAACACACTTATTCTTGACTTTATTAAGTGCCTAAGCTTCATCAAAGGTTCTTAAATCTTTTTAGCTGGAGAACTCTTTCTTCAGACGAAATCTTCTAAGAAAGTCTGAAAGTTTACAATATTTAAAAGTGGAACTACTCTGGTTAAAGTGAGCACCGGAAGTCTGGAGCCCCGTCTGCTCTGGGGAGCCTCCTTGGCAGCCCAAGGCACAGTTAGAAAACGACTGCGGCGTAAGATTTTAAGTACAGTGTAAATGTGTGAAACAGGCACTGAACATGAGAGCTTACTTGTAAGTATAAAAAAATAGCAAATTTAAATCAAAGAAACAAAGTCATTATTTTCTGAGGAGCATGAGCAAAGGAAATATAATGGCTTTTTAATAACTAAGAATTTACAAGAGAAAGATAAACACAAGTAATCCGACACTATGCCGACCTTCCTTGTTACAAGTCCCCAATTTATATGAATGCTGTGTTTTAGATCAACATTTTTGTTTCAATGTGCATACATCCTAAATATATGTGTATAAACCACTGTAAGGAAATACTTTTTAATTGATGAGAATAACAATGTTATTTACTTACTGGTGATCCTGACAAATATACAATTCAAATTTTCTAACTAGGTTACCATAGCCTGCTTTTTAATTAAAAAAATGCAATTTTAGGGTCATTTTAAAAAAATATTTGATTGTGTTTTAGGTGAAAGTGTACAGAGCAGATCAGTTTCCCGTTCAACAAACTGTACACCAAGTGCTCCGTGGCATTGGCTGCAGTCCCCACGCTGAGCCAGCACTCTCCCTGTTTCCAGCCTGGGTTCCTCATTTCCTTTCATCTGGTTCTCCTACCCCTTCTTGTCTTTTCGTCTTTATTTTTGGGCAAATGCTACCCTTTTGGTCTCGCATAGTTGTTCTACAGAACACGTTCTCTTAGGGTGTTATTGTTTACTTTATAGGCCCGTCTATTGCTCAGCTGGAAGGTGATTTCTGGGGGAGGGTCATTTTTTAAAGTCTAGGTGTCCTCAGTTTCCTTCTCTCTTGAAAGGAAAAGCAAAAAAGCCTTCCAACCCTAAAACTACTACAAGTAAAAACAAAGCTGCTTCTTGCTGTTGCCTGCTTTGTGGAAGCAGAACTGAAGCACATGAACAGTTAACAAAGCTACAGTGTGATACATGAAGGAAGCCTTGCGTTAAAAAGTACTCAGGCCCTGTTTACAAAAGAAGCTCCACCGTTAATTACTCTTCGTTTGGATCTGACCAGAAACCCAGGCGTGACTTCATAATGCTCCGTTTAAATGAACTCCTTAATGTCGTAACGAACACTCAATACGGCGAGTTCCGTGAATTTTGGACCTGTTAAAGTTAAACCGTTTTTCAAATTTTTTGATCAAAGAACAGATTTTAATGTCAAATCAGTTGGGATTTCACTTCTACTTTCAAAATGTTTACTTGAACCAAAAATTCTGCATCTCAATTACTTTTATATTCTAAAACTGAATGGAGTTTAAAACCCATGCATTATTCATAAAGCAAACACATCAGAAAAACTAAAGCTGTGCACTTCTTTCAAAGCTGCTAAATTGCTAAAACATTCCATATTTATGCATGCAATATTTGATTGCATTTTTCTTAAAACGCAAGCTTGTTTTGTCAGATCAAGATATGCCAAAAATTCTACACCAAACAATTTTTGTTTATAATTAAAGCAATCATCAACCCAAGGATTGTCATCCATTTTATTTCATCTCTACATCAAAAAAAAAAAAAAAAGTAATTTGAAAAAATTTAAAATTCCCTTGAAATGGTAAGATAAATGAAAATGTAAGTCCCTTCACATACTAACAGTAGGCTGACCCTCTGGGAAATGGTTGACTTTCTCAATACGAGGTATTCAAAGCTCGTTCAAAAGTGTTCATTTAGAATGCGGATATCAAAGATGACGCGAATGTTGAAGAGAAAATTAGAACTTACCAGATGTCCTAATCCAGCTTTGATGTGCCCAGGTTCCCTAAAATAGAAGAATAAAGGTTCTAAATAGTTGCTAAACCCTTGTCTGCTATGATTTATATGCTTACCTCAAAAATGTTTTATAATCCCTTATGTTTTTTTTCATGTATCTTTACCAATGTTTATAATAATATTGCTTTTAAGGGAAAAATAATTTGCATCAAAAGGGAACAAACCATTTTTATATCTAAGAGACATACATCTAAAATAGGTATTCCACGAACAAAAAGGATGTTTCCAATTTTTCATAGTTGATGGAGAACTAAAAGGATCCAAGTATGTTATTATTTTACTACCTGCCCAATAATATTTAATTCACACTAGTTTTTATACTAGAAGTTATGTTTTTTCCAACAGTTATTCTGAAAATGTTCAAACACACACAAAAGCTGAAAACAAGGTACTGTGAACCTTCACCATTCCACCAGTTGATTGGCAACTCTACAACTGACATTCACTGTATTTGCTTTATCAAATATCCACCACTCGAGCCATCCAAAAATGACTAAATTTTTAAATACTCTGCACATAAAAACCGCTTGTGAGTATATAACTAAATATCTAAATAACAATAATTTTTTTCCTGACATTAATTTTATTGACTCCGTGCCCACTATAAATCAGGTTCTAAGATTGTTGTAATAATGAAAAGCAAAGTATCACCAAAGGAAATCCAGACACCAAATATCATGATATGTTTAAGCACTTAACTGACTGCTTTTCATTATAAAAGAGACTGTTGATGGAACTAAAACTACAAATATTTGTGGAAGTAAAAAAAAACAATTTACATATACAGTTCGTGAAATGTAGCAAATAGCTGGATTTTTTTCCTACTTTCAGTCTATACTACGTTATTAGTGTATGTTATTATTTTACTATTTGCACAATAATATTTATTTAATTACTATTAAATAATAATTAAATGGCGAGCGGATTTTAACTTCCCTCACTCTATCTGGCCAAGCAGTGTTTTAGTTCTATCATAAATACCCAGCCTTATCTTAACACGAAATTACAGTTCTACCAGATTGCAAGAAACAAGAAATCTTCCAAATACCAACAACACTGCTGCATTCATGCAATTTAACCTTCTCCCCATTCCGCTTTCTTTCTCTGAGGGGTCCCAAGCTTGTTTTTTCCTCTTGCTTTTTGTCTCCTATATTCCCTTTGCCTAAAATACACTTTCCTCTGCTCCCCCTGTCCTGCAAACTCTCTTCCCAAATCTCTCTCTGTCTGCTCGGCTGCTCACACACTCTACCCAGGCTATCTCTGCTCTCACTGCCCAGTCTGGCACATTGGGAAAAAAAAACCCTGATGCTGACCAGCCCAGGCTTCCATCTCTGCTCTCAATGCCCAGTCTGGCACATTGGGAACAAACCCCACTGATGCTGACCAGCCCAGGCTTCTATCTCTGCTCTCACTGCCCAGCCCAGCACACCAGGCACAAACCCCAGTGATGCTGACCAGCCCAGGCTTCCATCTCTGCTCTCACTGCCCAGTCCAGCACACTGGGAACAAACCCCACTGATGCTGACCAGCCCAGGCTTCCATCTCTGTTCTCACTGCCCAGCCCGGAACACCAAGAACAAATCCCACTGATGCTGACCAGTCCAGGCTTCCATCTCTGCTCTCACTGCCCAGCCCGGAACACCAGGAACAAATCCCACTGATGCTGACCAGCCCAGGCTTCCATCTCTGCTCTCACTGCCCAGCCCGGAACACCAGGAACAAATCCCACTGATGCTGACCAGCCCAGGCTTCCATCTCTGCTCTCACTGCCCAGCCCGGAACACCAGGAACAAATCCCACTGATGCTGACCAGCCCAGGCTTCCATCTCTGCTCCCACTGCCCAGCCCAGCACACGGAGAACAAACCCCACCACTGCTGACCAGCCCAGGCTTCCATCTCTGCTTTCGCTGCCCAGCCCAGCACAAGGAGAACAAACCCCACCACTGCTGACCAGCCCAGGCTTCCATCTCTGCTCTCACTGCCCAGCCTGGCACACGGGGAACAAACCCCACCACTGCTGACCAGCACTCATCTTCATCCATTCTATTCTCCACTCCCTGCTTCTGGTAGTCTGAGCAATACCACCTATTCAATGCCTAGAAATTTAAGGTTTTCTGATACTCATTCCCCAGTCCTAATGACAAATGACAGGAATTACAACAGGGTGTGACAGAAGGTTAATACCCACATAAATGATTATTTTCTTCTTTTTTATTATTACAAAATTAAAGCAGTTATTGGTGCTAGAAGTCAAATGGATCTTTAAGTTTTTAACAAGGAGAAGGCATCCCTAAATTTATTAGTGCAATTTAAGTTTTAAACAAAAAATAATATACATAGTGAAATATGTGAATACGACAAACACACATATACAAGAATTCCTCCCACGATGATGCACAGTTCTGATACTAGCTCTTTGTTTATCCTTCGCGAGAGAGTCTACGCACGTGTGTGTATCCTTCCCGCTTCTGTACTTTTCTAAACCTAAACAGAAACATACTACCCACTGTTTTCATCTTCACTTGACAATACAATTTGGAGTTTGTGTTGTACAATATACATCTACTTCATTTTTCCTTCACAACTCCAATGTCATATAATGGTTCCTCTTAGAATACTGCAACAAAAAAGGTGCAGAATGTTCAAAGTACAACTCTATAATTCATTATCTGCAACTGCTGGGGTTAGATACGCTTCATTAGAATAATTCGGGTTTTAGAAAGGGAATAAGCTACACGTAGCGTTGTGTTACATAACACTGCCAGCAGGGTCTGTAGCAGCACCTCATCACACCCATTAGCAATTCTGAAAGAAACGTGTGAATGTCCACACCAAGTGGGAATAACCAAGAATGTAAGCAGCTTCATGTCACCCCAGGGTAGGTTTGGCCATCAACTGAGTTTACCACAAACTTATAAGGGGAAAATCTCCCAGTTTTTTGAACTATTTTCATTTTAGAATCAACGGCAAGACACTGTTCATTAAAAAAAAAGTAGCCTATTGTTTTGCTTTGTTTCCAACTGATTCTTTAAATTAAATGATGCTCAGAAAATATGTGTTTTTAATGGTATGTCTAAAAGAAAAGATCAACTCTCTCTCCCTTACTGCCAAGCGTAACCAAATGCAACAATCGCAGGGTCTTGGCTGGCCAACACGCTTATTTATCACTTAGACCTCCCTCTATCTTCATAGCTACCGCCTTACTAGAGACCATCGTCTTTCCACAACCACATCCCTGCACCGGCCTGTTCACTGCACCGGCCTGTGATGGGTCTCTGTGGCTGCCACCTTGTCCAATGTCAGAGCTTTCTCCATGGACAGCAAGATCTTTATAAAATGTAAACGTGACTGCACCAATTCCTTCCTCAAAACCTACAGCAGCTACTACGCTTCCGTTTACCTATTTCCTCTCCTATGCCCTAGTGGTGCAATGGTTAAGCACTCAGCTGCTAACCAAAAGGTCAGCAGTTCAAACCTACCAGCCACTCCACTGGACAAAGATGTGGCAGTCTGCTTCTGTAAAGATTACAGCCTTGGAAACTATCCTATAGAGTCAGAATCAACTCAACAGCAGTAAATATCTCACCAAAATTCTTATCACGTGGAAAGTAAAAGCTACAGCCACGTCAAACCACCCATCTGGCTTCGTTCACCTCTGAACTACTTGCTTCCTCGGCCTGAAATGCTCCTTTTCTCTCAGCATTCACAAAGTCCCCTCACCCAGCTAACAAACCTTCAGGACTCAACCAGGAGCTCGCCTCCACGGGGTAAACCCTATGATTGCCCTTCTCTCTTCTCTTCAAATGAACCAAGAACTCTTTCCATGTGCTCCCATACCACTGTGAACACGCCTCATCACAGATTCCATCATACTTTATTCCACTGACAATACAAAATGAAAACTCTTGATGATACGGATTGTATCTTTTATATTTTTATATCCTAGTACCCAACACGGAGCCCTGGTGTGGTGTAGTGATTAAGAGCTCGGCTGCTAACCAAAAGGTCGGCAGTTGGAATCTACCAGCCACTCCTTGGAAACTCTATGGGGTGGTTCTACTCTGTCCTATAGGGTTGCTGTGAGTCAGAATCGACTCCATGGCAACGGGTTTGGTCTGGTTTGGTTTAGTACCCAACATAGTGCTCGAATCAGTGACGACAGGCTTGAGTGCAGAATAACTAGCACCCAGCTCCCGTCTCTCGGCAGTCTAACCCAACCACATCCTACCTCTACAGCCCACAAAGACCGAGACAACTGCAACAGTGAGTGGTGGCTGGGACAGCAGAATTTTTGAGTGTGTGTCTCTGTGTGTATGTGTGTGTCTGTGTGTCTCTGTGTGTATATGTGTATGTCTGTGTGTGTATGTGTGTCTGTGTGTGTATATGTGTGTGTCTGTGTATATGTGTGTGTGTGTCTCTGTGTGTGCACACACACATGCCCACCATGGTGTGTGAGGGAGGGTGGTTCTTTTGCTTTGTTTTCTTGTGTGTTGTTTCTCAAGGAGTAGGAGAGCAAAATGGTTCAGGCTTTCCACTGTCATTCTTAAATTAACCTGGAGAAGCACAAGCCAGAGCCAGCCTTTTATCCCTCCTCTCAGATTGCAATTACTAGTCAAGGCAGCTGACTGCTGCAAGGAAATAACAGATGAGCCCACAAGGAAAATTTTAAGCTAAGATGTGTATGCACAGGAATAGAAAAGCAACAAACAGAACAGCCTTATCCAAAGAAAATAAAACAGCCTGAACAAGAATGTAATTTAGGCATAATAATACCCTCAGACAACAAGATAGATTTTTAGAAACATGAGTATGTACACAGTTATGAAAAGCAATCAGTACGAGATTAAAAAAAAAAAAACCCAAACCTACTGCCATGGAGTTGATTCTGAATCATAGTGACCCCACAGGATAGAGTAGAACTGCCCTATACGGTTTCCAAGGAGCGGCTGGTGGATTTGAACTGCTGACCTTTTGTTTGGCAGCCAAGCTCTTAACTGCTGTGCCACCAGGGCCCCAAATATGAGATATGGGGTATTAAAAATACAATAGTTTGAATAAAGAGCCCAGAGGACGAGCTAAACAGCAGAGATACAGACAGAGGATGAATGCGTGAGCTGGAAAGCAGGGTACACCTCTTCCGAAATGCCTAGGGAAGGGATGAAAAGATGGAACAAACATGAGAAGACGGTGAGAACAGGAGAAGATTTGTTAACATTCATATAATGGAAACCACAAGGAGAGAAAAGACAAAATGGAAGAGATGAAACATCTGAAGAAACAATGACAAAACTTCCCAAATATCAAAATTTTATACTGCAAGTGCACACACACACACAAAAAAAAAACCAACAGAGCAGTAAACAGGGCAATTAAGGAAAAAGCCACATCGAAAGACATTACAAGGACACTTAAGAGTATCACAGATCAGGAGTAAAGTCCACAAGCTTCCAGAAAAGAAAGGCACATCCCTCCATAAAGGAAGACCAACCACTGACATCCGACATCTCAGTAGCTATCTGTGGATACAAGAAGACACTGAGGTAATTATTGCCAAACTAAAGTGTTCAAGAAAAAGAAATGTGACTATAACGTTTACACACATCTAATGAACTACTGGAAACCCTGGTGGCGCAATAGTTAAGAGCTACGGCTGCTAACCAAAAGGTCAGCAGTTCAAATCCACCAGGCGCTCCTTGGAAACTCTATGGGGCAGTTCTACTCTGCCCTCTAGGGTCTCTGTGAGTCGGAATTGACTTGATGGCAATGGGTTTGGTTTGGTAATGAACTATTATAGAAGTAGAAGGAAAAACAGAGAAATGCTCAGCAGGCAGGGTCTCAGAATACCCACCACACGATGACACTCTGTGAAAGAAATCTTGAGGAAAGTAGCACAGCAAGAAGAGAAGTACTTTCAGGAAGAAGCAACAAGATAAAGCAGGTAAGAGTTGGTCTAGGGCTTAAAAATTCTTCTAGGCTAAGCAATCAGTGACTAAAAAAGAAAGTTCATCCACAACCATCTGGAACTAAAATGCCAGAAAATACTACCATGGTTAGGGCTGGGTGAGGCCAGTCAGAATGAAGCAAGGCAGGAGTTTGGGAAGAGACCGCAGCAGTGATAGCACACTTAAGAACCCATTCTGTTTTGTTCAAGGATTAAGAAACACATATTTGTAAGGTTTACATGGGAAGATATGTAAGTATTTTATGTCACAAGGTATAGTTTTACATTTATACTATAAAACCAGCAGAAAACTCTATCTAGCCAAGAAGAAAAAAAGAACGCATGATAAACAGGGCGGGAGAGATGTGAGTGATAATACTTTTAAGTCCTTCTACAATGGAAATCACATTTATGTAAGTGTAATAAACTAATCAAAATGTTTCAGATTTGGTAAGAAACAAAATCTAGCAATGTGTCATTTACAAGACATACATAAAGCAAAAGTATCCAGAAAGATTTCAGATAAAGGGATAGAAAAAGATATAACCAAATATGAACCAGAAGAAGGCAAAATATATTTAAGATTCCCCCCAAAAAGGGGGAAAAGGCACATTCTATCTTAGTAAAAAAATACAATAGATCGAGAAGTTATAATTCATATTCACAAGGTTTACATACCCATAAAGCTTAAAATGTATTATACATTGAGACACCAACGTTGAAGCAAGTTCACGAAAAAACAGTTTTCTTTAGTTTTACTTTAGGGAAAAAGACAAGGAAGGCTGGCCATCTCAAAATGACACAAATGAATCATCATGAGTGCATAAGATGGCAAGTAGAATCCTGGTTCTAGAAGCAGAATATCTAAGCTCAAATTTAAGCTCTGTTGTGAGCTCAGGTAATAACAATCCACCCCTGAAGCTCAGCTTGCCTACCTATGATGTGAGGGGTACACAACATTGCCTTACCTATCACATGGGGTAGCTTGAAAAATCCAGCAAGATAATACATATGGAGGTAAAATAAAACCTGCCACGGCCTCAACTTAATATAACATGGAAACCTGTCAGAGAAGGAAAATTCAAATATTTTCCACAAACGAGCAACTGCCTCCTATTAAAGACAAAAACTGGCGAGACCCAGAAAAACAAGGCAGTTGGGTCAAGTTCCAGTTCTCACAGGTTTCACTGTACATTCTAAGTTGCAACATGCTACAGAAATATACTATTACGATGAATTATATTTAAATATACAAGTCTTATAAGTGACTCCAAAAGCCATAATGAATTTTAAAAATGGAGACGCAAGGTCTGAGACACTGACAGAGGGATCTTGCCACAAACGGTAGAAAACCGGTCCTTGTCAGTGGTCCGTCGCCCAGGTTGTCCCTGCCATGACTTCATCAATATTTGTGCAACTCCTCTGCCCTGTGCTGAAAGCAGACTTAATTCAATTATAGGTCTCAAAACTGATAAAATGGTCCTGAAGTGGAAAATGGGAAGAGATTATTGGCAAATGAATAAAGATTTGTATCGAACTAACACACAGGAGTACAGCGGGTCTTTTTTTAATCATTCCCTGTCTTAAGTCTTCTGGGAACCATGAGTTTCCCTTCCCCTCATTCAGCACATTGATTTCTGAATTAGACTGCAATATTAAATAATTAATATACTTGCCATGATTGATGTTTTGCATTAGTTGAATATTAGGTTATCAATCAAAATCCACTTGGTTTAATGTAATAATATTGAAAAAGTGTCAGGGGCTGTTCATCCAATTTGTAGTTGAGGCAGCACAGACAGCAATGTTGGCCTGACACGAGGCTCTGAGGCAGCAGACGCAGCGGCTTCCTGTGGACGAGGCAGACATCTTGGACCTCACTGGGCCGAGGCTGAGGCGGTTCTAAACAAGCCCCGTGGTACCTGTCGGTTTCGATCTCAGGCCTGCTTCCAGCGGGAAGATGCCACACATCAATCACACCATGCCAGGCAAGAAAGAAAATTAAAACTCAGATACTATTCTACCTTTGTTGCGAGCAAATTTCATTATTTTGCCAAAAGAAATATGTTCTAAATCCAGAAGCGATCGCTACAATAAAGCCATTATATTCTCCCAGTAAATTTCTAAACAGAAAGACTAAGGTATTTTTTAATCTAATCTTACTAGGAAGAGATAGG
Organism: Loxodonta africana; assembly: GCF_030014295.1. Lineage (NCBI taxonomy): Eukaryota > Metazoa > Chordata > Mammalia > Proboscidea > Elephantidae > Loxodonta > Loxodonta africana. Next base: position 75,190,049 of record NC_087364.1, on the reverse strand, counting down.
CTTTTTTAAAAAATACGAGAACAATATCACACCAAAGCGATCATTCAGGTTTTCTTTAATGGTCTAAGGGAGTCAGGTGAAGGGGCCACAATTAATAATAGTACTTATTTTGAAAAAACTCCCGTTCTTTCGGATGGTAGCGTTCTCCTATACTCTCAATATTTTGTATCTATATTTATTAAATATTAGCTTTGAAAAAATGTTTAATTAATTGCTCCCCCCAGTAAAAGTAAATAATTTTCTCATCAATCCCTATTATAGCAATTCAAAATCTATTACGGATTTACTCAAAAAAGTAACATTATAAAACCAATTTCTTTGATGGGAGTAGAAACTCAAGAAAATAAATATAAATCAAAACCATTCCACAGAGAGAGCCAAAACTCCAGTGAATGTTTAGTTATAAAATACTCATAGACCACAAAGCAGGTAACTAATTGAAGTAGCATTAAAGTATCTTTTCACTGACCAAGTCTTTAATAAATAAAAGATTAAGTATGTTTGCAATCAGCAATGTGCCTGTATTATACTATATAAAACGTACACGCCCACGGTAATTATGAAAGAAGAGTAACTCTTAAACAGTAAAAATTTGGCAACGGTCTTTCTGTCACGAACGAAGAATGTTTTTCACTTTAAAATGATTACTACGCTGCAGTTTTCCACAGCTACAAGAGGTAAGATGACAGTTACTTCTGCATTCTCTCTTTCATAAAGTAAAACCTGCGTGAGTTGTTTCTCTACATGACGGAAGTCAAGGTTCTCAAAAGCCCGGGTGCATAAGTTATAAAAACATCTGCACCTCCTATTTCAAACAACCACTGATAAATTGTTATATGCCTAAGAACCTTCCCATTAAGTATCGAATGTTATTAATGAAAAGCTTGGGAATATATACATCTAAGAAAGACCAGGGTTCAAATTCCAGCTCTATTATTTATTAAACGTATGAGCTCTGGCAAGCTATACATCTTTACTAAACCTCAGTGTTTCTGACTTCAGTTCAGATCAAGGATTAAAACAATAATCGCATACACAGAGAAGTCAACTCGATAAATACTGGCTCAGTATGACAGACCAATAACGAACCAAGTAACTGCATTCACTTTCAAAATCAAGACATACCTTTATAGAGTTTTTAGCTTTTTTAACTACCTTGAAACTCATTTCAGCTGTAATACCTATAAATGAAAACCAGTCAAATACATATAAAGAGCTTGGCCCAGTGCCTAGCATCCAATAAGAATGCTACATAAAAGCACACTCTTACATTCTGATCTCTTTGGAAGGTCGAGGTAAAGCATGTAGGGAAAGCAAGCAAAAACTAATATCCCAATTACCTAACGTCTCTTTACATTTGGACCCCCCAAAAATAAGAAAAATACAAAATACCAGCACTAAGATCCAAAAAGACGTTGCTGGAGTAATTCTCAGCTTCAACTAACCAGTTTGCTTAGAATACTCCACATTTTTCTCTTCGCTGGACATCATCTTGCAAACTAGTGGCTTTAGCTGTATAGCTGTGTATTCTTACACTGCAACAGTTCAGAATGATGGTTTTCAGATGTTTCTATTTTATAAGTAGTTTTTGATCCGACCAACTGTTACCCAGTTATTTATAATAAATTCTGCTCTAGAACTTAGAAACCACTTGCACAGACAAGCATACTCTGGCCACCAAATTTTAAGTGCACTGTTTTCTTCTCAACATAAAAAACCTTCAGGCCTTGGGATAGGAAGGTTCACTAAAACAATTTTCGCTGTATATCACTAACATCAGCTGGGTGGCACAAACACTTAGACACTGGACTACTAGCCAAAAGGCTGGCGATCCAAACCCACCCACAGATACTTGGGAAGACAAGCCGGGTTATCTGCGTTCCAAGGGTCACAGCCTTGGGAACCCTAGGGGCCGCTCTACTCTGCAAACATGAGTTGCCATGAGTCAGAATCTACACCAACTACATCAGCTTCCACTCACTCAATCAGAGCTGGAAGGTCTCTGGAAGTCACTCGCTCTCCCATCCAAACAAGTCTGTTCACAACATTCTCGGGTTGTACTATTCGCCTCTGCCCATAAGAGCAACGAATTCTCTCTTAATGACAGTGGTGCAGCCAACAACTGCTCAACCATTACCAAACAGAACCTGCTCCTCCTGTCCACTGTCCTCAAGACCCTGAGTGCTACATGTGGCTCAGTCTCTGCCTTACACCAGTCAAACCCAGTTTACTAGCCTCAAAAGTGTCTTAAAGTAACCTAAACCTCATTAAGACCAAACTGAATATTAAGATCTCCTCCCAGTATGGGATTTATCCATCATCTTCTGTACATACTAAGGTGAAAAAATACAATTTGTTTTACTGCGCCTGCGTGCCATGATAACATATGTAGTCCATGATGTTTGTATGTACTTCCTTGTGAAGGACGGTCAAAAAGCTTCTGCCTCCCTTTGTTCGTGGAGCTTGGTTTGAGGAATACACCTCCTTGCTCCTTGCTTGCCTGTGTGCTCACAGTAAATGCTCTTCCCCCTCCTCACATTGGTGCGTCTTTACCCTCCTCACATTGGTGCGTCTTTATTGACGAGAAGCCACACAGGGCAGGACCTGCTTCGGGTACCAATAAGGCAGCCTCTTTCAGTCTTTAATGATTTTATAATTTAAAAATGTCTTCTTAGTATCAAGCCAAATTCTACACGTCCATTATGTCATCCACTAATTCATTCAACTCTTCACACATTTATCAGGTGTCTAGTATATACCTGATACTATGCCAGGGACCAGGGTTAACAGGAATAAATGAGACATGATTTCTACCCCAATGGGATTTACAGTCTCACTGGAAGAAGCAGAGAAGGAAACAAATTAGTACAACTAAAGGTTACAAATGCTATGCTAGAATTCTAACTTTATGAGGTGTGGGGCAGGGGAGGAGCTTGAGGGCGGAGAAGCACAGGTTGTACACAGCAGAGGGTTCAAAACATACTTCAGGGAGGTGATGTTTCAGCTTAACTGGATATGATAAACAGTTATTCGTGGATGAAAAATGCAGGGAGGGGATGAAACAGGTTAACCAAAATATTCCAAGCTGACCAAAAAAAAAAACCTCATTGTAGTCAAGTTGATCCCAACTCATGGTGACCCTATAAGACAGAGTAAAATTGGCCCACAGGGTTTCCAAGGAGTGAGGGGTGGATCTAACTGCTGACCTTTTGGTTAGCAGCCCTAGCTCTTAACCACTGTGCCCAGGGCTCCATTCTAGGTTGAGGTAGTTAGACAATCAAAAGCATGAAAATGTGAAGTAATCTGTAACCTTCAGGGAACCGTCAATCCACTTTAGTTCTAACTTCTGTTGTGATTGCTAGGAGCTGGAATTGACTTGACGGCAGTGGGTTTGGTTTTGGGGGTTCTGTTGTGGGTTTTTTTGTTTGTTTTTTTGTTGTGATATGTCCTAACAATCACGACAATAACTGTAACAAAAATTACTCATAAACAAAATGCTTTACACTGTCAAAGTGTTTTCAAATACATTACCTCATTTCAAAGTTAGTGCCATTTCCATTTTATAGATGACTTTTTTTTTATACAAGGAGGTTTAATACTTTGGCTGGGGTCACAGTTTTTAGTAGTAGCAGGACAATTCAAACTCAGGTCTCTTTACTACAGGGTTCTTTCCATTCATCCATTCATATGACAGCCCTTTAAATATTTTTAATAACCATCATGCTATTTCTAAGTTGTCTATTTTACATGTTAAGCATTCCCATTTTCTCCAATTGATTTTCTTATGACGTTGTTTCCAGCTCTTACAACCTATTTGCTTAATCTCCTCTGGATATACTCAACTTTGCCAGCAACTTTCTTAAAACACATCTCCTGAAGATGTACACAATACTCCTCTTTCAGACAGAAAGTATTTCACAGTCTGATTAATGCTGAGTAGCTCCCTTTTACTGGGGGGAGGAGGACCCGTTACTATAGAGTTGATTCTGACTCATGGTGATGCCAAGAGTTACAGAGTAGAACTGAGCTCCAGAGGGTTTTCTTGGCTGTGATCGTTACGGAGGCAGATCACACGGTCTTTCTTCTGTGGTGCCACTGGGCAAGTCTGAGCCACCAAACTTTCAGTTAGCAGCTGGGCACAAAACATTTGTGCCACCGTTAATTTTACATTTAGGTTTTTTTTTCTTTAATTTTCCACGCAAGCTGCCATTTGATTCTATTTCTCCATCTTATGCTTCTGCAGTTCATTCTGTTGCTTTATTAACACAGTAGCAAACTTTACATGCATCACCATTATATTTATTTTAGTAATTTAAATAAATCATTCAAGTCTATACAATTCTTTTTGAATTCTGATTGTGGTATTTAACTCTACTAGGTAAACCTTGCAATCCTATATAATATACAAATCTGATAAGTAAGTCTTGAATGTCTTCATCCAAAAAATCCAACTCGTTAATAAATGTACAGAAGACAGGACCAGACCCAGAAACCACAGACACAAACATAACCTCCTGCCCCCAAATGCCACTCTCAAGATTGACACAAATCCGTTAATCTGTTCTTGAAATCCTACATAACTAAACTATAATTTAACTTACATTTCTTTACCTCATCTATCAGGATGCTGTGAAACCTGCCACGTGGCTTAAAAAACCAAACCAAACCCATTACCATCGAGTTGATTCCGACACATAGTGACCCTATAGAACGGAGTAGAACTGCCCCATGGGGTTTCCAAGGAGGACCTGATGGACTCGAACTGCCGACCTTTTCGGTTAGCAGCTGTAGCTCTTAACCACTGCACCACCTTAAATCAAAATAATGTCTCTAGCCTGCCTCCACCAGGAGCACGATGCAGTGCCTAGATCAACCTCCTGTCTTCTCCTGGTAGCAGCCAGCCTCCAAGATGGCTCTCCACCTCCAGCCAATACTCTCCACTTGACGGTCACTCTTTCAGTGGTCCCGTCTTGCACTGCACAAGAGTTGGCCTCCATGACCAATGGAATAAAGCAGAGTGATGGTAGGTCACGTCTAAGATTAGGTTTTAAAAAATACTCTGTCTTCCATCTTTGACTCCTCCCACTCCCTATCGTAGGTCACTCACTGTGAGAAGAGCCAGCGAGCATGCCATGAGGGTGTTCACGCATCCCTGTGGAGATGAGTGATGGAACACAGTGAGCCTTCTTGGACTCAGATCCTCCAGTCCCAATCAAGGCTACAGATGGGACAGCTCTGGCCAAGAGTTTAACTGCAACCTCCTAAGAGTCATTGAACCATCCAGCTAAGCCACTCCCAAACTCATGACCCTCAGAAAAGGTGAGATAATAAATGTGTTGTTTTAAGACACTAAGTTTTAGGGTAATTTGTTATGCAACAATGGACACCTAGGACACTCCTACTATAACATACAGTTGCCATTTGTGGCTTCCTACCATCTTTAACATTTACCCCTCATTCCAGTGATTTACCACCTTTCCGAGTTAGAAGTCAGAAAAGGCATATTCCGAGGCTCTGTCACAGCTTTAAGTACAGGCTCCACCGATAGGACGCATCCACACGAGACCTGGACAAGGTTAGCAATGTGAAAAGGCAGCTGAGCCCAAGGAAGGCATCTACTGCCCAAGCATGATGGCAAAGATATTCAGCTCTTCACTAGAGCGGTGGCAGATCTAGAATACAGCCTAAGAATTATCATCACCGAGAGGGGGGGCCAAGATGGCGGACTAGGTGGACTCTCCCGCGGATCCCTCTTGCAACAAAGACTCGGAAAAACAAGGGAATCGATCACATACATAACAATCTATGAACTCTGAACAACAAGCACAGACTTAGAGACGGAGGACGAACAAATACGGGCAGACAGCGACTGTTTTCAGAACTAGGAGCCAACGCACCAGGCAGGTGACCTTCGGAGCTCGATCTGGGGCAGAGCCCAGGGGGGCAGACGGCACAGAAAGGGGGCCCACCCCTTCCCCCCCGAACCCATCCCGGGAGGAAGCCTAGCAGGTTGGCGCGGGCGGCGTAGGGGCGCAGCCGGAGGGAGAAACACCCGGGAGGCAGTGACTGATCTGAGAGGGGGGAGAACAGCGTCCCAGCTGGGGTGCCCTGCTGTCCGCCGGGAGTTAGGCGAGAAGCCGACGGGGCGCGCGCGGGGGGGGGGTCAGCTGTGTTTCCCTGGAGTGACCCCAGGGCGGGGCCCACGCGTTCGTGCGGGAGGACGCGCACCCAGTCCGCGCGTGTGGCACGGCACACCAGAGGGAGAAATCCCCGGAGGTGTCTGGTCTCAAAACAGGGAAAGCAGCATCCCAGACGGGGAGCCATTCCGCTGCGATCTGGGCACGCGCGCGCGCGCGGGCGGTGCATGAGCGCGGGGTCCATTTTTATTATCCTGAATTGACCCAGAGGGCGGGAACACCTGGTCGTGCGAGTGACGCCCTCCCAGTTTGCGCGAGAGGTGCGGCACACTGGAAGGAGAAGTCCCCGGGAGGAACTGATTGGTCCCAAAGCGCAGAAAGTAGCATCCCAGACAAAGTGCCGCCCTGCTGGGGCTTGGGCGCGCGCACGAGCGGGCCGTGAGCGCGGAGTCCATTTTTATTGCCCTGAATTGACCCAGGGGGCGGGCCCACCTGGCCGTGCGGAGGAACTGATTGGTCCCAAAGCGCAGAAAGTAGCATCCCAGACAGAGTGCCACCCTGCTGGGGCTTGGGCGCGCGCGGGCGGGGCGTGAGCGCGGAGTCCATTTTTATCGCCCTGAATTGACCCAGGGGGCGGGCCCACCTGGCCGTGCGGAGGAACTGATTGGTCCCGAAGCGCAGAAAGTAGCGTCCCAGACGGGGTTCCGTCCTGCTGGGGCTTGGGCGCGCGCACGAGCGGGGTGTGAGCACGGAGTCCATTTTTATTGCCCTGAATTGACCCAGGGGGCGGGCCCACCTGGCCGTGCAGGTGACGCCAACCCAGTTCGCGCGAGAGGTGTGGCGCTCCGGAAGGAGAAGTCCCCGGGAAGAAGTGACTGGTTCCCGAACAGGGAAAGCAGCGTCTCAACCCGGAAGTCATCCCGCTGGGATTTGGGCGCGCGCGCACAGGCGGGGCGTGACCGCGGGATCTAATTATAATCGCCTGAATAGACCCTGGGGGCGGGCCCACCCGTTCGTGTGGGAAACGCCCACCCAGTGCCCATGAGCGGTGCCGCGCACCGGAGGAAGTCCCCAGGAGGAAGGGACTGGTTTCCGAGCAAGGAAAGCAGTGTCCTAGCCAGGGACCCGTCCAGCCCGGATTTTGGCAAACGGGGGCGGAGCGTGAACGTGGTGTTCAGCTCTATATTCTGTGGTGCTACACTCCTAGCTCTCAGATCCCTCCCCCACCCTCCCCAGGCGACCCCATTAACATCCGAATACCCGGAGCCAGAGAGAGAATTTAGATAGGGATCTGACTGCATTTTTTTTTAGCTGACTACTTGGAAAATCTAGTTTCCCAGTGATGGCTCGGAGACAGCAGTCCATATCAAACCACATAAAGAAACAGACCATGACAGCTTCTCCAACCCCCCAAACAAAAGAATCAAAATCTTTCCCAAATGAAGATACAATCCTGGAATTATCAGATACAGAATATAAAAAACTAATTTACAAAATGCTTAAAGATATCACGAATGAAATTAGGATAAATGCAGAAAAAGCCAAGGAACACACTGATAAAACTGTTGAAGAACTCAAAAAGATTATTCAAGAACATAGTGGAAAAATTAACAAGTTGCAAGAATCCATAGAGAGACAGCATGTAGAAATCCAAAAGATTAACAATAAAATTACAGAATTTGACAACGCAATAGAAAGTCAGAGGAGCAGACTCGAGCAATTAGAATGTAGACTGGGACTTCTGGAGGACCAGGGAAACAACACCAACATAGCTGGAAAAAAATCAGATAAAAGAATTAAAAAAAATGAAGAAACCCTAAGAATCATGTGGGACTCTATCAAGAAGGATAACTTGCGAGTGATTGGAGTCCCAGAACAGGGAGGGGGGACAGAAAACACAGAGAAAATAGTTGAAGAACTCCTGACACAAAACTTCCCTGACATCATGAAAGAAGAAAGGATATCTATCCAAGATGCTCATCGAACCCCATTTAAGATTGATCCAAAAAGAAAAACACCAAGACATATCATCATCAAACTTGCCAAAACCAAAGACAAACAGAAAATTTTAAAAGCAGCCAGGGAGAAAAGAAAGGTTTCCTTCAAGGGAGAATCAATAAGAATAAGTTCAGACTACTCAGCAGAAACTATGCAGGCAAGAAGGGAATGGGACGACATATACAGAGCACTAAACGAGAAAAACTGCCAACCAAGGATCATATATCCAGCAAAACTCTCTCTGAAATATGAAGGAGAAATTAAGATATTTACAGATAAACACAAGTTTAGAGAATTTGCAAAAACTAAACCAAGACTGCAAGAAATGCTAAAGGAGATTGTTTGGCCTGATGACCAATAATATCAGGTACCAGCACAATACAAGGTCACAAAACAGAACGTCCTGATATCAACGCAACTCAAACAGGGAAAGCACAAAAACAAACAAATTAAGACTAATTCTAAAAAATAAATAAATAAACAAAATAATACACACATCAGGAAATCATGGAAATCAATAGCTAAACGATCAAAATAATCAAAAAGAGGGACTAAATATAGGAGGCATTGAACTGCCAGATGGAGAGTGATACAAGGCGAAATAGAAGGATACAAGTTAGGGTTTTACTTAGAAAAATAGGGGTAAATAAAAAGGTAACCACAAAAAGGAATATCAATTCCATAACTCAAGAAAAAAGCCAAGAAAAACGTAACGACTCAATAAACACAAAGTTAAACATTATGAAAATGAGGATCTCACAAGCTACTAAGAAAAACGTCTCAGCACAAAAAAGCATGTGGAAAAATGAAATGGCCAACAACACACATAAAAAGGCATCAAAATGACAGCACTAAAAACTTACTTATCTATAATTACGCTGAATGTAAATGGACTAAATGCACCAATAAAGAGACAGAGAGTCACGGACTGGATAAAAAAACACGATCCATCTATATGCTGCCTACAAGAGACACACCTTAGACTTAGAGACACAAACAAACTAAAACTCAAAGGATGGAAAAAAGTATATCAAGCAAACAATAAGCAAAAAAGAAGAGGAGTAGCAATATTAATTTCTGACAAAATAGACTTTAGACTTAAATCCGCCACAAAGGATAAAGAAGGACACTATATAATGATAAAAGGGACAATTGATCAGGAAGACATAACCATATTAAATATTTACGCACCTAATGACAGGGCTGCAAGATACATAAATCAAATTTTAACAGAATTGAAAAGTGAGATAGACACCTCCACATATATAGTAGGAGACTTCAACACACCACTTTCGGAGAAGGACAGGACATCCAGTAAGAAGCTCAATAGAGACACGGAAGACCTACTTACAACAATCAACCAACTTGACCTCATTGACTTATACAGAACTCTCCACCCAACTGCTGCAAAATATACTTTTTTTTCTAGCGCACATGGAACATTCTCTAGAATAGACCACATATTAGGGCATAAAACAAATCTTTGCAGAATCCAAAACATCGAAATATTACAAAGCATCTTCTCAGACCACAAGGCAATGAAGCTAGAAATCAATAACAGAAAAACTAGGGAAAAGAAATCAAATACTTGGAAAATGAACAATACCCTCCTGAAAAAAGACTGGGTTATAGAAGACATCAAGGAGGGAATAAGGAAATTCTTAGAAAGCAACGAGAATGAAAATACTTCCTATCAAAACCTCTGGGACACAGCAAAAGCAGTGCTCAGAGGCCAATTTATATCGATAAATGCACACATACAAAAAGAAGAAAGAGACAAAATCAGAGAACTGTCCCGACAACTTGAGCAAATAGAAAGTGAGCAACAAAAGAATCCATCAGGCACCCGAAGAAAACAAATAATAAAAATTAGAGCTGAACTAAATGAATTAGAGAACAGAAAAACAATTGAAAGAATTAACAAAGCCAAAAGCTGGTTCTTTGAAAAAATTAACAAAATTGATAAACCATTGGCTAGACTGACTAAAGAAAAACAGGAAAGGAAACAAATAACCCGAATAAGAAACGAGAAGGACCACATCACAACAGAACCAAATGAAATCAAAAGAATCATATCAGATTACTACATAAAATTGTACTCTAACAAATTTGAAAACCTAGAAGAAATGGATAAATTCTTGGAACAACACTACTTACCTAAACTAACACATACAGAAGTAGAACAACTAAATAGACCCATAACAAAAAAAGAGATTGAAATGGTAATCAAAAAACTCCCAACAAAAAAAAGTCCTGGCCCAGATGGCTTCACTGCAGAGTTCTACCAAACCTTCAGAGAAGACTTAACACCATTACTATTGAAGGTATTTCAAAGTATAGAAAAAGACGGAATACTACCCAACTCATTCTATGAAGCCACCATCTCCCTGATACCAAAACCAGGTAAAGACATTACAAAAAAAGAAAATTTTAGACCTATATCCCTCATGAACATAGATGCAAAAATCCTTAATAAAATTCTAGCCAATAGAATCCAACAACACATCAAAAAAATAATTCACCCTGATCAAGTGGGATTTATACCAGGTATGCAAGGCTGGTTTAATATCAGAAAAACCATTAATGTAATCCATCACATAAATAAAACAAAAGACAAAAACCACATGATCTTATCAATTGATGCAGAAAAGGCATTTGACAAAGTCCAACACCCATTTATGATAAAAACTCTCACCAAAATAGGAATTGAAGGAAAATTCCTCAACATAATAAAGGGCATATATGCAAAGCCAACGGCCAATATCACTCTAAATGGAGAGAACCTGAAAGCATTTCCCTTGAGAACGGGAACCAGACAAGGATGCCCTTTATCACCGCTCTTATTCAACATCGTACTTGAAGTCCTAGCCAGGGCAATTAGGCTAGACAAAGAAATAAAGGGTATTCAGATTGGTAAGGAGGAAGTAAAGCTATCACTATTTGCAGATGACATGATCGTATACATGGAAAACCCTAAGAAATCCTCCAGAAAACTACTGAAACTAATAGAAGAGTTTGGAAGAGTCTCAGGATATAAAATAAACATACAAAAATCACTTGGATTCCTCTACATCAACAAAAAGAACACCGAAGAGGAAATAACCAAATCAATACCATTCACAGTAGCCCCCAAGAAGATAAAATACTTAGGAATAAATCTTACCAAGGAAGTAAAAGACCTATACAAAGAAAACTATAAAACTCTGCTACAAGAAATTCAAAAGGACACGCTCAAATGGAAAAACATACCCTGCTCATGGATAGGAAGACTCAACATAGTAAAAATGTCTGTTCTACCAAAAGCCATTTATACATACAACGCACTTCCAATCCAAATACCAATGTCATACTTTAAGGGAATAGAGAAACAAATCACTAATTTCATATGGAAAGGAAAGAATCCCCGGATAAGCAAAACATTACTGAAAAAGAAGAAGAAAGTGGGAGGCCTCACCCTACCTGATTTCAGAACCTATTATATAGCTACAGTAGTCAAAACAGCCTGGTACTGGTACAACAACAGGCACATAGACCAATGGAACAGAATTGAGAATCCAGATATAAATCCATCCACGTATGAGCAGCTGATATTTGACAAAGGACCAGTGTCAGTCAATTGGGGAAATAATAGTCTTTTTAACAAATGGTGCTGGCATACCTGGATATCCATTTGCAAAAGAATGAAACAGGACCCATACCTCACACCATGCACAAAAACTAACTCCAAGTGGATCAAAGACCTAAACATAAAGACTAAAACGATAAAAATCTTGGAAGAAAAAATAGGATCTACCCTAGGAGCCCTAATACAGGGCATAAACAGAATACAAAACATTACCAAAAATGATGAAGAGAAACCCGATAACTGGGAGCTCCTAAAAATCAAACACCTATGCTCATCTAAAGACTTCACCAAAAGAGTAAAAAGACCACCTACAGACTGGGAAAGAATATTCAGCTATGACATCTCAGACCAGCGCCTGATCTCTAAAATCTACATGATTCTGTCAAAACTCAACCACAAAAAGACAAACAACCCAATCAAGAAGTGGGCAAAGGATATGAACACACATTTCACTAAAGAAGATATTCAGGCAGCCAACAGATACATGAGAAAATGCTCTCGATCATTAGTCATTAGAGAAATGCAAATTAAAACTACGATGAGATTCCATCTGACACCAACTAGACTGGCATTAATTCAAAAATCACAAAATAATAAATGTTGGAGAGGCTGCGGAGAGACTGGAACTCTCATACACTGCTGGTGGGATTGTAAAATGGTACAACCACTGTGGAAATCCATCTGGCGTTATCTTAAACAGTTAGAAATAGAACTACCATACAAACCAGAAATCCCACTCCTCGGAATATACCCTAAAAATACAAGACCCTTCACACAAACAGATATATGCACACCCATGTTTATTGCAGCTCTGTTTACAATAGCAAAAAGCTGGAAGCAACCAAGATGTCCATCAACGGACGAATGGGTAAATAAATTGTGGTATATTCACACAATGGAATACTACGCATCCATAAAGAACAGTGACGAATCTCTGAAACATTTCATAACATGGAGGAATCTGGAAGGCATTATGCTGAGCGAAATGAGTCAGTTGCAAAAGGACAAATATTGTATAAGACCACTATTATAAGATCTTGAGGAATAGAAAAAACGGAAAAGAACACATACTTTTGTGGTTACAAAGGGGGGAGGGAGGGAGGGAGGGAGGGAGAGGGTTTTTCTTGATCAATCTGTAGATGGGAACTGCTTTGGGTGAAGGGAAAGACAACACTCAAAACAAGGAAGGTCAGCCTAATTGGACAGGATTAAAAGTAAAGAGGTTTCCGAGATAAAATGAAAGCTTCAAAGGATAGCGAAGCAGGGGCTGGGGTCTGGGGAACTTGGTTTGAGAGGACTTCTAAATCAATGGGCAAAACAATTCTATTATGAAAACACTCTGCATCCCACTTTGAATTGTGGCACCTGGGGTCCTAAATGCCAACAAGCAGCCATCTAAAATACATTAATTGGTCTCAACCCACCGGGAGCAAAGGCAAAGGAAGAACACCAAGGTCACACGACAACTAAGAACCCAAGAGACAGAAAGGGCCACTTGAACCAGAGACCTGCAATATCCTGAGACCAGAAGAACAAGTTGGTGCCCGGCCACAATCGATGTCTGCCCTGTCAGGGAGCACAAGAGACAACTCCTGAGGGAGCAGGAGACCAATGGGATACAGACCCCAAATTCTCATTAAAAGACCACACCTAATGGTATGATTCCGACTAGAGGAATCCCAGAGACAATGCTCCCCAGAACTTCTGATGGCACAGGACAGGAACCAACCCCGAAGACAAATCATCAGGCATGAAAAGGACTGGTCAGTGGGGGGGAGAGAGATACTGATGAAGAGCGAGCTAATTAAATCAGGTGGACACGGGAGAGTGTGTTGGCAACTCTTGACTGGAGGGGGGATGGGAAGATAGAGAGAGATGGAAGAAGGTAAAATTGGCACGAAATGAGAGACTGTAAGGGCTGACTCAATAGGGGGAGAGCAAGTGGGAGAAGGGAGTAAGATGTATGTAAACCTACATGTGACAGACTGATTGGAATGGTAAATGTTCACTTGAAGCTTAATAAAAATTTAAAAAAAAAAAAAAAAGAATTATCATCACCAGGCAGTCTTTTCAACGTGTTTTTTGCTGAAGCTGTTCCTGGCCATGCGACTAAATTCAGAGCCTAGCTTTCTGACCTTCTAAAGATTCTATGAGCATCATCATATATTTGAATAAATTCTTTTTCTGCTTAAACTACCCACAATAGATTCTATTATTTGGTATTAAGAACTCTGACAACATGCTATACTTACCTTTGCCTGGCTAACTCTACTGGTTCTCTAGATCTCAGTACATTTTCTCACTTTTTAGGAAGTCTACTGTGAAGCCCTTCCCCCAAGATTGGGCTAAGTTACATTTTCATAGTATCCAGCACATAACCCTTAAGTTAGCACTGACTACAACGCTTTCTAATTGCCTACGTATTCATCTAGTTCTTTCATCAGCTGATTAGATCCTTGAGTGTTCAAGCTGGATCTTATTTACTACTATATTCCCGGCTCCTAGCAAAATCTTTGATATTCAGGAGATTCTCAATTTATATATGTTGAATTAAGCTGAAGGTTAGGAAAACTTCAAAAATATGAAGATATTCAAAGTCAGGATAGAGTATCGGTCGACAACTCAAAAAATCGAAGGACAGCAGGATCAGAAATGCTGACAACAGACTGAGTACTCGGACAAGTAGACTCTACCATGTTGTTGTTTGCTGTTGATTCCGCCTCATAGTGGCCCCATGTGACAGAGCAGAATTGCCTCACAGGGTTTTCTAGGCTGTAATTTTTACCAGGGCAGATTGCCAGGTCTTTTCCCCATACAGCCACTGGGTAGATATGATCTGCCAGGTTTTTAGCTAGCAGCCAAGCACTTAACCATTGTGCCACCAGGGCTCCTCAGACTTTACTAAAGGATTTTAACCCCAGAACAATAATAATGATTAAAAAAAAAAAATCCCAGTGACAGATATGAGGCATTAAAAATGTAAAGAACCCTGGGTTCTCACTTTGCTTTTTTACTTACTTTGTGCTTAGGGCAAAGGTTAATTCAATCTTGAAGTCTGCACATGGAGGGATATTTAAACACTTGGTAAAAATACAGAAAAATGAAGGAGTAGAACTATAGAAGTTTGCTTCTGATACAAGAACATACTAACAAAAGTTACTTTAGACAAATCCAGCACATAAATAGGAAGCCTGAAGTCTTACTATTCATTCCCCCAGAGAAGAATTATAACATTGTTCTGCATATGCGGTCCCCACCCTCCTCCAAGATATTATCAGGAAGATGGTCCCATTTCACATCCTACTTATCTCAGTGACAGCTAGAAGTGCAGGTCTTTCTGGTCATCCTTACTCTCTGAACCTCCACCCTTATACTACTCCATATATCATACATCTGGCAAAACTTCATCCTCCTAACCCCACCCATTGCACTCCTCAGTAATACTACTTCATGTTTAGCACATCCTATGTGCTCAATCTTTTTTCTATATTTTCTCGGAAAATGACTCCTCAAGTCTCCTTTGCAGATCCACGCTCTTCTCCCAGCTATTAAAGGCTAGAGCTCCCCAAGACTTAGTGCTGGGCCCCTATCTTGTGCTGTACTTTCTTCCTGACCCATTTTGCCCTCACTTATAGCATTTTTTTTTCATAGCATTAATAGTGACATATATGTAAATAACAAAAAATGTATAGCATTCATAAGCTCCAGACCCATTTATCTAGTTGTTTATTTGAAAGTCTCAAAAAAAAAAAAAAAAAACCTTACAACTCTTGAGCTCCTCCTTCAAGCCTGATCATTTTCAGTACTTCCTCTTTCAAAAGGAGGTAATGTCATTCATCTGTTGCTGAAGGCAGAAACCTAGATATCAGCCTCTTTACTTTCTTTTCTCTGTCCTCACATATCAGATCTGTCCCTAAGGCCTACTGATTATACCTCTTAAGTAACCATACCTATCTCCATTCATATCAACTACCACCACCTTAGTTCAACAACCGCCTCCTCCGGGTTTACTGCTGTTATTGTGTGCCACTGAGTAGATTCTGACTCATAGTGACCCTATATGACAGAGCAGGAATGTTCCATCAGATTTGCTAGGCTATAATCTTTCTGGGAGCAGATCACCAATCTTTTCTCCCACAGAGCAGCTGGTGGGTTCAAACCACCAACCTTTCAATTACCAGCCAAGCACTTAACCACTGTGCCATCAGGGTTCCTTGACCTCTGGCCTAGTAAGTCTTAATTTCCTTGCAATTACTTTCCCCACTCCCACTGTGTTTTCCCTCCCATCCACCTAGGACAGAGTAGAACTGCCCCACAGGGTTCCCAAGGAGCATCTGGTGGATTCAAACTCCTGACCTTCTGGTTAGCAGCCAAGCTCTTAGCCATTACACCTCGAGCCACAAAGCAGCCAGTCTAGTCAAGTAAAAATGGATCACATAATTCCCCTGCTTCAAGCTCTTCAATGCCTTTCCACTGATGCCATCAAAATAAAATCAGGATTCCTTAACATAGCCTGAAAGACTCTAACACAGACTGGCCCCCTGCTTACATCATTTATCCATTCAACAACTACTACTGAGCACGATCTCTGGGTTAGGTTTTGCGCTAGGTTTCAGGGAATCCCTGCATGGTGCAAATGGTTAGGCACTCAACCACAAGACAAAAGGTTGGTGGTTTGGGCCCACCCAGAGATGCCTCAGAAGCAAGGTGTGGTGATCTATTTCTGAGAAATCAGCCACTGCAAACCCTAGGGATCACCATGAGTTGGAATCGATTCAATGGCAACTGGTTTGGTTTTGTTTGTTTGGCTTTGTTATAAAGGATACAATGATGAACAAAGCAGACTAGCTGCATGGAGCTTACAGACAGGTATGAAATCATCATACAAGTATAATTAATTCGTAACTGTGATACGAACAATGTTTAAAAAGTGCTGTGAAGAAATAGCACAGGAAGCTATCAGACGAAATAACAAGAACACAAGATTCAGTTTAGAAGGTCTGGGAAGTCTTCCCTCATCTGACTACACTGTTATACGCACTCAGTACAGCTTTCTTCTTTAGTACAGAATATTCCTCAGGCTTTTTAAGGTACCTAGAATCTAAATAAAAAAAAAAAAAACATTCCAAATTAGGTGAGATTTGAATTAAAAATCATTCAGACATTAGAAAATGGGTTATTTTAGATGCTTTGACTCAAGGGTAATTTAAAGAGAAGAATACAAAGATCATCCTGGGACAGAGCTGTAAATCCAGAGGCAGCACTACCAGTGGTGATGGCAGGGCCCGGTGCCTGTACGGTAACTATACTGATCACAGGGCAGCAACTGACAGGAATCCCATCTGACCCACCTTCTTGGCTCCTGTCAGTTTTCACAACCTGGTTTCTCAGAATTCCCACTGATTACATAAACTACCTAAACAATCCTACATAATCTATGTTTATTTGTTTACTTTCAGTCTTGTCTAATGGAGTCTAAGCTCAATGAGGGCAATTTGCATGTAGACAGGAGGAAATGGCACATGGGAAGGCTGGAAATGGCACTACATATATGAAAATTTTGGGCTCCTCTGGGTCCCATAAAGTCAAAGCACAAATGAAGATTCTTTTGGAGTTACTTTTTCACCATAAATATTTTCTATCTGCCCACACGGATAATAACCTATATTCAATTCATGTGCACTTTCCACCTAACATTTATTAGTATTTTAAGGCCAACAGAGAACTTAAAAACTTGCCAACGTATTTGACAAGCTGACAATCCAAATTAGGGGTCAGCAAACTATGGCCCATGGGTCAAAGCCTGCCACCTGTCTCTGTACAGCCTACAAGCTAAAATTGGCTTTCACACTCTTAAGTGGTTGGGAGAAAAATAAAAATAATATTTTGTGACACATGGCAATTATTAAAATTCAAATTTTGATGTCAATATATAAAGTTTATTGGGACACAGTCACTTGCATTTTTTGTGTATCTCCACGACTGTGTTAGTGCCATGAGGACAGGTGAGTGGCTGCAACAGAGATCATCCATGGCTCTCTCACTGGTCTGCACTGCTTCTTAGAACGTGAAAACCCAGTCCCACACATTTAACTCAACAGAGCATTCAGTGTCACACGAATTAGTGCAACGCAACATTTAATTTTTACTTTAATACTAGTATGTACAGATCGTGTCAAACAAGAAGAGAAAAGGAGACTCAAGGCACAGCGGGTTGTGCGTTATTCTGCCATCAAATTAGATGGCGAGGCTTTGTGTTTACTGTACAAGGACACAACAGTGGTATTCAGAGAATACAGTACAGAGCAACGTTACCATCACTCTTCACAGTACTTCCAACTCACAGGAAGGTAACACTCAGAAAAACTAGCCAATTTAAAATGGAGTATCTCATCACAGCAGAATTTCTTCACATAATAACATGAAAAATAGTTTCCAAGGGCTGTAATTGTTAGCCAATCAAGGAAAGCCATTTATCAAAGCTGAGTTAACTGAATTGTGTTTGACTACGGCAGCCAAAGGAATGTGTTCAGAGAAAATAAACCTGTTTAAAACTATTAATACCTTAACAGTCAATTAAAGGACAAGGCTAATGATTTTGAGTAGTTTTCCTTGGCTCCTGATGAGTCCACCAAAATCCAAACCAAACTCATTGCGATGGAGGCGATTCCAACTCATAGAGACCCTACAGGACAGAGCAGAACTGCCGTATAGGGTTTCCAAAGAAGGTTGGTTGATTCAAACTGCCAACCTTTTGGTTAACAGCCTGAGCTCTTAGCCCTGGCACCACCGGGGCTCTGATGAGTCCACAGATATTATCGACACTGCTCAGAATTTTTACTTTTTATTTGAGGAATCAATGCTGAATTTGAAGTGATTGGAAAATTAGTCTCTATGGATACTTAGTCTAGGTAGAACATGAGAATATTTTCAAGGAAATTTAAAACACACTAATTCAGCACAACCTGAAGTGGGATCTCCTAAGATATGTTATGGTGGTAAAAATATGTAAGGAGCAGAAAAAGGCTTAGTTGAACAAATTTACAAAGCTTGTGAGAATGTAAGCCTACATGAAAATGTAAGTCTATGCGAAAATTTAAAGCCTCTGGTTATTCACTGTATTATTTATCGGCAAATACTTTGTGAAATATTTGAAAGTATCATGGGTTACTGAACCAGCGATGTCAACACCGAACCCCATTTGCTCTTGTGGGCTTACTCACTGTCAGCTCTGTGAATTTCTGTCAGAAACAGAGCTGATATCTGGGTTTGCCCGAACACACAGCAGTTTATGGCTTAATGGTGTAAATGTTTTACTGTGACTTTTCTTGCTCAGGGTCAGATGAAATTTTTTCTGAAGAACTACTCTCAACTACTTTTTTTTTTTTCTTGGCATATTCTTTTTTTTTTTTAATAAATATATATACAACAAACATTTGCCACTTAAACAATTTCCACATATACAACTCGGTGACGTTAATGACATTCACCACACTGTACGGCCATCACCACTATCTGTTCCCAAATATTTCCACCTTCCTTCACAGGAACTCAGTGCCCCTAAAGCAAGAAGTCCCCTTTCCCCCTCCCACCTGCCCCTGACAACCACTAATAAACTCCGGTCTCTGTGCATTTTCCTATTCTAGATATTTCATGGAAGCGGGATCACACAACATTTAACCTTTTGTGTCTGCCTTATCTCACTCAGCAGAATGTTTTCAAGGTTCACCCTTGTCGTAACGTGTATCAGAGCTTCATTTCTCTTGACGGCTAAACAATTTTCCATTGTATGCAGACACCACGTTTTGTTTATCCACTCATCTGTGAAGGAACATTCGGGTGAACAGTGTTGCAGTGGACGTTGGTGAGCACCTGTCTGCATCTCCACCTGCAAGTCCTTTGGCATGTACCTAGGAGTGAAATTACTGGGTCATATGGTAGTTCTGCTTAACTTTTTCAGGAAGCACCAAACTGTTTTCCACCTCAGCTATTTCAATCTAACATGAACGGCTTTGGAACTTAGCTTTGGCTACAGGCTTCGTAATGTTTCTTAATACATTCAACCTGAAATTCCAAACCAAAATACTGGCTTAAAGACTAAAGAGAAAGAAAATGATTACCAAAAGAAAAAAACTGCAAGCCCAATACTAAAAATACAAACTTTGTTTTCCATGATATCAATTTAACTCTACAAAATCAGAGTTTGAGAAAGGAGTAACATGGAAAAAAATACATAAATGTTAATTATTACATCTAAAGACTAACCTTGGCATAATCAGAAAGAAACATTTCAGCACACTGGAGAAAAATGCTTTTTTCTTCATTAATTAAAGATAATTTAGCATTATGTTGAATAATCAGCTTTACAGGCACTGAATTTTAATAAAACAGGACTATATGAAATCAGACACATAATTCAAAATTCATAGTTCCAAACAATAAAAGATGGTGTTTTTCAAAGCTTACGCATGACAGAGATACTTGTCTATTATTAAGGAAGTAAACAGAATTCTTAAAAGACATAAACAATATAAAAAGGTTTTTAGATTTCAAATCGGGCAACACTGAGGAAGCACTCTTAATGTTTCAAATTATAAGTTATTTTATAGAGTTCCTACAATGTTATGCTAAGATTTTAAATATTTAAACCTGTATAGTGTAATCACTGTAAAAACACCAACACTGTACTCTTCACAAGGTGGTATGGAAACAAGGCGACCATATGTCCTCTTTTGGCCGGGGACAGTTCTGGTTTATTTCTGACACCCTGGCAGAATTATTAGTAACACTTTCAAATTCAAAGCTTGAATGATAAACACTCACCCTTCATAAAAAGAAATGCCAAATCTAAACATACTGTAAAAGCTTAATACACTAAGCAAAGGTGACAGACTCTTTGTGGTCCAGACCGAGTAACACGTAAAAAAAGAAGGGAGGGAATGAGAATGAATATGAAGGTGTGAATCTGGGATACAGAGTGAAAAGATGAGATGCTAAGAAATGGTCCTGCTTTCTTCTCAACAAATTCCCAACATTTTCCCTCCAAGCGCTATTGCCATCTTTTAGCTCAAAGATGGTAAGTTTTGGGTAACCATTGTTTAGTTTGGTGATGCCTTCCGATCAAATTAACTATACCTTTAAAAGACTGGCATGTTTATAAAGAGCGCATCAGTATATATGTTATATGTCATGAATGCCTGGAGTTCTCACGGAATGAAATAGGCCTTGACACTAATGTTCATATGAGATAGCCGTGGCGGCAGAATAGGAAATATTTATCCGTAAGTTCCACAGGTTTTTAAAATTTGTACAACAGAACAATATAACATTTTGCAAAGAAAGAAAAACAGACCTACAGAATCTCATGTTTTTAATCCACAAGCAATAATTAAAAGAAATTTAACTTAACTTCACAGGAATAATACCATCTGTGCGTGTGTGTGTGTATAAAAACAGTCTTTTTGGATGGAAAACACAAAATTATTAATGGCTTTAATATCACTTAGGTTGAAGGTATATCAACTACTATTTTACATATTTAATATCAAGAAGAACATAGGACTTTTAAGCACGTTACATCCCAATAACAGAAACTGTTCCGACTAACGAAAGTCCCAGCTTAATAAGATGCGTATGAACGATGCACTCAAATGCCAGATGTAAGTTAGGTTATTACGGAACGTGAACAGAAGCATTGTGACCGTGAAGATAAACAGCTGCACATCGATCCTATTCTCAAAAGCCAGTAACTTGTGGTTATATGGAGCCCCGGTGGCACAGTAGTTAAGAGCTTGGCTGCTAACGAAAAGGTCGGCAGTTCAAATCCACCAGCTGCTCCTTGGAAACCCTATGGGGCAGCTCTACTCTGTCCTGTAGGGTTCACTAGGAGTCAGAATTGACTCAACGGAAACGGGTTTGGCTTTTTGGTTTTTACGGTTCTTTTTACGGTTCTGTAAGAGAATGTCCCTGTTCCTAAAAAAATATATATATACACTAAAGTTTTTAATGATAAAGGGGCACAACGTAAACACTTAGAGAATCTGGGTAACGGGTATATGGAAGTTTCTTGTACTATTCTTGAGGCTTCTCTACAAGTTTGAAATGACATGAAAATTAAAAGTTACCATGGAAAAAAAAGCTAATTCTCTCAAGCATAGCCAAAAAGTCTCAGTTTTTACTAACTACAATATTCTGGTAGCAAATGATTTTCTGTTTCTTGAAAGTCCATAAATTCTGCCTTTTCACCCAATCACTACTGTACTTAAACTAATCAAATTTAATTCCAACAAAAACAATACTAGTCTTAAACAAATTTTTGAAAAACACAAGATTAAAAACTTCTGCACAAAGAAAAAACTCCAAGAGAAAATATGCAAATAAAATGACTATCATAATCTTTTGTTTTTTATTTGCAAGTATAAAACTGAAGAAAAACAAAAGCCTGGGACATAGCATCTGTCATATCCGAATATAAAAAGATGATCCTGGCACAAAATGAAAAAGCTCTAATTCACTTGCAAATCAAGCCTGCCGGTTCCATTTCAAGCTGGCGGTAACTGTCAAGAGTTAACAAGATAATCACTTTCAACCCTGCCTTCAATGGTACATTGCACTGTTATTCCATTCAATAAGGCCGCTCTTTGGGGCACTAGATGAATGGTTTTCATTTCTAACTCACACAAAAAGTTGTGCGGGGAAAAATCCACGGGGCTTAAGAAAGAAATCCCTTTATGGGCATTTATCTGCCGGTACTTGCTTTTAGGCAAAATGAGATATTTTGAAACATCAGTGTCCATTCACTTCCTCTATTCCTTCAGGCCCTTAATCCTTTAAAAAAAAAAAAAAAAACTGGCATATGAGAAAAGTACAAAACCAGTTTCATTTTTTAAATTATCAATGCACGCTAACCAAAAATTCTCTATTAAAATGATTCTATGCAAATATAATGCTACCCCACACAATAAGCTAATCTTAGCCAATTTTCTCCTTATCTCGTGACAACTTGTATGACTTTCTCAGATTGCTCCCCTACTTTGGGAGAAACAGAGGTGCTCAAAATTTCGTATTTTTCCTCTGTTGTCTCTCCGTATTGTGACCTGCATGTCTACAAAAGGCCATTTTTTTAAAAACCTCTCCAGATAATTTCTAGTTCAATGAAAAGGAGGTTTAGCTAAGTGTATCCTTATAATGTTAGTTATCAAAGAGCATTACAAAAGTCTTTAAATTTTCACATTGTTGCTTTATTTCACACGCAAAAAAGGTACCTGTATTACTTTTTTTTTTTTTGCAAAAACATTCACCTTGTATTTAAAAACAAACATATTTGTTTTCCAGTCAAAGAAAAATACAAAGTACAAAAATTTAACTGTCTCTAACAATTAGGTCATCTTCAAGCTACAGCCTACGAGCGTAAACCATTAAAATCTCTGCTCTGAACACTCAGGCTTCTCAGTACCCACTGATTCCATCCAACGTTAAAGTGCAAATTTATAAGAACCATCTGTGTGTGAATTTCCCTTTGTTATTCAGGTCTATTTAGCAATTGCAATAATTAATCTTTCCCCACCTACCTCCTCGATTCAGGATATAATATTATTACATATTTTTTATGTAAATTACAGTCTCCAGCCAAGACTTTTAATCCTCTTATAAACCGTTAATTATCAGGAGTAAACTTAGATTTTTAAGATTCATAATATAAATGTTTAAAATCCTTCTAAGAACATTACACTTCTTTTTTTAATTTACGTTATATAGTATCCAAGCGCTTTAGAAGTTAGAACTTTCATGTTTATGACTGCAAAGACTTCTCACTCACATTTTAAAATTCAGATGAGTTCATGAATTCATACAGATACCACATGGATAATCTTTTAATACCAAGGGAGACGTCGAGCTAGGCAACCTTTCCGTAGCAGCATAAGTTCACCCAGTTCTTCCGAGTTCCAGCCTGACTAGTCATTTACCCACAAAAAGGTGAAAACTATCCCTATCCTAAAAATAAGTATGAATGCATAGAGTCAAAATGTATGCAAAAGTAACTCAAAAAGTTTTACATTATTAGACAGACTTGGTCACTAAAATCTGAGTTTTAAAGTGGCTAAAGTAAGATTTGTCATTGTGAACAAATCAAGAATCTGTATATTTCATAAAGTTCTTCTAAAATTTGAGCTATATTACACAACTATGAAATTTAAAGCATAAACGCCTTGTGCGGAATGCATTAAAAAAACTTGCATGTAATATCGCATGTATTGTAAGCAGACAATAACATTGAGCAAATTTTATTATTCTAGATTTTAACATGTTTGGCAGCAAACCTGTTAATGCGCCAAGTAATAATACTACACAATGCTCAATAAATTATGACTGAAACACACGATTACAATGTGTAGTTTAGAACCAACCGGTGACAACACTAGAAATTCCTGAAGAACCCTAAAAGAACCCTGCACACACAAGCTTACCTGAAGAGCACAATTCTACTTAGAGCTAACCACTGTGAGTGAGTCTCCATGCAGGGTGAGGACACTAGGGTCACCACATCATTGGGTACCTATCCTTTTGCTGGATCCCATGATCACGGCTAACTCAGGAGGTAGAAACAACTGATCTTTCCGCTTCAAGCTGCCCTGCTGCCGCCTCTTTCGCTCATTAGACCCCTGGGGTTAGCTCTAAGCAAACACAGCAGCCAACTCGGCAGGCATCTACTGTACATCAACCGCAGGAACAGTGAGGAAGAACACATGCCCAGCACAAAGCTTCACGGAGAGCTAGCTGCACAGGGCTTCCAACGAGCAACCCGCAGTCCTGGAATTATGGCTGCAGTGGCCTGACAACCTACAAAAAACCCCCTGATTACACAAAGACAACTGTTTAATTACAGGAATACTATTTGCAAAGAAAACCTTTGCTTTTGAAATAATATTAACTGGTCTTCTATACTCATTAAACACAATATATGAACACCCAATCCAAAAGACATTTTTGTAACAAATGTCAATTTTATTTTATATAACTGAATTAAATAAAAATATGATGATGATGTTGTTGTTAGGAGCCACTGAGTCAGTTCCAATTCACAGCGACCCAATCTACAACAGAATGAAACACTGCCTAGTCCTATGCCATCCTCACAACCATTGCTATGTTTGATCCCACTGTTGTGGTCACTGTCCCAATCCATTTCATTGAGAATCTTCTTCTCTTTTGGTGACCTTCTACTTCAAGTGTGATGTCCTTCCCAAAGGACTGGTCCCTCCTAATAACATATCCAAAGTATGGGAGACAAAGTATCTCCATCCTGACTTCTAAGGAGCATTCTGGCTGTATATCTTACGAGACAGATTTGTTCATTCTTTCGGCAGTCCATGGTATATTCAACATCTTTCACCAAGGCCGTAACTCAAAGGCATCAATTCTTCCTCAGTCTTTCCTTTTCCATTTTCACATGCATGTGAGGTGACTGAAAACACCATGGCTTGAATTAGGTGCACCTTCGTCCTCAGAGTGGCATCTTTGCTTTCAACACTTTAAAGAGGTCTTTTGCAGCAGATTTGCCCATGTAATGTGTCATTTGATTTCTCGACTGCTGTTTCCATGGGCATTGATTGTGGATCCACGATTGACGACTTCAATCTTTTCTCTGTTTATCATGATGTTCCTTACTGGTCCGGTTGTTGGGATTTTTGTTTTATGTTGAGGTATAATTCATACTGAAGGCTGTAGTCTTTGATCTTCATAAGTAATTGCTTCAAGTCCTCTGTGATTGCAGCAAGCAAGGTTGAGTCATCTTCATATCACAGGTTGTTAATGAGTCTTCCGCCAATCCTGATCCCCCATTCCTCTTCATACAGTCCACCTTTTTGGATTATTTGCTCAGTATACAGATTGAATAAATGAAAGGATACAACCCTGATGCACACCTTTGCTGATTTTCAACCATGTAGCATCCCTTGTTCAGTTCGAATGACTTCCTGTACATACATACAGGTTCTACATGAGCACAATTAAGTGTCCTGGAATTCCCATTCTTCACAATGTTATCCATAATTTTTATTATCCACATAGTCAAATGCCTTTGCACAATCAATAAAACAGAGGTAGACATCTTTCTGGTTTTCCCTGCTTTCAGCCAAGATGCATCTGACATCAGCAATGATATCCCTGCTTTCACGCCCTCTTCTGAATCTGGCTTGAATTTCTGGCAGTTCCCTGTCAATGTACTGCTGCAACTGGTTTTGAGTTATCTTCAGCAAAACCTTACTTGTGTGTGTTATTAACGATATTATTCAATAATTTCCACACGCTGTTGGATCATCTTTCTTTGGAATGGGCACAAATATGGATTTCTTCCAGTCAGTTGGCCAGGTAACTATCTTCCAAGTTCCTTGGCACAGGCAACCAAGCACTTCCAGCGCCGCATCCATTTGTTGAAACATCTCAATTGGTATTCCGTCAATTCCTGGAGCCTTGTTTTTCGCCAAATGCCTTCAGTGTAGGTTGGAGCCCTGGTGGTACAGTGGTTAAGCATCTGGCTGCTATCCAAAAGGTCAGCATTTTGAATCCACCAGCTGCTCCTTGGAAACCCTATGGGGCAGTTCTACTCTGTCCTATAAGGTTGCTATGAGTTGGAATCGACTTGACGGCAACGGCTCTTTTTTGGTCAGTGCAGGTTGGACTTCTTCCTTAAATACCATGAGTTCTTCATCATATCCTACCTACTGAAATGGTTGAACATTGCCCAATTCTTTGTGGTACAGTGACTCTGTCTATTTCTTCCATTTTCTATTGCTGCTTCTTCTTGTATCCTCCAATATTTTGCCCGCAGAATCCTTTAATATTGCAACTTGAGGCTTGAATTTTTTCTTCAGTTTTTTCAGCTTGAGAAATACTGAGCGTGTTCTTCCCTTTTGGTTTTCTAACTCCAGGTCTTTGCACGTGTCATTATAATACTTTGTCTTCTTGAGCTGCCCTTTGAAATCTTCTGTTCAGCTCTTTTACTTCATCATTTCTTCCATTTACTTTAGCTATTCTACGTTCAAAAGCAAATTTCAGTCTCTTCTGACATCCATTTTGGTCTTTTCTTTCTTGTCTTTTTAATGCCTTTCACTTTCTTCATGTATGATGTCATTCCACAGCTCATCTGGTCTTCGGTCATTAGTGTTTAATGCATCAAACCTATTCTTGAGGTGGTCTCTAAATTCGGGCTGGATATACTCAAGGTTGTACTCTGACTCCCGTGGACTTGTTTTGCTTTTCTTCAGCTTCAACCTGACCTTGTACATGACCAACCGATGGTCTGTTCCACAGTCAGCCCCTGGTCTTGTTCTGACTGATTGAGCTTTTTCATCATCTCTTTCCACAGATATAGTTGATTTGATTCTGTATACTTCATCCCGCAAGTCCCACATTTATAGTTGCCACTTATGTTGCTGATAAAGAGATATTTATAATGAATAAATTGTTGGTCTTGCAAAATTCTTTCATCAGACCTCTGGCATCATTTCTATCACCAAGGCCATGTTTTCTAACGATTGATCCATCTTCTTCTTTTCAAATTTTACATTCCAATCACCAGTAATTATCAATGTGTCCTGATTCCTGATTGCATATTTGATCAATTTCAGACTACAGAAGTTGGTAAAAAAAAAAAATCTATTTACTAATCTTTGGCACGAGCGGTTTATGCATAAATTTGAATAGTCATATTAACTGGTCTTCCTTGTAGGCATATGGATATTATCCTACCACTGACAGTATTATATATCAGGATAGAGCGTGAAATATTCTTTTTGATTACGAATGCAATGCCATTCCTCTTCAATTTGTCACTCCCAGCACAGTAGACCATATGACTGCCTGATTCAAAACGGCCAATACCAGTCCATTCCAGCTCACTTAATGCTTTGGATATTGATCGTTATGCATTCCATATCATTTTTGACAATTTCCATTTTCCTAGATCCATAATTCGTACCTTCCATGTTCCAATTATTAATGGATGTTTGCAGGTGTTTCTTCTCATTTCGAGTCGTGTCACATCAGCAAACGAAGGTCCTGAAAGCTTTACATCATCAGTGTCATTAAGGTCAACTCTACTTGGAAGAGGCAGCTCTTCCCCAGTTGTAATTTGAGTGCTTTCCAACCCGAGGGGCTCGCCTTCTGGCACTGTATCAGACAATGTACACTGCTGTTCTTAAAGTTTTAACTGGCCTTTTTTTTTTTTAGAAGCAGATTGCCAGATCTTTCTTCCTGGTCTATCTTAGTCTGGAAGCTCCAATGAAACCTCTCCACCACGGGTGACCCTCCTGGTATCTGAAATACCAGTGGCATGGCTTCTAGCATCACAACACACAAGCCACACAGTATGACAAATGACAGATGAGTAGTGGGGGAAAAAAAGATAAGACCTTCAAATTATTACAATATAAATGAATTTTTCACCTTGGCAAAGTAGTCACTTTAATATTACACAATAGTTTTATATTAAACCAAAAAAATTCAATTAAAAAGTTTCTACTTTAAAAGCGTAAGATCTCTGCAACTAGGAAAACCTAACCAGAAAAATTAATTCCTCAAAATCCCATAGGAAAATTTTACTGTGAACCTTCTGAATTCACATACACACACACTAGCACAGAAATTTATATGTAACTAACTATGTAGACATTTTGCAAAAGAAGTCTGTTGGGGATGGGAAAATAAAATGATCTTCAACCAAACTTTTAATCCCGTCATTTCCACAGTTATTAATCCGTTATCTTGAATGAGAGGTAAACACCTCAGAGAAACGTGGAGTATTTAAAATAGTGGAGGAAATCTATTATGATTAATAAAATGTTCCTTCAAGAATTACATGGTTTTATAAACTATCTGCAATGGACCCATAATTTAAATCTTTAGTATAAATTCTCTCAAGTACCTTCGTCTTTATTTTAAAGGTGTTGTTTTAATGCCATTTTTAAATTAAGTCTACTTGTAGTAATGGTGAAAAAGTGAACAGTTGAGCAAAACTTCCCACAAATAAAAACTGTAAACACTGAATAAAATAGGGGGGAAAAATCTATTTAAACACACTGGAAAGCATACAAAAAGACATTAAGGACAGTTTGATCTCAAAAATCTGACTTGGAAGTGGAAAGAATTGCCGGTTTGTGGCTTTGTGGCATGAGGGCACTCCCTAAGTATTAAGGATGTGGCTGCAGAGAAACAATGGCCGTAAACCACAACCTTGTTGGCTCCAGGTGCCAGAATCCAAGTTCAAAAATGAAAGGGCAGCAGGAAATTTAATACGGAAATGCTGGCAACAAGGAAACCATAGAAGGGTTATGATCCAAATCTCAATATAAATCCTGCCCAAATCCCTAGCTGACAGCTAAACTACACATAGTTGTGAATCAAGGGAATCTGGCAAAAAAGAAGGCACAGGTCTGGGAGAAATGTGCTCTTGATTCTTCTTTAAACTGAGTGCATTCCTGAACGTGTGTCTCTCTAGTAACAGAAAGCTGAAATCTAATGGGCTTAAAACGTCTGATGGCAGATCACAAATCTGCTCGGGCAGCTAGAAATTAAGGAATTAGCCATAGAAGCAGGGCAGACAGGGTGAGATCTAAACCAACCTAAATTCTTGACTGTTGACCAAATGACACAGGCATAGAAGACGTGACCCCAAAAAGTCAATCTAAAAAAGCATCAGTGGGAAACCATAACAACAGAGCAGTGATCTGAGACACTACGTACGGTCAGAGAGAAGAGGTACTCGGTTTCAAGTGAGGGAAGTACAAAAACAAAACAAAACAAAACAATCCCTCAAAGAATATAACTGAACCCAGAGTGAATACAATATTCTAAGCCAAGAAATACTAGACACACAAAAAAACAACAAAGTATGAATCATATTAAAATAGAAGTGAATACAAACTAACTATAAATAAACCAAATATTATTTTTAGCAGATAGAGATTTCTTGGCAGCTATTATTAAAAAAAAAATTTTTTTTTTTTTTATTATTAACTGAAGAGTCCTGGTAGCAGAAACGGTCAAGCACTCAAGTACTAACCGAATGGCTGGCAACTGAACCCACTCAGAGGCATCTGGAAGGAACAGCCTGGCAATCCGGTTCAGAAAGATCACAGGCTTGACTGCCATATGGAATACAGTTCTACTCTGCAATACATGGGGTCGCCATGTGTTGAAATCAACTCAATGGCAACTTGTGTTTATAAATTATTCAAAAACAAACCAAAAAACATGTGTGTGAATAAACAGGAAGTATCGTTGTAGATACGGAAAATAATTACTTTTGGTTTTTTAAACAGAAATTCTAGAACCAGAAAGTAAAACACTGAAATAAAAAATTTACTAGATAGAGTCAAAAGCAGATATGAGATGGAAAGAAGTATCAGTGAACTTAAAGAGAGATAACTGTAAATGACCCAATCTGGAGTACAAAGAGAAAAAAATGAAGAAAAATGAACAGGATCTCAAGAGATTGTTGGACAATAGTAAGTAGTCCAACATATGTGTAACTGGAATACCAAGAGAAGAGGAAGAAATGAATAAGCAAAATATTTTAAGAAATAATGGCAGAACACTCCCCAATGTGGTGGTAAATAGACTTACTTAGGCAAAAAGCTCACTGAACAACAAGGGGGATGAATACAAAATAAAACCATTCCAAGATACCTGATAGTCAAATGGCTGAAAGTCAAAGAAAAAGAGAAAAGCTGGGAAGAGGCCACAGAACGAAGACACGTTATATAGAAACAATTGTAAGATATGGGTAACTCACAACTCCAGAATCCTTTTGGTTCAAATGCACACAGAATGTGCACTGAGACAGGTCCGAAACAGAACAATAAAAGAAATTTCATTAGATTTCAAATGACTGCATCTTACAGAGTACGTTTTCTGAGTACAACAGAACTAAATTATACTTCACCAACAATAAAACACCTAGAATAGCCCAAAATATATGAAAATTAAAAGCAGTGCTTACAGAATATTTATAGCTTTAAATGTTTTCATTTGAAAAAAGGAAAGATCTAAATTTAATGATCAAAGGTTCCACCTCTTAAGGTTCCAACTTAAGAAGCTAAGAAAAGAAGATCAAAGTAAAATTAACCTGAGCAAAAGAAGAAAAAATAAATAAACAGCAGAAAATAGTGAAATAGAAACAAGTGAACTATAGAAAAACAATGAGCTTTCACGTTTTTCAAAGAGCAAAAGGTAATAATCTTGATAAATTAACTTTGGATCTCATTGCTTTCCAGCACAGTAATTATACTGTCTAATCATACTGTTGGTATAGATAAAAAAATGCAAATAGATAAATGAATTAGGATACAGATTCAGACAATTGCTGCCTTGCAAAACTGAAAAGCTGACAGGTTTCAGACTCCAAACGCTGCAAGAAAAAACTGAGAAAGCCTTGAAAAGCAGGCCCATTATAACACACCTATGGGTTAGAGTTGGAGACATGAGCATGAATTCACGAACAGCTTACTACAGGTACAGGTGGCTACCTGTAGAAATATGTACAGACGTGTGTATACACACGGGTAGCACACACGTGTATTTCCTTGCTCAGTCAGCTAAGAGACCCTAGACCCAACAACACCCCAGCAAGAATGAGCACATCCAGCCCCCAGCTCTTTGTTTAGAAACCATTCTCCAATGAAAAGATCCAGGGTTCCTTGGAGAAATGGCTGGTTTCAGAATTGCAGGAGGTCAGTCAGTGCCAGTAGGGTAGCTTCCAATATTCCCTTTTTAGAATGGGGGTATATCCCATGGTTGTCTGCCATTCCATGGGGGAAATGGAGCAGAATGGGGCCGGTGCTTTCTTGGGGCTACCCTTTAAAGAAAACTCCTTCAAATGATGGTACTGAAATAATTGGTTATCCATATGGGAAGAGAAAAAAATGACCATCAGCCCTACCTCACATCATACAAAAAGTTAAATCAATATGGGTTTATAGACATAAATGTAAAAAGGAAGCCTATAAAATGGCTAGAAGAAAACTTGTGTAACCTTGAGGTAGACAAAGTTTTTCTGAAACAAACAGAATAAACCATAAAAGAAAACTGGAAAATTAAACTTTATCAAAATCACTACCTTTTGCTTTTCAAATAAATAAATAAATTTAAGATTAGAGTAAAATTAAAAACGCGCAAAAGATTCTGTCCAAGAGTGAGTTAGAGGAAACAGATTTATTCTTGTACTTAAAACACAAAGTAAAAAACAAGAAACAGACAAAACGTATGGAAAAAATGGTTTTGCAAGGTACTGGACATCAGGCAGCACAGCGACCCCTGACAGACATGAAGCACGTAAATGACGGCCTACCATTACTGGTCACGGCACAGGGAGAGAGCTCAGGCGGAGCCTGGCAAAGACCCTCATTCGAGGAGTCAGAGCCAAGAATCCAGAGACGAAAGCAGCTAGATTTTCAAGACAGCAGAGGAGGCTGCAGCAGAGACGGAATCGCAGAGATCTACAGAGAATTCCCTTTGAAGAGTCAGCAGAGTGCTGACTAGGGCATGCCTGTGCAGAAATTACTCTGGGCAAAAGAAAACAATATCTCAAAGGATTGGAGCTCACCATCTGGGGCTCTCACATAGTGGGAACGAGTGCCTGTTCCAAGCAGCCAGACAGGGAAAGTATGTAACTCACAGGGCCTTGGACAGAAAACTCAGGGAGGTTGTTCCAGAGTGGGCAATGGTTAGTGCTGACAGAGCAGCGCTCCAGGTCTGCCTAACAAATACAAATGCGAGACCTGAGAAAACCAGATTGTTTCCAAGGAAGTAAACTGCATCCCAGAACAAAGCCTCAGGATTTATATAGGAATGCAAAAATATCCAGATAAATCCAGAATTATGTTTGGAGATTTCAAATCCTCTTTCTCACTATTTGATAGAACAAGTGGACAGGAAATCAGTAAGGATATAATAGACATGAACCACACTGTCAACCAATTCATCATAATCGATATTTACAGAAAACACCACACAAGAAGAGCAGCAATACACATTCTTTTCACGTGCACACAAGCATTCACCAAAACAGACCACATTCTGAGCCATAAAACAAGTCTCAGGAAACGTTGTTTGGCGGTGTCGCGTCGGTCCTGACTCTAGCAGCCCTGCGTACAACAGGATGAAACACTGCCCGGTCCTGACTCTAGCAGCCCTGCGTACAACAGGACGAAACACGGGCCATAAAGCAAGTCACAACAAATGTTGTTGGGTGGCGTCGCGTCGGTCCTGAATCTAGCGGCCCTGCGTACAACAGAATGAAACACTGCCCGGTCCTGCACCGTCCTCACAGTACATGTAAAAGGTTTCAAATCACACAAAGCATGGTCCTTGTCTGAGATGAAAGTAAATGAGAAATGGGTTACAAAAGTATATGTAGAAAATCCCTGAATACCACACACTTCTAAATAATTGATAGAAAGTGAATAAATCAGAGAGGAAATTAGAAATTGTTTTAACTAAACAAAAATTAAAATACAATACATCAAAATCTGGGCGATGCCGCTAAAGGGAAAAATGAATGGCACTAAGCACATACATGAGGAAAAACAAGAGGTCTCAAATCAATGGCATAAGCTTCTACTTTAAGAAACTAGAAAAAGAAGAGCAGATTAACCCCAAACCAAGCACTAAAAAGGAAATAATAAAAATCAAAGTAGAAAACAGTGAACTAGAAAACAGAAAAACTATAGAGAAAAATCAAGGAAACCAAAAGGTAGTTGAGAAAAAGCAATTAAGTTGATAAACCTCTAGGCCTGATTGATGAGAAAAGAATAGAGAAGACGCAAGTTACCAATAGCAGGAATAAAAGAGGTGACGTCGGTATAGACTCAACAGATATTAAAAGTATAAAGAGGGAAGGCAATGAACAACCTTATGCCTATAAATTTATGCCTATAAATCCAATACCTCAAGTAAAATGAACTAATTCCTTGAAAGACTCAAACCACCAAAGCTTACCCAAGTAATTATCTACTAGCGATTATCTACTAAAGAAACTGAATATGTAGTTAAAAACCTGTCCCCCCTAAAAAAAAAAAAAAAAAAAATCCAGGTCCAAAAAGCTTCACACCTGCATTTTACAGAACATTTAAGAAAGAATACCAATTCCATGCCACTGTTTCCACAAAGCTGAAAAGGAGGTAATACCTCTCAACTCATTCTTTGAGGCCAACACAAAACAGACAAAACATTATAATAGAACTACAGGCCAATATTCCTCAGGAAAACAGATGCAAGAATTCCAAACATGTTAGTAGATCGCATGCAACAATATATAAGATAATCCACCACGACAAATGGGGTTTCATACCAGAAATACAAAGTTGCTCTACATTCAAAAATCCATCAATGTAATCTACCACACTAACAATTAAAAAAAAAAATGACCATCTCAAAAGTCATGGGAAAATCATCTGAAAAAACTCAACATCCATCCCTGAAAATTACCCTCAGCAAACTAGGAACAGAAGAGAACTTCCACAATTTGATAAAAGGCATCTACCAAAATCCTCCAGCTAACATCATACATAATGGTGAAAAACTAAACACTGTCTGACTGAGATCAGGAACAAAACAAGGATGTCTACTCTTACCATTCCCATTTAATGCTGGACTGGATGTTCTAGTCAGAAAACAAAACAAAACAAAACCCGTTGCCGTTGAGCCAATTCCCATTCATACGGACCCTATAGGACAGAGTAGAACTGCCCCATATGGTTTCCAAGGAGCAGCTGGTGGATTCAAACTGCTGACCTTTTTGGTTAGCAGTCAAGTTCTTAACCACCATGCTAACAGGGTCCCTGCTCTAGTCAGAGCAATCAGAAAAGAAAAAGGCATCCAGACTGGAATGAAAGAAGTAAGCCTGTCTTTACTTGCAGACAACATAATGATCTTTGTAGAAAATAAAATGTAAACTACAAAAAACTACTTGAGTTAATAATAAGTGAGTTTAGTGAGGCTGCAGGATACAAGGTCAATAATTTCAACTGTATTTCCAACACTGGCAATTAATCAGAAATTGAAATTAAAAAATACCATTTGTAATATCAAAAATATGAAATACTTCAAGATAAATACGAAAAAAGTTAGAGACTTTTAAACTATAAAACATTGCTGAGAAAAATTCTAGAAGGCTTCGAAATACAGGGGAATATACTTTGGTAGCGTAATGGTTAAGTGCTACGGCTTGTAACCAAGAGGTCAGCAGTTCAAATCCGCCAGGCACTCCTTGGAATCAACTCGATGGCAGTGGGTTTTTAATGAGTCAGATGACTCAATATCATTAAGATGTCACTTCTCTCCAAATTGCTTCACAGCTTCAACAAAATCCCAGTCAAAACCCCAGCTGGCTATCCTGTAGAAATGGACAATCTTAGTATAAAATTTGTATGGTAACACAAAGGAGCTAAGATAGCCAAGTAAACATGAAAAAAAAAAAAATACAGGTGGAGGGCGAACATTACAGGAGTGCCAGTCTTACCCTAAAGCTCCAGCAATCAAAACAGTATGCTAGTGGCATCAAGACAGACAAGGACAGCAGTGGAACACGGAAGAACGCCCATGTATTTATGGACAGCTGATTTTTTACAATGATCCAAAGGCAACTCAATGAGGAAAAGTCTTGTCAAAAAAATGATGCTGGAAATACTGAATTTTCCATATGCACAAAAAAAAAAAAAAAAGGAGAAACTTTGATCCGTATCACATATCATATTCAAAGACTGTCTCAAAATGGACCATAGACCTGAATGGAAAACCTAAAACTATAAAACTGTAAAAGAAAACAGGAGAAAATCTTTTTGACTTGTAGTTAGACAAAGATTTCCTAGAACAAAACCAAAAGCATGACTTACAAAAAACAAATGAATAAACTGGGCTTTACCAAGATTTAAAACTTCTGTTCTTCCAAAGGCACTGCCAATGACTGAAAGGAAAAAGCTGCAGCATAAATATGATAAAATATATAAAATAAATAAAGAACTCCTAAAACTTAGTAAGATGAAATAAATAACCCAATACAAAAAAAATGAGCAAAAGATATGAACAGTAACTTCACCATGGAATATATACAGGGGACAAATAAACACATGAAAATATACTCAACATTATTAGTTATCAGGGAAATGTAAATTCCAATCACAATGAGGTACCACTATACATCTACTAAATGTTAAAACTAAAAAGACTGACCACACCTAGCTCTGGTGAGGACGTGGAGTAACAGGAACACTCATACGCTGCACTGCTGGCAGGTTTGCACGATGGTACAACCACGCTGGAAAACTGTTTGGCAATTTCTTTGAAAGTTGAGCCTAAACCTACCATGGGATTCAACCATTCTACTCTCACAAAAATTAAAGGATATATCTATTCAAAGACTTGTACACAGAATTTCTCAGCAGTTTTTTCAGAAGTAGCCAAAAACTGGAAAGAACCCAAATATTCATCAACAGGTAAATGAACAAACTGTTTCATACGCACAATAAAATGATACACGCACCAACATGGATGAATCTCAAAATAATTATGCTGAGTTAATAAACCAAAACTAAACTAAAAGAGAACACACTGTATGATTGAAATGTACATAAAACTCTAGAA
Organism: Loxodonta africana; assembly: GCF_030014295.1. Taxonomy (NCBI): domain Eukaryota; kingdom Metazoa; phylum Chordata; class Mammalia; order Proboscidea; family Elephantidae; genus Loxodonta; species Loxodonta africana. The sequence continues at coordinate 75,153,650 of NC_087364.1, read as the reverse complement.
AAATGCAAGCTAAGCACAGGGACAGTAAGTGAGGGTCTAGGGGAGGGAGAAAGGGGAGAGATGGAAAGGAAGGATTACAAAGCGGCGTGAGAAGACTCCCGGCAATGTGGAATATATTCACTACCTTGACTATGGTGAGGGTTTCACAGGCGTTTACATAAATCAAAACTTATCAAATTATTCACTTTAAAATAAGCATGGTTTGCTGTAAGTCAATTATACTTCAGTAAAGGTACTTATAAAATATGAAATATATTTGAACAAACACTACACAAAAGGATATATAGAAATGGTCAGTAAACAAAGAAAAGATTCAACGTCATTAGACATCAGACAATACTGTGGAGATTTAAAGCCAGTTACAGAATACCATAAAGAACTTTTTTTTTTTTTTTTTAATTTAGATGAAGGTTCACAGAGCAAACAAGTTTCTTGTTAAACAATTAACACACATATTGTTTTGTGACACTGGCTGCCAACCCCAGCACATGTCAACAGTTTCCCCTTCTTCATCTTTGGTTCCCCATTACCAGCTGTCCTGCCCCCTCCTGCCTTTTCGCCCTTGCCCCTGTACTGGGGTTCCCATTTACCCTCGTTTGGTTTTATGCGCCTGTCTAATCTTTGGCTGAAGAGTGAACCCTAGGAGTGACTTCATTACTGAGCTAAAAGGTGTCCAAGGGCCATACTCCCAGGGTTTCACGAAGAACTTTTTGCAGATAAATTTGAAAACTCTTCTAGAATGAAATCTTACAGAAACTGATTTAAGATGAAATAGAAAACATTAATAGTCCTATAATCATTAAAAATAATAATAATAATAAATAGTTTAAAATCTTCTCACAATGGAAACATCAGGCCTAAATTTTATTATACGGACTAGTTCTTCCAAATATTCAAGAAATATGTAATTCTAATCCTACCCAACTTAATGAACTCTAACATAATATTTGTATACTTTACTGTGTATAAATCACATCTTAATAAAAAAGTACCTCATATTAAAAATCATATAATTCCCAGGGTTTTAAACCCTAAATTATCAGAACTAACGGATATGGAGAACAGCATCCATAAACTCTTCTGACCTGTTATTATTAGGATTAATTATACTAACAAATTTTACAATACTGAATTGCCTTTGTATTCCTGGAAGAAGCCACACTTACTCATGGTTTATTTTTCTAATTTATTGATGGATTATTCTTACTAAAGTTCTACTTATACTTTTTGCATTCGTTTTTTATAAACAAAAGGACATTATTTTAAAAACCATGTAAACACACCGCAAAAAGCAAATAATTATATTAATATTATTAGGAACACAGACGTTGAAAGAGAAAAAATACATGCATAAAATCAACCTTAAATAAAAACCCTGTAATGTTAACTTTCAATTTAAAATAATAATATGAACTCTTGATTTAGTATATCATATTTCACTGATTCTAAGATGCACGATTTATATCCTTTATTTTTATAGCATATCTGAAATCAGGATTCATCTTGCATGAGACAGTGTCTTAAAAATCGGCTGGCAGTGTTTTTAGTAGTACATAAGATTACAACTGACTGTTCCTTAGATTCAATGAGACACAGTATGTTTTTCCTGTAGCAACACTTCCAGCACCACAATCTGATCTCTAAATGCTATTCCTGACATAAAGGAACCAGGGTTATTTAAATAAGTGGCTGATTTTACGCTCTGGGACTGAAAATGTTCAATCTGAAACTGGGACAGAAATTAAAGGAATCATTTTCAAATTAATGGAGTCATGTATAAAGGACACAGAAGCCAATCTGAAGATGTTCCTACGGATTGAACTTGCTACAATTTGAGTAACAAAAACAACAAAATAACAACTACAAGTGATTGGAACATGTTGAGTGGAAACAACTCCATCAATCCATGGTGATGCTCAAAAAGAAGAACGCAAAAAGCGAAAGAAAACTCCCTGACTGCCACTATTGGATGGGACTTTGAATAGCCTATACTTTGATACACTTAGCTCCGTAGGCAATGAGGGGCCCTGAGGGTGCGGTGGTTAAGAGCTCGGCTGCTAACCAAAAGGTCTGCAGTTTGACTCCACCAGACACTCCTTGGAAACCCTATGGAACAGTTCTACCCTGTTCTATAGGGTCGCTATGAGTCAGAATCAACTCAACGGCAGGTTTGCTAGTTTTGTTTTTTTTTTTTTAATTATACTAACTCTTCACTCTGAAAATTGTTTCTATAATACAGGTTTCCTAAAAAGTAGTCAATGCCTATTAAAAAAAAAACCCCATTGCCATTGACTTGATTCCAACTCATAGTGACCCTGGAGGAGACAGCAGACTGCCCCACAGGGTTTTCAAGGAGTGGCTGGTGGATTCAAACTGCCAATCTTTTGGTTAACACCCAAGCTCTTAACCACTACGCCACCAGGGCCCCGTGAATGCCTACAGAGTTAAGTATATCAAAGTATAGGCTACCCATACAGCAATTTAGCTGGTCTTACATTTAACTAGGATATTTGATAAAAAGTGATTAAAGATTTCTATAACAAGAAATTTTCAAACTTGTTCTTTTGTCGCGGTCACTATTTTGGTTCTAAGAACATATCCAAGGTCCAGAATACTCAAGAAGATAAGCAGGACAAGGAGAAAAGGTTACAGAAGAGAAAGAGGGAGGCAGAAGGGTAGGAAAATGTCAGCACCCACCATAAGCTATACCTTTTGAAATTACGAGGAAGGATAAAGAAAAAAATACGTACCAAGGCTAGCAATGTCCTATATCATTTCTAATATGTAAAAGTCTTTTTTCCTATCAGTCATATCTTTAAACCCTCGCTAATATCAACTACCTTAGTTTTTTTGCAACATCTAACCATTAAAACATGTATCATCAAAAGGGGTAAACGGTCCTAAAGAATGCTTTTTATATTTACAGATATCTCCAGCCAGAGACCTAAAACATCACCGGATCTTCACTTACTCAGAATTTCCATAGTCATTGCTATCACAGGTGGAAGCTACACTCCATTTTCTGATGATCAGTTTAACCTTTAAATCTCCTGATTAAACTCCGTCTTCGTTTCTAAAACCCCAAGTCAGCAAACAAGCCACAACACAACACATGCTATAGCACAGGTCTTCTGTGAATAGCAGGGGTCCTCAACTGCTTCAGCTGCAGTACAAGCCATTGAGGCCTGGCCAATACGAGCCAATTTGAATAATCAATATGACAACCTTATTTTTCTAATGCAAACAGGATTGCTACAGTAAGGTGTCTTGCTGCCACATCACAGTCATGGCCTCTTTTAACCCCTAATTAGATTGCGGCGATTATCCCTGCTCTTCCTCACAAGTGTACAGCTTGGATAAGGGATGACAAAAGCCATCTACCACGTATTCATCCTTTGCAGACAGCAGGTTATCCAGGGAGCCAGAGAACAAGATCAACAAACAATTGTTATTCATATCGTCATCTAAAGTGTTAAGACAGTCCCCGTTTCCAGACGTGCAGAGTGAATATAGCCCAGAGCGTGAGGTAACTACAGACTGCTGAAGACCATCAGGGTTACACAGATGGAAATTCATGGCGATGCTGGGGAATTATGTCTAAATCAAACTCATCTGCATAAAAAGAAATGAGCCCGGATTTGTCTTTTGTATATATCAAGATTTCATTATATTTCTCTTCATGAATTCTTTGAAGCTCAATTTTAATATTGATTTTTCCAGGCACATAAGTATTTACCATGAAAAGAATACCAAAACTAACGGTTTTGCATAAACTTAAATGCTTTAAGATTCAATTAAAACCCTCTTTAATACAAAATAGGAAAATTCCTTACACCGTGATACTATACCAGTTCTTGTACTAATTTTAGATAATTAACAATTATTTCATTAACTCAGTGGAATCCAAACATTCATCTGAACTCATATAACCATCAGATTCTCAAGTCCTCGTCATCACTTCAGACCCATTCTAACAAGATAACTGTGGTCACTGGAAAATATTCAAGGGTAGTTACAAAGACACAAAACTGACAGATTCCTACTAAGTTTAACTATGTCAACTTGAGGACAATACAGGCAAGCCTGCCCTACAAAGAAGGCTGGGCCAACTGGTGAGAGAAAACCTTGGCGGGAGTATCTGGGTCTACTGAAGATGATGGAGTCACAGTGGAGGAAAGAAGAAGGCAAGGAAATACTGAAAAGTATTTTATGTTTTCACCTCCTCATTTTCAAGGGTCATTTTGTGTTTTTCTTCCAAGTCACAATAACTTTGCTAATAGAAAAAGAATGGCAAGGCCACCATCTTTATCGATTCCTGTTTCTATTTTGTATTATTCACTCAGTCCGTCCACCACTCAATCAAAATTGTATCCTTGAAAGTAGCCAACAGGAGTACAGTCTTTTTTTGCCAACAATCAAGAATATGACCCAAAACACTATCTAACACTTCTCCAAGGAAAAAAAATTTTTTTTTTTAAATATCTTCCTTGGCAGCAAAATTTGCCCTCTCAGCATAAATCTGATTTTTGTAAACAGTCAAGCGTTACTGAGCTCCGATTCTCATGTAGAGTGCTGTGATTACGTGTCTATCACTTGGCCAAGTTTTATCATGATAGTGAAATTTCATGATTGCCATCCCCTGTGAGCAAGATTACCTAAAACGTGTGCCTTGTTCTCCTGACACAGGCTGAAACAGGACTTCATTCTGAAAGTTGAATGCTAACTCAGGGTATTGGGCAGGCCTTGAAATATGAGCTACAGTCCTCCTCTGAATGTGTCCCAGAGCAGCATCCTTGGATGTGGAAACCCGAGGCTTCCACCTATGTTTTTGTTTACAGAAGTTTATAGTCAACTATATCATTTTAAACATCTGATTTTAAGCAACATGCTTTTCTTATAATACCCACAGATAAAATTTATTTTTGTAAAATGCAACTGATAAGAAAAAAGAAATCAACTGTCAAAAGATATGGAAATACTCTCTGTTAGACATGATAAAATTATTAACTTGTTTACTTAAGCCGAATGTTAAAATTTGATTCAAATATGATTTTATTTCTCTAATCCATTTCTGGTCTTTAAAAAAACCTATTATGCCTTCCAAAAGTAAATATAAGTCATTCAGACCCACTGCAGATTTTAGACTAAAATATTTTAAGAATTTAGCAAAACATATGCTGATCAAATTGCATAAAGGCAAACTACAGTAAACAAAAACAGCCAGTTGTTTGTCATTGCCTTTCTATCCATACAGTTAAATCGTCAGTGCAAACTAAACATTCAAAATGCTGAAAAGGAAAGAAGGGAACAAGAAATGACGTTCTAGCCTGTGGGTACGGAACAGTCTCACTCTTGCTGTCTTATTTTCATCAGTCCTCATTTTTTGTGCTGTTTTACTACTTTTCAATTTTCTTTGTTCTTCTCAGAATTTTATATACGCTTGAAGAATTACTGGCAACTCTGTATTAAAAGCACAATAGATTAATAGTTCTTTGAATAATTTAGAAAATGGTGTAGTTAAAATTAAATTATGTCATGAAAACATCTACTGATTTTCAAAAATTTTTGTGAAGTACAATTCTCTACAAAACTCCAACACTGTCAGCATATCTCAGTAACACTCCCACTAAAAAAGAAATAATGCGTTGTTGGCTTTTTCCCTTTGATTAAAAGCCATGTGGCAAACAACGATTTTAAAAGCATAAAAGTTGAAGCCCTCAAATAAAAGTCTCATGGATCTCGTTCCATTCTGGATTCCTAACTGAAGAGTGACATGATGGCCATGCTCAAGTCACGCAGCCGACTAGAGAACTAGAAAATGACATCTTTGAAAGCAAGTAATTTATTCAGGCAAGGATGCTGGTCTTCCTAGTGTTTGTACAAAAATGGCTTCAAAATTTACTGCCTAGTTGTTCTTCAGCTCTACTGCAGACAGAGAGGACAGGGTGGCAAATTTAAGACAATTACAAGAAAACATTTCCAGAGTGTACCTGTCAAACGCTAGAACAGGTTCCTACAGGACGTTAGGGTTCTGTTATGTCGAGGGTACGGACAAGATACACTCTAGTCTTTCGGGAATGGTCTCTTTGAGGCAGGGCAAAGGCCTGGTGACAGTCCCTCTCACTTTGACATAAAATTCTTCTTGAAACCATACATTAATGTAATGTGATGCATTTGTGTTTATGTTTCATAACTTAAGTCTAACCTATGAGAAGTATACAAATAATGAAGTTTTCCAGACTGAGTGGGTAGTAGGTTAGAAACAACAGGGGTAATTTATGAACAGGGTTCAGCATTGGTTGGGAAAAAGAAAAAAACTGACTGTTAAAATTCTTAAAAGAACTAAGTAAAAACATTAAAATTCTGTAACGTAATAACTCTTTAGATAAGTTACAAAATATAGGATCATCTGTACACAAACTATGAAGAATTTAAAAGAAAGGAAGTAGAAATAAAACCCAGTAAAGCTGATATAAGAGAATGATATAAATCTGCTTTATTTCATTTATTCACTTTGTTTCTTCACCAATATTAAATTTTAAAAAAAACCTTTAAAGTGGAAAGGGGAAATAAATATGGAAAACATATCATGAGTAATGTAGTCAGACAAGGATATGGGCCTTAGAAATCTCACTACTGTAAACGTTCTCTTTATTTATGTCATCAAGTCAGATCTTGATTGGACCTTAACCAAATGATCGACATCAACACCACCAATAACAGGACAAATGGACATCTTGTGGTTCCTGACATGAGGCACAGAGAAGGACACGGACCCACGTCTGTGGTGTTCCTGACAGAAATATACAACCTGAGTCTAATCAGGAGGCAACACTAGACAAGTCCAAACTGAGGGACATTCTACAGAACAACCGGCCTCTACCTTAAAAACCGTAAAAGTCATGAAAGACAAAGAAAAGCTGAGAAACCACCCACATTAAAGGAGGCCAGAGAGACATGACAACCAACTACAACAGGTGATGCTGGACTGGATCCTGGATGGGAGGGAGAGACCCACATGTAAATATGAAGTTGTATGGCATAACTGGGGCACTCGACAAAACCTAAAATGGACTATGGATTGCTGATTAGATATTAATACTGTATCTATGCTAAACTTCCTAATTTTGATAACTATACTGTGGCTATTATTGTGAAAAAAATTTCTTGTGAAAGTATTTAAGGGTAAAGAGACAAATGCCTGCAACCTGCTCCCACGGTTCAGAAAAAAATGTGTGCGTGTGTGTGTGCACGTGCACATGTGTGCTAAGAAAGAGGAAGACAGACAATTTGTTCAAGCAAATGCAGTAAAACGTAAACAACTGGTGAATCTGGGTGAATGGGATATGACCATTCTTTTATTACTCTTCTTGCAACTTCTCTATAAGTTTAAAATCTATGAAGTAGAGAACTTTAAAAATTTTTTGATTGAGCATGTTAATTCCCACAAAGTACCTTGTATTTCAACTAGGAGCTCACCTCCTTCAAATCTGACAGCACTAAAGAAAACTAGACTTAACAATGAAAAGCTGCCCTGAAAAAGTATATGTGCATCATATGCACAGGCACCACGCACACATCTCTCCTGGACACACGCATCACGCATACACGTGTCATGCACACACCCACCACGCACACACGCATAGTGCACATAACCATCACGCACACACGCATCGTGCACACACCCATCACGGGCACACCCGCCGTGCACACACGTTGTGCACACACCCATCATGTACACATCCATCATGCACACGTGTCGTGCACACACACATTATGCACACACCCACCGTGCACACATGGATCATGCATACACCCATCATGCACACACGCATCATGCATACACCCATCACGCATACGTGTCTTGCACACACCCATCGTGCACACACACATGCACATATGCGTCTTACACACACGCATCGTGCACACACCCATGTGTACACTCATCATGTACACACATCGTGTGTACATATAAAATCATATAGAAATGTATGCACGTACCTTCCTAAAACAAAAACCAAACCCGTTGCGGTCAAGTCGATTCTGACTCATAGCGACCCTACAGGACAGAGTAGAACTGCCCCATGGTTTCCAAGGAGTCCCTGGTGGATTCCAACTGCTGACCCTTTGGTTAGCAGCCATACCACTTAACCACTCTGCCACCAGGCCTTCCTAAGGTGATGCTAATTCAAATAACAATGTGTTTCAGAAATTTTATCAACAACAGTATCAGGACTGAGATACCTTAATGGAAAAAGTCATCGCATACACACGAGGTAAAAAGAGTTTCCCCCATGAACTTCAAAACGTACAAACTAAAGGCCATCCAGAACCAAGGTATATAGTTATTAATGGTTTTCTACCTCATATAAATAAAGTCCTAAAATTGATACTAGCCTCCTGGGATCACTGATCAATCAACAAATGTCGATCATGTTACGATGTAAGAACAAGAAAGCCTAAAATTTTTTCACTGAGGCACTAGATTACTTGCTTCCTAGGTGTTCAGTCATTCTTTCCACAGGTCTTTCAGCACCCATCCTTTTTTTTTGGGGGGGGGGTAATAAGCAATGAATATCATCGACTTTCCCTATTATGTTCACGTATGATAAATAAGGAGCCCTGGTGGTGCAGTGGTTAAGAGCTTGGCTGCTAACCAAAAGTTCGGCAGTTCAAATCCACCAGCCACTCCTTGGAAACCCCATGGGGCCGTTCTACTCGGTCCTATAAGGTGACCGTGAGGTGGAATCGACTCAGCAGCAACAGGTTTTGAAGTTATAACAAATAAATCAAATTTTCGGTCATCTACTGAAATAAGAATATATATGTATCTTTTATAATTTGAATTATTTTGTTGATTCAACAAATAAATCTTTGGCTAGAATCATATTTTGTACCACATTAAAAATGGGCAGTTATTCAGTGTTAGTGGTGGTGGGCGGGGGGGGGGCGTGTCCTGAGACACAAATGTGTGTTAACCTCAAAAAAGTCCATACTCTTTGACCCAGTAAGTGTAACTTTTGAGAATTTACCCTATGGAAATGTAAGAAATATACACAAAGATTTAAGTATAAAAATATTCATAATTTCAATTATGTATAAAAGCAACCTAAATGTGCAAAGACACAGGTATAATAAAATGGGTTAGTATGCATATACACAATGCAAAATATCAAAATGATGACATAATATAGAAGTAGAATGGTATATAACATAATATAGAACAGTATGTGGTGCCCTGGTGGTCCACTGGTTAAGAGCTGAGGCTGCTAACCAAAAGATCAGCAGTTCGAATCCATCAGCCGCTCCTTGTAAACCCTATGAGGCAGGTCTACTCTGTCCTATAGGGTCGCTATGAGTCAGAATCAACTCGATGGCAACAGGTTGCTTTTTTTTTTTTTTTTTTTTAGTGTAGACCAGGGTGGGCAAATTCTAGTTCTTAAGTCATATTGACCCACCACCTGTTTTTATAAATAAAATTTATAGCAACATAAAAAACCTGTTGCCGTTGAGTTGATTCCAACTCACAACGGCCCTATGGGACACAGTAGAACTGCCCCATATGGCTTCCAGGGAGCGGGTGGTAGATTTGAACTGCCAACCTCTTGGTTAGCAGCTGAGCTCTTAACCACTGCGCCACCAGGGTCCTATACCTACTGTTTATGTATCGTTTATGCCTCCTTTTGCATGATAGAGCTGAGTCGCTGTGAAGAGACCATATGCCCAGAAAGCGGGACATATTTACTATCTGGACCTTTACAGAAAAAAAAGTCCCTGACCTCTGGCCTCAAAAGCTAGTTCACATCTCTTTCCAGTGCTTTCCAGAGAGCCTTTCAATTTACTGAATCCCATGACATAATCATCCACACTAGCGGTTTTCAGACTACCTCTGCATGTGTGGCAGGACAGTGAAGGGAGTTCAGTCCATCCACTGCTCCAAGCAAGGCTCTGCTTTTATCCATTTTGCATAATGGATAAAAAAGCAAAGATGGGGATGGAAGAAGAGACCGGGGCAGGGAGGTAAGGAGAAAGGGAGAGAAAAAAAATAGGAGGAGAAAGAGAGGAAGGGGAAGATAAGTGTGAAAGCCACTCATCTGTTAGCGTCTCTTCTGTATTTCTCAAAAGGAAAAGGGGGAAAGACAAGGAGACCTTTGCTTTGTACATGAGTTTGTACTCAGTAACTGAGTTTGGACTAGAACCCAAGTCTCTTAATTCTCAACAGAAGCAATTGCACCCCCAAGCAAAGGAGAATCAGGAGGGGGGTGAGGAACAGAAATCTTAGATATTACAGTGCTAATATCTATTTATTGGTTCATAATATTCATTGAATGCATACTTGGGTCAGTCACTATGGAGAGATACAAAACACCTAAGTATAAAATAAATACTCGCCTTAAATAAGAGAACAGTTGTATTTACACAACTAGGTAACTCTTAAAATACTAAAATTTCACCTTGCTGTCTAATTCAGGAAAATGTATCACTTAACCTCTGGGATCCTTACTTCATTCATTTGCAAAGAGAATGAGCTGGTTAGGTCTCTGTTGCTCTGTATCTACCACGGCAATTAGTAAAATTACCTTCTGTTCTGAGGCACTGGAAGCATCATTACCAAGAAGGAAAAAAAAGACTAGTTTTGTAAAGGGACGGAATAAGAAGGCGTTGGTAGTTTAAAAGCATAATTTGAGAGAGATGCAAATCCACCATGCTGGGGGATTCTACATTCTCCTCCCGGAAGTCAAGGAAAAGGGGAAATTATGTAATAGGTAAATTATCTGAATAAAGACATAAGAACAGTTTCTCTATTTGTATTATCTCAGTCTTTAAAGACATTTAATAAGCCAGAAAGGGTAGTTCATGACTTCTTTTTAATACAGAAAATATGGCTTTTATTGTTTTTCAGCTTTAGAAACCAAGTTAGCTTTCGGGCTCTTCTTCTCCCAAATTAAACTGCCTGGTCCTCTGCCATCCTGTGGACCGCACGCTCTCCCAGCTGGGTTATAACAACGGCGGTATGAAAAGCACCAGCTACAGGTTTATAGACAAGACCAGGTCCTTCGCCACTGAAGAGTCACCACTCACTTATCACAACCGGTACCTTCTGGGGAAAACACCTTCCAAATTTTAAAATCAGCTGGAGTTACGCCTCTGAAAATTTAAAGAAAACAGCCTCCGCTTCTGAGTCCTTGCTTCGTGCCCTACCTGAATCACTACGGTAGCCTGGGTGCTTTCCTTCCACCTGCCATGTTTATTCAAGGGGAATGAAAAAAGCTTTAATATTGGAATATCGTCTTAACCACCTACTCTTAAAAAAATACGCAATTTCAAAATTGAGAATGTCAGGCCTCGGTGCCCATTAATATGAAAATCAAGTTATAGAAGTCTGTGCGGCATAAGCCCTCTTACAAACACACTGTACATCGTGGTAAATTGATGAAAATCTAGAAGCACAAAATTGTGTATACAAGTGTTCACTGTGGCTGATTCTGGGGAGCAGAATGGAAGGAGGGTGAAGCTGAGTGGGTGAACTTTTACTTAATGCATTCATTTTTTAAAATTTTTACAAAGGGCATACTCCTATTACAATAATTTTAAAACATAAAAGCTTTATTTTAAAAAAGGAAATATTTAGACAAGCCCCTGAAAATCTGAGATTTAAATTCAAGTAACATAGTAGTTTATTCATTTATGCACAAATATTACTTCAACGCCTTTTGTCTGTCCAGCACTGCTGTAGGCTCTGGGGATACAGCTGGCAGCAAGGACCCTATCCTCAGGAAGCTTATATTCTGGAGGGAGTACCGACAAGTTAATTCACATCGCAGTAGGTCTTCTGAAGGATATGAAGAGATGGTACAGAGGAACGGGGCAGCAGGGGGGCGGGGGGGGGCAGCTAATTTACAAAGTATGCTCAGGAAAGGCCTCTTTAAAAAAAACTACACTTGAACTAAGACCTAAATAATAAGAATGAGACAGTCATACAAAAGTCTTGGCGGGACATTCTGGACAGAGGCAACAGCAACTGCAAGGTTGCAGAGGGTGGAAAGAGCTTGGTATATGCTTCAGAGGCAGAAGTGGGGCCAGCCCGTGTGGCCACAGCACAAGGCGTGGGGGAGATACGCTGAAGTGCATGGCCCTACGGGACCCTGATGTCCAAGGTAAAGTATTCAATAAGAAACCACTGACCGGCTTCAGGCAGAGGGATGATAAAACATGGTTTATCTTTTTAAGAGAGCCCTCTGGTTGCTATGTAGATAACAGACTACAGGGAGGGTGAAAGTTACAGCAAGAAGACCAGGTGGGAAGCTAGGCTACAGCTCAGATGGAATATGCCCCGCCTTGTATTAAGGTGGCATCAGTGAAGACAAACAGAAGATATAAAGAGAAATAATTACTGCTGTTATGTTTTTAATTTTATCCACTAAAAAGTGTCTAAAAACATTATTTTTTCTCTCGCTATAAAAACTCACTGCCATCAACTCATAGCAACCCTCAAGGACAGAGTACAACTGCCCCATTGGTCTTCCAAGGAGCGGCTGGTGGATTCAAACAGCCAACCTTTTGGTTAGCAGCCGTAGCTCTTAACCACAGTGCCACCAGAGCTCCTCTCTTGCTATAGAAGTATCTATATAATACTCCAATTTTGTCTCTTACCCCCTCAAAGCCTAAAATATTTACTATCTGGCCCTTTACAGAAAAGGCAAAAGAGTGTAGAGGCTGAAAAACAAGTGTACCCAGCTGCCACGCCTTGGAAAGCTTCAACACGTGGAGAAGGAGGCACCAAAACAGTGGCCGTTAAGAGGGTATGGTAGCAGACCTAAAGAGGAAGGCGTTTCACAGATGTCAAGACATGATTCAGGACGTTTTGTTTTGTTTTGTAAAACGTCTATATTCTGGTAAGAATTATCCAGTAGAGGGAGAAACAGATACTGGGCCAAAAATAGTTAGAAGAGCTAATTCCTTAGAAAGGCAAGAGGTAACAAGATTCAGAGCCCAAGTGAGAGCAACAAGCATACCTCTTCCATTGTCACAGGAGAAGAAAACTAACAACTCAGCCAAGAAAGAAGTAAAGACAGGAAGAAAGTGATGGGTGGTGGGCTTGATGGTCTCAGTAAGGTCCAACATGTCTTACAGGGTGTGCTAGAAAAATCAATGTGGAGGCCAGAGATGGTGGACAGAGAACGGGATATACACTAGCGGGATTCGATGGGGAGAACACAGCTGGTAATGATGACAAGCTTTTAAAGTTTTTAAGATGTGACTGTAGAAGGATAGAGGCAAAGATGGTTGGAAGTAAGAAAACAGAGGCCACATGAGTGGTAAGTAATGTTATCATTATTGGCAAACGGCTGGATATTCCCCAGGAATATGTGCTCATCAGAACGTGTTACACAATGTTCACTGCACTTTGTATGAAATGAAAATACTGTAACGGCTCTTAGAAATGTCAAGTTTAGAATGGCATCCCCGGTATTATTTAATATTCATCTAAATGCTTACCCAAACTTATCAGTCACTAAAATAGCAATGTTTTTACAATTTTCATGGAAACATTAGAATATAACTAAAAATATGTTTCTGACAAATACTTATACATAAGCATATTAGATAGGTCATATGCTGAAAATTGTTAGAAATGAAAGTCAGATGAATTGGGTTCATTACACTAATCTTTAATTTGCTGGACATTTGAATACTTACATAATAAAAAGTTCAAAGAGAAAAAAAGTACACACAGAATGTGGACTGGCAACCACAGTCCTCACAATCCGTATTTTTGATGAAAAGTAGGCTTCCCTATTTTGCAGAACTAGCACGTTGCACTCTGCAAAAGTGCCTGTGGCAAAGCGAAAAGGATGGGGAAAGGCACCTACTTTATGGAACAGACCTTGTGAATCTTTCAAAACAAAGGAGTTCAGGTTTGCTGCTCAGAACAGGACAGTGAAGTGAAAAGATTCCTAATGACTTACAACCTCCCGATGTAGCATGAACCATACGAGCAACACTGGAATACTGGTTTCAACAAATAGCTGATTTTATTTTATAAACTTCGCCGGGATATTATCAACAGTGGTATTAGAAAATGGAAAGCTAATGAAATCAGGAGGCGGCGTCGGCACGCCGCACACCGTGTTTCTCATCACTCTAATGCAGAAGCTAATGGATGAGCCATCTTTTAATTCAGGGGAAAAAAAAGGGCAGGCAGCCTGCAAACCTAGAAAAATAGACCATCGTTTGACAAAGTTCTTAGGGAATATTTTGCTACCTAAATTCAATAAACTGAATTAATGGAACCAGTTGCTTTTATAAGAAAAAGGGGGGGGGGGGTGGAGAACAGCATACTTTCTCCTTGTCTTTTATTATTGTTCAAAAGCCTGACTACCTTAAAAGTTCCTTGTTTAGCAGTAGCCGAAGACGACTGCAAGATTAAAGGATTAGAAATAGTTCCTTTCTATGAAGACGTTTTCCTGACTCTGTGACAGTCAGAGGGTATTATAAATACTGGATAATATCAAATTTGCAGAAATCAATGCTTTTCACAAACACTGGGTTGCCTACCTGTGAAATAAAAAAAAAGAAAGTTTTTTTTTTTTTTAAATGTAGCTTTTAATATTTAACCCTGATTTCATTTGAGATCATGACCAAAGATCCTTTCTGAAAAGTAAATGGTTATTAGTGGTCTCTACCATAGGTCCATAGCAGTGGAGGCAGACTCCATGTTTAGGCGATTACTGTATGTTGTGATTCAGTTATCTGCAGGGTGTCTGCATGGTACTCTAACTACTTAAAGCCAGTAAAAAGATTACAGCTCACGTTAACTGGATTTTCACAGCTCCCTATCATTCGGCTTGAATTCCTCATGGGCAGATGAAAAGGGTCAAAGCAAACAATGGCCTTTTTAAAATACAAGGTGGCCATTAAAAAAAAAAAAAAGTATCCTTTATAGTCAAACAACAAAAAATTATTGAAGGAAGCAGTTTTATAAAAATTGAGTTAAAAATGTATAATAGAGGCAAAATCCTGGTGTTGGCATAGAACTAATCTAAATCAAGAAATTATTAGCATCTGAAAGAAGGGTAGTTTTATTCTAACAGTTACATCACAGAGGATGTAGTCTTAAGAGTTTGACGGATGATGATGATGCACGGCACGGCACCAGAAGAACATTGCTGGAAGGACCCTGAAGGACCTTGAAGGTCATTTAGCCTAAGCTCCTAGTAGAGGATGGATAGACTGAGGCCCGAAGAACTCAAGATATGTGCAAGTCAAACACTAGCTGATTATTAAAGTGACTATGTAAGCGTTTCATGTTCTCCACTCTGGCTTAGGCATCACCTCATTCCCTACCAACTCTGCACCTCCACTCACTTCAAATGATCATATGACTTCCCATCTATGATCTGCCCCTGTGGGTGTACCCTAGATTCAAAATCTTCCTTATGCCTTACCTCCTCTCATCCTCACGGAATCCTATAATGGGTACTTTTTATTATCGCCACTTTAATCCAAGGCCTAGCGAGATTAAGTGGCTTGTCTAAGATCACACACAGCTAGTGAATGGAAGAGCCAGTTAGATTCAAAATCAGGTCTACAAGGCTCTAGTGGACGAGCTCTGAACTACTGTGATACACATAACTTCCCCATTCACTTCTCTTCCTCACATCATGGATAAATCCCGTTGGTTTACACACTCCCTCCTAGCCAACACACAACTCGCTGAAGCTTCATCTAGTGTCTCCACACAATTTCCTCATGTCATAGATAAATCCCATTGTTTCCTGAAGGCATATTCTGCGTTTTCTATCTCCTAAATAAATGGTGATTTTGTCAAAAAAAGAACCGTTTCCCAAACGCTCTATGATCTCCTGGACTTCTCACCTGTGCTTCTTCCATGTTTTTCCACGTGGCTTAGGTGCCAGGAAGTCTTCCCTGACTGGCCCATTTGGGGCTAAGTGCCCCTCCAATATGCTCACCTAGTTCCACAAGCATTTCCCTGTCTTAGCATTCACACTACATGGTTATCATCTATTAATGTGCCTGACTCCCAAACTAGACGGAAGTTTCTTGAGATCAAAGACCGTGTCTTATTCATCTCTGCAATCTCTTGTAACTACAATAGTGCCAGACGTATTTCACAGCTTCCAAAGTAATCCACAGCACAATGCATTTATCTTGCTGTGGCCCATGGGTCAGATCCACCAGTGTGATTTAATCTTGCCACATGGGAAATACTACTTCAGTCACTACCCACCAAAACCAAACCCACTGCCGTTGAGTCGATCCTGACTCATAGCGACCCTCGTAGGACACAGCAGAACTGCCCGTAGGGTTTCTAAGGCTGTAAATCTTTACAGAAGCAGACTGCCACGTCTTTCTCCGATGGAGCAGCTGGTGGGTTTAAACGGCTGAACTTTCGGTTAGCAGCCAAGTGCTTTTAACCGCTGCGCCACCAGGGCTCCTTGGTCACTACAGCCTCCCCTTCATAGTTCACTACAGTTATCAAATTCCAAGCAAAATTTCTAAAGAGCCTATGGTGAAAATTGAAACCCAAAGACTCCAGGCCAGAACTCTCCTGCGTTCTGAACTCACATATCCTCCTACCTACTTTCTCTCTCCTCCTGAACATATCCAAGGCTCCTCAGACTCAGTATGTCCAAAGCAAACATGATCTTCTCCCTCGCACCACGACCTCTACCCATCTACCTTGCTCAGTGAATAGCATCATACTTTACATCTTCGTCTCATTTACCAAATCAAATGCATCATTGAATACACAAATGCCTCAAACTCATCAACTTGTGTCCATCTCCAGTGCAAATTCCCAGTTAGCCGCTATTACAGCTCCCCTGGACTCCTGGCCTACTTATCGAACTTCCCTGCATCCACCCTTATCCCTTTCCAGTCTGTTTTCCACACTGCAGCTGGAGTGAGCTTTTCAAAACACTAATCTGATCATGTCAACCATCAGATTAAAACACTTCAAAGGCATCCTGTTCCTCTCAAGATAGAGACCAAAATGCTTAACCAGGTTTACAAGGTGCTGTGTGGTCTCGCCTCTATCTGTTTCTCTGGACAAGAGACCGAAATCTTTAACCAAGTTTACAAGGTCCTGTGTGGTCTCGCCCCTATCTGCTTCTCTGGACAAGAGACCAAAATCTTTAACCAGGTTTACAAGGTCCTGTATGGTCTAACCCCTATCTGATTCTCTGGTCCCATCTCATACCGTGTTTCCCCACCCCTCCAACCTGGCCATTCTGACTTTCCTTCAGTTCCTTGTTCATATGAAGCTCCCTTCCATCTCAGGGTCTTTACCTACGATATCTCCTCTACCTGTAATGTTCTTCTCCCTGGGCTTTCCCTTGTAAACTCCTGGTTATCCCTCTAAATTCAGTTCAACTGCTATTTCCTCAAGAGAGTCTTCCCCGATGGCTCTAACTGATTAATTCCCCCAGTATGTGGTTTAAAGCACCGTGCAGGTCTTCTTCTCAGCACTTATCACTACCGAAATTTTACACTTATTTATGTGATTCATGATTACCTATCCTCCTCCTCTCCACTGCACCGTAAGTTCCATAAAGTTAGGAACCATACTGTTATCAGTTACCAGGGAATCTCCAGGACCCAGTTGAATACCTGGCATAGCAGGTACTTAATATGTGCTGAATGAAGGACAGGAGGAAGAGGGGGCATCAGCTAACACCTAGAAAAAGTTAAATCACCCATGTTCTTGCATCTGAAAAACGAAGAGACCCCAAATCAAAATTATGATATAAGGAACCCAATCACTATAGTTTAAGGGTTAGCCTAAGACCTCACCTCTTCTTTAAACCTCAAAATATACTTCTCTTCCCACTTCATTCACTGAGGAGCTACTTTTCCAACACAAAGAAGGGGTTTTGCAGACTGTTTATTCCATCCCCTCATTTTATACATAAAAAAAAAATTTATACATAAAGGATATAAAACCCAGACATGTTAATCACCTGACCAAAGTCAAAAGCAAGTTAGTGGAAGACCCAGGACCAGAGCCAGGCCCACCAAGCTAATAGTTGTTTCCATTATATCTACCATCGTAGCACATAGTGGATTTTTTTTTTTTTTGGGGGGAGGTGAAGTATAAAAAAAAAATTAGATTACTAACATTCTAGCAACCCTGTAGGTACATGCAAGTTTCTCTCATCATGTGTTCTAATTCTAGGTTGAAAAAATGTGGTCATTATATCTTCTATGTACCTATAGGGTCACCATGAGACGGAATCAGCTCAACAGCAGTGGATTTGGCTATTTTTGGTCTAGTTATACCTCCAAAGGGCCACGTGAAATTGCATGCATTCTAATTTCAGAGTTCTTATTCATGGGATCGTTAGTCTGAAAGCAGCTTCTTGGACTTCATCAAAAGCAGAACCCCATGGAAAATTTTTTTATAGCTTAACTGTTTCACGGATGTGGGAAATCCTTAAAGGGTTCAAGAGAACAGAACTGCCGGATTTAAGGTTCTAGAGATATGCAACCTGCAGCTGTATGTTTGTAACTTAAGTTCAGTGAACAAAGGTGACCAACTCAAGACTCACACAGTGGGTTCAAGGACAGGAAGACGGTGAGCCAGATGAGAGTCTTCAGCGAAAACAGAGCATTCGTTGTCTGGGAAATAAATTGGCAGAAAAAGAAAAGGAAAGAAGGTTTTATGATGAATGGCATAAGCCTTGGTGGAATATGTTTTAATTTACTTTATTTGACAGAGGGTTGAAGAGCAATGGTTGGAAGGGAGAGTGGAAAACAAGGACAATAACTCTACCTCTTGACACTGAGGTAAAGAGGAATGAATGAAACAGGATGGAACTCCACTTGTAGTAACAATGGACCAGGTAATTTGGATGTCAACCCTTTCTCTAAGGATAACTAAAAGGGTTAGGAAAATTTTTTTTAAGTTTTGTTTGTTTGTTTGATGGCATCAAAGATTCAACTGCTGAAATGAGGTTAATGTGATTCTGGATTGCAACAGAAACAGACCATGGGAAGAATACACAATAACATTATAGACCATAAAATAACCAAGCCTGGTAAATTAAAAGGCACCCTGATGGCACAATGGTTAAGCACTCAGCTGCTAATTAAAAGGCCGACAGTTCTAACCCACCCTGCGGCTCGGCAGGAAAAAGACCTGGTGATCTGCTCCCATAAAACTTATAGCCTAGAAAGACCCAGGGACGGTTTCACTCTGTCCCATGGGGTTGCTATTAGTCGAAATTGATTTGACGGCACCTAACAACAACAGTTAAAGAAAATAAAAATGAAATTGAGAATTGCTGGAGTAGCAGAAATCATAAAAATAAAAGGGCATACTTGAACTGAAAAATGTATAGGGAAGAAAATATAACATAATATAAACAATCAATAACTCAACAGGTATCCTGAACAGCAGATTAGATGGGTGTAACAAAAAAGAATACATAAAAATGAAGCCTAAATACAAAGAAAAACACACACAAGCAGATGGCGGCAAAACTGCTGAAAACCAAACACACAGAAAAAATACTAAAGACACTAACAAAAGCCAGAACAGAGAGAAAAAAACACAAATTACTTTTGAAGGAACAAGAGACTGATGGCAACTTCTCAAAAACTATGAAATTCTGCAGAAAATAAGATGACATCTTTAAAGTGCTGAAATAAAATATCCGTCAACTTATTTACCCACTGAAAATTGTTGAAGAATACAGAGAAACAGAGGCATTTTCAGCCAAAAAATATCTGAAAGAATTTACAAAAGTAACACAGGATGCTCGTCAGGCTAAAGAAGAATATTCCCATACGTACATATATTTGTTGTCTGCCATGAAGTCAGCTCCATCATGGCGACCCTACCGGGCAGAGCAGGGCGGCCCACAGGGTCTCCAGCACTGTCCTCTCTAGGGAAGCAGATGGCCACATCTCTCTTCTGCAGAGAGGCTGACGGGTTGGAACCAGCAACCTTTCGGTCCAGCTGAGTGCCCTCCTTTATCTTTCTCAAAAAAGGAAGCCAAGACTGCAGCCTGACCACCAACTTCATTTTCAGGATCTCCTTCCAGGTGGCCTGTCACAAACTCGCACACCAACAGGGGCCAAACACTGCCGTGTCCAAACCTCCTCTGGGAGTTCAGAAAGAACTAAAACAGCAGCGTTCATTGTCACACTTCCCTGACCGCACCTGCCATGTCAGTGGTCATCACCGACGTAACGGCATTTAGAGAGTGCTTTGTGTTTACACCCACAAGGTCCAATCTCTAACTGAGATCCATCCCAATCTTCCTGCAGTTGTATGCGATCTCAGAACCCAAGGACCAGATCCCACGCATTAAAATGAAAAGTATTAACCCCAATGGCACCATCTGGAGTTTTTCTTTTATTATATACTTTCATTGCCTTGAAATCCAAGATATGTTTACAACACTTCCATGAAGGGAATGAACTACGACTTCCTCTGCTTTAGTGTAAAGGACACCACCGTAAGTGCCTCTATCCAAAGAGGCATATGTTATTCCTATTATCTGGCTATACCTACTTCATTTATTAGGATATTAAGAATATTTAAACCATCCACATTAAAAAATGTCCTATAATAACAACTTAGGATATAAAATTAGATCATCGTGTCAATATCGATCTATTTTCCAACCTCTGCTGTTCGATCCAAGGAAGTTTAACTCTGGTTCTCTATTTCTGCTTAGCAAGATTTGTAAAACATGTCAGTCCTGCATTATGGTTTATTCCAATCTGTTCCTTTTTTTTTTTTTACTCCAATGATCACCAGACTGGGAAGAAAGCCTATGAGAACTGAATAAACTAGATTTTTAAAATATTGAACAGACTGATTCTACTTAACATCATACATATCTGAGATACTCAAGGTCCTTTACAATGAGGTATAAATCAGAGCTATAATGAGTGACTAAAAGGAACAGCTTAGCTTTTAGGAAAAATGCTTGTTTACTTAGGAAGAAAAGACTTGGCTGGCACTCCACTCCTTCTACATTCCCTTGATAATGGGGCAGAATCTTTAGCTTACAAAGCCATATGTAACCTAACTAAAGGCAAACACCAAGACCACCGGTTAAAAGATCTCTACGGGATAGTATATTTAGGTCTGGTGGTTTGCCCTGTAACTGTGTACTTAATCAACATGGTAAACCCGTTGCCTTCAAGTCGATTCAGACTCATAGCAACCCTACAGGACAGAGCAGAACTGCCCCAGAGAGTTTCCAAGGAGCGCCTGGTGGATTCGAACTGCCGACCTTTTGGTTAGCAGCTATAGTTCTTAACCACACCACCAGGGGTTCCAAACCCAATCAACATGGCAGGCGACACCAATTAAAGGTCCTGAAATAAATTAGACTAGGCACGAAGAGTGATCAACGAGGGCTGGAATTTTAATCAGTATTTAAAAATCCTAGACGTGGCGTTCAGTTTTTAAAGCAACTGATGCTAAATAATAATTGTAACATGACTGACAGTATTTACAATACAGAATATAGAAAAAGACAGTGTTAGTTATGCGGACTTTCTCAAATGCAGCCTGATGATTTTGATGGAGGTGGGCTATGGGTGGGTGTGTGTGCACTTGTACACATAACCCAAGTGTGAAGTAGTACAAAAAAGGTTGCCTATTTTCACAGTTCCAAAGATTTTATTTCAACATTTTAAAATGCACAAAAACTAAATTTAATTACCTAGAAACAGCTTCTAAAATAATCATTTATTTTTTTATTCGACAAATACTTGAACGACCCAAGAAAACAACGATAAATAAGACATACAAGGTATATTACTACCTTGAAGAGACCCAGACAAGTAATCTGGCAATTACAGAATGACAAACCTCTCTAACTAGTTGAAGTAAAACACTGGGGGAGCCAACTACAGGGCTCTGTGCACACTCTCAAGGGGCTGGAAATATACTTCATAAAGGAAAGTCACACTGGAAGTGAGCCCAAAAAGATGAAGAGGAACTGGCAAGAGAGGCAGGGAGGAAAGAGGACTTTAGGTTGTGGCATCAGCCTTCATAAAGCCACAAAAGTGAGGAAAAAAGAAACAATAACTAAGAAACTGGTAATGACAGGAATCAACAACTAATTTATTAGTAGGAAGTAACTACCATTTATTGACATCCTATTACACAGGACTAGCCTTCTTAAGCACATTCATTCTAATATTTGAAGCTTTTCAAGTGTCATTCTCTTCATTTTACAGACGAATAAATTAAGGGTCAAAGAGAATAATCTGCCCGGTCAGGGAAAAATTCTGAATTACTTGAAATGACCAAAAAGATTACCTGGAGTCCTGTCTAGCACATCTTTCCACGTTACCTCCACCTTCCCACCCTTTATTGTCTGAGAAATTTTGAAACTCCATAAGTTATAAATAAATGATGTTGTTGTTGTTAGGTGCCATCGAGTCAGTTCCAACTCATAGCGACCCCGTGTACAACAGAACAAAACACTGCCGGGTCCTGCGTCATCCTCACAATCGTTGCTATGTTTGAGCCCATTGTTGCAGCCACTGTGTCAGTCCATCTCGTTGAGGGTTTTCCTCTTTTTCACTGCCCCTCTGCCTTACCAAGGATGATGTCCTTCTCCAGCCATTGGTCCCTCCTGATAACATGTCCAAAGTACATGAGATGAAGCCTTGCCATTCTCACTTCCAAGCAGCACTCTGGCTGTACTTCTTTCAAGACAGATTTGCTCGTTCTTCTGGCAGTCCGTGGTATATTCAATATTCTTCACCAACACCATAATTCAAAGGCATCAATTCTTCTTCAGTCTTCCTCATTCTTTGTCCAGTTTTCACACGCATACAAGGCAACTGAAAATACCATGGCTCAGGTCAGGCGCACCTGAAGCCTCAAAGTGACGTCTTTGTTTTTCAACACTTTAAAGAGGTCTTTTGCACCAGATCTGTCCAATGCAATGGGTCGTTTTGCTTCTTGACTGCTGCTTCCATGGGCACTGATTGTAGATTCAAGTAAAATGAAACCTTTGACAACTTCAGTCTTTTCTCCATTTATCATGATGTGGGGTATTTGTTTTCTTTATGTTGAAGTGTAATCCATACTGAAGGCTGTGTGGTCTTTGATCTTCATCAGTAAGTGCTTCCAGTCCTCTTCACTTTCAGCAAGCAAGGCTGTGTCATCTGCATATCACAGGTTGTTAATGAGTCTTCCTCCGATTCCGATGTCCCATTCTTCTTCATATAGTCCAGCTTCTGGGACTATTTGCTCAGCATACAGACTGAATAAGTATGGTGAAAGGACATAACCTTGAGGCACACCTTTCCTGATTTTAAACCATGCAGTATCCCCTTGTTCTGTTTGAACGACTGCTTCTGGCCCAAGTGCAGATTCAGAAGGGGACATGGAATGAGGGATAGGACTGCTGATGTCGGATGGCTCTTGGCTGAAAGCAGAGAATACCACAGCGATATTTACCTGTGTTTTACTGACCATGCAAATGCATTCAACTGCGTGGATCATAACAAACTATGGATAACATTTCAAAGAACGGGAATTCCAGAACACTTAATTGTGCTCAGGTAATTGATGCAACGCAAATTATTCCTGTCCACAGTTAGGCAGCTGAGTGTTGTCCGGCGGATGTGCAACTGATTTCCCTTCCCCTAAGGCCAGTTCTAAATCTATTAAGCAATTTCATGTCCCTACATCTGGTGGTCTGTCTATACATGAGTCTGCTATTTGGATTCTCCTTTGAACCATTTATAACATCTTAGTGGTTCCCACATTAATTAATGACTTAAATAATACCTTTGGTATGTGTTTTTTTATATTTGTAATGACAATCATGATTTTATATATATATAAATATTTTTCAAACTATCCTTTAATAACTACAAAGCACAGAATCACATTCTGAAGTCTTGTGTGGAGTCTCTATGGGTCAAAAGACAAGGCTCCTTTCATTATACTACAACTCACTACTTTCTTTTTATTTTTGAATGTTAATGGCAACATATTTTTTTTAAAACCTGTTACAAACAGTCTTACCAACTTTTTTATAGTCCACGTGATAAAACTGACTAAAAAGGGCAGCACGAGGCTACCCTGATTCTCTCACTGACTTCACGCACCCCTAATTTCTGAGCCTCCTGTGGAGTAGAAAATGGAAGAAAAGCACCTTCTCTCATTCCGGAGACTTACTCCCTACAGTCAGGCAACCAGCAAGAGAAGGAACAGACCTACAACGCCTGCCGTTTACTACTCCATTGGCGTAATTCAAGTGAAATCCCATGGAGCAAGTTCTGGGATGATTCAAATGTACTGATATAATCAATAAGAGAAAGGTGGCGATCTGAGAAATTACTAAATCCTTGTCTCCTGCTTTGGCTGATTATACTTTTTAAGTTAGGTTCTCTTTCTTGACCTCATCTCTTTTGAGGAAAAAAAAAATTACAGATTATTTCCGTTGAATCAAAATGAATGCCCACTAGAAAAAAGAAAAAACTAACACAAATACTCAAAAGTACACCATGTAAACTGAAATAGCCACGCAACATGAAATACCCAAAAACATGATGGACCACTGTTACGATGATATTCATTCAATTCACAAAGAAACTACAAAGACTTTAATTTAAAAAGGAAGAAAAAGCCAGTAAAGACACTTACAGATGTATTTGTTTACCTCCATAATAAAGCTGACAGTATGAAGTGTCTTTTGTACGTGACAATGACACGAGTTAAAGGTATGCTTCTTTGAAACCAAACATTTACCCTTTGCCACTGGTGAAAGGCAACATGATCTCTTTACAAAGTCTCGTCTTTTTCAATAAATTTTGCATGAAAACGTGTTATGCTGGCACAAAGTTGCCTGCTGTCACACTGGAAGTGTAATAAATGTTTAATGAAAACAACACCACGCAGCTTGGTGTCAGACAACAGCTATCGCACAGCCCTGCTTTGATCCAGACAGACACTTAAAAGGAGTCCGAGCATGCTCTGCACCACAGAACTCTATAACCTATATGCAAATGCGGTAAATTAGCATAAATGACTTCCTACTGCATGAAGAAGTAAGAGCTAATGAAAAATATGACAGGCTCTACGAGTATGTAACTGCTGTCAAAACTCAGAGTCCAACATTCCCAAAGCACTTCCAACATCTCCTGTCAAGTACTGGGTAAGAAAAACCTTATCAATAGGAATTTATTACATGAAACTCTACAACTGAAGACCCTGGAACACGGCCAAGGTTAAAGCCATGACATACACACATACATACATACATATATGCACATATATATGATTACTACATAGCCTCAGTCTTCCTATACACACTATTAATATTTAAAGCTTTTCAAGTATCCTTAGCCTAATTTTACAGAAGAATAAATTAAGTCTTAAGGAGAATGACTTGTACTGTCAGGAAAAAAAATTAAAGAAATTGAAATGAATAAAACTTATTATACTTTTTAAAATTTAACTGAAACTTTCCCAGAAAGCTTACTTTTTTTTTTTCTTAAGCTATACTATTCAGAATGGCTAGATGCTAAAGGCAGTAATTCCTATGAATTTCTATGAATAAAAAGTACAGGCTGCCTTTACTGAAGAGCCCTAGTGATGCAGTGGTTGAGAGCTTGCCTGCTAACCAAAAGGTCAGCAGTTCAAATCCACCAACTGCTCCCTGGAAATCCTATGGGGCAGTTCTACTCGGTCCTAAGGCTTTCTGTGGTTTTAGTCTATAAAGACATATCTAAAATAGTTGTGGTATAAGAAATATAAATTTCAATTTTACTATACAATTTTTAATGAAAGATCTTATAAATTGGTAACTACAAACCACGAGCTATATTTGAAGTCCAATTCCATGGCCATCCCAGTAGGCTCTCCATATGTTCTTTAGAAAGATTTAAGGAAGATAATTGGTTTAGTAGGAATCACAACTTAGTATAAGGAACTGTTTTTAAATGTATCCCCCTCTCATTACTCATTAAAAACAACTGTTTCAGTTGTCAGGCTATGAATTTGTATACTCAGAGGGAAATTCTCACCTCTCTCTAAAAGTACAAACTTTCAGGAAGTTACGTGAAGAAATAATGGAAGAAAGTGTAAACTCAAATGTTTGAGTAAAATACCCCGAGACCTGATGGTATTTATAAGGGAAGAGCATCCATTTACTGAAAAGCTAATAAGGGGATAAAAAAGCAAAAACCTTTCACAGTAGGTCATAAAGACGGGCACACTTAGGAACACGTTAAATAGGTTTCTAATGAATCCTAAAGTTACTCAAAATTAAGAAGAAACAATTTGCTAGGAAACAACTAATTTAAACCAAAGTTTCTTGGCTGGTGATTTAAATCAGGACTGAAAATAGATTTAAATCTAATGCATCCAAACTCTACTCTTAAGAGTACTATTGCAACTGAAGTGAAAATATTAAGAGGTTGCTGTTGTCTACTCACATACACATCAACAACTAATTTTTCAAGATCAAGATATTTATATCGAAGGCCCAGTAACACCCTAACCCACAAAAGTCCCAGATGGGGTGTGCAAAGTTCACCATCATCAAACCAAGTTGCAATTATGAGATTCCATGACAAGTTTAGTATTTCTGATTTTTTGAATCTCAGTAAGAGTTTGTTTGACAAAACAATGTTAAGTGTCCAGATTTAGTAACTCCACTCCATGACTTGGGTCAGGTGTACCTTAGTCCTCAAGGTGACAGCTTTGCTTTTTAACACTTTAAAGCGGACTTCCGCAGCAGATTTGCCCAGTGCAATATATCGTTTCATTTCTTGACTGCTGCATCCGCGGGCATTGCTTGTGGATCCAAGTAAAATGAAATCCTTGACAACTTCAATCTTTTCTTCATTTATCCCAATGCCCTCATTAATTAGGATCACTCATTTGTACTTGAGCGTTTCTCTCCTGTTTTTATCTTTCCCAACTTATAAAACACACCTTACCCGCTTTTCCATTATTGCACCTTCTGCTTTGTGCTTCACAAATGTACGTCTTATGTTCTATCAGTATTTACGTAACACTGATATTCCCGAATTGGTTAGATAAAAACAAGTATTTTCCCACACGAAGAACAGAAGCACCTGGGCTATTCTCTCACACGTGAAGAAGCATCTCGGTTATTTACAAGCACAAGCTAAAACGCCTGTCACCGGGCTGCTCAGCTGTTCATGAATCCTTTTTCCTTTCTCTCCACCCATCTACGTTCTTTGTTTTGAAATCCTTGGAAAGAGATAGCTAATGAAAATGTCACTAAATTTAATTAAGGCTCAAAAAGTTTTATGGTTGTATTAAATATAATTTAAAATAAAGGGTGGGAAATCAAAAAAGGAAGAGACAGGGAGAAAAGAAGGAATCTTTTACCAACAACAGGTATCTGGTCTGATCAGAGGAAAATGAGGTACAGAGTAGCTTTTCAGTTCTCTTGGCTATTTTCTAGGGAAGATTAAACAATAGCATATCACTTAACCTCAAACACTTTCTCTCATCATCAATAATTATGAATTATAAAAGAACTAAGACAGGATACTGGTTAAGAGTCCAGGTAAATGGGAAAAAGTCAGGGTGCTATGGTCAGTCAACCTGAATGAGAAGCTTAGCTCTGCCACTTACTAGTGCTATGACAATAGGCCTATGCTTCATCTGTACAAAATTTATTCTTAATAAAAGTACCTATTTCATGAGGTTATTACGAAGATTAAATGAGATAATGCATGTCAACCATGATACTTAGAAAATGTATTTAAAAAGCTAGATGCTTCTATTATACCCACTGTAAGTAAAGCACTTTGTTCATACTCCATGCAAACCTGATCATGTCATCATTCTCCTTAAAATTCTTCACTAACTTCCCGCTGCCTTTAGGATTCAGTCCAAACTTCTCAACATAATTTATAAGGACCTCCCAGAATCGCCTCTAATCATTATTTCTCTTCTACTCTAAATAGATTTCAGTTCCTCAAACACACCAAACCCCCTTGCTTACCCACAAGTCTTTCAGTGTGTAAACACCACTTCCATGGAGAATCCTTCTCTGACACGTTGACTAGTCTACATCAACCAGCTTAATATTCATGGAGGACCCTGCTGGCTGCTCACTCGCCAGGATTCCTAACCTGCTGTTCAGGTAATAATGTACCCAGGTCCCAGGAATAAATTATGATCGAAGGAAACCAATTCATTCAACAAATAACCGCAGTATGGAGGGGAGACGGGAGGGTAGAGGGGGTTAGAAACTGGCAAAATGGTCCCGAAAGGAGAGACTGGAAGGAGGGAGCGGGCTGACGCATTGGGGGAGAGTAAGTGCGAGTATGTAGTAAGGTGTATAAAAGTTTATACGTGAGACTGGCTTGATTTGTAAACTTTCACTTAAAGCACAATGAAAATTATTAAAAAAAATAAATAACCGCATGCCTATCATGTGCCCACACCCTGTATTAGTGCTTGGCATAGCTCTGAACAAAAAGACACAGATCTCTACCCTCACAGAGTGTACATTTTAGGCCCAGTGTGATATTCAGTAAACGATAAAATAGGTAAAAAAATAATAATAATAATGCATGTTACACAGTGATAACTACTATTTAAAAAGGGTGGGGGGGGAGGTAGCAGTATCAAACACAGTGGTCAGAAGTTTCTGAGAAGCTAAAGGTAAACAAAGAACTGAAGCCGATAAGGGAGTCAGCCATACAGATCTTGGGCAAGGGAGAACGGTCACCGCAAAAGCCCTAGCGCGAGATCGTGCCTGACACATAAAAGGGTCGGCAAGAAGACCATACAGCTGGAGCTGAGTGAGTGGAAAGAAGAGTAGGAACTGAAGTCAGAGGAGTAACAAAGTCAGATCATTTAGGGCCTTATATTGTTGCTGTGTGCTGTCAAGTCAATTCCGACTTAAACCTGTAGGACAGAGAAGAATGGCCCCATAGGGTTTTTAAGGCTGTAATTTTTATGGGAGCAGACTGTGAGATCGTTTTTCCCAGGGGGCAGCTGGTGGGTTTGAACAGCCGATCTTTCAACCACTGTGCCACCAGGGCTCCTTTTAGGGCCCTGTAGGCCACTGTAGGAAACCCTGGTGGCATAGTGGTTAAGTGCTACGGCTGCTAACCAAAAGGTCGGCAGTTGGAATCCACGAGGCGCTCTTTGGAAACCCTACAGGGCAGTTCTACTCTGTCCTATAGGGTCGCTATGAGTCGGAATCGACTCGACAGCAGTGGGTTTGGTTTGGTTTAGGCCACTGTAAATACAGCTGGTCCCCATTGTTTATGAAAGCTGATTTACGAATTCTCCTATTCACTAAAAGTTATCTGTAGTGCAAAGATCAAAACAGCACTTCTGCAGTCGTTCACAGGCATGCACAGGCCATGGAAAACTAAGTCACCTGAAGGGCTCTCCCCCAGCTGAGGTCAAACCAGGCCACACTCTGCCTTCTCATTTCTGCTCTGAAGCTGCAAACACTATCCTTTCCGTGGCCATTCAGTGCTACGTTTTTTCACGTTTTTGTGCTTTTTACTGGTGATTCTGCTGTTTAAGATGGCTCCCAAGCGTAATGCTGAAGTGATACCTAACATCCTAAGTGCAAGAAGCCTGGGATGTACGTCACGGAGTTAATATGCCTGTTAAAGCGTGAGTTATAGTGCTGTTGGCCATTCAGTTGTTCAATGTTGCTGAATCAACAATACGGTACGTTCAGAAAAAGGAAGAAGTAAGTCACCGATCTGCAAGTGAAGCTGCTACAGGAAGTGCTCCGGTAACATCTACAGGGAATGACGAAGCCGCGGAAAAGCGGCTAAATTTGCAGACTCACAAGATGACAGCCCATAAGCAAAGCATAGTGGACACCATTGTTCTAAGGCCGAAAGCCAAAGAAATTTATGATCACCTTACCCAGGATCGGAAAACGTTAAGCTGAAGCTAGTGTTTTATTGTAAATACTATTTATATTTATTTGTAAGAAATATCTATTAAATCATGTACTTTTTAACAGAAACGCATATAAAACAAGGCTATACACTGATCGGTTGATTAAAATGCTGTGACCAGAGGCTCACAGGAACCCAGCCCTAGAAGCAACGTCTCAGTATCACTAATTCAGCGTTCACAGCAACTTCACAGAACATAACTACTGCAGAACACGAGAATCAACCGTACTTTGCTTTTTAGTCTGAGTGAAATGTGGAACCACTAAAGAATTTTGAGCAGAGACATGATGCAAAATTTGAGTTCAGTTTTTAAAAAACCACTTTGGCGTTTATGTTGAGAATTGACCATAAGGAAGCGAAAGTAAACATAGGGCAATGAGCTAGGAAGCAATCACGGTTAATTCAGGAAAGGGACGGTGGTAGGAGCAGCGAGGGGAACGTAAATCAGGAAGGGGATGGTGCTGGGCGCAGCGAGGGGAACGTGGTCGGTTACTGGATCTACTGAGAAAGTATCGACAGACAGATTTCAGCATGCTGGGTATGAGACAAAGAGGAATCACAGATGACTTCAATTTTTTTTTTAATTGTGCTGTAGCTGAAAATTTACAGCTCAAGTTAACTTCTGATACAAAAACTTATACACACATTGTTATGTGACCCTAGTTGCTCTCCCTATAATGTAAACCGCACACTCCTCCTTCCACCTCATGTATCCTGTACACAGTCAACCAGCTCTTGTCCCTTTCTGCCTTCTCATCCCACCTCGGGACAGAAGCCACCCCTTTGGTCTTGTGTATCTGCTTGAACTAAGGAGTACACTCTTCGTGAGTATCATCTTGTTTTATAGTCCAGTCTAACCTTTGTCTGAAGAGTGGGCTTCAGGAATGGTTTTAGATCTGGGTTAACAGTGCCTGGGGGCCACGGCTTCAGGGGTTCCTCTAGTCTCAGTGAGACCATTAAGTGTGGTCTTTTTATGTGAATTTGAATTCTGCTCCACACTTTTCTCCTGCTCCATTAGGGACTCTCTGTTGTGTTCCCTGTCAGGTAGCCTGGCGCCATTAGTTGTTCTGGTCTCAGGCTGATGGACTCTCTGGTTTATCCAGACCTTTTGTCTCTTGGGCTCATATTTGCTTTGCGTCTTTGGTGTTCTTCATTCTCCTTTGCTCCAGTAGGTTGGGACCCACTGATGTATCTTAGATGGCTGCTCCCAAGCTTTTAAGAACCCAGACAGCACTCACCAGAGTGGGATGTATAACTTTTTCTTAATAAACTTTGTTATGCCTATTGACCTAGATGTCCTCTGAAACCATGGTCCCCCGTCCTACCCTCCCCACCCCCCCACCCTGCTACTCTGTCCCTCAAAGTGTTTGGTTGTGTTCAGCAAACTTCTTAGCTTTTGGTTTAGTCCAATTGTGCCGACCTTCCCTGTATTGTGTGTTGTCCTTCCCTTCACCTAAGATAATTCTTGTTTGGTTCAAGCACAGAAACAATTGTGAGGATGGCACAGGACCGGGCAGTGTTTCGTTCTGTTATGCACAGCATAGCTGTCAGAACCAACTCAACGGCACCTAATGACAACCATCTAGTTAGTGAATACTCCTCTCCCTCCCTCTCCACCCTTGAAACCATCAAAGAATGTTTTCTTCTGTGTTTAAACCTTGAGTTCTTATAATAGTGGTCTCACAGTATTTGAACTTTTGCGACTGACTAATTTCACTCAGCATAATGCCTTCTGGATTCATCCATGTTGTGAGATGTTTTGCGGAGTCATCATTGTTACTGTTGCATAGTATTCCATTGTGTGTATTACCATGATTTGTTTATCCATTCGTCTGTTGATGGGCACCTAGGTTATTTTCATCTTTTTGCTATTGTGAATACTGCTACAATGAACATGGGTGTGCATGTATCTATTGGTGTGACGGCTCTTATTTCTCTAGGATATATTCCAAGGAGTGGGGTTGCTGGATCATATAGTATTTTTATCTCTAGCTTTTTAAAGGAAGCACTAAATCCATTTCCAAAGTGCTTCTACCACTCTGCATTCCCACTAGCAACACATAAGTATTCCACTCTCCACAACCTCTCCAACATTTATTATTTTGTGTTTTTTGGATTAACGCTAGCCTTGTTGGGGTGAGATGGTACCTCATTGCAATTTTGATTTGCATTTCTCTAATGGCTAATGATCGTGAGCATTTCCTCGTGTATCTGGTAGCTGCCTGAATGTCCTCTTTGGTGAAGTGCCTGTTCATATCCTTTGCCCATTTTTTAATTCGGTTATTTGTCTTTTGTTTTTTAGGTTTTGCAGTATCTTGTAGATTTTAGAGATTAGGCGCTGATTGAATTTCTCGTAGTCAAAATTTTTTTCCCAGTCTCTGGGTTGTCTTTTCATTTTTTTTTTTATTATTAACTTTTATTGAGCTTCAAGTGAACGTTTACAAATCAAGTCCATCTGTCACATATAAGTTTACATACATCTTACTCCGTACTCCCACTTGCTCTCCCCCTAATGAGTCAGCCCTTCTAGTATCTCCTTTCGTGACAATTTTGCCAGCTTCCCACTCTCTCTATCCTCCCATCCCCCCTCCCGACAGGAGACGCCAACACAGTCTCAAGTGTCCACCTGATATAATTAGCTCACTTTTCATCAGCATCTCTCTCCTACCCACTGTCCAGTCCCTTTCATGTCTGACGAGTTGTCATCAGGGATGGTTCCTATCCTGTGCCGACAGAAAGTCTGGGGAGCATGTCCGCCGGGATTCCTCTAATCTCAGTCAGACCATTAAGTATGGTCTTTTTATGAGAATTTGGGGTCTGCATCCCACTGATCTCCTGCTCCCTCAGCGGTCCTCTGCTGTGCTCCCTGTCAGGGCAGTCATCGATTGTGGCCAGGCACCAACTAGTTCTTCTGGTCTCAGGATGATGTAGGTCTCTGGTTCATGCAGCCCTTTCTGTCTCTTGGGCTCTTAGTTGTCGTGTGACCTTGGTGTTCTTCATTCTCCTTTGCTCCAGGTGGGTAGAGACCAATTGATGCATCCTAGATGGCCGCTTGTTAGCATTTAAGACCCCAGATGCCACATTTCAAAGTGGGATGCAGAATATTTTCATAATAGAATTATTTTGCCAATTGACTTAGACGTCCCCTTAAACCATGGTCCCCAAACCCCTCCCCTTGCTCCACTGACCTTTGAAGCATTCATTTTATCCCGGAAACGTCTTTGCTTTTGGTCCAGTCCAATTCAGCTGACCTTCCATGTATTAAGTGTTGTCCTTCTCCTCACCTACAGCAGTTCTTATCTACTGATTAATCAATAAAAAACCCTCTCCCACCCTCCCTCCCTCCCCCCCTCGTAACCACAAAAGTATGTGTTCTTCTCAGTTTTTACTATTTCTCAAGATCTTATAATAGTGGTCTTATACAGTATTTGTCCTTTTGCCTCTGACTCATTTCGCTCAGCATAATGCCTTCCAGGTTTCTCCATGTTATGAAATGTTTCACAGATTCGTCACTGTTCTTTATCGATGCGTAGTATTCCATTGTGTGAATATACCACAATTTATTTACCCATTCATCTGTTGATGGACACCTTGGTTGCTTCCAGCTTTTTGCTATTGTAAACAGAGCTGCCATAAGCATGGGTGTGCATATATCTGTTTGTGTGAAGGCTCTTGTTTCTCTAGGGTATATTCCGAGGAGTGGGATTTCTGGGTTGTATGGTAGTTCTATTTCTAACTGTTTAACATAACGCCAGATAGATTTCCAAAGTGGTTGTATCATTTTACATTCCCACCAGCAGTGTATAAGAGTTCCAATCTCTCCACAGCCTCTCCAACATTTACTATTTTGTGTTTTTTGGATTAATGCCAGCCTTGTTGGAGTGAGATGGAATCTTATCGTCATTTTAATTTGCATTTCTCTAATGGCTAATGATCGAGAGCATTTTCTCATGTATCTGTTAGCTGCCTGAATATCTTCTTTAGTGAAGTGTGTGTTCATATCCTTTGCCCACTTCTTGATTGGGTTGTTTGTCTTTCTGTGGTCGAGTTTTGACAGAATCATGTACATTTTAGAGATCGGGCGCTCGTCGGAGATGTCATAGCTGAAAATTCTTTCCCAGTCTGTAGGTGGTCTTTTTCCTCTTTTGGTGAAGTCTTTAGATGAGCATAGGTGTTTGATTTTTAGGAGCTCCCAGTTATCAGGTTTCTCTTCGTCATTTTTGGTAATGTTTTTTATTCTGTTTATGCCTTGTATCAGGGCTCCTAGGGTTGTCCCTATTTTTTCTTCGATGATCTTTATCATTTTAGTCTTTATGTTTAGGTCTTTGATCCACTTGGAGTTACTTTTTGTGCTTGGTGTGAGGTATGGGTCCTGTTTCATTTTTTTGCAAATGGATATCCAGTTATGCCAGCACCATTTGTTAAAAAGACTATCTTTTCCCCAATTAACTGACACCGGGCCTTTGTCAAATATCAGCTGCTCATATGTGGATGGATTTGTATCTGGGTTCTCAATTCTGTTCCATTGGTCTATGTGCCTGTTGTTGTACCAGTACCAGGCTGTTTTGACTACTGCGGCTGTATAATAGCTTCTGAAATCAGGTAGAGTGAGGTCTCCCACTTTCTTCTTCTTTTTCAGTAATGCTTTGCTTATCCGAGGCTTCTTTCCCTTCCATATGAAATTGGTGATTTGTTTCTCTAGCACCTTAAAAAATGACATTGGAATTTGGATCGGAAGTGCATTATATGTATAGATGGCTTTTGGTAGAATAGACATTTTTACTATGTTAAGTCTTCCTATCCATGAGCAAGGTATGTTTTTCCACTTAAGTATATCCTTTTTAATTTCTTGTAGTAGAGCTATGTAGTTTTCTTTGTATAGGTCTTTTACATCCTTGGTAAGATTTATTCCTAAGTATTTTATCTTCTTGGGGGCTACTGTGAATGGTATTGATTTGGTGATTTCCTCTTTGATGTTCTTTTTGTTGATGTAGAGGAATCCAAGTGATTTTTGTATGTTTATTTTATAACCTGAGACACTGCCAAACTCTTCTATTAGTTTCAGTAGTTCTCTGGAGGATTCCTTAGGGTTTTCTGTGTATAAGATCATGTCATCTGCAAATAGAGATAATTTTACTTCCTCCTTGCCAATCCGGATGCCTTTTATTTCTTTGTCTAGCCTAATTGCCCTGGCTAGGACTTCTAGCACGGTGTTGAATAAGAGCGGTGATAAAGGGCATCCTTGTCTGGTTCCCGTTCTCAAGGGAAATGCTTTCAGCTTCTCTCCATTTAGAGTGATATTGGCTGTTGGCTTTGCATAGATGCCCTTTATTATGTTGAGGAATTTTCTTTCAATTCCTATTTTGGTGAGAGTTTTTATCATAAATGGGTGTTGGACTTTGTCAAATGCCTTTTCTGCATCAATTGATAAGATCATGTGGTTTTTGTCTTTTGTTTTATTTATGTGATGGATTCCATTAATGGTTTTTCTGATATTAAACCAGCCCTGCATACCTGGTATAAATCCCACTTGATCAGGGCGAATTATTTTTTTGATATGTTGTTGAATTCTATTGGCTAGAATTTTGTTGAGGATTTTTGCATCTATGTTCATGAGGGATATAGGTCTGTAATTTTCTTTTTTTGTAATGTCTTTACCTGGTTTTGGTATCAGGGAGATGGTGGCTTCATAGAATGAGTTGGGTAGTAATACGTCATTTTCTATGCTTTGAAATACCTTTAGTAGTAGTGGTGTTAACTCTTCTCTGAAAGTTTTTAGAACTCTGCAGTGAAGCCGTCCGGGCCAGGGCTTTTTTTTGTTGGGAGTTTTTGATTACCGTTTCAATCTCTTTTTTTGTTATGGGTCTATTTAGTTGTTCTGCTTCTGAATGTGTTAGGTAGGTAGGTAGTGTTTTTCCAGAAATTCATCCATTTCTTCTAGGTTTGCAAATTTGTTAGAGTACAATTTTTCGTAATAATCTGATATGATTCTTTTAATTTCAGTTGGGTCTGTTGTGACGTGGTTCTTCTCGTTTCTTATTCGGGTTATTTGTTTCCTTTCCTGTATTTCTTTAGTCAGTCTAGCCAATGGTTTATCAATTTTGTTAATTTTTTCAAAGAACCAGCTTTTGGCTTTGTTAATTCTTTCAATTGTTTTTCTGTTCTCTAATTCATTTAGTTCAGCTCTAATTTTTATTATTTGTTTTCTTCTGGTGCCTGATGGATTCTTTTGTTGCTCATTTTCTATTTGGTCAAGTTATAGGGACAGTTCTCTGATTTTGGCTCTTTCTTCTTTTTGTATGTGTGCATTTATCGATATAAATTGGCCTCTGAGCACTGCTTTTGCTGTGTCCCAGAGGTTTTGATAGGAAGTATTTTCATTCTCGTTGCATTCTACTATGAATTTCCTTATTCCCTCCTTTTTTCAGGAGGGTATTGTTCAGTTTCCAAGTATTTGATTTCTTTTCCCTAGTTTTTCTGTTATTGATTTCTACTTTTATTGCCTTGTGGTCTGAGAAGATGCTTTGTAATATTTCGATGTTTTGGACTCTGCAAAGGTTTGTTTTATGACCTAATATGTGGTCTGTTCTAGAGAATGTTCCATGCGTGCTAGAAAAAAAAAAAGTATACTTTGCAGCAGTTGGGTGGAGAGTTCTGTATAAGTCAATGAGGTCAAGTTGGTTGACTGTTGATTAGGTCTTCTGTGTCTCTATTGAGCTTCTTACTGGATGTCCTGTCCTTCTCCAAAAGTGGTGTGTTGAAGTCTCCTACTATAATTGTGGAGGTGTCTATCTCACTTCTCAGTTCTGTTAAAATTTGATTTATGTATCTTGCAGCCCTGTCATTGGGTGCATAAATATTTAATATGGTTATGTCTTCCTAATAATTGTCCCTTTTATCATTATGTAGTGTCCTTCTTTATCCTTTGTGGTGGATTTAAGTCTAAAGTCTATTTTGTCAGAAATTAATATTGCCACTCCTCTTCTTTTTTGCTCATTGTTTGCTTGATATACTTTTTTCCATCCTTTGAGTTTTAGTTTGTTTGTGTCTCTAAGTCTAAGGTGTGTCTCTTGTAGGCAGCATATTGACGGATCATGTTTCTTTGTCCAGTCCAAAACTCTCTGTCTCTTTATTGGTGCATTTAGTCCATTTATATTCAGCGTAATTATAGATAGATAAGTGTTTAGTGTTGTCATTTTGATGCCTTTTTATGTGTGTTGTTGACAATTTCATTTTTCCACATACTTTTTTGTGCTGAGACGTTTTTCTTAGTAAATTGTGAGATCCTCATTTTCGTAGTGTTTGACTTTATGTTTGTTGGGTCGTTAGGTTTTTCTTGGCTTTTATCTTGAGTTATGGAGTTGTTATACCTTTGTGGTTACCTTATTATTTACCCCTATTTTTCTAAGTAAAAACCTAACTTGTATTGTTCCATATCGCCTTGTATCACTCTCCGTATGGCAGTTCTATGCCTCCTGTATTTAGTCCCTCTTTTTGATTATTGTGATCTTTTACATACTGACTTCTGTGATTCCCTGTTATGAGTTTTTTTTTTTTTTTAATTAATCTTAATTTGTTTTTGTGATTCCCCTATTTGAGTTGATATCAGGATGTTCTGTTTTGTGACCTTGTGTTGTGCTGGTATCTGATATTATTGGTTTTCTGACCAAACAATATCCTTTAGTATTTCTTGTAGCTTTGGTTTGGTTTTTGCAAATTCTCTAAACTTGTGTTTATCTGTAAATATCTTAATTTCTCCTTCATATTTCAGAGAGAGTTTTGCTGGATATATGATCCTTGGCTGGCAGTTTTTCTCCTTCAGTGTTCTGTATATGCCGTCCCATTCCCTTCTTGCCTGCATGGTTTCTG
Organism: Loxodonta africana; assembly: GCF_030014295.1. Lineage (NCBI taxonomy): Eukaryota > Metazoa > Chordata > Mammalia > Proboscidea > Elephantidae > Loxodonta > Loxodonta africana. The sequence continues at coordinate 75,115,853 of NC_087364.1, read as the reverse complement.
CTGAGTAGTCTGAATTTATTCTTATTGATTCTCCCTTGAAGGAGACCTTTCTTTTCTCCCTGGCTGCTTTTAAAATTTTCACTTTATCTTTGGTTTTGTCGAGTTTGATGATAATATGTCTTGGTGTTTTTCTTTTTGGATCAATCTTAAATGGGGTTCGATGAGCACCTTGGGTAGATATCCTTTCGTCTTTCATGATGTCAGGGAAGTTTTGTGTCAGGAGTTCTTCAACTATTTTCTCTGTGTTTTCTGTCCTCCCTCCTTGTTCTGGGACTCCAATCACACGCAAGTTATCCTTCTTGATAGAGTCCCACATGATTCTTAGGGTTTCTTCATTTTTTTTAATTCTTTTATCTGATTTTTTTTTCAGCTATGTTGGTGTTAATTCCCTGGTCCTCCAGATGTCCCAGTCTGCATTCTAACTGCTCGAGTCTGCTCCTCTGACTTCCTAGTGCGTTGTCTAATTCTGTAATTTTATTGTTAATCTTTTGCATTTCTACATTCTCTCTATGGATTCTTGCAACTTATTCATTTTTCCACTATGTTCTTGAATAATCTTTTCGAATTCTTCAACAGTTTTATCAGTGTGTTCCTTGGCTTTTTCTGCAGTTTGCCTTATTTTGTTTCCGATGTCTTGAAGCATTCTGTAAATTAGTTTTTTATATTCTGTATCTGATAATTCCAGGATTGTATCTTCATTTGGGAAAGATTTTGATTCTTTTGTTTGAGGGGGCTGGAGAAGCTGTCATGGTCTGCTTCTTTATGTGGTTTGATATGGACTGCTGCCTCCGAGCCATCACCAGGAAACTAGTTTTTCCAGAAAATCCGCTAAAAAAAAATGCAGTCAGATCCCTACCAGAATTGCCTTTGGATTATAACCGCTACCTTGTTCCCTGTAAGGATGAAAGTCTGAGATTTGGATCATATATGCTTGGCTGTAGCTGGTTCTGTGTTTTTAGTCCAATTAGGGGTGGATTTTTGGTCCCTGGGTTTTTTTGTTTTGTTTTGTTTTTGTTCCTTCCCTCAGGCCGAAAGAGTGGGTTAGGAAAAGACCAAAGGAAAAAAAAGGGGGGGAAGCAAAGCCGCCCCGGAGCCGGAGCCGTTCTCCCTCTGGCTCAGGCAATTCCAATGTTAATGAAGCCGCCTGGGGAGGGTGAGGGAGGGATCAGCGAGATAGGAGAGTAGCACCTCAGAATATAGCCAGAGTTGCTTGTCTTGCTTGGAATGACTATTATATCTGAGATTCATGCGGGGTGTGTCGCCTATGTGTGCTGGCTGTGTGGAGATTGCCCCTGGGGGTCTGGCCCTCTGAAGCCACCCGCTGCCAGTCCAAATCCTAGCGTCAAGGTTCCCCTCCTGGGACGCTTTACTCCCGGCTCCAAAATCAGTCGCTGCCTCCCGGGGACTTCTCGTCCCGCCAGCCGCGTCGCCGCGCCGACCCGCGGATCGGCTGGGCCCCCTCCCGGGGTTAGTTCAGGGGAGTGGAGCAGCTCTCCATGCTTGAGCCGTGCCAGTGCCCAGTCAAAATCCCGGTGGCACGGTTCCCCGGCTGGGACGCTGCTCTCCCAGCTCCCAGACCAGTCACTGTCTCCCGGGGACTTCTCCCCACAGCTGCGTTGTCACGCCGCCCGCGCAAACTGGCTGGGCCCCCTCCCGGGGTGAGTTCAGGGGGGTAGGGCTGGGCCCCTTGTTTGCGCCGTCAGCTCCCCTGGGCTCTGCCCTAAATCGGGCGCCAAAGGTTACCTGACTGGGACGCTGGCTCCAGGCTCCGAAAACAATCGCTGCTTCCCCGTATTTGTTCGTTTTCCGTCTCTAAATCTGTGTTTGTTGTTCAGGGTTCGTAGATTGTTACGTACTTGATCAATTCACTTGTTTTTCCGAGTCTTTGTTGCAAGAGGGATCCGAGGTAGCGTCTACCCAGTCCGCCATCTTGGCCCCACCTCCTGTCTTTTCTCTTTTTTAAAGTCTTTGGATGAGCATAAGTGTTTGATTTTTAGGAGCTTCCAGTTATCTAGTTTCTCTTCTGGTGTTTGTACACTGTTAGTAATGTTTTGTATTCTGTTTATGTCATGTATTAGGGCTCCTAGCATTGTCCCTATTTTTTCTCCCATGATCCTTATCATTTTGATTTTATACTGGGGCCTTTGATCCATTTTAAGTCAGTTTTTGTGCATGGTGTGAGGTATGGGTCTTGTTCCATTTTTTTGCAGATGGATATCCAGTTATGCCGGCACCATTTGTTAAAGTGACTGTCTTTTCCCCAATTAATGGACTCAGGGCCTTTGTTAAATATTAGCTGCTCATAGGTGGATGAATTTACATCTGGATTCTCAATTCCGTTCCACTAGTCTATGTATCTGTTGTTTTACCAGTACCAGGCTGTTTTGACTACTGTGGCGGTACAGTAGGTTCTAAAATCAGGTAGTGTGAGGCCTCCCACTTTGTTCTTCTTCTTCAGTAATGCTTTACTTATCCAGGGCCTCTTCCCTTTCCATGTGAAGTTGGTGATTTGTGTCACCATCTCGTTAACAAATGTGATTGGAATCTGGATCAGGATTGCATTGTATCTGCAGATCGCTTTAGGTAGAACTGACATTTTCACAATGTTGAGTCTTCCTATCCATGAGCAAGGTATGTTTTTCCACTTGACTTCAAATATTTTAATATAAGAAACTAGAAAGATGTACTTGCCATCAACTGGGAAGCAAATCTATTAGGGGTTTTGTTTAAGATATGCTGAGTTTCAGATTGCAATCAGATATCTAAGTGGAAATGTCCATCATGGCAATCCCATTTCGCCTTGTCTATTGAGCCACTGAAACAAAAGAGCCAGTCTGCTACAAAAACTAGCAAAGACTCTTCCTCCTTGAAAAGTCAGAGATACCGAAGGAAACAGGCGTTTTGACTCTGTCCCCATCCTTAACCTATTGCATAAGGATGCAATACCTGGAACTGCAGCAGCTGTCCTGCAAACAGAATGTGTCCAGACTGAAGGTGAAAGCCAATGTGGTGGAACAGTAAGAAAGGGTCTCGGTCTGCCCACCTCCAAACTGCCTGTGATGTAAGCAGCAAGTATACTCCATTGAAGCCAGGGGCTGGCAAACTACACCCCTCAGGCCAAATCCTGAGTTTTACAAGAACTCTTGTTGGAACACAGCCGTGCCCCTTTATTTAGTGTTATCTATGGCTGCTTTCATGCTAAAGGGCAGAGCTCAGAATCTGCAACAGGAACTGTATGGCCAGGAAAGCCTAAACTGTTTACTACGGGCCCCTTTACAAAACAGTTTGCTGGCCCTTGATTTAAGCTACTGGTAATTAGGTTTTTTTACTTAAAACAGCATCATCTAACTGATATATTTCCATAGCTGCTTTTCTGTTCCGATTGAAACATTCATCTAATTTTCACTGTAGTTACTTGAGTATCCTCCCTTCTATACAAACTTATTTTCCTATTCAAAGGAAAGCTGCAAGCAGAACTGTCACTACTATTTCATCTCTGACATACCAAACAAAAACCAAACCCATTGCTGTCAGGTTGATTCTGACTCACAGCAACCCTTCAGAACAGAGCAGAACTGCCCCACGGAGTTGCTGGGGAGCACCTGGTGGACTCAAACTGCTGACCTTTTGGTTAGCAGCCACAGCACTTAACCACTACGCCACCAGAGTTTCTGTCATTACTAATAATAGTTTCTGGCAAATAAAAGGCATTAAAATACTGTTGACTGAACAAGTGAGCAAACGAATGGAAGAGCACATCTGATCAATAATCAGTAAACGTTTATTAACATCTAACATGTACATAGACATGGGTTGAGCAAAGGGTTAGGTGCTCCCCTACTAAACAAAAGGTTGGTGGTTCAAACCCACCCAGAGACACCTCAGAAGAAAGGTGTGGTGATCTACTTCTAAAAGATCACAGCCATTGAAAACCCAACGGAGCACTATTTTACTCTGAAATACATGGGATCGCCATGTGTCAGAATTGAAATAGCAACTGGTTTGGTTTTTTAACATGTACACCAGGTACTCGGAGTGATACAAATGAGCATAAAACATATTCTCTACCCTCAAATGGCTTAAAAGTCAGGCTGAGGAAATAAATATGTGAGCTTTAAAACATAATAATAAATTGTTTCTGAAACACAGCATGGTGTATCTGCACATATATAAATAAATACTACCATGGTAAATGTATACGTTGGCAAAAACAAAAATAAGTAAGTAATCTTGACCTCAGATCATATACGAGGAACAAAATGCAAGAATTTTCACTTTCCCATCACTAACAGGGGAGAGGGTGCAGTGCTGCACCCCGTACTACTGTTCTGTACAGTCCACTAAAATCACGGAGGCAATGGGGATGACAGAATCAGGCTACCCACAACTATCTGGCCCCGGAATCCAGGTCCCTTCAACTGAGAGCTATTGTTTTTACCTTGTTTGTTGCCTTTGTTGGGATTTAAGAAACAAGGGCAAATACAACATGATTTATCTTATGAACTTGGCATTCAGGGATCTGTCCACTAGAACACAATCAACTCTGTGTGATGAGTCTAACCCGTAAATCTGGCCTAGACTTTCAAGATTCATGTTACCACGTAAGAACCTTTCCTGAAACCATATGACTTGCCTCTTTTAATCACTCTCTTGTTTTTCTTATCTTTGTTGTTGGGGTTATTGTTAGCTGTCATCAAGTCAATATCCCCCATGTTTTACATGGTATCAATTTTATACAATTGTTAAAGTATTTTTGTAAAAATATAAAATTTGTTGAGGTGAGAAATAAAAACTTAATGACCAGTAAATATCACTAGGCATACTTCTTAAAGCAAGGTGGTATCTAAAAACGGTAAAACAAAAGAGAAAAGCAGAGCGGCTTCTTGATTGATGTAATTTACTCTTCCTCTTAATCCATAGTTTCCAATCTCAGAACTCTACTCTGAGTCCTTGGTTCAAATCTATCATTCTCCTGACTTTCTCCCCTTCCAAAAGATGTTCCCCGTACATTCCCGAGCCCTCACTCTACCCCACCAACTCAGGAACTCAACCTCCCTGTTTGATAGCCAGATATCCATCCCCTGTCTCTCTCCTATATCATTTAACAATCATTTAAAATAGAAAAGGACAGAACCCATAATTTCTCAGGAACACAATTACTCAATGTGCATTAATGATGGTGGGGTGAACAGCAGAAAGTCACATTATAATGTTACTCTCCTCCGCGCTTTTGTACAAATTTAACATTTCAAAGAATACTTAAAATCCAACAAGGTAGGCAGGTTTATATAACACCATTGTAAATCTGGAAGTAAAAAATAAACATACAGACAACAGTGAAAAAAAAGGGATGAGGGAAGAGCTCCAAGTCCTTTAATATAAATAATTCCTCATAAAAGCAGGGTCTCAGGGAACCCAAAACTCCGTGAGCTCTTGGATGTAACGCTGAAAACTGGCACATTAAAGATAAACCCTTTTATACAGAATATTAAACGTCTTCACACAGGGTGTTGAAAGACCGCCAAAGGAATAAATTTCAAGATGTTCTGCTTCATAGAATAAAAGATACTAAGGCAAATTTCAAGTAAAGCAAGTAAGAAGCTGGAAATTTAAGCTGGTAAACAAGATTTTGTTTCATTTTAACATCTTCTAATTTGATAAAGAGTTATGAGTGGGTTTTAATCTTGAAATAGACAGGATTATAACCACTGTTTCAGTAATACCAATTTTATTAAAAATGAATTCTGGGTCACATATACACATGTGCTCTAACAATGACCAAGTTCCCATTTTATATTAAAAGAGGCCTAACCAACAGCACAAGGAGCCGTGGTGGTACAACGGTTAGTACTCAGCTGCTAACCAAAAGGTCTGTGGTTCAAACCTAACAGCGGCTCCTCATAAGAAAAGAGCTAAAGATCCGTCCCTGTAAAGATTACAGCCTAGGAAACCTTATAGGGCACTTCTATTCCGTTCTATAGGGTTGCTATGGGTCCGAATCGACTTGATGGCACACAACAACAACAACCAATAATATGATTCCCTCTCTGTGTTTCCACTTTATCTTTTTCCCCTAACAGCTTTACAAAAAAAAAAAAACATTGCCATCAAGTCAATTCCAACTACAGGACAGAGTAGAACTGCCCTATACAGTCTCCAACGTGTGCCTGGTGGATTCAAACTGCTGTCCTTTTGGTTAGCAGCCGGAGCTTTTAATCACTACACCACCAGGATTTCCAGCTTCACAACAAGCTGATAGATATCTTTAATCATTAAACATTCTTCAGATTTTAAATTCACACTCATGAAAAAGGAAACTGAATGCAATACTCTGCCAAAGAATTACGTATATTTTCCTTTTTTACTTACATTCCAAGCTTTAATACTGCTCTTTGTGTTGCATTTCTAAAATCTGTTCTATTAGCGTTAAATGAAAACAGAAACAGGAAGGTACCACAGTGAAAACCTGAGATAACTATTTTGGCTTTATCTTTTCTCCTTTCTTTACTGTATTCTCTCCTTCTTCATCTTCTACTCTTCTAGCAATTTTTAGCTTCAAGACTGAAAATAAGAAAAATCTCAGAGAATAAAAATTTAGTTTGAATACTGCCATGGAGTCACAGAGTCATCACTGCTTAACACTTGCTTGAACTTACCCACGTTTGACGCCATGCACTTCCTTGTCCTTTCCCTTCTCCTTCTCCTTCTCTCTCTTCTCCTTCTCTCTGGCTTTACGCCGTTCTCTATCCCGAGATCGACTGCGGGTTCTTCTGTGACTGGACCTTTCACTGCTTCGACTATGGGAACGTGGGCGAGGTCTTGACCTGGACCTACAATAAGTAGAATTTATTAAATAATCTTAGTGTGTATATTGCATAATGAAATGGAATGTATCTAAAAATTATCTCTGATAGAAAGGATTCCTCAGTTTTAGTCATAAATTAAACTGTGTGAAGCAACCATCTGAGTATGATTCCTTATGAATAAGTGCCCTCAATTAAAATGATATATGAGGGAAATATATACTGCCAACTTTGCAGGAAATTAAGGTTCAGTTAAAAAGGGAACATCTTAAAGGTTCAAATCAAGTCTTATTTACTCAAATCTCCTCAGATAAAACCTAACTGTACTTAACTTAATCAATCCCCTGGGATAGGGTTTTACTGATCACTACAATCTCTGCTTCCATATCTATTCAAGCCCTACTTCCAATTTTTCCAATAAAACTATTCATCTACCCCAACCCAGAGTCTTTTGTATAAAATGAAGATGGTATTACACAGGACATGCCACATGCCAAAAGTGAACATTTCAGGTCTGCTGGCTTACAGTATTGCCTACCAGACCCACAACCCTACAGATAACAATGATAAAAAAAACAGCTACCTGAAGGTACTGGAGAGTAACAAAAAGCAGGCAGATTCTGCAAGGGTGTCAACACTTGGATGAAAGAAAACAGCAATAAGAAATTTGCCCACTTTATCAGTTTCTATCCCGAGTGCAGACCCAGGTCTAGGCCATGCAGGACAGCTAAACTCCAACAGAAAACCTGCAGGCTTTCTGGCCTAAAACACCAGAAGACAGACATAGAACAACCCTAACAACAGGAAAATCTAAGGACAATCTTGGACAAAGGTCAGAAAAAAATGTTTTAAATTCTATGTACAAACTCTACGCAGATTTCTGGCTGAGCCCAAAATCATGTATATGAAGGACAGACTCCAACCAGCTAAGGATAAAAGAAATCAAATGAAATTTCAGCTGCCACTATAGAGACAGAATTTTTGCAATTCAAAGAAAAACTTAATTTCCTGCTAAAAGAAACAAGTAAACAAAAAAATCAGCACTCTTTAGGGTATCCACAAAATGACATTCAGCATGTCCAGGATAAAATGCATCGTTACTAGATATACAAAGAAAGAGGGAAAATGTGACAAGAGTGAATGGAGATCAACACTGAGATGAAGCCAGATGCTAGAAACAGCAGACAAGGATTTTAAGGCAGTAATTATAACTATGCTTGTAATGAATAGAAAGATAGGAAATCTCAGCAGAAAAGCAGAAAGTAAAAAAATAGAAACTGTTTAAATGAAAAACACGGTCACTGAAATTTAAAATTTCCTGAATGAGGTTAATAGTAGATTAGTGATGACAGGAAAGAATGTGTACTTGAAAAGAGATCGAGAGAAATGATCCCATCAGAAGAAAATACGAAAATCTCTAACATGTCTGTCTAAAACCAGAAGGAAAGAAGACAGACCAGGAAGCAGAAAACAATTTTTTTTTAAGTAGTAGCCAATATTTCCCAAATTTAGCAAGAGATGAATTCACAGATTCTAGAAGTTCCGTGAACCCCAAGTAAGATAAATACGAAGAAGATCATGACTAGGGATATCACAGTCTAACTGAAGAAAACTAAAGATAAAGAGAAACCTTGAAAGTTTTCAAAGAAAATGACACATATATACTGGGGCTTCTCATTGGAAACATTAGAGATCAAAAGACAGAACAAGGAAGCTTGGGGCGGGTGAGTATATGTGAATGGCAGAAACAACTCAGAAAAGGAGGGTGAGGATGGCTGCACAACCTAAAGAATGTCATCAATGTCACTGAATTATATATAGAAATTAGTGTATGTTCTGCTGTGTGTATTTTCAACAAATTATTAAAAAACAAAGGTAGAACAAAGTTCTTAATATGATACAAAGAAAAAAACAAGAAAAAACTCAACCCAGATTTTTATACCTAACAAAAATATCCCTCAAAAAATGAATGTAAAAGAAAAACATTCCTAGATAAAGGAAAAGTAAAAAATATTCATCAACGGCAGGCCAGCATTGCAATAAATACTAAAGAAAGTTCTTTAGGCTGAAGAGAAAAATGATAACACATGGAAACTTGAATGTTTAGGAAGGAATGAAGACCACTGAAAGTGGTAATATACATAGATAATATTTAAAGATTTTTATTTCTCTTTATTTAAATACATATATAAGTTTTAAAGTAAAAGTTACATCGCTTTAGGGTTTACAAAGAATGTAGATACGATACATACAGCCTCTACAGCACAAAGTATGTAAACTTTGTACATTTTATGTGCGGAAACAGTAATGGCTAAGTACACTGAAATGTTAAGGGTATGTATTATAATCCTTACAGCAACCATTTTTTCAAAAAAGAAGAAATGTGAAGTATATCTTAAAAAGCCAAGAGGTGAATTAAAAGAAAATTCTTAAAAACATTCATTAATCCAAAATGACACTGGAAAGGATGTATGAAGAAACAAAAAACAGAGTGGACAAACTTAATAAAACAGGAGACTTTAATCCAATCCTATAGATAAGGACATTAAACATTCATGGACTTAATATGTTAATTAAAAGTCAGAGCTTGTTCAAATGGTTTAAAGAACAACTCACAACCATATACTGTCTGAAGGAGATAAACTATAAAGACACAGGTTGAAAGTAAATGGTCAAAAATAGATATATCTTGCAAACAGTGGGTACAGGAAAGGCTGGGGTGAATATATTAATCTCAGATAAACCAGATTTCAGAAACAAAGAGCAACGGTGAAATAAAAAGGGATGCTTTATGCAGATAAAAGGGTCAATTCATATGAAGAAATCATACAGAATACATTTATCAGACCACAAAATTCAATTAGAATTCAATAACAGTAAGATATCCAGAAAAACTCCAAATACATGGGAATTAAATAATATACTTCTAAATAATTCATGGATGAAATAAGAAATCATAAGGGAAATTAGATAATGTTTCAAACTGAACGATAATGAAAATACAATATACGAGAATTTCTTGGATGCAACTAAACCATTGTGTAAAGAGAAATTGATACTTTAAAGGCTTATATTAGAAAAGAAGAAGAAAGGTCTGCAAGTAATGACCAAGGAAGAGTTCCTCCTTAAGCAGTCAGAAAAACAGCAAAGTAGGTAGAGGAAGCATTAAAGAAAAGAGCAAAACTCAATGAAATATAAAACAATAAAAATAACAAAGCTATAATCCGGGTCTTTGAGAAAAGCAACAAAAGTGATAAACCCCTAACAAGACTGATTAAGCAAAAAAAAAAAGGGCAAAACCAATTATTAAAGAGTAAGGAATGTGAATGATGGAAAGATTGCATGAGCTAGTCCTGAGGTCTTGAGAATTATATGGTTTTAGAGACCTTGAATAATGCCTGCCCCCATCCATGCCTACCTGCTCACCATTGACTAAAGAGCGTTATTATGAGGAGAATTACATGGTTTTACAGACATTGAATAATGCCTGCCCCCTTCCATGCCTACCTGCTCACCATTGACTGAAGAGCGTTATCGTGAGGAGAATTACATGGTTTTAGAGACATTGAATAATGCCTGCCCCCATCCATCCCTACCTGCTCACCATTGACTGAAGAGTGTTATTATGAGGAGAATGACACGGTTTTAGAGACAATGAATAATGCCTGCCCTCGTCCATCCCTGCCTGCTCACCATTGACTGAAGAGTGTTATTATGAGGAGAATTACACGGTTTTAGAGACATTGAATAAAGCCTGCCCCCTTCCATCCCTAGCTACTCACCATTGACTGAGAGCGTTATCATGAGGAGAATTACATGGTTTTAGAGACACTGAATAATGCCTGCCCCCTTCCATCCCTACCTACTCACCATTGACTGAAGAGAGTTATCATGAGGAGAATTACATGGTTTTAGAGGCACTGAATAATGCCTGCCCCCTCCCATCCCTACCTACTCACCATTGACTGAAGAGCGTTATCATGAGGAGAATTACATGGTTTTAGAGACACAATGCCTGCCCCCGTCCATCTCTACCTGCTCACCAGTGACTGAAGAGTGTTGTTATGAGGCCACGATGTCAAATGTGATTTTGAGAAGTCACTCTAATTACTGCTAGAAAAGTTATACCTCACATTTCTTCCTTTTTTAAAATGTGGTTGCTGTAATTACCACTAGAAATGTCAAAAGTGTAGTTACTTCACTGCCCTAACTCACAAAACTAAACTCCCATCATTTTGCCTATAATAAGTTTCTGTGACGACTCCTTCTCTTAATTTTGACACATGAGTATGCTTCCACATGAAAACAAAGCTTTCATTTATCATTGCAATGTACTGCCCCACAGCTGTCATTCTCTTCATTTCTGATTCAATCTTCCATCATATCTGGTAATACGGAAATGTTAACAATTATTCCTAAAATCTCTTAACATAATCAGTCAGAATTTCAAGTTCTCTGAGTAAAAGAAATGAGTAATAACAAAAATGGAGAGGGGTCTTTTTTTGTGATAGCCTCAGCTACTGGACAGACGACAGACAGCCAGGCAGACAGACAGACAGGTAGACCGACTCACCTTATGCCTATATAAACTCACAGTATATTACCTTAATTTGGTTCTACATTGCTTGGGACCAAAATAGCAACTAGCTTTCATCTAACTAGAGAAAATGTAGAGTATCAAAAGATAGGCAAGTTAAATGTTGGTTTAAACTCTAACAAAACTAAGAGCTTCTTTTTAGAACAAATTTCTAATAAAAGCTCGCTTCTTAGTGGCTTGCCTCTTTTTTGTCTGCAACTCTGCAAATGTTAAACAAATTATGGAATACAGATAACACGGGTTTTGGTGAAATCATATTTTTACTGTATTTTAGAACTAAATGTATCTACTATTATATAACCATCAAGTTTAAAAATGAAAAATTCCTCAAATAATGGTGTCCTTCAGCAAGTTTTTTCCTCTCTAGGCATTGCTTCCTTATCTGCAAAATGAAGACAGTAACTACCCCTGAGGTTACTGTGGGGATTAAATAAACAGTAACTGGCTGGGCTGTGAGAGAGCAGACAAGCAATCTGGCAGGAGGCGGCAGGCACTGAGGAACAGTAATTGAGGGACAGGCTAATCTGAAAGAATGAATAAAAAATGTATCAGAAGCACGGGAAATATGTTTCCCTTATACCATAACTAATCCAGTAAAGTGCACCATTCTGACCTTGACAGACCTTTAAAATTTTAAGGCTGACATAAGGATCACTCAACTTTCTTAAAATAAAAAGGATATAAAAAATGCAGTTCTTCTATATAGAGTCCCTAGACAGTGCAAACAGTTAAGCACCTGAATACTAGCCAAAAGGTTGACAGTTCAAACCCACCCACAGGCACCTAGGGAAAAAGGCCTAGTGATCTGCTTCCTAAAGGTCACAGCCTTGAAAACCCTACAGAGCAGTCCTACTCTGCACACATGAGGCCGCCATAAGTTGCAATGGACTCGATGGCAACACACAATAACAACAAAAAAAAAAAAACCACGGCTGTCTTCCGACTCATAGCAACCCTACAGGACAGAGTAAAACTGCCCCATAGGGTTTCCAAGGAGCAGCTGGTGGATCTGAACTGCCGACCTTCTGGTTGGCAGCCAAGCTCCCAACTACTGTGCCACCAGGCCTGCAACAAGAATTATAGTTGTTTTAAAACAAAATAAGTAAATGGCACCATATACAAATTAAAAACTGTTGTTCATCAAAAGACTTTACCAAAAAAGTGAAAAGCTACCAACTGGGAGAATATTTTCGGAAACCACATATTCAACAAGAATCTAATAATCAAAATATATATAAAACTTAGGCAACTTAACAACAAAAAGACAAATAACCCAATCATAAAGTGGGCAAAGAACCTGAATACACATTTTACCAAAGAAGGCATTCAAATGGCCACTAAACACAGGAAAAGATGCCCGTCATCATCAGCCATCAGAATGAAGTAAATCAAAACCACAATGAGATACCATTTCACTCCCACTAGGATGGCTGAGGAATCCTGGTGGCACAGTGGTTAAAGAGCATGGCTGCTAACCAAATGGTTGGCAGTTCAAAGCCACCAACTGCTCCTTAGAAACCCTATGTGGCAGTTCTACGCGGTCCTATAAGGTTGCTATCAGTCAAAATCGACTCAACGGCAACAGGTAAGGATGGCTGAGATAAAGAGGAAAAAAAAAAAAAAGGAAATAACAAATATCAGTGAGGATGTGGGGAAACCGGAACCCTTGCCCACTGCTGTTGGGAATGTAAAATGGTGCAGCCAATGTAGAAAACAGTGTGGCAGTTCCTCAAAAAACTAAAACAAAAAAAACTACAATACGATGCAGCAATCCCACTGCTACGGACAGACCCACAAGACTTGGAAGCAGAGCCTCAGACAGAGACTTGTACACCAATGCTCACGGCAGCACTATTCACAATAGCCAAACGGTGGAAATAACCTAAACGTCCATCGACAGATGAATGGATAAACTCAATGTGGTGCACACACACAATGGAATACTTCTCAGCCAACAGGAGAAATGAAGTCTCGGTATCTGCTGTACTATGGATGCAGCTGGAAGACATTGTGCCGAGTGAGATAAATCAATCACAAAAGGACAAGTATTGTATGACCTTACTTATACAAAAAGACAAGAAAAGACAAATGTATAGAGAACAAAGTTTATTAGTGGCTACCAGGGCTGGGAGGATGAGGGAAAAGGGGGGTTAACGGCATCGGGGACATCACATTGATTAAGGTAGGGTTGCACAGCTGATTACTGTAACTGCTGTCAGTAAGTTGTACACCTGTAAAAAGGTGAACTGACAACGGCTGCAATAGATATATTTATAACAAGGACATAAAAGAAAACACAAAGAAAAGAGTAGCTGCTGAAGCTGCTTATGTACAACGAAAATCCTCATGCGATTTGGTTTCCTGGTTTGGAGTTTCCGGTCATCATTTTAAGTGACATCGCAGCTCACTGGCCTAAAAACTTGTTTATTTTCTCTGTTTTACCCCCTACTTTGATGTGTAGTACCCGGGGTCTTAAAAGCTTTCAAGTGGCCATCCAAGGTAAAACAATTGGTCTCTATTCACCTGGAGACTCAGGAATAGGAAGAGGACGTGGAATATATGGCTAACTGCCTCCATGAACAACAGCCTCCTTGGCCATGAGGCCAGAAGCATGGGATGGTGCCCAGCTGCCATTAGTGAACATTTTGATCAAAGACTCTATAGAAGAATCCTGATCAAAAGGGGGAAAATGAAGAAGAGAATATCAAATTCTCATGGAATCCAGACTTCCTAGAGCTATGAAGGTTGGATGAACCCCTGAAACTACTGCCCTGAGATAATCTTTAAACCCTAAACCAAAAATTTCCCATGGCGTCTTCTTAAAACCAAATAAAAAAAAAAAAAAATAGTTTAGCTTAACTAGTAAAAAATGTCTGCCTTGAGCATTATGCTGTTTTAAGAACTATCTATATGGGATCAAATCGACAATAGCAACTCGAGAAATTAGACAGGAACCTTGGGGGGCTGTGAATTTATGTTAATGGGAAGGAACAACTCAGAAAAGAAGAGTGAGAATGGTGGCACAGCTCAAGGAATGTAATCAGTGTCACTAAATGGAACATGTAGAGGCTGTTGAACTGGTGTACACTTTGCTGTATATATGTTCAACAACAAAATTAAATTAAAGATAATATAGTTCCTTCATATAGGTAAGTCAATAATAATAATAACGCACAGGTTTAAAATCCTTGTCTTCTCCACATCTAGCCATTAGCAGTCAAATACATAATCTCTAGAGGTTTACTATTAGTATGAAGCCCGTGTCGTTGTCATCTGAACCTTTTGAAAATAAAAGAGGACAATTTTGAGAGTCAGTCGGGGGAGGAGATTATAACACTAGCACAGTACACCTAAACTGGGACTGTCCCAGAGAAATCAGAAAGTAAGATCACTCTACCTAGCAGCATCAGAGCAAACCTAGAGACCTCAATTAGCATTGGGGCCTTCTATCAACTTTACCCCCCCTCTCCCATACCACACTTCCTTCTCTCCCCACCTCTATCTCCTTCCCACTTATCTGATTTATTAACCAAATTCAATTATCCGCAACCCCATCTCATGGTTTTCCCTAACACAAAGACTCCACTGTAGAAAACGCAAATGCCTGCCGTTCTCTAGAAGCAACTTGCTCATTACTCACCTAGTGTCTTCTTATAAGAATTCTACACTATTCTGGAATAGTCTCCTATAAATGCTGCTGGTATGGCTCAATGAACTGAGGTAGTACTAGAAGATCCATTATTTAAGTAGCCCTTAAAATTTTTTTTTTTTTATGTCTAATTTAAAGACAGTAAGTCTTAAAATATCACTGTACATCACACAAGCTAGTGGGGCTTTTTCCTCGATGCCTTAATGTTCATCGTTTTAACTATCATAACTGTGGACTTCTTAGTCTTGTTTATGGACTGCAAAAGGCAAAAAAATGACTCTGGAGAGAATGCATGGGAAAAAGACAGACAGCCCAAAAACATAGACATAATAACAATATTAGAATTTGTTGAAAGGGGCCAAAACATTAAACACAAATATAAAAAATGAATTAAGTTGCTGGCTTGTTAGTTATCATAAAATTATTTTACGTAATTTTGAGTAAAACTCACATCCTGGACACATGAACAAAACCATCGGCTTTATTAAGCAACTTTACTTACAATTTTAAAGGATCCCATCAGGAAGTAACAGGTCGGAGCAAAGAGATTTCCTACCCTGATCAGATGGGGAAAAAAAAGTGGAAGAAACTATACTAAAAGTTAAGATGTCATTTGTCCCTCATTCCTCCAATAAATACTTTTCGGATAAAGCATGCTGTAAGTCTCTAGAGTATCAAAGCCAAGATGGAGATATTTTATAAGCAAAGAAGCATTTGATAAAAAATGCGGCACCCTAGAACACGCCATATATAAGCAATAAATGGACAGCAGGATGTCCTATTAGATCAGATAGATGCTTTCAATATCTACAGAATAGGAAGACTCACCATAACGGCACTACCTAAAGTGAGTTACTGCCCTCAAAAAACAATCTGTCAAGTTTCTTAATTGGCTAATAAGTTCCAAACATATGTAATCAAAACAAATACCTTAGTTTTTTGTCTTTCAAAAAAATATAATACTTCAACATGTCTCTTAAGTGGAGTACTATAAATAAAGACTACATTTACCATAAAATAAAACAAATTACAACTGAATAAAATAATTACACACTAAATAAACAAACGCGAATTCCAGGTCAGGATGGCATTTTAAAACACAGGCATCTAATTTCATCCACTACCACAATCCAAATAAAACCATAAAAACAGGATTTTTTTTTTGTTTAATGACCTACACGCTGGGAAAAAGATACACTTTGGAAAGGGGAGGTGTCCCTTGGTGGTTCAGTGGTGAAAAAACACTAGAAAACAAAGAGCTGAAATTCAAGACTCTACAAAAAACAAGATCACATCAAAGGATCTGAAAACAGACCTAGCTGTTCCCTAAAATTTCCCGCTTTTTAAAGAAATTTCACAAAACCAGTTGCACTGAGTTCACTCCCACTCATGGCCACCCAACGTGGCAGAGCAGAACTGAACTCCAGAGAGTTTTCAAGGCTGTGATCGTTTGGGAGATCTCCAGGCCTTTCTTCTGAGGTGCCTCGCGCTGGGTTCAAATGGTGACACTTTCAGTTAGTAGTCAAGTGCTTAACTGTTTGCACCACTAGCAGACACCTCACTGTACTAACAGACGAGGTATCCAAGAAACCTTAAAAGCCACTGTTATGGATTGAATTGTATTCCCCCAAAAGGTGTGTCAACTTGGCTACATCAAGACTCCCAGTACTTTGCGGTTTTCCACCATTTTGTGACCTGATAATCCTATGTGTTGTAAACCCTAACCTCTGTGATGTTAATGAGGTAAGATTAGAGGCAGATATGTTGAGGCGGCACTCAATCTAGAGGATTAGGTTGTATCCTGAGTCAATCTCTTTTGAGATATAAAAGACAGAAGCGAGCAGAGAAGAAGGACCTCAAACCACCGTGAAAGAAGAGCCAGAAGCAGAGCGCGTCCTTTGGTCCCTGTGCTGAGAAGCTCCTAGGCCAGGACAAGACTGATGACAAGGGCCTTTCCCCAGAGCCAACAGAGAGAGAACACCTCCCCTGGGAGTTAGCACCCTAAATTTGGACTTCTAGCCTCCTAAGCTGTGAGAGAATAAATTTCTGTTTGTTAAAGCCATCCACTTACGGTATTTCTGTTGTAGCAGCACTAGACGACTAAAAAAAAGGCACCACCCAAAACCTTGAGTCCATCCATGGATTGTCTGTTATTGCTGATTCAAGAAAATCCTGCACATTTTATCACGAATAGAAAAAAAGGATTCAACATTCCCACAAAGCAACTCTAAGAAACAGAAAACTGAGAATCAAAATTTTTCAGGCAATGCAAATATCCATCAAATAAAAAAAAAAGCAGCAGCACAGAAAACTGTAACAAACACCATGACATGAATTAAATACAAAGCAACAAAACAGAAATTCAAACAGAAATGAACAACAGGAAGATATAAAATGATTTCTGTCTCATTTTAGCAAAGAAGTTAAAGAAAAAGGAAAAAAAATCACCTCATAAATGAATGCTAATTACAAGATGCCCAAAGAGAACGTGAATGAACATATAATAAGAGACATAGAAGCAAGCAATGAACAGAACCAAGAGAAAGAAAACAAAAATAGCAGAGAAGATCAGAGACAATAATAGAAAAAAGAGGCAGACAATGAACAACCAACCTAATTGAGGCTCCGAAAGAAGGAAAATCAAGAGAATTGAGCCAATATTAGAATCATAATCCAACTAAAACTTCTGGGAAAAGGGACTGACCATAGTCAATACTGAGACATATTCTGATAAAAGTCACTGTACTTCAGAGATAAAGGGGGAAAAAAATACTCTGACCAAGTCACTAACAAAGAAGTCAAGTTGACATTAGTCTTCTCAGTTGCCCAAGAATGGCCTTATGCTTCCCTGAGGAGTTCTAGGGGAAAAAGTTGTGTTCCCAATGTTACATCCAGCCAAGATATCCTTTAAGTATCAAAGCTATTTTTTAAGAGATTGTCATGGATTGAATTGTGTCCCCCAAAAATATCTGTCAACTTGGCTAGGTCATGATTCCCAGTATTGTGTGACTGTCCACCATTTTGTCATCTGATGTGATTTTCCTGTGTGCTGTAAATCCTACCTCTATGATGTTAATGAGGCAGGATTAGAGACAGTTATGTAGACTATATCTACAGATTAATCTACAACTTGGGCCAATCTCTTTTGAGACATAAAAGACAGAAGTGAGCAGAGAGACAAGGGGGCCTCATACCACCAAGAAAGCAGCACCAGGAGCAGAGCGTGTCCTTTGGACCTGGGGTTCCTGCGCAGAGGGGGTCCTAGGCCAAGAGAAGACTGATGACAAGGACCTTCCTCTAGTGCCGACAGAGAGAGAAAGCCTTCCCCTGGATCTGACGCCCTCATTTTCGACTTCTAGCCTACTAAACTGTGAGAGAATAAACTTCTGTTTGATAAAACAATCCACTTGTGGTATTTCTATTATAGCAGAACTAAATAACTATAGGGTCACTATGAGTCAGAATCAATTCAACGGCAACCAGTTTAGATAACTAAGACAGGGATGAAAGTACTAATTTATGTAAGACTCAAATAAGGACATGCTGTAATTCCTAGGTTACGTAGTTAAAGAAAAATTAAATTAAGGTATAACGGGCAAGCTAATAGAGAAGAAAATGAAGTAATAAAATTAATCCAAAGGCAAGAAAGTCAAAAAAAGAAAAAAAGTGAATGACAGATAGAAAACAAAGAGTAAGATGGTAGATTTAAATCCAAATATATCAGTAATCAAAAGACATAAATGGACTAAATACTACCATTTAAAGAAAAAGACTGTCAAAATAGGGGGGAAAAAAACCTATATGCAGCTTTCAAAATGAACATCTTAAATATAAAAACAAAAAAAGGTTGAAAGTAAGATGATGAAAAAAGACATCACGCAAGCACTTACAAAAAGAATCATGAAGCTATGCCAGTATCAGACAAATTAGACTTCAAAGTAAGGAATATTGCTAGAAATAGAGAAATTCCGTGATGATAAGGACAAGGTCAGAAACCCTGGTGGCGTAGTGGTTAAGTGCTACAGCTGCTAACCAAGAGGTCAGCAATTCAAATCTGCCAGTCACTCCTTGGAAACTCCGTGGGGCAGTTCTACTCTGTCCTATAGGGTCGCTACGAGTCAGAATCGACTCAACAGCACTGGGTTTGGTGTTTTTGGTTTTAAGGACAAGGTCAATCCAAATAGAATATACAACAATCCTGAATTTATATTTAATAAAGGAGCCATAAGATGTATAAAGCAAAAACTGACAGAACTTACAGGAAAATAGACAAATCCACGACCAGGATCTGTCTGATTGTTGTTCTTAGGTGCAGTCAAGTTGGTTCCGACTCACAGCCACCCCATGTACAACAGAACGAAATGTCGCCCGGTCCGGTGTCATCTTCACTATAGTACTGTGTTTCACACAAATATCGCGCCTTCTACATTTGTCTGCCAACCACGCCCTCCCTCTATAAGGTATTTTTGGAAGCGCCATTACGCCAATTTATTTTTTACACGCTATAAAAATAGAAAAATATTTCACAGGGTTGGGGGGCACGGTTGGCAAACGTAGAAGGTTCAAGTTACTTGTGCAAAGATGTGGTAGCTACGCTTCAGCCCGCTGCTGCAGCCACTGTGTCAATCCATCTCATCGAGGGTCTTTCTCTTTTTCACTGACCCTCTACTTTACCAAGCATGATATCCCTTTCCAGGGACTGATTCCTCCTGATAACATGTCCAGAGTAAATCCTCTCACCATCTTCACTTCTAAGATGCATTCTGGCTGTACTTCTTCCAAGACAGATTTGTTTGTTCTTCTGGCAGTCCATGGTATATTCAATATTCTTCGCCAAAACAATTTAAAGGCATCAATTCTTCTTCAGTCTTCCTTATTTACTGTCCAGTTTTAGCATGAGTATGAGGTGATCGAAAATACCACGTCTTGGGTCAGGCACACTTTAGTCCTTAAAGTGACATCTTTGCTTTTCTAACGCTTTTAAAGAGGTCTTTTACAGCAGATGTGCCCAATGCAATATGTCATTTGATTTCTTGACTGCTGCTTCCATGGGCGTTAATCATTGATCCAAGTAAAATGAAATAAGCATATATAAAAAGAAAACAAGTAGAGCTAGAGAAGATTTGAACGAATGGTAAAATTCACCTAAATAACTATATCCCAACTCTGAAGAATCCTCATTCTTGTCAAGTGTACCTGCAATATTTCCTAAGATAAATCATATGATGGGCCATAAAGCTAAACTCAACACACTGCAAAGGTGGAAAGCATTCAGGTTATATCCTCCAACCACGGAAGAAAAAAGCAAGAAAACAAAAGGCAACCAGAAAATTCCCCAAATGTTTGGAAATTAAGTAATATACTTTCTACACAATGCATAAGAAAGAAGGAATCACATGGATATTTTTTATATATTTAAACTGAAAGAAAATACGCCACATCTAAAATATAGCTAAAGCACAGATTAGGGGAAAATTAATAACATTAAATGCATATATTAGAAAAGAATAAAAGCTTAAAGTAAATGATCTACATAACCATCTCAATGAGTAGAAAAAGAGAAAATGAAACTCAAAGAAGATGAAAGAGTAAAAAAAAACAAATACTAACGAAACAGGAGATCAGGAATGGCAAAACTTGACTCTTTAAGATTTAATAAAGCTGATAAATCCTTGGTGGAATGAAAATGAAAAATAAGAGAAATCACAAATAGAATAAGCACTCCTGGAGTCACACAGCCAAAAGCGACTAAGGCCACAGAAATAGAAAACGACTAGAGAAGCAGACCAAACGTGTGAAACGTCAGCTTCAGACACTGGACACGAAGCAGCACAGGCCTGTGATGCCAGCTGAAGGGAGACAAAGGCCTTCCCCAGCTTATTGCACTGAGGAAGTCTCCAGGCCACCGGGGAGGGAGAGGGAACCCAAACACAGCCTGGTGGTCTTGCTGAGTGAGGAGACAGAGAGACCTCAGGGAGGCCGACGTGCCTAGAACTTGAAGGCATCACACCAGAGAGGAGAAAGCTGGACAATCTGCAGTGAGGCCCCCTCAATCTTTGACATGTTCTGATCTGTCAATATACAAGGTGAAGTTCTATGGGACCAGGTAAAAATATACTGGGAAGCAGCAGAATTCCTGAATATCATACTGGAGAAGAAAGTATTCCCAGCAGCCAGGGTGGAAACAACCTTGTTCATAAGGCACTGCACTGAGTCCTCACAAGAGTTAAGTATTAATACTGGAACTAAATTGTTGCTGTTAGTCGCCATCAAGTCAGCTCTAACTCACGGTGCCCAGTTCTCTGCCCTCTTCACAATACTTGCTATGCTCGAGTCCACCGTGGTGGCCACTGCGTATTCCGAGTGCCTTCTTACCTAGGTGGTTCATCTTCCAGCACTGTGTTGGACAATAGTCTCTTGTGATTCGTAGATTTTCACTGGCTAGTTTTTGGAAGCAGATTGCCAGGCCTTTCTTCCTTGTCTGTAAGCTCTGCTGAAACCTGTCAACCGCTGGTGACCCTGCTGGTATCTGAAATACTGATGGCATAGCTTCTAGCATCACAGCAACACGCAGTCCACCAGAGTATAACAAACTGACAGATGGGTGGTAAGAAACTAAATTAGCCAGAGAGTAAAGGTTGCTCTCGGCCCACCCCAGAGCCCTGGTGGCACAGTGGTTAAGCCATCAGCTGGTCAACCAAAAGGTCGGCAGTTTGAATTCACCAGCCACACCTCAGAAACCCTATGAGGCAGTTCTACGCTGTCCTATAGAGTCGTTTTAAGTCAGAATTGTCTCGGTGGCAACAGGTTTTTGGTAGAGCCATCCCAACAAAGCGAGCAAACTTTGAGACTGGTTAAGGATTGCTGTGTGATGCAGTTGGGAACATGGGTAACTGAGGGTTCATATACTGCTTTGTTTTATGGATGCTTAAAACTCCCATTCAGGTGCTTTTAAAAAATGTTTGAAACCTCACTTCTAAGACTGTCATTTGAAACCCAGCAAAAAAATTATGATGGTTACTTTTTCAGTCCAATCCATATAACCCTGTTAACAGAAAGCTCCCAAAGCCTTGTACCAAAAGACTGTTTCAAGTACACTCAAGCCTTGTACCAAAAGACTGTTTCAAGTACACTCACCACCACTGATGATTCTATTTCTTTGGGAAAAACACACACATTCTAGGTTTTAACTAAGACAAATTAACTGAGTTAATACTATTCAGCTTTGATCCCTTATCTGCCTTAGAGCTGTCATCTCTTTAGAGAAGTAACATTACCGAATGTTCTAAACTGCAGAGCCAAGGGCAACTGCCCTCACCGGGGCAGAGACTGAAGCTTTCTGTAGCTGCCAAGGTCAAGTGTGTGTCAACGGCAACTGCCTGTGTATCCCTGATGCTGTCACTCCCTACTCCTAGTGCCCAACTGACATAATCTTTCTTATTAAAAGTCCGGATACATTTACCTGGACCTATAAATCACATCCTGTCTTACAACTGAGCTATCAGAATTCAAAGCTGGGATATGAGGATCACAGTGCAAAATCAATCTATCGTTTACCATAAGAGTTAACGGTCTAAAATATACATTACCCATTGCCGTTGAGTCAATTCCAACTCACAGCAACCTTATAAGACAGAGTGGAACTGCCCCATAGGGTTTCCAAGGAGTGGCTGGTGGATCTGAACTGCTGATCTTTTGCTTAGCAGCCGTAGCTCAACCACTGTGCCATCAGAGTTTCAATGTCGATTTAGTATATCTCTTATTTAGCAATGTTATAGAGTGCAACAGTGGCCCCTATTATTATTATCACTGGAGGTCTTCTACGTGCTGAGAAGCATGCTAGCTGTATTCATGGTCTTTCTCTCATTCAATTCTCCCAAGTATTTAAACAAATAGTTGTTATTATCATCTCTCTTGGGAGGAGTAGGGGGGAGGGTGTCTTTTTGTGTTTTGAATGGTTTTTTTTCTTTTGATTTAAGAAAACTGACCTCTGAAAAGTTCAGAGGTCATAGAGCCAATGAGTGATAGAGCTGATATCTGAATCCAGGCCTCTACATCCTCTCAACTACAGCACACTGTCAGTAAGATCTGATTACAGTATTATTTTCAAATAAAACCTACAACTGAAGAGAAAATAAATACCTACACACACTCATTTCTGAAATATTGTTAGATTTAACCCCATCTTACCACAGGTAGAGCCATTCATCTACACACCTCGGCAGTCTCATCATGCCGGCCTTCCCAATTCCCAAACCTCATTCCCGTCTCCCTATTTTTGAGAGAAGATATTACAAAGTAGAACTGAGAAGAGGAAAAAGAGCAAAAGAGAAATGCAGAATGCCAGCGCCCACCCCCCCATGAAAAGGATATAACCCACCCACCATGCCAAAGGTTAAGTCATTTAGTGAAGTTCAAAGATCTTCAAAGACTTCTTAGATCCAGATAAGCCCATATGTTACCAAAATTCTGAGAAAAAGCTATTACTTTCCAAGCTGCTTTTCATGTTTAAGATACAGAACACACAGATGCCTGGCATCACTCATCGGTCTTCCCGAATTTTCACACCAGCTTGGTCCAGCAATCACTTCCCCATCTAAAAATCCTAGAAACGTCTTTATTCCATCAGTGCCTGATTTCACTTGTTAAATCTGAAAGCAACCGTAAAAGTCCATTCAGTTACTGTACAATAAGTGTTAATTTGCTAATTTCTTCACAGGTAATCAATTAAAATGTAAAATATTGGATAAAATTAGCTGCACTAAATTTAACAGCTGCTCTGTAAGCATAATTAGTTTCACAAGGGCCATATGTATTCTGAAGAGAGAAAGAGTTGAAACAAATAGACAGATTTTAAACAAGTTTGGGAAAATCTGCGTTTAATTAGCAGGTGGGCACTACAACTGCACAACGCTTTTATACATTTATATTTATGAAGTGATAGAAGATCTAAAGGCTTTTTAAAATGGCGTTTATTGTTTGAATGGGAACTGTTGTGCTGCATGCTAAAGTGATTTAAATCCTTATTGCTCTGCTTTGAAAAAAATCATAAATGGTGAAAGAAAACATGTGGAAAACTGTAAAACTAGAAAGAATTTGCGACAAAAAACAGATACACATACCATAACTAAAAGGAAACGACACTTAATTAAATGTACACTACGTCTGGAATACCAGCCTAATAAAATGTGAAACTATTAATTTTCATTGTTCTAGAGGAAATGAGGTCAGTGTCATTTAATAATTCTTCCAATTACAATGGACTAAGTCAATGGACTGTTATGTTCTGGATACCATCTAATCTTAAAATGCTATATTCTTTACAATATCCTTAAGTTAAACTTTAAAATAAAGGCATTTAAATTACAAAGGAGTAAAATAATAAAATCAGCAAATGAAATTTTTTAGCAGCTGGTAGCTACCAGTATTGTATTTTAAATCTAATAGCTTTTGGATGAAGTTTTTCATGGATATCCGTAATAAGTATAAGATCATACTTGGTAGTTCTTATTTGCACTAAAATCACTTTAAATAAAAGAGTAGAAGACATAATTTTTAAAAAATCAAAATGATGTTTACTCAGTTTCATTTCTTTAGGTTATATTCATCATTTTTAGGCTACACTCATCATCATTATTATTTTTAAATGCACAAAAAATAAAGGTTGCTTTTTCAAAGGCTAACTGTCTTAAGGAGTCCTTAATTAATAGAGCAATAAGAGTATTTTTTGTAAGACAAAAATGACAACTTCCAAAACTGAATTAGAATGATGAAGCAAATTCCTGCACCATCTGTGCTGGGCAGAGGTGGGGTGCTCATCAACCAAGCTAAGTGACGTTCAACGTTTACTGTTTCTTCACCTCCCCAAATAACATACCTTTCCATTTTGGCATCAAAGACTACGAACTTCAAAATGTCTTTGAACAGTAAGGTACGCAAATAAATTTAAATCATTAAACATTAGTTTTGATCTCATTTTTTGGAAATAAAGAAAATATGAACTTAACGTGCTTTCTAATGTGCAAAACCTAAATATACACATGAAAATTTTTAGTATTCATGGAATACCTCCATAAAGAAAAAAGGGTTTTTACAACAAATATGATTGCAAAGTCAAACTCCAAAAACTTTGTGTTTTATAATCACAACAATTACTCCAAATTCAAAACTAAACCGAAAAAGATGAAGATCACTTCTCCCAAGAAAACCTGAAAAGTTTTTTGAAACTAAAATTTTCTTTTAAAAGATTATTTCCTTGTTCCTAAAAGATAGAAACTAAAGGACGAACTTAGAATCGCTTAATTATAACAAAGCATGATTATAAAGCTGGAAGAAAAACTTAACAGTTCACTTTTGAGTTATTTAAATGAAGGATTTAAAAAAATATTTTTAAAAGTCTCAAGTAACTTGCTACACGGCTTCATTCAATGCAACTAAATGGACAGAAAGCATAACCTAAATGGACAGACGGAATAGTTTTACAACAGACTACATACTGTTGCCGTCATACAAGGTCTTCAATTCCCTTGTTTTTTGCTGTTTTTCCGAATGTGTGAACAAGTTCTAAATTGTTTATGTCAATATTTTGATTGTCCAAACAAGATGGTATCATTTAGATATGGATAAGAACGACGGTTGAAAAACATGATGAATGTCATGTCACGGACCTACGTATGTAAAAATTGTTGAACTGTCAAATGTTTTGTTATATACCACGAAGAAAAAAGTAAATACATTAAAAAAAAAAAGACTCAGAGAAAAGAAGAAGCCTAGTACATACAACTATGGCTTATCTCAATGGTCGCTGTATCTTATAAATGAAAACCAGGAATCGGGTACACCCAGCATTACAATATATAAACCCAGTGCATCATAAACTACATACTGTATTTAAAACAACCCTAGCTTTTTTCATAAACCACACAATAGGAAGCAGAAAAGATTCTGCAAAGAGACAGAGTCTGTGTCTGTTAAAGTCTTGCTATACGGTACAGGAGGAAAAAAAGGCAAGGAAGCAATGTATCAGAACATCTTAAATAATTAACTAAAAATTCAACAATTACATTTTCCTGTTTTCCCCCTGGAAATTTAGCCTTTACTCTCCACATTTTGGGATGATTTAAAGAAGGTATTCACAAATTTAAGTTCCAGACCCAGTGTAAACAACTGATTTTATACTATTGGAAGAAACATTAACAAGTAAAGAGACTGTCCTAGAAGTGACGTCCTGCCCAACAGCACCCAGCATGTGTGGACTGTTATCAACAATGAGATCGAAACAAAAAATCTTTAGGCTATATTCAGACTTACAAATTATTGTTTTACTTTTATATACTTCCTATGTATTTCAGGGGTTCTTCCTTAAAAGAAATGGGTTTAATATATAATTATGTCTAACAACTTTTAGCTGATACTTTCCATTTTTAAATAAAAGCAGCAAACATAAAACTTCCTAACCACCCAAACCAAACTTGCTGCCATCAAGTCGATTCCGACTCATGGTGACCCTACAGGGCAGAGTAGAACTGCCCCATAGGATTTCCAAGGCCGTAATCTTTACGGGAGCGGAACTGCCCCATAAGATTTCCAAGGCCGTAATCTTTACGGGAGCGGAACTGCCCCGTAGGATTTCCAAGGCCGTAATCTTTACGGGAGCGGAACTGCCCCGTAGGATTTCCAAGGCCGTAATCGTTACGGGAGCGGAACTGCCCCGTAGGATTTCCAAGGCCGTAATCTTTACAGGAGCGGAACTGCCCCCATAGGATTTCCAAGGCCGTAATCGTTACGGGAGCGGAACTGCCCCGTAGGATTTCCAAGGCCTTAATCTTTACGGGAGCGGAACTGCCCCGTAGGATTTCCAAGGCCGTAATCATTACGGGAGCGGAACTGCCCCGTGGGATTTCCAAGGCCTTAATCATTACGGGAGCGGAACTGCCCCGTAGGATTTCCAAGGCCGTAATCATTACGGGAGCGGAACTGCCCCGTGGGATTTCCAAGGCCGTAATCGTTACCGGAGCGGAACTGCCCCGTGGGATTTCCAAGGCCGTAATCTTTACGGGAGCGGAACTGCCCCCATAGGATTTCCAAGGCCGTAATCTTTACGGGAGCGGAACTGCCCCGTAGGATTTCCAAGGCCGTAATCGTTACGGGAGCGGAACTGCCCCGTAGGATTTCCAAGGCCGTAATCATTACAGGAGCGGAACTGCCCCGTAGGATTTCCAAGGCCTTAATCTTTATGGGAGCGGAACTGCCCCGTAGGATTTCCAAGGCCTTAATCTTTACGGGAGCGGAACTGCCCCGTAGGATTTCCAAGGCCGTAATCATTACGGGAGCGGAACTGCCCCGTAGGATATCCAAGGCCTTAATCTTTACGGGAGCGGAACTGCCCCGTAGGATTTCCAAGGCCGTAATCATTACGGGAGCGGAACTGCCCCGTAGGATATCCAAGGCCTTAATCTTTACGGGAGCGGAACTGCCCCGTAGGATTTCCAAGGCCTTAATCTTTACGGGAGCGGAACTGCCCCGTAGGATTTCCAAGGCCGTAATCATTACGGGAGCGGAACTGCCCCGTAGGATATCCAAGGCCTTAATCTTTACGGGAGCGGAACTGCCCCGTGGGATTTCCAAGGCTGTAATCGTTACGGGAGCGGAACTGCCCCGTAGGATATCCAAGGCCTTAATCTTTACGGGAGCGGAACTGCCCCGTAGGATATCCAAGGCCTTAATCTTTACGGGAGCGGAACTGCCCCGTGGGATTTCCAAGGCCTTAATCTTTACGGGAGCGGAACTGCCCCGTAGGATTTCCAAGGCCGTAATCATTACGGGAGCAGAACTGCCCCATCTTTCTCCTGCAGAGCAGCCAGTGGGTTTGAACTGCCAACCTTCAACTCAGCAGCTGAACACTTAACCACTCCAGCACCGGGGCTCCTTACTTCCTACCTCTGTCAATTATATAATTAATAGCTCATAAATTGACAAGAAGATAAATTTACACAGATAATACAAAGTTACTTCTTTTTTAAGACTATCATACTTCCTTTTTCACTACTGATTTAAGGGAAGAAGAGGTTAAATTTTTTAAAAGACTTTACAAGTCATTTTACTTGAACTTCATGTTCAAGATAAAAATAAAAATTAAAGAACATTAAAACTCTATGCATTTTATTTTCCTGAAAAGTATGAAAAGAATTCTCAGATTACCACTTAGAGCTTTCCTTATGGATTAAGTAGAAAATAAACTGACTTTCCCATCAATTTACTTACCTTTCTCTGCATTAATAACAGATTAAAGTGGCTGGAGAGGACTAGGAACAGAACAACCGCAAGCAGTGACGAATGACCCTGATATGGAAGGAAAATAAACCCCTTGCTGTCAAGTTGATTTCGACTCATAGTGACCCTACAGGACAGAGTAGAACTGCCTCATAGAGTTTCCAAGGAGCGCTTGGTGGATTTGAACTGCTGACCTTTTGGCTAGCAGACACAGCACTTAACCACTACGCCACCAGGGTTTCAGCTCCACACTGGAAACTATCAAATCAGAATAGTGTGGGACCATATAGCCTACTATTAAAATACGTACTTTATAGTATTACTATACAGGTCAGTACCATAACCATCAGTACCATAACCATTACTGATGCTCATAGAGTCCCAAGTCATTAGCAAAAGACAGAATACTACTTTGGAAAAGGAATTTAAACTTCCTTTAAAATTAAGAAAAAAAGCTACTCATGAAAAATAAAAGCTGAAATTCCTATTCTTAAGAGAGGAATAGTATTCAAAACATGCTAAATCAGAAAAAAAAAAATTTCAATTGTTTCATTTGAACCATTCTCTCATTCAAACATAAAGCATTCCATCTGGGCAAAAAGAAGCTTAAAATAAAAGTAATTTCTATTAACAGCCTACAACATCTCCTGAGAGTTCGAGGAAACCCAAGACTGCCCTAAATATGCATGTGGGCCTTGGTAGGCCAAAGATCCCATAAAACCAAAACCAAAAAACCAAACCTGTTGCCGTCGGATTCCGACTCACAGTGACCCTATAGGGCAGAGAAGAACTGCCCCGTGGGGTCTCCAAGGCTGTGATCTTCATGGAAGCTGACTGCCTTATCTTTCTTCCATGGAGCAGCTGGAGGGTTTGACCACCGACCTTCTGGTTAGCAGCTGAGTGCTTAACTGCTGCGCCACCAGGGCTCCTTCCAGAATACCAAGAGCTAGAAAATCCCTAATGCATACACAGTATTCTGAAATTCCTGAAAATTCTAATCAGGCCAGTGAGGTATGAAGGGGTTTAAAACGAAGCTTATAATCTCAGACCCACTCAAAAGCCAATGTGAATCCCAGTTGGGGAGTCTGCCTTACACCCTAAAAAAGAGTATTCACAAACTATGTTCACTGAGTGACATTATGAACTTTACAAATGATATGTGATGAACTTACAAAATTCAGAAGATAGAAACACACCAGACAGCTTCCTGCCTCAAGGCCTCTGCACTGGCCCTTCCCACTGCCTTAACACTGTTCCCTCCTAGAAATCTTTGTTCAAACCTTGTCTTCTCATTACGCTCTATCCTTTTGACCTCGTTAAATACTGAAACCTACCCTCTCCCCAACCTTCAGCCTCTCGATGCCCCTGATCTTGTTCTCCTTTCCTTTTTTCCACTGTACTAAACCTTACTTATTATATTTATTATTCATTGACTACCCACCTTGCTAGAATCTAAGCTCTGCAAGTGCAGTGATCTTTCTTTTATTAACTGATATATCCCAAGTACTTACATCTGTGCCTATCACATAGAAGGCTGTCAAATATGTGTTACAATGGCTAAGGGCATTCATGTACTACCACCACAATGTTTGCTCTGTCTTCTGAAGCCTGCAAGACTATTTAATATTTTCCCTTAATATATTCACTAAAATATTTGTTATCTTGTGTGCTATTTTCCAGGTATCTAAATTATCTCCATAAATGTTAGAAATTAATGGCATTTTATCCTCTTCCTAATGCCATGTGTACAACTAACAGGTGAATCAGAACTATGCTACATACCATTTTCATTCAAATTTACATTGCTTTGTATCTCTCATGCAGCCTTGGTGGTGCAGTGGTTAAGAGCTACGGCTGCTAACCAAAAGGCTGGCAGTTCAAATCCACCAGCTATTCCTTGGAAACCCTGTGGGACAGTTCAACTCTGTCCTATAGGGTTGCTATGGGTCAAAATCGACCCAACGGCAATGGAGTTTGGTTGGCGTATCTCTTACATCATGCTAATGATACGTCAGCAAACACCTGACAGAAATTTCAATAAGGTAAACTCTTTTTATGACCAAATGTATACAACAAAATGTAAACATATATTCCCAACTCTATGCAAGGGACTGAGAAAGTAACCCAGCTGCTTACTGTGAAGTGTACTAGCCAGTGTTTTCTCAGCCCTGGCATCATTCTCCCATCACTCTCCTCAAAACACTCCCAGATGACGGGATTTTCTCCCATGTATCCAAAACTTATCCAAAACTTCTTGTTTTAACTTTGCTAAGCTCTGGCTTAGTTTGTCGTACTGTGGGGGCTTGTGTGTTGCTGTGATGCTGGAATCTATGCCACCGGTATTCAGATACCAGCAGGATCACTCATGGAGGACAGGTTTCAGCTGAGCTTCCAGACTAAGACAGACTAGGAAGAAGAACCCGGCAGTCTAATTCTGAAAAGCATTAGACAGTGAAAACCTTATGAATAGCAGCAGAACATTTTCTGATATAGTGCTGGAAGATGAGCCCCTCAGATTGGAAGGCACTCAAAAGATGACTGGGTAAGAGCTGCCTCCTCAAAGTAGAGTCGACCTTAATGACGGGGATGGAGTAAAGCTTTCAGGACATTCATTCGCTGATGTGCCACGACTCACAATGAGAAGAAACAGCTGCAAACATCCATTAATAATCGGAACCTGAAATGTACGAAGTATGAAACCAGGAAAATTGGAAATCGTCAAAAATGAAATGAAACACATAAACATCGATATCCTAGGCATTAGTGAGCTGAAATGGACTGGTATTGGCCATTTTGAATCGGACAATCATATAGTCTACTATGCTGGGAATGACAACTCAAAGAGGAATGGTGTTGCATTCATCGTCAAAAAGAATGTTTCAAGGTCTATCCTGAAGTACAATGCTGCTAGTGATAGGATAATATCCATACGCCTACAAGGAAGACCAGTTAATATGACTATTATTCAAATTTATGCACCAACCACTAGGGCCAAAGATGAAGAAATAGAAGATTTTTATCAGCTGCTGCAGTCTGAAATCAAACATGCAATCAAGATGCATTGACGATTATTGGCGACTGGAACGCGAAGGTTGGAAACGAAGAAGGATCGGTAGTTGGAAAATATGGCCTTGGTGATAGAAATAATGCCAGAGATCAAATGATAGAATTTTGCAAGACCAACAACTTCGTCATTGCAAATACCTTCTTTCACCAACATAAACGGCGACTATACACAGGGACCTCACCAGATGGAACACACAGAAATCAAATTGACTACATCTGTGGAAAGAGGCCATGGAAAAGCTCAATATCATCAGTCAGAACAAGGCCAGGGTCCGACTGTGAACAGGCCGTCAATTGCTCATATGCAAGTTCAAGCTGAAACTGAAGAAAATCAGAGCAAATCCACGAGAGCAAAAATATGACCTTGAATATATCCCACCTGAATATAGAGACCATCTCAAGAATAGATTTGACGCATTGAACACTAGCTACCAAAGACCAGACGAGTTGTAGAATGACATCAAGGACATCATCCATGAAGCAAGCAAGAGGTCACTGAAAAGGTAGGAAAGAAAAAAAAGACCAAGATGGATGTCAGAGGAGACTATGAAACTTGCTCTTGAGCGTCGAGCAGCTAAAGCAAAAGGAGGAATTGAGGAAGTAAAAGAACTGAAGATTTCAAAGGGCCTCTCGAGAAGACAAAGTATTATAATGACATGTGCAAAGATTTGGAGATGGAAAACCAAAAGGGAAGCACACACTTGGCGTTTCTCAAGCTGAAAGAACTGAAGGTAAAATTCAAGCCTCGAGTTGCAATAGTGAAGGATTCCATGGGCAAAATATTAAACGACGCAGGAAGCATCAAAAGAAGATGGAAGGAATACACAGAGTCATTATACCAAAAAGAATTAGTCGATGTTCAACCATTTCAAGAGGTGGCATATGATCAGGAACCGGTGGTACTGAAGGAAGAAGTCCAAACTGCTCTGAAGGCACTGGCGAAAAACAAGGCTCCAGGAATTGATGGAATATCAATTCAGACGTTTCAACAAACAGATGCAGTGCTGGAGGTGCTCACTCGTCTATGCCAAGAAATATGGAAGACAGCTTCCTGGCCTACTGGCTGGAAGACATCCATATTTACGCCTATTCCCAAGAAAGGTGATCGAACCAAATGTGGAAATTATAGAACAATATCATCAATATCACACGTAAGCAAAATTTTGCTGAAGATCATTCAAAAACGGCTCCAGCAGTATATCGATAGGGAACTGCCAGAAATTCAGGTCGCTGTCAGAAGAGGACGTGGAACCAGGGATATCATTGCTGATGTCAGATGGATCCTGGGTGAAAGCAGAGAATACCAGAAGGATGTTTACCTGTGTTTTATTGACTATGCAAAGGCATTGGACTGTGTGGATCATAACAAACTATGGATAACATTGTGAAGAATAGGAATTCCAGAACACTTAATTGTGCTCATGAGGAACCTTTACATAGATCAAGAGGCAGTTGTTTGGACAGAACAAGGGGATACTGATTGGTTTAAAGTCAGGAAAAGTGTGCGTCAGGGTTGTATTCTTTCACCATACCTATTCAATCTGTATGCTGAGCAAATAATCCAAGAAGCTGGACTATATAAAGAAGAATGGGGCATCAGGATTGGAGGAAGACTCATTAAAAACCTGCGTTATGCAGATGACACAACCTTGCTTGCTGAAAGTGAAGAGGACTTGAAACACTTACTAATGAAGATCAAAGACCACAGCCTTCAGTATGGATTGCACCTCAACATAAAGAAAACAAAAATCCTCACAACTGGGCCTGTGAGCAACATCATGATAAACGGAGAAAAGACTGAAGTTGTCAAGGATTTCATTTTAGTTGGATCCACAATCAACGGCCATGGAGGCGGCAGTCAAGAAATCAAAAGACGCTTTGCATTGCATAAATCTGCTACAAAGGACCTCTTCAAAGTGTTGAAGAGCAAAGACATCACC
Organism: Loxodonta africana; assembly: GCF_030014295.1. NCBI lineage: Eukaryota > Metazoa > Chordata > Mammalia > Proboscidea > Elephantidae > Loxodonta > Loxodonta africana. The sequence goes on along the minus strand of NC_087364.1, from coordinate 75,082,526 downwards.
CTGAAGACTAAGGTGTGCCTGACCCAAGCCATTTTATTTTGAATTGCGTCATATGCATGTGAAAGCTGGACAATGAATAAGGAAGACTGAAGAAGAGTTGATGCCTTTGAATTGTGGTGTTGGTGAAGAATATTGAATATACCATGGACTGCCAGAAGAACGAACAAATCTGTCTTGGAAGAAGTGCAGCCAGAATGCTCCTTAGAGGCAAGGATGGCGAGACTGTGTCTTACATACTTTGCACATGTTGTCAGGAGGGATGAGTCCCTGGAGAAGGACATCATGCTTGGCAGAGTACAGGGTCAGCGGAAAAGAGGAAGACCCTCAGGAAGGTGGATTGACACAGTGACTGCAACAATGAGCTTAAGCATAACAATGACTGTAAAGACGGCCCAGGACCGGTCGGGCAGTGCATAGGGTCGCTGTGGGTCGGAACTGACTCAGAGGCACCTAACAACAACAAGCTCTGGCCAGGAAACCCTGGGGGCACAGTGGTTAATTGCTACAGATGCTAACCAAAGGGTCGGCAGTTCGTATCCTCAAGGAGCTCCTTGGGAACTCTATGGGGCAGTTCTACTCTGTCCTGTAGGGTCGCTATGAGTTGGAGGCGACTCGATGGCACTGGGTTTGGTTTTGGTTTTTGGAAGCTCTAGCCAGATTGCACAACTGCAACTGTGAGGTAAGATTTGGCAACCGAACGTCCCAACATCGGCAGCTGTGGCTCACCAACGGCTCTGTAGGACCGTCTCTGTCATCCCAACATCGGCAGCTGTGGCTCACCAACGGCTCTGTAGGACCGTCTCTGTCATCCCAACATCGGCAGCTGTGGCTCACCAACGGCTCTGTAGGACCGTCTCCGTCATCCCAACATCGGCAGCTGTGGCTCACCAACGGCTCTGTAGGACCGTCTCCGTCATCCCAACATCGGCAGCTGTGGCTCACCAACGGCTCTGTAGGACCGTCTCCGTCATCCCAACATCGGCAGCTGTGGCTCACCAACGGCTCTGTAGGACCGTCTCCGTCATCCCAACATCGGCAGCTGTGGCTCACCAACGGCTCTGTAGGACCGTCTCCGTCATCCCAACATCGGCAGCTGTGGCTCACCAACGGCTCTGTAGGACCGTCTCCGTCATCCCAACATCGGCAGCTGTGGCTCACCAACGGCTCTGTAGGACCGTCTCCGTCATCCCAACATCGGCAGCTGTGGCTCACCAACGGCTCTGTAGGACCGTCTCCGTCATCCCAACATCGGCAGCTGTGGCTCACCAACGGCTCTGTAGGACCGTCTCCGTCATCCCAACATCGGCAGCTGTGGCTCACCAACGGCTCTGTAGGACCGTCTCTGTCATCCTAAATCGGCAGCTGTGGCTCACCAACGGCTCTGTAGGACCGTCTCTGTCATCCTAACATCGGCAGCTGTGGCTCACCAACGGCTCTGTAGGACCGTCTCTGTCATCCCAACATCGGCAGCTGTGGCTCACCAACGGCTCTGTAGGACCGTCTCTGTCATCCCAACATCGGCAGCTGTGGCTCACCAACGGCTCTGTAGGACCGTCTCTGTCATCCCAACATCGGCAGCTGTGGCTCACCAACGGCTCTGTAGGACCGTCTCTGTCATCCCAACATCGGCAGCTGTGGCTCACCAACGGCTCTGTAGGACCGTCTCTGTCATCCCAACATCGGCAGCTGTGGCTCACCAACGGCTCTGTAGGACCGTCTCTGTCATCCCAACATCGGCAGCTGTGGCTCACCAACGGCTCTGTAGGACCGTCTCTGTCATCCCAACATCGGCAGCTGTGGCTCACCAACGGCTCTGTAGGACCGTCTCTGTCATCCCAACATCGGCAGCTGTGGCTCACCAACGGCTCTGTAGGACCGTCTCTGTCATCCCAACATCGGCAGCTGTGGCTCACCAACGGCTCTGTAGGACCGTCTCTGTCATCCCAACATCGGCAGCTGTGGCTCACCAACGGCTCTGTAGGACCGTCTCTGTCATCCCAACATCGGCAGCTGTGGCTCACCAACGGCTCTGTAGGACCGTCTCTGTCATCCCAACATCGGCAGCTGTGGCTCACCAACGGCTCTGTAGGACCGTCTCTGTCATCCCAACATCGGCAGCTGTGGCTCACCAACGGCTCTGTAGGACCGTCTCTGTCATCCCAACATCGGCAGCTGTGGCTCACCAACGGCTCTGTAGGACCGTCTCTGTCATCCCAACATCGGCAGCTGTGGCTCACCAACGGCTCTGTAGGACCGTCTCTGTCATCCCAACATCGGCAGCTGTGGCTCACCAATGGCTCTGTAGCACCGTCTCTGTCATCCCAACATCGGCAGCTGTGGCTCACCAATGGCTCTGTAGGACCGTCTCTGTCATCCTAACATCGGCAGCTGTGGCTCACCAATGGCTCTGTAGGACCGTCTCTGTCATCCCAACATCGGCAGCTATGGCTCACCAATGGCTCTGTAGGACCGTCTCTGTACATTACACCAGCTTGCCCTATTAGAGAGAAGCCGCCGGCCTGTCTTTCTTCGTACTTCAAAGATCACCTTGCCATTTTGTTTACTGATAATATACTGGCATTCTTCCTCTGAAGGAACTTCACTGTCTCTCAACGCACTAACAGAACAGGGAAAACCGACATGTCATAAATTCAGTGAGTCACCAAAGTTAGGTCACCCAGGCCCATTTGCACTAGTTATTTTGGGAAACACAACTTGGGTATTTACCAACAAAGGAATGGTTTTCCAAGAGTCTGTCAATACTGTCTTACAATACGAAGCGATATGTGCAGTAAAAATCAAGTTTCTACTAAATCTAAGAAATGGAACGTGATAACTGATTTGTATACTCTTGGACTATAGAAACTATTCCTTAAGTCATTTATCAGGGAAAAATATGTTACTACTTCCCTCATCTGGAAATGGACACTAAGAGTCTTGTTATGGTTACGATGTGTTCATTATTAATAGTCTGAATTAAAAATTAGTAGAGTATAAATCTCTTAATTATTGGCAAAGATTAGTAATGAAGGATTCCCTGATAACAGCTTAGTACTCAAAGCAGCCAAAATACCCTGAAATATAGAGGAACATGGTTGGGTTCCCATACAAAGTTTTTCTAAAGGCAGCTGGCAAGCTATTTCACATAATCTCGCAATGTTTAAACAAACTTCCTGGAAAATATACACAAAACCAAAATTCTTGGAGAAATATATAAATATCAGTTAACTATTGCATGTGTGTGTGCATACAGTGTGTACAGTCTGCACAGTGAATTACTTAATATGTGTATGTGTGTATACAGTGTGTACAGCAAATTACTTAATATGGCCCTTCTTGCCACAGTCTCTGTAATTCCCAACAAAAGACTGGGTGGGGCTATGGAAATGAGGTACTTATGGCCCACCAAGGGACTGGACAGCTTGCTAATAATGCAAATAAGGTACATGAAACTCAGGAGGAAAAAAAAAAGGGGCATGCAAATAAGGTGTATGGACCCTAACAAGGAGATTGGTCAGTTCTGCCATCCTGCTAGGCTTAAAAGAGAGCCAATCCCAGGGCAGAGGGGGACCTCACAACCACCAAGAAGAGCCTGGAGTGGAGCATTTCCTTTGGACCCAAGATCCCTGTGCTGAGAACCTCTTAGATACAGGGGACAGAGAGAGCTGTAATACTGGCAACAGCAAGAGACAGAGAAAAGGAGCAGCAAAGAAATGGCAGCCACAGAGGCAGGAGAACCAGGAGACTGGCAGGAGACAGTATGATGGCCTTCCCGGCCCACAGAGCAAGAAAGCTGAGCACCTTTGAACAGAAAGATTCCTGGCAGAGTGGGGTGTCTCCGTGCACTTGGCAGAGTTGGGCTTGCCAACCCACAGAGTGAAAGAACTGAGTGCCATCAGGCAGGAGGCTTCCTTCTGGAATGCAGTGCCTCGAGACACTTGGTGGAGCTAGGCTGACCAACCCATGGAGCAAGAGAGCTGAGCATCTTCGGGCAGGTGGCTTCCTAGCAGAATGGGGTGCCTCCAGGCACTTGGTGGAGCTAGGTTCACTGATCCATGAAGCAAGAGAGCTGTGCACCTTGGGGTTAAGGCTGGTGGAGTGGGGTGCCTCCCAGCACTTATTGGCAGAGCTAAAAGAGCTGCGGAACACTTGCCCAAGCAGCACAGAGGCTGGGGGCTAGAGAAAGGCATGCCTGGGAACACAGCTGGGAAGAGGCTATCTTGATGGGAGAACAGTGTCCTGAGCATTCTTGAGCTGAATTATAACTGTTACTTCCCTAATAAACCCGCAATCGTGGGTATGGTCTTTGAGTTCTGTGTGGCCATTGCAGTGAATCATCAAATCCTGGAGAAAAGCAGCAAGTGCCATTTGGCGTCAGAATTGGTAAAAAGGTTGGAGGGTGGAGGCCAACTCATAGGAATCAGCCTTGGGCTGTTGATCTTGATTCTCCTTCCCCCTTGTGAAGTTAGAGAAGGTCAGACGCCACCACCACACCATTTTTACACACACAAACACACACACACACATCCTGGGTGGTGCAAATTGTTAAGCAGCGGACTACTAATCAAAAGGTTGGCTGTACGAAGCCACTCATAGGCACCTTGGAAGTTAAGGCCTGGTGATCTGCTTCTGAAAGGGCCCAGCCTTAAAACCCTATGCAGCATTCTACTCTGCACTATCTATACCCATATCTGTATCTATACCATGTAGTGCAGACATACATCTACATGAGGAACTCTGATGGTTCAGTGGTTAAAGCACTCAGCTGCTAACAGAAAGGTCAATGGTTCGAACCCACCAGCTGCTCTGCGGGAGAAAGACGTAGCAGTTTGTTTCTGTAAAGATTTACAGCCTTGGAAACCCTATGCCCTATGGGGCAGTTCTACTCTGTCCCATAGGGTTGCTACGAGTCAGAATCAACTGGACGGCAACGGGTTTGATTTTTGTTTATATATAAAGCCAAACCAAACCCAATGTCATTGAGTCAATTCTGACTCATGGCAACCCTACAGACAGAGCAGAACTGCTCCATGGAGTTTCCAAGGAGCAACTGGTGGCTTTAAACTGCTGACCTTTTGGTTAGCAGCCGTAGCACACCATAGCTCTTAACCACTGCACCACCAGAGCCCCTGTTTATATATAGACATACAAATAGATATACATCTATATCTAAGGAGCCCTGGTAGCACAGCAGTTAAAGTGCTTCGCTGCTAACTGAAAGGTCAGTGGTTCGAACCCACCAGCCGCTCCTCAAGAGAAAGATGTGGCAGTCTGCTTCTGTAAAGATTTACAGCCTTGGAAACCCTACTGGGCAGTTCTACTCTGTCCTATAGGTTCACTTGAGTCAGAATCAACTTGACGGCAATGGGTTTGGTTTTGGTTCATGTATCTGTATCTACACAAGTAGACAGGCAGAAAGAAACACTCGGCTACTAACTGAAGGGCTAGTGGTTCAAATATACCCTGAAGCACCTCGGGAGAAAGGCCTGGTCATCTACTTCCAAAAAATCAGACACTGAAAACCCTGTGGACTGCAGCTCTGTTCTGAAACACACAGGGCTGCCAAGAGCTGGAATTCTCTCGATGGCAACTGATATATATAAACATACATATACATGTATATATAAAATAATAATAAATTATAAAAACTGAAATGAAAAGGTAGGTACTTATAAAATCACAAATACTGAGATAAACCCAAGGTTCTCTCAAAGCTGATAAAAACTCCAGCTTCCATGCTATGAACATGATTAGCACAAATTCAGATGAAAAGGATCCACTGAATGAATCATTAACCAATTACTAAAGCAACATTTAATTTCATTAGTAAACTGGGCAGAACAATTCAACTTAGCCGAACTCAAAGAAGTTTCCAGAATAAACCGAATGCTTCTAAGGCAACAGTAGCAGGGGCAGGGGGTTGAGGACCGTGGCTTCAGGGGATAGATATCTAGGTCAACTGGCATAATAAAATCTATTGAGAAAACATTCTGCATCCCACTTTGGGGAGTGGCATCTTGGGGTCTTAAAATGCTAGCAAGTGGCCATCTAAGATGCCTCAATTGGTCTCAAACCACCTGGAGCAAAGGAGAATGAAGAACACCAAAGACACAAGGTAGTTATGAGCCCAAAAGGCAGAAAGGGCCACACAAATCAGAGACTACATCAGCCTGAGACCAGAAGAACTAGATGGTGCCCAGCTACAACCAATGACTGTCCTGACAGAGAACACAACAGAGAACCTCTGAGGAAGCAGGAGAGCAGTGGGGTACAGACCTCAAATTCTCGTAAAAAGACCAGACTTAATGGTCAGACTGAGACTAAAAGGACCCTGGAGGTCATGGTCCCCACACCTTCTGTTAATCCAAAGCTGGAAGCATTCCCAAAGCCAACTCTTCAGACAGGGATTGGACTGGACTATAAGATAGAAAATGATACTGGGAAGGAGTGAGCTTCTTGGCTCAAGTAGACATATGAGACTATGTGGGCAGCTCCTGTCTAGAAGGGAGATGAGATGGCAGAGGGGGACAGAAGTTGCTGAAAGGAACACGGGAATACAGGGTGGAGAGAAGGAGTGTGCTGTCTCATCAGGGGGAGAGCAACTAGGAGTTTATAGCAAGGTGTGTATAAGATTTTGTATGACAGACTGGCTTGATTTATAAACTTTCACTTAAAAAAAAAGCATAGAAAAAATAAAATTTTTTAAACCAAATAAATTGGACAGAGCCTAAATTTAAATTTTAAGTTCACAGAGCTACAATAATTAACAATGAATTTTAAACACAAAAAAAGTTAAATAAATATCCTAAAAGATGATGACGTGAACAACTATGTCTAATTTTAGGATTTTTTCAATAGTTAAAAAAAACTTCCAATTAAAATGTGAACAAACATACAACAACTAACCCTTTCAACCTACTTCAGTCAACTGTATCAACCAACAGTCAAAATAACTGCAACTTTTGGGGAGAGATGCATTACTAACATATTTCTTTTCCTTAAGTTAATGTCTCACTCAGTGTTGTGCTGTTAGGTGCCACTGAGTTGCATCCGACTCATAGCAATGCCACATATCACAGAACGGAACACTGCCTGGCCCTGCGCCATCCTCACAATGACTGCTAGGTTTGAGCCCATTGCTGCAGCCACTGTGCCAATCCATCTTGTTGAGGGGCTTCCTCTTTTTCTCTGACCCTCTACTTTACCATGCATGATGTCCTTCTCCAGGGACAGGTCCCTCCCGATAATATGTCCACAGTATGTGAGACGAAGTCTCGCCATCCTCATTTCTAAGGAGCATTCTGGCTGTATTTCTTCCAGAACAGATTTGTTCGTTCTTCTGGCAGTCCATGGTTTATTCAATGTTCTTCACCAACACCATAATTCAAATGGGCCAATTCTTCTTTAGTCCCTTTTTTCATTGTCCAGCTTTCATATGCATATGAAGCGACTGAAAATATCATGGCTTGGGTCAGGTGCACCTTAGTCCTCAAGGTGACATCTTTGCTTTTTAACACTTTAAAGATGTCTTTTGCAGCAGATTTGCCCAGTTCAATGTGTCATTTAATTTCCTGACTGTTGTTTCCATGGGCGTTGATAGAGGATCCAAGTAAAATGAAATCCTTGACAACTTCAGTACTTTTTCCATTCATCATGATGTTGCTCCTTGGTCCAGTTGTGAGGATTTCTGTTCTATGTTGAGGGTAATTTTAAAAAGTATCTTAATAAATGCAAAAGAAAAAGAAACATTGTTTTCCTCATTTCTAACTGCGCTCAGTTAAGTACAACAGGAAATATCTTAATGCATATTTGAGTATCAGACTAAATACATAAAAATAAAATATTTAACTGTAAAATCGTGATCATATAAGCAATTCTCCTTCCTGTATTTTAGCAGCTTAGTTATGATGTATGAGCACGATGTTCTTTGAATTTACCCTGTTTGGAATTCAGTGAGCTTCTTATACCTGAAAATGTATGTCTTTCAATAAATTTAGGAAATTTTGACCATTATTTCCTCAATTTTTTTTCTACCAATTTTCCCCTTTTCTCCTTATGGGAACTTAAGTACAAGCATGTCAGCTATTCTGTTACTATCTCACACGCTCTTGAACTTTATGCATTGCTTTTTAATATTTTTTCACATTGTTCTTCAGAATGCATTAATTCTACTGGTGTATCTTTACATCCACTCTTTGCTTTGTCATCTCCATTCTGATGCTTAATCCATTAAGTAAGTTTTTGGTTCAGATACTGTATTTTTCAGTTTTAAAATTTCCAGTTGTTTTTTTTTTTTGTTTTTTGTTTCTACTCATTTCAAAGAGGTTTACCTTCCTTCTCCCCATGGTGCATAGTCATAACAGCTGTTTTAAAGTCTTCATCTAATTAATTCCAACATCTCTTTCGTGCTGGAGTTGGCATCTGTCGACTGCCTTTTCCTTTAAATGTATTGGTCATATATTCCTGCTTCTTTGTGTGTCCAGCACTTTTGGATTGTGTCCTGCACATTTTGAATATTATTTTGTGAAATTGTGGGTCTTGTTAAAATCCTCTGGAGAATGCTGATTTTGCTGGGGTTTTTAACAGCCAATTTATCCAAGTAGGTTTCGATCAAAAGTTCTGCCTCGCTCTCTATGGTTGTGGATCCAGCAGCAGTTCAATCGTCAAAGCCTTTGCTGTACTGCTCTGAGTCTGTCCACTCGTGCGTAGCACGGGGTGAGCCCTGGCCTTGTTCCAGTCCTCACACAGCGTAAGAGGGTCCACTTCTCCAGCTCTCTCTTTCCTGAGATTTCCTCGCGTTCACCAGCTCGCAGGGGCTCCTTTCTCAGTGTTCTGGCAGGAAAGATGGGGTTATTCTTGGAGTTTTAGCTGCCTATGCTGCCATTGTGTTGTTCCACGTGGCAGGGACGGCTCTCGGGGCAAAGCAGCAAAACAAACGTCAGAGAAAATCACAGTAGCGGGCTATTCTCACAGCAAGGCCAAGAGGAAAAAAAAAGGAAACAAAAAATTAAAGGAAGGACTCCCCACACACAATGGTTCACAGGGTCGCCTTTCCCAGTCCTCCAACCAGAAAGATAGTATTTTTGTCAGAGTTTTTGCTGCCCTTCCCCACTATGCAGCTCTACAACTAGGGTTTCTCTGACTGAGTCAAATCCGGGAGAGAAGAGGAAATACAAACGGGTAACTCAGTCCCACACAGGTTGCTTCTCCGAGATTTCACATCCTCACCAATTCGCCTGCTGATGTTACGATTCTGAGTCGTAAAGTTGTTGCTCTTCACATTTTGTCCAGAGTTTTTAGTTGTCATCAGTGGAACAGACAGGCTGAGTAGACTAATTCCATCAGCACCAGAAATGCAGAGGACTTCGCGTGTATTGTGTCTCATTCATAATTTCGCACTCTGTTCCAAAAATAAAGTAAGATGAAATTTTCAAAAAGGGAAAAAGGAGAAAAAAAAGAAAATGGAACCAGGAAAAGGTTAATATGCAAAGCACAACATAAGGCCCTCACATTCGCTAGAATCAGATGAAAAATCCAGCTTCAAGCTTTACCACACCTAACTAAAAGAAATGTCCAGAGAATAAAAACAAACCAGGTGATCCCTGACCCTGAGATCCTTCTTAAAATAAAGCCTTGCAATGAATTTCCCAGGGCTATTTCCAATAACTTCCCTGAATACAGGCCACATACCAAAAGACAATTATGAAAAATCAATTCTAGAAAAAGTCAATACGATGAGTTGAGACATAAAGCTAGAGCTTAACTAAGGGATGGTTTTAAACTAAACAAGAAGCAGATCCACTATATATCCTGCATGCATTCCTCCATAAATACTATTTTTCTTAGCAAAGCATCTTAAAAATTCTGAATAGCAGTGAGTTTGAGATTATATTCCCTGACAACTACCTGGTAGGCAACTATTTATTTGCTACTGTAGATACAGAGATCTGTATTTCAGAAGTCAGCCCAGATTGGGATAGAGGTAACACCCTCTTCTAAAAACTGAGAATCTTAATAAAAATGCCTAGAGTTTGAACAGAAAAACCAACCCACCCCATGCGTTAGGTAAGCCAAGAGAACCACTTGAGATTAGGGCCAAGATGTCTTTCAGAATATAATTCTGAATCTCCTCAACTACAAAGAAAAATGGGTAATCAAAACAGAAGATATGCAGTAATAACTGCAGTCTAGGAGAGCTTAAAATATAATCAAATGTCTGTCTTAGCTAAATAAAAAATCTACTAAAGTAACAAAGAAAAATGTTTTGAGCCATGTTAACTACCTGGCACATCCTCCAACATACACCTATATGAACTACTTCAAGCTGTACATACACTCAAGAAACTAAATGCTGTTATTATTTGGGTAACAGTTAAATCCTGAGGTACTTGTACCAAAAATGATAACCAAAATTACAAACACTACAATTAAAATGAGCAGTAATAAAATGAATCCTTTCCAACCAACTTCATCTTTTTAATAAAATTTATAACAAGAAAAAACTTTGCCAAAGTAAAAAAAAAAGTTCAATCTATAAATATAAATAATAATGAAAATCACTGAGATGTCTTAACATGAATCTCAAAATGAAAGTAATTAAACAAATCGTATCTAAAAAACCATGCTTGTTCTTTATAGGTACATACGCATCAATGTTATATCAGTTAGTTTTTACTGTGTAATAAACCACCCCCAAACTTAGAAGATTAAAACAATAAACATTTATTATCTCTCATAATTCTGCAGATCAGCTGGGAGGTTACCCTGATCTGGGCCACCTTGGTAAACCGGTGGCTCAGGTGAGGCCGGATCAGCTTGGTAAACTGGTGGCTCAGGTGAGGTTGGATCGTCTCAGACAAGAATCATCAAACTTCTTCTTCATGAATCTGATAGTAAATACTTTCGGGTGTGGGACATGTGGCCTCTGTCACAACTACTTGACTCTGCCACTGTGGCAGGAAAGCTGCCACAGACAATACATAAATGAGAGTGGCTACGTTCCAATAAAACTTTATTTATAAAAACAGGTAGCAGGCCAGGGAACCCTAGTTTGCTAACCTCTGGTCCAAGCTAGACTCACAAGTATGGCGGCTGATACAGCTGGTTGGCCCGGGGGGACTCAGCTGGGATGTCTCACCTCTGCTTCACATATTTCTTAGGTCAGCCAGCCTGGGTTTCTTGACATAGTAGTACCACAGCTCCAAAGAGTAACAAGTCAGGGCAAGCCCCAATGAGCACGGTCACCTGGATTGTGTCTATGTTCTTGAAGAAACTGAACTTTATAGAAACCCTAGAGCAACACCTTCCCTCTCGTGGTGTTGTAATTAACATTAATGCACCTACAAGAGTAAACCAGCAAGCTGCATTTCACAGCATACCTCAATATGCAGCCCTGAAGCCAGAAAAAGAACACTGAAATGTGGGCCCGTTCTCCTAGGGCACTCTTGATAACACTTTCACAAATATATTCTGCACAAACTTTGGAAAAATTTACTTGAAGTGAAACACTAACTTTTTGCCCACTTCGATTCAGCAGTAAGAGTCTCACAATTACAATGACCTAAAATAATCACCTAAAGGTAGACTCGGGTAACCCTCATTCAAGACATAACATTTTAATTTACGATTTACAGGCCTGAAGGATTAAAACAGTAACTGTGACAACTTTTTCAATGTATATAATTTGAGTTTCTAATTGGAGAATTCTATTCCAACCATTAAGTTATTTTATTTCTAAGCTTTAAAAACAAACTAATACTTCCTGGTAACTAGAGACAAAATTCTGTTCATATACAGTCAAATTTTATAGACTTCCATATGCTTATTGTAAACAAGCTACCCATTTACTAGTTTTATGTCTCCTGTTTCTCTTAAAATACGTATTTAAAATTACTCAAAAAGCAGCATCAGAAATTCAAAATTCTAGCAGGGGACAGGTTGATTGATTTGAGGGATTAAGTAGTTCAATCCATTTGTTTCTAAATACTGAAACAATAGACTAAAATCCACAGTAATTAAGTCAGTCCCCAAGAAACAGGCACTGTCTGATTGACATTTAAACCCCCAAATTCTTGAATAATGGAGCTATTAAGGGAACTAAATACATACCTCTAGTTTCAATAAGGTTGGCAATACCTTAAAATATTCTGCGTAAATAATTTTAACCTTAAGCTTTAACATTCAGGAAATGATTAGAACCACATTTTTTGTAACGAAGGGGTATAATTTACCTTTACTTTGTTAGCCTACAATTTGCTTCACCACTGTTCTTGTAAACCACTCTAACGGCATATATACCTTGACAACATCCCACACATGGTTATGATTATGTATCAGAAGACAACAGCTCATTGAAAACCTTTACCAACGCTTCGCTAATGGGATGTCACGTTAAATCTGATATTATAAGATTTTAAAACTTTGTATCAATTATATGATAACAAAGATACATCATTTGAAATTGACATGCAAATATTTCTAAATTCTGTAAAAGCACTAGGTTACTAATATACTTATTCAAGAATGGGTTTTAAAAACAAATGGAGACATTACGCAGCTTACCCCCATCACACAGCTTGCCCCTAATCATGTCCTTTAGGGATGGAAAAAATATATATCCATGTACATTTTCTGCTTTCAACATCTTAGATACAGATACCTCTAACTACAAAACTCTGGTAAATGTCAGAATTCGATTTGACTATTTCTTACTTCCTCTCTTAATGCTTAATGACTAATTCCTTAGAGATGTCCTTAAAAGCCCTAAAATGTTGTCCTTGGGTAGAAACTTTCACCAGCAATCAATCAGGAGCAAATTAGATGATTGTGTTGAAATGTACCACACTGTTTAAGCTAACAAATGAAGGAAGAAAGGCACTATTTCAGAACAGATGCCACTACACTGAACTCGCTAAAAGGGTTTGTTGGAAGAATATTTGGTTTCCGGTGGAGCAAATGTGGAATAAGAAGGGACAGTGATAAAAGAATACCAAGTCATATGGAAATCCAAATATAGTGACAGACACAATTATTTTACTAATTGCTAATGAATACAGTCAAGTGGCTTCAAAAAGCAAAACTTTGCTTGGACTACTTCAGGTTCTGACCTCTGTATGAGCAAATGCATTTAAACTGAAGCCCACCAAAACTGATTAAGGGCGCCAGCCAAGGCCAGCATGTAGTTGAAGCTTTTTCCATCTATCACATGGCCCCAAGGATAGTTAAATGAACCTTAAAATGGCTACAAACAGCTCAATGACTACACAGAGTCCTGCCAATTAGAAATAATTAGGCAGGCATTTTGGTGGTAGGTCTTTTTAAGTGCATACATAACGATGCGATGATGCTTATTAACGATCTCGTATGAGCTCTGCTCAAACAGCCTGAAATAATTATGCAGGTACCACAAAGCCTTGCTCATCTCTGTACTTCACCTTAATGCATTTAAAAATCCACTCTGTTACCTCCAGTAATTAATCCTCCATTAATTGCAGGAAAAGCTCAGTTTACCATGCTTCGTTTCTAATTATCTTATAAATAGTTATGGTTCTAATTAATGTGTTCATTAAGATGAATATCTTTCTCAAAGCCACGCTCAGAGCAAAGGTTCCGCACAGTCTCTCAAGAGCCTGACTAGCCATAAGGTGAGGCCGTCTTGGTTGCATTTGCTTTTATTTTAGTATACTCAACCTCCTAATTGGCATTTAAAATCTAATCTGGAGAAACTTCAAGAAGGCTATACAGGGAGAAATAGGGGCAAAAGATATTTTCAAACTCTTTTCTAATCAATAATCTTAAAACCTTAATAGGAAAACTTTTAGTGCATCTTTTTGGATAGAATTGACTAATATGCTTGTGGACTATATTCAAGTGAATTTAAATTCCATACAGACTTAGCTTTTGCCCCTTCCCTTCAATTAGAAAACAAGACAAGAGAGATAAAATATGCTAATAAAACAAACGCATTTAAATTTATATTAGGTTACCTCTCTAAATTGCCACTATAAAACAATTACTCAATATAAATTGTCAGCCATCAAAGAAAAACTTACAGATATCCTGGGATCACCAATATTTCACATCATTTTTAGAAGCACAGCTGGTCTATCTGCTTTTTAAAAAATAGAAACCTCACTCTGTTGCTGTACAAAGTACACAGCCCCTTAAAAACCGCTGGCTGTGATTAAGACATAAAACAGGATACTGTACACTCATTCCTTTTATAAATGTAAATATTTTTCTAATTTCCTAGGTTTTTAAGACAACTGTGTAAATAATTTAAAAACACAAAAAGTATTCTCAGTTTTTTTTTTTTAATCAAGTTGTATTTTCCATGAGTAAAAAAACAAACACAACTTATCTGGGAAACCAGGTAAGTGAATCCTTTAATAAAAAAACAACAGTTATTAGTGTGATAATTCCGGCACTTAGTAATAAAGCTCCGGCTCCGCATGTTAGACGCCTCCTGCTTCTCTTTAATTTGCTTTTGCCCATTTATCTTCCCTCCTTGTCTTTTTCCACGTAAGATAAGCCTACCTAACAATTTCATTTCAGAATTAAAGGAACTTCACTCTACAAGCAAAATTCTGAAAAGGTAGTTTCTCCACAGGGAATTATAGCATACTTTCAACATAAATTTCTCCAGAATAAGCGTTTAAAAACTATGCTTTATACCAAACCACTGTGGCTTTGTGCTCCCACATTACAGGGACGGATTACATAAAATCTGCTGGAGGGAAAGAATGGAGACTCAAAATGAGGGAAGAATTGGCATGCTTTATAGCAACATTCATTTGTTTATTCAACAAATTTTTATTATCTTCTATATCCCAGGCACTTTTCAAGGTGCTAAGAATATAACAGTAAATAACTGGCATCGCTCTGTACTAATGGAGCTAAGAGTCTAATTCTGTAAAGTAAAACTTCCCTGCTAACTGAAAAGAAGCATCGCTACAATCCAGAAACAGGATGTTTTAGCTATAACTTTCCCTTATTATAACACGGATCTAACGGAAATACTCCTTATACCCAGAGTGCAAATCCCTACTATCTATATATCCACTAACACCGTTCATCACGTAGATGGAATCCACCTTTAGAGATGTCTTGGCCTATCCATCTTTGTATTGCTGAGCCAAACACATGATGGGCACCAAGGTGCATATTATAAGGAGAAAGTGGATGGAAACTCAGACACACATAACGTGAATATAAACGGACCGAGGAGACATAAGGGCTGGTGTGCCTGTCGTCTAAATTTCAGCCACTTCAATGACGCCTCTCGGTGGTGCAGAATAGTGGTCTTGGCACTTCAATATCCCACGATGTCTCTAACAATTTCAAAATGGGGGTTGTGAAAACTTCACCACAAAATTTAACATTAGCTCACTTTTATTTTAAAAAATATTGTTTCGAGGGGGGAGGAAAAGGAAAGCAAATGACGACGACGCAATATTCAAAAGTTTATAAATTCTTCCTTTTTCTCACCTACAGCAGTTAAAACCCACTGCCATCGAGATGATTCCCACTCATAGCTACCCTACAGGACAGAGTAGAACTGCCCCATAGGACTTCCAAGGCTGTCATCTTTATGGAAGTAGACTGCCACATCTTTCTCCTGCAGAGCGGCTGGTGGGCTCGAACTGCCAACCGTTCAGTTCGCAGCTGAGCGCTTAACCACTGTGCTACCAGGGCTCCAGAGGAGTTACGGAATATCATTTCTGTTTATCCTGAAAACAGTTCAAATTTTAGAATACTCACGCCTTTTATCCTCTCTTCCCTTTGACTTTTTTACCCCTACCCCAAAGTCAAATATAAAGACATAAAGCAAACGAACATCTTCAGTAACGCAATAAAGCTTCCTATAATTACCTGATCAATATCACAACAATAACATTATTACAGCCTCAGAGTCCATTTTCTCTTTGGTCAAAACAAATTTCTTCCAGGCCTTGTGTCAATGGTCTTCTCCATTTAAGTGAGTTGGAAGCAATGTTCCCTAACAGGCAATACTGAAAACAAGAAAAAAGCAAGCAATCCAAAAGCTTAGATTCCTAATGAACCAGGTTTAAGTGGCCTGAAATAGCTAACACTCTAATAAACTTGATTAGGCTCTAAACTGAGATCAGTAAGCATGGTAATACCCCTAACTGCTCCCTGGGACTTGGTGGTCACTCTATCACTACAGACACAGTAAAGAACAATGAAGGAAGGCCATTAGTCAGCATTAAGATGCACTTCCCACACCCTACTTATTGAAGGAGAAGCAAAGCATAAACCAGTAAGCCAGAACTAAAAGATAATATTCTACAGGTAGGCTGCTGATATCTACAGCTCAGTGTAGTGCTAATTAATGGCATTTAGTCTCCAGAAGCCTTAGTTTTAAGATGTAAAAGTCTAAGAATCTTTCACAGGTATGCTTGACCTACTGGTATTTAAAGAAGTCACACGAGCCATTAAACAAAAGATAGAGCTTGGTTTATCCGGTTCTGTTTTCATAAGGTCCATCAGGAGTTTATGGTGTCGGCAAAAAATACTGAATATACCATAGCCTGCCAGAAGAAAGAACAAGTCTGTCAAGGAAGAAGTACAGCCAGAATGCTGCTTAGCAGCAAGAATGGTGAGACTTTGTCTCACATACTCTGGACATGTTAAAAGGAGGGACCAGTCCCTGGAGAAGGACATCATGCTTGGTAAAGCAGTGGGTCAGTGAAAAAGAGGAAGACTCTCAACAAGATGGACTGACACAGTGGCTGAGACCATAACAGCAACTGTGAGGATGGTGCAGGACTGAGCAGTGTTAAGTTCTGCTATATGTAGGGTCGCTATGAGTCAGGACCAACTCTACGGCACCTAACAACAACATCAGGAGTTTGGCAGTTTTGGTTAATATTCAGAATATAGCCACTTCCCCCACCCCTCCCACAGGCAGGATATTCTTCCTTGTCCTCAACTTTGAACTTGCTACATGAATTGATTTAGCCAATGAAATGCTGGCAGAAGTGATGGGGAGCACAGGCTTTAATGCACTTAGGAAGTTGAGTTTGTTTTCCTGTCTGAGAAAACCTGCCTGAGTAGCCGCTGGTCCAAGGAGGATGAGCCATACAGGGTGCAGAGCGGGCCCCAACCCACAGCTCGGAACCAAGCCCAAGAAGCCCAGTCTAGATTAGAAGAGCCCCAACCGCCTCACAGACATTTGTGTGAGAAATACTCCTTGGTGTGTGCCACTGAGTTTCGAGGCGGTTTATTGTGTAGCTATGGTGGCGACAGCTGACTGATACAAAGAGACATTAGCATTAGGGGGTGTGAGGACTCCAGAGCCAGCCATCCTGCTAAGGGAACAAGAGTAAACCCTGGTGGACAACAGCCGATAGGAGCCAGAACAAGGGCTTGAAATCAAAAATGGTACAAATGTCCAGCTCCAGCCATGTAATAAGCATGAGCAAGTATGTGACCTCCGTAAGCCTGTTGCCCTGTCTGATAAGTGGACAACATACAGACTTCGAAAATCAGAAAGGCTGCCGTGACAATTCAATAAAATAACCTGTAACAGTAACACAATCCCGTAATTCGCACCAGCCTGCACACGCTCAGTAAATGTTAGTTTCCCCTTTGTTTTTCCTCCTGGCTCTAAGTCAACCTATTTTTAGAATTTTTCCAACCCACAAAATTTTTATTACAGGCAAATAGGCAACGCCAATTTTTACTATTCTTTAAAGTAACTATTTGTTAAAAAGTAATTCTAGAACATCTATTTCAGTTCTGAGAAGTGCCTTCCCCTCTCTCGTGGATTTTACTGGGCATCTTTCTCTATTCTGCTACAAATTGTAAGCTTTTCGTGACAACACATTTTCTACACAAAAATAGGAAGAAAAGACTTTTGCTCATTTAATAAACAGGATTCCCATATCTTTTCCCTCCTATTTTCTCTACATTTTATCCTTTCCTCAAAAAAAGGTGTCAAATGGTAGTGAAGTCATCAGCACACATTTTTTCCCTTTCAGAAGGGTAGATTTATCAAATAATACCTATAAAATTATTTGTTATTCAAAAGTGCACTGTATAAATTGAAACTTAGTATGCAGTAGAAATTTATTTTAAAAAATTTTAATAGATGAATGGCTAGGGGTATTAAAGATTCCCTTAAAAAAGAGAGAGCCTTCAGGGAAGGTCGGAGACACAGACACAATCATTCATCATAAAAGACTTCAGGGGACGTTTTAATAACTACCTGTGGCAGGGTCTCTCTCATATTCATTATAAAATTCCCAAGGCAGACTTCGCGTTCTCATTCATACTCACAAATACGTACACAAAATGGAGGTTTCCCATCAAACGGACTGTGAGCAGATACATTTAAACGCCAGTTGTTTTATCGCTGCATTCATTACCACAGTTCACAATAGAGAAGATAAAAGCTCCACAGATACGATCACACACACGGCATTAAACAATGATTACCGAAGTATGTGATGTTCAAGTTTATTTTTAAATGCTTGGCTACAAACAAAACTATGCTTGAAAAATACCCAACTCGTGAATCAAGGAATGATATCATTCATACTAAAAAAATTATAGAAGGGTTCAATTTTTAAACTTCTCATCAAAAGGTTACATAAACTTGGCGTTGTATTTCTTTGTGTGTTTATCTACTGGATACGGAGTGGTGAAATAATTCTGTCACGCGCTCTACTACGACTTTTCCATTCAAAATACTCTCAGATTCCTTCGTTGTATTTCTACTCCCTTTCCTCCACCCCGGGCCCCGGTGGCACAGTGGTTAAGAGGTCAGCTGCTAACCAAAAGGTCGGCAGTTCAAATCTACCAGCCACTCCTTGGAAACCCTATGGGGCAGTTTTACTGTGTCCAATAGGGTCACTAAGAGTTGGAATCAACTCAACGGCAATGGGTTTGGTTTGGTTTTTGGTTTTTCCTCTACCTGCAAACACATGCAATTCTCACCTGAATTCTACCTCCCTGCAGAAATACCTGTGATGCAACCGAACTGAGCATCCAGGCTGAAATCTGGCCCTCTAACTCGCCTCCTTTATCTATAAAATGGGAGTAAGTTGTAACTCCTACAAATACTGTGAGAAATAAACCAAGAAAGCATGTGAAAGTTTTATAAACCCTGAAGAGCTACGCTAACATCCCTACGATCATCCTACTGGTTCCCATGTCCTCCGGCCTCTGATACTGTTTTGCTTTAAACGCCCCTCAGGTAAACCGAGTTCACCAGAGAAACAGCCACCGCAGCCTGCTCAGGAATTCTCCAGGCTGGCTTCCACTTGGCACAATCGCAGCTCGTTTTCATGGTTTTGCCACCATCTCAACCACATCCGTTGTTTAGCTCCTAGAACAGTAGCCTGGCTTTGAACTTGTTAGCCCCATTCGTCGCTTGTGCCCCTCCAACTTACAGCCAACTTACACACACTGCGATCTTAGGCCAGTCCAGGAGAAGCGCAGCTTTGCCTCACTAGACGGGAGATAGTGTCCGGGCACTTCCTCCTCTACAGCCTGACCCCAAGTCCTAGATAACCGGTAAAAAACCCAGTGCCGTCGAGTCAATTCCGACTCATAGCGACCCTACAGGACAGAGTAGAACTGCCCCATAGAGTTTCCAAGGAGCACCTGGTAGATAACTGGTACGGATTGCTATTATCATTGCTGTTGGAATTATTATTATTACTCAGTATTAATAATCTAAAGTCTTAGTTTATTCACTCTCTTTCTTCACTTCTTATACTGTTATGAATTCCTGGTAAAGTTTCAACAGTAACAGGCAAACTAGAGGCATCTAACGTTTAAACAAGGTACAGTGAAGGATTTAGGTTGTTTTAGGTATTTTGGATTTTGTTAGGCTTTGTTGGGGAAATAGCTAGGGAAGGAAGAATGGAAGGCTGTATTTTTTGCATTTAGCAAACACATATCCCAGTATCATAATGAGCCTGGGATTTCTCACCACATAAATTTAGTCTAGGTCACCATGAGGTGGAACCGACTCAACGGCAACGGGCTTGGTTTTTGGTTTTAAGATCACGTAGCAGGTAAGTGAACAGACAAGAGAGAAATTTTATATACCAGCTAATAATCAAGACTTACAAAGTCCTTCAAAAACATGCCCCTACGTCCAAGAAGAGATCAGAGTTCACAAAACTTTACAGAAAAGTTTTAACATAAAGAACACGATGCTTGGATTAGTTAACTTTCCTTAAATGTACATATATTCAAACTCCGGTCAAAGCCAACCTTCCATAAACTGTAGAATGCAACAAGATCAAAGACCAAGGGGCACGACTACCAAGTAACTCCCCCATCTATTTACTCCTGATACAGTGCCTTTCTGACTCATGTTCCCTAGCTTTCTAGCAACCTCTGGGGAACCCTTAAAAGCACTCATTAAGTGACAGCATTACCCTGCAACACAATACTATACCAAGCTGTCCTTCCTTAGTTACATCAGAAACAAATGTGGTGAGCAAGAGAGTGTTGCCTTTCTCTAACGGCTTATTTAAGAAAGAAAAATCAAAAAATATATAGGAACTACACACGATTCAAGCAACGAGCAGTAAGTAACCAACAAATAGGAAAAAGACTTGTCTCGACTGGCAACTATAGAAACAGACAGCCCCATGCCCATCCTCAACTTTCTCTAAATAGAAAAGGCTGGTGGCTAAGGAAATCCATAGAAAGGCCATTTTAGCAACTGAGACAACACTGAATCAGCAAAGTTAGCAGAAAACAGGCAAATGTGACAGAATAAACCTAATTACTGAGCCCATAACAGAGAGGGCATAGAGAAGAAGCTGCTGTAAAAGCAGGAGATGGGAAGCAGGTTGCTCTACGTAACTTGGTTGTAGGTTGTCTAAAAAATTCTACTTGCTATTTTCAGCACCCCACTACACCTGAGAAATTTACGGGGATGTTGTTTTTAGATACAAGTAAACCTACTTAGGCATTTTTGTATTTACTATTCTAGATTTTCCAAGTTTTAGGTTTTATTAGATCTCCTTAGATTTTAATTAAAAAATGCTGTACAAAGTGGTCGGTGTCCCTGGGTGGTGCAAACCAGTCAAGCACTTAGCTACTAACTGAAAGGTTGATGGTTCAAAACCACCCAGAGGCACGGCTCGGAAGAAAGGCCTAGCGACATGTTTCTGAAGGTCACAGCTACGAAAACCCTACGGAGTGCAGTTCTACTCTGCAACGCATGGGGTGACCGTGAGTTGGAATCGACTCAACTGGCAACTTATCTGTGTTTTTGGTTTTTGTTTTTGTTTTTTAATAAGGTGGCTGTTGTTGTTAGGTGCTGTGGAATCAATTCCGACTCACAGTGACCCCATGTGACAGAGCAGAACTGCTCCGTAGGGTTTTCTTGGCTGTAATTCTTCAGGGAAGCAGGTCATCAGGTCTTTCTCCGTGGAGCCACTAGGTGGGTTCGAACCACCGACCTTTTGGTTAGCAGTCAAGCGCTTAACCATTTGTGCCACAAGGGCTCCTTATAAAGTGGCTGTAAGCCTAAGACAAAACATGTTAATCAATCAAGTAGAACAGAAGCCACATATTCAAATCATTTGCTCAGTTACGAATAAAAATCACGCCTAAACATAGAACTGTAAGACAAAAGGATCAAGGTTCAATTTTTAGTCTAAATCTCACATTCTGGGAAAACACAAAGGTGTCTTTAGAAGACACCATCTGACCCTACATACTTCACTGTAGATCACAGACACCAACTGGGCACTGAGTGATCAAACTTTTGTGCCTCGAATTACCCCTCACACAAGTTCAGAGAGAAATTCCAAACAAACAACGATGGGGAAAATGACAGCAATTTCATTGGTATAGCTTTCACTGTTTCCAAAATACTTTTTTATAATATCATGTTCTTTACATCAGGTCTGTGGCGAAGGCAGAGGAGACATTCAATTCCAGTCATTTACTGAACACTTCCCACGGCCTGTCACCAGCTAGCTACTAGTGATGCCAATAAAGGGACCAACGGTCCTGTCACCAGCTAGCTACTAGTGATGCCAATAAAGGGACCAACGGTCCTGTCACCAGCTAGCTACTAGTGATGCCAATAAAGGGGCCAACGGTCCTGGCTTGCCCAAGACTGAAGCATTTCACAGAATGAAGGGCTTTCAGGGCTAAAACTAAAACAGTCCCAGGCAAGCCAGGATGGTTGGTCACCTCGGCAAAAATCAACAAGGCACGGCCACTGTCGTCCAGGAGCTCACTGTTATCATTCCCATGTGATACGTACATTATGTGGAATGAAGTTTGGCTGAGTTAAATGATTAACCTAATGTCAGACAGCTAATCAGAAAAACAACCTAGAGTGAAAACCACATCTTCTAATACCTAGTCTAGAGCCTCATCTCCTATATTATGCCATAGCTGAAAAAAGAAAACATTTTGCTCCTGAGATACATGATTTTTTTTAATAGGGCAACTTTTAAGTACAGAAAATTAACTACACATATTTAAAAACCAGTTTCTATCAAGTCCATTCCAACTCAGGGTGACCCCATGTGTGTCAGGGTAGAACTGGGCTCCGTAGGGTTTTCAACAGCTGATTTCTCAGAATCAGATGGTGCTTTCCTTCTGAGGTGCCTCTGCACAGACTCAAACCTCCAGTCTTTCAGTTAGCAGCAGAACAAGTTAAGGGTTTATGCCACCCAGGGATTCCAGTATGCAAACTGTATATACATTGTAAAGAAAGGGATTTAATACCTCCAGCCGTAGTCACAGGCTCTAATCTACCTACTGCATTTAAAAAAGAAAGAAAAAAGCCTAACAAGTTTTATTTTATCTATCACATTAAATACATGTTACACAGTTAAACCATAACGCCAAGGACTTGAGTCGGGTTTCTCATGCTATCTTGTTGCTGGGTACCGTCGAATCAATTCCAACTCATAGTGGCCCCGTGGAACAGAGAAGAACTGCCCCACAGGGTTTTTTTGCTGTGATCTTTACGACGGCAGATGGCCAGGTCTTTCTCCTGCAGTGCCGCTGGGCAGTTCTGAACCAGCAACATTCTGGTTAGCAGCTGAGTGCCTAGCCACTAGAGCTCTTTTGCTATCTTAGGATATTTTAATTAGCATTCGCTCATTAAGTAGCGCTTACTAAATATAAAACCCTGGGTCCTCCCAGGTCTCTTCTCATACCTGAAAGCATACCATTTATATACTGTATTATAATCTTATTTATATTATTTCCTCTCACTAGATTCTGACCTCCTTGAGGAAACTACTGAGTGTATTTATACGGTGTAGCACAGGGCCTGGCACCTAGTTGGCATTCACGCAAAGAGTAAATATGAGGTATAATGGGCAATATCGAGTATAAAACTCTCTAAGAGCTTATAGACCAGATAAAGAGATGTATATGCATAACCTCACTAAAGTAATGCAAGACAAACATGACTGGTATAAACTATGAAGTTACTAGAATCCAGAAAAAAAGAGAAGCTGAAAAGAAATTCTTTATAATTGTTATATTTATGAAGCAGTGGCTTCAATTATTACATTATGAAGCACTCTTTTTTTTTTTTTTAACATGGAATCCTGTCCCCAAATCACATCCTACACAGAACCCAACATATAAGACAATTAGATGGGAGTCTGCTCCGGTCAAAGCTGAAGCAGTTACTCTCTCTCCCGACTCCTCAAAAAAGACAGAAACCCATGGCAGTCCCAGGGGCATCTCCACGGACTTCCAAAACGCCACAAATTAAAGGTCAATTCTACCTCCAGAAACCTACTCAAAAACACTCTGCCAGTCTAAACCAACATGGAGTCCTCTCCTACTGGTTCTACAGCATCTCCTAGCAGAGCCCTGTGGCCCAGTGCCCGTGGCTAAGCAAAAGGTCAGCAGTTCAGATCCACCAGCCGTTCCTTGGAAATCCTATGGGACAGTTCCACATTGTCCTATAGGGTCATGACGAGTCAGAACCGACTCGGCAGGGTTTGGTTTTGGTTTATGTTCTCCTAACTGACATCAGGGCCTATTACTATACCTACCACATAATCTAAGCTCAATAAGCAGTCTATGGAATATACAAAAACACAACCGGACAGCTTATTAAATAAAAGCCTTGATTTAAGTTAGCAAATTCCTTTACTATCTTTAGAAGAACATTTCAGCTTCTTATCGTCTTTGTTGTTCCAAACACTGTTCGCCATTTTCACAAACTGGGTTCAAGTCAAAAGTTCTCACCTTTGTCATTTTCCCAAAATACAAAGTAAATTCTGGCCTTTTCTTTGGTTTTATGTTAAGGGGACAAAAGCAAGTAACGATCTTATACTGGTGCAATAAACAACAACAACAACAACAACAAACCCTGCTGCCATTGAGTCAACTCCAACTCATGGTGACCAATAATAAAACCATCTTGATTAAAAAGATGTCTAAGATAACTGGCAAGTCTTTCTACCAATTATGATTCAAATAAAACTTTTAGCCTTTAATCTACTAAAAAAAAAAATCCTTTAAAAAGCACTAGCAGTTGGCGAGAATGCTTTGGCACTACAAATTTGTCTTTCATAAGCTTTTCTTTGCTTTTCTAACACTGAATCCTACAATTAACCAAAAACTTTTTAGAACACAGAATTTATACAGAAGTGGGCACTTAAAAATTGCTTTTTAGTCAAAAAATTTTAACTAAAATGTTAACAGAAATGCAAAATATTAAAGATAAACACTACAGAAGTCCTCTTTAACTTCAGAGCATTTTAATGGGAACAAAAGAAGTATGACATATCCTAAAAGGTTTCTGTATACCTAACTTTCTCAAGGAACTTCCCCTCTTCCCCCAAAATATTTTTACCCCAAAATGAGAATAAGCGACTATGCCGCCTTTATTTATCTTGAAGAGTTTCACTTACTTTTACTAATGTCCATCTATTCCTATTTACTTAGAACACAGAGCAGCTAAACCAAGCATGCTGCTCCCACAGCCCCTGCCAGGCTCTACACCAAGATAACCAAGCCACAGGAGACTGAACCAGACGGCACAATCTGATCCAAAGGCAGCCTGTCCACAGGCTGGCCAGCAACTATGGGTGAAGCTCATCTCACGTAAGAGTTATTAGTTGAGCTGATCAGTTACTCTTACTCAGGAATTTGTACTGGGGTGTGCTAAGAAAATGATGCTGTGAGCAGAAAGAGCAAAACCTAAAAGAGAACTGGGTACTTTGATAACCCTTGAGTGTGCCAAGTTATAAATGTTTAGGAGTAAGGAGACACTAAAGGTAAAGAAAAGATATCCTCAGTGGTACGTGAAGAAGCCAGAAAAAGCAGTAAATTGAAAAAGCAGAGCGGATGAACAGAGAGTACCTGAGGCAATTCAGCTCTGAAGAACTACAATGAGACCCACAAACACCATGTTGCTGAGAAACCCTAGAAAAGAAGTAGTAAAAAGATGAGACTATGATGATCAAAACTTTGCAAAGTAGGTGAAGTAGTTAGTAATCCCCATTTACAGACAATCAAACAAACCCAGAGAGAGGTCAAGCTCACATTGCTTCTAAATCATGAAAAAGGAACTGAAACCCAGGTCTTGTAACTCCTAGTCCAACACTACTGCTATTTTACCGTGCTGTTTCTCTGGGTTATGTTCCAAGGCTTCCGACTACCCCCCCGGCCCCGCCCCCAACACACACCCACCTTTTAAATTCAAATTTTGGTCTTGTATATTGTATAAGGAGAATGATGAAGTTGATCCTTCAGCCCAACCAACCATTCCACAGTTGTTAATACAAAATACAGACAGTTGTGCCGCCAAACCAGGGCAGCTAAGATGACGGCAGTAAGTGGAAATCTAGGAAGTACATGCGTTATTCCTCCCCAGAAAGTTTCTCTGAAACAATCCCAGATATAAACAAACAAACAAACAAATATTCAGTACGTCTGGCAGTAAACATTAGGTTACAGGGCCACCCAATTCTGGTCCATGGACCAGTGCCAATATGTGAACATTCACCAATTCAAAATGGGAGAAAGAATAAGAGCTTAGAAATATTTATTGCAATTTGATATCACTACAACATTTTTATTGAATTTTCTGAAATATTAGTCTGCATTTGACTGGAAATTTGGAAAAGTAAAAAAGGTCCTGGATCACAGACAATTTGAGAAGCACTACGGGACTACACGGAGCCCTGTGGCATGGCGGTTAAGAGCTCAGCTCAACTCAGTTCGAATCCACCAGCCACTCCTCAGAAACCCTATGAGGCAGTTCTACTGTATACCGTAGGGTCATTATGACTCCGAATCGACTCAACCGCAATGAGTTTGGAGTTTTTTACTTAACTATATAACACTGAATTAGGTGTGATTCCCTCCACTGCCAGGTTATGAGAATTTCTCATATTGTTCAACTGAAACACTTCTAAAAACCTACATTTTTAAATTAAAAAAAAAAGTTTTAATCAAGCCAGCAATGAGTGTATCATTCAGAAAAGAAGATATTTTAATTTGTTCTTTGAGGCTCCTTACTGTGTACTACTTGACCACATGGAAAAGTAATCTATTTTCTGCCAGGCTACGAAATGAAAATTAATACCTTGCAGTCAAGGATAAATTTAAGGTTAGCTCTTTAGAAAAAGGAAAAATGAAAAAAATTTTTTACAGATATGGAGGACAGATCTCCCAAGATCTGACAGTGGCCTAAGTGTGGAGGCAGGTGAGATGAGGAGCCTGAGTAGACAGTCAGAAAACCAGCACCGAAACGTCAATGTAACAACGCACTGCGGTCTTGTAAGGAATCTTCACAATTTTCAGATGTGCAAACTGAAACACATATGTGTGAAATAACACGAGGCCTGAATTTGCTCTGAAACATATATGGGTGATAACACAAGGCCTGAATTTGCAATGAAACACGTACGGGTGATAACACGATGCCTGAATTTGCTCTGAAACGTGTATGGGTGATAACACGAGGCCTGAATTTGCTCTGAAACGTGTATGGGTGATAACACGAGGCCTGAATTTGCTCTGAAACACATCAGCAAAGAAAGAGAAAAAAGGAGGAGGAGGAGGGAGAATCAGCAACAGCAAATACAGCAAGAATCTTCATAGTAAATCTAGGTAACAGACACACCTTACTGTTCTATTTTAAAGATGTTTGGAATGTTTTTAATAAAAAACTTTAATGAACTTAGCTAGAAATATTTAGTATTTCTGAAAATCTGCGTAAGATAATTTTTAATTCTATTTACAACTCCTTAAAATTTAAAACTAAAATCCATGTATTTGATATTCTTGACAGGTACTACAAAGTGCAAACAAGGGAAACACTAAAAGTACTTTTAAAAAGAATGTCAGGAAAGTATTAGAAGTAGTTCAGAGTTTAGCTACGCAGATTCACAGAGGCATATTTTCAGCTTTCTTCCAAATCTACCTTTAATGACAACGTAAGAGCCTTTGGCTTTGCCATACAAATTTCCCAAAGTAGTCAATTAGATCTTAATAGTGGCACAGTGCTTAAGAGCTCGGCTGCTAACCAAAAAGTCAGCAGTTCGGATCCACCACCTGCTCCTTGGAATCCCTGTGCTATAGGGCCACTATGAGTTGGAATCGACTTGATAGCAATGGGTTTGATATCCTCTTTGGGGCACTGGTGTTCCTCAGTGGTAGAATTCTCGCCTTCCACGTGGGAGACCCAGGTTCCATTCCCAGCTAATACACACCCTGCAGGCTTGCGTGTTGGTACCATGCTGAGCAGGTTTCAGCAGAGCTTCTAGAAAAAACGGGCCAGGAAGAAAGGCCTGGTGATCTACGTCTGACACCAGCCTACGGACCACAACAGCCTACGGACCACAACAGCCTACGGACCACAACAGCCTACGGACCACAACAGCCCGATCTGTAGCTGATGGTGGTGATGGCGCAGGGCCCAGCTGGAGGACAGTTAACTACAACAGCAATATCCTCTTTGTTAGATTACTATTTGAAGATACCACAGAAACCTTTTCTACCAGCTTCATCCCTGCTTTGTTACCCATAATTCAAGAAGTTTATTTTTTTCATCTCCTTTGAGAATATCAGGGATCATGACACCCTACTTCATATTTGCTAGGACCCAAGAAAGTTAAGAACCAACCACCAACCAGGTTTTTCTGCTTCTGAACCAATAAACCTGGAATTTTCTCTACCGTTTGAATAAAACATTGAATATAATCTGTGGACTTCTTTTGAAAGACTCCTTCCACTTTACAGTCAATTATAATAATTCATTCATACCTCATCTGAAGGTCTACTCTTCAGACTTTGCTTTTCAAAATAGACATTAAATGCCAAATCTGCACCTATTAACTTCTATGAAATGCTTTACTTCTCTTCGGCATTTGTTAGAAAGTTCTAGACACCAACGCTACAAAAGACTAGGAATGCTTTGGGTTGATAGAGCTCGCTGATCTCTCAGCTGACAGCTTTGTTTCCTTAGCACCCATGGGCTTGGGGATGGAGATCATCATTCTAAGCCCCCTTTGGCAGGAAGAGTCCCTTCCTCCTTAGGGCCTGAGCTGACAATGAATGTCTTTCATTTTACACATCGTGACACTTTCTGTGTCACACTACTAGTCATCTACCTCAGCAGTAACAGCTCGTACAGCACAAGGGCCATTTCTTTTCGATCTTTTCTTGCCCAGTCTCATAAGAGCTACAAATACCACATGGTGATACACACAGCTCAACAATAAACTATAAAATAGCTGCGTGACACGTGGTATGCATGTGACCAATCACCTAAGAACTAACTGGCAGAAGAACAAAGGTGGAAACAACTGACCAGGTGTCCAGCAGAGTTTCTGAAAAACATACACAGTACAGAAGTAAGTCTACATTATATATGAATTTCAAATAAACCAAACTCATAAATGAGAAAGGATCACTATACTCATAAAATAAGAGAGACCTGGAAAGAGATCTGGTAGTCATTACACACTGTTCCCTGAAGAGTAACATGTCCAATGTGTTGCTGTGGTCAGAAACATCAACCATAATAACGGCCAGTCACAGAAAGCATATTGGAAACGTGAAAGAAAATACTACCTGAGTCTATTTTATACAAAACCATCTTTTGACAAGAGCCAGGCAATGCATGCAACTGAAGATGAAATTATTAGAAAGGTAGGGGGTAAGAGCCTTCCAAATGAAGGTGAAGTATAAAACTGGAATCTTCAGCTTGGAAATAATGCTGAGAGAGAACTGCCACAAAATGCATAGATTCAAATTAACAGAATAACAAAATGAAAGGAAAACTCAAAAAAAAAAAAAAACCTCTAATTTGGGGAAGGAAAATGAAAGGAACTAATTTACAGAGTAGATAACACCAAGACGTTCTTTCTTTACTTCCTGGCACAACAGACCTATGAAGGAAACTTCACTGTATTTCAACAAAAATTTATGGGAGAAAGATGAGAATGCAACATGTCCCTCATGCTTAACTTTAAAAAATAAAGACTGACTGGATTTGGTAAAAAGTGTCTTTACTAATTAATTTCAAATCCAATCTCAATGAACGCAAAGCTTATTATAAGTATTAAAAAAAAAAAAAGGCATTACTAAAGTTCACCAATATCAGGAACAGCCAATTTAATACTGCAATAATTCGCACTTCCTATTCCAAGTGGCGCAGTAGTTAAAGCACTCAGCTGCTAACTGAAAGGTCCGCGGTTTGAAGCCACTAGCTGCTCCATGGGAGAAAGATGTGGCAGTCTCCTTCCGTAAAGATTACAGCCTTGGAAACCCCAAGGGGCAGTTCTACTCTGTCCTACAGGGCTGCTAGGGGCTGGAATCAACTCAGTCGCAGTGGGTTTGGTTTTTTTGGTTTCAGTTATAGGCTTACAGCACCCACAGATTAAACATACTTACAAAAGTAGATAGTAAATACCACAACAAAGTGTCACCATTTCTATAAAACAGAACAAATACGATGATATTATAAGAAACAGATTTATAAATACATACTCTGTACCCTTCCTCACCAAACAATGAGTGAAATTTAGAAGAAAATAAAAGCAGAGGATGGCATAATTAAGGAATCGTTTACTCATAACCATTATAAAAACACAAAACGGTTTTTACCTACATTTAAATTACTTGGGTATTTTAAGTAATTATTATCAATTTTGGGGGCGAGATTCCACAGTTCTGCAATTTCACAGGAATGAGTGGGAGAGGGAGGAAAAAGTAACTAATCTGTCCCCATCCACCTACACACGCCGTGGGCAACGGAAAGCATTTTCTATCATTTGCTATCCCATAACGATGCTGAAGAACAAGCAAAGACACAGACAAAAAAGCAAAAAGGAAATCTTATGACAATAAGCTTGTCAAGATTAGGGACTAGATCCAAGTGCCTGCTAACACCCCAGTATCCTCATCGTAGGGGCCACCCCATAAAACCCCTTGTCACTTTGTCATATCCGATAGTAGCCCCCATGGCGAGCCACCCTGGTAAACTCTAGCCTGGTTTCTGCCCAGGAGACAAGGCATCACGCACACAGAGTTCTCTCAATCTTCCTCTGACTCCGCACAAGAAATGAAGAGCAAGGAATCAGCTACTGCCACAGCGAGATCATCTCAGCCAAAAGCATGTATTAAACGGCTCTAACTGGACATTGTGCTGAATCAGCATAAAGAAGTACAGTCAATTTCTGGTCATCAGTACCAACGAAGGGGCCTGGGGACGCAGTGGTTAAGCATCTGGCTGCTGACCAAAAGGCTGGCAGTTCGAATCTACCAGCTGCTCCGGGGAGCCCTATGGGGTAGTTCTACTCTGACCTACAGGGTCGCTATGAGTTGGAATTAACTCAACGGCAACAGAGATACCAACAAAATGACCCCTGTGGCACAGTGGTTAAAGCCCTGGTCCGCTAGCCAAAAGGTCGGCACTCCAAACCCACCAGCTACTCCACAGGAGAAAGATGTGGCAGTTCACGTCCGTAAAGATTTATAGTCTTGGAAACCCTACAAATTGGAATTGACTCAATGGCCGTGGGTTTGGTTTGGGTTTTTTTAATAATAAGGAAGTGGAGCAACAGAAAATCAGAATAGATCATTCGCTCAGCCGGTTTAGGGTCACAGCAGTGAAACTCAGCTAAAACCCGGAAAAGGAGCCCTAACTTAGCTAAGAGACAACAGTTCCTTTCGGTCCATTCAGGACTCCCCAGGCAGGGTTTCCCACAACACAGTTGCCATTCTAGGTAGAAATCTGGTCCCTGTGAGCAGCTGGGCAGCAAAGGGCTCTAACGTGAGTCAAGAACTGAAGAGTCGGAACAGCACGGCAGTTAAAAAGCTGAGGAGAAAGGTGTATGGGAAAGTGATCTACTTTATCATCATGGAATACAGCTCTTCTGCTAACTAAGAATTTGGGGATTTTTTTTTTTAATTAATTTTTATTGTGCTTTAAGTGAAAGTTTACAAATCAGGTCTGTCTCTCATACAAAAATTTACATACACCTTGCTATACGCTCCTAATTGCTCTCCCTCCAATGAGACAGCACAGTTCTTCCCTCCACTCTCTCTCCTCGTGTCCATTCAGGTAGCTCCTGACGCCCTCTGCCCTCTCATCTCCCCTCCAGACAGGAGATGCCAACATAGTCTCATGTGTCCACTTGATCCAAGAAGCTCGTTCTTCACCAGTATGATTTTCCATCCCATATTCTAGTCCAATCCGTCTGAAGAATTGGCTTTGGAAATGGTTCCTGTCCTGGGCTAACAGAAGGTCTGGGGACCACGGCCTCTGGGGTCTCTCCAGTCCCAGTCTGACCATTAAGTCTGGTCTTTTTATGAGAATTTGAGGTCTGCATCCCACTGCTCTCCTGCTCCCTCAGGGTTTCTCTGTTGAGTTTCCTGTCCTGGCAGTCATCGGTTGTGGCCAGGCACCATCTAGTTCTTCTGGTCTCAGGCTGATGTAGTCTCTGGTTTATTTGGTCCTTTCTGTCTCTTAGGCTCATAATTACCTGTTCTTCATTCTTCCTTGCTCCAGGTGGGTTTAGATCAACCGATGCATCTTAGATGGTCGCTTGCTAGTGTTTAAGACCCCAGACGCCACTCTCAAATTTGGAGATTCTAAATCTACTCATTTTTGAAACTTGTTGTCATTGTGTGCTGTCGAGTGGATTCCGACTCACAGTGACCCTACAGGACAGAGTAGAACTGCCCTATAGGGTTTCCAAGGAACAGCTGGTAGATTTGAACTGCTGACCTTCTGGTTAGGAGCCTGAGCTCTTAACCATTTCGCCACCAGGGCCAATTAATCAATTTTAACTGAATTTCTTTTAGATTTATACAACTAATTTTCACTTCAGAGTCTTAAAACTGATATAAACACAGTAAAGCAGGAAAAGCATCAACTTAAAGCAAACTATCAAAAAGTATAGCGTTCAGTTATTTAATAGGCCCAATACTACAGAGCTACATAAAACATTTTATTCAATGTGAATCATTCAGTTTTTTATTCAAAGATTCAGGGACTTCATGACTAATACTTAACAGTGCACCTTTTGCCCAATTAGGATTATATGTTATAAACCTAAAAAATCCTAATTAGAGCAACTTGACAGGGAAGTGGGGGGAGGCGGGGGGGTGGCAGGAGGCGAATACCCTGTTTTTAAAATGAGCTCATTAATTCCATAGGATTAATAATTAAAAATCCATCTGTTTTGAATGTCAATGAAAAACTGCTGCTGGTTCCAGTCAAGTGAATATTAATAAAAATAAATAGTGACCTGAATGAAAGCTAACCATATCCATGGCTAGAACCACAGTCTGGGATCTATCTTCATTTTTGATAAATTTATTAAATGTAAGGGAAATAAGGGAGCCCTAGTGGCGCAGTGGTGAAGAGCTCGGCTGCTAACCAACAGGTCGGCAGTTGGAATCCACCAGTCACTCCTTGGAAACCCTATGGGGCAGTTCTAGTCCTACTCTGTCCTATAGGTTGCTCTGAGTCAGAGCTGGCCCCACAGCAGCGAGTCTGGTACAGGTAAGGTAAACAACAGAAACACACGCTTATTTAACCGTGTCCTCACAAGACCAGGAGCAGATTTGTAAAACAGGGATCAATAATCCCTTGTATTTAGGTGCAAGACTCGTCCACTTCACTCAGCTCATTATTCCCAAGCAGACAGCTCACTTGCAGACTACCTGTCCAAGATCAAGGTTGTCCAGCTTTCCTACTCCAGAATTTTCTCACTTCCTCTACTGACCCTACAGTGATCTATGACCACTGAAAAACTGGAGGGGGGACAAAAAAAAAAAACCCCACCGTGGAAAAGCGAGGCCATAAAATGACCACACAATTAGGGAACTACGGCCACCACTACTTGATTACCTTGAAATTAACTTTAGTCAGCTTCCTCGTCCAAAAGAAACAATCTGAAATAACCTTTAAATCCTAAAAAGTCTGCATTCGTATGTCTCCAGGCCTCACCCTCACCTCGGAAAGCTGTAAATCAGATAAACGTAAGCTCGTAGAACAGCACTGCCAACACAGACACACAAAAGAACGGAAAGCAGGCAGCTTGGCACCGACTAGGGCTCTGCTAGGGAAGCACTCGGAAGCTGACCAAGGAGGGAATGATGACAACGACAACGTGAGGAAGTTTTCAGCTCCTTTAAGTGGGCTTTTCTTTTGGCGCTTGGTTATACGGCAAATTAGCAGACACATCCATTAGCTTAAAAAAAAAAAAATTTCAAAAGTAAAAAAAGATTTAAAAAATCATTTTTGTTTGAACGACTGCACATCATGAAACTTGTCTTCGTACAGTTCAGAAACAGAACCAGAGCCGGAAAGAGCCTTAGAGATAAGTACAACCCTCATTTTACAGGTGAGGACACTGACAGTCAGGAAGGCTGGTTCAGAGCCTTTTCTAGCCTATTTCTTAATTGGCTTTAACATCAACTACTCAATTTCAAATTATTTCCTCCATGACAGAAACGAGAATCAAGTAAGAAGTATTATCATCAGGTTTAAAGTTCAATCCATAAATTAAAAATTAATAAGACTGAGTGCACTCCCACATTTCTCTAACAGTAACTAGGACTGGCTTTAGTATGCGTGCTAAATCCTACATTATAATCTATGAGTATTGGGTAGGATGGGAGAAGGTATCCATGTCTGGGTGGACAGAGAAGGCTTTCCAAGTAAATGCCTTTAAGTCAAGATCTAAAAGATGAATAGGAGATCCTGAGTGGGGCAAAAGAACAATGCCAGCAGAGGCAACCACATGTATACAGGCCCTGAGGGGGAAAAGAGAACCGTAAGGAAGTTACAGGTATGACTGGGATTAGAAAGATGTGACCGGAAAGGCATAGAGAAGCCAGATCACAGACTTCAGACCTCATCAACATTGTGGATTTTATTCTGAACCACTGAGGCAGGGGGAGGTGCTATCAGATACACTATTTGGCTGCCATGAAAAGAATGGACTAGAAGGAAAACTCCAGAAAACCATAAAAATACATATTCTATTATTTGGAAGCGACTATTTTTCCTATTCAGATTCAGATTATAACATGTTCTGGGGCTCATAAAACAACCTGTGGCAATAAACAGCACAGTTAAGAACTTGCACTATGTTCCAATGTCATACTATTTACCTGGCACAGTGATGTTAACTTAACAAATACTGAGGTGATAAATCCAAAAAAAACAGCTGTCATCTAATCTAATCAGTTTTGAGAAATCCAGGAATACTACACACCAGAATTTTACCAGAATTCTGTTTACCAGAATTTTTGTAAAGGGCTACAAAAAATTTGTCAATGAATTCATCACTAATGGTTTAAGTCACTTGGGATAAATATTTAGCAATGCCTCATTTAAAATGTCTTCCATTACATCCTTAAAAATTGTCCCATAAAGTGTTAGGTACTCATAAGGAAGAAGGGGACATTTACACAAGAATCAGGTATTGTGATTATAATTATTTGGCAACTCCATATCTCTTTTTCTCTCAGAGACTACATAATTAAAAGCTAATTGAATACCTTTGCAAAAAGCCTCATATTCTGCCAAGGTTAGATATAGAACTCATTCAGTGATGGGGAAAAGAAGTTCTCCTTAGTTATGCACCGTCAAGGACAAAAGTCAGACTCCTCAAAAGATTCCCACCAGGAACTCACTGATATCAACTAACATTTCACTGGAAATTCAGTCAAAGAAACTTCAGTATATACAACGTTGATTTTTGTGAAAATGCTCAACTGTCAGGGATCTTTCATTTGCCATTCAAAAACGACTAATCTAAAAGATGCGGAAAACTGCAGTGCAGATTTTTCACTGAAAGTCGAAACCAATGAGAGGAGAACGCTCTATACACTCAAGTTCAGTGTCTGAATATCACAACTCTAGAAAATCAAGATGTGAAGGTGATTATCTTTAAAACAATCTAAAAAAAGTTTTAATTTTACTAGGAGTCAGGAAGTTAATAAACAAAATGGTTTAATAATCAGCATGAAAAAACAAGGCTAAAAAAGACCTTAATCAGATCTAGGTTGAAATGTTTTTCTTAGATAAATTTTTACATAATTTTAGCCTATGATTCTAGCAAAGTATTACGCTCTAATAGGAACAATCTAATCTAACTATCTAATAAGAACTATCCTAATCTTCACCCAGCAATATTTGCAGGCTGATATTATTATTCTCATTTCCTTGAATAATATCCATACTCCAGGGCCATTTTCCTCCTCGTATTCAACATCATGCATGCTTGCATCGACGCTGCTTCCTTCATATCCTGTCACAGTATCAATCACTGCTTCCTGTCCACTCAATCCACCTTTGATTTATCAGC
The DNA here is from genome assembly GCF_030014295.1 of Loxodonta africana. Classification (NCBI taxonomy): domain Eukaryota; kingdom Metazoa; phylum Chordata; class Mammalia; order Proboscidea; family Elephantidae; genus Loxodonta; species Loxodonta africana. The sequence goes on along the minus strand of NC_087364.1, from coordinate 75,046,710 downwards.
TGCCGTCTTTCTGGACTCCATAACTCGACCCAAACCATTTTAACAAGACATTGACAAATAGCTGCCAGTATCACATCAACCTGTCCCACTTAGTAAACGAAGAACCAGGAGCTGTGCCATCTCTGCATAAGTACTCCCTTCTATTCCCCAGACTGATGTATATTAATGAGGAGATGGTATTTGAAATGCTTCTTCCACATCAGCATCTAATATGATCAAATTAGGAAATGGGATGATTTATTAAATTCTGTAGAGCTGAGATATTTCTTTATATCGCTCTATGTGTGGTTTCGGAAAGTGAGCTGTTGCTTTCAATTTCTCTACTCAGGATGTGTCTCCATCTCACAGACGAATTATTGTCTTTAAAAAGATTGCAAGGAGGCAAAATGTTATTAAGCAAATGCTCAGTAAAACAAACTAAATCGGTTTTAAAATTCCTAATTTAATGTAAATCTTGGTGGTTTCACTGAAATTCAGTTTGTGATCTTATTAAGTCATATTTGCATCGTACTATCTTGCTGTAGGACAGTTTTAAATTTATAGCATTACCAAACAGCTTCACTTCTTGACTTTTAAGATATGTCCTCAATAAATAATTGCTCTATACGCACACATTTGGTTCCTACTCTCAGATATAAGACAAAATAAGGATTAATAGGTTAATAAAAGAATAAAATAAAAACACAAAATCAAGTGTTTGGTCATTTCTATAATTCTTATAATTAGATGTTAAAATGGTTTGTATTAAACCACTCCCAATTTAAAGCTCAGTAACCATTTCATGGGCAGTTTAAACTTTAAACAATGAATAAGTCACATTTTATTTATACATGAAAGGCAGTATCAATATGTCCTCAATAAAAATCAAACTGGAAATGAGAAGAATGATTGTAAAATTCAAATACTTTTTATTAAACAGATTCTCTTCTCACCTCATCTTCTATTTTCCAGACGTCAAACTCCATTGACTTCATGACGAAAAGATTTCCCAGTACAAAGTCCACATTAGACCTAAGCTGCTCCTGGCATACTGGGCCCATATACTCCATAGTTTCCTAATGGGGTCGCCAATTATTTCTTTGTGTTCATGACAAATCTAAGGATTACAGACAGATGAATTCTGAAAGAGCTCTAATTTCATTCACTGATTAGAAAATAGCTGTAAAATTCACCAAAGCAGAGCACAGCACAATGGGAAGATGAACATGACAAAAACAAGAGCAGGACAGACCAACCGGCATACAATTAACTGTGACTCCAAAATACTCACTGCTTGATTTTATGATATGAACAAAGACCATTTGTTTGGGTTCTTTCATACGAAGTGGAGTAGTAATCTTACCACATCAAAGAGGCTGAGCTTTGTTCTGTTGTATACAGGGTTGCTATGAGTCAGAACCTACTCGACAGTACCTAACAACAACGATCCAATTTTTAAATAGAAAAAAAAAAAAAAATCAGTGTCATTCAAGCTGAAGAAATAACACGAAGAGTACTACATTGTTACAAGGCAATAAAGTCCTTCTCCTTGATGCTCAAGAAGAGGACACCAGAAAAAGGAATGCTGTTCTTTGTTCCTTAAATAATCAAGATGTGGAAAAAAATTAGAAGTACACCATTTTTAAAATTCATTAAACTACTAAAACATGATACAATAAAAACAAACTCACAGAGTATGCTGTGGTATATAATATATAGAAATTATAAAGATATTTTTTTAAAAAACTAATCTTTGTACTGGCCTTTATAGTTTAAAAAGTATTTTCACATACATTATTTTATTAGATTAATATATTTTTAGAAATTATATTTCACTCTTTCCAAATATTTGTTACTTGTTCTACTTATAATACCATGGCAATGAGGAAAATTTTCCTGATTTGCTCTAATATACAATAATTGTTTCCTTCCCTACACCCGTCACACTCTAGTATGAAGGATACAATTGGCAGTTTTAAACTACCTCGTTCAGTGTTTGTTTCCTCTCTGTGTGTGTGTGTGTGTGTGTGTGTGTGCGTGCGTGCAATATGCTTGCCTTATGGCCCCACTTAGACTAAATGCTTCTTGTGGACAGAAACCAAAAATTTCCTATAAACCTAAATAGCACTGAAGGGAAAAGAAATCACAGAGATAGAGTAATTAAAACATTACGCTTTATGGAACAGAAAAAAAAAATTTAGAATTCATTAATTCCTTCAAGTTTATGTTACGTCTTCAAATCTAGAGATAGAGGAATGTGTCAATACTTATGTAGATAAAATGGATGCATCTTCAGCATAAAGGAGAAAAATAAGAAATGGAACAAAACTATTCATCAAAGAAATAGCTCCTTTCAAAAGATACTCGTTTTTATAAAATTCAGCAAAAGTATACATATAACAGCTATATAAATTAAAACCTAGTGATTTCCTAAGTATGTTAGTAATTAATCTAAAAAGAACCTAACATCAGTAAGTGAAATGTCAAAGTATTATTACTGTAAGTTCCTACTGAGAATTTACATTATGTTCTTACATATGTAGTAAAATCAAAAACCAAACCCATTGCCACTGAGTCAATTCCAACTCATAGGGATCCTATAGGACACACTAGAACTGCCCCATAGGGTTTCCAAGGAGTGGCTGGTGGATTCAAACTGCCAACCTTTTGGTTAACAGCCGTAGCTCTTAACCACTGTGCCACCAGAAGTCCATATGTAATAAAAAAAAAAAAGTACAACTTTAAGAAATCACCTAAGTCAATGATTATCCCATGTCACACTCACAAAAAGTCTGACTTCTTGAACTAACAGCAAAACATGCCTCTAAGGAGACAGATCCCTGCCAAAGAGCCCAGAAAGTCAGTAACGGCATGGAGTGTTTGTCTGGGAACGCCTGGTTCACAGCGGAATCTGTCACTTTAACTCCTTCGACACTCACTGCGCTCAGTGGGTCTATGGGACATAGTATAATGTACCGCATTATTTTAGCTCCGTCTTAGGCAGCAAAAAGAAAATCAAGCTGATTGTGGAGTCTCCAATACACAGAATGCACTAGCAAAGCCAGGCAACACATTAAGGGATGAATGAGGAAAAAAAGATGAAAATGTAACCACGATCATCACAACAGATAAAGAAACGGAACCTGACAAAAATCAACACTCATGGGTGCTAAAAAACCTTAGTAACCAAGGATTCTAGGAAGGTCTGGTCTCAGTCTGAAAAGGGCAGCCACAACAAATCTACAGCTGACATCATATTTAATGGTGAAAGACTAAATCTTCTCCTTCTTAGAGAAAAATGAGACCCACTCTCACCACTCTTCTCCAACTGTGAGCTGGAAAACCTCGACGATGCAATGAGCCAAGGAAACGAAATAAATGGCACAGAGTTCAAAAACAGAAAAGTACAACTCTTTCAGTGTTCAGGTAAGAGAACGTTTTCACAAAAAATCCCAAGTTATCTTCAAAACATCTACTAGGGCTAATAAGAATAGCAAAGGTACAAGATACAAACGAACTATGTAAAAAACAAATAATATACAAAATACATTGTACATAAAATATACAATACACGAAGTCAATTATTGCTCTATACACTGGCATTAAATAACTGGAAAATAAAATTTTTAAATATATTTTCAGTAGTGTCAAAAAACACAGAAATAAATTTAACAAATGACGTGCAAGATTTCTACACTGAAAACTACAAAACCCTGTCGGAGAAAAAAAAAAACCAACTAAATGGCGAGATACACCAGGCTCACAGATTAGAAGATTCAACGTCATCATGACTCCTACGCTCCCATTCTACCGAGTCAGCGTGCTCCCAATCAAAATCCCAGCAGGCTTTTTAGAAGAAATTGGCAACAGATTCTAAAATTTATATGGAAATGCAAACAATACCTGATTTTAAGACTTACTATAAGATTATAATAATCAAGATGGTATGGCCTGAAGTAAAAATAGACAGATCAATAGAACCAAATACAGTCCAGAAATAGAAAGACATTTATACAGTCAACTGGTTTTTCACAGAGGCACCAAAACCACACAGTAGGAAAATGAAACCCTTCTCAAAAAACAGTGCTAGACCTCCATATGGAGAAAAAGAACCACAATTCCTCCTACTACAAATAAAAATTAATTTGAGATATAGATATAAACACAAGAGTTGAAACTACAAATGCAAATTAAAACCATAACGAGATGCAACTACACACCCACCAGTGTGGCTAAAATTTAAAACACTAGTAACACTGTTGGTGGATCTGTGGGCAAAGGGAACTCTCATATGTTGTCAGTAGGAATACAAAATGATGCAGCCATTTTGGAAAGGTTTGGAAACTGTTTGGGATTTTCTTTTTATTGCCTAAAATGGAGCTAAAATGAAACAGTACAGGGTCGCTATAAGCTGGAATCAACTCAATATACTATATATTAAAGACCCAGACAGGCCCGGTGACTTAAGAGGAGTGAATACATATACCCACAAAATGACCGTAAAAGAATGTCTGTTGTTATGTGCTGTAAATTCTGACTCACAGGGACCCTATTCTCCTGTAAAGCCCCTGGTGGGTTTGAACCACTGACCTTTTGGTTAGCAGCAGAGTACTTAACCATTGTGCCACCAGGGCTTCTTTAAAAGACTGCCTATTGCAGGTTAATTCATAAAAGTTAAAACCCAGGAAAAGCCCAGGAATCCATCAATAGGAGAACAGATGAACTGTGCTATATTTACACTACTAAGCTAAAAAAGGAACAAACTGATACAGAGAACAACATGGATAAATCTTTTTTTTTTGTCCGCTTGTGTGATAGTTCTTGTGGTATCTTTCGGGGGTCCTGGGGGGCATTTTTGACCCTCATGATGTCTGAACAGGCCTGGTAGAGGGGTTCCAGCGTGGCAAGCACCGACAGCAGCCCCTCAGGGGAGGGAAGGTGGAGGCAAGTTGCTGGGCTCTGACCCCCACTGTCTGCACTGAGGCCCTCATGGTGGTCCCTACCTCATCCGAGCCACCAATCACCAATCAGGCTGCCTTGGGGTGTCATCAGGCCCCTTGTCATGGCTGACAACTGTTAATGGATATGAACTTTTTTTTTTTAATTTTTAATTGTGCTTTAAGTGAAAGTTTACAAATCAAGTCAGTCTCTCATACAAAAAATTATATACAACTTGCTATATACTCCTAGTTGCTCTCCCCCTTATGAGACAGCACACTCCTTCTCTCCACCCTGTATTTCTGTGTCCATTCAGCCTGCTTCTGTCCCTGTCTGCCTTTCCGTCTCTCCTCCAGACAGGAGCTGCCCACACAGTCTCATGTGTCTACTTGAGTCAAGAGGCTCACTGTTCACCAGTATCATTTTCTTATACTTCAGTCTAATCCCTGTCTGAAGAGTTGGCTTTGGAAATGGTTCCAGTCTTGGGCTAACAGAAGGTCTGGGGACCATGACCTCCAGGGTCCTTCTAGTCTCAGTCTGACCATTAAGTCTGGTCTTTTTACAAGAATTTGAGGTCTGCACCCCACTGCTCTCCTGCTCCTTCAGGGATTCTCTGTTGTGTTCCCTATTAGCACAGTCATCGGTTGTATGCAGCCAGGCTCCATCTAGTTCTTCTGGTCTCAGGCTGATGTACTCTCCGATTTGTGTGGCCCTTTCTGTCTCTTGGGCTCATAATTACCTTGTGCCTTTGGTGTTCTTTATTCTCCTTTGCTCCAGGTGGTTTGAGACCAATTGAGGTATCTTAGATGGCCGCTTGCTAGCATTTAAGACCCCTCACCAAAATGAGATGCAGAATGTTTTCTTAATAGAGCTTATTATGCCAGTTGACTAAATGGCCCCTGGAGCCATGGTCCCCAAAATCCCGCCTCTGCTGCACTGGCCTCTCAAGCATTCGGTTTGTTCAGAAAACTTCTTTGCTTTCAGTTTAGTCCAGTTGTGCTAAGGAGGTGAATTTTTAAAGTGAGGTCTAGAGAGAAGGATAGATGGTAGGTTCACTGGGCCATGACATGGCAGAGCAACAAGGGGACAGGCAGGGCAGGGTGCCACATGTCACATGCCAAAGATGCTAGTTTATGAATACATGTACATACAATAAAAATCCTCCAAACCCACTGCCCTCGAGTGGATTCTGACTCATAGCGATCCCACAGGGTTTCCAACGCTGTATATCTCTACAGAAGCAGACTGCCACATCTTTCTCCTGCAGAGACACCGGTGGTTTCAAACTGTCAATCTTTCAGTAGTCGATTGCTGTAACCACTGTCCCACCAGGGCTCCTTAATGAAATACTACTCATCAATAAAAAGGAATGAACTACTGATAGATACAATGATGAATCTCAAAAGCATCACACTGAAAAGCCTTAAACAAAAAAAGGGACAACTCATCTGTGGTAGAAAAAAAATCTAAACAGTGATTGCCTTTAAGTGGGGTGGGGATAACAGAAAAACAGAAGATCTGATGAATAAAATCTAAATCGATTTTTTTAAATTAACAAAATAAACCACTAGCTAACTTAATCGAATAAGGGAGAAAGCACAAATATAAAACAAAATATATTAAAAAAAATAGTAAATGACAAGGAAAAATAAACAACATGGAAATGGAAGAGAAAAAATTTAAATCCTAAAAGACTACTTTGCAGACCTCTAGAAGTCCCTGGGTGGCACCAACAGTTGAGTGCAGGACCACTAGCCAAAAGACTGACGGTTCAAATCCAGCCAGAGATGCCTCGAAGTAAGTCCTAGTGACCTGCTTCCGCAAGGTCACAGCCCTGAAGAGCCTACGGAGCAGTTCCGCTCTGCACACATGAGGTCACCGTGAGGTCACCGTGAGTCGGAAGTGACACAACAGCAACTCGCAACAGCAACAACAGGCAAATAAACTTAAAAATCTAGATGACATGGATTATATACAGTTAACCAAAATTGAACCCACAAGAAATAACCTAAACTGAGTAATTCCTGTTAAAGAAATAGTTATCAAGGAGTGCCCCACAGAAAAGCACCAGGCCTGGATGGTTTCCAGTGGAAGCCTACCAAAACTTCAAAGACCAGGCAGTCCCAACGCCCCACAAATTGTTTCAGAACACTAAAAAGGAAGGAAACTTTCTAATTGTTCTTAATGTAACAAGGATAACATTGATACCTAAACCTGATAAGGATAGTACAAAGAATAAAAATGGCAAGTCAATATCACATATGCATATCAGTGTAAAAATATTCAGTAAAAAGAAGTCAGTAAACAGAATCCCACACCACATTAAGAAAATACCAAGACCAAGTGAGACTTACTCCAGAAACACAAAATTAGTTCCTTATTAATCTAAGGAAAAAAGTCATAATTATCTCCAAAGAAGATGAACAAAGACTTCCACAAATTCAATTTTCATTCCTGAAGGAAAAAAAATACAAAATGATATACCCTATCTTAACATGATAAAATACTTACCCTCGTCTGAGAGCCAGCATATTTCTTTTTTTATATATAAAACAGTAAATCTTTAATATAGTTAAAAATGAAAAAAAAATTGCTGTCGAGTCGATTCTGACTCATAGCGACTCTACAGGACGGAGCAGAACTGTTCCACAGGGTTTCCAAGGAGCGCCTGGTGGTCAGCAGCCGAGCTCTCAACCACTGTGCCACAGGAAAATGTTCATTAGGTTTGATTTCTAAGAGGAAGAAATAAAATTCCAAATAACTATGGTAATTATCTATTGTGGGGGATCTATGATTATTTGTAATGTCTGGCCCAGAATACTTCTTAGTGGAGACATACTAAAGGCATTTCCACTAAAACCAGGAACAAGACAAAGATGTCTACCATCTTCACTGCTGTTATTGTGCTAGAGGTCTCCTCTGACATCCGTTTAGGTCTTTTCTTCTTTGTCTGTCTTTTTAACGACCTCCTGCTTTCTTGGTCATGCCCTGATGTCATTCCACAACTCATCTGGTCTTCGGTCATTAGTGTTCAACACGTCAAATCTACTCTTGAGATGGTCCCCAAATTCAGGTGGGATATACTCAAGGTCGTACTTTGGCTCTTGTCAACTTGGTCTAATTTTCTTCAGTTTCAACTTGAACTTGCATATGAGCAACTGATGGTCTGTTCCGCAGTCAGCCCCTGGCCTCGTTCTGACTGATGATATTGAGCTTTTCCATCGTCTCTTTCCACAGATGTAGTTGATTTGATTCCTGTGTATTCCATCTGGCGAGGTTTACGTGTATAGTCTCCATTTATGTTGTTAAAAAAAGGTATTTGCAATGAAGAAGCCAATGGTCTTGCAAAATTCTATCATGCGATCTCCAGCATCATTTCTATCACCAAGTCCATATTTTCCAACTACTGATCCTGCTTCTTTGTTTCCAACTTTCACATTCCAATCAATGCATTCTGACTACATGTTTGATCAATTTCAGACTGCAGAAGTTGGTAAAAATCTTCCATTTCTTCATCTTTGACATTACTGGTTGATGCGTAAATTTGAATAACAGTCGTATCAACTGGTCTTCCTTGTAAGTATAAGGAGATTATCCTATCACTGACAGCATTGTACTTCAGGATAGACACTGAAATGTTCTTCCTGACAATGAATGCAACACCATTCCTCTACGAGTTGTCATTCCCCGAATGATAACACCATATGACTGTCTGATTCAAAATGGCCAATACCAGCCCATTTCAGCTCACTAATGCCTAGGATACTGATGTCTATGCGTTCCATTTCATTTTTGATGATTTCCAGTTTTCCTAGATTTCACGCTTCGCACATTCCACATTCCGATTATAACTGGATGTTTGCAGCTGTTTCTTCTCATTATGAGTCATGCCATATCAGTGAATGAAGGTCCCTAAAGCTTGACTCCATCACGACATTAAGGTCAACTCACTTTGAGGTGGCAGCTGCTCCCCAGTCATATTCTGGGCGCCTTCCGACCTGAGGGGCTCATCTTCAGGCACTATATCAGAAATGTTCCGCTGCTCTTCATACGGTTTTCACTGGCTAACTCTTTTCAGGAGGAGACCACTGGGTCCTTCTTCCTAGTTTGTCTTAGTCTGGAACCTCAGATGAAACCTGTCATGGGTGACCCTGTGGGTATTTGAATACTGGTGGCATAGCTTCTAGCATCGCAGCAACGTGCAAGCCCCCGCAAAACGAAAACTGAGAGATGTGTGGGGGAACATCATATTAAGCAGCTACAAAAATAGTAAGTTCTCTATGACTTCATATGGAGTGGTTTCCAAGATATACTAGTAAAAAAAAAAAAGCAAAGTACAAAAATATCTATATGCTATATTGTTGTTAGCTGCCATGGAGTAGATCACAACTCGTGGTGCCCTCACGTGTGCAGGGCAGAACTGCTCCATAGGGTTTTCAAGGCTGTGACTTTTCAGAGGTGGATCACTAGGCCTGTCCTGCAAGGCACCAGAAAAACCAAAACCAAACCTGTTGCCATCAAGTTGATTCTGACTCACAACTGCCAACTTTCTGGTCAGTAGTTGAGCACTTGACTCTCGTGCCATCCAGGCAGGCACTCCATCACGTGCTACACGTTTTGAATTTTTTTCTTAAAAAACCAAAACAAAAAAACTCTTTAGTTTAAAAAAGAAACACAAGAGAAAGAAACCACAAACTAGCGAGACTGGTTATCCAGTGGGTGGGTGGGAACGGGACAAAAGGTACAAAGGGAAGACACCTTTTAGCACACAGTGCTGTCTTTGGGAACCATATTAACATTTCATATACTAAAATAAAGAGACAGATAAATAAAATTTTAAAAGTTTAGGGGGAAGAAAACTTAAAATCATGTACATAAACAGAAACAAATGGACCTTAATTATTTCAAAATGAAGAAATTAACCACAATGAAAGAAGAGGGGGTAGGGAACTAAAGTAAAAACCTTTTTGAAAAATAACTTATTAAAATGAAATTCACATAACATAAAATTAACCATTTTAAAGTGCACAGTTTAGCAGCATTTAGCACTCACACTGTTATACAACCACCACCTCCATCTAGTTCCAAAACATTTTCATCACTCCAAAGTAAAACCCCTTACACATTAAGCTATGGCTACCTATTCCTCCCTCCTCCTAGACCCTGGAAACCACGAATGTGTGTTCTGAGTGTATTGATCTATTCTGGAGAAATCATATGACCTTTTGCGCATGGTTTGAGCCCTAGTGGCCTAGTGGTGAAAAGCTCGGCTGCTAACCAAAAGGTCAGCAGTTCGAATCCACCAGCCACTCCCTGGAAACCCTATGGAGCAGTTCTACTCTGTTCTTTAGGGTCGCTATGAGTCAGAATCGACTCGATGGCAATGGGTCTTATACTTGGCATTATGTTCTCCATGTTCATCATTGTTGTAGCATGCATCAATACTTCATTCCTTTTTATAGATGGTATAAGTAACTTTTGAACATGGTATTTTGACTATGTACAATCAGCAGAAAGATAAAAAGAACTGTAAAGAAACACTGAATTCAAGTTTGTAAGTGTGTTTTCCATAGCGGCATGGAGCCCTGGTGGTGAAGTGGTTAAGAGCTCAGGCTGCTAACCAAAAAGTCGGTAGTCTGAATCCACCAACTTCTCCTTGGAAACCCTATGGGAGCAGTTCTATTCTGTCCTATAGGGTTGCTATGAGTTGGAATTGACTCGGCGGCACACAACAACATGCATTAACAATTCTGGACTAAGCAAATAAATAAATATACTGCAAATAACAGCAATAAGTTTCTCACTGATGGCGACGGGAGTGACAGGATACATGGCACAACTTGAGTCCTCCGAGAAGAACAAAATTATATTACAAAGCACAATCACCCAATTACGCTATAATCTTACCCGTGGAAACTGCTGTAAACTCAGACATTTGACTTCCCACCTCCTGCAATCCCCTAGATCACACTTAATCTTTAAGCTACTTTTTGTACGTGTAACAAGGTTTACTGAAATTATGTGACTGTCTATGACAGGAATCACTATTTTCTATTAAAAAACAAACTATTCAGAGATCAGTAGCATCACATTTTCATATTTAGAATCATATAGTAATTTTTCTGTGAGAAAAACTTACCGCTCTATCTAAATTAAAACCTTTCTTTTCTATTTAAATTAAAACCTTGATTGACTAAACTGTTCAAGAAATAAGCCGTTCAATTTTTTCTTTAAACCAAGATTAACCTCAAAACTCATTTAGTTGAAAATTTTTGAAAGATAAATTTCTAAATTATAACCCTCACACATACGGTCAATTAGACAAGGGTGCTAAGACTAATCAATGGGAAAAGGACAATCTCTTCAACGAATGTGCCGGGATAGCCACTTTCAAAAGAATGAAGTTAGACCCTTACCTAACACCATATGCAAAAATTAACTCAAAATGAATAAAAGACCTAAACTGAAGAGCTGAAGCTGTAAAACTCTTAGAAGAAAACACAGGAGCAAATCTTCATGACCTTGGATGTGGCAATGGTTTCTAAACCACGGACAACAAAAGAAAAAATAGGTCAACTGAACCTGATCAAAATTAAAAAGTTTTGTACATCAAAGAACACTACCAAGAGAGTAAAAAGACACTCCACATAATAGTAGAAAATGTTTATGAATTATATATATAACAGTTTAATATCCAGAATATATAAAGAACCAGTAAGCCAACAACAAAAACCAAAAAAAAAAAAAAAAACGAACTTGAAAATGGACAAAGGAACTGAATAGGCATTTCTTCAAAGAAGACATACAAATGGCCAACAAGCACATGAAAAGATGCTCAACATCATTTGTCGTTAAGGAAATGCAAATCAAAACCACAATGAGATACCACTTCATATCCACCAAGACGGCTATTACCAAGAAAAAAAAAAAAAAAATAACGAATGTTGGCAAGAAAGTGGAGAAATCTGAACCCTCGTGTATTGCTGGTGGGAATGTAAAATGGTGTAGCTGCTGTAGAAACAGTTTGGCAGGTCCTCAGAAAATTAAACATAGAATTACCATAAACCAAAAAAAAAAAAAAAAACCCCATTGCTGTTGAGTTGATTCCAACTCACAGTGACCCTATAGGACAGAGGAGGACTTCCCCACAGGGTTTCCACGGGGCGGCTGGTGGATTCAAACCGCTGACCTTTCAGTTAGCATACGACCCAGCAATTCCACTGACAGGTACACACCGAAGAGTCTGGAAAGCAGGGACTCACAGACACTTGTGCAACAATGTTCACAGTAGCTTTATGCACAGTACCCAAAAGGGAGAAACAACCCCAAGCGTCATCAACAGACGAACGAATAAACAAAATGTGTTACACATACACACAATGGAATATTATGCAGCCATAAAAAAGGAATGAAGATCTGGTCCATGCTACGACAGGGATGAACTTTGAAAGCATTCTGCTGAGTGAGATAAGGCGGACACAAAAGGACAAGGACTGTATGCTTCCACTTACATAAAATACCCAGAATAAGCAAATTCCTAAAAGACACAAAGCAGATGAGAGGCTACTGGGGCTGGGGGCAGGGGGAATGGGGAATTACTGCTTAATAGGGAGAGTTTCTGTTTGGAGTGCTGAGAAAGTTCTGGAAATCGTGGTGCTGCCTACACAACATTGTGAGTGGACTTATGCTCTTAATGCCCCTAAACTGGACACTTAAAAATAGTTAAAACGGTAAGCTTTATGTTATGTATAAAAAACAAACCCGCTGCTGTCGAGTCAATTTCGACTCACAGCAACCCTAGAGTTCCAGGGGTAAGGTTAAAGGGTAATTGGGCAATTGTAATTTTTAACACAATTTTGTATGTTCTTCTTAAAGGACTCATGTTATGACATGTATCATGTTACTTGCATCTCCACCAGTGAGAAACCTACCCCTATTATTCGCAGTACATTTACTTATTTGCTCAGTCCTAGAATACCAGAAAGTAGCTTCAGAATTGTTAATGCCTGTTGTTGTTGCTGTGTGCCGCCAAGTCGATTCCAGCCAGAGTAGAACTGCCTCGTAGAGTTACCAAGGAGCGCCTGGATCTGAACTGCTGACCTTTTGGTTAGCAACCATAGCGCTTAACAACTACGCCACCAGGGTTTCCACATTTTATATAGTTTACTTAAAAAATTAATTTTCTAATTATAATTTTAGTGTATAGGACACCAATTTTGTAATCTCTCAGAATTTACATCCTTTCAGTGTCTCCGGATTATTTAGTTACTGCAGTTAAAGGCAGCAGCGGATGCGGGCGTGCACGCAGGAGGTGGAGAAGTTGCTGTTTTCAATACACCCCTGAACTGGCTTCCTCACGTACAAGATACAGGCTGTGCCTTGCACGGTGCCCACAGTTACAAAGGTCAAGTTATAACTAGACATCACCGTCTCTCCTTTTAGGTCTTCCTGCACTGAAGGGGGAAAAAAAAACCCGCATGTCCAGAGTCTCCTCTGCAGATAATTGTAGGTAAACACTTGGACAGAGAGGCAACTTCCAAGTGAGGGGTAGTTTCGTAAGAACCACGTACTCTGCTGCTACAAACTGACGGAGTCCTTAAGATCTCCAGCGGCTTCTGAGAAAATAACCGGCTTCCAGGCTTAAGGCTGAAATAACCAGTGACAGCTTCCCTGACCTTCCTTCATGAGCTCTTCCAAAGGTTATGTAAGCCTTTAATTCCCCCTCTGTTAAAACCCTTCGTACTTGGAACCCAGTGGTCTCTGCTTTCCTAAGCAAACTCTGACTGACCCAGTATCTGTGAAAATACTCTGCAGACTAGGAGAGACCACACCAAGGCATGGTGTCATTATTTCTGTTCTCAATGATCAGAAATTTCAATTGACGCTGTTTTCTGGTAATCAGTCTCTTTTTAGACAGACCAATATACACCCAAAATAAAACTTTCCTTCTATAAATCAGTAAAACAAGGATACTTTTTCTTGCTATAAAAATAGCTCTTACCTAACCTCGTTTCTCCAATTCACCATTCACTCAGTCAGTGTGTGTTTACTGACCTTCCACCTCACGCAAGGCACTATGCCAGGTATCAGGAGCTTCCGCTCCAGAAGTTTATAGTATATGAGAATGAACACGTAAATACTTACAACTGTTACAAACCAGGAACCACACGTGATGGCGGGTCAGAGAGAGGCTGGATTAAATTCAACTTGGAGGGAAAAAGGTAAAAATCAAAAAAGGAGTTAACGAAGAAGAGGTACGAAACGTTAAAGAAAATTCAATGTTAAAGGGTAGAAAAAACTCTCAAAATAGAGATAATGCTGAAAGAATCAAAGCTAGCAAGTCTGGGGTAGGTATAGAGAACCAACCAGCCAACCAGTTACCGTTGAGTTGATTCCGACTCGTGGCGCCCACGTGTGTCACAGCAGAGCTGCGTTCCAATGGCTGAGTTTTCGGAAGATCGCCAGGGCTCTCTTCAGAGCACCTCTGGGTGGACTCAAGACTCCCTCCTCTCCATTAGCAGCTGAGTACATTCAGTGGTCACACCAGCCAGAAACTCGGTATGGAGAACAAGGGCACCCAGCACCACAGGGTTACACAAGGGGTGTGCACGAAGGAGAGGCGGCTGAGGCCAAACTATGCAAGTTCCAGAAAGCTAAACACCTGGACCTTGCTGCTATTACCCAACTTCAGATTCAGAAAGAGCATTAGAAAATTTCACACCTAGATAACAAAATCAGGCTGCTAATGCAAGCCCAATTAGAGCCTAATAGTAGGAAGCAGAACTATCTGAGCAGAGAGAGTGATCTTCCTAAAATGTTTTCATTCTAATGTTCAAAAACCTTCAATAACTTCTGGATGGCTACCTTTACCAAGTTCCTCGGTACCATGGCCCCTCATCCTACCCAACTCTATTTTCTACCATTACTCAATATGTAATATGTACAACTTTCTCCAGGTAGACTATTCTTCACACTGGTCTTTGAGCACAGCAAGAAAATACAGGAGTGACACCGTACCACTTCCAGACTAAACCTTAAGAGGCTTTGAAACTTCTATTCTCACCCTCTCAAAATTTTTCCACGTCATGTGGAAAAGTCTGGCCTAGCCCACTGGAAGAAGAGAGGCCACATACAGGAGAGCTGAGGCAACCCAGCCAACAGCCAGCACATATGCCAGCTGTGTGAATGAGTTCCAATGAAGGTGTCAACCACGTGAGCAACCCCAGGTGTGGGGAGCAGAAATGCCATTGAACTCAGTCAAAATGGTAAAATCATCAGAAAACAAACGATTGTTGCTTTAAGTCACTACACTCGGGGGTAGTCTGTTAAAAAGCCATAAATATCTGACACAGCGTACCTTCTTGTTCTGCTTTTTGACCTAGACCTCTGAACTCTATAGGATTTCCCTCGACCCCTTGAACGGCTTCGACTTCGTTTTCTTCTTGAGCCATAAGAAGAGCTACTGCTTGACCGATGCCTGCGTCTGAAATAAGATATAATCAAATTTCATTGTTATGAAAATTTTCACAATGGATATTAAGGAGAAATCTTCTAGATTCTAAAGAATCATCTCATTTTTACTATGTAGAGATGGTGACCACATCTCATTTCTCTCCTTCCTTGAAACAAATAGAAATAAATGAGAATGTTATCACACTTGACTCGCCAGACGACTGATTCATAATTTAGTGATGGAATCCACCACTAATTAAGGCATTATGAGATTTTACCTAGTACACAGTCCTTCAAATTTTATCAAATATTAATGATAGGAGAACCTAGCCAGTTTATACGTACTTGTCTACAAAGAATAAACAAAGGTGAGGACACTATACCCGTGGTCTTGTTGTTGTGCCATCAAGCCAATTTCAACTCACAGCAACCCTACACGACAGAGTAGAACTGCCCCATAGGGTTTTCTGGGCTGTAACTTTTACGGAAGCAGATCACCAGGCCTGTTCTGCGAAAATGCAAGGTGAATTCAAACAGCCAATCTTTCAGTTAGCAGCTGAGTACTTAACCATTATACCACCAGGGTCCTTACCAATGGTCTAGGCCTGGTAAAAAAAAACCTCTGGTTTGGGACCTAACCATGAATATGTAACTGTTTAAAAAGAAGTTTTACCCAACAAAATTAAAAGTACAAAAATGCATAAAACTCTAAAGAATTTTACCCTCAGCATAAATGGAGCTCTGGTTGCACAGTGTTTGAGAGCTACGGCAAGCTACGGCTGCTAACCAGAAGGTCGGCAGTCCAAATCCACCAGCCACTCCCTGGAAACCCTATGGGGCAGTTCTACTCTGTCCTATAAGGTCACTATGAGTCAGAATCGATGCAACTGCAATGGGTTTTTGGTTTTTTATTGTATACATAAAAATTCTGAAAATCACCTCCTGTCATAAGAATGTGAACGAGGCTGAAGATCTCTGGACCAGGACCTTGACTTTGACCTTGATTTCCTTCCGCCCTTCTTTCGGCTGTATGTTCTGCTATCTGAAGAGCTACTTGAAGATGATCGTCTACGGTGTTTCTTTTTTCTCTTACTTCGGCTTTCCTCTTCAGTATCCGATGACCGGCGTCCCATTTCTATAATCTTAAATTCAAAGAAGATTATTTCTAACATAAATCATTACTGTAATTTTTTTAAAAATTCATAAAATTTTTAAAGCATTATTTAAAATTTTAAATGCCCCTGGCTTCTTGACCAAAAAAAAAAGACCAAAACCACTGCCATAGACTTGATTTCGACTCATAGCAACCCTATAGGACAGAGTAGAACTGCCCCATAGAGTTTCCAGGGAGCGCCTGGTGGATTCAAACTGCCGACCTTTTCGTTAGCAGCCACAACACTTAGCCACTACGTGACCAGGGTTTCCGGCTTCTTGACAGAACATGAGAAATAGCTCTAGTACAGTCTTTTAGTGTATGAATGAACTGTTCTTAGAATTTATGAACAATTTAAATTAGCCCCAATTTTTTTCAAAGGTCTCTCAAGAAGCCAATCCTGAGGACAGTTCATTATATCAATTTCATCTGTTAAGTTGCATTTGTCATTGATTGTATGGCAGTTGTATTAAGGATCAACTGTATTCCTTCATTTTTATATTCTCTGAAGATTAAAGATACTTTAATATCTCAGAGTTATATTTTTCTAACTGAAAATTCTAAATTTTTAAGTGGGTAAGAGTTCAGTAGTCATCAACAAAGTACAAAATGAAACAAAGACTATCATCACTTGTGAAGTTTGGGGGAGGAAATGCCAACTGACATACCAAAGCTGAGGAGGTTATTATGAAGTCAGGCAATCTACACACACCTCTAGTATCCACATGAAAAAAAAAAAAACAAACCCCGTTGCTGTCGACTCGATTCCGACTCATAGCCACCCTATAGGGCAGAAAAGAACTGCCCCATGAGGCTTCTAAGAAGCAGCTGGTAGATTCGAACTGCCAACCTTTTGGTTAGCAGCTGAGCTCTTAACCAGTGTGCTGCTACTAGGGCTCTATATGAAGTAGTGGTGTAATTCTTTCTGAAAGCAATTAAGCAATTTAAATAAAAATAAAGGCATAAAAATGTTAATACTTTTTTGACAGAGCAATCCTATTTCTGAGAAGATATCTTAAAATGTTTTTCAAAAATAAAGACGCGTATTCAAACTGATATTCACTACAGCATTATCAAAGCTGTACTTGCATGGCTACAAGTAAAAATATCTACATAAGAACAAGAACAAAACCACTGACACTATTTCCAGAACGAAACTAGGTAACTTTTTCCTGTCATTTTTCTTTTTTCTTTTTTCACAAAGGGGGAAGCATACAAAAATAAAACCTAGGGCTTTCACATTTAGGAATTAACTTAGCTGATAAGAACCTTACTTATCTTACCTTAAAGTTAAAAAAAAAAAAAAAAAAAACCTTAAAGTTAGTCTTTAGATTTTCAGATACAATCTTATTTTTTGGTTTTTTTTTAGTAAGATAGCTATTAGCTAACTTTCAATGGCACGTGAAAGCAGGACTCATTTATAAAATGGTTTAGATCAGATAACAAAAATCTCACATTCATGGCAAATTAAGTATCATTACTATAAACAAATTAATATGTTAGATTACGGCTTTGTTTTCAGAATCATTAAGTCGACTCTTCCCTGACTCCATCGCAAGATGTATTCCAGCTGAAAATCGCCACCACAGCTCAGTTCAAAACTCTAAACTATTTAACTAGACCCAGAATTAAAGACTTTGAATAGAGTTCTGGACCTCCAAGGTATTCATATGGCTAACAAATTACAGCTTAACAAAACATTAGGATATGTTAGTTTTGAAACTTTCAGTAAATCACGAACATATCTAAGTCAGTTTCCTGAAACTTCATGGGTAAAAAATCATTATGATCCTTTCCAGCTTTAAAACACCATGATTATGAAAATGCATATATGTATATATAAAAATATACATATATGTATATATAGATATATACCTAAATATATATAGTGTGTGTAAACATATACATCTCCATCCATTAAGAAATATGTACACACGCATCCCACTTTAGTGAGTGTCCTCTGGGGTCTTATACGCTAGCAAACGGCCATCTAAGATGCATCAGTCGGTCTCAACCCACCTGGAGGAAAAGGGAATAAAGAACACCAAAGACACAAAATAATTATGAGCACCAAAGACACAAAGTAATTATGAGCCCAGGAGACAGAAAGGGCCACATAAATCAGAGACCACATCAGCCTGAGACCAGAAGAACTAGATGGTGCCCAGCTACAACCCATGACTGCCCTGACAGGAAACACAACAGAAAACTCCTGATGGAACAGGAGAGCAGTGGGATGCAGACCTCAAATTCTCGTAAAAAGACCAGACTTAGTGGTCTGTGACTAAGAGGACCCCGGAGGTCATGGTCCCCACACCTTCTGTTAGCCCAAGACTGGAACCATTCCCAAAGCCAACTCTTCAGACAGGGATGGGACTGAACTATAAGACAGAAAATGATACTAGTGAGGAATGAACTTCTTGGCTCAAGTAGACAGATGAGACTATGTGGGTGGCTCCTGTCTGGAGGGGTGATGGGAAGCTAGAAGGGGACAGAATCTGGCTGAATGGACACAGGAATAAAGGGTGGAGAGAAGGAGTGTGCTGTCGCCTTAGGGGGAAACCTAGGAGGAGTATATAGCAAGGTGTATATAAATTTTTGTATGAAAGACTGACTTGATTTGTAAACTTTCACTTAAAGCACAGTTAAAGATAAATAAAAGAAATATGTACACAACTGAGTGATAATCCAAGTTTTCTTATTTCCTGGCTGCTTCTTCCTTTCTTGTTTTCATATTTAGGCACTTAAGAAGTTTCTTTATTCACAAATAACCACTTTAATGAAGATAAGTTTTTATTACTTTCCTATTATCTGACTAAAAAAATGCTAAAAATAAGAGCAAAGGAATAAATAAATATAAATTCACAAGGATAAAAAGACCAGAAGAGGAAACAACAGGAACAGCAGACAAGATACGTCAACAAATTTTTGGCAAATGAAAAACAGACGGAGGATTTAGAACTAGGAAAGCTGAATACCAAGCAACTACAGAGAATTCCAACACGAGAAGAGCCAATTCACACAGCAAAAATCAGCAAGGATCAGGCCCAGTGAGGCAGGGGACTAAAAACAGGGGAGTCGGCTGAAAGTGTGCAAAAGAGGCAGAATCCCAGGTCCCCTCTGCTATCCTACCTAGCCAGGTGACTGCTCTTCCACCTACCTGAGCAGAAAAGATTTTGGAAAAACAGTGAAGCTACAAAGCACCAGGTCTAGGGACACAGAGAAAAGGACAGCGAGGAACCAAACGAAAAGTTAAAGAGATTAAGTCAAAGTCTACAATCTAATGGTAAAAGCCACAGCTCTCTGCGTGCCTGGATCTAAGAATTCCAGAAGCTCCAATCTCCAGGAAAGAAACTGGGGAATTCTTGTCTGCAAATAGTGAACAGTACCTGAGAAACGATATGTAAGTACCGGAAGGCCTACCAATGAAAAGGTAAGGTCTCACCCTGTAGTGAAGCCCATCAACGGACAAGCTCAAATCTTAAACAGAGTTTCTATAAGCTTTTCAGTGAATATACAACAAAGGATAAACTAACATATAATGAAAGCCTTCATCATAAAAGACAGAAATCAAAACAGAAAAATAAAAGCAACTCACGTAAACTTGAAAAACATGCAGAAAACTTCAAGAAAAAAAAATCACAATTAATATCCTCAGAAACATATGAAAAGATTATACAGCAAACAAGCATAGGAGGAACATTCAAAGTACAGGAGAGAGCTTAAAAAATACACGATAAACAATTTTTTTTTTCAAAATACAATAGGGCTGGAAGATTAAATCAAAGGACTCAGAGTAGAAGACGAGACAAAGATGAGAAATAGGAGGTAAAAGAGGATGAGTCTATGAGACTCAGCACCAATTGATAAGCTTTCCATAAAAACAGAACAGAGAAAAAAAAGAGAGGTAGGGAAATTAAAACATAACTTCTGCTGCATTGTGAAGAATGGTTATCTTGAGTAAAAAACATTTCTACAAATGAACTGCAAGCTAAACGAGCTGCTACTATCATGGGACACTATTTACACTTTAAGGAACTGACCAACTATGATTGTTCAGCCCTCAGTATTTGGCAGACATTTTCTCAAAATGAAGAGAGCTTTTTCTCTTCAAAGAAAACCAGCATTTGTTGGCAATGATAAAATTTAAGCTTTCAAGCAAAAATGAGGGTTTGGGATAACTTTTGTCTGCCATCTTTTGAGTGACAGTTTCCTGGTACTTACAGACTTCTCCAATAAGATCAATGGTGATATTAACAAAATTTGAGTTTCTGGTATTATAAAACAAAGGGTGTGAACATTTAGAAGACATAAATAACTCACTGAATCGGTATTTGCCAACTGGCCAGTGCATGATAGTACAAAATCACACATAAGTAAAAAATCCATTCCCCATGCAAGACAAACCAATGAATCTTAACATAATACAGTGTGAGAAGGTCATTGATATGGTTTCAAATACCACACTGCAGTCAACCTTAAAGAAATACTGCTTGCCGAGTTTTGGTGTTGTATCAAAGAAATAATTCTCCAAAAAGGCTATTAAAATTCTACTTTTTCCAACAATAGATTTGTGTGAGGCCAGATTCCTTCAAAACTTCAATCAAAACAACTCATAGCAACAGACTGAACAAAGATGCAGATATGAGGATCCAATTGTCTTCTATTAAACCAGACATTAGAGATTTGCAAAACTGGACAACAAAGTGCCCTAAGGTTCTCTAGAGAAACAGTACTAGTGAGAGAGAGATTTATTTTAAGGAATCGCTCAAGTCATTACGAGGGGCTGGTAAGTACAAAATCCATAGGTTGGACAGGCTGGAGATTCCTGCAGGCTTGCATCCTCAAATCCGTAAGTCAGGTGATGTAAAGAGGAAGAGTGAGGGAGTCCTGGTGAAGTATCTGCCTAGAGCCTGGAGACAGGATACACCCTATGGAAACTTCATTTTTGCTCTAAGGTCTCTAACGGACTGGACGAAGCCCACCCACATTATGGAGAGTAATCTGCTTTACTTAAGATCAACTGACTTAATCACGTGTAACTGCCTCATAACAGAGTCCTGACTAGTATTTGACCAAATTGCTGGGTATCACAGCCTAGCAAAGACGACATATACAATTAACCATCACACAAGCACATTATCCAGACAGTGAAAAGACAACCCACAAAATGGGAGAAAATATTTGAAAACCACATATTCGATAAAGGTTTAATATGTAGAATATATAATGAACTCTGGTAACCCA
Source organism: Loxodonta africana (assembly GCF_030014295.1). Taxonomy (NCBI): domain Eukaryota; kingdom Metazoa; phylum Chordata; class Mammalia; order Proboscidea; family Elephantidae; genus Loxodonta; species Loxodonta africana. Next base: position 75,024,941 of record NC_087364.1, on the reverse strand, counting down.
ACAACAAAGAAACAAACACCACAATTCAAAAGCAGGCAAAGGACTTGATTAGACAATTCTCCAAGGAGATACACAAACGGCCAGTAAGCGTATGAAGAGATGCTCAACATCATTAGTCATCAGGCTAACGCAGACCAAAACCTCGATGAGATACTGCTTCATGCCCACCAGAATGGCTATTATCACAAAACTCGAAAATAACAAGTGTTGGCGAGGACGTGGAGAACCCGGAACCTTCACGCATCCATCAGTGGAGGCGTGTGTGTTGCTACGACGCTAAACAGGTGTCAGGGGAGCTTCCAGACTAAGACAGGCTAGGAAGAAAGGCCTGGAGATCTGCTTCTGAAAACCAGCCAGTGAAAACCCTCTGGATCCACAGCCAATCCCATTCTGTCGTGCACGCGGTCGCCATGAGTCAGCAGCCCCCTGAAGGCTGCCAACAACAACCCTAGAAACATACTCACCCCTGGGTTTCCCTCATGCATTTAGCATCCCTAATCTAACCTGCATACAATTGAATAGAGTTCTCATTCAAGCCATAGTGGTCAATTTATATCACGTACTTGTAATAAGGAGGAACTCTTTATACTTAATCCAATTGGTAAGGTGTATGAAAGACACATTAAATAGCTCTTACTGATAAAGACAATGAGCCTAGACTTTCAGGAGTCCCAAATTTCAATATATCTGGCAGTGCAGTGGTTAAGAGCTTGGCCGCTAACCAAAAAGCTGGCAGTTCGAATCCACCAGCCACTCCTTGGAAATCATATGGGGCAGTTCTACTCTGTCCTATAGGGTAGCTATGAGTTGGAATCGACTCTATGTCAATAGGTTTGGTTTTGGTTTTACATGTGAAAGAGGCAACACAGCATTCTTGGTTTTCTGCTCTCACTCGGGGCTACAAAACTTATCCAACTACTTCAACTATAGAATTTACACCAGGGCAGGTAATGACTCACTGCAGTACATTGAATTGATGTAGGACACCAAATTACAGAAAACATCTTATTGTAAAGTTTAAGTGGCCAATTGAAGACATGGAGCCACAAAGTGGTCATTCAAGAAGAGAGCTCAAAAGCATACACGAGTAGTGCCTTTGTCCGTTTATTACTAAGGGTACAAGAAGCAGTCACCTTTTTCAGAAAACAGACAATCAGTTTGAGAACACACATGTTCCTGGAGCACATGACAATTTATAATGACCTCTCCACTACTTACTCGTTAAGGCACTGAACTATAATCTTCTGGATATGCTAAGGGCGGGGGGGAGGAAAAAGAGTAGACTTTTCAATGGGAAACCCACCTCAGCTAGAGAAAGTAAAAATGGGGTAAACACTGTTCAGCACAGGAAGAAATCCACAAACAGATGAATTTAATCAGCAAAGGACAGGAAAAGGGGTAAAAATTTGAGCTCGACAAACCAAAACTCACGAGATAAAGAATTCTGTCAAAATATTCCTCCCATCACAACTAAAAATGTGTAGACTAGTATCTGTTAGTTTTGTATTACTACTCAGAAGGAGCCCTGGTGGCACAGTGGCTAAGAGTTTGGCTGCTAACCAAAAGGCCGGCAGTTCAAGTCCACCAGCCGCTCCTTGGAAGCCCTATGGGGCAGTTCTAATCTGTCTTACAAGGTCGCTGTGAGTGGGAATCAACTCAACCCGCAACGGGTTTGGTTTTTATTAGTCATAACAATTTCCCCCCAGTGGTTTAATAATGAAAGCAGAAACTACATCTAACCATCTACTGTAACAACCCTAGTACAGACGTTTTCCGAATCACAGCACAGTGCTGTTTGCTCAGCCTGGTCTAGGCGGCAGGCCAATTAACAGAAAGGTGCCGGATGCCTTCATCTTTTTCCAGCTTCAGACATTGTTTAGCCCTCTTATTTAACAACATGCAGTAGTAAAGTGCTACCACTTAGCAAGAAATCTCCTTTGCCTGCAAAGAAAGTGAATATTCATAGATAAAGGGGCTCTCCATAGATACCTACTTGCCCTACAAGGTTCCACCTGTCACATCTGCTCAAATCCTTATACTTGAGAACTCCGTGTATCACCTTCGCTTAAAACTTCTAAGTTCAAAGATGACAACTGGAATGCTTCAGTGTGACAATACAAGATATCCGCATTTATTAACTACCTTGCATCTAATCGGTTGAAAATACAATTGGGTTACTGCCAATTTTGGAAATGCAATTTTTTTTTTTAAGTTTTCAGTGCGTATAACCTTGGAGAAATTCTTTTTCAATGGACCTAAAATCAAGAGTAGGCAATATGTACGGTGCCGCATTATAACTTCTCAGCAAAGTCAACAGTTCAAGGGTACCGTGTGCTCTTGGAAACCCTGGTGGTGTAGTGGTTAAGAGCTAGGGGTGCCAGCCAAAAGGTCGGCAGTTCCAACCCACCTGGTGCTCCTTGGAAACCACAAGAGGCAGTTTAGCTCTGGGGTGGTTATGAGTCGGAACTGACTGGACCGCAACCGGGTTTTTTTGTTTGTTGTTTGGTTTTTTATTTGCCCTTGGTGAACAACCACATGAGCACGAGCGAAGCAGATGGCAGTGCTTGGGGCTAGCAGACTTCAACCCCGGAGCGTCCACTGCGCCCTGACCATCCTCTCAGCGAGCGCGCCTGAGCCAGGGAGGGTCGGGGTGGGGGGCGCTGGAAGGGGAGGCAGAGTGGGGGGACGGCGTGCACCTGGGTGCAGTCTCCCTCTCGCTCCATCCACCTGCAGCCAGTCACCAAGCGCAGGGCACGTTTTGCAAGATGCGCCAGAAAACCCAAAGGGGCGGCCAAGGACCAGGCCCATGAGGGCTGGGGAGTCAGAGAGGAAGGGGGATCCAGCTAACGCCCCACACACAGCACCTCCCAACTAAGGGCCCAGCGGAGGCCGCGCCCCGCGCCCCCGGCCGCGCCCCGCACCCCGCGCCCCGCACCCCCGGCTGCACCCCGCACCCCCGGCTGCACCCCCGGCGGCGCCCCGCACCCCCGGCTGCACCCCCGGCCGCGCCCCGCACCCCCGGCTGCACCCCCGGCCGCGCCCCGCACCCCCGGCTGCACCCCCGGCCGCGCCCCGCACCCCCGGCCGCACCCCGCACCCCCGGCCGCACCCCGCACCCCCGGCCGCACCCCGCACCCCCGGCTGCACCCCCGGCCGCACCCCGCACCCCCGGCTGCACCCCCAGCTGCACCCCCGGCTGCACCCCTGGCCGCAAGCTCAGGGTCCCGGGGCGCCCAGGTGCGAGGCGCATGCGCACGGCGCCGACCTGCACGCGGGGCCGCCGCCCACCCCCGGCGCGTCGGGCTCAGGCTGGACCAGGCCCGGCCCCGAGCTCCGCGGCCACCGGCGCCGCCACCGCCCGGCCCGGCCTTCGGGCTCACACCTCCCGTCCACGTGCAGGCGCCGCCGACCTGGAGACGCCGCTCCCGGGGAGCTCCGCCGCGTCCGCCCGGCCGCCCGGCCTCCAGCTCAGCGACTTCCGGGTTCCAGCGTCAGGCCGCCGCAGCCGCGCCGCCGAGCGCATCGATGGGGCGGCCAGGCCACGGGAGTGCCGAGCGAGTGGATCGTGGCACCGCCAGGGTTTTCTGGTTTTTTTCTCTTTCGCGTGCCGGCTCGATTATTTGGTTTTCGTGTTCTCAAAAAGCAATAAAGGTGGGGTCTGAAGGATGTTATTGCCTTAGTAACCGTCGTGATCGTCACAGATGATCAGTAAAGAAATCTGTCTCGTAGGAAGTTATGACAACCACACGTAGCCAAATGGGTTCTGTGGTGCTGGGGGGAGGAGGAGGCTCGCCCCACAGCAATAAATCATGGGGGTGCGTCTGTATAAAGTCGTGTGTGATTAAACCGTGGTGACTTACTTGCAAAAATGCATTAAAAGTCGGTGTTTCTTCTGCCCTGAAGGTGAAGGTACTCACAGGTTGGGTGCAAATTAGTTTCTCACGTAAAAGTAACTGGTTGGTGGAGGAATGGATGGCTGCCCCAGGTAGGGAGAGGTTTCTTCTGAAAGAGGAATCCAGTGTATACTGTTATTTTTTTAATTACACCAACAGAAAAGCGATTCTGGTTTTCTGTAACTCATATTTATCTTTCCTTGCATGAAAATCATTTTTTCCTTAGCCAACCCAAGAGGTAAGAGGTAAATAAACAGTTGGCTTTGGTTTGGGTCCACTGTGAGAACCAACTTATTCACAACTGCTGGATATCTAAGCCACAGCTTTCCCGCAGACGTTTGAGATGGTGACGATCAGTTCCACAGTTCATGGCTCGTAAATGACTCTACCCTAACTAGCCAGTTTTTAGGGACCGTTTTGAAACTTAGACACAACACTACATGTAAGTTTTTAATAATTCAAGAGCTGGGGGAACCCTTAGGGTACTGAATTGATTGAAACCTGTGTATTTGTCCACAGGCTGTCTGCTGAGCGCTCCTCTCATTGCTTTTTACCAAAACTTCATTTTGAAATCTCCTGTCCCAGAAAATACTTGCTGTTTAAAGAAACAAGATCCTTAGAACTACATGAGCATTTGTTACTATATGATTATAAAACCTTGAATATTTATTATTATTAAACTCCCCTAAGGCCAATGGGAATCTGTGACCAGGCAGGGCAGATTACTCAGCACTCCATCTCCTGTAGGTATCACTATTCCCAAATAGACAGCCAGCCAATGTGCCAAGGTTATGGGAAAACCTCTTTGGCTTAAATGACACAATATTTGTAGCCAAGCCTTTTCTGATTACCTTTACAGTGGTCCTCCTTCCCTCAAGCACAGTAGATGGAATTTGAATCCAGACTCAGAAGTCATGTATTTGAAAGGGCAATGAAATAACTGCTGGGTCACCTGAAGCCTTACCAGGTTTTAGTGGTTACTGTAAGCTGTTTATGAATATGTATTTAACTCTCCAATTTGAGAGCTGTTTGAGCAGCACGCTCATTTAGCTGATCCTATTACTACTACTGGTCATTCTGCTAAATAATCTCAAAAACGGATTTTCATAAAGGACTAAAGATTTATGGTTATTCCCCACAGATAATATCAGAATTAGCCACAGATAGCAATCTAAGACTCAATGTAAAATCATGCTTCTAAATTCATATAACATTCAAAAGTTTGAGTGTTTGAGACTCTACTGTGATAAAATAATAGCAAATATTCATGTAATTCCTTAATACCTAAAAAATATTGCTACTGAAAACTTAGAAGATCCTAATTATTTCTTCTAAAAGTAGCAATAAATGAATTTTAAAGAAAAACAAAAAAAAAGCTTTAGAATTCAAGAGAAAAGGAAAAGCAACTTTCTAAAAACCATTGAGTGCCATCTTCCCTAAATTCACCACATGGGAACGTTTTAAGCTAAGTGTATATATGGCTCTATTTACATATATTGTAAAACACTAATGTACTAAATCACAATTAGGTTCTCTTTTTTTACAGACGCTTGAGAGCGCTTCGGGTATAACTTCTCAAATGTGTACTAACTTTGTGTAAGATACACATACCAGTGTTCTCTAATTGCTTTTATTTTTACTAAGACTGTTGGTTCCAAGATAATTTATAACAAACACGTTATAATAAACGCATTACCTATATCATCAGAAAGTCTGCATTAACATATAGAAATGGTCCCCCAAGCCACGGGGTACATTTGTTGACACACTCAAGTAAATACAGCTCTCTGTGTGTAAATATTCTCCTGAGTATAAAGAAACGCATTCAGGCTTCTCACAATGAGCCGTATTTTACACGTAGACAAATGACCCTGGAATAGTGATATTCCTTGCATATAACTAACCATTTCGATGAAAATAGTTCAGAAATACAATTTTCAACCTCAGCTTTAAAAGAGGGAGATTTTCTCCTCGTGAGGGTCTCTTTTTGAAAAGTCCACGATAAATAAAATTAGATGTGGCACAAACTTAACGTCGTTTTTTTTTTCCCCCCAAACTCAAAGAGGGATAATACCCTGCTTTTCAAAACTTGTAAATCCATTAGAATGTCTCCCCAGATCCTAAGGAAGAGCTCCCCAAAGTTCCTTGTAGGAGGATTCGGGGTGTAGAGACTTGCAAGAGTTGAAGAGGGTCCCTGAGACCTCAGAGAGGGAATGAAGCAGAATTGTCCTTTAAAGTGTCTGAAAGAAGCACTTTAAAATGGGATTTGTCAGGGAACAGCTGCTCTGGAAACAGGTTAAATCGACCGGCCCTTTCGAGCGCGGTGTGTGTGGAGATGTCGGCTTCGGCCCCAGGACCGGAGGAACGCGGTCAACCTCACGACCCGGGGCGGGGGGGCTCAGCTGTAGCTGCGGCCGGAGAAGTCCCTACAGGGAACTGCTTGGCCCGAGGAGACTCGGGGGCCCTGACCCTGGGATGGAGGTGAAGCTAGGACTCGGGGCCCTGGGACTGCGTGGGACGGGGACGCAGATCTGGAGGTGGGTTGGGATGCGGGGTCGGAGGCGGGACGGGAGCCAAGGGCCTGGTTACTGTTGGGCTGCCGGCCGGTAGGCTGGGACGCGGGGCTGGGACGCGGGGCGCCGGCCGCCGAGTTGGGACGCAGGGCGCCGGCCGCGGGACTGGGAAGCGGGCTAGGGCGGCCGGAGCCGCGGAGGAGGAGGTGGGACCCCGGGCCGGGGCGGCACTGACGCCCGCAGCCGCGCACTTGTCGGCCTCCCTTGGCCCCGCCCCGTGGACTGGGTCCAGCTCCCCAGTGTTTAACTAAGTCGTGACACCAGCGCAAAATCCACGCCTAATTAAATTAATTAGGGCTTCTTGTCAATCCGGGATTCATGGCCACGAGCACAGGCGGCCAGAGCGCTCTGAGACCCTGGACGTCCGGGGACCTGCCTCCTCTCCCCGCCCCTCCAGGCCCCCTTCGCCGCCCTCTCGCTCCAGCCCCTCTCCAGCCCCAGGCCAGCGCGCCCGCGCGCGCTCTCTCCCTATGTCAATCCTTCTCCCTCTCCCTCTCTCTCCCTCTCTCTCCATCTCTGTCTCTCCGTTTCTCGCTCCCAGCTCCCCCCACCCCCGCGCCAGGTAGTGGCGCGGCCGCTCCCGGGGCAGGGGCTCACTAGGATTGCGGGGAGGTAATTTACTCGGAACAGGGGCCGCCTTTGCCAAGTATAAATAGTGAGACTTCAAGCGCAGCGCCGCTATCAGATCGGAACTCTCCGCAGGAAGAATTGTCAAAGATCTTAACACCGAACAAGCGCGCTTCGCCGGGGGAGCAGCGGTTCCCAGTTTCCCCCCCGCGGCCCCCGCCCGTCCCCCCTTCCTCCTCCTCCTCCTCCTCCTCGTCCTCTCACTTCTTTTCCTCCTTCTACTTCTCCTCCTCTTCCTTCCGTCTTCTCTTTTTCTTCTTCTCCTTCCTCCTCCTCCCCCTGCTCCTCCACCCCCCGCCCCATTGATGTGTTATCACTGGGGGGGCTGGAGCAGTAAAAAAAGAAGAAGGAAAAAAAGAACGGGGCTCGGCTGGGAGAGGGTGAGCGTGCGGCTGCCGGGCGGCGGCGGCGATGGAAGAACTCACGGCGTTCGTCTCCAAGTCTTTTGACCAGAAAGTGAAGGAGAAGAAGGAGGCCATCACGTACCGGGAGGTGCTGGAGAGCGGACCGCTGCGCGGGGCCAAGGAGGCGCCGGGCGCGGAACCGGGCCGCGAGGAGCGCAGCAGCCCTGCAGTCCGGGCGGCCGGCGGAGGCGGTGGCGGCGGAGGCGGAGGCGGAGGAGGCGGAGGAGGCGGAGGAGGAGGAGGAGGAGGAGGAGGAGCAGGCGGCGGAGCAGGAGGAGGGCGCTCTCCTGTCCCGGAGCTGGACATGGGGGCCGCCGAGAGAAGCAGGGAGCCGGGCAGCCCGCGGCTCACCGAGGGTAACGGCTCGATCCGCCCGCGGTCCCTTCCCCGCCTTCCCGACCCTTCTCGGGCCAGAGAGGATCCCGAGGCCCCATGGGCCGGGGCGGTACGCCCAGGGGGCCCTGGGACCCCCGCTTTGCAAGCTAGAGTGGCGGCGGAGGGCGGGAGGCCGGTGGTGCGCACAGTCGTGGGTGGGGGGTTTGCGCGCGCCCTTCCCAGATGCTCCAGCCCTTCCCATCCCACCGAAATGCATTGTCGCCAGTTAGAGATGGCCCAGCACCCAGGACGACCCGCGGGCGCATGGGGAAGTTCGCAAGGCCGAGCTCCGCGGACCGGGGTGCTGGCCAGGGCTCAGGCAGGCGGCCGGATTAAGGATAGCATCTAGCGCCGCGCTTTAAAGAGGAAAGGAGAAACACTGGCTTCCCCCTTGGGTCACCCCTGGGGTTTGGGCCGCTGCTAGAAACCCCTCCAGTGCCGCACAGACCCTGGGTCTTGGGGGCCACAACTTCTCATTCTGAATTACAAAGGTAGAATGAGGCCGAGGCTTGCTAAAATCTGGGCTGTGTTCCTTCTCCCGGCCAACGCCTTTAGGTTCCTTTTTTAGGATAGTTTTTTCTATATTTACACACTTGCTTTACTGCCGTGCATGGTCCAGTACTGGTCTTGTGGGGAAAAAAAAAAAGAAATCCTTTGGTACTAGCGAAGTGTTTGAAAGCGGCTTTACCTAGACGGTGGAGCGTCCTGTACCAATTCAAAGGAGCTCAACAATAAAATTAATTTGGCACTTGGTGTCTGCAGTAACTGGTGTGCTGCCATATTTTTCCAATTAAGAAAATATGTGGCATGCGTAGAATCACATATTTAAGCAAGCAATTAAGTTGTTTATAACACGGTCTGTTCCTGTTTAGACCATTAAGTGGAAATTTGGGGGCAAAATAGAGATTATATTAAGTCTATTAATCAAGTTGAAATTTAGACATTTTTCTCTTTGAAGCTGCAAAAGTTTGAGAGGCATCCACGGTGTGGATGGCACGAAATAGACAAAGCCTTCCGACCCCTTTGGCAGAACCTGAAGGGTGTGTTTTCATATTTAAATTTCACTGCAGTTTCTGTGGAAATGTTTTTCTATTAAATTGGACCCGAATGTTGGCTATAATGTCCACTTCCTCCCCAGAGGAAGGACAGATGTCCACAAAACGAACTCTGAGAATTAGAAATGCAGGCAGCACTTAAGATCACTGCAGCTAGAAGGCCAGGCTGGGCTGAAGTCTCCAGACTCTTCTCTGCCATAGGCGGCACCAGGTACTCCTAAATTTGGAAAATGAAGGCTTAGCTGTCAGGGGCCCAGGGCAGCCCCCCTGGCATGGGTCAGCAGTCCCAGGCCCTGGGCCCTCCGGCTTGCCAGACAGCGAGGTTTGAATCTGAAGCCCGGGTGAGCGCAGTCCCTGGGAGTGCTGACTTCCAAGCTCAGGGCAAATGTTAATTTGTCTGCAGACCGGAATTACTTTGCAAGGCTCTTCTGGAAATGATTTTTAACACCCATGCTGATCGGGATTTGTTGTTGAGAGCTGCAGAGCGTCTCAGCTATCCAAACTCAGCTTTGACGCCTTCCACATCGAATCTCCGACTTGGGCGCAGAGAAGGAAGGCTCTAAAGGGCAGTTTAGGTTGATACCGGCTCCCTGGCTCAGGGCCCCTTGGCCTAAAAAATAGTATACCCTTCGGGTGGCTCTGTATGCTCACGCTGGCCGAGCTCCTGTTTTTAAAAGGAAGGAAAGGAAGGACGAGAAAGTATCAACGGATGAGTGCAAGCGCAGAGCAGAAAAATGCATATTTTATTAAACATCCGAGCTCCTGGAAGCATGAAAAGGCTTTGAGCGACCAATAGAAACCGAGGACCGCTATTGTTCCGCTTGAACCTGTTGATCTCTGTGGATTTAAGCATTTAGGGTCGAGTCTGCGTTTCCACCGGGAGGGAGAAGGAGAGACAGCAGCGGTGGGTTTCGCGGGCCACACAGGCTGGTTTTCCGCCTCTTGCCTGCTGGCCCGGCTTGGGCGGCGAGCTCTCCAGGCCGCCAACATGGCGTGGGCGCTTGTGCTCAGGCGGCCAGAGTCCGGGAGGGGGGACACGGACTGTCGGGCTGCCTGTAGGGCTGCCCGCAGGACTTGGCCGAAGCCCTGGGAAGGCGCGGGGTGCCGGGAGATGCTGCTCCCTGAAACGTGCAGCACCCGGCTTTTGCTCTCCCGCTGCGACCCTTCGGCCCAGTTGTTCCCAAAGTAGACCTGCAAGTTTGCAAGAGGCAGGGAGCCAGTGGCGGTCACAGCTGGCCGGAGAAGGGCCCAGCCCTCTGGGAACGGCTGATGCCAGAGGCCAGTGTGTGGCCTCGCCGCGCCCTTCTGCCCGGGCCGCGTTCCGCCAAGGCGCCCGGCACAGCGGTTTTGATTTCCGTGCAAGCTTAGGGGAGAGTGAGCGCGAGTGAGGGTGAGTGGGACAGATTTGGCGTCGGTGGGGGTGGAGGGCGCATAGTGAGGCGGTGAGCTGAGGCCACTGGAGGCGGAGGGGAGATACCCACCCCGCCCACGGCGGCCACCCAGGCTTGACCTTTGTGCTTCTCCAGGACCCTCTTCCTCAGGGCCAGGGGGAGAGGCTGGATGCGGCTTTGGGGACGGTGCAGGACCCTCCTCCCTTCTTTGAGACAAACCTGGTAACGAGATTTGCTATGTTGTTTTTGTCTGTGTGTGTGTGTGTTGGTGCGCGCGCGCGCGGGTGAACGCCTCTGTGGCCCCATCCGTGGTGCCCCCTCCAGTGTCCCCGGAGCTGAAGGACCGCAAAGAGGATGCGAAAGGGATGGAGGACGAAGGCCAGACTAAAATTAAGCAGAGGCGAAGTCGGACCAATTTCACCCTTGAACAACTCAATGAGCTGGAGAGGCTTTTTGACGAGACCCACTACCCTGACGCTTTCATGCGCGAGGAGCTGAGCCAGCGGCTGGGCCTGTCCGAGGCCCGAGTGCAGGTACCCAGGGCTGCCAGGTGGCTGAGGCTGGGCCCAGGGCGTAAAGGGGGAGTGCGCTTCTGGACGTGGGCAGGCGGCTTGGGGACACGCACCCAGGGTACCGGTTCAGGTGCCTGGTGTGAGGTGAGAAGGAAAAAAAGGATGTTACATTTTGCAAACTAGATTTAGTCCTATAGACTTTTTTTTTTTTTCCCTGTTCCAACATATGTTCCCAGCAGAAGAAAGCTGTGCTGGGCTTGCTCCCCCCTCGCCTAGTGCAGGCTTTAATGTGGTTTAATCCTAATGGGTCTACGTTTATAAGCCTTAAAAAAAAATCCCACAAAAAACATTTTATCTCTGGTTGCTTTAAAAGTTACAACGGATATTTTGCTCGTGCCAGTTGGGTTTCTTGAGGGTCTGTTTCAGGGTCTAGGTTTGCCAAGCGGATATGCCAATTAGGTTTATAGACGGACAGACTATAAAGTAAATTAGTAACTGTTAAGTGCAGAAATTTACTGTCTGCCCTTAGCGGTCGATCTCAAGCTGCGTGCAGATATAAATGCGTTTTGGTCACTCTCTGTCCACTAATTTAACAGTGGCAGCGAACCTGAAACTACAGAAACTCGATTTTAAAACAACACCCACGTATCTTAGTATTAGCCTTTTCAAAGTCTGACACCCCCCCCATCAGGTGTGATAGTGGATGACGTTGAGAATTGAGCGTCTTTTCTTTACTGCTTATGGAGGTGAATGTAATAATATAAGTGGGCTTTGGGGGCATTTAAAAGTTAAAAAATATGTGTGTATGTGCATGTGTGTACATATATCCTTCCAGGTTTATGGAGAACAAATTTAAATATTTCAGATAGTATTTCCGCTCAAATAATAAAGTGGAAGAAAATGATGGTCATTATTTGTTTGAACACATGGAGCGGTTTTAGGCCCCGAACATCTGCAGCTGTTACCAAGTGTGGCTGTAACAGATACTCCCTGGGTCTCTGGGCACGGAGACCACCATCTGCAGCGAACTATGCGCAATTCTTATGGGGCTTCCCAGCGTCTTGTAATAGGATCAGGACAGAAACAGAGCAGTCCCGTTGAAGGAAAAAAGTAATAATAGGCCGCCTTGGTCATCAGAGCCTCAACAGCACAGCTTTCCTTGTTAAGCTTTTCCAGCTTTGCTCTGTGCACTGAGATCCCTAGAGGCTTGGCAAACCCTTAAAGACGTGATAATAATTATTATAGTTATGAGTACTCGTATCTCAGGTCCAACTCTTCTAGGGAAAAGAGGCAAGAAGCCTCAGGCCATGTGAGTTGCACAGAAGACAACACCCTGGCACAAAGTCGCCCTCCTGGTACGCTAGACAGCTGGGGAGATTTTGAAGGTTTACATTGATGGTGATGCTTACTTTCACAAACTTACCGGAAATAGCTCTGAAGCAATATTTTACCTTTGTGTATTTTTGCATTAATTTGTAAACCAGTCAGTGTGCTGTATTTTTGGAACTGGGTTATAAAAACAATCTATATCTGCATTAAAAAAAAAATCTGTCATACTGCCTCTAAAAGGTGGCAAGTTTATTTAAAAAGGTAATATCAGGAAAAGGTAGTATCCAGGGGTTACTCGATTCACCCTCCCTCCCCCCACGAATGTTCTTTTTTCTTTTACTAAGTGAACTTTATTGTTTCTTTTTGTTTTTTCCTACTTTTATTTAAGTTTTAGAACTGTTTTCTGGATGCTTCTCTGCCACCCAAACTACAAGCAGCCGCCTTTTCTATAGAAGCAAATTAGATTATCATGATAATGGCACAGTTGGTTATCCTGCTGCTGTGCTACACTCTGCTCCACAGAGGAACAGAGAAATTCTAAACTTCTTTGTGGTGAGGTTTTTATGGCACTAATCACTTCTCCTCCACTCCTGATGCCTCCCATGACTCCCCCCCACAAAAAAAAACCAAACCCAGAGTCATGATTTGCTTTGGTATCTAGTATTTCTTGAAGATGAAGCTAATTAATATTACAAGCTATTAATGAGCTCATTCTTTTCAGGTCTTACTGTGCAAGCATCTAAGCCCATTATCACATTGGTATCAGGTATCAGGGAGAGGTTTAGGCCTCGGGGACTCTGTAATGTGGAAAGATGAAACTGGGACTAATAGTAATTTATCAAGAAACACTTTATCTTGCAAAAGTCTTTGAAATCTTTTTTTTATTTTTCTAGTTCATTCACATTTTTACTTTGAAAATTGAGAGTGTTCTGTATAATCGAAAGTTTGCTTACTGTACCTCCCAATCGTTCTCTAAAACATGACTTTTTTTTTTTTCTCTTCTGTATTCTTGTAATTTTTAATTTTGGGGTCATAATGTCTAGGTTTCTTTTTCCTCTCCACTTTGTAGGTTTGGTTTCAAAATCGAAGAGCTAAATGTAGAAAACAAGAAAACCAACTCCATAAAGGTATGTATCTCATACAAGTAACATTTGATATTCTAAGTAAAAAGAGAGTTGGAGAATATTGTTATTACAAAGATTGAAAAAACTCCTCAAAGATGACCTGTGTCCTTGAATTCAGAACCTCTTCTGAAGGCCGTTAACGAGGGTCCTAAGGTTTGAGAGTATTTACATATATTTTAATTATGGCATCAGTTTAGAAAGTTAATAACTCAATTCCAAAGGACTTAGTTGTATCTTGGTACCATCTGGAACATTGGAAAGCAGTGCTGGAGCTGTGAACCTCACATTACTGTGTTTTGTTCCCCCACTTTTGCAGGCGTCCTCATAGGGGCTGCCAGCCAGTTTGAAGCTTGTAGAGTCGCACCTTATGTCAACGTAGGTGCTTTAAGGATGCCATTTCAGCAGGCAAGTACAGCCCAGCTTCTACCGTTTTTAACTGCAAAACGACTTGGATATTTGCTTGAACTGTTGAGTGTTCCCCTCTCTGAGTCCCAATGTTGGTGTGTGAGCAGTTGAAGAATCGACTTTAAGGTGATACAGTGGACCCTCTCTCCTTTAAAAATCCATGCAGCATCAGGGGCCTGCAGGCCTAGCCCTTTCTGTCCTTATCGGAAGCCCACAAGGGCCTCAGGGCAGTAACTGGTTCTTTAAAAAAGATTGCATTTGGGGAGAGGAAGGAAGAGCCTTTTGATTAAGACTTTGTCATATCCAATACAAAGGTTTGTCCTAAAGTGCTTCTAAGGCAACCTTCTAAATATTTTTCCAGGTATTTTCCACCTCTTAAACCAAACCAAACCAAACCAAACCCAGTGCTCATAGTCGACCCTACAGGACAGAGTAGAACTGCCCCATAGAATTTCCAAGGAGTGCCTGGCAGATTTCAACTGCCCACCCTTTGGGTAGCAGCCGTAGCACTTAACCACTATGCCACCAGGGTTTCCATCTTAGTCACGTTAAATGTCTCTGATGGAAGAAAAATAAATAAGTAAAAGTCCTCCCAACTCAAGACTTGATTTTTTAAAGCTCTCTCTGAAAGCAAACTTCATCCCTGGTGAAGGGAAGTCTTGGTCTTCCCAGGGCCGCCCTACCTCCGAAATCCCTTTCTTAGCCTTAAAGAAACCATTAAGACTATATTTTAAAAGGATAGCCTGCAGCAATGACTTAATCCTGGAAAATCCCAGAGTTCTGAATGCCCTGCTCTCAGAGCCTAAAGGTGCATCCCCTTCCCAACCAGTGTCTGATCCTCCCCAACCTCAACCGGGAACCCTGCTCGGCAGGACCGTGATGTCATGAGTTAGCACTCAGCCGCCAGTGCCCTGGTCTGGGGAGACACCTGGTTGCACCCATGTATTGAGTGTAAGTGCTAGGGAGATTTTAGCTGTTTTGGCACCCCAGGACTCTGGCACCCTGGCTTTTGAAGTGAGAGGGATCGACTGGAGAAAAGGAGAGGGGGATCTTTAGCAGGAAGCCCTCACTACTCAGAATGAGATCTTCGTGCCAGCAGCTTCAGCACTGCCTGGGAGATTGTTAGAAATGCAGACCTGCTGGATCGAATCTGCATTTTAACCAGCCCCCTAGGTGACTCTTAAGGCAGTAAAGGTTGATGGCTGACAGTTCTCCCGATTGTGGGGAAGATGCAGTCGCTTCTCTAAGTGACGTGGAAAACTTTTGCAGTTTGCTGCTTCGGAGACTCAGTGCTTTAATAGTGGGGAAAGAGGATGTCTGACGGGAACGGGGGTTAATGGCTCTAGCCCTCAGCTTTTCCAATACACCGCGGTTATTTTAAGGAGGGCGAGGTTTTAGCACAATAATAATGCCGCCCTTTCTTTGGCCCAGTTCTCCAGGGGGCGGCCACGTTCCTGCAGACGGGGTCCCCGGGGTACAGAGAGATAAGCCCCCACTGAGAGGTGCGGAGACCTAGGGCCCCTGGAATACCCCCTGGCGCCCCAGATTGAGTAGCAGGCTGAGAAGGTCGCTCTCAGGGCAAGACGCGCAGCCAAACGATCCCTCCCCGCCCCCGCCCCCAGCCCTCCCCCAGTCGAGCTGGACGCCGTTAATGCTCTGTTTCTATTCTCGTTGTCACCCTAGGATAGTCATTGCAACGTGACGCCCTTGTCCTTTCAGGTTCAGGCGCAGCTGCAGCTGGACAGCGCCGTGGCGCACGCGCACCACCACCTGCACCCGCACCTGGCCGCGCACGCGCCCTACATGATGTTCCCGGCACCGCCCTTCGGACTGCCGCTGGCCACGCTGGCCGCAGACTCGGCCTCGGCTGCCTCGGTGGTCGCGGCCGCCGCCGCCGCCAAGACCACCAGCAAGAACTCCAGCATCGCCGATCTCAGACTGAAAGCCAAAAAGCACGCGGCCGCCCTGGGCCTGTGACGCGCCCGCCGGCCGGCGCCCCCGCAGCTGCCCCCGCGCCCGCCGCTCCTGCGCCCCCGGCCCCGCGCCCGCTGCGCCCCCGGCCCGCCCCTCCGCGCCCCTCCGCGCCCCGGGCGCATCAGCTCGCTTCTCGCCACCCACCCACCGCCCGCGGCCTGGCTTTCGCCTTCCAGGGCCGGGTTGGCAAAGTCTGCAGAGACTGGACCCGAGAGGGCTGGGACTTGGGGCTGACGGCAAGGCTGCAGCGGGGGACCCTTGTGTAGACTTAAAAACCCTGTTAATACAAAGGAGCAGAACAAACAGGCAGACAACAAAAGCAGAAAAGGCAAACCAGAGAGAAAAAGAGGAAGTCAACTTATTGGTGTTTGGCGGAAGCTGAAATCAGTGAGAGAAGCAAGGATCGAAAATATCTAAAAAATTATTTTATACATTTAAAAATATGGAGAAACAGCCCGGACGAATCCCAAGAGAATGGGGGGAGCTACCAACTTAAAGTGTGTGTGTGTGTTTTTTTTTTTTAATGGGCTAAGAAAGCAAAACAAAAGAAAGAGGTATACTTATTTAAAGAATTAAGATGAAAGAAAGTGCGCAGCTGGGAAGTTCACAGGTTTTGAAACTGACCTTTTTTTCTGCGAAGTTCACTTTAATACAAGAAATTTGATAAGAGAGGCGGGCCTCCTTTTACGTTGAATCAGATGCTTTGAGTTAAAACCCACCATGTATGGAAGAGCAAGAAGAGGGAAAACAACAAAAACGAGGAGAGAAAAAAATATAAAAAGTGATGCCACAAGGATTTCTCTGAGAAATTATTTTGGCAAAACTGCCCGGACTGCTGACAGCAAATTCCGTTTGCATGTTACTTGTATTCCATTGATGGTGTCTCCCCCCTGGCCCCCCCCCGCCCCCGCCGTACTTAACTCGCGCTCACTCCATTTCATTCTTAGTACCAACAATTTTTTTTTTTTTGGCCCCGTCTTTGGTCCTGGGGACAAAAGCAAAAAGTCGGAAGGGGAAAATATTTAGATTCTGATTGTCCCAAGAAGACGGAGGTGGCAAAAAATGTGAGGAAAGGAAAAAGAAAACCAGAAGACCAAATGAAATAATTAAGGCACGGCGCCTGTCACAGTGCCTGACGCCTAGCAGACGCTCAGTAAACGGTAGTCCCCTCTCGCTCCCTTTTTCCTGTATCCCCTCTTGCTGGTTTCCTGAAGTCCTATTTGAGGACCGTGCTTTATTCTCCCCCCCACCCCAGTCAACTTCACCTTAACACCCAGCTAGATTAGATACGGGCACTAGATTTGTGTAAAATATGTTGATACCACGAACAAAGTTTATTTTGGCTATAATATGTGAACTGATGGTTGACTTTCAACATTTGCATTTTATCTCACAAAGGTGTATCTATTCAAGTAATCTTTTTGTTGTTTGTTTCAATTCATGTAGCTATTTAAACTGGGGTATCCTGGACTAAGCAATCTATATCCCAACTCTAGCAAGCCTCCTTAGTCTTTTTTCCTTCTATTTTACAAGAGAAAGGAAAAGCTCTTCTCATTGAACTTTGGTATGCGTTGAGCTTTCTAACTATTTGTTCTCCATGAAAACAAACTTATTTATATTTGCCATATTTTTTTCTAGTGTATTAAGTTATTTTAAACAAAAGAAGATGTTATTTCATGACGTGTTGTCGGTACAAAATGTTTCGGTTTCGTCTCTGTTAAACTTTTTAAATAAGTGCCAAGTTATTCATTGAAGACACTTTGCGATAAATTGAATGAAAATAGTACTGTTTCGTTTGTTGGGGTTCACATCATCTTTGTTCCTGTTACTATTAAAATGTCCGGAATCGTCTCTCCTTCTTCCTTTTTGTTAAATATGTATCTATATCTCGAATGTACCGACTTGGGAAGCGCTGGCCTCTGCTCCTGTCCGCAGTGAAGGGGCCGTGAGAAAAGTGGCTTTGTGGCTCGCGCTAACTCTGTGGCATTTGTTTTTCTTCCCATTTTATCCACCCGGCATAGAAAACGGATTGATTTTATACCAAATCAGTAAAAACACAGGTAGTAATAACAGAATAGATTAACCTCCTTCCTCCAGACGGACTCTCTTTCTTTCTTTTGATACACGTTCACCCTTGAAGTTTATTTGGGGGCACTGGGGGAGAAGAAGAAAAGCGGGACCCCACGATGCGAAGTCAACCTGGATTTGTTGTGGACGGGTCTGGCATAATCGACACTCCGCCCCAAGAGAGTTTCCCGAGCCCGGCGAGCGCTGCTTTGGGAACAGGGGAAGAGCCGCGAGGCGGGACCGGCGGACTGGGGTCCCGTGAAGGCCGGACCCCCACCTCCCAGCCTGGTTTAGCGCTTCGGAGGAAGCAGCTTCTTTCTGGTTACATTTAGGAGAAGCTAGAAGCCAGGGCTGTGTTTAGGAAAAGGCCGGTCTTTGCAGTCCTCTGAACGCCGAGGACCCCCGCCCCAGCTCTTGGCCCCCTTCCCGGGGGAAATCCCACTAGTAAAGCGCGAAGCGGCGGCCGGGTTGGGCGGGCGGTGGGTAGAGACCGTGCAAACTCGGCCTCGGCCAGGCCCTTCCCTTCCCGCGCCGGCTCTCGGAGGGGGGACACTCCGCGAAGACTGGGGCTGTCGCAAGCGGACCCCTCGGGCTCCCCACCGCCCCGCTCGCCGCTCTCCGCCTGGACGTGGCAATCCGCTGAGATTTTTCCAGAAGCTTCCGGAGACCACTGAGCAGGGCTCGGGCGTGGCTGCGCTCAGGCTTCGCGGGGCTCCTGGTGTGGAGCGCCCATGGGGTGCGCTCAGAGCGCCCGGCCGGGGTCCCACCACGCCAACCCCGACCCGCCTCAGTCCCCGCGACCCCAGGCAGGTCGGAGGTCACCGGCGGAGAACTGGAGCCAGGCCGGGGCGCTCCGGTCGCGTACCCCGCGGCGGGGCTTCGGGGAACCCCGCGTCAAAGAGGCGGTGCGTCGGGCCCGGCGTGGAGCGCGCAGCCCGGCCCGGCAGGAATGGCCACGGCTTCTCGTCCACGTCGGCGGAACCCCGGCCAGGCGCAGCCTCGCCTCCTCCCGCGTCCACTCCCTGAGGCTCCGGGAGAGCGAGGCCGCCCCCACCCCTGCCGTCGTGGCTCGGTCCCTGGCCCAGCCTCCCACCGAGGTGACGCAGGGCCTCCTGGCTCAACCTCAACCAAGGGCGCCTGGGTCTGGGAGTGAGACGTCTAAACCCGGGGTCCCCGGGGCGACTCTGGGAAGGGGTTGGAGGAGGCCTTCACTTTAAATTCAAGCAAGCCCCAAAGTGCATAGTTGGTCGAAACTCAGTAATCATAAAAAAAAATAATAATCATAAGCAACTGATAAAGGACTCCTCTCCCTCCAACTCTTTCGGAGCGTGCAAAGCCTTCCCCAGCTGCCAAATCCACTGCCGGGAAAAGAAAACGGAGTTAAATGAGATTATTCAAGACATCATTAGTGTTGAGGGGGCCCTTTGATACAAGAGGCCCAGCAAGATCCGAGGCCTTTGCTTGAAGCTGAAATGGTATACATCTATTTTGAGCTTCCCCCCAAATTTATAACTTTTAGATCGTCAGCTGGTAATACTTTAGTATAATGCAATGTTCAAATTTCGGAACTACTATTTTGATTTCTGAAAAATGCCTTTTTGGCTTCAGAGACACGGGATCCTGTTATTCACAAATCAGTTTACATCATAAATTGCAAACATTTGCAATAAGACCTCAAGATTGTTTATTTTAGGTAACCTCAGGCACTTGACTATGTTAAACACCAGTACAGAAAGTCTGTGGAATCATTTTAATGTGTGTCAGGGAATTAAAGGATCACCCCTTTTCATCACATAAACAAAGCATTTAAGACTGTTTTGATTGTCAGTCTCCAACTTTTAAAACAGCCTTACAATTGACTATTAATTTTAGAGTCATTCTGTGCAAAAATAATTATGAAGGTTGTATCCTGCTTTAATTAATGTTTCTGGGCAGAAGAAAACGGTATTCTACATCGGGAAGTGGATGTTGGTTTTTTAATGCTACGTAATTTTAAATTATTTTAGTTCAGATGTAAATAAAAGTCTGGTAATTCCAATAGGGAAAAAAAATGGCCTGAAATGGTTTCTTAACGTGCAGTTAGAACAGTTAGTCAAAATGCATTAAAGCAACTTCACAAGCCCAGAAATAATAAATATGTCATTTTAATGAGAGTGTTAACTTATGGATAATTTATTCAAGGTATTTTTTACATTTCACATGGAATGTCTTATTGTGACCTGTCTGACTACTGTGATGCTTGTTCTCCAAAATCTAATTTATATAGGCTCTGGGTATACATAATTCATGACTCCTGTTGATATACGGATACACACCCCGAATTTTAAATCTTTACAATATGTTTAGATGTTTACTGGTATGTTTTCAAGATGACTGAAATAAAAACAGTGTTTTAAACATCATATTGAAAGCAAATGCTTACCCTATGCACAAAAAACTAGTTGAAAATTAAAAATTAAAAAGGATTAGATAATATTCCAGCTCAGACACAGAGTGAACACTAAAATATTTTGGACAAGCAACATTTTTGTGTAAGAAATACAAAAATCTCCAAGGAACACTAATGTGATAACATTTCTGATGCCTGGACAATCCTTGCATGTGTCTAATTCATAAACAAAAAAATCCTCAAGTCTTGGGATATTTTGTTGGGTATTTTATGTGTCAGTCAAGGTAAGCATTGCATAATGTCTTCAGCACAGGAAAATTTAGTATACTGCTTACATGAAGTTCTACTGGCATGAGGAAAGTTTTAGAATGTCAAATAAATGATATGGATAGGAGGAAACACCCCCACCCCTATTTAATTGTTGGACAACTGCTCACATGCCCTCAGCAAGGATCTTCGTAGACTCTTATCCCAGTAGAATAGCGTCTGGCTAAGAGCATGAGCTCTGGCTCCAGACTTCTGGATTCAAACCTCGATGCTGCCATTGACCAGCCCTACAAGTCTGGGTGAGTTACTTAATCCCTCCATGCCTTGTTGACTTCATCTGTAAAATGGAATGAGAATAGTGTCTAGGAGACTGTCAGGGGGATGAAATGAGGCAGTATTTGTAAGGCCCTTACAACAGCCCCTTGCACATGTATAGTAAGCACTCTGCAATATTTACTTTTTACACAAGTCGCGTCAGCTTTGCTCCTTGTAAAAAAAAACCTTAGAAGACAATAAAGTAGTGTAAGACAAGGAGTGAATACGTTTCTGTTGTGGATAAGAGGAAAACATTGCCTACTAGTTTGTGATTCTAGCTCACCACTTAACCTCCGTGAGACTTACCTGTTGTTAGGGGGCTTTCCTGTAACAGCAATTTATAAATCACACAGCACATGTATCTGACAGCGTTGCTACCCTGCCATGCACAGTGTGGTATCAAACATGGCGCTTGTCCTCAAGGGGCTTACCATCTAGGCAGACACAGTTCATGAATGTGTATCACGGTGCTAGGTAGCCTGAGCTCAGTGCACCTGCTGAAAGGCTTCCAGGCACATTACACGCACCTGAATGGCCGTGCAGTGTACACGGGGCCTATTGCCCTGTTTTTGGAAACCGAACCTTCCTTGGAAATGAGTGGCGTTATGAAAGAAAGGTGGCACGACACCCAGAGGTTAAGAGGCACACTTTGTTAGAACTAAATGTACACCACGTGTTGCTGTGGTTTCTGTTCCACAGGACCACCTGCGTTTTCCTTGACTGCCCAGGTTTGTGAGCATTATAAGTAAGATGCCAAAAGATGTGAAGGAAGGCTGCTGACCAAGGATCTTTAACAGCAACTTGAAACCACATATAATAGAAAGGAAGAAACAATTAATTTCTATCGTAAAGACCTGCAAGATGAAGAACTGAGTCTTAATTACAGACTAAATTAAGACATAATGCCTACATGTAGATGTATTAGTAACACTGGCTTCTAGAGAGTACAAAATACTTTTTACATGTCTTTATTTGGGAGTCAATATGATGTCACGATATATAACTAATCTTTAGAGGCAGATGTTCCTGGGTTTGAATCTCAACTACACCATCTATTAGATGTGAAGTTTTAGGTAATTTCTTAGTTTCTCAGAGCCTGTGTCTTCTTAGTGTCTTGTAATACACACCTTGGCAGGGGCAGATTAACCAGCAAGCAAGGTACGGCAGCTTACTTGTGCAATTTACCAATCTCTAGTGAACAATTTTACCTGATTTTGACCACATCAAAGATGTGAAAAACTCATGTAAAATCTTTGATGTGGTGAAAAAAAACAGGTGAAATTGTTCAGACAGATTGTAAATGCCCACAGGTAAGCTCATGTGTACCTTGCTTACTGGTTTAACAGCTCTGCTTGCACGTCGTTGTGAGAGTGAAATAAAATAAGATGTGTAAAGGGCCTGACATATAATAAGCCAAAAACCAAACACCTTGCCATCAAGTTGATTCAAACTTATAGCAACACTATAGGACAGAGTAGAACTGCCCCATATGGTTTCCAAGGAGCACCTGGTGGGTTTGAACTGCCAACCTTTTGGTTAGCAGCCATAGCTCTTAACCACTATACCACCAGGGTTTCCTGACATATAATAGGTTTCAATAAATGTACTTCTCTAGGCCTGTTATTTTCCCTTCAAATTATTGTCACCTAGAGAGGATTTTTAATTAGCCAGAATATATACCTGTCTGTGACCAGTTCTGGAAAATTTTGGAGGATGGCATGTATCTTCCACTCCTGAATACGAATACTGATGATGTATGTATGTTTTTGTGGCCTGGGGTTTGGAGTAAAGCTTTCTTCAAATCTTGCAAAAAAAATTTTTTTTTAGATAAAGGTTTTGATGGACTATGACTTTAGATAGGTCCTTTTGTATAGAAATGGTTCTATCTTTCTCCCTGGTAAATCAAGGACATTCTTAATGCTGAGGTTACCCAGAGCCTCTGACCTTCAGTCCTCTGTGTTCTGGAATGTCAGCATACAAATCAAGCTCCGGCATTAACTCTCTAGTCACTTTGATACTAGATTGATTGTCCTTCTGTTGTATATTTATTGAATACATTTTTTATGCTTCTGTGCTAGGGAAGAAGAAAATAATATACCCTTGAAAACAATTTCAAGAAGCCTATCAGCCTACCCAGATTTTCAGTTCTCGTGCTATATTGTGTTTTCTATTATGTTTACTGGCATTAGTGGTTTAAAATGTAATCACCTGTCTTGTGTGCAACATATTTATTTATTGGAATTCTCACTTGTCAGCAGTTGTGTTTCTTTGAAGGCTGTATAACTTCCATTAAGTCTTGGTCTTGCCCAATGTTCATGTAGATGGGTCCAGGACCTTCCCTGGGGGAGTTTTAAGTCTAGGCCTTCTTCCATAATTTTCAGACAGATGAAATTAAATGGAATAATCGATTCCGACTCATAGCGACCCTATAGGACAGAGTACAACTGCCCCATAGGGTTTCCAAGAAGCAGCTGGTGGACTTGAACTGCCGACCTTATGGTTAACAGCCAAGTTCCTAATCACTTTGCCACCAGGGCTCCATTACTGCTTCCAATAATGTCAGACTTCAAGAGGAAGTCAGAAAAAGGTAGTCTGACTGGCTGAAGTAGACAGACTCCAAGAAACATCCCATTGCCATCAAGCCAAGTCCATCTCATAGTGACCCTATAGGATAGGGTAGAACTGCCCCATAGGATTTCCAAGGCTGTAATCTTTATGGGGAGCCATGGTGACACAGTGGTTAAGAGTTTGGCTGCTAACTAAAAGGTCAGTAGTTTGAATCCACCAGCCTCTCCTTGGAAACCTTATGGGGCAGCTCTGCTTTGTCCTGTAGGGTCATTGTGAGTTGGAATTCACTTGACAGCAACAGGTTTGGTTTTGGTTTTTGGTAATCTTTATGAAAGCAGACTGCCACATCTTTCTCCCATGGTGCAGCTGGTGGGTTCAAACTGCCTACTTTTCTGTTGGCAGCTGAGCACTTAGCCACTGTGCCACCGGGGCTCCTACCAAGACGCACTAAAAAAAAAAAAAAAAAAACCAAATGAAACCCAGTGCCATCAAGTTGGTTCCTACTCAGAGCGACCCTATAGGACAGAGTAGAACTGCCCCATAGAGTTTCCAAGGAGTGCCTGGAGGATTTGAACTGCCGACCCTTTGGTTAGCAGCCGTAGCACTTAACCACTAAGTCACCAGGGTTTCCGATCCAAGACACATAGTAGGTATTTAATAAATATCTGTTGAGTGAATGAATAAATAAGTTATGTGCAGCTAGGCTTCTAGAATAAGTAACTTGGAAGAGAAGGGGACAAAAGTGTGAGCGGGAAGAGGTGGAAAGTTACTCAACAATAAAAATATGAGTGCTTCTCCTGTGGTAGGTAGAAAAATAATGTATCTGCCCTAAGTAGTAAAGAGCTAATGGGGAGGGGGTCATAAGAATTGGCTTTTGGGAGAATTTTCTTTCCTGTTCTGTAGTCCACATTTCAGTATGTCAGAGAGTTATATCAAGCCTCTTTATATGCTCAGCCCAATTGACTGACTGTCTATCTCATTCTGCACCCAATTGGGTGCGAGGTGAAACATGAGGAGGTCTGCGGGGTGGAACAGGGTAACCCTACTGTACTGCTGCTGAACTGACCTCAGAAGTGACTGTGTTGGCCAGCAATTCCTACCCCTACCTGATTCCATGAGCAACTATCCGGTGCGCAGAGTCCATGGCATAGAGGGCATGGAAGACGTATTCAGCTCTGCACCCAGTTCTGGGATTTAATGCTTTGTCCCTGGTACGACTGCACACATTCCAGAAATGAGTCATTTCCCTGCCTGTTAGGACAATGTATTCTACTGCCCCACCCTGATTCTGGAAAACTACTGAAAGGACCAATTACCCTCTGAGTTAGTCAGGGCCTTGTTTGTACTCAATGAAGAATCACACATACAAGCACACAAACCCCTCCAATAGCACAACTGGTGCTATTAACCTAGATCAATAGTCTCAACGGAAAAGGTCAAAGGCCCAACGGGCTCTGGGAACCCCAGACCACATTACTTTCCACCTTGACCACCTTGACAGACAAGCTCCAATTGCTCAGGCTGTTCTCCCTCAGTGCATTAATAAAGGACTTCAGAGCTCGAAACTAGCAGTCGTTTTCTCTACATTAAATACTAAAACAAGAATGAAGAAGGAGAACAAAGCAAGACAAAGATTTGCCGTGCTGACTGGCTTCTTTCAAGGAATACATTTAATATTGCAGACTTCCTCTACAGGCTTCATTTCATAATCGTAAGAGATTGGTGTGGGACTGACTGTGCTCTATGCAAAGAGAGATCAACCTGTCTGCCTGAGTAAGAGCATACTCCAAGGTAGAGCAAAGCATCCCGCCTGAGTACTGGAGAACTATAGATACTGGTGGCATAGTGGCTAAGAGGTACAGCTGCTAACCAAAAGAGACAGCATTGGTTTTTTGGTTGAAAGAGAAGGGAGTTAAAGATTAATTTTACCCAAGGAGAGGTATGATCTTTGTGCCTGGCTCATGGAAGGTATCCTGCCTGATAGGAGTGTCTGTTTACCCGGGAGCCTTAACCCTTGACAGAGGGTTACGGCTGACAATGTGATTTGTGGTGGGGTTCTTGGACCATGTGTATCAACTTGAACTCTGAGGGGATGAATACTAAGGTATTGACCACATGGGTGGTCAATCACGTCTATGTGAAGCCCCAAATAAATACTCTGGACACTACGGCTTGAGTGAGCCTCCCCTGTTGGTAATACTCTGTGCATACTGTCACACATTATGGCTGGGAGAACTAAGTGCTGTCTATGACTCCACTGGGAGAGAACAACTGGGAACTTGTGCTTGAAACTCTCCTAGACCCTGCCTTCTGTGCTTTTTCCCTCTGCTGATTTTAATTTGCATTCTTTTGCTCTAATAAACTGTAACCGTGAGTATAACAGCTTTCAGTGCCTTCTCTAAGAACTTCTAGTGAATTATTAAATCTGAGGGTTGTCTGAGGGACTTACAAACTTGAAACTGATGTCAGACAGAAGTGGAGGTTTTCTTAAGGCGCCCCAAACTTACAGCTGGTATCAGAAATGAGACTGGTTCTTGGGATTCTTGCACTTTGTAGGAGGGTAGAGGGTATGGTGTTTCAGGAGGGAGCATATGATCAGAACTGATGGTACTGAAGGAAGAAGTCAAGCTGCACTGAGGGCATCAGTGAAAAACAAGGCTCCAGAAATTGACAGAATGCCAATTAAGATGTTTCAACAAACGGATGTAGCACTGGAAGTGCTCACCTATCTATGCCAAGAAATTTGGAAGACAACTACCTGGCCAACCGGCTGGAAGAGATACATATTTATGCCTATTCCCAAGAAAGGTGATCCAACTGAATGTGAAAATCATCAAACAATATCATTAATATCACATGCAAGCAAAATTTTGCTGAAGACCATTCAAAAATGGCAGCAGCAGTATATCAACAGGGAATTGCCAAAATTCAAGCCAGTTTTAGAAGACGATGCGGAACCAGGGATATCATTGCTGATGTCAGATGGATCCTGACTGAAAGCAGACAATACCAGAAAGATGTTCACCTGTGTTTTATTGACTATGCTAAGGCATTCGACTGTGTGGATCATAACAAACTATGGATAACATTGCAGAGAATGGGAATTCTGAAACACTTAATTGTGCTAACGAGGAATCTGTACATGGATCAAGAGGCAGTTGTTCAAACAGAACACGGGGATACTACTTGGTTTACAGTCAGGAAAGGTGTGCATCAGGGTTGTATCCTTTCACCATAACAATTCAATCTGCACGCTGAGGAAATAATTCAAGAAACTGGACTACATGAAGAACAGGGCATCATGATTGGAGCAAGATTCGTTAACAACCTGCGGTATGCAGATGACACAACCTTGCTTGCTGAAAACGTAAGAGTACTTGAAGCCCTCACTGATGAAGATCAAAGACCACAGCCTTCAATATGGATTACACCTCAACATAAAGAAAACAAAAATCCTCACAACTGGGCCAATAAACAACATCACGATAAACAGAGGAAAGATTGTCGTTGTTAAGGATTTCATTTTACTTGGATCCACAATCAACACCCATGGAAGCAGCAGTCAAGAAATCAAACGACATACTGCATTGGGCAAACCTGCTGCAAAAGACCTTTTTAAAGTGTTAAGAATGCTCCTTAGAAGCAAGGATGGTAAGACTTCGTCTCATGTACTTTAGACATGTTATCAGAAGGGACCAGACTCTGGAGAAGGACATCATGCTTGGTAAGGTAGAGGGTCGGGAAAAAGAGAAAGATCCTTGATGAGATGAATTGACACAGTGGCTGCAACAATAGGCTCAATTGTGAGGATGGTACAGGGCTGGGCAGTGTTTCTTTCTGCTATACATAGGGTCACCATGAGTTTGAACCGACTCGACAGCACCTTACAACAACAACGGCTCTTAATTACATAGTACATATTAGGAAAACGGTTTACCTTCTTTAATCAACTCCCATCTTTCCTTCTCCTTTTCTTGCTTCTTCTTCTCCTCGTTTGGCTTTCTTTTACAGCTTGTCTAAATCTTTTCCTCATGCCCATGAAATATACACAAATCTAAACATTTCCTGTTCCCATTTATATTTCCTGAATTTTCAATTTTACTTGCATCTTTCAACAAATAATCTTTTGTTTTTACCAGCATACCTGTTTTTAATGATAGAGTTTTAAACAGAATGATTGCTTAGAAGGTCACAACTCCTAAATTTTCAGGCAAAGAAGCTGTGGTCCAGCAAAAGTGGGTGAATTCTAAGTGCATACAGTACTTTTGTGGCAGAGCTAAATGTGAAACACAGGAAGAATGTGTGTGTGAGTGTGTGGGTGAGATACCATCCCAGGCTACCTTTCAGGGTGCCACACCCAGAAATATTGAGGAAGTGCTTATTGCTTTCCATCTTTTTGTATGGCCACAAATACCATGTCTTTACCTTCCTGTATTTAGTTTTCACTTGTATCTGCTAAGATTCACACATAGTGTTGCAAGTTAATGTAATCCATTTTAGAGATGCTGTGTAATATTCCACAGATTGCATAAGCCAGTTAATGTACCTACTCTCACCCTCATGGACATTCAGGTTATTACCAGGTTTATGTAGAAGGCATTTAAAGCCACGAGGTTAGGTGTACTCACCAAGAAATGAGTAAAGAGAAAAGAGAAGAAGGCCAAGGACTGAGCCCTGGAGTACTCTGTCATTAAGAGGTTGAAGAGAAGAGTAGAAACTAGCTAAAGAGACTATGAAGGAACAGCCAACAAGGTAGGAAAAAAATCAAGAGAGCATGGTATCCTGGAAGGCAAGTGAAAAAGAGTGCATCAAGGGCGAGGAGGTGGGGACCAAGAATCGATCTATGGGAATTTACTTTTGTAGAGGACACTGGTGACCTTGACAAGAGCAGTTTGGATAGAGTGGTGGAGAACAAAACATCATCATTACTGAGCTAAAAGAGTCGCCATAACTTTAAAAATGCTCTCCATAATTCCAGCCTCTCCTCCTTTAAATCTATTCTTCATATCACAGTCTCTAAGTGTTTTCCCAAAAACACAGATCAGATTGTGTGACTCCCTCCTAGCTTGCTTGCAGGAGCTCCAAATTGCCTAAGTAATTAACTTGAAACTCATTAGTATGACATTCAATCTGACTTTGTCGTATTTTTACTACCTCATCTCCTGAGGCTGCTCTACCATCCACCCGGTACAACTGTTGGGAATCACAGCCAGTCTTGAACATTGTTATTTTGTTGTTGCCCCCAACTCAGGGCAACCTCATGCACAATGGAACGAAATTTTGCCTAGTTCTGTGCCATCCCCATAATCCGCCATCCCCATGATCCACTGCAGATCAGACCGTTGTGGTCCATAGGGTTTTCATTGCAGATTCCTAACCTGAGCCTGGAAGCTCTGCTGAACCGTGTTCAGCATCATAGCAACATGCAAGCTTCCACTGACAGATGGGTGGTGGCTGCACTTGAGGTGCACTGGCTGAGAATCAAACCCAGGTCTCCTGCAGGGAATGTGAGAATTCTACACTGAACGACCACTACCCTGTCCCGAATATTGTCTGCATTGTGAAACCTGCGATTCTACTAGTACGCCCTTTTCTGGGATTCCTCTAGTTATTCTACAGGATTCAGCTTTAATTTCAATACTTCCGGGGATGTTTCCTATGCCTTCTCAGGCCGAGTTGTTAAACTCCCTTTGTGCAATTATCTTAGAACGTTGGACATGTATCTACTAGACTACATTGTGGTGTAATTTTTTTTCTACTTTAGGTGAAGGTTTACAGGACAAACTAGCTTCTCATTAAGCAATGAGTACACATATTGTTTTGTGACATTGGTTACCAACCCTATGACATGTCAATACTCTCCCTTCTCGACCTTGGATTCCCTGTTGCCAGCTTTCCTGTGCCCTCCTGCCTTCTAGTCCTTGCCCCGGGGCTGGTGTGCCCCTTTACTCTTATTTTGTTTTATGGGCCTGTCTAATCTTTCATTGGAAACCTTGGTAGCATAGTGGTTAAAAGCTACAGCTGCTAACCAAAAGGTCATCATTTCAAATCCACCAGGCACTCCTTGGAAACCCTATGGGGCAGTTCTACTCTGTCCTATAGGGTTGCGTTCAGTCAGAATCGACTCGACAGCAACAGGTTAATCTTTGGCTGAAGTATGAACCTCAGATGTGACTTCATTATTGAGCTAAAAGGGTGCCCAGGGGCCATACTCTTTGGGTTTCTCCAGTCTCTGTCAGGCCAGTAAATCTGGTCTTTTTTTGTGAGTTATAATTTTGTTCCACATTTTTCTCCAGCTCTGTCTGGGACCTTCTACTGTGATCTCTGTCAGAGCAGCCAGTAGTGGCAGCTGGGCACCACCCAGTTGCACTGGGCTCAGCCTGGTGGAGGCTGTGGTAGTTGTGGTCCATTAGTACCCTGGACTAATCCTTCCCTTGCGTCTTCAGTCTTCTTCATTCTCTCTGCTTCCGACCGGTGAGACCAGTGAAGTATCTTAGCTGGCGGCTCAGAAGCTTTGTAATTATTGGTGTAGTTATTGATGTGCTTGTCCCTTCCAACTGGAATGTGAGTGCCTTGAAGGCAAGGATCAGTACTTAGATTCTTAGCATCTGTAGAGCCACATGGTAGGGACAGACATAGGGTAGGTTTTCCATAAATGAGTAAGCCTGTGGAAAAATACATCTATGATATGGTATGTTCTTTTCAATAACTTTAGTGTAGACAAATCTTAGTTCTCTGGAGGTGGTTTAAATTTTTGGAACTAGTCTGATAAAGCAGCTGGGAAATAGAATTTTTTATTACGAATGAAATTTAGGAAAAAAATTAAGCATGGCCGTTTGGTGGTAAGACGTGTTTTCTTTTATGGCTCATTCAAACCAAAAATCAAACCCATTGCAGTCGAGTCTATTCCAACTCATAACGATCCTATAGGATGGAGTAGAACTGCCCCATAGAGTTTCCAAGGAGCTCCTGGTGGACTCAAACTGCTGACCTTTTAGTTAGCAGCCGTAGTTCTTAATCACTATGCCACCAGGGTTTCCTTACGGGTCATAAAAAACTAAACAAAACCCGTGGCGGTGGAGTCAATTCTGACTCCTAGCGGCCCTATAGGACAGAGTAGAACTGCCCTATAGAGTTTCCAAGGAGCACCTGGTAGATTCGAACTGCCAGCCTGTTGATTAGAAGCGATAGCACTTAACCACTGCGCCACCAGGGTTTCCAACGGTTCATAAAGGGTGCTGCAGTTCACCAGCACTGATTTGCCTAAGGCGATTTATAAAATAAATTTCTAAAAGCGTTTTGAACAGAGACAGTATTACTGGATTACATGTTTGGTCTCTTTGGGTGACAACTTTGAAGCACAAGTTTCACTGAGCTGTAAGTTCTGTTATCTATGTTAAAAAAAAGTTTCATTCTTTTACTAAAAAAGAAGAAAAGAAAAGAAAGAAAAAACCCGTTGCCGTTGAGTCGATTCCGACTCAGAGATCCTATCATTCTTTTACAGTGACATTTTATTTTCTGAGTGAATTTTTACATGTTAATTTTACATTATTTCTTGTCTATTTAACCCTTCTCTTTGGAACTGAATTATTTTTCAATTCCGTCTTTTGTAAACCTCATTTCCCAATGCAGCAGGATTTGAAATTCCATTAAAGTTGTTTATTTGGAAAAACTATTCATAAGACCATTAACTAAGACCAGATTTAACACCAATTCCAGTGGCAAATCTCTACCCCAAATGAATATAGGGCCATTTGTTATGATCGTTTGTTTACTGATTTTTCAAGCAGTTTTCAATCTGTGTGACACTAATCAGATCCAAGCCAATTTGGACTAATTTTTCAAGTCACTTTTCATGAGGCAGTGTATCAAATGCTTTACCAAGTCCAAACGTGTAACATCTGCTCTTCTTTCTCTGAGCATTTAACAGTTTTCTTAAGAAGTCAACTACTTTATCAACCACCCAAAAAACCCACCACCGTCAAGTCGATTCCGACTCTTAGCGACCCTGTAAGAGTAAAACTGCCTCGGAGAGTTTCCAAGGAGCGCTTGGTGGATTCGAACTGCTGACCTTTTGGTTAGCAGCCATAGCACCTAACCACTACGCCACCAGGGTTTCCTTTATCAACCACAGAATGTATTTTATAAGCCTCCGTCATTATTGCCCATGATTCCGTCACCTTTTTCAATTTCCCCTCTCAGCTTTATTTGCAAGGTATGGGTATGGCACTTATTGATCAGGCATCTGATACAATTCTTCTCCTAGCGGCAACACTTTGTGATTCTAGGCGCACTTGGATTTGGATGTATACATAACCTTTCAGTTACTGTGATTTAAAAGATGTAAGCAATAAAATCTGTTAGTCATTTTTGTTCATATCCTGGGAGAGATGTTATTCAGACTTGCTGATTGGTATATATTTTGAGGTTTGAAGTATTCACTTACCTGGTTTTTGTCATTAACTGTTCCCTCCCCCAGGTGTGTTACACAGTTCCCCATCTTTGCCATATGTTAAATGTATATTATGTTTGCGACAACACGCCTATAGCACAGCAAAATGTCTGTGCGTGTCCTGGACGCTGACTCATGTAGCCTTTGGATACAGACTGAAGTTTCCGATGCTTCTGTCATCTCACTGATACAGGTAAGCTGTGCCTATTAACATTGGCTTTCACGGGTTTGGGGGCTGATTGCTATGTACACAGCAATTTGAGAAAAATTTGCTTCATAATTAATTTTTGAAGGAAATTCAAGAGATTCCGTGAAAATAATGCATTTTTTATGAGGTAGGCCCTGAGGTCATTGTGTTT
This sequence comes from Loxodonta africana, assembly GCF_030014295.1. NCBI lineage: Eukaryota > Metazoa > Chordata > Mammalia > Proboscidea > Elephantidae > Loxodonta > Loxodonta africana. The sequence goes on along the minus strand of NC_087364.1, from coordinate 74,992,862 downwards.
TCTCGTAGAGTTTAGTTAATTGAATAAACATCATGGAAATCCAGTAATGAGAGCCCTTGCGTTGGTTAAAAATGTAGTATTAAGAGATATTTGGTTAACTTTTACACATACGTTACTGAATTAGCAAACTGTATAAGAAGATAGTTAACGTATTGATAGTTACATAAAATGAAACATTGATTATGATTTATCAAGGATTACTGAAGTATTCATTAACTGACAGAACACTGCTTTTGACATTCTTAAATTTCCTTCGCTTAATCTTATATACATTATAGATTAGTCAGCTTCTCCTTCTTTATGTAAAATATTTAGCTTTTGAAGTGTTTTGACATATGGTAAACTTCAATAAGAAGGCAGACATTTTCAGTTTTGAGAAATGTAAATATATCATTCTGTAAGAAATTCCAAAATGTTGGCTATGGGACAATGGAAACCACATGTAGTTTTTCTCCAAATCTCAATATAACAAGTAAGTGCTTTCAACACATCTCTCTGTCTCCAGTTTTAATATTAAGTACTTGATTAAATGTTAAACAGAGCAAAGGCTATTTATGTCAGGCATCACTAATATTTATATTGTTTCCAAAGAATAGAAAGCTTTTAGTTTTGAATACACACCATTTTTTTTGAGGCTTAGTGATAATTAACTAGTATTGGGAATACTGCCTATTTATAATTTAAAAGTTGTGGATTCAACTCAATAAAACCTCTGAGGTCCTGTTTTGTTTTTAATTATTAAATGGCAACTTTGTATTCTTTTTGGTAGCTCCACAGCTTAAAATAGCTGTTTTGGAAACATGTTAGAAACCGTGCTTTTTCTAAAATCAAGGTTAGACTTTTTCTGTTCTCAGTGTTATGTTTACAGATGTTATAAATGTACTTTCATTAAATTGTTACAACTATCCACCAGTGACCACAATATTTGTATTTCTTATAAACAAGGGAAATTTCTAACATTTTGAATCAGGATAGGAGGAATTGGCATTTAATAATAGTACATTTCTAAACTTAAATTTAATTTTTGTCTAAAAGGTAAATCTGAATCTAGAAAGCTTTTTCCTGAGGATAGATCATTTAAACTCAGTAGAATGTACTTTATAAATGAATACATATCCTTTGGAATCAATGATTCTAAGTCAAGAAATGGTATTATGTCATGGTCAAACAGAGATTCACAGCGTAAACACGTTTAGGATTTGCCCTGTTCATATAAATATTTAAGATGATGCATCAATATATATCAAACCAAGAAGAGTGCATTATTCTTTGGGTATAAATAAAATAAAAATCTGCATTTTGCTTTTTATAAAAATATAGCAATGCTGTTTCTTAAGAGGTCAGTCATGCATTTGAAAGTTTTTTTAAAAGTCAATTTTCTGTATATTTCCAAATTCCTCAGTTTGTACTGATACATTTCTGTTGCTCGGTTGTTATTTACAGATATCCATCTGTACTGTTAAAATGTTTCTATCTCTGCTAATTTTTGAATCATTCACACTAACGTGGAAATACAATTACATCAATACATTCCCTTGTTACATATGACTTCTGTATTTCTGAGATTTTAGGAAGTTTCCTCATTGATTACGAGCTAAAGCACATTAAAAGACATACAAGCATTGTGAACAGATGTAGTCAAATGGAAAGGCTGGATATGGGGCAAGAGCTTTCTGGTTTTTAAATAGAAAATAAGTGAAAATGTGTGTCATAATGATATGTGCATATCTTTATAGTAGAAAGAGGGGCAATCTTAAGATAAAATGATATCTAAACTCATGTTTTGTTTTGTTTTTTTAAACTTTAATTCTTTCTAGACCCTTGAGGAGCAAGGACTCTAATTATTTCACCAGGCAAATCCATCTAGTGTTGGGTTATTCTTGGTCAAAATATTTTTCTAGGATCCAGACTAATGTATCCTTTGTTTCTCCCATCTCAGTAGTCTCAATACAATGTGATTAATTTGTTTCCCTCTTCTGCTCTTATCACTTTCAGCAACTTATCCACCGGGGACGGAGGGATGTGGTGTGAAATGAGGATGGAGTTTTTTTGTGTTTTGGCCAGAGTAATTTGGAAATTTTCGTCTTTATGCTTTTCACCATGTAGGTATTGTCAAGATGTCAGCTCCAGTCACATCGATGAAGAAAGCAGCTTTTTAACTGATTCAAAGTTTCTTCTTATTAGATGTTTTAAAAGATGTATGTTGCTGCAAAAATTTATTGTAATATCTGCATGTTACAAGACTCAAGGTGTTAAATAAAATTAATGAATAGGTTTTCAAATAGAATATGTAATGTAAAAATTATATTAAATTTCAGGCTACTTTATAACACTTTTAAAAATAGATTCAAGTGAGTGGTTATTGCTTACCGATTGCCATAAATACCTTTCATTTGTTTTGTGTATGCAAAACTCCTACTTATTTGATTTTAAGCAAGAACTTTGGGGGTAATTATCTTTCCTGTCCTGGGTAAGATAGATGTCTGAGCTGAGCTGACTGAAATAAAGGGAAACAAAATCTCAGCTCCTCTCTGTATAGTTTTAATTTCCTTTATTACAAGCACATGGGTATTGTAAGATATTATAAAACTCTGTTTTCTTTAGTATTCCTCAGGAGTTAGGGACAGAAAAAATAAAGCATCTCCTTATTCCTCCCCCCCCACTTTAATTTAGTAATAATTCATCTTTGAGTGAAAGTATGCCTCGGGCAAAATTTCCTAATTTGCAGTTGAGGATGAGGGGAGGGGTCATGGGAAGGTTCCCAGGACAACGTGGTAGCCAGGTTCAATGGTGTACCATTCTCACTCTCACCTATGCTTTCCTTCTTAGGTCACCTACACAGGTGTAAGAATGGAAGAGGAACGTGGGCAGATAGGTGATACACAAGGAAAACCATTCCACAACAGCATCTGTGTTGTCAGTTTACCCTGCAGCTATCTCTATTTGCGGAGCCCTGGTGGTGTGGTGGTTAAGAGTTCAGCTGCTAATCAAAAGGTCAGCAGTTTGAATCCACCAGCTGTTCCTTGGAAACCCTATGGGGCAGTTCTACTCTGTCCTATAGGGTCTCTATGAGTTGGAATCAACTTGGCAATGGGTTTGGTTATCTCTGTTCGTAAAGAACGGAGTGCGGTAACATGTATTTTTATGGATTTAGTAAGTAATGCTAGTTACTTCTGCATGCTGACTTAAGTTTTCCTCTGTGTTGTAAGTAAATAAATACTGGAGTAAATTTATAAACTCAAAGTGTTTTTTCCCCATTTTTATCAATCTCTAGAGTTAAAGTATGTAAATTAGTAGCCAATCGCCTAGTTTGTATGTCTGTAGTACGTCCATGTTCTACTAATATGGCAATGAATTAGAACATTGAATAGATTATTTTAAATCTGAAATAATTGAGTGCCTTTCTCGTAGTCTTAATAGTAAGGAAAAATTAAAAAAAAAAAACTTAAAAAATGTCTTGAAATTAAATTAGTTTTCTTTAGATATTTACAGATATTATCTTTCACTTAAATGTGCCTGAGATAACTATAGTCTATTCAGTTCCCGAAAACCGAGGGATGGTAAAAATATACTGTCTTCTAGGTACAGTTCATAATCTTACATTCATCAGCTGAAAAATTATAAGGATGTTTCCAGTCAGCAACCTTAACCCTATTTCCATTTGTAATTGAATTACGTTTCTTTCACTAAATGATCAGCACGTAGAATCCATTCGACGGTACAGAAAGTCGTAAAAGTGCGTGTATCTGTACAGATGCAGGCAAAGCATGAAAGAAAAGGTGAAGTCAGGTAAACCAAGAGCACACAGTTCACTTGTTGACCCTGCTCCAAGTTCCTTGCTACGTCGTCCTGAGACATTTCCCAGGGAAGTTAGTAAGGGTGGGACCCCACGACCATGGGCAGAGTGGGCCCCCATGGTTAATCTGTGAAATGTGGAATGCTGCAGAGCTTGGCTTCACCCGGAGGGCACTGGGGCTCCAGCCATTTGGAGAGGCTGTGTGGTGTGGTGGACAAGATGGCGCCTGGAGCTCTGATGGCCGGCCTGTGGCCCTGAGCCGGTGACACTGCTCTTGTCTTTCAATTCAAGCTTAGAATGTTCACGGACTTCACAGAAGTGGTGTATAGCGTACAAGAAGCACCTCAATTCTTAGCGATAAAGCTATATGACATATATGTACTTATACGTGTGTATATATATACTCGTAGTGTTGTGAATCACAATTATTTGGATTTTGGTGACCTATTTATGAATCACTGGACAGGAGGGGTCATTGTTTGAGTTTCTCTCCGAACCCAGACACTTCTCTCTCCCTCTGTCCTTTTCTCTCTCTCTCAGTCTGTCTCCTTTTCCCTCTCCATCCTCCACCCCTCTGTAGTTGGCATAAGGTTAAATACAGTGACACTACAGGAGAAAGACCTGGCAACCTTCTTTCTTAAAGATTACAGACAAGAAAACCCCGTGGGGCAGTTCTACTCTGTCACGTGGGGTTGCTATGAGTCAAAATTGACTGAACAGTACACAACAACACAAAAGCAACTGGGAACTTACCTTTCTTTCTTGTTTGTAGTACTCAAAATAAAATAAAATTACTTATTTTGTATACAGGGGTAAATTATCTCTCAGATATTTGACTTACAGCTATTTTAAGAGAATTTTTATTTTCTTGGCGTAATTTTGGGCAAAATAGTAGATGAACAGTACCAACATTCTCCTTTGGAGACTTCTCAAAGATTATTTTTAATTTTCAAATAGGACTCCGATCTGAAAGTATACACTATGACTTTACTTGGAAGGCTAAAATGTGAGAACTGGAAGGGATCTTAGCAATCATCTGGTCTAGTATCCTCCGTTTCTAACGAAAACGCGGCTTTTCCCAGGCGGATTTGACCAAGTCATGCAGAAACAGTCTGTCCAAGAATAGTTTTTTTTTTTTCTTATCGTAATAATTTTTTTCTTATTATAAGATCAGTTTATATTCACTGTAGAAAATTTGGTAAACACTGATAAAAAAAGAACACTTAAAACCCTATCACCTAGAGAAACCACTGTTAACGTTTTAATATATTTCCTTTTTTGTCCCTTGTTCCATATCTATATACATGTATTTTTCCCATATTGGTACCATGTACCATTGGTACTGTTCTGCAACAAAGACATCTTTGTTAACTTTCTGAAAATTAAATAATTGCATTATAAAAAATTCTGAAAGTACAAAAAAGTCAAAAGAAGAAAGTACAAACAGAAAAATCACTTGAAATGTTACTGTCCAGAGATAACCATTGATCAAGATATTAAGACAACCATGAGATGTGCACCGAGAAATGGTGAGTTAAAAATATCATAACATCCTTCCAAGCATTGACACTCATGGAGATTTACGTATATACCGATGTTTGGTAGGATGCTTTTTCACTCAAATGATGTGATCTGGCAGACTTCTATCTTAGTAAGTATAGGTTTATGAGTCGGAATCTACTCTATGGCAGTGGTTTTTTTTTTTTTTGGTATCATATTCAATTAGATGGATAAGCCTTAACTTATTAAAAAAGTTTTTTTTTTTTTTTTTTTTGTGGAATCCTTGTATTATCACCATGTTTCCTCTTACAAATAGTGCTGTAATAAATGTCCTTTTGGCTAAATTTTTGTGTACATGTTTGATTAGTTTCTCATGCAGAGTTTCTGGAAGTGGTGTTGCTAGATCAAAGGCTGTGCTTGTTTATGCAGGCTCAAGAGAGTTCATTTCCCTACACATCTTGCCAACATTGGATATTATAATTTCATGTATGTATTTATTGGGAAAGACATCTAATTTCTGTGTTATTTTGTATTTCCTTATTTTCTGTTGAGAATAAACATTTCCCAGGTTTTCATTGGTCATTCATCATTATTCTGTTGTGAATCGCCTATTTATGTCATTCTGAATTTTTCAATTCAGATATTCGTCGTTATGTATTAAACATATCAATTCCTTTTTATCATATGTTGTTGTCATTAGGTGCCACGTAGACGGTTCTGATGCATAGCAACACTATGTACAACAGAATGAAACACTGTCTGGTCCTGCCCCATCCTCACAATTGCTGTTATGTTTGAGCCCATTGTTGCAGCCACTGTGTCAAACCATCTCATTGAGGGTCTTCCCCTTTTCGCTGACTCTCTACTTTACCAAGCATGATGGCCTTTTCCAGGGACAGTCCTTCCTAATAACATGTCCAAAATATATTATCAGTAGAGGCGCTCCTTGGAAACTCTATGGGGCAGTTCTACTTCATCCTATAGGGTTGCTATGAGTCGGAATTGACTCGAGGGCACTGGGTTTTTGTATGTTATCATTATTTGGCACTTTACTGTTCAACTCCGTGCATATTTTTTTTGTGTGTGTATAGAAGTTTTAGGTGGTCAGTTATGTTAATATTTTACTTAATGATTTTTGCTGTTTTTAAAACTATACTTAGAAATCCTCTCCTATCCAAAGATCTGTAATTATTATATTTATATTTTCTCCTAAATTTTTTTGTCATTTAGTTAAAATGTTAAATGATTAATATATCTGGAGTCAATTTCCATGTAAAATCCAACTTAATTTTTTCCAAACCACTTACTCTATTGACTTTGTCATGTCATATACTAAAATTTTCATTTGTGGTTTTTGTTTTTCAGTAGTCAAATTTATCATTCTTTTTCTTTATAGTTTTCATCCTTTGGGCCGTACTTTATAAGAACCTCAGCAGTACATTTATATGTACACATATACAACGTATTCACACAAACACACACAGATATGTTTATATATTTTTCTAGTACATTTCTGATTCAATTTTTAATGTTGAAATTATAAGCTTATTTGAAGTTTATTTTGGTGTATTGTTGGAAATAAAGGTTTAGCTTATTTTTTCCCTAAAAGGTTGACCAGTTATATCAATATAATTTAACAAATAACTATTATTTTGCCATTGATTTTAAATGTTGCCTTTACCACACAATACATTCTTACAACTATTTGAGGGCATTTCTGGACTTTTTGTTTTGTTCCATTTATTTTTCTGTTTATTCTTATGTGAGTTCCACACTTTTATAATTACAGTAGCTTTATAACACATTTTAAAATTTTATAGCTTTTCTTAAATTTTGCTAGTTTTGGGGCACGAATTGGTATGAATTGGTACAGCATTGTTCTTTCACTGACGTTTCTCTGGGTGGAGCTGATTCACGGCATGTTTCCCGCGCTCGTTGACCATTTGGTTTCCCTTCTCTGGGGATTTCCTGTACATGTCCTTTATCCATTTTTATCTAAGTTGTTTGTCTTCTCCTATAACATATGAATATTAACCCTTTATCTGTTGCCTGTGTTGCAAATAGTTTTGTAACTCCATAATTTATTGTTTATGGTATCTTTTTCTATATAAAATTTCTTCAATTAAAATATATTTATAAGGCCTACCTTTTATCTTATAGCTTCTAGGTTTCCTGCCTTAGTTAAAAAGTTTCTCAGTATTAGGTGTACCTGAAGTTTCCTGTATTTTCTTGCAAGCTATGTGTTATTTTATATTTTACATTTAAGGCTTTAACTTATTTGAATTAATTAATTTTTCTATGTGGTGTAAGATAAAGTTCTAAATTTTTCTTTCGGATGGATAGCCTTTTGTGCCAATACCACTTATTAAAAGAGTTCTTTTTTATAAATAGAAATACTGCTTTTATCTTCTATTAAATTTTTATGTATACTGAGATTTACTTATGGTGCCTCTCTTCTGTTCCATCATTCAATTTGTCTGCTTCTGTGCAATACTACAGTTATTTGGTTACAGTGGCAGAAAGGCATTTTCAAACATGCAAACATAAGGCAAATATCATACCTTTGAGTTCTTCTTCAAAAAATGTTTTGAAAAGTACTATTTGATAATAAAATTTAGGTAATTAAGAGATGAAAAATTAGAGAAATTAGGAAATGGGGAAGTCAGGTCAGAAAATGACTCATAAAAAAAATAGTGAACATCAAATTCATTTATATAAAAATTATGGTTAATCAATTGTGAGAAATGCATTGCAAAACACTATGTGAGCAAGTGTGAATTATCTTGACAATGTAAAAAGAACTAAGATAAAATCAGCTGGTGGCTATTTGGAAATTTGATAATGTGTATCAAAATTTATGGAGACCCTGGTGGCACAGTGGTTAAGGGCTATGACTGCTAACCGAAAGGTCGGCAGTTTGAATCCACCAGGTGCTCCTTGGAAACCCTATGGGGCAGCTCTACTCTGTCCTATACGGTCCCTGTGAGTCAGAATCAACTCGACGGCAATGGGTTTTTAGATTGGATCAAAATTTAAAATGCATGTAGCCTTTGACCCAGCAATGCTGCTCAATTTATTCAAAGATATATGTGCAAGAAAGTCTCCCTGGAGCAGGATCTGGCAATAGCAAATGGCTGGAAACAACTTAAAACTTCACTAACAGGCTACTGGCTAATCTGTATGCTTCTATAGAACACTATCTAAAAAAATGAAGTGTAAAACTCAAGGTACAGAACATGGTGTGCAGTGTGGTCCCATCGATGTTAACAAAGTTAGCCATACGTACATGTTGGAGAAAAGCTAGACACACTCACTGCCCTTCTGGAGCTTGTAGACTAGCAGGGAAGATACACAGGCAACAATAATTACAATGAAATGAATGTGGATAATTGTAGCACTCTGTGGGTGTACAGTAGATATATAACAGGTAGATTTAGCTGGGTTTAGGAGGTTAGGGTAGTAGTGCTCAGCTGCTAATGGACAAGTTGGAGGCTAGAGTCCACTCAGGTGGCTCAGAAGGGCTGCTGATCTACTTCCAAAAAATCAGCCATGAGTTGGAATCGACTCGATGGCAACTGTTTTTTTAGGGGGTTAGAGAAGGCTTCCTGGATGAAGTGATCTCTAATAGAAACAGAAAGGATACCCAGGAGGTAGATCAGTGAAGGGCAAGAATGAGATTGTGGATGGAGAATACCCCAAGGAGACGGATGATAAGTATGAAGGTTCTGGGTGGGAAAAGGCACTGTGCATTCCAGGAAGAGCAGAGAGAGCCTGGGTGGGGGTGATGAAGCAAGACAGGTAGGGAGGATCAGTAGGACCCTGAGGCATGGTCAAGAAGGTGGGCATTACTCAAAGGACAGCAGCAGAGTCGTGGAGAATTTTAATCTGTTAGGATAGTGAAATGGGGAAAGGGCCTAATTTGATAAATTAAGTTTTTGAAAAATCACTCTTTCTGTTGTGTGTTAGGTGAATACGAGAAGAACAAGGATAGATGGAGAGGCCACTGCAGAGTCCGGGTGAGAGAAGAAGGGGCGGCAGTGGAGGAGGACAGAATGAGTAAATACTAGGGAGATTTTAAGTATCAGAATAGATAAGATTTGTTAACCTGTTAAATATAGGGAGTGAGGAAGATGGGAAAGTTAATAAAGACTTCTGGTGTTGGGCTTGTTTGACTGGATAGCGCCATTTACTGAGATAGGGACTATGTAAGGAGAAGATCAATGGAGAAGTGATTTATTCAGTCCTGGACCTGTTGAGTTTGAAGTGCTAGGTGGTGTCCATGCAGAAATGACAGAAGAGAGGTCTGAGCTTGACAAAGAAGTTGAGGGTTTGGTGACGCACAGAAGTAACTAAGCCGCAGAGTGGATGGCATGCCACGTAGAGGAGAGTGGAGTGCAGAGAGCCCAAGGGGGGCCGAGGAGCTCCTTCGTTTAATGGTAGAGAAGAGCAGAAGGAGCTCTTAAAATAGCACTGTGAAGGGAGGCCAAAAATGTAGGAGGGAACCCAGGGAAGTACAGTTTCTCTCAAGAACTAAGGAAGAGGGTGTTTTAAGGAGAGAGTAGTCATCAATGTCAATGCCGCTTAGAGGGCCAGCTAAGAGGAGGTTTGAGGCATGTCTATCTGATTTGGCTACAAGGAGGCCTCCTGCGGGGAGAGGCAGAGGCAAACATTCAGCTGGAAAGGGGTTGAAAGGAAATGGGAGGTGAGGACATAGAATTGAACTTAATCCTTTTGACACGTTATTTGTTGTGAAGTGAAGGAAGAAGGTGAAGTGGAAACTGGAGGGTATGTGCATCCTAGAACGTTTTTAAATTTTAATTTTGTTTAAGATACTGACTGGAATGAGCCAGTAGAGAAAGAAGGTTAGAGATACAGGAAAGAGTGGGTTAACCATTAGCCATTCTTGTTTAGATTCCTGCAGAGGCTGGGGAGGGTAGGGAAGGTGGGGTGAGAGCTAGAGCTCAGGGGTCGGGTGCCTGCTTCACAGTAAGAGACAGAGAGAGGATACAGGTGTAAGTGAACAGGTGGGTACGATGAAGATGCTGAGGACTTCAGCCTGCTGGAAGTAGGAGGTGAGGGGAGCTGCTAGAGAGGGGAAGGGGGCCCCGGGAGAGAGATGTGAAAGGTGAAAGATGTCTTGCATAGTTGTGGAGCATAGGAGAGGGGGCTGCTTGGGAATTCAGCACTTTCCAGAGAACCTCATTGTCTTCTTCACCACTTGAGGCAAACTCCTGAGGTTTAGGTATTGTGATATGAGTTATTTTAGGTAAAATCCTCGTGGAGGTATTTGTAAACTCTTAGTCCTGGGAGACACAAATGGTTAAACGCTTGAATACTAACCAAAAGGTTGGTGGTTTGAACCCACCCAGAGGTGCCTGACAATCTACTTCTGAAAGCCCACAGCCTTGAAAACCTCACGGAACTGTTCTACCTTGTACACATGGGGTTACCGTGAGTCAGAATCAACTTGACAGCAACTAACAACAACAACATTTTAGGATCAACTCAATATAAATATTCAATAGTGACCACAGAACAAAACAAAAAAACCCTTAAAGCATAGACTAGTTCTCTATCTTTGTATAAACTAAAATTCAAAGTCTGTTAAAAATCTAGAAAAATATTGCTATAGCTATATCCTCCTTAAGTAAATGAGATACATAAAATTCAAACACACAAACTAAATATATTAGAGTGTTTTTTTTCCCCATATATAGGATTACCAAATAATTTTTTGGTGGAGGTGCTGGGCTAGAGGGAGAAGACCGTGGGGTTTGGGGCTGGGTAGATTTGGTTTACATGTAGCTTTGCTGATTATCATCTCTGGCCGTGGACAAGTCACTATTGCTGGACTTCAGCTTTCTCATCTGTAAAATAATAAATCTACCTGAATTGGGTTGTTATGAGGATTAAATGAGGTGATATATGTAAAATATCTGGGAGAGTTCATGAAGCACAGTTGGCCCTTAGTAGCAGTGAGTTCTTTTAGTTATTCTTCGTTTACAGGATTGACTTATTGGATTCCCACAAATAATTTCTTCTTGTCTGTACAATCAACATTTATTGAACATCTACTACATTCTAGGTGCCTAGTCCTAGGATGCTGTTGTTATTTGTGGGTGCCAGTCCAGTTGATTCTGGCTCATAGCAACCCCATGTGACAGAGTAGAACTGCTCTATAGGAGTTTTTTAATAATAAAAATATTTTTTACTTTTGGGGAGGGAGGAAGAGGGGAATTCACTAATTAGATAGTAGACAAGAATCATCTTAGGTGAAGGGAAGGACAATACACAATACAGGGGAAGTCGGCACAACTGGACTAAAGCAAAAGCTAAGAAGTTTCCTGAACACAACCAAACACTTTGAGGGGCAGAGTAGCTGGGGTTGGGGGCCATGGTTTTGGGGGACATCTAGGTCAATTGGCATAAGAAACTTTATTAAGAAAAGGTTTTGCATCCCACTTTGGTGAGTGGCATCTGGGGTTTTAAACGCTTGTGAGAGGCCATCTAAGATGTATCAATTGGCCCCACCCCACTTGGAGCTAAGGAGAATGTAGAACACTAAAGATGCAAGGAAAATATTAGCCCAACAGACATAAGGGCCACATAAACCAGAGACTCCATCAGCCTGAGACCAGAAGAACTAGATGGTGCCTGGCTACCACCAATGACCATCCTGACAGGGAACATAACAGAGAACCGCCAAGGGAGAAGGAGAAAAGTGGGGTGCAGAACTCAAATTCACGTAAAAAGACCAGACTTAATAGTCTGACTGAGACTGGAGGAATCCCTGAAGCCGTGGCCCCCAGATGCAGGGTTAACCCAGAACTAAAACTGTTCCCAAAGCCCACTCTTCAGACAAAGATTAGACTAGACTATAAAACATAAAATAATACTCATGAAGAGTGTGGTTCCTAGTTTAAGCAGATACACAAGCCCAAACGGGCAGTTTCTGTCTGGAAGCAGGATGAGAAGGCAGAAAGGGATAGGAGCTGGTTGAATAGACACGGGAAACCCAGGGTGGAAAAAGGGAGTGGGCTGCCAAATTATAGGCATTAAAATTAATGTCACATAACAATATGTGTATGAATTTTTGCATGAGAAATTAACTTGAGCTGTGAACTTTCACCTAAAGCACGGTAAAAAATATATATACATATATTTTTTGTGGTTGTTGAGAATATACACAGCAAAACATACATCAGGTCAATAATTTCTACATATACAATTCAGTGACATTGGTTATGTTCTTCAAGTTGTGCAACCATTCTTATCCTCCTTTTCTAAGTTGTTCCTCCCCCATTAGCATGAACTCACTGCCCCTAAGTTTCCTGTCTAATCTCTCGAGTTGCTGTTGTCAATTTGATCCCATATAGATAGATCTTAAAGGAGCACAAAGCTCAAGGCAGACATTCTTTACTAGTTAAGCTATTGTTTGATTTTAAGAAGACTTCAGGGGCTGTTTTGGATTTAAGGTTTAAGGTTTAAAGATTTTCTCAGGGCAATAGTTTCAGGGCTTTATCCAGAAAATCTGGATTCCATGAGAATTTGAAATAATATTCTACATTTTCCCTCTTCTGATTAGAACTCTTCTATAGAATCTTTGATCAAAATGTTCATTAATGGTAGCCGGGCACCATCCAGTTCTTCTGGTCTCATGGCAAAGTAGGCAGTTGTTCATGGAGGCAGTTAGCCACACATTCCATTTCCTTCTCCTACTCCTGACTCTCCTTCCTCTGTTGCTCCAGATGAATGGAGACCAATTGTACCTTGAATAGCTACTTGTAAGCTTTTAAGACCCCAGGCACTGCACAACCAAGGGGTACAACAGGAGCAGTGAACAAGTCATTAGGCCAATTAACTGGGATGTCCCATGAAAACATGACCCTAAATCTCCAAACCAAGGAACCAAATCCCATGAGGTGTTTTGTTTTACATAAGCAGCTTTAGCAACTACTCTCTTTTTTTGTAAATATATCTATCACACAACTTTTTTTTTTAAATTGTATTTTAGATGAGGGTTTACAGAGCAAATTAGTTACTCATGAAGCAATTAATACACATATTATTTTGTGACATTGGTTGCCAACCCCACGACATGTCATCACTCTCCCCTTCTCAACCTTCGGTTCCCAGTTACCAGCTTTCCTTTCCCTTCCCGCCTTCTCGTCCTTGACCTTGGGCTGGTGTGCTCATTCAGTCTCATGTTGTTTTATGGGCCTGTCTAATCTTTGGCTGAAGGGTGAACCTCAGGAGTGACTTCAGTACTGAGTTACAAGGGAGTCCGGGTGCCATAGTCTTGGGGTTTCTTGTCTCTGTCAGACCAGCAAGTCTGGGTTTTTTTTGTGAGTTAGAATTTTGTTCTACATTTTTGTCCAGCTCCGTCCAGGACCCTCTATTGTGAACCCTGTCAGAGCAGTCAGTGGTAGCTGGGCACCATCTAGTTGTCTATCATACAACTTTTGCCAATTCAACTTTTTACAGGTATACAATTACAATAACTGGCTGTGTGACCCTACCCTTAATCAATGTGATTTTTCCATACTGTAAACCAAAACTCAGTACTCCATAAGCAATAACCACCCTCTTCTGCCTCTGGTAACCACTAATAAACTTTGGTCTCTATGCATTTGCCTGTTCTTGTCTTTTTATATAAGTGAGGTCATACAATATTTGTCCTTTTGTGACTGACTTATTTCACTCATTGTAACGTCTTCAAGCTCCATCCACATTGTAGTGTGTATCAAAACTTCATTTCTCTTCAGAGAACCCCTGAGGGAGCAGGAGAGCAGTGGGATGCAGAACCCAAATTCTCGTGAAAAGACTAGACTTAATGGTCTGACAGAGACTAGAAGGACCCCGGTGGTCGTGGCCCCCAGATCTTCTGTTAGCCAAAGGCAGGAACCATTCCCAAAGCCAACTCTTCAGGCAGGGATTGGACTGGACAATGGGATAGAAAAAAATGCTGGTGAAGAATGAGCTTCTTGGATCAAGTAGACACTTGAGACTATGTTGGCATCTCCTGTCTGGAGGGGAGATGAGAGGGCAGAGGGGGTTAGAAGCTGGCGGAATGGACATGAAAAGAGAGGGTGGAGGGAAGGAGCAGACTGTCTCATTAGGGGGAGGGCAATTAGGAGTATTTTTTTTTATATAGCAAAGTGTATATAAATCTTTGTAGGAGAGGCTGACTTGATTTGTAAACTTCCACTTACAGCACAATAAAAATTAAAGCAAAACAAAACTTCACTTCTCTTACTGGCTGAGGTGTATTCCATGTATGTATGTACTGCATTTTTTTTTTTTATCCACTATTCCATCTGTGAGTATTTAGGTTGTTTTCTACCTTTTGGCTGTTGTGAATAATGCTGCAATGAACATTGGTATGCGAGTATCTGTTTGAGTTTCTGCTTTTGAGTCTTTGGGGTATGTATACACGTAGGAGTGGATTGCTGGGTCATGCGATAGTTGTAGAGCCCTGATGGCGCAGTGGTTAAGAGCTCAGCTGCTAACCGAAAGGCCAGCAGTTTGAATCCACCAACTGCTCCCTGGAAAACCTATGGGCAGCTCTACTCTGTCCTATAGGGTTCCTATGAGTCAGCACTGGCTTGATGGCAATGGGTGTGGTTTTTTGGTATGACAGTTGCATTACTAGTTATTTGAGGAGCTGCTACACTGTCTTCCACAACGGCTGTACCACTTTGCATTCCCACCAGCAATGGATAAGGGTTCCAATTTCCCCACATTCTCACCAACATTTGTTAATTTTTTTTTTTTTAATCTTAGCCATCCTAGTAGGAGTGAAATGATATCTCACTTACATCTCTCTGATGGCTAATGACACTGAGTATCTTTTCCTGTGTTTGGTTGCCATTTGAATTTCCTCTTTGGTGAAATGTGTATTCAAGTTATTTGTCCATTTTATGATTGGATTGTCTTTTTGTTGTTAAGTTGTTGAAGTTTTATATATATTTTAGTTATTAGATTCTAATCAGATATATAGTTTCTGAAGATATTCTGCCAGTTAGTAGCTTGTCTTTTTACTCTTTTGGTAAACTTTTTTGATGAACTAAAGTTTTTAATTTTTATGAGGTTTTTCACAGATTGTTAATTATTTCTTTAAATTCCTAGAAGTGGAATTTCCAGGCCAGAGGGTCTCCTATACGTAATCTTTCAAAAGAGCACAATACTCAAAACATATATTCTTCGCTAGTTGAGCTAAGCTGTTGTTTAGTTTAAAGATGACTTCAGGGGATAGTTTTGGGTGAAGGCTTAAAGAGCATTTCAGGGCAGTGGATTTGGGGCTCCTCCAGCATCCAGTAAGTCTGGAATCATCTCATTCTTTTTAACGGCTGCGTGTTGTTTTTGTTAGTTGCCACCAAGTTGCCCCTGACTCATGGAGGCTTTATGTATAACAGAATAAAATGTTGCCCGGTCGTATGCCATCCTCACAATTATTGCCACCACAGTGTGACAAACTGACAGATGGGTGGTGGAAACAGCTGCATAGAGTCTATATTGTGGATGGAACATGATCTATGTAACCAGTTCCCTGTAGAAATGCAAAGCCAAACTCTTGAATTTTCCCTCAAACCTAATCCTCCCATATTCTTCCCCAATTCTTCTAGTTGCTGAGGGCAAAAATCATTTAGTCATCTTTCATCCTCCTTCTTTTTCTTTTTAGCTCTTACCTGACACACATTCAGTTGTTGGTTTATTACCTGTCTCCTTCTTACAGGTGTATATGCTTCATGTCAGCAGGTCGTGAGCAAGAGGTGGTGACAGTGGAAAGGAAAACAGGTAAACCTGATGAAAAGAAAAGACAGGTATCTATGTAGGTAATGCAGCAATGAATACTAGTGTACAAGTATCTGAGTTTCTGCTTTTGAGTTTTTGGGGGTATATACCTACGAGTGGAATTACTGGATCATGTGATAGGGACTCTCTCCTGACCAACCTCGTGGGAATTTCAGGCCTTTATCCTTTGATTGGAAACCCTGGTGGTGTAGTCGTTAAGAGCTACGGCTGCCAATCAAAAGGTCAGCAGTTCAAATCCACCAGGCACTTCTTGGAAACCCTATGGGGCAGTTGTACTCTGTCCTGTAGGGTCGCTATGAGTCTGAATCAACTTGACAGCAATGGTACTGGGGTTCCCATCTTGTCTCAAGTGTCCGTCCCCCTGGAATCTTTTACCCCTTATATGTATTCAGCCACTAAGTCTTACTGGTTCTTCTAAATATATAGTGGGAGTCCCTGGGTGGCGCAATGGTTAATGAACTCGGCTGCTAAGCTGAACGGTTGTAGATTGGAGTCCACCCAGAAGCTTCTCAGAAAAAAGGCTTGGCGATCTACTTCCGAAAAATCAGCCACTGAAAACCCTGTGAAGCACAGTTCTACTGTGACACACATGGAGCGACCGTGAGTCAGAGCTGACTCGACGGCGACTGGTTTTCTGGTGACTGAATGTATGAATATGAGTCGGAATTGACTCGACGGCACTGGGTTTGGTATTTTGGGTTTGAATATATCTACTTCTCTTTAATATTATTATCATGACCCTATTCTAAGCCATTATTGACATTCTCCAGGACTACCGCTAGACCTCTCCCATCTACTCTGCTCCCCCCTCTGCTCTCTCCCTCCATGTTCTCCACTCTCAGAATGGTCTTTCCACAATGGACATCTTTAAACCCTCAGGGACTTCCCTTTGCTCTAGAGTCAAATTCAAAATCCTTCACATTGTCTCCATTTCCTGGAAATACCTGAAAATACACTGTTAATACTGCCTATCTCCCAGCCTCACTATGTACCATTCACCATCCTCTGCACTACACTTCAGCCATGCTGAGTTTCTTTCAGCGCCTGTCTCAGGACATTTGCACGAGCAATTTCCCCTGCCTGGACGGCTCCTTCCCACTCTTCACCTTAACTGTTCAAGCCCCACCTTATGTGTCTTTTTTTCTTAGATATGCCTTCCTTGACTCCACAGACCATACCCTGGACTTCTCCTGTTCATCATATATTTGTACTTAAAGAAAAAAAAAAAAAAAAACCTGTTGCCATCAAGTAGATTCTGACTCATTGCAACCCTATAGGACAGGGGAGAACTGCCCCATAGGGTTTCCAAGGAGGACCTGGTGGATTCGAACTGCTGACCTTCTGGTTAGAAGCCATAGCACTTAAGCACTACGCCACCAGGGTTTCCACGTTTGTACTTACTTGGTTAATGTATCTTCCTAGTGGAACTGTATTACGCTCTCTGAGAGCAGGGGCCGTATCTGGCTTGGCCCCGGTTGGATCCGTAGTGCCAGGCACTGTGCCTGGAACACAGGGGATTCTCAGCACTTGTTGGAGAAATGAATGCAGTCTGAAGTTTGGGAGATCCTAAAGGGAGAGTAAAAATTCCCTGAAATTAGTGCTGAGGCCTCAAGTCAAGAAGCAGTTATCTGGTAAAAACTTGTAAAGATGAGACAGAACAAAAACACCAAACCCAGTGCCATGAAGTTAATTCCGATTCATAGCGACCCTATAGGACAGAGTAGAACTGCCCCACAGAGTTTCCAAGGAATGCCTGGCGGATTTGAACTGCCGAACCTTTGGTTAGCAGCCGTAGCACTTAACCACTACGCCACCAGGGTTTCCAGAACAAGACTATAGAAGAATAAAACCTGGCAGGAGCTGGGTGGACCATTTTTGTAGCCCCTCCTGGATCAGACCCCAAAAATGCCCTGATGAGGTAGGGTTAATGCCAGAATCACACTGTGGTTAAGTAAGAGTTATTTTTCACTTAATGTATCTATAGACATAATTTTGTTTTTTTTTTTTTAGTTATATAGTTGACTGTTTAGAAATGAACAAACATTGAGAAAGTTGAACACGGGTTCATTACAAGCACAGGTTTACAATCCTTTTATTCTCAGACAATTCTTCCATTGTCCTTATAAAGATCAGGTGATAATAATGCCTTGAGTTATTCTTACGGTCACAGGCTTGACTCAGTCTCAACTGGCTTTTTTTGTTTTTTTCTTAGCGGCCTCACCTGGAATAATTTTAACTCCATTGATGCTTCCTACAACCAATTAATCAAATCAGCCAAATGTTTGGGGTAATAATGAAAACAAAATGTCCTGTTCTTACTCTTAATTCAACATCTTTCATCTTATAAATTGGACACAATGGAAGCTAAAAAGATACAAGGGTTTTGAAAGTTTTGAGCGATAGAACATAGAATATGACCTCAGCTATAATTACAGCATTGTTAAATTGAGACTATAATTTAAGGATTTCAGCTTCATATTTAAAATTTGAGGGTTTTGTATGACTGCAGGAATTCATAAACAATGATGACATTCTCAAGAGGAAAAAAATTAAAAGTAAAGGGCATGGTTAAATTTTCTATTCTATTTAGGCGCCCTAGTAGAGACAGCTACTTTTAGTTCCAGGATTCCTACGGCATACGGGCACGATACACTCGGAAAGAAGCTTATGACCGTTCTTGCTCTTTAATCTGCAGTGCTGGTTACAGCAGAATTTATAATCAGCTGAGGGTTTGACGGACTGACAACCACCTCTCTGCTCCCATTTTTATCTTCTTGATTGCTTATTTATCGCAGGAGCATGATATTTATTCTTAATAATATGCTAATCATAATTACTAAGGAAATTGCTGGTTAGCCTGTCTGGTATTAGGCGATCAAAAGGAAGCCCATGATGGAAACAAAAACGTTTCATTAGGAAACAAAAGGCATAGGAATGGAGCCCACTTTGATACCATTATTATTTGGATCTTACAAATCATTACTAACAAGTTGACTCAAAATTTCACTGCAGATATACAAAGCCAGGTTGTTGCAACACGTAGATTAGCGTTTGCTCCCCTCTCTGAATAGCTGAGAAAATCCCAGGGAAAGGCAGTAATAAACAGTTGGAGGCTCTCACCAGAGACAGCCAGTCCTGTTTAGTTCTGTGTCTTCTGATCTCCACTCCTTGCCTTTTTCTGTTGTGTTCTCCATTAGGTCTCTGGCACTCTCTGTCTTCCCTTCTCCTCTCTCCCATGGAACATCTTGGTGGGAATATAATTCCATGTATTACGTTTCCTTGGAATATTTACATTTATTATTTACATTATCTCTAATTGGAAAATGAAAGGTTTTCTTCTCTGTTTAAATTTGAGCATCAATGCTATGTTTTTTTAAAGTAAGGGTCACTATCTCAGTGCCTCTAAAAATAGAGTGCCGCCTACTTTGCCTTCTGGCAAACTGAATTCTGGGTCTAAAATGAAGGATGTATGGAAGAAATAAGACTGCTGCCCAGTAAGTTACAGCAGAGACTAGGTGGAGATCCAGAAAAGGATTAGAAAATATTTTCCTTTTAAGTTCCCCTAAGCTTAAGTCGCCACTGAAATGCATCAATAGTAGTATACTTGAAAATACTTAAAAATACTAGGAAAATGAGAAAAAGAATTTAAAATGAAGGCATGCAAGCAAGGAAATAATTTGCAATAACTTTGTATATAATTCTGAGAGACTGATTCATATAGTCTAATAAGAATCTGATTTATGTGGAAAATTTATCCAACAAACTAAAATTGAATTTTCTCCCCACTTATAACTAATAAGAAGTAGACTAGAAAACAATATTTGTGGGGGAAAAAAAGATTATAAGATCAAAATGCAAGTAGATGTTTTTCACTCTATGAAATTACGAAGTTATATGGACTATTTGGAAACGGTGTCTATACTTCATTTCAGATAATGGGTTTGATAAAAACTTGGTCCTGTAATTCTAGGGTGGGAAAGTCTATGGTCTTTTATCCCGTGATTATTTAGAAGTCAGATAATTGGCTTAGGGCGAGTGGGCAGATTTATAGGAAAACAAAGTCTAGGATACATAAAGGACAAGAAAACTTGATGAAAAGAACTAATTACATAAAACCTAACCAAAAAGGGATGAGGAAAAATGACATGTGCCTATAAATGTCCTAAACAGAATGTATTTCAAAGCCACAATAAATGGTGGGAAAGCAAGATAGAAAGAGGATACCCGTGGAGCAGAGAAATGTAACGAAATTATTTAGGTTGGATATGAAAAAGACATTTTAAGAAATTTAAGAAATTCAATACACTATATAATGTCCTTGTATGGGCCCAGTGGGAATCTATTTTAAAACTAACTTTGTAACAGAGTCTTGGTGGTACAGAGGTTAAGAGCTCAGGCAGCTAACCAAAAGGTCAGCAGTTCAAATCCACCAGCCACTCCTTGGAAATCCCATGGGGCAGTTCTACTCTGTCCTGTAGGGTTGCTATGAGTTAGAATTAACTCAATGGCAAGGAGTTTGTTTTGGTATTTTTTGGTTTTGTAGTAGACAGCGACAATTTACTTTCGCCAACAATTCACATATCTCCAGTTTTTACTTCAGTTTTATGCCATGTTAAGCAGAATAGGGCACCTAACTTAGTATCAGCAGATAAGTTAAAGCCTCAAACCTGCCACTTATTAAATGTGTGATCTTTGATAAACCAATTAAGCTGCATTTAAAACGAAGGGCATAGTATCTACCTCACTGGGTCTTTGCAAGGCTCAAAGACCTTAATAGATGTGACTGTGCTGTACCTATAGCCAGTAAGAGCGTGTGATGGTAAGTAGTGTAATCTTTTCATTTAGCTGAGCTCAACTAAAAAAAAAAAAATAGAGCCTGTATCATATTCTTTTTTTTTAAATAATTTTTTGTGCTTTAAGTGAAAGTTTACAAATCAAGTCAGTCTCTCACACATAAGCCTATATACACCTTACTACATACTCCCATTTACTCTCCCCCTAATGAGTCAGCCCGCTCCCTCACTCCAGTCTCTTCTTTCGTGACAATTTTGTCAGCTTCCAACTCTCTCTATCCTCCTATCTCCCCTCCAGACAGAAGACGCCAACACAGTCTCAAGTGTCCACCTGATACAAGTAGCTCACTCTTCATCAGCATCTCTCTCCCACACATTGTCCAGTCCCTTCCATGTCTGATGAGTTGTCTTTGGGAATGGTTCCTATCCTGGGCCAACAGAAGGTTTGGGGACCATGACCGCCGGGATTCTTCTAGTCTCAGTTAGACCATTAAGTCTGGTCTTTTTATGAGAATTTGGGGTCTGCATCCCACTGATCTCCTGCTCCCTCAGGGGTTCTCTGTTGTGCTCCCTGTCAGGGCAGACATCGGTTGTGGCCGGGCACCATCTAGTTCTTCTGGTCTCAGGATGATGTAAGTCTCTAGTTCATGTGGCCCTTTCTATCTCTTGGGCTCATAGTTATCGTGTGACCGTGGTGTTCTTCATTCTCCTTTGATCCAGGTGGGTTGAGACCAATATCATGTTCTTTTGAAATGTAACAATTTCCAAGTTGGTTTAGCAGTGGGAAGTTATTTCACCAAGGAACAGTGTGAAAGATAAGAGCACGCAGACACTGCGACTATGTGCTTATCAGTAGTTTGGTTTAATGGATGCGTTACTTGTGATGTTGTTGTTAGTTGCGATCAAGTCGATTCTGACTCATGGTAACCCCGTGTGTGCAGAGTAGAGCTAATTCATCAGGTTTTCAAGGCTGTCACCTTTGGAAAGCAGAGTACCAGGCCTGTCTTCCCAGGTGCCTCTGGGTGTGTTCGAACCATCAATCATCCAGTTAGTAGTCCAGCACTTAACCATTTGCATCAAAAATCTGACTAATTAGCTTTCTGAATGTAATTTTGCATCAAACGAATTCAACTAACTTCTTCTCTCAAAGTATTTTTGTGTGATGGTTTTCATCTTCAGGGACAGTAACCATTAGCTGTTCTGATCATCTTTCTCTTGTGGATTTCAGTGCTATAGTCATTTGACCTTTCTTTCTCACAAAGAAAACTTAAAAGAAAAAAATTTTTGTTGTAGTATAAATATACATAACAAAAAATTTTTCCAATTCAGCAGTTTTTACATGTATAATTCAGTGACCTTGATCACATTCATCCTGTTGGGCACCCATCGCCACAGTCCCGTTCCAAATTATTCCACCACCATCGATAGGAGCTCAGCGTCCCTCATGAGGAAAACTTTAGATCTTGGTGTCAAAAGTACTAAAGAAGAAAATTTGGCATTTATGTTATGATTTATTAAGTTAAACGAAAAAGCTGGTAAATTAAATGAAAAAAGAACATCAAACCTTTTCATTTTTCTGGTCACTTGAATTGATAAGACAACTGCTAAAAATGGTTATGGTTATGTGTTGTGGGTTTTTTTTTTTTTTTAAGTACTGAAAAGAATAAAAATGGTTCTTTGGGTCAGCAGGCAGAGGAAAATCCCTTAAAATCAGTCTGGGCTCTGTGTTGAATGTCTTTACTTCAGAAATCTGTATTTCACAGCTTGGGGTGTGTCTTTCCTAGTGTGGCTAGCTTCTGAATTCTCACGTCACCTTGACTCACCCTATGTGAATTTTGAGAAAATTTGTACACAAACATCAGCTCACTTTCATCTCAAAATCTTGTCCATTCTCCCCACGTTAAAATTGTCTCAATTAAAATTTTTTTTTTTTTAGGCCCTTATTATTTAGCTCATGTGTTCTGGATGCAAAGAAAAAATGCATTTATCTTCTACAGCCCTAAATGTGATGTACGGAAACAATTTTAGTGGTCACGTAGAAAGGTTTTCTAGCTTCCAAGTGAATTTGTATGTTAATCTGTTCACAGTAAAGATCGAGAACATGGTAGCATTAATATTTTCACATAATTGTCAGTGTGCTATGTGAAGTGCTTATGTGACCATAATTCACATTAAAATAGGCTAAACATTAGAAGTTTAAATACAGTTTTTATATTACATTTGGCTTTTGAAATCAGACGGGATGAGTCAGGTTTTAGAAAAGGAAGTGGCCCTATTAGAGAAAGTATGTCAGAATTGTCTGTTGTTCTTTCCCCCATCATTAAAAACGACATCCACTTAGTTTTAAGCATTTATTTTAGGGTTTACTTCTTTGTTTTTACCTTCCACCCTCTCCCTGACCCTTATGTATAACTCAGATAATTACTTCTAACTATTCTAGGTGACAACCCTCAATGGTCTTTTTCTGACTTACTGATATGGTTCAGTATATCACGCTTTTCTCTTGGAAAACTGAGTGCATCCTTAAAGAGATTTCAGGTGCCAAATGTGTATACATGTTACATTATTTCTACCAGTGGGAGAATTCTTGATTTCTTTTTTAAAAAAGAAAGAGTAAAAGATGAAAAGATAACATGAAATGGATAACAGATCACAAACTGTATGAGTAGAAATAAAGACAGTTAAAGGGAAAATATGGTAAAGGAAAAAAAAAAAAAAGAAGAGTTAAAAAATAGCAGGTCCCAGGGAATTATTTTAGGATACAATAGATGAGGTAATACAGTCAAGAAGAGAAACAGAGATTAAAGTCCTGGAGATAAGTGGGGGAAAAAATAGCAAGAAGATGTATTTTAGGCAAAGCAGGAATAAAAAACCAAAGGCTATATAAGAAAACAAGATTTATTTTAGACTTCAAGAGAAGGGCTGAAGCATTTGTAATACTTTAAGGATAACTGCACTGTAAAAACATATAGAAAAAGATTCCCAGAAGAAAAATGTAAAAAAAAAAAAACAGGAAGTTCTTTTCATTTCTATTGAGATTATTTCTATTTTTGAAAATTGGCTGTGAGTGGATTAACATTTACAATAAAGTAATTTTTCTAGGGCATAATTTAGACCCGTAGAGTTTGTGTGTTTGATCTAATGCTGTTGGGATGGAAAATGAAACTAGTAAAGACAGTACCCAAAGGTAAAGACCCAGTCAAGAGAATATATTTGAAAGGAAACTTTCTTGTTATAACACCAGCTGTCCTAAAGGCTTTAGAGAACCTAATTGTGATTAAGCAGCGCTGGTGTGTCTGCGGTAGGAGTTATAGCCAATAATAACGTATTGACGTTTATATGGCTATGACGCTCTGACCTGAACTTGCTCAACTAGTGCCCTGGTGATGGCCAGCGCTTTGCTTTCAACCTAATGCCAGGATAAAAATAGCAAAGTTGATTAACTACAGTTAGATGTTAATATAAAATAATAAAGTTAAGTACTTCATATCATGGTGTTCCTGGCAATTTGTTTTCCTCATTGAGTAAATGAATGCAATTTATGGAAAAATAGCCCTTCATGTGATTTCCTCAAAGTTAGGCAGCATGAGTAATTATTCTTTACCGAGCAGTTATTAAAGCTTCACGCGCGTTGTAAATCAGTCGAAAATGAGGAGCAATAGGAAAAAGCAAGACTAGATGTTTTAGAATGCTGTTTTTGTGCATTGTAAACTACTAGGTCACCAGGTTTGCGAATTATTTTAATGTATTAGACGATGACATTTGATTTATCTAAAACCTCTTAAAACATTTTCACCCGTGTGCTCGAGACTCAGTAAAAAGTGGAATGTTTACTTACAGTTCTGTTAAGTTTTCCTCCAAATCAGGCATTTCTCCACTCCCTTATTTTGTGATAATAAAGTACTAATGGATGTTTTCTTAGATGGGCCCCCTACTTAAGGAAAATGAAAACTAAAAATGATCCCGGTTCTTTAAAAGTTTATCCCTATGGCACCATCGTGTAAGCATACATACGGGACAGTAAAAATGGAAGACGACACATTAAATGACATTATTATAAAATGCAATACTCTTGGAATGATCCCTTATTAAATTAGGCTCTATGATCTGAGATGAATTTCCCCGATCCCTAATCCATCACTGGAGAAATATTAAAAGATAGGTCTCAACTGGTATTAGAACTGCACTCAGTCTCTACTTTCATTATTTTGAATTAGGGTGCTACTGGGGGAAAGCCTCTTAATGAGAATTAGAGTGATTCACTGGCCTTCTTTTGGATTTTGACAAGTAAAATATTAACTCTTCAGTCACAGCTGTCTGAATTAAAATACTTGGCAGCCGCAGATGCACAAATTAAATTGGCCTTTATGTTTCCATATTGCTGACCTCCTTAGAGGCAAAAACATCAAACCCAACAATAACAAAAAAGTCACGGTGTGTCATTTCTTGGAAGAAAATATATTTATTGAAGTTTTTATATTTGTTTCAGTTTTAACTTAGCATTGAACAACTCTAGGACATTTTGGAGTGGGGTTTTGTTTTAATTTTAAATTACATAAACTTCAGCTACACATCAGTTATTCTAAACCATTAACTAGGTGTTAAAATAATCAATGGAGTTATTTGGGAGGATTTTCTTAACTGTTTAAGTCCTATTAATCAGATCTGTGGGTTGGATATGAGAGTAAATATTATGAGTTCAGCATCAATAAGTTCAAAACAAATGTTTCCGTTGAAACATACACAAAGATTCATTTCTTTCTTCAGTCTAGAAATAGATTGAATTAAGATACAAAATTAATTGAGTGGAATATATAAAGACTTGATTGTTTATGTGTATAGTGTTTGAATTGAAAATTTACCTTATAAACAAACAAGCAATCAAAATCTAGGCTTTAAAAATTAAAAAAAAAAAATTGGCCATTGATATCTGTGTCTTACTCAATAGAGATAGCGATTTGAATAAATGCTTACTCAATAGAGTTAGTAATTTCTAGAGCAATTCTAACAATGATGAAAAAATCTGATCTGTCATTACGTGCTGGTTTCTGATTCCTCTCCCTTTCAGAGAACATTTTCTGTTCCTCTCTAGTTACTATTCATTGATCTGACTTGTGATTGGTGGGACAACGCTTTGAGATGGACACTGATGAATATATCTTACCCACCTTACATTTCACACCTAATAGAATGATGAACTCAGGGACATGCTTTGTGAATCTGTGTTTTCCCTAAAACTGTGGAATTAAGACAAAGAATCAGGAAAGTGCTTCCCCATCCTCCAGTGAAGTCTGGTTTTATGAGGAAAGGACTTCTCTTCTGAGAAGTTAGCAGGAGAACCCTTAGCATTCTGTAAGCTGCAATTCTGGAAACAGTGTGATATTTATTTCCCCAATAGAATAATGTTTCTTTATCATCGGATGTGTGTGGACCATGTGTTGAATTATGGATTTGATAACGAATTTTATTTGTGTTTTGTACATTCACACAAACACGCATACAGACCCAAAGCTATCTCATTATAATGAGCAAGGAAGCCAGCATGATATTATGCAATGGAATTAAATGCCATTAATTTATTTCT